>NC_136425.1:135095000-137495000 GCF_052625555.1 Lactuca saligna
AAATAAATAACGTACAAATTTCTAATTTACATTGAATGAAAACAAATTATATGTAACCGGACTCATATATAGGAGATGTACATAAAAATACCCATGGAAACGTAAATAACATTAATGTCGAAACATAGGAAAACTCAAATTTAAAACAAAAGTGTTAACTATAGAAAAATCCTATTATATATATATATATATTACCTAGGTAAATACAAAAATTTAAGAAATCAAAGGATAAAAATGATATATTAAGAAGTTTTAAATTTGGTATCAATCGAAAGTTTTATTTTTCACTTGTCATATTTTTATTCAATTTGATAAATTTCATTTTGTAGTTATTTTAAATTTTTTTTTCGTATGTTATTTTATAAATTTTTTCTATTTTATTAAATTACATATAATATTTTAATGTAATAGTTGCAACAAAAATATTAATAAATTGATATAAATTTTAAATTTCCCAAAATTAAAGTTAATTAGTTTGTTTTAATTATTTAAATTATTTGTTTAAATCTAAAAGATAAAAAACATTTTGATAATAATAATTCATTATTTATTTTTATTTTCTTATAAATTTATAGTTCTACCTTTGTATTTAATTTTTTTCTAAAATTAATTGTAATACATGTATCTTACTTCTAATGTTATTTCAATATGTTATAATTTGCAATAACTCACCATATTAAAAACTGTTTTTATTTCAACTATGGCTATACAAAATGTCAAATCTCAACTTGTCACGTTACATAGTTTACGTACCATAGTAAAACCCTAATGAATGTATATGTACGTGCTTTTTTTGGATATTAATGTATAAGGGAAATTATTCATACATAATAATTTTTTTTCATAAAAAAATAATTTATGTATTATAGAATTATATAATATAAAATTTTAAAGCACCAATAAAAAAAATTATTGTATATAAATCATCCTATAGTCTCCCAATGATTATTTTATTTTATACACAAAAAATTGCATGGATAGATATCCATCAAAAGATTGACTCTTTCTCTATGTATCTCCTATGGTCGACTTTGTCTACTCTTATCACCTGCCGCGTCTTTGACTTTCTCTTCACTCCCCCACCTCCACTCACTATAAAATACATTCTTCCTCACATCATCAAATTACCAAATCCAATACATAACCAATTATACAAATCTTTGTAGTGAACTAGCAATGGAGGTTTTTTGTAATAACAAAATACCCCTCTTCTTTCTTGTCTTGTTAGCCACCTTGACCAGCTTGGCACAAGGCCAAGGCACCCGAAATGGCTTCTACCAGACCTCATGCCCAAGAGTTGAAGCCATTGTGCAGTCTGCAGTTGCAGCAGCTGATCGGGCCAACGCAGGAGTCCCACCCGGTTTGGTTAGAATGTTTTTTCACGATTGTTTTGTTAATGGCTGTGACGCCTCTATCCTACTCAATGGTCCTTCTAGTGAGAGAACTGCTCCGCCCAATTCTCTATTGAGAGGCTTCGAGATTATCGATGCTGCAAAGACGGAGCTCGAAAGGGTTTGTCCTGGGGTCGTCTCCTGTGCTGATATTCTTGCACTGGCTGCCCGTGATTCTGTGCTTCTGGTAATTAATTACTTTCTCAATACCTTGTTTAAGCATTTCCAAGTCGCCAGTAGAAATATTACGTACGTTGTTGGCTTAAAACTTGTACTTATTCTATTTTTCCAATCGCTGTTCACTGTTCAGGCTGGGGGAATTGCGCGCTGGGCAGTGCCATTAGGTCGTAGAGATGGATTGGTTTCACGTGCTGCTGACACTGCAAATCTTCCTGCTTTCAATGACGCCGTTGATGTCCAAATCAGGAAGTTTGCTGAGAAAGGTCTTAACGCCCAAGATCTTGTTACCCTTTCTGGTAAGTTAAGCATATATAACACTTCAACCGTTGCAACAGTTACGTACTATCAATGTATTAAACTGATGCGTCTATGGGTTTTACTGATTTCCAGGAGCACACACCATTGGGACGGCAGCCTGTGCATTGTTCAGCTACAGGTTATACAACTTCAACAACACCAATGGACCCGACCCATCTATTAACCAAGCCTTCCTTCCCACACTCCGAAACCTGTGCCCCAACGGAGGAGATAGTTCAAGGCGTGTGGCTTTAGATACAGGAAGCCAAAACAGGTTTGACAATTCATACTATGCAAACCTGAGGAACGGGAGAGGTGTACTTGAATCTGATCAAGTGCTATGGAGCAACCCAACAACACAAAGGTTAGTGCAACGGTTTCTTGGAGTTAGGGGACTCCTTGGATTGACTTTTAACGTTGAGTTTGCAAGATCAATGGTGAGGATGGGTAATATTGAGGTGAAAACTGGGACTCAAGGAGAAATTCGTCGGGTTTGTAGTGCAATTAATTGATTAATGACGGATGTTATAATTCGAATCCAGAATGGTTTGATAGGAAAAAGTTTTTAATACGTAGGAAGCTCTATAAAAAACTGTAAATTTTCCATTCTTACGTGTATGTGATTAGTTATTGTAATACACAACACGAAAAGTTGGTAATGATATTGATAGTCCCACATGTTTTTGACCTGAGACAAATTCCTCGTTTAACGCATTGACTTTATAGAGATTTCAAAAAATTATGACTATGAATTTGGATCGAATATTAAACTAAACCAAACCTTGACTTTGTATTCATATGTTGCCAGTTATTCATCAAAAACGAAACTACGACTTTTCATTTGCATATCATTTTCGAAGAAGATAAAAACCAAATGTAGGCTTAGGAGGATTGTCATTTTGGAAGAAAAATAATTTCCATATGCCTTAAGCCCTAATCCATTGGTCATAAACCATGAGCAGTAAGGCTTATGACTTATGGCTAACCACTTATACAAATAAATACATTTTCACATAAAAATACACAACACACAATTAGATGGTGTAGGATTTCAACCAAAGGGTGGTCATCATCGAGACTTGGTAACTTGACACGTGACTCTATTGAAATGATACGTACGAGACATGCGTTTTACTTGTATACCTTCAAGAAATTTATAACTTACAAATTGAAATTTTTTTTAATTAAAACTAATTTATATATAAAATTAGTTTGGATTATAAAATTACAAATAAGTTAAAACATGATTAATATGATTACAAGTATATATATATATATATATATATATATATATATATATATATATATATATATATATATATATATATATATATATATAGGTAAAGTGAATATACCTAACAACCTTATATAAGCTTAGGTACCTAACTCCATAATATTACATCGGTTTGTATCATATTTACATTGTAATTAGCTAAGGTTCTTAAACTTCAACCTCATAACTTTATTACTCCAAAATCTTTGGACTTTCACCAATATCTTTGTTTTACATCACGTCTTTTTATTGAATACCGCCTGATAGGTTTCATATCCTACCGCTACAAATGAAATGATGTAGGAGAAATATAATGATCAATTTCCAAAAAAAATTTAAGTAAATCAAGTTTAGGGATAAAGTTTAGGAACCTTGGATGATTGCAATGAAAATTTAATACAAAATGATCTAGTTTAATAAGGTTAGGTACCTAAACTTATATAAGGTTGTTAGGTATATTCACTTTACCCATATATATATATATATATATATATATATATATATATATATATATATATATATATATATATATCGATGGTAAAAAAGAACAACATAATAACTCTACTATAATAGAAAACAACAAAATAAAGTAAACCACTACAATAGAAAAGAACAACATAATATATTTATTTAAAACTAGGATGATAATTTTTGAAAAAAAAAACAACAATGTGGGTTGTAAAAAAAAACAATGCTAATTTCGTAGACTAAACTCTAAACCCGAAATTATGTTTTAGCAACATCATGTCTATTGTTAAAAGTTGGACTAGTAATCCACATCGAAACTATCCAGAGTTCCAAGGATGACTCAAAGCTTTTATCAAGAAGTCCAACTCACACATTGATAGTAATGGTAAAATCATATTTACATGTCAAAAATGTGATAACCGTTACCTTAAGTACCCAACTGTAGTGGAATGCCATATATTTATAAATAGTTTCAGTAAGTCGTACAAAATTTGGATCTATCATGGTAAATCTTTTATTCCTCCAATCGTTTTGCCAAGTAACAAAATGCTTGATTTAATCGATGATGTGACGTGGGAGTCGAGTGAAAATGATACCAACCTCGATGAAGGAACCTTGAATACAAGGGGTAGCGGTATGGATGAGGATTTTGCACAATTGTTAGAAGAAGTTGAAACTAAATTGTATCATGGTTGCACCTTTTCTTCCCTTGAGTTAATAGCAAAGTTAATGCACATCAAGGTGAACAACAAATGGACTGATAGTTCATTTGATCAACTCCTTGAGTTGTTGCAATCAGCATTTCGCACGACAACAAGGTTCCCCTTTCACATTATCTAGCCAAAAAGAAACTAAAGTCTATTGGTCTGGGGTATGAGTCGATACATGTGTGCAAAAATGATTGTTTTCTGTTTTGGAAAGAACATGATTCATTGCAAGTTTGTCCCATTTGTAAAGAGAGTCGTTGGATCGATAAAAACAGCAAGGGTAAGAAAGTAGCTGTAACGCCCGCAGATCCGGGCTAGTCAACTTAGAGGCAATAGGGGTCGAAAATGACTTTTCGACAAAAGATTATTTAGAATAAATAATCTTAACCAAGTTGTAGAATATGTCACAAGGTTTCCGTACATATAAAGAACGCCGAAATCCGAGTTATAACGAAGAAGTTATGGCCCATCGAAGTTTTACGGCAAAACCAGCACGGCACCGGGAAGCGTAAATAGTGAATTTATGATAGAGCGAGATTTATCCTTATCAATCTAAAAAAAAAGTCGTATAATATGTTAAACTAAGAACATCGATAAAAAGAACGCCCAAATCTGACTTCGTATGAAGAAGTTATGATTTTTCTAAGATTTGGCTTAGTAGTGCACGGCCCGAAACTCGAATTTTAGTTCGAGCGGTTTTTGGCTTACGTGACCTAAATGAGAGTTGAAGATCTCATTAATAAGAACTCAACGGTAAAAAGACAGACGAAAACGGAGTCCGTATGAAGGAGTTATGAATTCTTCGCGGTCATTTAACAGTCTAAACGCCTCCTACTGTTAAATTTGAGATCGGTCGAGAATTAGCTGATGGAGTCTAAACAAAAGTTGTAGATCTTGATTTTACCTACGTGTGGATATAAAGAACGTCAAAAATGGAGCTCGTATGCGAAAGTTATGATTTTTCTAAGTTTGAAGGCTGATACGAGATAGGGGGTGACGTGGCACCACCAGAGTTGGACACGTGGCACCACCAGAAGGCCACCACATGGACCAAATCGGCGAGTAGGTCCCCCCTACTCGGCGAGTAGACCAGTCAGCACCCCTATAAATAGAGGTGCCGGGTTCCGTTCATTCTCACACATTCAAACCCTTCTTTCTCTCTCTAAACTCTCTCTCTAAGCCTCCCTAACCCCCCTAAAGCCTAGGGTAACTCCCTAGCACGAGGCGGAAGCCCCGGAGCGCCCGACGGCTCCGAGAAAAGAGCCTTTCGGCTCGGGAAACGCTGCTCCAACGAAGCCCGGTTTTGCGAAAAACCCGCTGTAAGTGAGCTACGCCTACGCTAGTTTTAATATAGCTTCTAATTAATTATAGTAACATTATTAGGACCTGAAAATAATTATTTGGGCTATTATTATGAGTTATATTGAGTGTTATTTAACGCTTATATAATAATAATAATAGCTAGATTATTAATTAGTCACGGTTATCGTTAGACTAAACCCTAGTGGTATTGGTACTAGGTTTTATCGAAGGAATTTGCTTTGAGAGTATCGAAGCGATGTCCGAGTGTTGAGTCACCGCCTATCAGGTGAGTGCATGGTCCCTTTCATCTTACACATAGATATGAAGTATTTATTATATAATTTACGTGTTGTGAGTGCATGGTCCCTTTCATCTTACACATAGATATGAAGTATTTATTATATAATTTATGTGTTGTGAGTGCATGGTCCCTTTCATCTTACACATAGATATGAAGTATTTATTATATAATTTACATGTTGTGAGTGCATGGTCCCTTTCATATTACACATAGATATGAAGTATTTATTATATAATTTACGTGTTGTGAGTGCATAGTCCCTTTCATCTTACACATAGATATGAAGTATTTTATATAAACTACGTGCTATGTGTGCATATTATCTGGATACTTGCTGTCTATGCTGGATGAACGTTTTATACATGTTTTAAAGGATTTAAACTGTATACGTATTTTATATATACGAATATGTTGGGTATGATGATGGGTAGATGAATGATGAGAGATAGAAGATGACGTGAGTATACATTGGCAGCTATAGACTTAGTGCCTATGGGACAAACACCGGTAGCTATGGACTTAGTACCTGTCAGACGTTGGTAGCTATGGATTTAGTACCTGTTAGGAGTTGGTAGCTATGGACTTAGTACCTATTAGTTAGACACCGGTAGCTATGGATTTAGTACCTGTAGGAATTAGTAGCTATGGACTTAGTACCTGTTGAGCACTGGTAGCTATGGATTTAGTACCCGATGAGTAAGATATAGCAGCTATGGAATTAGTGCTTTATGAACGAACATTGGCAGCTATGTATTTAGTGTCAGTCCTATAACCCTGGAAGTAAGGGACTTCGGAATTAACGAATGAAGGATAGATGACTCTTAGGTTAAATCCTTAAAGAGTAAAGAAGATAATGGGGATGGGTAATTGGGTTGATTGTTTGATTAAACATAATAATTATATTATTGTGGGTTGAAAACCCTATGTACTCACCAGGTTTCCCAACCTGACCCACTCAGTTTATGTATATCACAGGTGACGAAGTGAAGTGACATTACACTGAGAGATTTAAAGAGATGTAGATCACTAGTGTAAATAATTGTAAGTTCTGTTTATGCTTATTGTTGGGCTTTGTAGATTGCATCCTTTGGGCTCGACTGATTATGCTATTCTGTATTCTGGTTTGGGCCTGTCCAACCGTGTACCTTTTATGTTTTGTATATAAGTTTTCGCTTACATGCATATTAGGTTAAGGTTTTAGAGATCTGAGAATAGCGATACATCTAGACGACAACAGGTTTCTTTGATCGTTCTTGTAACCTTCCAATCCTCTACAGTTGATGTTCTTAATCGAGCTCTTCTGAGGATTTTGTTTAATCATTCGACACGTTTGATTCAATCTTGTCTCGTTCTTATTATTGTGTTTTTATCGTCTTTGTTTACTTACTTGTTCAAGATCTAATCGATCTTTATAGATTAAAAGATTGTTAAATCTCATCAATTGGTATCAGAGCAGGAGGCTGTGTAATTGATACACATCTTTTCTGTGAAAAAGATTTCCATTAGGGTTTTTCCACAATCATCAATATTTATTGAGCCGTCATCTCTTTATTGACGTATCTTGATATTTATTACTTTGCCCTAATCTGCTTTATTACAAGTCTGATCTTTGAACAGGTTTTTACGATCATAATGGACGCGACACAATCAAACCTTATTAATATTTCCAACAGCATTGGTTCGATGACAAAGATTCCGATCGTATACACCCATGACTATGAAATATGGGCACATCACTTCGAAGACTACGTTATTGGATTGGAGGATAATGGGTATCTCATTTGGGAAGCCATCACCAATGGACCATTTTCTCATTCTGCAACGTCCAGAATCATCAAGACACAAAAAGAGTACAATGATCTGCTAAAGGACGTGAAAGATATTGCACAAGATGAAAAGGATAAGTTCCAGTGCAATATCAAGGCATTAAGGTTGATCAGGTTCGCCCTTCAGTCCGATACATTCAGATTGGTTAGCTCATGCATGACGGCAAAGGATGTTTGGGATAGACTTCGCGAACTGTATTCTACAGACGAGGATCTTGAACATTCTATTCAAACTTTGCTCCTATCTGAGTTTGGAGAATTCAGGCAAGGGGTTGAAGAAACTGTGACCCAGACGTTCGATCGCTTCAATCATCTTCTCAGCAAGATGATCAAACACGATATTGAAAGGAAGCTTATCGAACAGAAGGTTACATTCCTGAATGGTCTGAGGTCTGAATGGAGAGCAGTGGTTTCCACAGTTAAAGCCCATGAGCAGTTTAAATCATACTCTTTGGCGAAACTGGTGGGTATTCTCAAGTCCCAAGAGAAGATTGTGCTGCAAGAAAAGAACGTCGTTTCTAGTCTCGGTTCGTTGGCCCTCCTATCTAAAAGTAAAGCTGCGATGGAGGATGAAGATCTGAACCTGGAGGAATATGATCTCACGTCTGAGGATTATGCCATGATGGTGTCCAATCCCAAGAGGTTCATAAAGAAGAGATTCCCCATCAACAAAAACCGAAGCTGGCAGGGGAGTTACAACTCTGAAAAAGTGATTAATGAACCGAAAGCTGAGGAGCACAAAAAGGAACCGAAGGTGGATGGTGATTCTGGAGTAAGCTGTTTCTACTGTGGTGGGAAGAATCACTATGCTAAGGACTGTGTCCTTAAGAAGATGGCTGAAAAAGATGATGGGAATGACGAGGAAGCCGTGTTGCAGAAAAGACTGGATGAGTTGAGAAAGAAGAAGTCTGCCGTTAACCCTTCTATTAATGCTCTTATTGTGCAGGGTTCGGTTAAAGGTGATGAATTCGGCAGCACGGAAGTTTGGTCTACCGACTCAGAAGACGAGGAAGTGAGGCAGCCTACCCATGGAAAGGCCTACGTAACTAAGGAAGAAAGTAGTGGTGGAAAGTGCTTCATGGTAACTGATGTATCTCAAATGAGGGGATATAACACCGATGGAGGAAGTGATGGATCGAAGGCAAAGGAGGACATGTGCTTTACGGCCAAACCGCTCAGCCAGCAGTTCAATGAGCTCGATGAACTGATAAAGAAGGTACAATCTGTTTTTATTTCATGCAAAGTACCATCATCCTCTTATGAGAAAGAACTAAAAAACGTCAATACAAGAATTTCACATCTAGATAGTAGCTTAACTCAAACTCGAGTCACAAATTCTAACCTAACTGATCAATTGAGCAGGGTGGCGTCGAAGAGTGAGGAGCGGAGAATGTGGATAGAGTTAAAGGAGTCAGACTTAGTCAAAGTTAAAGATGAAAACATTTATTTGCAAAGAGACAATTTAAAATTGTTAAAACAACGAAATGTTTTTTGTTTAATTGCTAAACGTCTGTATTCTAATATTACTCAGCTTCATTTGGATTGTGAAATAGGCCAAAAGATCCACCGCATGATCTTGCCCTTCCTAGAGTTTAAGGAAGATGAAATCGATGCCGAAGCCTATAATTGTGAGAGTGTGATATCGTCTGATGATGTCAATCCATCCTACATGTATGGACTGGACAAAATTGAGTCCTTCATTAAATCCAAAGACCACAAGAACATGCTTAAAAATCTTTTGGATGAAAATGACAGACTTAAACTGAGAACCGAAACCATGCAAAAATTTGACTCTTTAAACGCCAACGTAAGCTCAGAAAACAAAATTGATGTTGAAAATGTATCTGAGCTTAACGAGGACGATAACATGAGCGAAATTTCTGTAGAGGACACGGTTGACTGCTCAGAATTTATTAAAACCGAGCCTGAAAATCACAAGAATCTAATTTCTGAAAATTCAGTGGAGTTCGCTCGGTTGTCCCATAAAAAGTCCCCAAAATTAGTTGAGAAAGCTGTTGTGTATCAAAAGGTCAGGACCACTCCAAATCAAGTATACAAGGTAACAGGAGTAACCGAACATCAAACAGCTGAACTTGTAGCCATTGTAAACGAAGACAATGCTGATGGCTGTGATGAGTACTTCTGGGAAGCTCCAATTGATAATGCAGACGAAACCATTGGTTTATCTGAAAGAACTTCCTGGAAGAGCAAAGGAAGATACATACCTGAACCCTTGAATAAGCCGAACAACTTCGATGAGCCGAGCACCAGTGGTACAAAAGATATTCCTCAGAAGAATGATCACTCGGCAAAAGAAGACATTCCCTCGGCTCCTTCGGTTCAAAGTAAAACTCCTGCAGTTCAAAAGGAACCAGCCAAGGAGTCACCAAAAACGAAAGCAAATGTTCATCATCAACCTTCTCAGATGAGGAATAGGAAGATAGAAAGGAACAATAGATACAGGAAGAACCTTTATGAAAGGAAACAATTCTGGCATTCCCAGAATGCATATTTCTCTCATCAAGACAAGAATCTAAAGTATGAAAACAATCCTGTAGGAAAGCTTGAAAGTCACAAAAACCAAAAGCCAAGGTTCGGTTCACAAGAAGATATCAACCGAAATCCAAGGTTCGGTTCACAAGAAGATATCAACCGAAGACAAAAGTTCGGTTCTGAAAAGGACTTCAACCGAAACCAAAGGTTCGGTTCCAAAGACAGTTCCAACCGAACGCAAAGGTTCGGTTCTGAAGTCAAAAGAGAACAAAACTCTAAGGTCATTCCCTCCAATGATCAAAAGCAAAAGGGTCACCTAGAGTCTCAAGCCCGGAACTTCTCTCAATCCAAACCCTCTTGTTCAAATTCTTCTCGTTCTTCTAATTCCTCTTCTCGGTCTCATAATTCTTCTACTCCCACCGATTCGTCTCCATCTTACTCTAAAGCTGATTTCTCTTGTTTTCAAAAATATCATTCGTCAACTGAGCAAAAGTGGAAGAAAAAGGTCAATGAATCCCAACCAGAATCCAAACCTAATTCACCCAATCCTAACAAAATAAAAGTTTTTACCATTAAAAGGAAAGATGCAACAACTCTTATAAAACGAACTTATCTTGTTGATGTCTCTCTTATTGTTCCCGTTCCCATGCAAAGCTCACGTGGACCCAAGAAATTTTGGGTTCCTAAATCTGTTTAATTTTTGCAGGTTATAAGTGACGAGCAGTTCGACGAAGAATGGTACATCGATAGTGGCTGCTCACGTCACATGACAGGGAGGAAAGAGGAGCTTAGGGAATACAGATCTCTTGCAAATGGTGGCAACGTCAAGTTTGGAAACAATTCTTTTGGCACCATAAAGGGATACGGGATGATAACAAATGGAGACTTTACTATAAGGAAGGTGGCTTATGTGGAAGGACTCCAACACAACCTCATTAGTGTATCTCAGCTTGTTGGAGGTACAGGTGTTAAAGTCTCGTTCGATGATGAAGGTTCTGAAATCATAGAGAAAAAGTCAAAGAAAGTGATTCTCAAGTCAGAGCGAAAGGGTGAAATGTTTCCCTTAAACCTTAAACCCATCAAAGGAAACCCGGCTATATGCTTATTGTCAAAAGCTCAATCCGACGAAAGTTGGTTGTGGCACCGAAGATTATCTCATCTTAATTTTAAAGATATCAACCGTCTTGTTACTGGAGGTCATGTTAGGGGCCTTCCATTGCTCAAGTTCGACAGGGATCATCTGTGCGCTGCATGCGAAATGGGGAAGCAGAGTAGTCAAAGTCATCCATCTATAATCAACACAAAAGTTGTTGAACCACTCGAATTACTTCATATCGATTTGTGTGGTCCTTCATCTATCGAAAGCATCGGTGGTAGAAAGTATATTCTTGTTATTGTTGATGACTTTTCACGATTTACATGGGTGTTCTTTCTAAAGCTCAAATCTGAAGCGACTCAAAAGCTGAAAGTGTTTATCAAGCAAATTGAAGTACACATTAAGAAGGTTGTTCGTAACATCAGAAGCGACAATGGTCTCGAATTCAAGAACAGGGAGTTTGAAGAATTTCTTGCAGAAAAGGGAATTAGTCATAATTTCTCAGCTCCCTACACACCGCAACAGAACGGAATAGTCGAAAGATGAAACCGATCTTTGTGTGAAGCTGCCCGAACTATGCTAAGTTTCGCTTCCTTACCTCTTTATTTTTGGGCTGACGCTATTTCGGCTGCTTGTTTTACACAGAACAGGTCATATCTCAACAAGAGGTTCACACTCACTCCATATGAGATACTGAACAACAGAAAGCCAAATGTGAAATTTTTCCATGTGTTCGGCTCAAGGTGTTTCATCTTTAATTCTAAAGAACAACGCAACAAGTTTGATGTCAAAGCCGACGAGGGAATATTTCTGGGTTACTCGGTCACATCCAAGGCATACAGGGTCCTAAACAAGCGTTCGAGAAAGATTGAAGAGACATACTATGTGACCTTTGATAACAACTATGTCAAGAAGCTACAGGCTAAAGAAGACATCACTGGGGAAATCTTTCCTCTAAATGGCCAGGTTACAGTCTCGGTCGCCAACTTATTCGAGACATTAATGGACATCTTTGACGAACCGGAGAATGCTTCACTTTCCGAAGCAGGTGCAGCAGACAACAAAGTTGATCACATGGAGCAGATTGTCGAAGACGCTGCAAGGAGAATGCATGAAGAAGCATCAATCTCTAACGACTCTCTTTCCAACGACGCTCAAGTCGAGGGGGAGCCAAGTGCTCAAGTCGAGGGGGAGCCAAGCGCTCAAGTCCAGGGGGAGCCAAGTTCTACAACTTCAACCAAAGAGGTCTCAACACCAGAAAGCTCAGAATCACACGAAACACCTGAACCTCATGTCTTTCAAAGCTCATCAACTGAGGGGGAACATAATGATATGACACTCGGTTACGATAGCCAATCTGAGCCAGACAAAATAATTAATGCTGAACTAGACCCAACCTTTGATCCAAATTACCCTCCTCTTATCAAATGGACCAGCGATCATCCTGTCTCTCAAGTAGTTGGAGATGTCTCTGAAAAGGTCTTGACCCGATCACAACTGAAAGCAAAACAGACTTCCTTATTTTCAAAGGTTGAGTTTTGCATGTTCAACTCATTCGTATCAAAAGTTGAACCAAAGACAGTTAATACTGCCCTCGATCACTCTGATTGGGTTCAAGCAATGCAAGACGAGCTGAACGAATTTGAAAGGAACAAAGTCTGGCGCCTCATTCCAACTCCTCCAGATGCTTCGGTTGTTGGTCTCAAATGGGTATTTAGGAACAAAATGGACAAGGAAGGTAATGTTATACGGAACAAGGCTCGTCTGGTGGTAAAGGGATACTGTCAGGAGGAAGGGATAGACTATGAAGAGACTTTCGCTCCAGTAGCTCGACTAGAATCTGTTAGAATATTTCTGGCTTATGCTGCTCACAAGAACTTTGAGGTTTTCCAAATGGACGTCAAGTGTGCATTTCTCAATGGAGAACTCGAAGAAACGGTGTACGTGGAGCAACCTCCTGGGTTCGTGAACAAAAGGCATCCAAATCATTGCTATATTCTGGATAAAGCTGTGTACGGCCTTAAGCAAGCTCCGAGAGCCTGGTATGAAACGCTTACAAAATTTTTAAAGATGTCTAAATTCAAACAAGGTTCGGTTGACCCAACCTTCTTTCACAAAAAGGAAGGTAACCACCTTATGATAGTTCAAATTTATGTCGATGACATCATCTTTGGTTCCACGAATCCTAGCTTAACAGCTGAATTCAGAAAGCTGATGGAGACTAAGTTTGAAATGAGCTCAATGGGTCCTATTAATTTTTTCATCGGTTTAAACATAAGACAGGGACCCGAAGGCATCTTTATTAATCAGGAAGCCTACATGAAGACTCTCCTAGCAAATTTTGGAATGATGGGAGACTCAAAAGTCAAAGTCCCAATGGCATTCGGCACCAAGCTTACCCCATCCCTAGACAAACCGGCTGTTGATATCACGCTCTATCGTCAAATGATTGGCTCATTAATGTATCTAACCGCTAGCAGACCTGATATCATGTTTTCTGTTTGTTACTGTGCTCGATTTCAGGCAAACCCACGCGAACCTCACATGCTTGCAGTGAAGAACATCCTACGCTACCTCAAGCGAACCACCTCCTTAGGTCTATGGTATCCATCCAACTCAGGCTTCTTTGTTCAAGCCTATTCTGATGCTGACCTTGGAGGATGTGGACTCGACCGTAAAAGCACAACTGGTGGCTGTCAATTTCTTGACGGGAAGTTAGTCAGCTGGCAATCCAAGAAACAAACGTGCGTGTCACTATCTACTGCCGAAGCGGAATACATTGCAGCTGCATCATGCACGTCACAAGTGATTTGGATCCAAAGTCAACTTCGAGACTACGGACTCAATATGAAGAAGATCCCACTATATTGTGGCTCTGAAAGTGCAATTAGGATCTGTCATAACCCAGTGCAACACTCCAAAACCAAACACATAGCACTGAGGTATCACTTCATCAAAGATCACGTGGAAGATGGAAACGTCGAAGTTCACTTCTTAAGAACCACTGATCAACTGGCTGACGTCTTTACAAAAGCTCTTCCTGAAGCATCATTCAATAAAATATTGCAAGGACTAGGTATGATGGAATCAGAGTCAGTACCTCACGCTACCTCTCAAACTCAAACATAAGAACCGAAACCAACCGAACGTTCGGGTTCGGTTCAACTATCTGACCCACTCATTTCTTCAAAGGTAGTTTTTCAATGTTGTATATTACTTGTACAATTCTGTTTTTCCTCGTTTGATTAAAAAAAAAAAAAAAAATCTTGTTTTCTTACATTTCCAGGTTCTTCAAAATTTTCTAGAACCGAAACCAACCAAAGGTTCGGGTTCGGTTTTTCAGAATTTTCTAGAACCGAAATCAACCGAAGGTTCGGGTTCGGTTTTTCAAAACTTTTCTCAAGCGAAACCAACCGAAGGTTCGGGTTCGGTTTATCTCAAAAATTCCAAATTTTTTTTTTCTTGTGTGTTAGTGTTCGTTTATGGGGATACATTTGATGAAATACCTAAATGTCCCTAGAAGCATGCTGCTGTATGTGTCTCAAGCCTCATAAGATTTTGAATAATAGCCTTCATGACCTAGTATACACAAACCTTGTCTTCCCAATAAGGCCAATTCATTTATTCTAATCGTGAGCTACCTCACTCTTTTCTCACATGAGTTAAGAGTTTCCTGCTTGGTCCTTCTTTTCGCAGTAGAGGTACTTTGTTTTCTTACACCATCTCTACATTACTTCTCCACTACACTCATTCCATCATGGTAACCCTTGAGACTCTCAGAAATTACCACTGAGGTTTATGGTTACACAACATCTGTGTTTATGAGCTTAGTATTGTGTCACTACGAACTAAGTGAAACCCAAAATTCCACACCTAACGAATTGACAGTGAAAAATTAAATTGCTCAAGTTCTCACTAAAGAATTGATGAAAGTACCCTATTAAAATCTCCAATTTTATGTGATTCCTATGAAATTGTTAGAAACCCATAACATTTCTTCCCTTGGGATCTAGTTCTTATTTTTCTTTCTGAGATTTTATTTTCAAGCTAGTCGTTTTTAGCCTAATTAAAAGAAGCCTTTCAACATTTCTTTATAACTGGTTGATCGTAATTTTAACGGACATTCTTTTAAACCTTAAGTTCTTTCTTGTCCTGTGGCATTCAATGCGCGTGGTTAAACAGTAACGGCTTGTCCCTATGAAACGACGCTTATTGGGCGGCATGGTCCTAGGAACCTGACACTCTCTCTCCTACGTGATCATCGCACGTCCCAACTGTCATCCATAAGAGATTTGAAACGATTTTTCTCTCTCTTATCACCCACTATAAATAGCCCGTTACACCTCCTTTTACCTCTTTACCACTTTCAAAATTTTCGAAACGCAAATACTCCCATACAGTTTCCTGTTCATCATCTTCTTCTCACCTGCATCAATGGCTGACTCCTCTTCAGTTCATGCTACCTCACAGATTCTTCCCATTCGCCCACAGCAATGTTTGGTCATTGATCTTAACCCAATGAAATACAACTCCTACATGTCGCCGGTCATAGAGTGCTTAAAGTATTCCCAACTCGTTCCAGCACTTTCCAGAATAGAATCGGTGCCGATGGCGGCCCTATCGCAGGTCTACGCGACTGCATATTACGACAAGGCTGTCGACCGGGTATTTTTCGAGATTGGAGACCACAAAACCTCCGTCTCTCGCCCGCGTTTCTGCACTTTGCTCGGATTTGCTACTGACCATTCCAGAGTTCATCCGGAGTGGATACAGATTGGTCATCTGTATAACATGTTTTACAACATGGGATACACAGAAGTTCTTACCTCCGTTGCAAAATTCAAAAAGTCATGCTTGCCGCCACAATGGAACGGTTTATTTACAGTCCTTTTCAAGGGATTGTCGGAGAGAAGTTCAGGTTCAGATGGTGCAAGTCGTCTGTTCCTCACCATCATGTACGGAGTTTACAATGGGATGAACCTGGATTATGGGTTTGTTCTATGGCAACAACTTATTCAAAGCCTCTCCTCTTCATCCCGACACTCTGAAGTCTCGTTGGCCCAATTCTGGATACTGATAACTAAATGGGCCATGGACAGATTTGATGTTCCCACTGCTGAAGATGCATCGATGTCTTCTGTTGGTACTTTCCATACCAAGAAGATCATCGTCTCAGATGCATCAAAATTCTCCTTTATTGGCTCTATCCCGGAGTCAATGTATGGTGATGTGCCTTCGGATAGCAGGTTGATTCGGAAGCTCAAGGAGCTAAGGCCATCTGGTCCAAGGGATCTGACCCCGGATATGCTCAAGTCTATTCATGATGCAGATAAACCGGTGAGCAGAGGTAAAAAGGCAGAAAAAGGAAAGCAAGCCTCCAAAGCTTCAAAGGGACCTTCTTCTAAAAAGAGGAAACAGCCAAAAGCCGCACCATCCCCACCACCGAAGAAGAGGAAGACCCAACCGAAGCAAAAGCTTGTTATACCCTCTTCTTCGAGTGACTCTGAGGGTGAGAGTTCGGGTTCTGACGACTCTCAAGGGGATGCATCTCCTCAACGAGGCAATACACCACCTCGATCCCCTACCCCAGAGATTGAACTACCCATTTCCCCAATTCCTTCCCCTCCACCAATCTTTACAACTACAACCGAATCACCACATGTAACCGAACCTCCTCAATCCAAAACCCACACAACCAAAACTACTCATACTCAACCACCAACCGAAACTATACCATCACCCACTCAACCTGCTCCTACCAAACCCTCAACACCCCCAACCTCTCCACCCTCTTCATCTCATGAAAATGCATCTGAGGGTGAAAACCCTTATCTTGGGGGAGAAAACATGATCTTTGATTCGGTCTACTATAGTCCGTTTCAAGTTCAAAGTGACGAGGAGGATGATGCTCCAGTAACCAAGAAACATCTCAAAGAGCTCAACGAGAAGATTGACCTACTTCTCGCCTCCTCATCTAACCAACAGTCCACTTTGTCTGAAGCTGCCCTTCAGAAGATTGTTGATGCCTTCTCAAGGGCGCAACATGATTCAGTGGCCTCAGTAACTGCTGCAACTCAGGCATCTACCAGGGCATGTGAGGCAGCAACCGAAAAAGTCGATAAACTATTTTCTGATGCCTCTACCCTGCTGCAGTCCCTGCAGGAAAGTGCAGATGCCACAAAGGCATCTTTGGAACCAATTGTCCAACAATTGGTCAATTTTGTCTCATCGGAGTTTCCTTCGTTCGCAACTCTACGTCAAACCATAAGCGACGACAACTCGGCCTTTACTGCCTCCATTGATGCTCGCCTCGCCAAGCTACAAGAAGATCTGGCAACCGAGCGTTCGTTAATGGACGATCTGGCAATCAAAACAACTGCACTTGAGGTCAAGACCACACAACTCTCTCAATCCCAACCACAACTGGAAGATCTTCGATCTGAACGGGAGGTGGTCAAGACGTGTGTTTCGGATGTCCACGCTGTTATATCCAACATTCTGGAAGCATACGATCCAATCTTAAACTGTTCGGTGAGGTGTTCCCTTGCTGAAAAGCTCTCTCCAGCCATCGATCTTCTTAACAAAGTAGAAGGCCTCCCAAGTTTTGTGTCCATTCCGAAACAAGGGGGAGATGAGAAGACAGGATCAAAACCACCTCCTTCCTCCAAAGCTACTCACACGACCGAACCATCTCCAACTGATCAAACTTTAGGTTCGGGTGTGAAGAACAAAGGCAAAAACATAGCTGAGGACGGAGATGAAGAAGGCGACAAGGAGACCATTGCTGACATTTTAAAACGAAAGAACAGTCGCAAGGTTGGTGAAGATGCTAGTCGTGTGGCGCGTGAGGCTGCCAAAGCCGAACGCAAACAAAAAGAAGCCCACGATCTCCTTGAGAGCCGAAAGACTCTCTTCCCTGCCTGGACCAGGGAACGCTTAATCAAAGAGGCCATTGAAACTCCCAGCATCTTATGGATCGAGCCGGTTATATCGTTCGACTGCAACAACACTATCGATTCGCAGTTCGATATGCCGCTGACTCGAAATGCGTTCATCTTCCACGTCTTCTCTAACATCTTTGAAGTCCCACACCCGAACGCTGAGCTTGACAGGGAGCTCATTGACTTCTATCTGGCGGCTGCTCGTCCACAATTCCTTACATGGAGCGCCCAGAAGATTGTAAACGTTCGGGTGCTAAAACCTTATACTGAGGGACATTTTATAAACGTTCGGTTCAAATTGATTCGGGGATCTACAAAAACTGCTCATCTTATCTCCCTGGCAGATCTACCGAATCTAAATCCTCATGATTGGATCGTCCTGTATAATATCCTTTTGACTAATGAAGCTGAATATGGTCCCATTCTAGACCATGTCAAAAGGATGTTAATATGCTACATCATGGAGGTTGCCCTAATGGATTAGGAGGTCGCCACAGTCTTCAAGAAGAAACCCAAAATTGCCCCTGTGGGATCGGCCAGTGATCTCAATCAAATGCTACTGGGCAGGATCGACCCAAGACGTAACACGGTTATGTTCACTCGAGCGGAAGGACAGAAATGTCTCTTCGCTTTAGCTGACAAGCATCTTTACACCACAACCTGTTTGGAGCATGCGTTGTTCATTGTCATACGGTGTAAAGAGAACTCGGCCGATGATGTCAAGTATTTTGAAGATATGATTAACTGGTACATCCGGTTTAGACAGACCATTCTTTCAATCACCAAATGTCTATTTAGTACAGTGAAGAAGGTACCGGTTTCAGCTGCTGGCCCAAGTAATTAGTGAAGATCTCGCTCCAAATTGAGGCAAAGGGGGAGATTGTTGGGCTTTGTGGATTGCGTCTTTTGGGCTCGACTGATTATGCTATTCTGTATTCTGGTTTGGGCCTGTCCAACTGTGAACCTTTTATGTTTTGTATATAAGTTTTCGCTTGCATGCATATTAGGTTAAGGTTTTAGAGATCTGAGAATAGCGATACATCTAGACGACAACAGGTTTCTTTGATCGTTCTTGTAACCTTCCAATCCTCTACAGTTGATGTTCTTAATCGAGCTCTTCTGAGGATTTTGTTTAATCATTCGACACGTTTGATTCAATCTTGTCTCGTTCTTATTATTGTGTTTTTATCGTCTTTGTTTACTTACTTGTTCAAGATCTAATCGATCTTTATAGATTAAAAGATTGTTAAATCTCATCACTTATGTTTCTGTATTAACGATGACATCCCAAACGTTTTAAGATGAATAAAAATACGTTTCTTCGAAAATGTTTTAATAACGTATTTATCGTGTTTTTCTGGGTACAAATTCCGCAACCTTTTTATAAAATGAAGTACTCTGATTTTCATAAAGCATAAACAAAAAAATCGGTCTTTTCTGGCCATGATTTTGGGGATGTCACAGTAGCTCATAAGGTGTTACGGTACTTTGCTATGCCCCTAGACTACGACGTTTATATTGTTTGAGGCACACTGCCCAAAATATGATTTGGCATATTACCGGACGTTCAGTAGATGGTGTGATGTATCATCCTTTTAATAAGGAACATTGGCAAGATTTTGATAAAAAAATATCCCGACTTCTCGAGTGAACCCCGTAACGTACGCCTAGGTCTTTCAGCTGACGTCACTACAAACAAATTTACATTTAGTGGCACAAGGTTTTAGTGGCATATTTTGTTTTGTGTCACTATATTATCCTTTTAGTGGAACTTATAATTTATGTGACAGTATACCCTATTGAAATTCTTTAATTTTCATGTCTCGCTCTTTCCCTCCATGGTTACGTTCCGTACTGTTTTTATGAAATCAAATTGGCAAAAAGGAAACAAGAACTCCTCTTTTCGTCCTCACCGCCACTTTTTTAAGGCATCCATCCTTCTCTTTTTCTCCCTATAATCACTAGAGCACCATCGTCTATATTATTCACTATTAACGCCATCAAACTAAGAACAAATACTCTTCCCTTATTCTGATCTTCATTTGGATAGGAAAGGGCTATTGCTATGTTTTTCATTTGTAAAGAGAATAAGCTTTGATGGGAGATTTTATAGGTACATATCAATTTCAACATCCCATTAGTTCTCTTTCTTAAACATGGTAACTAATTCCGTAGGATGGTGGTAGTATTAGGAATGAGGATTTTTTCTACATGATCTATAATTTTGTTTCAAATTAGGGTTTCATTCTTGCTTCTGATATGTTTTTTTGTTGGTTAATATAACATGGCACTCCAGATATTCGACCTATTGTCCATGAAGTGCTTTTGGTGCATAAAAGAACTGAAATAAATTTAAAAAATAGGGAAGTACCCTACTCGCTATCAGTTCATCCTCACATTAACCACACGTTTCTTGTTGTGAGCTCGGTGAAACCATATCTGACACCGAAATGGCTTCATCTTCAAACCACATCCATAGCCAACATCGGTCATCACATCTGACATCAACGCCACCATCTATTCCATCGATTTCGAGTTCAGAGGCCACCGAACCATCTATTTCGAGTTCGTCTTCACACTTCAACCATATTCTAAATCAAATCCATCGATTCTAACTTATGTTATTGACGTCATTGGTATGTTTTTGATGTGTATTACTAAGTTTTAAATATTATTTACCATGAATCAAAGACAACGATTCTGACTTTTTTTTATAACTTTTTGCATTTTTAAATTTCCATAAATCGGTTCGATTATGTCAAAATAATGCTCTATGATGTCCATCTTATGTTATCGCTTGTTAATCGGTAAACTTTTGAGTGTTTAGAAGCTTTTAGGGATGTTTTGATGCCCTAAAGATTGATTTTAGTTTAATCTGTGTGTGTTGTTCGAAGTTATGATGTGATACATGTTATAGGGTTTATGTTGATTCATATATTTGTTTGCGTATGAATTAGGAATGAATGGAGAACGAACGATTTGTGTTAAAACAAAAGATGAGCCAATGAAAGGTTGTTTTCTTAACCTATTTCATTTGATGATCCATTATGTATTTGCTTAAATACTTCAAGAATTTAGTAATAGCAGATATTGAGAAGACTATGATTTGTTTTATGAGTTCTTCATCTCTTAAAATACTAAGGAACAATATCTTTCTTTTATGTTAAATTTATACATGTTTTTCAGATGATTCAAAGTCCAAAAATGAGATGAAAACTGAGGATCATTCTTCTTCATCATCTTCTTCTTCAAGTAGCGTGTAAGTATCTGCAATACTGATGCTATTAATGTGTACTCACCTTAAAATAAGTTATTATCTTCCAATGAAAGTTATTTTAGCGGATTGAATGATTATGATAAGCATAATTCACTTTTTCTTATATTTTATTTTAACTTTTTTGATTTAGTAAGCATAAAAAAGACTTCTATTTACAAGAAAATTTTAAAAGTAAAATGAATATTAACTGTACTGAATATTGATATCATTTTGTAGATGTTGATGACATATATTTTTCAATATTTAGTTTGTTAACCATAAAAAGAACATTTTTTTGTTACACATATGTGCTCTGAAGAAAGTAAGGAGTTTACTTTGTTAAAATGTTTGTGTCTTTATTATTTATTGGGTTAAATGGTTATATCTTGGTTCATATTTTTGTTTCCATTTCCAATTCTAGGTTTCGAAGGAAGGGAAGAAGAAGGGGAGTGAGAAATGGAAAACCATCGGGAAGCTATTGAAGTTGCATGCTAATATTTAGTTCGAGATTAATCAAGTTTCGTGTTTTTTACTAACAAGATGTAGTTCGATAGTATTATATTTTGAGTTCTAGCGTAGTTTAGACTTATTATTTTTTTAAGACATTTTTGTTTGAAGTATTGAGAATGATTTTGTTGGAAAAGTTTTAATTGAAGTGATGATGTTGTGTTTTTTATTTATTATCTTAATTGTTTTATTGTTATTTTATATTTCATTTAAAATTAAAAAAAAATCAAATCTAATTTATTAATATAATTTTCTATGTTAAAAAAAGTGTCACTAAAAACATGTAAATAATATTTTTTAACTATAGTGTCATAAAAGTAGTGCCACTAAAACCTACAAGTGTTTTAGTAGCATAGTAGAAACGTGCCACTAAAACTCAAGAAGGTTGCAGCGGCACAATCAAAAAATGTCACTAAAGGCCTTTAGTGGCAGCGTTTTTAGTGACACTTTTTTACTATGGTGCTGAATGTCTAGGGACATTTAGTGGCAATTTTTTCGGTTTTTAGTGGCACTCTTACAATGTTGCTAAATGTCATTTTATTTGTAGTGCAGTTTTAATCCATTTGGAAACATGTGTAATCCACATAGTACATGGTCGGTCATACTCACCACATACAATTTGCCACCCTGGCTTTGTATGAAAGAGTCATCATTTATGTTGACTTTGTTGATTCCCAGCTCGAATACTCCTAGTAAGGATTGGGATGTTTTCCTTAGGTCATTGGTGGAAGAGCTTAAACATTTGTAGATCTCATGCATGTCTAGAAAAATGTGCATGAGAGTTTGTTGGGTACTCTTATAATGAATGATAAAAGTAAAGACACATCAAATGCACGAGAGGACTTGAGAATCCTAAACATTCTGAAAAATGAACGGTTACAAAAAAATGGTGACAAGTTTCATAGAGCCCATGCAATATACTCTTTCACGAAATCTAGTCGACAACTCTTTTGTCAATTTATAAAAGATGCTAAACTGCCGGATGGGTTTGGTTGTAACATTAGTAAGAAAGTGAATGATACCAATACTAATATTATCGGGTTTAAAGCGCATGACAATCACATTCTTATGCAACGTTTGATATCAATTGGAGTTAGAGGGTTGTTAGACAAAGACACTTATACACCTATTGGAGACCTTTGCATGTTTTTCAAGCAACTTTATTTCAAAACATTGAAGGTGGAGGGTAAGAGGAAAGTAAAAGAAGACATTATTGCAATCTTGTGCAAGTTATAATTGATTTATCCTCCAGCGTTTTTTGACATTATGATTCATTTACTTTTGCATTTTCCTGATGAAGCGAATGTCGGAGGCCCAGTATGTATGAGACGGATGTATCCCTTCGAAAGGTATATGGAAAAACGAGAAAACTACGTCAGAAACAAGGCGAGGCCGGAATGTTCTATAGTTGAAGGCTATTGTGGCATCCCCAAAATCATGGCCAGAAAAGACCGGTTACATTTATGCTTTTACAATAATTTAAGAGTGAATCCATTGATTTAAAAAAAGTTGCGGAATTTGTCTCCAAAACATTACATGATAAAATAATGTTTATCAAAGCATTTCTTAAAGAAATGTATTTTCATTACATATCAAAAATCGGGATCTCATGTTCCGATACATACACAAAAGTATAATCAATAAAACATAGACCTTACATAGTTTTAAACAACTACTGGTCTATAACAAACATATCTTCACAAGTTCCCCAACTTATGCTTTCACGCCACTACCTATAATACAAAGAAGCTGAGTGGGTCAGGCTTGGGAGCCTGGTGAGCATATAGGGTTTTCAATCCATAATAAAGAATTATATTTAATTTCACCAACCAACAATAACTCGATTACCCATTCCTGTTATACTCACTTTACGTCCCTAAAACAACAACTGTTACAAGGGACCTAATCTAGGATTTTCATCGAGACGGACAATACTGCAGAGGGGTTTCCTCAACAATGAATGTCCTAAGGAAACCATGAGGGGGATAGAATACATCAAATGAACACCCAAGTTCACCAACAAATACAGGTTATGAGCCTGTCAGCATTCCACATGACACTCTACAAAGGGACTGTGGTCGTCATCCATATTCTGGTGAATGACTAGATCACAATCACATCGAGGCCTCTCATTAGTTTATCACACATCAACTATCTACCCAAGTTCTACCCAACATTTTTGTAGATAACAAAATACATATGCATTCATATGGAACTTAAAAATGATAAGATACTCATTCAATACTCATCCCAAACAAACAGATAACATATATATACATATATTTATAGACATGTAACACGTATTCTAAAGTAGATACTTCATATCTATGTGTTAGAAGAAAGGGAATATACACTCACTTGATAAGAAGATGATCGTACAACACCTCATCTATTAAAATAATATTTTCCGATAAAACTGGGACGTTTTCTCCAAAACCGGGCATTACGCGGGAAGAGTTTCGGCTTGGAAGCTTTACTTCTCGAGATCCTCGGGGCTTCGGGACTTGCTTCGGGTCTCAAGAATGATACCGGGGCTTCGTGGTATTTCTTGCACGCAAAACGATGCAAAAATGAGAGAGAAAGGAAGAAATTTTGCAAAAAGATCGGCAACCCTCGACTTCTATTTATATCGGCTAAAACCCCGATTTACGTTGGGCGTAAATCCTTATTATGCTGAGCATAATGCCTATACAAGCATTACGCTGGGCGTACTTAGGTTACGTTGGGCGTAAGCTTCGGATCAGATCGGTTGAGTCACGGATTCGGATATTATCCGAATATATAATAAAATTTATATATTTTAATTATTTAAAAACTTCAGAAAATCATATCTTCCTCTTACGAGCTCCGTTTTTACGTTCTTTATATCCATGCGTAGGTGAGCCTATGCTCTACATCTTTTATTTAGACTTCATCGACTAATTTTGATCTTATTTTTATTATATTATTTTTAGTAGGTCGGGACAGGAAAACTCCGTTATAAAATCATAAATTCTCCATCTGACGTCCGTTTTCGTTTGTCTTTTCACTGTTGGATTACTATCAACGAGATATTCGATTCTTTTTTAGATTGTTTCGGCCAAATATCACTCGATCTCTTTTTCGAGATTTGGGCTACATATTGGCTAAGTCGAAACTTCGAAAAATCATAACGTCTTCATACGAAGTTAGATTCAGACGTTCTTCTTATGCAAGCTCTCGGTTTAACTTATTCTACGACTTCCGTTTAGATCACTAAGCCTAAATATTTCTCTAGCGTAAATTCGCTATTTACGTGATGCAGTGTCACGCCGGTAGTATCGTGAAACTTCGACGGGTCATAACTTCTTCGTTATAACTCGGATTTCCGCATTCTTTATATATTTGAAAACCTTGACACGACCACTACCACATCCTTAATAGATATTGGGTTTATCTAACATTTCATTTTGATGCTTATTTTTATCCTGAATTCATTTAAGTCACACAATTTAGCATAAAACACATAATGCTCAAATACTACATCTTTATTACTTCAAGACGGGTTACACAGTTTAACCTAGACTATTACATCATCATTAATGCATAGCCTAGAAACACGAGCGTTACAATTCTCTCCACCTAAGGATGATTCTGTCCTCGGAATCACACATCAACAAACAAATGCGGATAGTGACTCAACATGTCACTCTTCGTCTCCCGGGTGAGATTTGGCCTATTCGTATGTTTCCATCGGACAAGCACTAACTCGACCATCTTGCGTCGCAACTTCTTAGTCATTCGGTCAACGATTGCCTCTGGTTCGTCAATCAACCTTTTGTTCTCATCAATTCTTGATTCAGAAATTGGAATTGTATTGGGAACTTACATCTTTATTATTTGAATACGGGTTACAAAGTTTAACCTAGACTATTACATCATCATTAATGCCTAGCCTAGAAACACGGGCGTTACAATTCTCTCCATCTTAGCATGATTCTGTCCCCGGAATCACACATCAACAAACAAATGTAGATAGGGACTCAACATGTCACTCTTCGTCTCCCATGTGAGATTTGGCCTATTCGTATGTTTCCATCGGACAAGCACTAACTCAACCATCTTGCATCGCAACTTCTTATTCTTTCGGTCAACGATGTCCTCTGGTTCTTCAATCAAACTTTTGTTCTCATCAATTCTTAATTTAGAAATTGGAATTATTTCGGGAACTTCTCTCGTGAACTTCCTCAAATAACACACATGGAAAGTGTTATGAATTCCATTCAGTTTTCGGGTAATTCGAGCTTCTAAGCTTGGTTCCCAACCCTCTGAAGAACTTTAAATGATCCAATAAACCTTGGACTTAACTTTCCCCTTGTAACAGATCGAATAACTCCCTTCCAAGGTGAGACTTTAAGCAAAACCGAATCTCCAACTTCAAAAGTCATCAGTCTTCGCTTGTTGTCAGCATAGCTCTTTTGATGATCCTGAGCTGCTAACATTCTCTCCCTAATTATTTTCAACTTTTCAGCAGTTTATGTTGGGTTTTGAGCAATCTAACACTTCCTAAGTGTGCATGCAACCCTAATAAACCTTGGATCTATGTTTGTCTAAATACATGCAAAATAATAATTTTTCCAAGGTTCATAACCTATCTAACATGGCATGGGGTACTTTTAAACATAAAAGAATTAGATGAGATTACATACCTTTTGATGATGAGTTTGATTCCTAAGGAGTTTGAGGGCCAAGCACCAATAGTTTGAATGCCTCAAATGGAATCACAAATCACCACAAACTCTTGGAAAACTTTGAGAGAGTGTATACACACTATAAATTTCGGCCACACACAAACACACATAGTCTAGTGACACTAGTTTCACACTAGTGGCTATTTCATGCAACATAAGCATGCTTATATAGTGTACATGGTTAGGGTGAAACCCTAATAACCCATGACCTTCCTTTTCCAAGCCTAGCCCATTAACAAATGAGTGTTAGCCCACACCATATAAAACAAATAGCCCACAATCTAATTAGTCTTCCTTTTAATCTCTAAATTAATTCATAATTAATTTAAGACTAAGACTAATTAAATAACATGACTTCATATTAATATATTATAACTTATAATATATTAATAATCATATGTGTATAACTCTCATAAAATTATCCATAAATAGTTTGGATGAAATGCAACCCAAATGGACCATGCCGGGTCGGGTCAAGTACATACTCTATTTGCGTATGTTACTTCAGGAACCAACCAGCAATCGTAGCTCTCGAAAACTCTGTTGAACTAAGAAGCGCCATTTTAGATAAGTGAGCATATAATCCTCTGTTCTCATGATATCAGCCGGACGAATACATGGAACAACGTCGTACTTATTGTCCAGCAGTTTGTTTCCCGATTTTCGATTTGTTTGACAAAGAACTTAATCGAACACATCAATTTAGTTCTGACCGGCCGGTACGTAGGTCACAACAAAATCATTGAGGGGCCCAGATATCGCTTGTATTTCTATAAGGAACAGATAAACTTCGACTCATATACTTGTTCTACTACTTGTTGAATTGTACACAAAGGCACGTTTTATAACATCAAGTTACTGATGCGTTTACGTGCAATCAATGCACAACCAACTCATAGGTAACAACTCATATCTCTAGGTTTGAAGATTTATATGATATTACCGTCTCACGATCACTCGAGATAAATTCCATGAAGTGATACAAGTGAGCGTGGGTTTATTCCAATACTCATAACTTATGAGAACTCATGAATGTTGTAGCAACCATTGCTATGACTAAACCCATTTAGCCATCTACAAACTCAATTCATGACAGTCTTGATTCATACCTACTTCCAACATATGAAAGACTATGGAGTGTTTAAATAACTTAGTCATTCGGAAAGAATAACCTTGCTATTTTGGAAGTCAAAACATGCAAAGTGAAACACAATAATAATCAAATCTAATATGGTCTCATAACCCTTTTGAATATAAATAGAACCACCTTTTATTTATCACCATATTGATTACACATTATTCATTGTATAATGTTTCAAACAATCAACTTAAGACTTGAATAAAAACAACAGTCGTACCATACTCCTAGTATGTACACTTTGTTTTTTCTAAACAATAGTTATGCCATACTCCAAGTATCCACACTATGTTTGTCTATGATCCTTACATTGCGATGTAGATCAGTTGAATATGATTCTAATGATACTCATTTCACAATCCCAAATCCTTATTGTAAATGTGAGAATCCCTGATTCCTATCATTTACCAAAAATCTGTTAGATTTTAAACTTATATGCATTGATCCTCTCATAATGATTATGCGCAAGGTCACCAAAACCTTGTCATCAGTCATTATAGAGGATTCCAAAGGAGATCAACTCTATGGAAACGAAGTCTCATATTCAAAGTACATTGCTTTGAACATCCTTCTTGCATTAAGTTTTTCTAATGCTACACAGATTGAATAACTTCCTCCTATGGAGACATTTCCATAGTCCCATTTTGACTATCACTTCTGAACAAGAGTTACCTCTTTTCAGAAAATGTCAATATGGTCCTGCCAAAATTAACACTATACTTCCAAATGTCCCTGAGCAACCAATCTGTGGCAAACCTCAGATTGTCCTCAACAATTTCTTAATCACTTTAGTCATATCCAGTTCTAGACTTTTCCCTTCTAAATGTCCTGAGCATTTGGAAAATTTAGAAAGGATGAATATTATAGCACATGCAATCGATCCTATATCCGAAGCATATGGGACACGATTCATGATGTTTGACATAAAGACATGATACAAGACCAGTCTTTTGCTACAATATTTTTTATTTGGCATGTTTTCAAAATTTAACTATGAAGAGGGATGCCGTAGTCATAATTGAATTTTGAGAACACAATATATATAGAATTTCCTTAAGTCGAACCATTCAGACATAAAATTCATATATATGTCCTTGACTAAAGATGATTAAAAACTCAATCTATGCTTTAGAATTGGAATGAAGTATAATTTCCTCTCCCTTAATTATAGCAAAACAACTTTTCAACCCCTGCAACTTCACGAATTGAAACTTTGTTTTCTATAATTAACATTGCTAACTTGCAACACTAAACGTAATAATCATGCTCCCACTAACATGATGATTATCAGCATAACACTTATGCTCCCACTAGCTCTGACATATTTCCAGAAATCTGCTAGACTTCTGAAATTTAGATTTATACACCCTTTCTTAGATAGCTCACATGTGTGTCTAAACAATTTTCAGAACTATGAAAAGGGATGCCGTAATCATAGTCTCAATTGCTTAGGCATTTGCCATTTCTCACAAGTCCATGTTAGTGTGCCGGTTAACCACACGCGCTCCACTAACAACTTTTGAAAATGCAAATAACACAATTGATATCTATGTAAAATCTACTTAGTGAAAGCGTTTCCTCACCATCATTCTCATGAATTGGAGAGAAACCTTATGACACTCAGATTTTATAGTGTATGAGTTCCTCTCCATGTGATTTTGTCAAAACCATAATCACACGATAAGGTTAGTGACAAATTCAACCTTACATGGCTTAAACTTGTTCAATTCTTAGTTTCTTGTCACCTTGGTAGCACAAGGCCCACCAATGCTTCCAAGTTGAACTCTGATAACTCACATGCAAATTCAACTTATATGAAGTAGGTACAGAAATAAGAATTATGTCAACACGATAGGTTGCAAACCTTAAGTCGTGTGCTAGTGATAAATTACAGGTTTTACTCTTGATTAAATCTTGAAACTCTTTCAGGATTTTTAAGGCTCCCACTATCCCCTTGACATATAAGTTTCCCCAGTCAAGAACCATTCCTTGACAAAACAAATATTCAAGGGATAGTGCGGATTCTTATCAAGACTAATAGTTCACACAATTGGTCTTAGTTGGTCTTTGTCTCATCCAAGACATCATGACTTACCAATCTCAAGTGTACAAGAGTAGAAACATTTTACTCTTACATTTGACTAGTGTTAATAAATTTTCCTTTATGTCACTCAAGGTTACAATCTTGGAGTATGACTCTAAGAATTGTTTTGGAACGAAGTATGACTCATCTTCTTGATTTTAACCAATCCAACAATTCATGACCTCTCTTCTTAGCCATAACAATGCACTAAGACGTCCTTAGAGTATGAATTTGTGATATGGTTTCATAATCATTAAGATGATCATGAAATATGATACTAAAGTACTCTCCCATCCTTTCAGATTTGAGAAACTTTTATTTTTCAGCCTAATTTGATTCTTCTCATTTGTTTTGTCATACATTGTATCCTTTCCAATGTTACAAAATTATACTTAACCTTATAAGTATAATCATATTTACTAATCTTTAGTAAATCATGACAAATCAATCTTTGTGGTGGACCTTGATAGCACACACCCAGTGTACCTAATTCCTTAGTCCTCCAATTGACTCACATATACATGTGATCAAATAATTAGTCTTAATTTTCAAAGATGAAAATTCTCATTCATCATACAATACAACTTGTATGATTCCAAGTTTCTGTCCAATTGAAACTTGGGTGATGAAAAAACATTCTTCATTTGGTAAATTCAGACACTACCACAAATGAAAGAATCAAAACCACTTTCCAATATTGCTATTACTGGAAACATATAAGCAACAATTTTCCACAGATGCCATTGTAAGAATATTTTTAAAATAAATAAAATTAAAACCCTTTTTTTTCTATTATTTTAAAACTTTGCGGAAAAACTTATCCTTACAATCCACATGAAAACCTTGTTGTTATCTATTCATAAGCAATATATTATAACTCTTAAGCAACAGCTCAAAATTCTGATTACCGAACCATGCGATCGAAACCCACCTTCGCAATCAGAATCAACATATACTTACTTTAAGCTTCCTATCTTTTCTTTGATTGTTAAAAACATCAACATGTGACCCATTCACATTATGTAACAAGAATCTCCAAATAGGAACTTAATAGAGTTGGTCAGTGGACTTTAACTGAAGTAGAGTCAAACTTTTTGACTTGATCAATCTTATGATCTTTCAGGTAAATATGGCAGCTTCGTAATCAGAGTCCCTCCCTTTGGCAATAAAACATATAGACCCTTTGGTAATGGCACATGAGACTATCTCAGACTTAGCCTTTCTCTTTACCATTTGGTCAACCGAGTTGACTATGGCCGATCCCTTTCCAATGGGAAGAGAAATGCTTTTCTAGATATCCAATGCTACCATTGTCAATGTCCATTTAAGACTTGCGAAGTTGTTCTTTTAATCAAATTTGCTTTACTGGTGTTCCAAATCATTGCTGATTCCTCAACACCAAGGAAATAGATAACATCATTAAGGGTCATGTCATAGTCTGTCTCATAGTAGTCCCAAAGAGACTCACTATGTTACTAAGAAAGTGATTGAACATCTAACTTTCACGAGACTTTGACACCCAACTCTTCCGGCTTGTCAATATGTGACTTTATCTCCAAGATGTGAGCACACATAGACTATGTTTGCCAATAGGGATTGAGTGACTTTAAACTTTTCAAGAACTTGTGGGTGAGGGAGAATAATTGGAGGAGGTGGAGGAAGTGAAGCATGATGTTGAGGGACACCATCTTCAAGAGATTTGGGAAGATCATAGTTGTCTGAACCAGACATCTATAATGGGAGAAAATCAAGTTAGTTGATTCAAAGTCCTTAATATAACACCCAATATGAAATATTAAGGCTAGGACCCAACACAATATTTTATAACTTGGAAGAGGGATGCCGTAATCCAAGCTATAAAATATTTGAAGGTAGGCGAATGACGATTCAACAATTTCCACCATGAAAAATGAAATAATTTATTAGGTTTTAATTGGATTCGAAATTCCTAGATCTTTTGAGATTCATTGAACTTTTCAATGGCATGTTTCAATCTCGAGTGTGCCCTCTCAAATTTTGTGACTACGATGCCAAGGATCACAAAACAAGGTGTGAATAATCATACCAATTCACTTGGTACCCTTAATATTATCACCTAATCAATGTGCCGGTTAACCACACACGCTCCATTGATCTATGACAAACATTAAGTCACCCTTCGTGATCCTTACTAGTCCAAGTTAGTGTGCCGGTTAACTACACACGCTCCACCAATGACTTGGTAAGGTACAAAGTGTGAATTCCATGGGCTAGCACCAAATTCACATTTTTCCTAAAGTAACTAAGATTGGAAATTAAATAGAAATATTTAGTTACTTTATAATAATCATTATACTTTTAATGAGAATTTAAAGTCATTGTCCTACCGTTCGGCTAACGACCCTCCACCAATCAAGCAAGCGGTGGGTGAGAGTATACACCCATTAAGTTGCCATTTTATAGGCAACAACCTTATACCCACCTTATAGATCGGCTTCGTGAATGAGGCCTACTAACGGTAAAACAACTTGTTCTTATACATATATATATAATAATTAACCATTAATGTTATAAATAGTATAAGTTTTGAATTTTAACTTTTAAAATTCTAAGTGTTAAAATTAAAGTTTGTTAAAGTGTGTGAAACTTTTCCAAATTCCAAAACTTGAGGACAAGTTTTGTAACTCTTCAAAACTTTTCATTTCATAACTTATGAATTAAAGGTTCATATAATGAAGACTCTTCATTTTATGTAACTTATGTGTTTTTAATGTGTGTTAAAGAAAAGTGACCTTTGGATATCCATAACTTCAGGACAAATTATGGACTCCATTAAAACACATAAATGATCAAGAATTAATCCTAAACAATTCAGCAAATAATTCCTATCATCTTCTAAACTCATAAGAACATAAACATGATTATCAAAGTTTCAAGAATTATATGAACACATACAAAGCATGAAATTTTGATATATGCTATTGTAAATGGATTAGAGCAACCATTACACCAACTAAAATAAGTTTTAAAACATCAAAACAGTTTAGGGTAAAGTTTCTAGTCCATTTCCAGCAGCAAAAGTCAAAAATCTGCGTTCTGAACCTTCTACTTGCCGAGTGCACGAACCTACTCGGCGAGTAGGATGAATTTTGCCTTGGACTCGGCGAGTCCATCATGCAGAAAGCAAATTTTTTTTGACCTTTTTCACTATTTTGCATGAAGTATCAAACAAGCAAGCCTAGGCTCTGATACCACTGTTGGGTTTTGAGCAATCTAACACTTCCTAAGTGTGCATGCAACCCTAATAAACCTTGGATCTATGTTTGTCTAAATACATCCAAAATAATAATTTTTCCAAGGTTCATAACCTATCTAACATGGCATGGGGTACTTTTAAACATAAAATAATTAGATGAGATTACATACCTTTTGATGATGAGTTTGATTCCTAAGGAGTTTGAGGGCCAAGCACCAATAGTGTGAATGCCTCAAATGGAATCACAAATCACCACAAACTCTTGGAAAACTTTGAGAGAGTGTATACACACTATAAATTTCGGCCACACACAAACACACATACTCTAGTGACACTAGTTTCACACTAGTGACTATTTCATGCGACATAAGCATGCTTATATAGTGTACATGGTTAGGGTGAAACCCTAATAACCCATGACCTTTCCTTTTCCAAGGATCCATGGGTTAAAAGCTCCATGGATCATCCATGGACTTCCATACAAGCCTAGCCCATTAACAAATGAGTGTTAGCCCGCACCATATAAAACAAATAGCCCACAATCTAATTAGTCTTCCTTTTAATCTCTAAATTAATTCATAATTAATTTAAGACTAAGACTAATTAAATAACATGACTTCATATTAATATATTATAACTTATAATATAGTAATAATCATATGTGTATAACTCTCATAAAATTATCCATAAATAGTTTGGATGAAATGCAACCCAAATGGACCATGCCGGGTCGGGTCAAGTATATACCAAATAAGTTATTGACTTAGACACCTTATCCAACAGTTTGATGGACTATCTCCTGTCCCATAAACTGCTTTTCGCCAGCCTCAAGCCAAAAAGACGGCGTACGACATTTTTGTTTGTACATAGCTTGATAAGGTGCCATCTTTATGGTCGAGTGGAAACTATTATTGTAGGAGAATTCTACCAAAGGTAAATGTGCATCCCAGTTACCTTGGAATTCCATGGTACATGCTCTCAGCATATCTTCAAGAGTTTGTATCGTTCGTTTGCTCTGCTCATCAGTCTGTGGATGGTAAGTTGTACTCAAATACAACTTGGTACCCAATTCCTCTTGTAGACTTCTCCAAAATCGTGAGTCGAAATGGTTGTCACCATCTAATAGAATCGTTAACGGAACACCGTGAAGCCTCACAATTTCCTTCACATAAGAATTCGCATGTTTATCCATAGACCAATTCTCATTGGCTGCTATGAAATGTGCACTCTTAGTGAAGTGATCAACAACCACCCAAATCATTTCGTGGCCATTCTTTATTCCAGGCAGTTTAGAGACAAAATCCATAGCAATGTCTTCCCATTTACCCATAGGCACAGTTAAAGGGTCTAAACTCCCATATGGTTTCTGATGTTGTGCCATGACCCGCGTACATGTCCCACACTCCGTCACGTACTTTACAATATGAAGCTTCATCATCGGCCACCAGTAATAGGGTTTCAGGTCCCTATGCATTTTAGTGCTACTAGGATGAATTGAGTACATGGTTTTGTGAGCTGCTTCCATCAAAAGATCTCTTATTCCTCCTGAGTTAGGCACCCAAATTCGATCTTGGAATATCTTCAGTCCATGACCGTTTGTATCAAACACCAACGTTTTCCCCAAACGTTCCTCCTTCCGGTCATTCTTTTCAGAAGCTTCCTTTTGAGCTTTCTTTATACTTTCCACAATGGTCGAGACAACTTCTATTCTCAACGCTATTGGCCTTTTTCCCTCAAGATTGACTTTCCGAATGAGAGCATTAGCGACAACATTTGCTTTACCGGGATGGTAAAGTATCTCACAGTCGTAGTCCTTAAGTAACTCTAGCCAGTGTTGCTGCCTCATACTCAATTATTTCTGACTAAAGAGATATTGGAGACTCTTATTATCAGTGAAAAGTTTCCACTTCGTGCCATAGAGGTAATGCCTCCATATCTTTAGAGCGAAAACTACCGCTGCCAATTCCAAATCGTGAGTGTGGTAGTTCTTTTCATGCTCTTTTAGCTGTTGAGACGCATATGCTATCACCTTTTCTCTTTGGATCAAAACACAACCCAACCCAACACCAGACACATCTCTATAAACAGCGAAGTTTTCAACTCCATTGGGTAGAGAAAGAATCGGTGCCTCACATAGCTTCTTCTTTAACAACTCGAATGCTTCGTTGTGCTTATCACTCCAAGCATAAGTAGCTCCTTTGTGGGTCAAAGATATTAATGGGGTAGTGATCGAAGAAAAGCCTTTGATAAACCTTCGATAATATCTGACTAATCCCAGAAAGCTTCGGATCTCCGTGGGACTTTTTGGTTGTTCCCACTTCATGACAACTTCAATTTTTGCTGGATCAACCATTACCCCTTCTTAGTTGACCACGTGACCCAAGAATTGGACTTCTCGAATCCAAAAATCACATTTGGAGAACTTTGCATACAACTTCTCCTTCCTCAAGACTTCCAACAATTCTCGAAGTGTCTACCGTGCTCCTCTTGGATTTTCGAATAAATCAGAATATCATCTATGAACACTATCATAGATTTATCAAGGAACGGTTTACAAACCTTGTCCATTAAATCCATGAATGCTGCTGGAGCATTGGTTAGTCCAAATGACATAACCAAAAACTCGTAGTGTCCATATCGCGTTCTGAATGTAGTCTTCTCTATATCCTGCTCTCTCACCTTTAGCTGATGATATCCTAACCTTAGGTCGATCTTTGAAAAATGAATTGAATCTTGTAGTTGATCGAACATGTTACCAATCCTTGGCAACAAATATATATTCTTTATTGTTGCCTTGTTCAGCTCTGTGTAATCGATGCACATTCTCATACTTCCATCTTTCTTCTTTACGAATAACACTGGAGCTCCCCAGGGTGATGAACTAGGTCTAATGAAACCGTTGTCCAACAACTCCTGAAGTTGCATCATCAGCTCCTTCATCTCCGGCAGTGCTAGTCGGTAAGGTGTTTTTGCTATTGGCGTCGTCCCTGGTAAAAAGTGTATTCGAAATTCTACTTGTTGATCAGGCGGTAATCCAGGAAGATCTTCGGGAAATACTTCCAGATAATCACACACCATAGGAATTCTCTGCATCTCCTTTTTCTCCTTCTTTTCAGCAATCACAAATGCCAAATACGATGTACATTCTTTCTACACAATATCTCGGCGTCATTTGCGCTAAGCCAATCCATTCCCAACACGATGTCAAAACCGTTAAGTTCGATAGGCAATAATTCCTCGTGAAACTTATTCCCATTCAGATTTATTAAGATGTTTTTCATGCGATGACTAACAGGTACAAAATTGCCACTAGCAACTTCGACTAATAAAGCATTATCTAGCCTATCAACAGAAAAAGCTAGTTTTCTACCAAATTCATGCAATATATATGAGTAGTTGGCTCCAAAATCAAACAAAATTTGGGCAGAGAAATTGTTTACAAGAAAGGTACCTGAAGCGACATCCGCTTCTTCTTTAGCAACTTCCAGTGTCATCTGGAAGGCTCTCGCTTTCAGCTTTGGGGGAATATTGGGTTTTGCTACCTCCTTCTTTCTCGGTCAGTCTTTCAAAATGTGCCCCTCTTCATTACACCCAAAGCACACTCTTTTGTTGGACGGACACTCATTGGCATAATTCCCCGTCTTTCCACACTTGTAGTAGGTCACATCCTTGCTACATTTCCCTGAGTGCTTTTTCTTGCACTTCTCACACCATTTCAATTCGCCTCCTTTTCCTCCTCCAAATGTTTTCGAATCAAACTTCGAAAAAAAAAATTCTTGCTAGAACTTGAAGTTCCTTCAAATTTTCTCTTCTTGCCAACTTCAACCTTACTGGAGGTTTTTCCCTTGATCATGTCCTCAACAGACTTGGTAGCCCAGATAGTTGTCTCCAGCGTACTGGCACAGCATATCCCATGGAAGTCCCTTTTCATATCGATCAACTTTCGTCAGCTCATCTGGGATGATGCGCAAAGCAAACTCCATTTTATCTGTAAAGGCATTGGTGTAATCATCGACTGACATGCTACCTTTTGTCAATGTTAGAAACTTATTCTCCAACTCCAGTAGATTTTTGGTCGAGCAGAACTTGGGGTTTGAACTGCACCAAGAACTCTGCCCAAGTCAATTGCAGTGCCTCATTAGGGCTTAGGGTCTTCCCCAGAGTGTTCCACCAACGAACAACTCCACCCCTGAAACTGACGTACTGCAAAAGTGGTTTGCAACTTGCCTCTACAGCCACACGTCATGAAGGCTAGCTCCATTTCCGAGATCCAATCCATGTCTCCCATCGAATCCTCCTTTCCAGTGAAGGTTGATGGTTTGCAAGTTAAAAAGTCTTTGTACTTGCATCCAAGTCCATCATTCCCTCCATTTTTTTTGTTTCCTCTATTTACTGGTGGGTTGCCTTGACCAATGATCACACTGATGTTTCCTCCTTCTGACTGCCCTTCACTTAATTCGGGCTGCACAATCGGCATTGAAGTTTCTTCACGATTCTACTGAAGCAGACATCTCGTTTCTTCCATTTGCGATCCAACATCATCTGAATCATCATTTGTACACCAGCCATTGTCATTGGCTCAAGTGTTTCTTCTTCAACAACTATTTCAGTTACAGGCGGTTGATTCCTGTTTTTGTTCACGTCTCCAACTCCACTTCTTGTTCTTGCCATCGTTGATCTATACACCGAACAAGGTGAATTTAGATCCTCAATCATGATAGAAACTCAAATCATCCTTATCACTCCGAAATGTTTACATGCTAGTTCTAATACCGTAATCCTATGCTTAGAATGCTAAACACATAAACTTTCAGATCCGGTTGGCAACAAACCATATGTAACATCCCAAAATACGACCCAAATTTTTTTGTTTAAATAGTAATAAAAATCATATACTGATTGTCATATCATAAAAACCATACGTCAAATATCTCAACTCATAATAAAATGTCGTGAAACAACTGTATCAAATCAAACTACGAATCAAAACAAACTCCCAGGATAAAGACTTAAGCTGTGGTGTGTGCGATGCCATCATCCTGAGCTCTTCCCCTTACTTGAGGAAGTACCTAAAACCAAAACTGAAACTGTAAGCACGAAGCTTAGTGAGTTCCTCCAAACTACCACATACCATACAACAACATATAAACATGTACTGGGCCTTGCCCACTGCATCAGACCGAAGCCTGGAAACTGCATCGGACCGTAGTCCGGAACTGACTGGGACCTTGTCCCCAGCATCGGACCGATGTCCGGAACTAGCTGCATTGCATTGAAGTCCGGAACTGACTGCATTGGACTGAGTTTGGAACTAACTGATCATAACATAGCATAAACACATATCAACTAGCATAACACACATCATCATAAACTCATATACTGCATACTACGTCAGGCCGTAGCCCAGAACACATAACATAATAATCCTGTCTGAGCCACGAAGGCATCAAACACACTAACAACTGCATCGGACCGAAGTCCAGTAACTACTACTAGCTAAACGGGTCGACATTGTGGCCTTAGACCCGTTCCTACTGGAAGGAAACTCACCTCGTAGCCTAGCTGCTGAAAGGAATGCTCCAGAATCTGTCTGTTGCATATCCGGTTTCACCCCGGCTACAATATCCATGAGCACCATTAATCAAATACTGATAGTAATAATATTGAGGGTAAAATGACTCTCCTACCCCTGGTCCAAGTCAACCTGACTGTCAAAGTCGTCGAATCCTTACTCATTGAGTTGGGTCGCCAACTCGTCGAATCCTTACTCTTACTTTCTTGATTCCAGTCGCTACTACTCGTCGAGTTTGGGCGCAAACTCGCCGAGTTCCTCTTCGCTACTAACACTCCGAAAATCTGCATCCGACTCGCCGAGTTGTATGAACAACTCGTCGAGTTCTCCTTCATCAGATGATCATTCTAGCTGTGACTCGCCGAGTTGTATGAACAACTCGTCGAGTCTGTTCTTGAAGTATGAAGATGGCCTTGGAATCGCCGATTCAGGGCATTGACTCGTCGAGTTCTTCCACGAATGAGTCTAACCCTCTAGCTCACCGAGTCCACCTCTCACTCACTGGTTCCACTCGGCATAACTCGAAAAAGGAAACACAGGGGACTCGCGACTCGACTCGCCGAGTTAGAAGAATGACTCACCAAGTCGTATGCATGCAAACATTATATACTCGGTTCTGCTTGAAACCAATCCATACCATTAATAGATCTGGGTTCCTGGGACTTGATTTACATGTAAAGTTTCCAACTTTACGTGTGAATAACAACAAATGAAGGTTTTAAGGTTCAAAGCACACTATAATAATAGATCTAGAGCTTTGATGCAAAATGAATCCATAAAGGTGTTAGATCTAAGCTTCTAGAGTTCAAATCTAGCTAGATCCGAAGGCTAATCAACTCCATGAGTCCACTATGCTACTATTAAGATAAGAAATGGTTCAAGAATGGCTTTAATGGCTTTAAAAAGGAGATTTAAGCATAGAAACAGAAAATGGCCAAGATATACCTTACTTTCTTCTGAAATTCCTCAAGGATCTAGGATCACCTTCTTCTCTTCTTGATCTACCTTCCTTTATCTCTCAAAATCTTCAAAGAACACACCAAAATCACAAAAAATGCAAAGAGGGCTCTAGGGATTCGAGAATGATGCTCTGAGGGGTGATGGGGGCTGACTTGATGCCCCAAAAGTTGTTTAAATAGGGTGCAAACCCCTGAAATTAGGGTTTCATCAAGACTGGCGGACTCGCCGAGTCCGGAATATGGACTCGTCGAGTCGCCAACTTAAACGTGCTCGAAATCGCGACCCTACTCGACGAGTCGAGCTACCAATTCATCGAGTCCCCCCTTAAAACTTGAAGAAAATAACAATAAATAGAATATAAATATCATAACAGAATTGGGGTGTTACAACCCTCCCCCACTTGTCTCAGACTTCGTCCTCGAAGTCTGTTGCTGCTGAATCTAAGAACGACTCGGGGTAATGCCCCTGCATCTCCTCCTTGGACTCCCACGTCCACTCAGAACCCTTCCGGTGCTACCACTGTACCTTTACCAACTGAATCATCTTGTTCCTCAAGGTCTTCACCTTCCGATCCAAGATCGCAACTGGCTTCTCGACATAATTTAGGCTGCTATGAACCTGAATATCCTTAATGGGCACTATTTCCGACTCGTCCACCAAACACTTCCTCAGATGAGAAACATGGAAAGTGTTATGGATCTGGCTAAGCTCTGACGGAAGATCCAACCGATAAGCAACCCGACCCACCTAGGCCAAAACCCTAAAAGGACCAATGAACCTGGGGCCCAGCTTGCCCCTATTCCGAAACCTAATAACACCCTTCCAGGGCGATACCTTCAGGAGGACCATATCGCCCACCTGGAATTCCAAATCTGAACGCCTCGTATCGGCGTAACTCTTCTACCGACTCTGCGCAGTCTCCAGTCTGCCACGAACCTGTTGGATCAATTCTGTCGTCTTGAGCACCACCTCGGTGCTTCCAATGACTCGCTGACCAACCTTGCCCCAACAAATCGGGGTCCTGCAATTCCTCCCATAGAGCATTTTGAAAGGAGGTCGATCGATACTCGCATGGTAACTATTGTAATACAAAAATTCCGCTAACGGAAGGTACGTTTCCCAACTGCCACCAAAGTCTAGAACACATGCCCGCAGCATGTCCTCGAGGGTCTGAATCGTTCTATCGCTCTGTCTGTCCGTTCGAGGATGGAAAGCGGTGCTAAAATGGAGATGAGTACCCATGTCGACGTGAAACTGCTTCCAGAATCTAGAAGTAAAACGGACATCTCGGTCTGACACCACTGAAACAGGCACTCACCACCTCCCTCACATAAATATCAGGTAACTTTTCTGCTGATATGCTCTCTTGGATAGGTATAAAATGAGCACTCTTCGTCAACCGATCCACAATAACCCATATAGAATCCACTCCACGTGCAGTCCTGGGAAGCTTCGTGATGAAATCCATGGTAATGTCTTCCCATTTCCATACCGGAATGTCTAACGGCTGCATCTTGCAATGAGGTCTCTGGTGTTCTGCCTTAACCTTCTAGCAGGTCAGGCACCTCTCCACATACCAGGCGACATCCCGCTTAATGCAGGGCCACGAATAATAGGATCGAAGATCTCTATACATCTTCGTAGCCCCTAGATGAATGGAAAATCGAGACTTATGGGCCTCATCCATCAACACTTGCCGTACTCCACCCCAGTACAGCACCCAAACTTTCCCGTGAAGGGTCAAAAATCCTCTACTATCATAGTCAAAAGAAGCTACTCGGTCCACGATCCTTTCATACTTCTGTCTCTCCTCCTTGAGGCCTTCTACCTGTGCCTCTTTAATTTGCTCCAATAATGGAGCAATCACCGTCATCCTCAAACAAATGTCTCTGATCGGGGCCGCTACTGCCTTGCAGCTCAAGGCGTCGGCCACTACATTAGCTTTCCCTAGGTGATAAAGGATCTCACACTCGTAATCCTTCAACACATCTAACCATCGCCTCTGCCTCATGTTCAGATTCGGCTGATCCATTAGGTACCTGAAGCTCTTGTGATCTGTGTAAATGGTACAACGGACCCCATAAAGGTAATGTATCCAAATCTTAAGGGCAAAGACCACTGCCCCCAGCTCCAAATCATGCGTAGGATAATTAGCCTCATGAGGCTTCAACTGTCTCGAGGCATAAGCTATCACACAGCCTCGCTGCATCAGCACTGCTCCCATACCTGTGATCGAGGTATCACAGTAGACTACGAAATCCTCTACTCCCTCTGGCAGGGTAAGAATCGGTGCCTCGCACAATCTCTGCCTGAAGGTCTCAAATGCTACCTGCTGATCAGGACCCCAATGAAACGCTACCGACTTCTTGGTCAGTCGGGTGAGCGGTACTGCTATCTTGGAGAAATCCTGAATGAATCTCCTGTAATACCCTGCCAATCCTAGGAAACTCCGAATCTCAGATGGAGACTTTGGAACCTCCCACTGCATCACGGCCTCAATCTTGGCCGGATCTACCAAAATACCCTTCTGGTTGACAAGGTGACCAAGGAACTGCACCTCGTGCAACCAAAACTCACACTTGGATAACTTTGCGAAAAGTCTCTCCGTCCTCAAAACCTCTAGCACCTGTCTCAGGTGTTCCTCATGTTGCTCCTAAGTCTTGGAATACACCAAGATATCGTCTATGAATACTATCACAGACCGATCCAGCATCAGCCTGCACACGCGGTTCATGAGGTCCATGAACGCGGCCGGAGCGTTGGTGAGCCCAAATGGCATCACCATAAACTTATAATGACCATACCTGGTCCTGAAGGAAGTCTTCTGCACATCCTCGCCTCTGACCCGCATTTGGTGATATCCGGAACATAAATCAATCTTGGAGAACCAAGATGCTCCCTGAAGCTGATCAAACAAATCATCTATCCTCGGAAGTGGGTAACGGTTCTTCACCGTTACCTTATTCAGCTCCCAGTAATCTATACTCATATGCTGCGACCCGTCCTTTTTCTTCACGAATAAAATCGGTGCACCCCAGGGCAAACTGTTCGGCCTGATAAATCCCTTGTCTAGCAGCTCTTGCAGCTGCGTAGACAACTCCTGCACCTCTGGAGGAGCGAACTGATATGGTGCCTTGGCTATCGGAGCCGCACCAGGGACTAGATCAATCCCGAACTCAACCTGTCTCTCAAAAGGTACCCCCGGCAATTCCTCCGGAAATACATCCGAGTAGTCTCGCACCACCGGAACATCATCAACTGTCATCTTGCCCTTCTCCATGGCATCTAAAACATAGGCAATATAGCCGACACAACCCTGCTGAAAGTAGCGTGTTACCCTCGTTGCTGAACACAGAACTGGCGCGCACTATGGCTTCTCTACCTGAATCACTAACTCTCCCCCACCGGGAGTGCGAACCATCACCAACTATAGCTCACAATCTATCACCGCCCCATTGGGGCTCAGCCAATCCATGCCTACTATGACCTTATTCCCTCGCAAGGGAATTGGGACTAAGTCCACCGGAAACTGCTCATTGAATAACTGCAGACAACATCCTCTGTGCACCCTTGCCACCCTAACGATCCTATCAGCTGCTATCTCAACCTCAAGTGGAAAATCTAGCTCCCCTCTAAACCTCTTGCTAAGTGCAAGAGAGACGAATGATCGAGTAGCTCCCGAATCAAATAATACTGTAGCTGAGATGGCGCTCACCGAGAACGACCCTATACAAAACATATAACCATAAGAAACAATGAAGAAATAAATACTGAGATAAGGGAAAAATACATACCCGCCACCACATCAGGAGTCGCTTGTTCCTCCTCTGATATCAGCTGAAAAGCCCTACTCTTCGCCACCGGCGTCTCAACTCGGCCCTGACGGCCATCTGAAATCCTCAAGGTAGCAGGAGCTGGTGCTGACACCTTCCCCGCTGCCGCTAAACTCGAACACTGGGACTTTTTATGTCCCCTCTGATTGCACTGGAAGCAAATCAGATCTGATGCCGCAACGATGGTGGTTGTGGCTGTACAATCTCTGCTCATATGCCCAATCCGGCCACACTTGTAGCAGTTGGCACTCCATGCCTTACACGCCCCGTCGTGCAATCTCTCACACTTGCCACACCGAGCATGGCTCTGCTGACTCCTAGCTCTATGATCTAAACCCTTGGGCTTTTTTCCCGCATTCCCTATACCTGGAGCCGCCTCTGGCTTCCTCTTCCTCTCTATCTCAAGGTCAATCTCTCTCTCTCTCTCTCTCTCTCTCTCTCTCTCTCTCTCTCGCCCTAGCAATCATGTGATCCAGCATTTTATGGCTGGACCGGCTCACGAACTGGAGGATATCACTCTGCAACATCTCATGATAACGAGCCTTCTTCATTTCCTCATCAGCCACGTACTGAGGAACGAGAAGTTCCCTCTCCCTGAACTTGGCGGTAATTTCCACCACCGTCTCTGTAGTTTGGGTAAGATCCTGAAACTCGTGTACTAACTGTTGCACCTCAATAACTGGTGCGAACTCGGCTCTGAATCTAGTAGTAAAGTCTGCCCAGGTTATGGCATCCAAGGCTGCGTCATCCCCGATGGCATGACCAATATCCTCCCACCAATCTCGTGCCCTGTCCTTCAGAAGACAGGACGCCAATTTGACCTTGTCCCCCTCGAGACATCTGCTAGTGCGGAAGGCATTGGCCACATCTGCCAACCATCTAGTGCTTGCTATGGGGTCCCACGCCCCGTGGTAATCTGGAGCTCCACATGCACGGAACTCCCTGAAGGTAAGCGTGCGCGACCCCACCATGGCCGCTACCTTAGCACGGAAAGTACTTAGTCTCTCATCCATCAACTCCAAGATACTCTCCTTGATCGAACCAAAGATCACGGGAGTCTGCTCAAGTCTGGTGCGAGTAATCTCTGAAGTGAGAAACTCCCTAGTCTGCTCATCCAACTGCCCGGCCTCCGGGCCTGATCCTGATCCCCCTCCGACACCTGAACTGCCGACTGCTGGTGTAGGGCGTAATACCACCATTCTTAAACACAACATAATAAACGTCAGGAGCACTGATATATCTTAAGGAATCACTACTACCACAAGTTTCCCAGTCTCATCTCAGCTTTCCTTGATTCGAGTATGGATCCTCTGCTTCCAGTAGTACGGGCCCATACTACCTTCCACATTTATCCGTACTTTCCTCAAGTACTGCCTTGACTCCACTAAGTCACTATTACTGCTAATAATTTCTGCTACTCTCATCGTTGGCTTGCCCTAGGGAATTCTCTTACTCTACCCGACCCAGTCCTCAGCTGCTGAAAGCCTGCCTGTGATGCCAATTAGCCATCACCTAAATACCATCACATGCGGCGAGGCTCAGATAATCCTTCAAGTAAAAGACTCATCCCTACAATGGTTATACTCAGAAAGAGCTACGCAATAGGGCTAATTCTAGCACTCTGAGATTATTCAACCATGTTCACATGTGACATGACGCATTCACCTAATCGCTAACTCCCATCACTTAGAGACCCACAAAGCACAAAGCAAGCAACATTCAGACATAGGAGACCACTCAAGCAATTCTATCCTCATAACAGGGAAGTTGTACTATCATACAATGCTAAGTTCATATTATCAGGCATAACCTAAACAGACTATCCTACTGCTGACTACTCTATGTTAGCATGCAATTCTTATAAGGCTGAAACACATAAAGCAGACATATAAGGCATCCTCCTAGATCCTTAATTCTATACTAGCATGTTGTTCTACTGAAACTAAAACTGATATTCATAACATAACTTCTATGGGTAATTTGGGAGTACTTACTTGAGCTCGGTTGATCGCATGCACCACACCCCTTTTCTCTTTTCAAAGTTTTTATCTTTCTTAAAAATTCTTTTTACTTTTCTAAAACACTTTTCTTTCAAAAAACATTTTACCATTTCCTTAGTTTGAGTTCAGACACACCCGGAAGTGTGCCCGAATCCCTCAAACCAAGGCTCTGATACCAACTTGTAACATCCCAAAATACGACCCAAATTTTTTTGTTTAAATAGTAATAAAAATCATATACTGATTGTCATATCATAAAAACCATACGTCAAATATCTCAACTCATAATAAAATGTCGTGAAACAACTGTATCAAATCAAACTACAAATCAAAACAAACTCCCAGGATAAAGACTGAGGCTGTGGTGTGTGAGATACCATCATCCCGAGCTCTTCCCCTTACTTGCGGAAGTACCTGAAACCAAAATTGTAACTGTAAGCACGAAGCTTAGTGAGCTCCCCCAAACTACCACATACCATACAATAACATATAAACATGTATTGGGCCTTGCCCACTGCATCAGACCGAAGCCCGGAAACTGCATCGGACCGTAGTCCGGAACTGACTGGGACCTTGTCCCCAGCATCGGACCGATGTCCAGAACTAGCTGCATCGGACCGAAGTCCAGAACTGACTGCATCAGACCGAATTCTGGAACTAACTGATCATAGCATAGCATAAACACATATCAACTAGCATAATACACATCATCATAAACTCATATACTGCATACTACGTCAGGCCGTAGCCCAGAACACATAACACAATAATCCTGTCTGAGCCACGAAGGCATCAAACACACTAACAACTGCATCGGACCGAAGTCCGAAAACTACTACTAGCTAAACGGGCCGACATTGTGGCCTTAGACCCGTTCCTACTGGAAGAAAACTCACCTCGTAGCCTAGCTGCTGAAAGGACTGCTCCAGAATCTGTCTGCTGCGTCTCCGGTTTCACCCCGGCTATAATATCCACGAGCACCATCAATGAAATACTGATAGTAATAATATTGAGGGTAAAATGACTCTCCTACCCCTAGTCCATGTCAACCTAACTGTCAAAGTCAACATTCAGTTCACCTGACTCGTCGAGTTGGCTCGCCAACTCGTCGAATCCTTACTCTTACTTTCTTGATTCCAGTCCCTACTACTCGTCGATTTTGGGCGCAAACTCGGCGAGTTCCTCTTCGCTACTAACACTCCGACAATCTACATCCGACTCGCCGAGTTGTATGAACAACTCGTCGAGTTCTCTTTCATCAGATGATCATTCTAGCTGTGACTCGCCGAGTTGTATGAACAACTCGTCGAGTCTGCTCTTGAAGTATGAAGATGGCCTTGGACTCGCCGAGTCAGGGCATTGACTCGCCGAGTTCTTCCACGAATGACTCTAACCCTCTAGCTCACCGAGTCCACCTCTCACTCACTGGTTCCACTCGGCATAACTCGAAAAAGGAAACACAGGGGACTCGCGACTCGACTCGCCGAGTCAGTAGAACGACTCGCCGAGTCGTATGCACGCAAACATTATATACTCGATTCTGCTTGAAACAAGTCCATACCACTAATAAATCTGGGTTCCTGGGGCTTGATTTACACGTAAAGTTTCCAACTTTACGTGTGAATAACAGCAAATGAAGGTTTAAGGTTCAAAGCACACTATAATAGTAGATCTAGAGCTTTCATGCAAAATGAATCCATAAAGGTGTTAGATCTAAGCTTCTGGAGTTCAAATCTAGCTAGATCCAAAGGCTAATCAACTCCATGAGTCCTCTATGCTACTATTAAGATAAGAAATGGTTCAAGAATGGCTTTAATGGCTTCAAAAAGGAGATTTAAGCATAGAAACAGAAAAGGGTCGAGATATACCTTACTTTCTTCTTAAATTCCTCAAGTATCTAGGATCTCCTTCTTCTCTTCTTGATCTACCTTCCTTTATCTCTCAAAATCTTCAAAGAACACACCAAAATCACACAAAATGCAAAGAGGGCTCTAGGGTTTCGAGAATGATTCTCTGAGGGGTGATGGGGGCTAACTTGAGGCCCCAAATGTTGTTTAAATAGGGTGCAAACCCCTGAAATTAGGGTTTCATCCAGATTGGAGTACTCGTCGAGTCCGGAATACGGACTCATCGAGTCGCCAACTTAAACGTGCTCGAAATCGCGACCCTACTCGACGAGTCCAGCTACCGACTCGTTGAGTCACCCCTTAAAACTTGAAGAAAAGTAACAATAAATAGAATATAAATATCATACCAGAATTGGGGTGTTACACCATAGGTCCGAAAAAAAATATCATATATGGAAAACATATAATATTTAGCTCATAAAAGCATTGTAGGAAACTTTCCTACAATAAACTAGTGTTTGTGTCTTAAATATAACAGACACTTATCTCACAATCTTCACTTAACATTCTAAGTTTAAGTCTAGAAATCTTATAAATTCCTAGTTCGCTTAAACTAATGCTCTAGGGTTTCGAGAATGATTCTCTGAGGGGTGATGGGGGCTGACTTGAGGCCCCAAAAGTTGTTTAAATAGGGTGCAAACCCCTGAAATTAGGGTTTCATCCAGACTGGCGGACTCGTCGAGTCTGGAATATGGACTTGTCGAGTCGCCAACTTAAACGTGCTCAAAATCGCGACCCAACTCGACGAGTCCAACTACCGTCTCATCAAGTCCCCCGTTAAAACTTGAAGAAAAATAACAATAAATAGAATATAAATATCATACCAGAATTGGGGTGTTACACCATAGGTCCGAATAAAAAAAATATCATATATGGAAAACATATAATATTTAGCTCATAAAAGCATTTTAGGAAACTTTCCTAAAATAAACTAGTGTTTGTGTCTTAAATATAACAGACCCTCATCTTACAATCTTCGCTAAACATTCTAAGTTTAAGTCTAGAAATCTTATAAATTCCTAGTTCGCTTAAACTAATGCTCTGATACCAGCAGTGACATCCCCAAAATCACGGACAGAAAAGACCGGTTTCATTTATGCTTTTAAAATAATTTCAGAGTGAATCCATTGATTTAAAAAGAGTTGCGGAATTTGTCCCCAAAACATTACATGATAAAATAAAGTTTATCAAAGCATTTCTTAAAGAAATGTATTTTCATTATATATCAAAACTCGGGATGTCATGTTCCGATATAGACACAAAAGCATAATCAATAAAACATAGACCTTACACGGTTTTATACAACTACTGGTCTATAACAAAAATATCTTCACAAGTTGCCCAACTTATGCTCTCACGCCACTACCTGTAATACAAAGAAACTGAGTGGGTCATGCTTGGGAGTCTGGTGAGCATATAGGGTTTTCAACCCACAATAAATAATTATATAATTTCACCAACTATCAATAACCTAATTACCCATTCCCGTTATCCTCACTTTACGTCCCTAAAACAACAACAATTACAAGGGACCTAATCTATGATTTTCATCGGGACAGACACTACTGTAGAGGGGTTTGCTCAACAACGAATGTCCTAAGGAAACCATTAGGGGATATAATACAGCAAATGAACACCGAAGATCATCAAAACCTACAGGTTATGAGTCTGCCAACAATCCACATGACAGTCTAGAAAGAGTCCGTGGTCGTCATCCATATTTTGCTGAATGACTAGATCATAATCACATTGAGGCCTCTCATCAGTTTATCACACATCAACTATCTACCCAAGTTCTACCCAATATTTTTGTAGATAACAACATACATATGCATTCATATGCAACTTAAAAACTGATAAGAAACTCATTCAATACTCATCCCAAATAAACACATAACATATATATATATATATATATATATATATATATATATATATATATATATATATGTACACGTATATTTATACACACGTAACACATATTCTAAAGTAGATACTTCATATCTATGTGTTAGAAGAAAGGGAATATACAATCACTTGATAAAAAGATGATCGGACAACACCTCTTCTATTAAAATAATCTTTTCCGATAAAACCATAATGTTTTCTCCAAAACCGGGCTTTACGCGGGTAGAGTTTCGACTCGGAAACTTTACTTCTCAGGATCCTAGGGGCTTCAGGACTTGCTTCGGGTCTCGGGAATGATATCAGGGCTTCGGGGTATTTCTTCCATGCAAAACGATGCAAAAATGAGAGAGAAAGGAAGAAATTTGGTAAAAAGATTCGCAACCCTCGACTTCTATTTATAGGGGCTGAAACCCTGATTCATGTTGGGCGTAAATCCTGATTACACTAGGCATAATGCCTCTACAAGCATTAAGTTGGGCATACTTAGGTTACGCTGGGCGTAATCTTCAGATCAGATCGGCTGAGTCACGGATTTGGATATTATCCAAATATATAATAAAATTTATATATTTTAATTATTTAAAAATTTCAAAAAATCATATCTTCCTCATACAAGCTCCGTCTTTGACGTTCTTTATATACACGCGTAGGTGAGACTATGCTCTACAATTTTTGTTTAGACTACATCGGCTAATTTTGACTTTATTTTTATTATATTATTTTTAGTAGGCCGGGACAGGAAAACACAGGTTATAAAATCATAACTTCTCCATCTGACGTCCGTTTTCGTCTGTCTTTTCACTGTTGGACTACTATAGACGAGATCTTCGATTCTCGTTTAAATTGTTCCGGCCAAATATCACTCAATCTCTATTTCGAGATTTAGGCTGCATACTGCTAAATCGAAACTTCGAAAAATCATAACTTCTTCATACGAAGTCAGATTTAGACGTTCTTCTTATGCACACTCTCAGTTTAACTTATTCTACGACTTACATTTAGATCAATAAGGCTAAATATTGCTCTAGCGTAAATTCACTATTTACGTCACGTAGTGTCGCGCTGGTTCTGTCGCGAAACTTCAACATGTCATAACTTCTTCGTTATAAACCTTGCCACGACCACTACCACATCCTTCATAGATATCGGGTTTATCTAAGATTTCATTTTGACGCTTATTTTTATCCTTAATTTATTTAAGTCACACAGTTAAGCACAAAACACATAATACTCAAATAATACATCTTTATTATTTCAAGACGGGTTACAAAGGTTAACCTAAACTATTACATCATCATTAATGCGTAACCTAGAAACACGGGTGTTACAGTTATGTTGCTGAAGAAGCTTTATCATTTTGTTCGATGTACCTTCGAGATGTAAAGAATCAATTCAATCGTCCGAAAATAAATGAAGATGTTGTGATTGAAATAACAAAGTTTTGAATGTTTGAGTCTAAATGTCGACTAACCAGCACAACTCAAATCAAAACTCCTAATTTAATGGAAATACGTAACATGTAATGGTTTGTATTGAATAGTTGTGAAGAAGTTACACAATATGTCAACTAATTATTCTTATCTCTAACTTTCATCCTTAATTTTTTTTTTTATCTTTTTAAATCTATATCTTTTTGTCATCAACATACGAAATTCAAATTCGAACATCCCCAAAGTGATGACAAGAGAGAATTTCATGAAAAGGTAACATAAATTAATAAACAAATTTGTTTCATTGATCTATAGAATACATAATACATATTACTTTATATTTGCTAGGTTCATCAAATGAAAATAGAAAACTCTCCAGAATTCCACAAAGAGTTGTCGGCTCTTGCAATGGGTTCGCAAATGAATGCTAATTCTTACACCGCATGAATAGTCAATGGGGTTAGCTTTATGGTACTTAGTTGTAATGCACAAAGCACAACACAAAACTCTGGGGTTTTAGCGGTGGGCGAGAAAGGAAAGAAATATTATGGCCAGTTTGAAGAGATTATAGAGTTGAGGTATACACATGATTATTTAGCTATACTATTTCGTTGCAAGTGGTTTGATACTCAAACATGAGTTATTTCTAGTGATAATTTCACCAGTATCGACACACGACGCGAAGCATACAAAGATGATCAACTCATATATGCTTCACAAGTGAAACAAGTGTTCTACATCATAGAGCCAAACAATAACCATCGATGTGTTATCGAGCATGTTAATCATCGAAGTATTTGGGATATACCATCGAACGATGATCGTGTCCAACTCGTTTACAATGACTCTATCCAACTTTTTGGACTAGGTGGAAACCTTTTGTCTTCTACTCAAAAGATAAAGTTTATATTTTATAAACCTTGAGTTTATAAAATTTAAACTAACTTTCCTCTTCTTTTATGTAATTTTTGAGATTTGCATAAAAAGAAGAAGACTATGGCTTTTCCATTAGTTTATTCAAAAGAATTCAAGTATAGGAAACATGTTTATGACATGCGGACATATGTGCTTAAAGTGTTAAGCCCTAATAATTAATATCTTCACTTTATGCATATAAATAAGAGGCTTGCATTTGGCTGGAGAGCTCATCCTTCGCTTCTTGGAAGTGGCCAAAACCTCTTTCTTCCCTTCCATTCTCTCTAGTTTTGGTTAGAAAACTTGAAGAATACTTGTATCTTTATGCTTTCTTTAAGTTCATATTGGTTATGAACTTAAAGCTTAAGGGTTTAAGAGTTTATGGACTAACATCTACATCAAGTTGATTTATTGTTGATATCTCAAACGTTCCACATTCTTCACCAATTTCCAAGCCTACCAAAAGGACCTAAAGAACTACAAAGGTTGTTATATCTTCATCCTTCATTTGGTTAGTGTTTAATCTTTCTATAACTTGTAATAAGATCCTTGGTGGGTATAAATTTTTTACGTTACTTCAAAAATTAAAGTATTCCGTTGTCATATTTTTCTAGTTTATGAAATTAACTATTTTTGAATTAAAACCCAACAGCGACCAAGATCCACTAGTATGGAAAGCGTACATTAGAGGTACGCCCTGCGTACTAGCATCTCAACTAGTATGTCAAGCGTAACTGTACGCCCCACGTACAACTTACAAGGGCCAAAACGCAATTCTTTCAATTCCAAAAATGCAACAAGGAACATCTCCATTTCCAAACGTTCTACTGACGAATTAAGGAAGCCACAGACTTATTTACCTGATATTTTTAGATAAACTCTAATTTTTGGCTATTTATTCTAAATCATTATGAAATCTAACAATTTTTTCAAAAAAGTTCCCTTTTTATATTAAAAATTCTTATTATTCATTACTTTAGCTAAATAATTATAGATAAAAATATAAAATTACTACATAATCACTTAAAGAAGATAGAGCTAGCTGGTGGGATAAAATACGATTCACGATCAGTTTATTGGATAATCTTTTACTATTTCTTCACTCGTGGACGATGCCAAAAAAATATTAACAGTGTTGTCTCTAGGGTGCTAATTATTGCTAATTGCTTTTGTATCGATTAAATGGAGATATCGAAATAATAACATATTCAACAACATTGTGAAGTTAGGACAACCCAGACCTAGCAAGTGAGGTGAAATGTCAAACTTACAATTGGTTAAAAGTTAGGAACATGATAGATGGTTCTATGAATCGGTAAAATTAGTATATTTGTCCCATAAGAGAATGCTTATTTTCCTTGTAACTCTAGCCTTTTGCTAGCTTTTGTAATATATATATATATATATATATATATATATATATATATATATATATATATATGTTTTTGTTCAAAAAAATTTTGAATAATTAAAAAGTTTAATTATTAGAAGTAACTGTAGCTTATAGAGGGATAAAAAAAAAAAGATAAACCCTTAAAATATATATTATATTTAAATAAGTTCTATCCAAATTATTATTCTTCCAAAATGACAATCCTCCTAAGCCTACATTTGGTTTTATCTTCTTTGAAAATGAAATTCAAATGAAAAGTCGCAAGTTTCATTTTTGATGAATAAATCATTGGCAACATATGAATACAAAGTCAAGGTTTGGTTTATTTTAATGTTCGACCCAAATTCATAGTCATGATTTTTTTTAAATCTTTATAAAGTGAATGCGTTAAACGACGAATTTGTCTCAGGTCAAAAGCATGTGGAACTATCAATATCATTACGAACTTTTCGTGTTGTGTATTACAATAATTAATAGCATGCACGTAAGAATGGAAAATTGACAGTTTGTTATACCGATTTATCATTTAGAACTTCCTATTATTAAAATAATTTAATATCTATTTTTATTTAATTAAATAATTATTTAATTTTAGTAAATTTATATTGGTGAATTCTAGTGCACACAATAAATATAAGAAATACATTCACTAATCTATATATATATATATATATATATATATATATATATATATATATATATATATATATATATATATATATATATATATATATATAGGGTTATGTTCATTTGAGACCACCTATATTGTGTGAGACTGTGAGACGCATTTTTTTATTTTTTTATTTATTTTTTATTTATTTTTATTTTTTTTAGTTAATTCATGTTTCGAAAATAATAATTAAAAAAAGAATTTTTTCATTTTTTCATTTATTTTGCATTTTAAAATTATTTTTAGAATATGTACAGTGTAATATTCTATTTAGAATATTTCACGTATTTTTCAAAAAAAAAAATAGAATTTTTATTTTATTTTTTTTTAGTTAATTCAAGTTCCGAAAATAATATTTAAAAAAAGAATTTTTGGATTTTTCCATTTATTTTGCATTTTAAAATTATTTTTAGATTTGGTCTCACGGTCTTTCAAAATTAGAATGGTCTCAAATGAACCTGAACATATATATATATATATATATATATATATATATATATATATATATATATATATATATATATATATATATATGGAAAAGTGAATATACCTTTAAGGGTATATAAGCTTACGTACCAAACTCACTATACTACGTTGTTTAGTATCATATAATATATTCTAATTGTCCCAATGTTCTTAAAATTTAACTTCGAACTTAATTTATTTCAATGATTTTTATAAATTACACATATATCTTCCTCTTACATAATTGTTATTTTCAACTACATTATACATAGCCTAGTAGGTGTTCGGCAAAAAAATGTGATGTAAAATAAAGATAATAATGAAATTTCGAAAATCTTAAAAGTAAAGCAAATTGAGGGTTGAAGTTTAAGAATACTATAATGAATATATATCAAACAAAATGACGTATTATAATGTGTTTGGATACCTAAGCTTATATATATATATATATATATATATATATATATATATATATATATATATATATATATATATATATTTATATGATGGAAAAAAACTAATCGCTAAACATATACCAAATTAATAATTTTGATTTATTTAATATAAAAATTTTTACAAACGTGTGGAAAAAAACGTTGAATCTTTGATTTTGATTGAACATTAATAATTTTTTGTGTTACAAAGACTCAATTTGATTCGTATGGATTATATTTACATTATAAAGAAATCTATACTAGTCTTATTAAAACATAGATTATAATTACTTTATAAAAAATTCATACTAACTAGTAGTATCTCTTGATTGGAATAAGGAACTTGTGATCTCAAACGTCCACAAGTGTTGTGTTTTGGCAAATGCTTTGTAAGGGAAGAAAATTCATAAAGTAATTGTGTGTCTTCTTTTCTTAAAATTTTATTACCATTTGTTAGGTCGTTTTTATGTCATCAAAATTTCAAATTTAATCATTTGTAGACTAACAAATTTCAAATTTTAATTTAATTACTATTTACAGACTAATTTTTGGTGTTATATATATATATATATATATATATATATATATATATATATATATATATATATATATAGTAGGATGCTATAAAAGTAAAACTTACAAATAAAAACTATTAATTTTAATTTTTTTAATTGTTTTATTTATTTTTGGAGTCTCGTGTGTATTTTTAAAACAAAAGTTAGAAATTGTTACATTTTCATTTCTTTTTTAGTTTTTAAATTTTTTATTTGCAACATACTTTATATATATATATATATATATATATATATATATATATATATATATATATATATTAATGTCCACGGTAAAAAAAAACATCATAATAACTCTACTATAATAGAAAACAACAAAATAAAGTAAACCACTACAATAGAAAAGAACTACATAATATATTTGTTTAAAAGTATGATGATAATTTTTGTAAAGAAAAAAAACAACAATGTGGGTTGTAAAAAAAACAATGCTAATTTTGTAGACTAAACTCTAAACCCGAAATTATGTTTCAACAACATCATGTCTATTGATAAAAGCTGCACTAGTAATCCAAATTGAAAATCCCGAATTCCAAGCATCACTCAAAGCTTTTATCGAGAAGTCCAAGTCACACATTGATAGTAATGGTAAAATCAGATGTATGTGTGAAAAATGTGATTATCGTTACCTCAAGTACCCGATTGTAGTGGAACGCCATATATTTATAAATAATTTCAGTAAGTCATACAAAATTTGGATCTATCATGGTAAATCTTTTATTCCTCTAGTCGTTTTGCCAAGTAACGAAATGGTTGATTTAATCGATGATCTGATGTGGGAGTTGAGAGAAAATGATACGAACCTCGATGAAGGAACCTCGAATACAAGGGGTAGTGGTATGGATGATGATTTTGCACAATTGTTAGAAGAAGTGGAAACTAAATTGTATCATGGTTGCACCTTTTCTTCCTTTCAGTTAATAGCAAAGTTAATGCATATCAAGGTGAACAACAAATGGACTGATAGTTCATTTGATCAACTCCTTGAGTTGTTGCAATCGGCATTTCGCAAAGACAACAAGGTTCCCCTTTCACATTATCTAGCCAAAAAGAAACTAAAGTCTATTGGTCTGGGTATGAGTCGATACATGTGTGCAAAAACGATTGTTTTCTCCTTTGGAAAAAACATGATTCATTGCAAGTTTTTCCCATTTCTAAAGAGAGTCGTTGGATCGATAAAAACACCAAGGGTAAGAAAGTAGCTCATAAGGTGTTACGGTACTTTGCTATGCCCCTAGACTACAACGTTTATATTGTTTGAGGCACACTGCCCAAAATATGATTTGGCATATAACCGGACGTTCAGTAGATTGTGTGATGTATCATCCTTTTAATAAGGAACATTGGCAAGATTTTGATAAAAAAAATATCCCGACTTCTCGAGTGAACCCCGTAACGTACGCCTAGGTCTTTCAGCTGACGACACTACAAACAAATTTACATTTAGTGGCACAAGGTTTTAGTGGCATATTTTGTTTTGTGCCACTATATTATCCTTTTAGTGGAACTTATAATTTATGTGACAGTATACCTTATTGAAATTTTTTAATTTTCATGTCCCGCTCTTCATTCCCTCCATGGTTACGTTCCATACTGTTGTTATGAAATCAAATTGGCAAAAAGGAAACAAGAACTCCGCTTTTCGTCCTCACCGCCACTTTTTTAAGGCATCCATCCTTCTCTTTTTCTCCTTATAATCACTAGAGCACCATCGTCTATATTATTCACTATTAACGCCATCAAACTAAGAACAAATACTCTTCCCTTATTCTGATCTTCATTTGGATAGGAAAGGGCTATTGCTATGTTTTTCATTTGTAAAGAGAATAAGCTTTGACGGGAGATTTTATAGGTACATATCAATTTCAACATCCCATTAATTATCTTTCTTAAACATGGTAACTAATTCCGTAGGATGGTGGTAGTATTAGGAATGAGGGTTTTTTCTACATGATCTATAATTTTGTTTCAAATTAGGGTTTCATTCTTGCTTCTGATATGTTTTTTTGTTGGTTAATTTAACATGGCACTCCAGATGTTCGACCTATTGTCCGTGAAGTGCTTTTGGTGCATAAAAGAACTGAAGTAAATTTAAAAAATAGGGAAGTACCCTACTTGCTATCAGTTCATCCTCACATTAACCACACGTTTCTTGTTGTGAGCTCGGTGAAACCATATCTGACACCGAAATGGCTTCATCTTCAAACCGCATCCATAGCCGACATCGGTCATCACATCTGACATCGACGCCACCATCTATTCCATCGATTCGGAGTTCAAAGGCCACCGAACCATCTATTTTGAGTTCGTCTTCACATTTCAACCATATTCTAAATCAAATCCAATGATTCTGACTTATGTTATTGACGTCATTGGTATGTTTTTGATATGCATTACTGCGTTTTAAATATTATTTACCATGAATCAAAGACAACGATTCTGACATCTTTTTATAACTTTTTTCATTTTTAAATTTCCATAAATCGGTTCGATTTATGTCAAAATAATGTTCTATGATGTTCATCTTATGTTATCGCTTGTTAATCGGTAAACTTTTGAGTGTTTAGAAGCTTTTAGGGATGTTTTGATGCCCTAAAGATTGATTTTAGTTTAATCTCTGTGTGTTGTTCGAAGTTATGATGTGATACATGTTATAGGGTTTATGTTGATTCATATATTTGTTTGCGTATGAATTAGGAATGAATGGAGAACGAACGATTTGTGTTAAAACAAAAGAGGAGCCAATGAAAGGTTGTTTTCTTAACTTATTTCATTTGATGATCCATTATGTATTTGCTTAAATACTTCAAGAATTTAGTAATAGCATATATTGAGAAGACTATGATTTGTTTTATGAGTTCTTCATCTCTTAAAATACTAAGGAACAATAACTTTCTTTTATGTTAAATTTATACATGTTTTTCAGATGATTCAAAGTCCAAAAATGAGATGAAAACTGATGATCATTCTTCTTCTTCATCATCTTCTTCTTCAAGTAGCATGTAAGTATCTGCAATACTGATGTTATTAATGTGTACTCACGTTAAAATAAGTTATTGTCTTCCAATGGAAGTTATTTTAGCTGACGGAATGATTATAATAAGCATAATTCTCTTTTTCTTATATTTTATTTTAACTTGTTTGATTTAGTAAGAATAAAAAGGACTTCTATTTACAATAAAATTTTAAAAGTAAATTGAATATCAACTGTATTGAATATTGATATCATTTTTTAGATATTAATGAACATCAGGCCCCGCCCAACATCGAGCAAAGCTCGGTATACATATGAAGATATCACCAAATACACTTATAATAATCACATAATACAAGCATACAACATTCCTCATGCTACGCCCGACATCAGACTGTAATCCGAAAAGCATATAAACACTCATCGGTCACCGCTCGACATCAGGCTAAAATCCGGAAACATACACATACAAGCACATGCAAGAATCACGAAGACATCAAGCATGTAAAAATTCCTTAGGCATTGCCCTTCATTGGACATTGTCCGAAAATCATATAAACATTCATCAGGCACCACGCGACATTGGACCGAAATCCAGAGACATACAATCATACATATGTACGGGTCATCATTGGTGCCTTAGACCCGTTGACACAAGGGGAAACTCACCTCGAAATTCAGATGGAAAACTGAACGTCTCTGCTCTGCGACTGAATCTACTAAAACCCTAATCAGAATAACCATTCCATACTCAGTACCCTTTGTAGAGTTAATCTTGTTCATGGTCAAAGGCAAAGTCAAAGTCAAAGTCAATGCTCCGATTTGACTAAACTCGTCGAGCTACTCTGTAACTCGGCAAGTTTCTATACATCATAGAATCTTGATTTCTCGATTGAACTTGTCGATTTTCCCCCCAACTTGCCGAGTTCTTCCCTTTTAATAAAATCAGGATATTACAAATCAACTCGTCGAGTTCCTCTATGAACTCGTTGAGTTCTTCAATTTGTTAACCCTTCTTAATGTATTAAGTCGTTATTCTTTAAATCCAAGCCCTATATTCCAGATCTGGGCCAGAAATACATCTAGTAGGGTAAAGTTTCCAACTTTACCCATTAAAACTCGCTCTAGAAGGATTAAGCTCTAAACCTAGACCTAAAAGGCCAAGGTCTTAATCCAAAACCCACCAAAACTACAAGATAAACCATGAGATCATAGATCTGGACTCTAGGAACTAAATGACCACGTAAATTCCTAAAGTTTATCCACATGAATGGCCATTAGAATCTCCAAAATACTAAATAAGTGTCTAAAGGTTGCATGGGAGTTCCATGGCCATAAAGTTGGCACCTTTATGCCATTAGAGTCCCTCGAGATTCTAGATCTGAAGTGTTCTCCACCCGGGATGTCGAAATCCCAAGAATCAAATTATTTAAACCAAAAACAAGCAAGGAACTCCAAAATGGAGATCTAAATGACCACAAGGCAAGGCTAGGGTTTTGTTACTAGAAAGTGACGAAAATGAAGCAAAGTTCCTGGATCCAACAGCTCATCTTTGTTTCTCCAAGCTTCTCTTTCTTCCACAAGCTTCAAACACACAAAACTCCCTCAAAAATGGCTCACAACTCTCACTGTTGCATTAGGGTTTCGAGATTTAGGGTTAGGGACTTGTTGGTTGGAAATGAGGCCAAGCCCTAAAGTTGAAGGTGTCTAAATAGGGTGCAAAACCTCAATAAGGTTTCATCTCTCCCAACCTACTCATCAAGTTGAGGCTACCAACTCGTCGAGTAGGTTTCTCAAACCTACTGTCCAAACAATATTTACTTGATGAGTTTGGGGATACCAACTCATTGAGTTGCCCTATGAATTAGAATAAATTATGACTTTAAATACATACCAGGGTCCAGGTGTTACATAGAGTCCAAAAAGTTTTCGGCTTGCATGGAAGGTGCAAAATTAGGAATTTTGCTTGATATTAGTCCTAAAAAACTTGAAATGTCTACTTTACCCTTTTAATTTATTTTTTGTATTATTTTACAATTTTCTTAACAATGTAATTATTAAAAAATTAATAAATACCCCACTCACCCTTTACTACCAACGTACACACCATTTCTTTCTTTTTTTCTCTCTCTCTCTCTCTGTCTCTCTCTCTCTCTATCTCTTATCAGGTCGTTTGCTTCATTGCTTCTATCATTTCTACCTCATCCACAAATGATTCCCTCCTTGTTCACACCAGAAAACCCACCCACAGCACTCTAAATCCTATTAAACATTAAGTAAGTAAGATTCAGAAACGAGGATGTTCTTTATCCCCATGTAACACCCAAAGTTTGGAAAGCCAAGAAAAGAAAGAAAACCCCAATTTTAATGGGAGACTCAGCGAGTCCGAGCGGGATCCGGGTCGAGGAGTAAGCGACCGACTCGGCGAGTTGGCCAAGGTGACTCGGCGAGTCTGGTCTGAACGAGGAAAACCTTAAAATCGGGACTTGGAGCCTATTTAAATGCCACATTCTCTTCCCTAAGGTTCCTTTACTACCTCTTTCACCCAGGACATCAAACCCTAGCCGTCACATCCATTAATTGAGCCATTTATTGCCTTGGAAGGTGCATTGAAGCTTGAAGAAGGAAGAAGGAGCGTGGAGGAGCAAGAAAGGACTATAGATCGGGGATTGTGAGTTCATTCTGAGCATTTGGAGGTAATAAACTAGTTCTTGGTGTTGGATAAGGTGTCTAAGTCCATAACTATTTATGGTATGTACTTGACCCGACCCGGCATGGTCCATTTGGGTTTCATGGCACCATGCAATTGGATAGACTAAATGAGAGAAATAACACTTGGAGATTATTAATATATTATAAGTTCTAATATATTAATAATATTATTTGATTAGTTTGATCAATAATTAATTTAGAATTAATTAAGTGATCAAAAGAGAACTAATTAAATATATGGGTTGATTATGTAAATCATCCATATCTTGTATAGTGGGCTAAGAGGCTCCATGGATTATCAAGTTGGGTTCTACCCATAGGATGCTCCATGGATGCTCCATGGGAGTTACAAACCCATGGGTCATGGAAATGAAGAGTCATGACACATTAGGGTTTACATGGTGTCACCCTAGATGTGTCAACACTATATAAGGATCTCATTCTCCACCAAAATCAGCTACACTAAGGAAACAAGAGGGCTAGGCCGATTTCAAGAAGTGTGCATTCTCTCAAAAGTCTTTCCAAGAGCATTTGGTGTTGTGTGAAGCATTTAAGGCATCACACTTGGGGTGCTAGGCTCATAAGGTTTCAAGGAACATAAGCAACAACAAGGTAAGTGTTGGGCTTTATAGATTGCGTCTTTTGGGCTCGTCTAATTATGCTGTTTTGTATTCCGGTTTGGGCCTGTCCAACCGTGAGTCTTTTATGCTTTGTATATAAGCTAATGCTTGCATGCATATTAGGTTAAGGTTTTAGAGATCTGCGTATAACGATTTTTCCAGACGACAAAAGGTTTCTTTGATCGTTCTTGTAACCTTCCAATCCTCTACAGTTGATGTTCTTAATCAAGCTCTTCTGAGGATTTTGTTTAATCATTCGACACGTTTGATTTAATCTTGTCTTGTTCTTTTATTGTGTTCATATCGTCATTGTTTACCTACTTGTTCAAGATCTAATCGATCTTCATAGATTAAAAGATAGTTTAATCCCATCAATTGGTATTAGAGCAGGAGGCTGTGTAATTGATACACATCTTTTCTGTGAAAAAGATTTCCATTAGGGTTTTTCCGCAATCATTAATATTTATTGAGCCGTCATCTCTTTATTGACGTATCTCGATATTTATTACTTTGCCCTAATTTTCTTTATTACAAGTCTGATCTTTGAACAGGTTTTTTCGATCATAATGGACGCGACACAATCAAACGTTATTAATATTTCCAACAACATTGGTTCAACGACAAAGATTCCGATCTTATATACCCACGATTATGAAGTATGGGCACATCATTTCGAAGACTATGTTATTGGATCGGAGGAAAATGGGTATTTGATTTGGGAAGCCATCACCAACGGACCGTTTTCTCATTCTGCAACATCCAGAATCATCAAGACTCAAAAGGAGTACAACGATCTGCTCAAGGACGTGAAAGATATTGCACAAGATGAAAAGGATAAGTTCCAATGCAATATCAAGGCATTAAGATTAATCCGGTTCACCCTTCAGTCCGATACATTCAGATTGGTTAGTTCATGCACAACGGCAAAGGATGTTTGGGATAGACTTCGCGAACTGTATTCTACAGACGAAGATCTTGAACATTCTATTCAAACTCTACTTCTATATGAGTTTGGAGAATTCAGACAAGGGGCTGAAGAATCTGTGACCCAGACGTTCGATCGCTTCAATCATCTTCTCAGCAAGATGATCAAACACGATATTGAAAGGAAGCTCATCGAACAGAAGGTTACATTCCTGAATGGTCTGAGGTATGAATGGAGAGCAGTTGTTTCCACGGTTAAAGCCCATGAGAAGATTGTGGTTCAAGAAAAGAACGTCGTTTCCGGTCTTGGTTCGATGGCCCTCTTGTCAAAAAGTAAAGCTGTTATGGAGGATGAGGACCTCAGCCTGGAAGAATATGATCTCACATCAGAAGATTATGCCTTGATGGTGTCCAATCCCAAAAGGTTCATCAAGAAGAGATTCCCCAGCAACAAAAACCGAAACTGGCAGGGGAGTTACAGCTCTGAAAAGGCGGTTAATGAACCGAAAGCTGAGGAGCACAAGAAGGAACCGAAGGTGGATGGCGACTCTGGAGTGAGCTGTTTCTATTGTGGTGGGAAAAATCATTATGCTAAGGACTGTGTTCTTAAGAAAATGGCTGAAAAGGATGATGGGAATGATGAGGAAGCCGTGTTGCTGAAAAGATTGGATGAGTTGAGAAAGAAGAAGTCTGCTGCTAACCCGCCTATTAATGCTCTTATTGTGCAGGGTTCTGTTCTAGGTGATGAGTTCGGTAGCACGGAAGTTTGGTCTACCGACTCAGAAGACGAGGAAGTGAGGCAGCCTACTCATGGAAAGGCCTACTTGTCTAAGGAAGAAAGCAGTGGTGGAAAATGCCTCATGGTTTCTGACGTATCTCAAATGAGGGGATACAACACCGATGGAGGCATTGATGGACAGAAAGCAAAGGAGGACATGTGCTTTACAGCCAAACCGCTCAGCCAGCAGTTCAATGAGCTCGATGAACTGATAAAGAAGGTACAATCTGTTTTTATTTCATGCAAAGTACCATCATCTTCTTATGAGAAAGAACTAAAAACCGTCAATACAAGAATATCTCATCTAGATAGTAGCTTAACTCAAACTCGGGTCACAAGTTCTAACCTAACTGATCAATTGAGCAGGGCGACGTCGAAGAGTGAGGAGCGGAGAATGTGGATAGAGTTAAAGGAGTCAGAATTAGTCAAAGTTAAAGATGAAAACATTTATTTGCAAAGAGACAATTTGAAATTGTTAAAACAACGAAATGTTTTTTGTTTAATTGCTAAACGTTTGTACTCTAATATTACTCAGCTTCACTTGGATTGTGAAATAGGCCAAAGGATTCACCGCATGATTTTGCCCTTCCTAGAGTTTAAGGAAGATGAAATCGATGTTGAAGCTTATAATTGTGAAAGTGTGATATCGTCTGATGATATGAATCCTACCTACATGTATGGACTGGACAAAATTGAGTCCTTCATTAAATCCAAAGACCACAAGCTCATGCTTAAAAATCTTTTGGATGAAAATGACAGACTTAAACTGAGAACCGAAACCATGCAAAAATTTGACTCTTTAAACGTCAACGTAAGCTCAGAAAACAAAATTGACGTTGAAAATGCATCTGAGCTTAACGAGGACGATATCGTGAGTGAAATTTCTGTAGAGGACACGGTTGACTGCTCAGAATTTATTAAAACCGAGCCAGAAAATCCCAAGAATCTAATTTCTGAAAATTCAGTGGAGTTCGCTCGGTTGTCCCATCAAAAGTCCCCAAAATTAGTTGAGAAAGCAGTTGTGTATCAAAAGGTTAGGACCACTCCAAATCAAGTTTACAAGGTGACAGGAGTAACCGAACATCAAACAGCTGAACTTGTAGCCATTGTAAACGAAGACAATGCTGATGGCTGTGATGAGTACTTCTGGGAAGCTCCAATTGATAATGCAGACGAAACCATTGGTTTATCTGAAAGAACTTCCTGGAAGAGCAAAGGAAGATACATACCTGAGCCCTTGAATAAACCGAACAACTTCGATGAGCCGAGCACCAGTGGTACAAAAAATATTCCTCAGAAGAATGATCACTCGGCAAAAGCAGACATTCTCTCGGCTCCTTCGGCTCAAAGTAAAACTCCTGCAGTTCAAAAGGAACCGGCCAAGGAGTCACCAAAAATGAAAGCGAATGTTCATCATCAACCTTTTCAGATGAGGAATAGGAAGATAGAAAGGAACAATAGATACAGGAAGAACCTTTCTGAAAGGAAACAATTCTGGCGTTCCCAGAATGCATATTTCTCTCATCAAGACAAAAATCTAAAGTATGAAAACATTCCTGTAGAAAAGCTTGAAAGTCACAAAAACCGAAAGCCAAGGTTCGGTTCACAAGAAGATATCAACCGAAGGCAGAAGTTTAGTTCTGAAAAGGACTTCAACCGAAATCAAAGGTTCGGTTCTGAAGTCAAAAGAGAACAAAACGCTAAGGTCATTCCCTCTAATAATCAAAAGCAAAAGGGTCACCTAGAGCCTCAAGCCCGGAACTTCTCTCAATCCAAACCCTCGTGTTCAAATTCTTCTCGTTCTTCTAATTCCTTTTCTTGGTCACATAATTCTTCTACTCCCACTGATTCGTCTCCATCTTTCCCTAAAGCTGATTTCTCTTGTTCTCGAAAATCTCATTCACCAGTTGAGCAAAAATGGAAGCAGAAGGTCAATAAATCCACACCAGAGTCCAAATCTAATTCGCCTAATCTTAATAAAATAAAGGTTTACACCATTAAAAGGAAAGATAAAACAACTCTTGTAAAAAGAATTTATCTTGTTGATGTCTCTCTTATTGTTCCCGTTCCCATGCAAAGCTCACGTGGACCCAAGAAATTTTGGGTTCCTAAATCTGTCTAATTTTTTGCAGGTTATAAGTGACGAGCAGTTCGATGAAGAATGGTACATCGATAGTGGCTGCTCACGTCACATGACAGGGAGGAAAGAGGAGCTTAGGGAATACAGATCTCTTGCAAATGGTGGCAACGTCAAGTTTGGAAACAATTCATTCGGCACCATAAAGGGATACGGGATGATAACCAATGGGGACTTCTCTATAAGGAAGGTGGCTTATGTGGAAGGACTCCAACACAACCTCATTAGTGTATCTCAGCTTGTGGGAGGTACAGGTCTCAAAGTCTCATTCGATGATGAAGGTTCTGAAATCATAGAGAAAAAGTCAAATAAAGTAATTCTCAAGTCAGAGCGAAAGGGTGAAATGTTTCCCTTAAACATCAAACCCATCAAGGGAAATCCAGCTATATGCTTGTTGTCAAAAGCTCAATCCGACGAAAGCTGGTTGTGGCACCGAAGATTATCTCATCTTAATTTTAAAGATATCAACCGTCTTGTTACTGGAGGTCATGTAAGGGGTCTTCCATTGCTCAAGTTCGACAGGGATCATCTATGTGCTGCATGCGAAATGGGAAAGCAAAGTCGTCAAAGTCATCCATCGATAATCAACACAAAAATTGTTGAACCACTCGAATTAATTCACATTGATTTGTGTGGTTCTTCATCTATCGAAAGTATCGGTGGTAGCAAGTATATTCTTGTTATCGTTGATGACTTTTCACGATTTACATGGGTGTTCTTTCTAAAGCTCAAATCTGAAGTGACTCAAAAGCTGAAAATGTTTATCAAGCAAATTGAAGTATAGCTCAAGAAGGTTGTTCGCAACATCAGAAGCGATAATGGTCTCGAATTCAAGAACAGGGAGTTTGAAGAGTTTCTTGCAGAAAAGGGAATCAATCATAATTTCTCAGCTCCCTACACACCACAACAGAACGGAATAGTCGAAAGACGAAACCGATCCTTGTGTGAAGCTGCCCGAACAATGCTAAGTTTCGCTTCTTTACCTCTTTATTTTTGGGGTGACGCTATTTCTGCTGCTTGTTTTACACAGAATAGGTCATATCTCAACAAAAGGTTCGCATTCACTCCATATGAGATACTGAACAACAGGAAGCCAAATGTGAAATTTTTTCATGTGTTCGGTTCAAGGTGTTTCATCTTCAACTCTAAAGAACACCGCAACAAGTTTGATGTCAAAGCCGACGAGGGAATATTTCTGGGTTACTCGCTCACATCCAAGGCATACAGGGTCCTGAACAAGCGTTCGAGAAAGATTGAAGAGACGTATTATGTGACCTTTGACGACAACTATGTCAAGAAGCTACAGGCTAAAGAAAATATCACTGGGGAAATCTTTCCTCTAAATGGCAAGGTTACAGTCTCGGTCGCTAATTTATTCGAGACATTTCTGGAGCTCTTTGACGAACCAGAGAATGCTTCACTTTCTGAAGCAGGTGCAGCCGACAACAAGGTTGATCACATGAAGCAGATTGTCGAAGAGGCTGCAAGAAGGATGCATGAAGATACATCAACCTCTAATGACTCTCCTTTTCCAAATGCCCAAGTCGAGGGGGAGCCAAATGCTCAAGTCGAAGGGGAGACAAGTGCTCAAGCTGAGGGGGAGCCAAACGCTCAAGTCCAGGGGGAGCAAAATCCCACAACTTCAACCGAAGAGGCCTCAACACCAGGAAGCTCAGGACCACTAGAATCACTTGAACCTCAGGTCTTTCAAAGTGCATCAATTGAGGTGGAACATAATGATATGACACTTGGTTATGACAGCCAATCTGAGCTAGACGAAATAATCAATGCTGAACTAGATCCAACCTTTGATTCAAATTACCCTCCTCTTGTTAAATGGACCAGAGATCATCCCGTCTCACAAGTAGTTGGGGATGTATCTGAAAAGGTTTTGAACAGATCACAACTGAAGGCAAAACAGACTTCCTTATTTTCAAAAGTTGAGTTTTGCATGTTCAATTCATTCGTATCAAAAGTTGAACCAAAGACAGTCAACACTGCTCTCGATCACTCTGATTGGGTTCAAGCAATGCAAGACGAGCTGAATGAATTTGAAAGGAACAAACTCTGGCGCCTAATTCCAACTCCTCCAGATGCTTCGGTTGTTGGTCTCAAATGGGTATTTAGGAACAAAATGGACAAGGAAGGTAATGTTATATGGAACAAGGCTCGTCTGGTGGTAAAGGGCTATTGTCAGGAGGAAGGGATAGACTATGAAGAGACTTTCGCTCCAGTAGCTCGGCTAGAATCTGTTAGAATATTTCTGGCTTATGCTGCCCACAAGAACTTTGAGGTTTTCCAAATGGACGTCAAATGTGCATTTCTCAATGGAGAACTTGAAGAAACGGTGTACGTGGAGCAACCCCCTGGGTTCGTGAACGAAAAGCATTCAAATCATTGCTATATTCTGGATAAAGCTGTGTACGACCTTAAACAAGCTCCGAGAGCCTGGTATGAAACGCTTACAAAATTTTTAAAGATGTCTAAATTCAAACAAGGTTCGGTTGACCCAACCTTCTTTCGCAAAAAGGAAGGTAACCACCTTATGATAGTTCAAATTTACGTCGATGACATCATCTTTGGCTCCACGAATCCCAGCTTAACAGCTGAATTCAGAAAGCTGATGGAGACTAAGTTTGAAATGAGCTCAATGGGTCCAATTAACTTTTTCCTTGGTTTAAACATAAGACAGGGACCCGAAGGCATCTTTATTAATCAGGAAGCTTACACGAAGACTCTCCTAGCAAAGTTTGGAATGAAGGGAGACTCGAAAGTTAAAGTCCCAATGGCATTCGGCACCAAGCTTACACCATCCCTAGACAAACCGGCTGTTGATATCACACTCTATCGCCAAATGATTGGCTCTTTAATGTATCTAACCGCCAGCAGACCTGATATCATGTTTTCTGTTTGTTACTGTGCTCGATTTCAGGCAAACCCACGCGAACCTCACATGGTTGCATCGAAGAACATCCTACGCTACCTCAAACGAACCACCTCCTTAGGTCTATGGTATCCTTCCAACTCAGGCTTCTTTGTTCAAGCCTATTCTGATGCTGACCTTGGAGGATGTGGACTCGACCGAAAAAGCACAACTGGTGGCTGTCAATTTCTTGATGGGAAGTTAGTTAGCTGGCAATCCAAGAAATAAACGTGCATGTCGCTATCCACTGCCGAAGCGGAATACATTGCAGCTGCATCATGCACGTCACAAGTGATTTGGATCCAAAGTCAACTTCGAGACTATGGACTCAATATGAAGAAGATCCCACTATATTGTGACTCTGAAAGTGCAATTAGGATCTGTCATAACCCAGTGCAACACTCCAAAACCAAACACATAGCACTAAGGTATCACTTCATCAAAGATCACGTGGAAGATGAAAACGTCGAAGTTCATTTCGTAAGAACCACTGATCAACTGGCTGACGTCTTTACAAAAGCTCTTCCTGAAGCATCATTCAATAAAATATTGCAAGGACTTGGTATGATGGAATCAGAATCAGTACCTCACGCTACCTCTCAAACTCAAACATAACAACCGAACGTTCGGGTTCGTTTCAACTATCTAACCCACTCATTTCTTCAAGGATAGTTTCTCAATGTTGTGTATTGCTTGTACAATTCTGTTTTTCCTCGTTTGATAAAAAAAAAAAAAAAAAAAAAAAAACATTTTAAGAACCGCAACCAACCAAAGGTTCAGGTTCGGTTTTTCAAAATTTTCTAGAACCGAAACCAACCGAAGGTTCGGGTTCGGTTTTTCAAAATTTTCTAGAACCGAAACCAACCGAAGGTTCGGGTTCGGCTTTTCAAAATTTTCTAGAACCGAAACCAACCGAAGGTTCGGGTTCGGTTTTTCAAAATTTTCTAGAAACGAAACCAACCGAAGGTTCAGGTTCGGTTTTTCAAATCTTTTATCAACCGAAACCAACCGGAGGTTCGGGTTCGGTTTATCTCAAAAATTCCAAATTTTTTTTGTGTTAGTTTATAAGGATACATTTGTTGAAACTCCTAAATGTCCCTAGAAGCATGCTGCTGTATGTGTCTCAAGCCTCATAAGATTTTGAATAAAGGCCTTCATGACCTGGTATACACAAACCTTGTCTTCCCAATAAGGCCAATTCATTTATTCTAATCGTGAGCTACCTCACTCTTTTCTCACATGAGTTAAGAATTTCCTGCTTGGTTCTTCTTTTTGCAGTAGAGGTACTTTGTTCTCTTACACCATCTCTATATCTCTTCTCCACTACACTCATTCCATCATGGTAACCCTTGAGACTCTCAGCACTTACCACTGAGGTTTATGGTTGCGCAACATCTGCGTTTATAATCTTAGTATTGTGTCACTACGAACTAAGTGAAACCCAAAATTCAACACCTAACGAATTGACGGTGAACAATTAAATTGCTCAAGTTTTCACTAAAGAATTGATGAAAGTACCCTATTAAAATCTCCAATTTGATGCGATTCCTATGAAATTGTTACACACCCATAACATTTCTTCCCTTGGGATCTTGTTCTTATTTTTCTTTCTGAGATTTTATTTTAAAAGCCAGTCGTTTTTAGCCTAATTAAAAGAAGCCTTTCAACATTTCTCTATAAATGGTTGATCGTAATTTTAACGGACATTCTTTTAAATCCTAAGTTTTTTTTTTTTGTCCTGTGGCATTCAATACGCGTGGTTAAACAGTAACGGCTTGTCCCTATGAAACGGCGCTTATTGGGCGGCGTGGTCCTAGGAATCTGACACTCTCTCTCCTACGTGATCATCGCCCGTCCCAACTGTCATCCATACGAGATTTGAAACGATCTTTCTCTCTCTTCTCACCAACTATAAATAGCCCATTCCCCCTCCTTTTACCTCTTTACCACTCTCAAAATTTCCAAAAACTCAAACACTCCCATACAGTTTCCTGTTCATCATCTTCTTCACACCTGCATCAATGGCTGATTCCTCTTCAGTTCATGCTACCTCCCAGATTCTTCCCATTCGCCCACAACAATGCTTGGTCATTGATCTTAACCCAAAGGCCTACGACCCTTATATGTCGCCGGTCATAGAGTGCTTAAAGTATTCACAACTCGTACCAGCACTTTCCAGGATCGAATAGGTGCCAATGGAGGCCCTATCGCAGGTCTACGCGACTGCATATTATGACAGGGTTGTCGACCGGGTCTTTTTCGAGATTGGAGACCACAAAACCTCCGTCTCCCGCCCACGTTTCTGCTCGTTGCTCGGATTTGCTTCTGACCCATCCCGAGTTCATCCGGAGTCGATACAGATTGGTCATCTGTATAGCATGTTTTACAACATGGGATACACAGAGGTTCTTACATCAGTTGCAAGATTCAAAAAATCATGCTTGCCGCCTCAATGGAACGGTTTATTTACAGTCCTTTTCAAGGGACTGTCGGAGAGAAGTTCAGGTTCAGACGGTGCAAGTCGTCTGTTCCTCACCATCCTGTATGGAGTTTATAATGGGATCAACCTGGATTACGGGTTTGTTCTATGGCAACAGCTTATTCAAAGCCTCTCCTCTTCATCCAGACACTCTGAAGTTTCGTTGGCTCGATTCTGGATCCTGATAACTAAATGGGCCATGGACAGATTCGACGTTCCCACTGCTGACGGTGCATCTATGTCTTCTGTAGGTACTTTCCATACCAAGAAGATCATCATCTCAGATGCATCAAAATTCACCTTTATTGGTTCAATTCCGGAGTCCATGTATGGTGCTGTCCCTTCGGATAGCAGGTTGATTCGGAAGCTCAAGGAGCTAACACCGTCTGGTCCAAGGGATCTGACCCCGGATATGCTCAGGTCTATTCATGACGCAGATAAACCGGTGAGCAAAGGTAAAAAGGCGAACAAAGGAAAACAAGCCTCCAAAGCTTCAAAGGGGCCTTCTCCTAAAAAGAGGAAACAGCCAAAAGCTGCTCCTTCCCCCCCCCCCCCCAACCGAAGAAGAGGAAGACCCAACCGAAGCGAAAGCTTGTTATACCCTCCTCTTCGAGTGACTCTGAGGGTGAGAGTTCGGGTTCTGACGACTCTCAAGGGGATGCATCTCCTCAACGAGGCAATACACCACCTCGATCCCCTACCCCAGAGATTGAACTACCCAATTCCCCAATTCCTTCCCCTCCACAAATCTTTACCACTACCACTGAATCACCACATTTAACCGAACCACCTCAACCTAAAACCCACCCAACCGAAACTACCCACACTCAACCACCAACCGAAACTACCCACACTCAACCACCAACCGAAACTACCCACACTCAACCACCAATCGAAACTACCCATACTCAACCACCAACCGAAACTCTACCTTCACCAACTCAACCTTCTCCCACTAAACCCTCAACACCCCCAACCTCTCCACCCTCTTCATCTCATGACAATGCATCTGAGGGTGAAAACCCTTATCTCGGGGGAGACAACATGATCTTCGAGGAGGATGATGCCCCGGTAACTAAGAAACATCTCAAACAGCTCAACGAGAAGATTGATCTACTTCTCGCCTCCTCGTCTAACCAACAATCAACCCTGTCTGAAGCTGCACTTCAGAAGATTGTTGATGCCTTCTCCAGGGCTCAACATGATTCAGCAGCCTCAACATCTGCAGCAATTCAGGCATCCACCCGGGCATGTGAGGCTGCGACCGAAAAAGTCGATAAACTATTTTCTGATGCCTCTGTCCTACTGCAGTCCATGCAAGAAAGTGAAAATGCCACAAAGGCATCGTTGGAACCAATTGTCCAACAATTGGTTACGTTTGTCTCATCGGAGTTGCCTTCGTTCGCCAATCTACATCAAAACATAAGCGACGACAACTCGGCCTTTACCGCCTCCATTGAAGCTCGCCTCGTCAAGCTACAAGAAAATCTAACAACCGAGCGTTCTTTAATGGACGATCTGGCTTCAAAAACAACTGCACTTGAGGTCAAGACCACTCAACTCTCTCAATCCCAACAAGAACTGGAAGATCTTCGCTCTGAACGGGAGGTGGTGAAGACGTGTGTTTCGGATGGCCACGGTGTTATCTCAAACATTCTGGAAGCACACTATCCAATTTTAAACTTTTCGGTGAGGCGATCCCTTACTGAAAAGCTCTCTCCAGCCATCGATCTACTCAACAAAGTCGAAGGCCTCCCAAGTTTTGTGTCCATTCCGAAACAAGGGGGAGATGAGAAGACAAGTTCAAAACCACCTCCTTCCTCCAAAGCTACTCACACTACTGAACCATCTTCAACTCATCAATCTTTAGGTTCGGGTGTGAAGAACAAAGGCAAAATTATAGCTGAGGACGAAGATGAAGAAGGCGACAAGGAGACTATTTCCGACATTTTAAAACGAAAGAACCGTCGCAATGTTGGTGATGATGGCAGTCGTGTGGCGCGTGAGGCTACCGAAGCCGAACTCAAGCAAAAAGAAGCCCACGATCTCCTTGAGAGCCGAAAGACTCTCTTCCCTGCCTGGACCAGGGAACGCTTGATCAAAGAGGCCATTAAAACTCCCAGCATATTATGGCTCGAGCCGGTTATATCGTTCGACTGCAGCAACACTGTCGATTCGCAGTTCGATATGCCGTTGACTCGAAAGGCGTTCATCTTCCACGTCTTCTCTAATATTTTTGAAGTCCCTCACCCGAACGCTGAGCTTGACAGGGAGCTCATTGACTTCTATCTGAAGGCTGCTCGTCCACAATTCCTTACATGGAGCGCCCAGAAGATTGTAAACATTCGGGTGCTAAAACCATATACTGAAGGACGTTTTATAAACGTTCGGTTCAAACTGATTTGGGGATCTGCAAAATCTGCTCATCCTATCTCTCTGGCAGATCTACCGAATCTAAATCCTCATGATTGGATCGTCCTGTATAACATCCTTTTGACCAATGAAGCTGAATATGGTCCCATTCTAGACCATGTCAAAAGGATGTTAATCTGCTACATCATGGAGGTTGCACTTACGGATCAGGAGGTCGCCACAGTCTTCAAGAAGAAACCCAAAATTGCTCCTGTGGGATCGGCCAGTGATCTCAATCAAATGCTGCTGGGCAAGATTGACCCAAGACGTAACACCGTCATGTTCACTCGAGTGGAAGGACAGAAATGTCTCTTCGCTTTAGCTGACAAGCATCTTTACACCACAACCTGTTTGGAGCATGTGTTGTTCATTGTCAAACGGTGTAAAGAGAACTCGGCCGATGATGTCAAGTATTTTGAAGATATGATTAACTGGTACATCCGGTTTAGACAGACCATTCTTTCCATCACCAAGTGTCTGTTTAGTACCGTGAAGAAGGTACCGGTTTCGGCTGCTGGCCCAAGAAATTAGTAAATGTCTCACTCCAAATTGACGCAAAGGGGGAGATTGTTGGGCTTTATAGATTGCGTCTTTTGGGCTCGTCTAATTATGCTGTTTTGTATTCCGGTTTGGGCCTGTCCAACCGTGAGTCTTTTATGCTTTGTATATAAGCTAATGCTTGCATGCATATTAGGTTAAGGTTTTAGAGATCTGCGTATAACGATTTTTCCAGACGACAAAAGGTTTCTTTGATCGTTCTTGTAACCTTCCAATCCTCTACAGTTGATGTTCTTAATCGAGCTCTTCTGAGGATTTTGTTTAATCATTCGACACGTTTTATTTAATCTTGTCTTGTTCTTTTATTGTGTTCATATCGTCATTGTTTACCTACTTGTTCAAGATCTAATCGATCTTCATAGATTAAAAGATAGTTTAATCCCATCAGTAAGTTATTCTATCTATCATTCAAGTTAAAATTATTCCCCATGTATGCTAGTTAGGAATATAGCCTTGGAATTCAACTTTGCATGATAATTAGACAAACATAGATCCAAGGTTATTAGGGTTGCATGTACACTTAGGAAGTGTTAGAATGCTCTAAACCCATCAGTGGTATCAGAGCCTAGTCTTGTTTGCTTTTTATTTGTGCTTAAAAGTTGAAAAAAAGTCGAAAATCTTGCTGTCTAATGAATGGACTCGTCGAGTCCATGGGGGGGACTCATCGAGTTCACGTGTATCTTCAACCTACTCGGCGAGTAAGTTCATGCACTCGGCGAGTAGAGTCGACAGATTCCAGAATTTCGACTTTAGTTGCTGGAAATGGACTAGAAATATTACCCTAAACTGTTTTGGTACTTGAAAACTATTTTTGATGGTGTAATGTTCTTTCTAATTCATTTACAACAACTAGTTATCAAAATTACAAAGTTTTAAGTGTAATTTTGATTTATGAATGTGTTCATATTCATGTTCTTGTTCTTATGATGTTTTAGATGATCATAGGAATGATTTGTAACCTATGTGGTAGATTAATTCTTGATCATAATGTGTTTTAATGGAGTCCATAACTTGTCCTCAAGTTATGGAAAACCAAGAGTCACACTTGAATTAAAACCATTAAAAAGAACACAAGAGTTAGAAAAATGAAAAGTCTTCATTTTATTACTCTATTAAACTCATAAGTTACAAGAAATGAAAAGTTTTGAAAGTTACAAAACATTCCCTCAAGTTTTGGAACAAGTAAAGTTAAGTTAAAACTTTAGTTCCAACCCTTAGAATTTTAAAAGTTAAAATTCAATCCTTATACTTATATTATGATGATTTAATAATTATATATATATATATATATATATATATATATATATATATATATATATATATATATATATATATATATATATATATATATATATGTATAAGAACAAAGTCGTCTTACCGCTAGTACGCCTCATTCACGAAGCCGGTCTATAAGGTGGGTATAAGGTTGTTGCCTATAAAATGGTGACTTAATGGGTGTCTACTCTCACCCACCGCTTGCTTGACTGGTGGAGGGTCGTTAGCCAAACGGGTAAGACAAGGACTTATAAATTCTCATTCAAATTATGATGAATATAATAAAGTAACTAAATGTTTTATTAAATTCCCAATCTTAGTTACTTTAGGAAAATGTGAATAAGGTGCTAATCCATGAAATTACACTTTACACTTTGTCTAAGTCGTTGGTGGAGCGTGTGTGGTTAACCGGCACACTAACTTGGACTTAACAAGGTAGATAAAGGGTGACTTAAGGTTTATTATAGTATCGGTGGAACGTGTGTGGTTTACCGGCACATCGATTGAGTGATAAACTTTAAGGGTACCAAGTGATTTGCATGGTTACTTTACACCTCGTTTTGTGATCCTCGGTATCCCAGTCACAAAACTTGGAGGGCACACTCGAGATTGAAACATGCCTTTGAAAAGCTCATTGAATCTCAAAGAATCTAGGAATTTCTAAGAACCAAACAAAAAACCTTATACTTAAATGTTTCGGTTTTCGTGGTGGAAATTGGTGAATCGTCATTCACCTACCTTTCAAATATGGTATAGCTTAGACTACAACATACCTCTTCTAAGATATGTTATATTGTGATTGGATCCTAGCCTTAGTATTACATTTGGTTGTTTTATTAAGGACTCTCATATATCTATACTAAACTTGTTCTCTTCTTTCAGATGTCTTCAAACAATGCTGCTTCTGGCTCGAATCCTAATGGCTCCTTTACTCTTATGAGCTTGTGTGGGAAAGTTACCTTTGATGGATCCAACTTCAATGAGTGGATCAGAAACATCAGGATGATTACCCGCTACGAGGACAAAGAATATGTCCTTGACAAGGAGCTTAAGAAAATTGATGAGTCCACTGCAACTCCCCAGGAGATCGTTGACTTTCATACTCATGAAAGAGATGCGACCAAGGTGGCTTGCATCATGTTGGCCACAATGACAGCTGAACTCCAAAAGTCTTATGAAGATTTCTACCCTTATGAGATGCACCAAGATTTGATGGAAAGATACCATCAAAGTGCACGACAAGAGAGGTATGAGATCATCTGCTCCATGATAACAGCCATGATGAAGGACGGGGAATCCGTCATGAGCCACATGCAGAAAATGCAAAGGTATGTGGATCGGTTGCTGAAGCTTAATGTGAACTTCCCTGAGGAGCTTGCAATAGATATCATTTTTCACTCCTTACCATCGTGCTATGATCAATTCCGCATGACATATCACATGAACAAGGAAGAGGTCACCCTCAGTAAACTTCAGGGACTTCTCAAGACCGCAGAAACAGGTCTTAAGGGGAAGTCGGTTGCTATCACTCCTACTCGAAACTCAACTCCGGTTTTGGCAATCGAGAAAAGTCGAGGGAGGAAGAGAAAGAGATCTTCGAAGGGTACCAAGGCTCGGACCCTTGATGGCTCTTCTTCAAGTGGAACCAAGAAAGGTTTCATTACTCCTTCTTCTGACCCAAAAGAGGCTGAATGCTTCTATTGCCATGAAAAGGCTCATTGGAAGCGGAACTGCCCAAAATACCAGCAGGATGTGAAGGATGGGAAAGTCAAACCCAACCATTCAGGTATTTATACTATCATTTCTAATAACTCACCCCATTCTAAATCTTGGGTCCTTGATACCGGTTGTGGTATTGATATTTGTTGTGACTTGCAGGGACTAAGAAGAAGTGAGGATGTGGAGAAAGGAAGAATAAACTTGATCATGGGGAATAGGAAAGCTTCACCTATCACCAAGATTGGAGTTTATACTTTATCGCTAAGTAGTGGGTTTAGTTTAGATTTGAATAAATGTTGTTACTCACCAGGAATGGCAAGAAATATTATTTCCTTTCATGCTTTGTACAAACAAGGGTTTACCTTTTCGTTTAATAATGGAGTTGGTTCTATTGATGCTTTCTTTAATAATGTTCTTTATTTTAAAGCATTACCTTGTGATGGTGTGTATGAAGCTGTGTCTGTTGTAGATAACTTAGGAAATAATGTTTTGTGTATTGATTCTACTAATAATAATAACTTGGATAAAGCATCATTATGGCATTGTCGCCTTGGACATATAAGCAAGAAACACATAGGCCAACTCCAAAAGGATGGAGTCTTGGAGTCGTTTGACCTAAAGTCAGATGATAGTTGCGAATCATGCTTACTTGGAAAAATGACAAAGTCACCCTTCACAGGCTAGTGTGAAAGGGGTGAAGGTTTGTTGGACCTTATACACACGGATGTGTATGGACCATTCAAACATGCCACAAGGGATGCTAATCGTTATTATTTGACTTTTACTGATGATTACAATAGATATGGATATGTCTACTTAATCAAACATAAGTCAGAGACTTTCGAGAGGTTTAAGGAATTTAAACAGGAAGTCGAGAATCAATTGGGCAGGAACATTAAGATGCTTCGATCCCATCGAGGTGGTGAGTATCTTAGTTCAGAGTTCCTCGACTATCTAAGGGAATGTGGGATTGTCTCACAATTGACACTTCCCAGGACACCGCAGTTGAATGTGTTGGATATAGTGTCTAAGTCCATAACTTTATTTGGTATGAACTTGACCCGACCCGGCATGGTCCATTTGGGTTGCATGGCATTGCAATACTTGGATTGACTAAATGAGAGAATAAAGTACTTATGATTATCAATATATTATAAGTTCTAATATATTAATAATAGTATTATTTAATTAGTATTTGATCAAGTATTAATCTAGTATTAATTTGGTGATCAAAGTGAAACTAATTAAATATGTAAGGGTTGATTATGACAATCATAAATTCTTTTATGGTGGATTAATGATCCATGGTTTATGGGTTATGGATGTAACCATTTGGAGCTCCATGGATAGTCCATGGGAGTTACAAACCCATGGATCATGAAAAATGAAGAGTCATGATAATTATGGGTCTTCTTAATGAAACCCTAATTGTGACACCACTATAAAAGGAACCCTTTGGCTAGTAAAATCGGACCGAAGAGGTTACTAGAGAGGTCATAACCGATTTTGAGTGCTACAAGTATTCTCTCAAGTTATTCCAAGTTTTGTGGTGTTGTGTGAAGCATTTGAGGCACAACATTTGGGGTGCTAGGCTCACAAAGTCTTGAAGGAATCCAAGCAACAACAAGGTATGTATTTCTACTAGTTTTATGTTTTATGTAATCCCCATGCCATGCTAGATAGGAAATAACCTTGAAAAAGAAATTTGCATGTATATAGAGAAAACATAGATTCAAGGTTATTATGGTTGCATGTACACTTAGGAAGTGTTAGAATGCTCAAAACCCATCAGTGGTATCAGAGCCTAGGATTGTTTTCTGTATACTTGATGCAAAACTGCTTGAAAAACGAAAATTTTGCATTCTGACGACTGTACTCGCCGAGTCCATGGGGAGGACTCGTCGAGTCCATGAACAAATTCATCCTACTCACCGAGTAGGATAATGCACTCGCTGAGTAGGATCGAGCTGGGCAGATTTTTCGAGTTTTTGTTGCTGGAAATGGATTAGAATCATTATCCCAATCTATTTTGGACTTGTAAAATCTGTTTTTCAAAATGATAATGATTATGTTAATCCATTTTACATGACTTTTAACAATTTCAAAGTATTATATATGTTCATATGAGTTCTTGAAATTGCTTGACATGAATTTGTGTTCTTATGAGTTTTAGAAGATCATAGGAATTATGTGTAACCACCATGTGTGTTTAATTCTTGATCTTAATTGTATTGATGGTGTTCATAACTTGTCCTCAAGTTATGGATAACCAAAGGTCACTTCTTTAATTTGTGTTTAAAGAACTAAAGAGGTTTCATAAAATGAAGAGTCTTCATTTTTATGAACCAATAAAACTCATAAGTTACAAAATTGAAGAGACTTGGAATAGTTTCAATTCTTTCCCTCAAGATTTGGAATTTGAAAAGTCTTACACTTTAATTCCAAATTATACCTTAAATTTTTAAAAGGTTTAAAAATCAACCCTTATACTATTATTATAATTTTATTATATAGATATGTATAAGAATATGTCGTTCTTACCGTTAGTAAGCCTCATTCACAAAGCCGGTCTATAAGGGGGGTATAAGGTTGTTGCCTATAAAATGGTGACTTAATGGGTGTCCACTCTCACCCACCGCTTCCTTGATTGGTGGAGGGTCGTTAGCCGAACGGGTAGGATACTACTTTAAATTCTCATTAAAAGTATAATGAATTATAAAGTAACTATACATTATAAATTCCCAATCTTAGTTACTTTAGGAAAATGTGAAATTGGTGCTAGCCCATAAAATTACACTTTATACCTTACCAAGTCGTTAGTGGAGCGTGTGTGGTTAACCGGCACACTAACATGGACTAGTAAGAGTGGCAAAGGGTAACTTGACTTTATTATAGATCGGTGGAGCGTGTGTGGTTAACCGGCACATCGATTAGGTAATATTGTTAAGGGTACCAAGTCAATTTGTATGGTTATTCACACCTTGTTTGTGCTCCTCGGCATCCCAGTCACAAACTTGAGAGGGCACATTCGAGATTCAAACATGCCATTGAAAAGTTCAATGTATCTCAAAGGATCTAGGAGTTTCAAAAACCAATAAAACCTAATAATAAAATATTTCGTTCTTGTGGTGGAAATTGGTAAATCGTCATTTACCTACCTTCAAATATTTTATAGTGTGGATTACGGCATCCCTCTTCCACCTATAAATAGTTTGTTGGATCCTAGCCTTAATATCTCATTTGGGTGACTTATTAAGGACTTTTAATCTAATTAAACTTATCTTCCTTCTATTCCAGATGTCTTCCAATAACACTGCTGGCTCAAACCCTTCATGCTCCTTTTCCCTAATGAACTTGTGTGGTAAGGTCATCTTTGATGGATCCAACTTCAATGAGTGGATCAGAAACATCAGGATGATTACCCGCTATGAGGACAAAGAATATGTCCTTGATAGGGAGCTTAAGGATGTTAATGAAGCCACTGCTACTCTAGAAGAGCTTGCGGATTTCATTGCACATGAGAAGGATGCCACCAAGGTGTCCTGCATCATGATGGCCACAATGACTCTGGAACTCCAAAAATCTTATGAAGAATTCTACCCCTACGAGATGCACCTAGATCTGATGGAAAGGTACCATCAGAGCGCGCGTCAAGAGAGGTATGAAATCATTTCCTCCATGATAACCGCAAGGATGAAGGATGGTGAACCCATCACCGGTCACTTATAGAAGATGCAGAGGTTCGTTGACCGGTTGCTAAAGCTCAATATTGACTTTCCTGAGGAATTGGCGATTGACATCATTCTCCATTCCTTACCTTCAAGTTATGATCAGTTTCGTATGACTTATCATATGAATAAGGAGGAAGTCACACTTAGCAAACTTCAAGGACTCTTAAGGACAGCTGAAAATGGCCTTAAGGGTAAAGCGGTTGTTACTTCTACTCCTTTAACAGCCCCTGTTCTTGCAATTGGGAAAGGGAAGAGTAGTGAAGAGGAAAAGCCCTTCAAAGGGTACCAAGGGTAAGACTCTTGATGGTTCCTCTTCAAGTGGGACAAAGAAAGGTCCCATTACTCCTTCTTTGAACCCAAAGGAAGCACAGTGCTTCTACTGCCAAGATAAGGGACACTTCAAGCGAAGCTGCACCAAATATCTGCAAGATGTAAAGGATGGGAAGGTTAAACCCACCCATGCAGGTATTTACACAGTATTGTCTAACAACTCATCTAATGCTAATTCTTGGGTGCTTGATACAGGATGTGGTATTCACATTTGTACTGATTTGCAGGCACTAAGAAGAAGTGAGCATGTGGAGCATGGGAAGATAAACTTAGTCATGGGCAACAGGAAAGCATCACATGTTACCAAGATAGGAGTTTATTCTTTATTCCTTAATAATGGGTTAATTTTATATTTGAATAAGTGTTGTTACTCGCCCGAAATGGCGAGTTATATTATTTCCTTTCATGGCTTGTACAAACAAGGTTTTACATTTTCATTTGATAATAAAAATGGTGCTATTAATGTTTATTACAATGATGTATTTTACTTTAAAGCAATACCTTGTGATGGTGTATATGAAGCCGTGAATGTTGTAGACAATCTAGGAAATAATGTGTTGTATATTGATTCTTCTGATAGCTTGGATAAAGCATCTTTGTGGCATTGTCGTCTTGGACATGTTAGCAAGAAACACATAGGCCAACTCCAAAAGATTGGAGTCTTGGAATCGTTTGACCTCAAGTCAGATGATAGTTGCGAGTCTTGTTTACTTGGAAAAATGACAAAGTCACCCTTCACAGGTACTTGTGATAGGGGTGAAGGTTTGTTGGACCTTGTACACATGGATGTGTGTGGGCCCTTCAGAGTTGCTACAAGAGATGCTAATCGTTATTATGTGACTTTTAATGATGATTACACTAGATATGGATATATATACTTAATCAAGCATAAGTCAGAAACCTTTGAAAAGTTCAAAGAGTTTAAGCAGGAAGTTGAGAATCAATTCGGCAGGAACATCAAGATGCTCCAATCCGATCGGGGAGGAGAATATCTTAGCATTGAGTTCCTTGACTATCTTAAGGAATGTGGGATTGTCTCACAATTGACACCTCCCAGGACACCACAGTTAAATGGTGTGGCTGAGAGGCGCAATCGAACCCTGCTAGATATGGTTCATTCCATGATGAGTCGAGATTCGTTACCAATCACTTTCTGGGGGTATGCCTTAGAGACTGCCGCCCATATCCTTAATCTAGTCCCTACTAAAAAGGTTGCCAAAACACCTCACGAGATGTGGACTGGGAAAGTGCCCAATTTGGACCACATCAAGATTTGGGGTTGTGAAGCTTTTGTGAGGCGTGAGACTCATGATAAGTTTGAGCCCCGAAGCGAGAGGTGTATTTTCATCGGCTACCCACAGAGATCCTTTGGTTACCTCTTCTACAGACCTAGTGATAATGTGGTCTTTGTAGCAAGAAGAGGAGTCTTTCGTGAGAGAGAATTAATAATCCAAGGGGACAGTGGGAAGCAAATTGACCTTGAAGAGCTTCAAGAGTCAAGTGGTGAAGGAACCTCAAATACTATCAGCCAACCTGAGGAGGAAAGTCCTGTTGAGCCGATAGACGAGTCTATACCTCCAAGACGTTCCACTAGGGTGAGGAACACACCTGAATTTTATTATGGTTATCACATCACCACTGAAGGTGATACATTTATCAGTGATAGTACACTGATAGATTTGGATGAACCTAATAATTATAAGGAAGCCATGGCAGGCCCTGAGTCTGCGAAATGGAAGGAGGCTATGGACAGCGAGATTCAGTCCATGTATGATAATCAAGTTTGGAACTTGGTTGACAATGCACCAGGTCGTAAGACAGTTGGGTGCAAATGGATCTTCAAGAAGAAGACCGATATGGATGGGAAAGTACACACTTATAAAGCGCGACTGGTTGCGAAGGGCTTTACTCAAACTCCGGGAGTTGAATATGATGAGACCTTCTCACCAGTGGCCAAGATTAAGTCTATTAGAGTGTTGTTAGCCATAGCTGCATTTCATGACTATGAGATATGGCAAATGGATGTCAAAACCGCCTTCCTTAATGGGAAGTTGGCTGAGGATGTTTACATGGATTAGCCAGAGGGTTTTGTCAATCTAAAGTACCCTAATAGAGTGTGTAAGCTTGAAGAATCCGTTTATGGATTGAAACAAGCATCTCGCAGGTGGAATCTTTGCTTTGATGAGAAAGTCAAATAGTTTGGCTTTTCTAGAAGTGAGGATGAGTCTTGTGTATATGTCAGGGCTAGTGGGAGCATAGTTAGCTTCTTGGTGTTGTATGTGGATGACATACTTCTCATAGGAAACGACATCCCAACTTTGCAGGAGGTTAAGGCCTGGCTTGGGAAGTGTTTTGCTATGAAGGACCTTGGGGAAGCTGCCTATATCCTAGGGATAAGGATATTGAGAGATAAGACTAATTGGACTTAGTCAAAGTACTTATGTGGATAAGGTACTGCAGAGGTTCAGTATGCAAGATTCCAAGAAAGGAGAATTACCAATCCAGAGTAATGCCAAGCTAAGTAAGACTCAGAGTCTGAGTATAGAGGCTGAGATAGCTGAAATGAGTCAGATACCATATGCTTCCGCTGTGGGCTCGATCATGTATGCTATGACTTGTACTCGCCCTGATGTGGCCTTTGCTTTGAGCATGGTCAATAGATATCAAAGGAACCCTGGCAAGGCACACTGGACAGCAGTAAAGAACATTCTCAAGTATTTGCGGAGGACTAAGGACTGGGTCCTTACCCTCGGAGGCAGTGATGACTTGAGAGTGGAAGGACATAGTGATGCTAGCTTTCAAACTGATAGGGATAATTTTCGCTCTCAGTCAGGCTGGGTCTTTATCCTAAATGGAGGAGCCATTACTTGGAAAAGTTCCAAGCAGGAAACAGTAGCTGATTCGACTTGTGAATCAGAGTACATAGCAGCACGTGAGGCAACAAAAGAGGCGATATGGCTAAAGAACTTCATCGGAGACCTTGGAGTTGTACCAGCTATAAAGGAGCCAATGGAAATTTTTTGTGACAGTGAGAGTGCGGTTGCTTTGGCGAAGGAACCAAGAGATCACGGGAGATCTAGGCACATTGACAGAAAATACCATTTCATCAGACATAGAATAGAAGGACTCCTCGTGGCAAAGAGGGTATCATCAAATGAGAACCCGACAGATCCCCTCACGAAGGGACTGAGCAGGGTTAAGCATTTACAACATGCAAGGCACATTGGGCTGAAGGATGATATTAATTTCAATAATTAGATTCCTAAAACTTGTAAAATGTAATTGACATTTGATGATAAATAAAAGTTGTTATTTATTTATGAGTAAGGTGTTACTATCTTATGTTGATTGTTTACTATGTTTCAACTTTGCATGTTTTTACTTCCAGAATAATTATGTTATGGTATATATCATATTATTCAAACCATCCACAGTCAGTCAAACTTTGGAAGTAAGTATTGATTTAAGACTGTCATGAATTTGGCTTGTACGACTTGTCTAAAGTGCTTTGGACAATGCAATGGTTGCTACAACATTCATGAGTACTCATAAGGGCTGAGTATTGGATTCAACCCACGCTCACTTGCATCACTTCATGGAATTTATCTCGAGTGATCGTGAGACGGTAATATCATATAAATCTTCAAACCTAGAGATATGAGTTGTTGACTATGAGTTGGTTATTCATTGATTGTACGAAAACGCATTGGTAACTTGATGTTATAAAACATGCCTTTGTGAGTAATTCAACAAGTAGTTAGTACAAGCATATCAGTCGAAGTTTATCTGTTCCTTCTAGAAATAGAAGCGATATCTGGGCCCCTCGATGATTTGGTTTTGACCCATGTACCGGGCCCGGTCACAACATAATTGATGTGTTCAATTTAGTTCTATGTCGAAACAAATCGGAAATCGAGAAACAAATGTTGGACAATAAGTAAGACCATGTTCCATGTGTTTGTCCGGCTGATATCATGAGAGCAGAGGATTATATGATCACTTATCTTAAATGGCGTATCATCATCATCTCAGTTCCGAGATACTTTGAAAGAGCTACGATTGCTAGTCAGGTTTTGAAGTCATATTTGCAAATATAGTTATTAGACTTATCCAAGTGGGAGACTGTTGGATATAGTGTCTAAGTCCATAACTTTATTTGGTATGAAGTTGACCCGACCCGACATGGTCCATTTGGGTTGCATGGCATTGCAATACTTGGATAGACTAAATGAGAGAATAAGGTACTTATGATTATTAATATATTATAAGTTCTAATATATTAATAATAGTATTATGTAATTAGTATTTGATCAAGTATTAATCTAGTATTAATTTGGTGATCAAAGTGAAACTAATTAAATATGTAAGGGTTGATTATGACAATCATAAATTCTTTTATGGTGGATTAATGATCCATGGTTTATGGGTTATGGATGTAACCATTTGGAGCTCCATGGATAGTCCATGGGAGTTACAAACCCATGTGTCATGAGAAATGAAGAGTCATGATAATTATGGGTCTTCTTAATGAAACCCTAATTGTGACACCACTATAAAAGGAACCCTTTGGCTAGTAAAATCGGACCGAAGAGGTTACTAGAGAGGGCATAACCGATTTTGAGTGCTACAAGTATTCTATCAAGTTATTGCAAGTTTTGTGGTGTTGTATGAAGCATTTGAGGCACAACATTTGGGGTGCTAGGCTCACAAAGTCTTGAAGGAATCCAAGCAACAACAAGGTATGCATTTCTACTAGTTTTATGTTTTATGTAATCCCCATGCCATGCTAGATAGGAAATAACCTTGAAAAAGAAATTTGCATGTATATAGAGAAAACATAGATTCAAAGTTATTAGGGTTGCATGTACACTTAGGAAGTGTTAGAATGCTCAAAACCCATCAGAATGGTGTGGCTGAGAGGCGTAATCGAACGTTTTTAGACATGGTTCGTTCCATGATGAGTCAAGCTTCGCTACCAATCTCATTCTGGGGGTATGCGTTAGAGACTGCCGCCCGTATTCTTAATCTAGTCCCTACAAAGAAAGTTGCCAAAACTCCTCACGAGATGTGGACTGGTAAAGTACCTAAACTAGACCACATCAAGATTTGGGGTTGCGAGGCTTTCGTGAGATGCGAGACTCATGATAAGCTCGAACCTCGAAGCGAGAGGTGTATTTTCATCGGCTACCCACAGCAATCCTTTGGTTACCTCTTCTACAGACCTAGTGACAATGTGGTCTTTGTAGCAAGAAGAGGAGTCTTTCAAGAAAGAGAGTTTATAAGCCAAGGAGACAGTGGGAGGAAAATTGATCTTGAAGAAATTCAAGAGTCAAGTGGTGAAGGAACTTCAAACTCTATCCCTCAACTTGAGGTGGAAACTCCTGTTGATCCAATTAACGAATCTGTACCTCTGAGGCGTTCCACGAGAGTTAGGAGTGCACCTGAGCATTACTATGGATTCCATATTACTGCAGAAGGTGAGACACTTATTAGTGATGGGACACTAGTAAGTCAAGATGACCCTAACAGCTACGAGGAAGCCATGGCAGGCCCCGAGTCTGCTAAATGGAAAGAGGCTATGGATAGCGAGATACAATCCATGTATGACAATCAAGTTTGGAACTTGGTTGAGAATGTACCAGGTCGAAAGACTGTAGGGTGCAAATAGGTCTTCAAGAAGAAGACCGACATAGATGGTAAAGTACACACTTATAAGGCTAGACTGGTTGCAAAGGGGCTCTCACAAATTCCTGGAGTGGATTATGATGAGACGTTTTCTCCGGTAGCCAAGATTAAGTGTATTAGGGTTATGTTAGCCATAGCCGCATTTCATGACTATGAAATTTGGCAAATGGATGTCAAAACCACTTTCCTTAATGGAAAATTGGCTGAAGATGTTTACATGAGTCAGCCAAAAGGTTTTGTCAGCAGCAAGTACCCTAATAGAGTGTGTAAGCTTGAGAAATCCATCTATGGATTAAAGCAAGCACCTCGCAGATGGAATCTTTGCTTTGATGAAAAGGTCAAGGAATTTGGCTTTTCTAGGAGTGAAGATGAATCTTGTGTGTATTCAAGGCTAGTGGGAGTATAGTTAGCTTTTTGGTATTGTATGTGGATGACATACTACTCATAGGAAACGGCATTCCAACCCTGCAGGACGTAAAGTCCTGGCTTGGGAAGTGTTTCTCTATGAAGGACCTTGGTGAAGCTGCCTATATTTTAGGGATAAGGATCTTGAGAGATCGGAGTAAAAGACTAATTGAACTTAGTCAGAGTACCTACTTGGATAAGGTGTTGAAGAGATTCAGCATGCAGGACTCCAAGAAAGGAGAGTTGCCCATCCAGAGTAACACCAAATTGAGTAAGACACAAAGCCCTAGCACTGAGGCTGAGATAGCACAAATGAGTCGAATACCTTATGCTTCAGTTGTAGGATCGATCATGTATGCTATGACGTGTACTCGAACTGATGTAGCTTTTGCCCTAAGCATGGTTAGCAGGTTTCAGGGGAACCCTGGCAAGGCACACTGGAATGCGGTAAAGAATATTCTCAAATACCTACGAAGGACTAAGGACTGGGTCCTTACCCTCGGTGGGAGTGATGACTTGAGAGTTGTAGGGTATAGTGATGCTAGCTTCCAGACTGATAGGGATAATTTCCGCTCTCAGTCAGGCTGGGTCTTTACCCTAAATGGAGGAGCAATTTCTTGGAAGAGTTCCAAGCAAGAGACAGTGGCAGATTCTACTTGTGAATCAGAGTATATTGCAGCTAGCGAGGCGGCAAAGGAGGCGATATGGATGAAGAACTTGATTGGAGACCTTGTAGTTGTACCAGCTATTAAAGAGCCAATGGAAATTTTCTGTGATAGTGAAAGTGTTGTTGCCTTAGCCAAGGAACCAAGGGATCACGGAAGATCCAGACACATCGACAGAAAATACCATTTCATCAGACATCCGATCGAAGATGGACTCCTCGTGGCAAAGAGGGTATCATCAGATGAGAATCCGGCAGATCCCCTCATGAAGGGACTGACTCGGGTAAAGCATCTCCAGCATGCTCGGAGCATAGGGCTGAAGGATGATATTAGATTTAGTAGTTAGATAACCTCGAAATTTGTAAAGTGTAATTGATATTTGATGATGAATAAAAAATGATTTATTTATGAGTAAAGTGTTGCTATCTCTTGTCGATCGTTTACTATATTTCTTTTGCATGTTTTGACTTCCAGAATAATTTTTGTTTGGTATAACATATTATTCAAACCTCCACAGTCAGTCATATGTCGGAAGTAGGTATGAATCAAGACTATCATGTTTGGTTGTAGAGGTCTTGGACAAGGCTACAACAATCATGAGTGCTCATAAGTTCTGAGCATTGGACTCAACCCACGCTCACTGGAATCACTTCATGGAATTCTATCTCGAGTGATCGTGAGACGGTAATATCGTATAAGTCTTCAAACCTAGAGATATGATTTGTTACTTACAAGTTGGTTATGCATTGATTGTACGAAAACGCATTGGTAACTCGATGTTATAAATCGTGCTCTTGTGTGTAATTCAATGAGTGGTAGAACAAACATATGAGTCGAAGTTTATCTGTTCCTTCTTGGATTAGAAGCTGATATCTGGGCCCCTCGATGATTGTGTTTTGACCCATGTATCGGGCCCGGTCAGAACTAAGTTGATGTGTTCAATTAAGTTCTTTGTCAAACAAATCGGAAATTGGGAAACAAACTGTTGGACACTAAGTAAGACATTGTTCCATGTATTTGTCCGACTGATATCTAAGAACAGAGGATTATATGATCACTTATCTTAAATGGCGTACCATCTTCTTCTCAGTTCCGAGAAACCTTGAAAAGAGCTACGATTGTCGATCGGTTCCTGAAGTCATACTTGTAGTAATAGTTATTAGACTTATCCAAGTGGGAGACTGTTGGATAAGGTGTCTAAATCCATAACTATTTCTGGGATGTACTTGACCCGACCCAGCATGGTCGATTTGGGTTGCATGGCACCATGCAATTGGATAGACTAAATGAGAGAAATAACACTTGGAGATTATTAATATATTATAAGTTCTAATATATTAATAATATTATTTGATTAGTTTGATCAATAATTAATTTAGAATTAATTAAGTGATCAAAAGAGAACTAATTAAATATATGGGTTGATTATGTAAATCATCCATATCTTGTATAGTGGGCTAAGAAACTCCATGGATTATCAAGTTGGGTTCTACCCATAGGATGCGCCATGGATGCTCCATGGGAGTTACCAACCCATGGGTCATGGAAATGAAAAGTCATGACACATTAGGGTTTACATGGTGTAACCCTAGATGTGTCAACACTATATAAGGATCTCATTCTCCACCAAAATCGGCTACACTAAGGAAACAAGAGGGCTAGGCCGATTTCAAGAAGTGTGCATTCTCTCAAAAGTCTTTCCAAGAGCATTTGGTGTTGTGTGAGGCATTTGAGGCATCACACTTGGGGTTCTAGGCTCATAAGGTTTCAAGGAACATAAGCAACAACAAGTTAAGTTATTCAATCTATCATTCAAGTTAAAATTGTTCCCCATGTATGCTAGTTAGGAATATAGCCTTGGAATTCAACTTTGCATGATAATTAGACAAACATAGATCCAAGGTTATTAGGGTTGCATGTACACTTAGGAAGTGTTAGAATGCTCTAAACCCATCACTTGGACCCCTCTTTGCACCTAGATCTATGTGTTGTTGTTGGGGTTTTTAGCCATGATGTTATTCTTTCAAGTTAGAAGCTAGATCTGAAGTTGCTACTTCAGATCTAAGCATGTGATGGTCTTGAGAAGCACAAAGTATCAGCCCTTGAGTGGATCATGAAGCCTCTTTGCCTTAAACCCTAGTTCATGGTGTATTTTGCCTAGATCTCCTTCTCTACACGTAAAGTTTGCAACTTTACGTGAGGAATAGGCTTGGGAAGGGTAGATCTACAGTTTGGAGTCCATGCATGACTCAAAAGCCCTCTGCATGTAAAGCGATTCGAATGGACTCGGCGAGTCCTTTGAATGGACTCGGCGAGTAGCATGAAGTAGTGGAGCAACTCGACGAGTGGGATGAACAGCTCGTCGAGTCAGATGAAGATTGCCTTGGACTCGGCGAGTCTGTTCGTGGACTCAGCGAGTCAGGTTGCGAAACCCCAAACCCTTCAAGTTGAGACTCGAATCAGTGAGTTGGGTGGAGACTCAGTGAGTTGGACAGGTCAGGACTCAGAAATCGGTAGACTCGGCGAGTCATGGACTGACTCGGCGAGTCGAGACGCGAATGGAAGGAATCTGAACATTTTGAACTCGGCGAGTCAGTAGGGTGACTCGGCGAGTAGGGTTGACCTGGAAGGTTGACTTTGACCAGGGTTGACTTGATTGTCTTTCGGGGGTCAGTTAGACTCAGTATTGCTTTGATATTGGTAGTTCAGGGAGCAAGGGGAGCAGGAGTTCAGTGAGTTGCCGAGCAGCAGCTAGTGAGATCATCAGCAAGTTCAACCAGTGCAGGTGAGTTTCCCTTTGTGTGAATGGGTCTAAGGCCAGAATGCCGGCCCATGTAGTTATGAGTAGAAGACCCGGGGGTTAGCCCTAGGCACAATATGCTAGTATGATATTCAAGACGAGGTCCAGTAAATGCGGGCGGGTGCCAAGGATTCGTTTATATGATAGATTATACTTGTTGTCTGTGTGATACATGTATGTTCCTGGTAGGGAGGTGAGTGTGGGCGAGGTCCCGTATCTCACCAATAGCAGAGTGTGGATGGGGTTCCATATCTCATTAGTAGCAGAACAGGGGCGAGGCCCAAACTAGAACAGGAGTGAGAGTGGGCTGGGCCCGTATCTCACTACCATTAGGAGCGTGGACGGGGTTCCATGACTTATCAGTAGCAGGACATGGGCGAGGCCCAGGATAGGCGAGGCCTTAGGACAAAACCAGTTGCATGTGTTTAGTTATGTGTTGAGAAATGTTTATGTGTTATTATTTGTTGGCGGGCGAGGCCCTGTGACAGGCGAGGCCTAAGTAAAACAGATATGTATCCGAGCGGGGCTCGCAGCTAGGCGGGGCCTGGAGCGGCGGGGCCGTTGTAGCGGGTGAGGCCCGAGGTAGGGGCGAGGCCCAAGATAGTGGGTGTGGCCCAGTATGTGCAGTATGTGGTTATGCATGGTATGTGGTAGGGTGGGGAACTCACTAAGCTTCGTGCTTACGGTTTTCAGTTTTGGTTTCAGGTACTTCCGGTAGCGGAGGGAAGAGCTCGGGGTGATCGAATGGCACACACCATAGATTAGACAACCTGGAAATGTTTACTCTGATAATGAACATGTGTTTTGAAAACTTATACTCATATTATGTTTTGGAATGATGACTTGCCTTAAGTAATGTTTTATTAAAAGAAATTTTGGTCTTAAATTTTGGGTCGTTACACCCCATCTTCATATTCGAAAGTGCATAGTTACCAATTTAAGAGAGCGATTATGGTAGGGAAGTACTGGATGGGAGGCGAGTCCAGATCTAGTAAGTCGGCGCCATCGTGAAGGATGACGCCTTTGTGGAAGATGAATGAGATGTCGTCATCCCAGAATTTAAAGACGATGCGGTTAAAGAGAAATCAAATTAGCCTGTTCATACACCTGGTTCACTTCCTTCCCATTTGTCTGATCAATCTCATTGTCCAATTTTTGAGGTTTGTTTCATCTTTAATGCGAAACAAGAGCTAAAATTCGCTTCATTTAGATCAAATAATTTCTTCTAAAATTTCAAATATCTTCATCTGGGTCAGTTTTCAAGTTAATATCTTGTTTGTTATTATCTGAATTTGAAAATTGTATGAAACTATTATTTTCAGAACAATGCTATGGAGATTGAGATGTGTTTGAGGTTGAATGGTGGTGTTGCTTACCATTCAGATTATTCACATGGAGTTCGTTAGTTAGCAGGATTGAGGAAAAGGTTGTTATCTTTGGGGGGGGGGGGGGGGGGGGGGGTTGTAGAAGACAAACAATGACCTTTAACCTAATTAAGTCATATCTGAATGAATGAAACAAGCATTTATTCGGTTATCCATGTCAATTTTTGCTATTATATTTTATCTTATACCATATTATAAGTTTTTGAATTTGGGTATCATGTTCTAGATTGAAAATCAGGAAAGAAAAACTATATAGAATAAGATATATATATATATATATATATATATATATATATATATATATATATATATATATATATATATATAGAGAGAGAGAGAGAGAGAGGGAGAGAGAGAGAGAGAGAGATTGTATGGGGTGGACCTAAGCTTCTATTTTTTATTTTTTTATTTTAAAATATTTTTATTTGACATTAAAAAATGAAAAAAGAAATTAAAATGGTAAAAGAGTATTTAAAGTTTATTATGGATAAAAATGGACCAAAACCACAGAAAAGTTTTGATTTTGGACTTTCCATGCAAATCAAAAACTTTTTGGATTCTATCTAAAATTTTTTACAAACCAAAAAGACCAAATTTACTGTTTTTGTCTAATTATTCACTACTTCATAATTAGCTAAGGATTATAGATAAAATGTAAAATTACTAGGGATGAGCATGGGACGGTTTGGGTTGGTTTTTGACGAAAACCAAACCAAACCGTAGAAAGTTGGTTTTTCAGTTTTTAAACCCATATAGGTTCGGTTTTTGCATGGTCCTGTTTTTCGTTTTTTTGGGTTGTGTTTATGGGTTTTCGGTTTTAAACCGTCGGTTTATGAGCTCTTGTTTTTTTTTTTTTTTTTTTTCTAGTTTTTGGGTTCAAAACTAGTGAAAATACGTTGCGATAAATAGTATTGTATCTATTTTAAATATACTAAAATAAAGAGTACGGATTCTAGTATTCTAAAAGCATAAATGTGTTCAAAAAACAAAGTTTAATACCATTAACATTTTTTTAAAATAAACATAAAATATTAAAAGGATAAAGTCTAAAATCTAAAGAACAATGTTTATAGAAACTAGTTAATTACCTATTCTTAGGTAGATAGATTGCAGTAGATAGCTTTAGTCGGTTGTCTCCAATATGAAAGATTGAAAGAAAATTGCCAAGGATTTGGGTCAATACATGAGTGGTGAAGGTCCGATGTCGACTATGATGAACGAGGACGAAAAGAGAACAAGAACTGACTTTTAGGGATTTAACTCATAGCAACATACTGAGTATTGATTATTGGGTCCTTAACACTCAGTAACCCATTATGCCATTACGTATTTCATTTTTATTATATATTTTTAAAATTCAATATGTAATATCATGTATGATAAATATTAAAAATATTTAAAACATAAGAAATAATATATATGTGGGTCGGTTCGGTTTTTGTGGGCGGTTTTATATGTCAAAACCGAACCAAATAGTTATTTTTCGGTTTTTTTAAATTCAAACCTAAACCGTCGGTTATTACTTTGGTTTCGGTTTTTCGATTTCGGTTATGATGGTTTTTTTCGGTTTTTTGGTTTTCGGTTCGGTTTTTACTCATCCCAAAAAATTACTAGGTAATCATTGTAATTAATTAAAAAAAATGTAATTATTAGAGGTGAATAATAAATTTAGATTATAGAGGGGTACAAAAAGATTTATATTATAGATGGGTAAAAAAGATAAATCCTTAAAAGATATATATTATATTTAAATAAGTTCAATCGAAGTTCTTTTTCTTTCAAAATGTTAATCCTCCATCCTACATTTGGTTTTTATCTTTTTCGAAAATGATATGTAAATGAAAAGTCGTAGTTTTGTTTTTGACGCATAAATCATTGGCAAGTTGGCGACATAAGAATACAATTTAAGTCGAGGTTTGGTTTAGTTTAAGATTCGATCAAAATTCGTAGCCATGAGTTTGAAAACTTTATAAAGGCAATGCGTTAAACGACAAATCTGTCTCAGGTCAAAAGCATGTGGGACTATCGTTATCAACTTTTCGTGTTATGTATTATAATAATAACTAATAACATGCACGTAAGAATGGAAAACTTACAGTTTGTTACAGATTTATATTTTACAACTTCCGTCGTATTAAAAACTTATTCCTATCAAACCATTCTGGATTGGCATTATAACATCCGTCATTAATCAATTAATTGAACTACAAACGCGACGAATTTCTCCTTGAGTCCCAGTTTTCACCTCAATATTACCCATCCTCACCATAGATCTAGCAAACTCAACGTTAAAAGTCAATCCAAGGAGTCCCCTAACTCCAAGAAACCGTTGCACTAACCTTTGTGTTGTTGGGTTGCTCCATAGCACTTGATCAGATTCAAGTACACCTCTCCCGTTCCTCAGGTTCGCATAGTATGAATTGTCAAACCTGTTTTGGCTTCCTGTATCTAAAGCCACACGCCTTGAACCATCTCCTCCGTTGGGGCACAGGTTTCGGAGTGTCGGAAGGAAGGCTTGGTTAATAGATGGATCGGGTCCATTGGTGTTGTTGAAGTTGTATAACCTGTAGCTGAACAATGCACAGGCTCCTGTCCCAATGGTGTGTGCTCCTGGAAATCAGTAAAACCCATAGACACATCAGTTTAATACGTTGATAGTACGTAAGTGTTGCAACGGTTGAAGTGTTATATATGCTTAACTTACCAGAAAGGGTAACAAGATCTTGAGTGTTAAGACCTTTCTCAGCAAACTTCCTGATTTGGACATTAACGGCGTCATTGAAAGCTGGCAGATTTGTAGTATCCGATGCACGTGACACCAATCCATCTCTACGACCTAATGGCACTGCCCAACGCGCAATTCCCCCAGCCTGCACAGCGATTGGAAAAATAGAACAAGTTCAAGTTTTAGGACAGCAAAGTAATATTTCTACTGTCGCCATGGAAATGCTTAAACTGAAATGACTATTGAGAAAGTAATTAATTACCAGAAGCACAGAATCACGGGCAGCGATAGCAAGAATATCAGCACAGGAGACCACCCCAGGACATGCGATTTCAAGCTGGGTCTTTGCAGCATCAATGATCTCGAAGCCTCTCAATAGAGAATTGGGCGGAGCGGTTCTCTCACTAGAAGGACCATTGAGTAGGATAGAGGCGTCACAGCCATTAACAAAACAATCGTGAAAAAACATTCTAACCAAACCGGGTGGGACTCCTGCGTTGGCCCGATCAGCTGCTGCAACTGCAGACTGCACAATGGCTTCAACTCTTGGGCATGAGGTCTGGTAGAAGCCAATTCGGGTGCCTTGGCCTTGTGCGATGTTGGTCAAGGTGGCTAACAAGACAAGAAAGAGGAGGGGTATTTTGTTATTAGAGAAAACCCCCATTACTAGTTTACTACGAAGATTTGTTTAATAAGTTATGTATTGGATTTGGTATTTGATATTTGAGGGAGAAGGTATTTTATAGTGAGTGGAGGTGGGGGAGTGAAGAGAAAGTCAACGACGCGGTAGGTGATAAGAGTAGACAAAGTCGACCATTGGAGATACATAGAGAAGAATCAACCTTTTAATGGATATAGCTCCTGTATCTATCTGTGCAATTTTGTCGTTAATTAAAATCGTATATAATAATGATTGGGGAAGGTGATACGTTAATATGCAACGGGAAGCTACATCTACATTCATTAGGGTTTTACTATGGTAAGTAGTAAGTACTAAAAAATGAGCGTGTTCGATAAAATTAGCTGGTAACGGGTAACTTATATCTTGTATTGTTTTTTTAAACGCTACATGAAGTAGCATTTGGATTTGAAGCGTTTTATTTAAACTCAACGCTAAAAGCTTGTAGTGCCGAATGAAACTTTCTGTTTAAAACAGAGCGTTTTGTCAAACGTTAGAAGCTAGAAGCTATCAAATGCTCATAAACGTTCCGTGCCGAACACGCCCTATATAAAGAACTAGTTTAAGATTTAAAATTTTAAATGATTATTGTTGATCACAATAAACACACATAGTCTTTAATTTCATCGTTATTATGTTATTATAAATTATAACCTAAATAACCTTGTTTACATTTTCACAACAAGATTCTACCACTGTTCCGACGACAACTGTTGTCGGTACAAGTCGGGCTATACCGACGACATATCGTCGGAACAGGGTTGACCAAATGTCAAATTGACCAGTTTTTTAGTCGACAACATATCGTCTGTGTAGGTAGGGCGTGGAAATAAAAGTAAATCCCGTTTTTTTGAAATATGTTCCAACAACATGTCGTTGATATAGATTTTATAAAAGTAATTTCTATTTTTTGATTTTAATGTCGTAGATAAACGAGAACGATGTCGTTTCGTTGACCTCTATACCGACGACATGTCGGAGATTGGTCGTCCGTTGACCAATAGGTGTCGAGGAAGTGGTGGGCATAAGACACGGTTATCCATGTGAACTTTGGCTCGACGACATGTCGTCGGCACATGGTTTCACCTACACGATTTATCAGTCTTTGAGTTCATTTGCAGCACCACACCCTACATTTTTCTCTCGATTTCTCAACAACGATTGACGTCGTCCGACCATTCCTCCGTCCGATTTCACTGGTATTTTCTTTCCTCTTATTTACGTTTGTTAATTTCACAGATTTTGAATGTAATTTTGAGGTTTTTATGTTTCAATTTATAGAAAATACGGCCACCACAGTCTCCGGAGACCCCTTCTACAAAGCGATTTCACTTCCATTCACTGGTATTTTGCTTGCTTTTGTTATACATTTGCAAATTTCACAAATTTATTTAGCCACATAGTTGAATTTGTTGTGTTTCAATTTGTGGATATCTAGCCACCAGTCTCCGACGACCCAACCACTCATCTCCAGCCACCATTAAAGGCCAGCACGTAAACACAGAGTGCCCCTCTTTCTCATATTTTTCTGAATTTAGTACCATTTTGAGTGTTTGATTTTTTTTTTCGTTTTATGATTTGGTGCTATTTTACGGTGAGTAAACCACCATAGACGTCGGGCTTCAGATTTTTTTTTTTTTTTCGTTTTATGATTTGGTGCTATTTTACGGTGAGTAAACCACCATAGACGTCGGGCTTCAGGTTTTTATGATTTCGTTTTATGATTTGATTTTTTCGTTTTATGATTTGGTGCTATTTATTCATTATTCACATTTCTAACTAGAGAAAAGCCATTTTCTTTCTGACGGATCTTCGGGTTTTTATCCCAAATTGTGAGTAACTCTTTCTAGTAGTGTTAGAAAGCTTTAAATGTGTTCATAACATAGATTACATAGCTATATCATCCGATTTAGGAGTTTACTTCCCAAGGTGTTCTTGAGCGGTAAACTCCCGAAACCGAGCCTAGATTGTCCCCCGTGCTTAGTAACTACCTTGGACATGTATAGGAGTGTGTTAGGTACAATAAATCAGCCAAGAAACACCCAAAGTTAGGAGTTTATGGCCTAAGAAAAGCTATGGCCGTAAACTCCCTTAAAACATGCTCAAATGGTGTTTTTAAGGCACCTAAAGCTTGGACTTTATGTTAGACAAATACCCTAAACTATTTAGGACCTAGAAAACATAAGGAAAACACAACTGTTGAAGAGTTTACGACCAAGAGTAATTCTTGGGCCGTAAACTCCCATAAAGGGGTCAAAAGACACCCTAAACACTTCTAAGGCCAAGGGACAATTTGGACAAGTACCTAGATGAGTTATGGACTAGCTAAAACATTTAGAACCCCATGTTTGAGGGAGTTTACGGCCCAAGATGTTTTATGGCCGTAAACTCCAAGAAATGGTACCAAATGGTGCCATAAATCCTCCTAAGGCCAAGTACTAAAGCCTAAACTTGTTCCTAGAAATGTTTGAGACTTGAAAACACCATAATCAACCTCCCAAGGGAGTTTACGGCCGTAAACTCCAAGGGAAAAGGGTCTTTGGGCCGTAAACTCCCCAAAGGAGTCAATATGGTGCCCAAACACTTGTATATGCCTTGAAACAATTCCCACTAAGGTTGTAGTAATTGAAAGTACCATCCCAAGCCTTGGTTGGGAGTTTACGGCCAGGAGCTTACTCTCTTGGGCCGTAAACTCCAATGAATATGGTCATTAGACCTTAAACTCACATTAGGGGCATTGCACTACTTTGTTGCAACCCATTAGCCTCCTAGCACTTGACCAAAAGTGTTTTCCTCGTGCTTAAATGTTATTACTTGTATAATTAGTGTTATAATCACTAATTATTTGTATGCATATGTTTTCATATGTAATTAGGATCATTGTGTGTGTCTAAGTCTACACTTGACACCAAGCACTTGTCCGATCCTTCCGTACGATAACAGTCCGTTCAATTCCAGTCACTTACTGCAGGTGAGTTCATACCCCCTTAACTAATGTTTTAAACTATTTTTAAATGTTTTATGGGGGGGGGGGGGTACAAGTAGAATCATGCTACTTATTATGTCAATCACATGTGATTAGTAAGTAGGACTATATTACTTATTACATCAATCACATGTGATTAATATACAACATTCAAATGATTTGGCTACTCATTAGCCGTTTTACCAAACAGTTTTCCTTTAAATGACTTTTTATAAACATTTTATATGTTTTAAACTCCTTTTTACACTTTACAGCTTACTCCGTACATTACCTTTCAAACTTATTTACAACTATGTTTCAAACAAATGTTTCCTTATACTTAAATTGTTTTGTTAAACTTATGCCTTCAAATTTGTTTTATAGATTAACATCAAGTCGATCTTTTCTTAAAATAATACTTAGATTTCAAATGTCTTACAAAACTTATTTATGCTTTTGTATTATAAATTGCATGCCTCTATATGTATAGTTATATAAGAAATGTTTCCAAGACTTAGGAAGGCTATCCACCCTATTTCCTTTTCTCGCCTTGAGATGTGGTCTGGTGGGATATTAGGTATTCGTCCGAAAGTCATTTAAATATTAGTTATATATCATGTGTACATATATAGTCATAAAAGGTCCTTCCGGTTCAACATATGCCCTTGGGTAGCAAGGGTATACATCCATGTCCACATGTACCACTGATATTGCTAGAAAGCTACCATATGGGTAGTTCAGGAAGACGCTAGAACCATTATTAGAACGCGATATCATACAATGAGTCAGTTCATTCATGAGTCAATACTTTCTAGAACTTTTCAGTACATTACATATACAACTATACTAGGACGAGAACATATACAACTATACTAGAATGATTACATTACTGTACTTGCTAGATAGAGAGATCACACATTACAGCTAGCACACGTAGAACATTACAGTACACTACTGTACTATTACATGATTGCTCTTACTTGAGTACAATTACATGATCACACATACATGAGTACACTTACATATACATAGAATAGACGTCACTAGGGGCTATAGCACGGAACCAGTTCAGGATCTAACTATACTGATGAATCACACCGCAATTGTGATAGTTATATCGAGTATACATGATCATTCGGTAATGTGGATGCTCACGGCTTGCATTCATGCAGGAGTCGTGGGTAGGTCCCAAAATCCCTTTGATAGGGGAGCGTATAGTCTGGGATCTAGACATCACATTATACTGTATCCCTCAAATAAGGCAGTTGAGTACCGATGTAGTTATTTATATTAAATACTACAGTACTTGGAAGTATTACCCTAGATTTAAGGTAATATGTACGGTTGTAGTTCTTACAGCACTACACCATAGTACTATTTCATTTTTCCATTACATTCACTTCGTGAACATTCACACGACGCACATTAATGTAGAAACTATATTTTTGGATAATGATAGTTATACTTGGGAAAATACATACTCTTACAAGGAACATACATTCCGAACAGTTAGGTCTTGGTAGAAGACTACATTCAGAACAGTTAGGTCTTGGTAGAAGACACTTTCATATACTAGTAGGAATCATAGGGATTCTAGGGTTTTTCAAGTATTTACAGTTGCTTCATATACATTTTCAAAACTTACAGTTCATATATATTTTCAATACTTACAATTCGTATACATACAAATACTTACATTTCAAATACATACAAGTATTTACATACAAATTAAGACACTAAAATACTTATGATCTCACCGGCTTCAAAGCTGATACTCGCTTTCAAAATTACTTGTATCCTCAGGTCATCATAGACAGGTACCGATGCAAGAAGAAAGGAAGATGGAGCTTGTTCAAGACTTATCTTTCATTTTGATTTATGCTTTAGTGTTTATCAAAATTTGATAGAACACATTTGTATAATAATTATATTATTAATGCAAGGGATGATGTTGTTGCTTGTTTACTACTTTACATTGTTGTTGATATTATACATGACGTCCTCCGCCCCAGAACGTTTCCGCCGTTCCTGGTTTTGGGGTGTGACAGATTGGTATCAGAGCATTGTTTATAGTGAATTAAGTATATCAACCCATAAAAGATATACTAACTATAAATACATAAGGGATTAAAAATACTCTGACCAAGAGTTTATACTTTAATTAGTAAAATATTTAAGTAAGTATACGTGCTGCATTCATACTAAAATCAGGGTCACTAGGACAGTACAAAAGAATTACGATTGTTGGACAACACAAGTGGGCTTAGAGACATATGGTCAGAACTGGGAAGATGTAGCCTGATCACCTATATTATCCGAGGGTTGACTAGCATGTGCCGAATTTTAAGTGTGTGGTTGCAACAATGCAAAAATCTTACCAACCCTACCACAATGAGAACAATAGAACATAACATTAAAATTTAAAATACTATATGAGTATTTGTTGTTACTATAAGTACTTTATACTTGAGAATTAAAACGGGATCTTCATTACTAAGTTGATAGTTGCTAAGTAGATACCCTAAGGCTACATGTAATTAGGGTGTTATAGACTTAGAATTTGTGATAATTTTGCCTTACCCCTATTCTGTGTGAATTTGGAACTAAGGTCACTTATTCGAAGGTCTATCCTGTTTAGATTACACATAGCTGGTATGCACTTCACAAATAGCGATGTAACTGATGAAGATTTTCTAAATAATTATCTATATAGTTCGTCTAATAATTATTCTCTTACCCTAAATTCTCGCATAGAAAACATAACTGGACTCCATCCCCTCGACAAACCAGTATCTTCCTAAAGAAGTCATAGCCGGTTGGTTTGGAGAATAACCAAACAATGATCATCCTTTTCCCCTTGAATGATCACCATGACGAAGACCTTTCGTATGATGCTAACTCCGAACCAGAGTTTGAAAACCTACCCCAAGCAGCTCCCTTTCCAATTCCTAACCCTAGTCCGGATTTTCATGGCCCGACCCCCTGAGTGAGGGGAATGCTTCGAAACAAGGAGCCAAGGATAAGATCGGTCTATGCTATTTGATGGCGACCGAAGCTTTTACGACTTGAGCAATGAGGGCTTAACAGATACAGTCTTGCCAATCTTGGTCCGTAGAGTGGCCCGAAATGAGATTCAAGGCAGGACAGCCCTACATCAGCTTATAGAAGTAGTCGCCTATGCTAGAATGCATACCCTCCACACCATTCGTCTAGAAGATGCACACGAGAAATCAGAGAGAAACCATGAAACCCTGCTGCAAGCACTGACCGAATCACGAGCCGAAGTCATAGAGCTCCAGGTACGCCAGATGGTGCGTGAAAGACACCTACTTAACATGGAACGTCAATTGGTTGAACTACGAGTTCACCAGAGGGATGACCGTCGCCAGTAGTAGACGCTTTACTTTATTTCCCTTATAAAAAGGAATTGTATTTTCCTGTCCATGCCGGATGTGGCATTTTCTATGAAATTATCTTGTTCCGTAAGTACTTTAGCTAGGCCTTTATACTGTCAGGAACTATCTTCTCCTGATATGATGTGAGACCTTTACAAGGTCATTTTCCAGAATCTTTACATCGTGAATATCAAAGATATTGACAGCCGGCTAACTTCTGTGTCATTCTTCATTTAAGTACTCTTATCATTCTTTCATTAGAGTATATTTGAATCATGCTTTAGTCAAGTCATTGGACTATAGTGATTTATCTCCGGAGACACTTCCAAGTCTCTTTCAGTGGTTGGATCTTGTTAATCACCAACCCACGATACCTCAGCTCGAACGACAAACGTCTTGAGACCATTCTACGAACTTACTTCCACCCGTGACTAGGACTGCATCATGGGGATATAGGTCCAACTTTCGAGAATATACTTCTAATCTTTACATGAAAAATCTAAGTACATCAGGGTCAACCAGAATCGCTCACAAATTCCTTATTTTCGTATTACCGAATCATGTCGTCATCCAAAAACGATCAGCCAAGCACCGAAATCCCTATCCTCCATATCGACGCTGCTACTTTTCAAGCCACTGTTACAGCTGCCTTGATGGCTGCCGTGACAGTGGTCCTGGCAAACCGCAGCACTGCCAACGCAAGCAAGGCTGAAAAAGAAGTTGACGATCCTGATCGTGTTAACAATCCGGGGAATCAACAAATAGTAATAGTCGCCACCACCCGAAACAACAACTCAGAGTTCAAGAAAAGAAAACGTCAAGCCAAAGTGGAACGCAAACAATTTCAGAGAATTGCCAGACAACAACCACAAACCTCTGCCATCCCAGTACCGAGCAGACCATATAAAGGAACACTCCCGAAGTGCGACCGGTGCAACCACCACCACAAGGGAATTTTCCGAGCTAGGCAATGCAATAATTGCCACAAGATGGGACACATTGCTCACTTCTGTAGAATTACCTCCACCACGGGAGCAAGCCTACTTTGCTATAGTTGTGGTGAGGCGGGGCACTATTTCAGAAATTGCCCAAAAAGGGAGATCAATGAAAATAGCCGTGTCCCCATAACTCCTGCTCGACACTTCACTTCCTCCACTGATGTGGGTACTGTCCAGATATGTCACCAATGCGGTGAAATTGGACATCTCCAGAAGGATTACCCGATAACGCAGAACTCTGGCGCAGACGGGAAGATTCTCAGGATCACAGCTACAGGAGAGCCTTCTCCGGAACCACGTTATATATAAATTAGGCGTTTCGTTGTAACAGACTTATAAACTATCTAAAACTAGTGCAACTAGAGTCTTACCTTTTACGAGACCCTATCTGTATAAGGACTCTCATGCTGCGTATACTTGTCTTTTGTAGTATACCTTATTTGAAGCAATAGTCTTGTGGTAAATCTAAAGTATTGTAACTCTGTTCATGGTTGCACGGTTGTGTTTTGTTTGTAAACGTCTTATGTTCAAATCTAATGTCTTTAAGTTTCGGTATGATTTCAACATTATCATACGACTCGATTCAATTTGATCCTCACGAAAACAGCTTCATACGTACACCTCTTTCTTCTAGATCACTTTTTCAGCGAAACCGTCACATCAGAACACCGAAGTACTCATGCCAGGAGTACCTATTAGTTATTTTCTTTCCGAAGAAATCCCCGAAGTACCACTCGTGCAGTACGTCAAGTTTAATCCAGGGATTCATGCGGTTGATCTATCACTGAGGAATGTATGCATAAGAGTGATATATAATCAAGGTTCTACATGTTTAGAATTGATGATTCCACTTTAAATTCTTTTTCCCCGATGGGATGTGAACTTAAAGAAGAACCAGTTATTCGACTACCTTTTCAACCTTAATTATATATGACTCGTATACACGAAAGGGTGATTGTGAAACTAGGTATGAATTCTAATATGAACTTCAGGACGAAGAACTGCCTAAGTACGAGTAATCACATCGTCATGAGAACAAGCATAGAACCCAGTACGACTCCCGTAAACAGATCACCTTATAGTTTAAACACCCACGGAGATACAAGAACAGTTTGGACAACTTAGCGAACTATACATAAATAGAATTAGAAGACTAGGTTTCTCACGCTAGAGAACCTCGGTCATATCCTTCCAGAGATTGACGGATCGCATTGCATGTACCTCGGTTATCGTGGACTCCGTTAAGATTTTTCATTATAAATCGTTATCTCTGCCACGCGTAGACAAAATGGTGGAGCAAACACAAAGAAAGAAACTACTTCCAGGAATGGATCCGGGATCTGAATATCACCAGTTCGAGTGTTAGGGAAAGATGTCCGGAAGACTATCTCCTGAACTCGATATGGACACTTCGAGTTCGTAGTGATACGCTTCGGATAGGACCAATGCGCCCATAGCTTTTATGAGCTAAACGAGTAGGGTACGTCTTTCTTACCTGGATCAGTTCGTCATCCATGTAATGACTTACTTATCTACCCTTGTAGTAAGAAGGAACCCATGGGAAAACATCTCCTTCAGAGGAACTTTTAGCAATGTTCTAAAATTACGAGTTTTGAAATTGAAGAGTCAAATTTCTAAGACCCACTATTAGTAGTGTGGGAAATTTTGAGTACTCTTTCGAATTGTCAAAACCGTTGAGCATTTATCGAAACCAGAGACGCCAACAGTCACTCACCAAATTATAGGTCTTACCGACCTACCGCCTTAGTTCATTTAGAACTCCTTGCAAACTACAGAAACTCGTATGACCTTGACCCAACGAGGGGTGGCCTTTGACTGGGAAGTTACGCAAGAAAGGGAACCTTTGAGATTCCAAGTGAGTGACCACGTTCTTTAGGATAACTCACTCTGGGAATGGCTTAGTACGCTTCGTAAAGCGTGGAAAGCTAAATCCAAGTTAGATAGGACCTCCGAGAATCTTATTAGAATCGGTCCTGTGCCTCGCACAAACTAGACCTACTCCGCGAACTCAGTAACGTACTTTCTACTCTTTGCTTCTCGATCGTGAAACCATACCTTTCCGTTAGGACTCTTACAAGTCCACTCGTCGAGATCCTCGCCTTCGTATTTGAACCGTAGTGACCCTCGACCAAGAGGTCAGGCGGACAAAGAAACGCCGTCACAAGTTAGTGAAGGTTTGTTGGAATGCCAACCGAGAACCCGATTTTACTTAAGCGCGCTAGAACCAATCGATTAGGAAGTTTTCTCCTCACGAATCGATCATTCGTGCATACTTCCTTGCCTAAATTCTAATTTCGGGATGAAATTCCCTTTAACAGGGGGATGATGTGACAACCTGAAATTTTCCATTCTAATCAAACCATTTCAATCCCATAGAAGTAGAGCAGTTACAGTAAAAATTCAGACTTAGAATGTAAGTTTGGCAGTTTCAGGGTTTTACACCAAAAAGGGATATTCGGAGAGTGGTTGCACTTGGATTTTGTGCAAAACTTTAAATTCCATTACCCTAGATCATTAGAATCCATTCCGAGAATAGAAATATTTTCTGAAAAAATATTTCAGGACTATAAATAGTTTTCTGAACCAAATTTATTCATTATTCACATTTCCAACTAGAGAAAAGCCATTTTCTCTCTGACAGATCTTCGAGTTTTTATCCCAAATTGCGAGTAACTCTTTCTAGTAGTGTTAGAAAGATTTAAATGTGTTCATAACATAGATTACATAGCTATATCACCCGATTTAGGAGTTTACTTCCCAAGGTGTTCTTCAGCGGTAAACTCCCGAAACCGAGCCTAGATTGTCCCCTGTGCTTAGTAACTACCTTGGACATGTATAGGAGTGTGTTAGGTACAATAAATCAGCCAAGAAACACCCAAAGTTAGGAGTTTATGGCCTAAGAAAAGCTATGGCCGTAAACTCCCTTAAAACATGCTCAAATGGTGTTTTTAAGGCACCTAAAGCTTGGACTTTATGTTAGACAAATACCCTAAACTATTTAGGACCTAGAAAACATAAGGAAAACACAAGTGTTGAAGAGTTTACGGCCAAGAGTAATTCTTGGGCCGTAAACTCCCATAAAGGGGTCAAAAGACACCCTAAACACTTCCTAAGGCCAAGGGACAATTTGGACAAGTACCTAGATGAGTTATGGACTAGCTAAAACATTTAGAACCCCATGTTTGAGGGAGTTTACGGCCCAAGATTTTCTATGACCGTAAACTCCAAGAAATGGTACCAAATGGTGCCATAAATCCTCCTAAGGCCAAGTACTAAAGCCTAAACTTGTTCCTAGAAATGTTTGAGACTTGAAAGCACCATAATAAACCTCCCAAGGGAGTTTACGGCCGTAAACTCCAAGGGAAAAGGGTCTTTGGGCCGTAAACTCCCCAAAGGAGTCAATATGGTGCCCAAACACTTGTATATGCCTTGAAACAATTCCCACTAAGGTTGTAGTAATTGAAAGTACCATCCCAAGCCTTGGTTGGGAGTTTACGGCCAGGAGCTTACTCTCTTGGGCCGTAAACTCCACTGAATATGGTCATTAGACCTTAAACTCACATTAGGGGCATTGCACTCCTTTGTTGCAACCCATTAGCCTCCTAGCACTTGACCAAAAGTGTTTTCCTCGCGCTTAAATGTTATTACTTGTATAATTTGTGTTATAATCACTAATTATTTGTATGCATATGTTTTCATATGTAATTAGGATCGTTGTGTGTGTCTTAGTCTCCACTTGACACCAAGCACTTGTCCGATCCTTCCGTACGATAACAGTCCGTTCAATTCCAGTCACTTACTGCAGGTGAGTTCATACCCCTTAACTAATGTTTTAAACTATTTTTAAATGTTTTATGGGGGGGGGGGTACAAGTAGAATCATGCTACTTATTATGTCAATCACATGTGATTAGTAAGTAGGACTATATTACTTATTACATCAATCACATGTGATTAATATACAACATTCAAATGATTTGGCTACTCATTAGCCGTTTTACCAAACAGTTTTCCTTCAAATGACTTTTTATAAACATTTTATATGTTTTAAACTCCTTTTTACACTTTACAGCTTACTCCATACATTACCTTTCAAACTTATTTACAACTATGTTTCAAACAAATGTTTCCTTATACTTAAATTGTTTTGTTAAACTTATGCCTTCAAATTTGTTTTATAGATTGACATCAAGTCGATCTTTTCTTAAAATAATACTTAGATTTCAAATGTCTTACAAAACTTATTTATTCTTTAATATTATAAATTGCATGCCTCTATATGTATAGTTATATAAGAAATGTTTCAAAGACTTAGGAAGGCTATCCACCCTATTTCCTTTTCGCGCCTTGAGATGTGGTCTGGTGGGATATTAGGTATTCGTCCGAAAGTCATTTAAATATTAGTTATATATCATGTGTACATATATAGTCATAAAAGGTCCTTCTAGTTCAACATATGCCCTTGGGTAGCAAGGGTATACATCCATGTCCACACGTACCACTTATATTGCTAGAAAGCTACCATATGGGTAGTTCGGGAAGATGCTAGAACCATTACTAGAACGCGATATCATACAATGGGTCAGTTCATTCATGAGTCAATACTTTCTAGAACTTTTCAGTACATTACATATACAACTATTCTAGGACGAGAACATATACCGCTATAGTAGAATGATTACATTACTATACTTGCTAGATAGAGAGAACACACATTACAGCTAGCACACGTAGAACATTACAGTACACTACTGTACTATTACATGATCGCTCTTACTTGAGTACAATTACATGATCACACATACATGAGTACACTTACATATACATAGAATAGAAATCACTAGGGGCTATGGCAAGGAACCAGTTCAGGATCTAACTATACTGATGAATCACACAGCAATTGTGATAGTTATATCGAGTATACATGATCATTCGGTAATGTGGATGCTCACGGCTAGCATTCATGCAAGGGTCGTAGGTAGGTCCCAAAATCCCTTTGATAGGGGAGCGTATAGTCTGGGATCTAGACATCACATTATACCTTATCCCTCAAATAAGGCAGTTGAGTACCGATGTAGTTATTTATATTAAATACTACAGTACTTGGAAGTATTACCCTAGATTTAAGGTAATAGGTACGGTTGTAGTTCTTACAGCACTACACCATAGTACTATTTCATTTTCCCATTACATTCACTTCGTGAACATTCACACGACGCACATTAATGTAGAAACTATATTTTTGGATAATGATAGTTATACTTGGGAAAATACATACTCTTACAAGGAACATACATTCCGAACAGTTAGGTCTTGGTAGAAGACTACATTCAGAACAGTTAGGTCTTGGTAGAAGACCCCTTCATATACTAGTAGGAATCATAGGGATTCTAGGGTTTTTCAAACGTTTACAGTTGCTTCATATACATTTTCAAAACTTACAGTTCATATACATTTTCAATACTTAAAATTCGTATACATACAAATATTTACATCTCAAATACATACAAGTATTTACATACAAATTAAGACACTAAAATACTTATGATCTCACCAGCTTCAAAGCTGATACTCGCTTTCAAAATTACTTGTATCCTCAGGTCATCATAGACAGGTACCGATGCAAGAAGAAAGGAAGATGGAGCTTGTTCAAGACTTATCTTTCATTTTGATTTATGCTTTAGTGTTTATCAAAATTTGACAAAACACATTTGTATAATAATTATATTATTAATGTAATGGATGATGTTGTTGCTTGTTTACTACTTTACATTGTTGTTGATATTATACATGACGTCCTCCACCCCAGAACGTTTCCGCCATTCCTGGTTTTGGGGTGTGACAATTTTAGCGCCACTCCCAACTGCCTCCTCATCAACAACCACACCATCTATTATATCTTTACCTGTTCTTTCATTAGGAATTTGCATTACATTTATAACTTATCATTCTATTTCTATCATTTCATTATAAAAAGAAAAAAAATAATATAGTAGTAATCTTTAGACACAAACCTCATACATGACATTTCATAGAGTTGAACATTGAAGTAGTTTGTTGAACAGCTGTTTTTTGGTCCTCCTGTGATCAGACAACATAACAAGTCTGCATCCCAAATACACAATTAAAGTTTTTTTTTTTCTTAAAAAAAAAAGAAAAGAAATAATATGGTTTTAGTTTACCTGGATGCTATCCTTCCCAATCCAACAGCACTGGTAGTGATCTTCTTTCTTTTCATCATAATGGTAGGAGTAAAGACAAATATAGCAATCTCCACTGTAAAATTTTCCAATATCCTCCTTGGGTAATTCCGTCTTTTCTTCATCATCAATACGCCATACCTAAAGCGCCCACAATTATTTTATCTTTCTACATTAAATCTAAATGTTGCAACAAGTTTATGATCTGAAACCTCATTTTTTCCATTTTCTCCAAGCAAAGGTGGAACTTCCTCCTCTACAGGAGCCGTTTTTGTCTAACCTTTGGCAGAAGCACCTTGTTGCTTCAGCAGAGCTAGTCATTAGAACAAGAGTAGAACTTAGGGTAAGTTTTAGAAAAAGTCAAAAATAGCCCTAGAAAACTCAAACACCCATGTCCCATGTAACAAAAATATATATAAGATATAGAATGAATCTACCTGCTACTTTTCCTCTAGTTTCCTCAGGAGGTCAACTTAGGGTTCAAGAATGAATCTACGCCCACAAAGTAAATAATCCAACTCACTTGTAGAAAATATTTGTAAACTTGAAGCCTCAAAAACCTGATAGTAATAACATAAAATATTAGGTTAAAAAAAATTATTTTGTATATTTTCTAATTCCATAAACAATTTAGCATATTAGAATGTTGGAAAAAGATGATGACCTGATTAAAGCCAGCTCTAAATGCTTCCAATTGCCTTGTGATACATAGAATCAAACTTACTTCTTGTTTCTCCTCCCACGTTTAGGTCCCCATCCTTCAAGCTTTGCAACAGGGCAAACCACATATGAAGTTCATATGTGGTGGAACTTGTCAAAAAAAAGAAAAAGAGAGAACTGAATGCGTTTATCTTAATCGGTCACTTCAATCAAGAATTGGTGCCCTAAATCTTCAACTACATATGTCTTAACAATTTCACATAAATAATTATAAAGGATTGTTACAATTATCTGAAATTTCAGATCTAGGGATGACGTACCTGGAGCCCTTGGTCGCTCAAAGATGATTTCCTTGGTAGAAACCATGGTGAGTTTGGCGCCGACGTCCTCTTGAACGGCATCACCGAACTTAGGCCAAGAACGCTTCTCCATGGCACGCTTGCTCAATTGAGCATTAGCGATTTTATGGATGCGTGTGGTGGTGGTAATCTTAACACGATTACCTTCGTCATTGAATTTGTACTTTCAACCCGTCTTCATCGGGTCCAATAACCTGTTTCGGCGGTAACAAATAGTCATAGTCACCGCCATCAGCTTCTTCCTCCAATTCACCCCATCTGGGTTTTTGAGCCATGTCTGCGAAGCTGCTAGAATTGTTGCTGAGGGAAAATTAGGGTAGGAGATTCGAAGTGGTAATGTGAATAAGATGAAGATGTAATGAAGTCGGTTGTTGTGATTCTTTAGGCTTCAAAATTGATAGATTTTTTTTGATTCTTTCAAGTTTGAATAAGAAAATGAGAAAGAGTTAGGGAAATCAAGAGTGCAATGCTCGTCCTTGTTAGGTTGAAGATGAAAGATAGATAGAAGATAGAAAAAAAAGGCGGGTTTTCAAAATTTTGGGGATTTCATTTCCCCCCTTGTCTACTAAAAGCGCTTTTCATTAAAATTATAAAGCGACAGGTACAGACGACGCACGTTTAAGATAAAGCGCCCTCTGTGTTTTTTTTTCTTGAGACACTAAATTAAGGGCACGCAATAAAGCGTGACGTAAATCCTTAAATTTTTTGGAGAGATGACACTATTTTAAGGGCACGTCCTTTTGCGTATCGTTAATTATCGCGTGTCGTAAAAAGCGCGTCATTAAAGGTCTTTTTTCTAGTAGTGTACCCTAACAACTTTCTCATTCTCTAATATTTTAAGAAACCATTATCTCATATTCTCTCTCCCAAACACATAACTTAGCAACCTCTATCACCATTTTTTCCGATCACCGTTGTTGCGTCATGAATGATTATCAGATCTGAAACCACCATGATAATCATTACTAAAAACCACCATAGATGTCATAGCCATTGCCATCTGCACAGTTGTCTTCACCTGCGTCGCACAACCTATTCTCCACCACTCTCCACCGCCACTAGTATCTCTAGATTTATAACCGTCCAACTCACTTCATCATACCAACATTGTAACCATTCGACACACCAGATCCACAATTGTAGCTTCTAGATCTAAGATGTTCCTACCTCCGACATCACTCTAGTCTAACTAGATACGATATTTTTTGTTCAATTTATCAACTATCACCGTCGACGACGGCTCCATCACCATCGTCTCCTCCTTCTCTAATTCCTTCTACCTCTATAGAAATTAAACACTAACCTCATTTCCTCATATAAATATCTCTAGATCTACAATCTCCGATGACAAACCTATGATTTCTGGTAAAAAAAATCTTCAATTTTCGGCTCTAGTTTACCTCTATAGATCTATGAGCTTTGACGACAAATATATGATTTCTACCTCTAGATTTACAATTTACAACTCCAAATCTATGGGTCAACCCATTTCCATCTCTCTCTCCGATCTCCAATGGAACACCACCAGATATACATATGCATCAGGTATATCGATTTTTATTTTTTATTGTGTTTCCTTCTGTTATGTTACTTACTTTTGTTAATCTTAGTTTTTTTACATGCTATTATGTTGTAAATTCAAGTTTGTTTTCTTATTTGTTAAAGTATGAATATAATGTTTTAAATTGTTAATGTTTTATGGTTGCTATGTTGTGAATTGATTTAAATTATGTGTTATTATGTTATTGTTTTCTCAAATTGTGTGAATTTAAGTCTTTTTGGAGCTATGAATTATAATGTTTTAATATATCAGTTATTGTTTACTTTTGTTATCGTTAGTTTTAACTATTATTAATAAGAATATACAAGTTTTAAGCCATGAGTTCGTGAGTATTTATAAGTTTTAAGTTGTGAATTAGTGTGTGAACTAGTAAGTTGAGAATATGGTTGTGAATGTATACTTTATGTACTTAACTGTAAACCTATTATATTAAGTTGTGAATTTTATGTATTAAATTGTAAATTGACTGTATTACCCCCAAATCAAGGATGGCGGTAACGTCCGGGGGTGGAGGACTTCATGTATAGTATTATAACCACAATGACAATAGTAATTCAAGCAAACACAACCAACATATATATAATTAAAAGAGTTACATCATTGTATGAATTACATATTTCCAAATCAATTACAATATGTTGACAAAATATGAAATGTTGACGCCTTAACGTACCATCCTCAAAATGCACTTGGTTACCTGTTTAGTGATTTCCTGAGAATACAAGTTGTTTGAGAAAGTGTCAACACAAAGGTTGGTGAGTTCATAAGCTTTTGTTTTAACTTGATAAAAGTCTTTCTCTTGTAAATGTCATGTTTGTTCCAAAAAAAAAAAAAAAAAACTGATATTTTCCTTAAAATGTGTAATGTAGTCTTATATCCAAAGACCGAAATGTATAAGTAACCTTTCTTACTTATAGAAAATAATGTAAGTTTAAATCGACATAAACGCGTTTGAATTCAATGAAATTCCCATAAATTCCTATGTTTGTTAATATTTTCTGTGAGTTATTATAACCATGCTACGACCTATTTGGCCTGAAACAACGTTCTTCAGGCGTTATAAATTTTATGACATTTGTCACTCCAGACCAGCCAGTCTAACTGTAAGACTGACTTTTACTCATACATATATATAAGACTGACGTTCTTCAGGTGTTGTAAATTTTAAATCGACTTAAACACCCCTTATAGACCAGCTTCGTGAATGAGGCTTACTAACGGTAAGACTGACTTTTACTCATACATATATATAATGTTAGACTTTTAATGTTATATATAGTATAGGGTGTATTTTACACTTTCAAAATATTAGGTGGTCAAATTTAATAATTATACTTTTAATTTAATTAAATTGTCAACCAAAACTGTATGGATTTATTAAATCTCTTTTAATTATACACTTTAATTAATTAATAAAACCATAAAGGTGTGATTTGAACTTTTCAAAACAATACTAGGGTTTAAGAATTTAACATTTCTAAATTAACTTTTAATCAACATTTAAATTCAAAAAACTTGAGGGCAAGTTTTGAAACATTTCAAAACATTAGGGTTTTAACTATTTAAATTTCAAAAACAAAACTTTTAAGTTCAAATTCAAACTACAAAACCTAAAGGGATTAATTTGAAACTTTTCCAAACTTTGTCAAGAATATTCTAGATAACATAATTCAAATAAGGCAATTAACAATTAATTGGTGGTTATCTAATAAGATCTAGTTCAAATTCTTGCAAAACAATGATCAAATAATTCAAATAATTTAACATTTATCAAATAAGGTAACAATTATGCAATTAGTTGACCAAAATCTTTTATTTTGACAAAGATAATCACAAGGAATCAATAAAACTTGTATTTTATTAATTTTAAACAATTATGGCAATTATCCTAAGTCAAAATAGGTAAAAATCCCGAAAATCCGCCTAACTAACGCTCGAACTCGCCGAGTTCCTCTATGGACTCGCTGAGTTGGAGCTACTCGCCGAGTCCACATTGGAACTCGCCGAGTTCATCATTCAGGGGGCCAAAAAATCGATTTTTTTTGCAACAAGAATGAATATACTAGGCATCAATACAATAGAAACCAATCAAGGCTCTGATACCACTGATGGGTTTTAGCCATAACAACATCCTATGTGCTCATACAAACCCTATTGCTTGGATCTAGGTTTCTCTATTGTACATGCAATTCATCCAAGACTATAAAACCTAATTCTACCGTATGATAATCGATATTAACATAATAATGGGTTTAAGATATTACCTTGATTGTTATGTAGCAATAACAATCACAATTCGTCCTTGTAATGACTTTAGAAAGCTTAGAGTCACAAATGTCACTCCTCTAATGGTTCACAAATACCAAGAGCAAGAGGATGAAGAACAAGAAGAGTGGAGGCTGCCCAAAATCGTCCAAAACCATAGAGGATCTCATCATCACGTTTTTGGGGCCTAAGGGTGCTATTTATACATGTAGGCTATTAGGGTTTTAAACTAGGAAACCCTAATCTGACTGCTTAAGCCTTAAGCAACCCATGGATTCCTTTGGTATATCTCTTGGATGATTTCGAATGGGCTTCCCCATAGAGTTAGTCCAACTTATATATTATTAAGTAATCCATAGCCCAAATGTAATTATCTTATAATTACAGTTCCAGTCCCTTAAGTTTAATTTATCTCTTTTAGCCACAAAATTAATTATCAAATAATTCTTGACTAATATTAATTAAACAAAATGATTTCTCCTTTAATATATTATTCTCATAATATATTAATAAATCATAATTAATCCTCTATCTCCATAATTCATCCTATCAAGTTGCTTTGGTGAAGGCAACCCAAAATGACCATGCACCATCGGGTCAAGTTCATACCAAAATAGTTATGGACTTAGACACTAATCCAACAGTCTCCCACTTGGATAAGTCTAGTAACTATTCCGCGTATGACTTCAAATCCTGATCTGCAATCGTAGCTTTCTAAAGCCGCTGTCTACTTTGATCTTATCAGATACGTGTGCCCTTTAGATAAGGGATCATATATTCCTCCATTCTAGATATCGTATAGATATAAGACATGAATTCTAATCATTCTCTCTATATTATTTCCCGACTTCCAATTTATGACGACTCACTAATTGAATAAATCAAATTAGCCCTAGCCCGGCCGAGCATTTACGTTTGTCATCACTAAATCATCGAGGGGCCCAAAGATATCGCTTTTATCCTAGTTTGGATAAAAAGAATGGATAAACTTTGAATCAATGTTCGCTGGCACTCACTTACCGAATCATGCGCAACAATATGTTTTATGACACCAAGTTACTGATGCTTTTACATATTATCAATGTGCAATCGATTTGCAAGATACAACTCACTCATCTCGGTTTCAAGAATATAAGATGTTATCGTCTCACCAATCACTCGTGATGAAATCCATGAAGTGATCCAAGTGAGCGTGGGTTTAATCCAATGCTCAAATCATATTCATAAGCACTCATGAAATTTGTAGCAAACATTTGCTTATGTCTAATACTCTTTAGACAATCCACACACCAATTCACTACAGTCTTCATTCATACCTACTTCCAACATATGAATGACTGTGGCCCGTTTGAATAATTTGACTGTTCTTAACCAATTAAGTTATTCAGGAAGTCAAAACATGCAAAGTGAAACACAAGAATAATACTTCCCATATGGCCTCAAACCTTTTGAGTATAAATAAAACACCTTTTATTTATCACCATATCGATTACTCATTATTTGTTATTTCGGGTAATCAACTTCTTACTTGAATTACAACACTTGTCCCATGCTCTCAGCATGCACACAATGTTTACCTATGGTTCTTACTTTGTGAAATAGATCAAATGAACACATTTCCAATCATACTCATTCCACAACTCCCAATCCTGATCACAAGTGTAAGAATATCAAATTCTTGCCACTTATAGAATATGTTAGATTCTAGCATTTTGTGCAATGATCCTTTCGTAATGTCACTGAACTAAAGTCGCAATGACTATTGCCAATGAAATTACAAAGTCCTCTATCGGAGATTGTTACAAGAAAATTCCATAGATGTGATGTCTCTCACTTAAAGTACATTTCTTTGAACATCCTTTTGCATAAAGTTTCTAATCTAGACATAGATTCTCAATATCTAACTCCCAATATGGAAACCTTTCCATACTTACCATATGACAACTTATTCTTAATACAATCTTATCTATTCATAATAATGTCGATATACTCCATCCAGTACTATACTTCCAACTACTTACAAGCGACCAATCCTCGACGAACTTTGGATTGTCCTTGATAGTTGTTTAATTATCTTAGTCAAAACCGATTCTTTTCCTTTTCCCTCTAAATGCACTAGACATTTGGAAAATTTTAGAATGGTCAAATATTATAGCATTTGCAATCTATCCTATACCCGAAGCGTATGGTACATGATTCATAATGTCTTACATAAAGATTTAATACTTTATCAATCTTCTGCCATAATATTCTATGTACTATGTTCTCAAAATTCGAATTATGAAGAGGAATCCCGTAATCATAATCGAAATTCAAGAACACACTATGTATCCTTGACTAAATTTATTTACATTCCACAACCTAAGCCTTTAGTTTTGAAATGAAGCATAATATACTCTCCCTTAATTATAGCAAAACAATTATTCAACCCTTACAACTTTTCAAAGTATGACTCTTGTTTTCTATAATTAATATTGCTAATTGCAATACTTGCCTTAATAATCATACAATCATAACATTTGTGCTCCCACTATCATGATGATCATTATAAACATAACACTTATGATCCCACTAGCTTTGACATGTATTCAGAAAACAGCTTAACTTCTAGAAAAACAATACTTATTGAATTTCTTAAGTTCATGTTTCTAATACGTAATGCTATGATAATCCTTTATCAAGGCTTCTCAAACTTATACATCTTTGCCTTAGATAACTCATATGTGCGTCTAAACAATTAAGACTAATTGCCAAATCTCACAATTTGAATCATGGAAAGGGATACTGTACCATAATCGAATTCGAGAATACAATTTTGCAATTGCTGTCTTCTTAAAATCTCTCTTAGTGAAAGCATTTCCTCACAATCATTTTCATGAAGGAGGGAATCTTATGACACTTAGATTTAATGGTGTATGTGTGTGTTCCTATCCATGTGAATTTGTCAAAACCAATGTTTGCGACAAATCCAAAGTCATATGGACAACACATTCTCAATCTTGATTTCTTGCCTTATGGCAACACGACTGCCCACGATGTCTTCCAAGCAGTTAACCAGCTCACCTTTCCTATTAATGTACTTTTCATTGATTAAGGTCCTTGCCTTTTATGCATTCAAATGAAAACTCATAGAACTCACATGCATAATTAACTCAATTGGAATGGCATAGAAACAAAATGACATCAACACGATAGGTTATAAACCTCAAGTCGTGTGCTAGTGATGTTAGATAATTTTTATTTTTGATTTGTTCTTGAAACCTTTCAAGACAATTAAGACTCCTACTGACTCCTTGACATATAAGATTCTCTTGTCAGTAAATCATTTCTTGACAACCAAATATTCAAGAGTTAGTGTAGTTTTTATCAAAACACTTCACAAAATTAGTCCTAGTTGGTCTTTGTCTTATCCAAGACATCACAACTTTCCAATTTCAAATGTGCAAGAATAAGAAAAACTTTTTTCCATATTCTACATTTGATGAGTGTTATAAACCTTCTTAAGACTTGTCACTCAATGTCACAATCTTAACTTTAAGACTTGTTTTGGAACGAAGTGTGATTGACTTCTTGATTTAACCATTTCTTCATATCTTAACCTTAAGCATGAGTTTACTCCCCAAATTACCTCATTTGTTACTTGCAACCTCAAGAGTAAACTCCAAACACTCTCAACTACTATCCTGATTTTCACCCGATTTCCCGAAAATGTAAGTACTTCTTAGCTTGATTTGTTGTTATGTCATAACAACTAGTGATTATACATCATTTAATCCATCAAATTTCGTGTTTTGATTAGATTTCCAAAACACCAAGAACATACACTAGTGTTCTTGGACTTTTAGCTCATTTCAAGCTTCTAACTAGTAAGTGATTCTACCCTAGTGTGTTGTAAAGCTTATTACCTTGCCAAACATCAAGAAAACACACCAAGAACACCAAGAGTAAGGTGTTCATGACCCAAGAAGTTCTTGGACCGTGAACCCCAATCAAAAGTGCCAAATTGTGCTTTAACTCTTCATAAGCCTTGCAACCTAACCTAGAATCATTCCTTGTTGTGTTTTGGACTAGAAAACATCAAAATACCATAACCCTTAAGGGTTTACGACAGTAAACCCAAAAGAATATGGTATTAGGGCTGTGAACTCTCCAAAAGGGGGGATTTGTGCGCTAATATCTTCCAAAGGCTTAACCATCAAGTAGAAATGCTTCTAAGGGTCTTGTAAAGCATCAAAAACATCAAGTGGTCAAGGGGATATGAGCTTACAGCTGTAAACTCATGTGTTTACGACTGTAAACTAATTTTTTGAGTGCCTAAGAACCGTAAAATCCCTTAGGGAGTTTTCCTTGAACCCTACACTCACTAGCTATGCCCTACAACACTTGGTTGCAACCCTTGTGATCTTTAACACTTGAAACAAAGTGTTCCTATGTTCTAGAGTGTCTAAACTTAATTTATTAGAGATAAAGGGCCTAATTAGTTATTTATATATTGATTATATGATAAATAGGCTCATTGTGTGTGTACAAGTCTCCACTTGTCACCTAGCATCGTATCCGACACTTCAATCCAATCCACTCACTACAGGTGAGTTCATAGCCCTTAATTAACCTTTTAACTGTTTTTAAATGTTTATAAATTCTTTTATGGGGGGAATACAAGTAAAGTTATGATAGTTATTATCTCAATCACATGTGATTAATAACTATCAACAAGTGAATCTCTTACTTTCAAACTGTTTTAATAAATTATTTTACTTCAAATTGTCTAAAACCCTCTTTTACATATCAAATTCTTTTACGAAACTTCTTTTATACTTTTTTATTGTCAATTGCATGCCTAGATATGTATAGTTATATAAGAAATGTTTGAAGGACATAGGAAGGCTAACCCGCCTTATTTCCTTTTCCCCGTTGGGATGTGGTCTAGTAGGATATCGGGTATCCGTCCGAAGGTCGTTTAACTATTAATTATATATCATGTGTACATATATAGTCATAAAGGTTCTTCTAGTCAATTCAGTACCCTGGGTAGTAGGGGTATACTCTCGTGTTCATACGTACAAGTTATATTACTAGTAAACAACAATAGACGTAGTTTAGGGTTTTACTAATACTAGTACTAGAACAATGAATCATACAAAGAGTCAGTTCATACATGAGTCATAACTTATAGTGATGAGAAACAAACATAATACATAGTGATGAGAAACAAACATAATACATAGTGATAAGAAACAAACATAATACATAGTGATGAGAAACAAACATAATACATAATAATGATATACAAACATACAGGCTAGACAGAGAAAGAACACACAATACAACTAGCACATACATTACATATACATTAGATTAAGTTATGTGAGCCATTAAACAGGTCATGGCACTACCTTCCATGACCGTTTTTGTATCCAGAATCTCCTTAATTGGGGAGCGTATGAGTTTGCATATAGATCTATAATGGATTGACTATCCTACACCTTGTTGCTCGCTACAGTGGGACTTACAAGTCTACGGGTGCCAAATTTCATTTCTTACGGCGTTTTACATCGTCATTTTACTATTGAGTCAGTAGCATGGTACAAGTCGATCACATGGTACTTTAAATAAAAATTGGTTTAAGGTAGTTAGTATAGCAGTAGTTAATTAATACAACACTACAGTACTATAATATTTTTCCCATTACATTCACTTCGTGAACATTCACATGATGCACGGTAATGTAAAAACTATATTTTTGGTTAATGATAGTCGGATTTAGGAAAATACACACTCTTACAAGAGACACACACAGTTACTAGATGCCTTAGTAGAAGGCTACTCTTAGTAGGAAACATAGGGTTTTCTAGGATAGTTCAAACAAATACAAACTTTACAAAACTTATACATTACATCTTACAAACATCTTACAAATGCTTTCATACAAACTCAGACACTAATATACTTATGATCTCACCAGCTTTAAAGATGATACTCGCTTTCAAAATAACTTGTATTCTCAGGTCACCAGTAGACAGGTATCGGTGCCAGGTTTTTGAGATGATGGAGCTTGTTCAAGACTCCTCTTTTATTTTGATGTACTTTTTGGTGTCTATTTAACTTGATAGAACACACTTGTATGAAATTATATTATTAATGCAATGGATTATTTTGTTGCTTGTTTACTACATTGCATTGTTGTAATATTATACATGACGTCCTCCACCCCCGAACGATTCCGCCGTTCAGGTTTTGGGGTGTGTCAATATATATATGTATATATATGTATATATATATATATATATATATATATATATATATATATATATATCAAAATCCATTTATTAACTTATGCATGTCTATATACCAAGACAAAATGTCATATGTTTGCAATAACATATATTATCATAAAGATATACACCTTGCTCGACATGTTACAAGGTGAAATGAAGTTGTTAGCAACTTTCTGTTATTAACATTTTCTATTACTGTTCTTAGAAAACTGATAGAAAATTCATAACAGGTCCAAATCAGAATCCGTAAATTATGGAAGTTAGGAAAATGAGTCTAGTTTGTTCATAATTTTTCCGATGATTTTTAGTTAACTCCAACTTAGGTGAAAAAGTCCATAAACACAGACTGGTCCAGATTGGTTCTTGAAATGATAGGTAGTTTTGTATGGGTATGAACTCATATTGTGTTCTTGGTGATTTAACTTGTATTCGCCCCCTTAAAACTTAAGAAAATATGAAAATGTATGGGTATGAAATCACGTTTTGTGATTTTGGTGGATGGACGTTGGAGAAGGGAAGTGTTCAACTCAAGAACACTTAGAAGATTTCTTGAAGATTCGAAAATCTAACACAAATATGATGAAGTTTGTGTAAGTAATATATGATTTGAGTAGAAGGAGGTGGGGTAATCATATAAATGATAATATTACTTAAAGTGGAAGAATACTCGATGATCATCTTTGAAATCTCGAATTTTTAGAGAGAGGAAGTGAGAGGAAAATTGTGTTAGATCTTTGGTAAAATGAGAGAAATGAGTGAAGTGAAGAGTGAGGAATGATGTTCCAGCTCTAAAAACATGGGAAAAGGTTGGAAATGATAAAAAAGTACATTGACATAACCTAGGCATGGTAGAGAGAGTGTGGCTGGTCAAGGAGTGGGTGTGAGTGGTTGCTTGTGTCATAAGCTAAAGGAAAGTCAACACTCCACCTTAATTACTACAACCACTAAATCTTGGATAAGATTTGCATTAAAAAGTGATTAGTTAAGACATATGGTTCTTAATATGTTAAAACAAAGTTTTTGGTGAAAATCCCGCTTTAAAATGATGAAAAACTGGCTTAAAATGCTAAAGATATTCAAAACCAGGCAATAATTGTAGATTTCCAAAATTCTAGGCCGCAGGTTCGGTCCCAGCCTTAGAACCGAAGATGGATGGGGGAACCAAAAGTAGGGTTCGGCCTTGGAAGAGGAACCGAGAGATAGGGAAGGTGAACTGAAGCTGCGAAGGGAAGGGGCGAAAGTGAGGTTCGGTCATCAGGCGGGTTTCAGTTCTAAAGGGTTTCGGTCCTCAGGGGTTTCGATCCTTGGGGTTTCGGTTCTCAGGGGTCTCGGTTCTTGACTGCTTCTTAGTTCCAGGGGTTTCGGTTCTCCTAGGGTTCAGCTCTTAGGAGGGTCTCGGCTCCTAAGAGGGTTTCGGCTCCTAAGAGGAGTTTTGGCTCCTTAAGACTATTTTACTCATTTTTACTCAGTTTTAAGTGGTTTTTGACCCGGTTAAGGGTTGGGATGACCCGTGTGATTATAAAAAGTTACGAGAACTCTTGAGAGAGATTTGGGAGAGATTTAAAATAGAGAGAGATAGAGCGAATACGATTGAGAGAGGTTTCGTTTGTGACATTTTTTAGTGTCCGACTTCGCAATGCAAGGTCCGTAAACCCCTTTAAGCCATGTTTTAGTGTCCTACACACTCCCGATGAGTGTGTAATAGTGTTTTATCGCTTTGGTTTATTGTTTAGCACTATCACGACTAAGGAAAATTAAACACGCAAATTTTCCAATTGATGTTTTCTCATTAAAATAGTGAGTTGTTTAGTAATTACACAATGTAAACCCTAATATACAAGGGCTAATTGAGTCGTCCGGTTTGACTTGTTGACTTTTTTTTACTTTGACTTTACCCGAAATTGACTATTGTCACAGGAACTTTCCTAACGAGGGCTTCCAAGCCAGATTTCACGTACCGAATAATCCGAACTGCAAACATGAGGCTTTGTCTCATGTCTTGGAGTCATTACAGACGAACCTTCATGGCTACAAGGGCTGAGTGGTGCCAAGATTTAAACATGAATCAATGTGTCACCACACCCCAAGTGGTTTATTATTTATTGTATTAAGTTGTGAAGTGACTATATTAAGCTGTGAAGTTTGTGTATTAAACTGTAAATTCATTATATTATATTGTTAACTTTATACATTAAACTCCTATTTCACTATATTAAGTTTTGAAGTAACTATATTTTAAATGTGAATTAATTGTATTATGATGTGAATTTTTTAATATATTTGTGTTAATTTTTCATTATGAGTTTTGTGTTGTCTTCTAAATATGAAAGAAGCATTATAAAAAAATATGATTTTCTCTAATTTTTAATGAAGTATGTAAAATTAAAATTATGAATATTGCTTAAGTTAAACTTTGAAAGAAGCGGTAGTCTCAAATGTATCATTGTATGTAAAGTTCAAAATATGGTTTATTAAACTGTGAATTTATTTTATTATGATAATAATTTCTAGTTTATTAAACTGTGAATTTATTTTATTATGATAATCCATGAAAAATGATAAAATAACCCCTTTTTTTTGTAAGTTTTTGCTTAATTTCGCTTTTTCTTGTCTATCATACATGTAATGATACTTTATATAAACTAGAAATAGTAAAATTTCAAGTTATTAATTAATCATTCAAGTCAGTTGTAGTGATAGGTGACTGTGGCTGTGTTCATTGGTAGTGGTGGTGGAAGTAGCGATGATGGTAGTGGTGGGTGGTAGTGACAGTGGTGATCGTGTAAATGGTGTGTTGGATTAGGTGTCTAAGTCCAAAACTATATATAGTATGTACTTGACCCGATTTGGCATTGTGCATTTGAGTTGCATGACATTATAACAAATGGATAGACAAAATGAGAAAATGACACTTATGGTTTGTGAATATATTATATGTTCTAATATATTAATATGAAATCATATTATTTAATTAGTATTGATCAAGAATTAATTTTGTGATAAAAAAGAGACTAATAAAATATATGGGGATTGATTTGTAAATCATTCATTCTTATATAGTGGGCTTATGGTCCATGATTCACTAGATTGGGCTAGGACCCATTGGGTGCTCCATGGATGCTTCATGGAGGTTAAAACCCATGGATCATGGAGGAACTGAAAAGTCATGTACATTAGAGTTTGCATGGTGTAACCCTACATGTGACACACTATATAAAGAACCTCATAGTAAGCAAAATCGACATCTAAACCAAGAACAAGGAGGGCTAGCCGATTTTGAGTGAAAGTATTCTTCTCTCAAGTTATTCCAAGAGTTGTAGTGTTGTGTGAAACATTTGAGGCATCACATTTGGGGTGCTAGGCTCATAAGGTCTTAAGGAATCCGAGCTACAAGAAAGGTATGTTATTATACTAGTTTTTTATATTACAAGTACGCCATGCCATGCTAGTTAGGATGAGAACCTTGGAAAATCAAATTTGCATGAATATTAGAGAAAACATAGATCCAAGGTTTCTAGGGTTTCATGTACACCATAGTAGTGTTAGAATGCTCAGAATCCATCAATGGTATCAGAGCCTAGGCTTGTTTTCTTTATCATTGATGCAATCTGCTTGAAAAAATCAAAAATTATGTTCACTATTCAATGGACTCGCTGAGCCCATGTGGGGATGCGACGAGTCCAAGTGAAAATGCGTCCTACTCGTCAAGTAGGTTCTTGCACTCGGTGAGTAGGAGGCCCTGTGTGCAGATTTTCGAGTTTTGTGCTAGAAATGGACTAGAATCATTACCCTAAACTGTTTTGGACTTATAAAACCTGTTTTTGATGTGGTAATGATTATACTATTCCATTTTCAGTGGTTATTATCAAAATTTCAAGTTGTATACATGTTTTTATGATTCTTGAAATTGTTGATATGAATGTTCATGCTTACGAGGTTTGGTAGACCATTGGAATTATTTGCAAATTGTTTGATGATGTAATTCTTGATCTAAATGTTATTAATGGAGTCCATAATTTGTCGTCAAGTTATGAATTTTTCAAGGTCATTTCTTTAAAGAGTCATTAAAAGAACGATAGGTTACATAAAATGAAGAGTCTTATTTTTAATAAACCATTAAACTCATAAGTTATGAAGTTGAAAAGTCTTGAATAGTTTCAAAACTTGCACTCAATTATTGGAATGTGTAAAGTCAATTTAGAAAACTTTTAATTCCAAAACTTAGTGTTTTAAAAGTTAAAATTCAATCCATATACTTTATATTATTATGAGTTAATAATATACACACACACAGACACACACACACACACACACACACACATATATATATATATATATATATATATATATATATATATATATATATATATATATATATATATATATAAAGGGGGGTATAAGGTTGTTGCCTATAAAATGGCAACTTAATATGTGTTCACTCTCACCCACCGCTTCCTTGACTGGTGAAGGTTCGTTAGCCGAACGGGTAGGACAAGGACTATAATTATCATTATAAGTATAATGATAAATATAAAGTAACTAAACCTTTTAAAAATTATGAATCTTAGTTACTTTAGGAAAATGTGAATTTGGTGCTAACCTATGAAATTACACTTTGTCCCTTTCCAAGTCATTGGTGGAGCGTATGTAAGTAACCGACACAATAACATGGATTAGTAAGTGTGGCAAAGGGTGACTTAATGTTTATCATAGATTAGTGGAGCGCATGTGGGTAACCAGGACATCGATTAGGTGATAAAATTAAAGGTACCAAATTAATTTGCATGGTTATTCACACATTGTTTATGATCCTCGGTATCCCAGTCACAAACTTGAGAGGGCACAATCGAGATTTAAACATTCCATTGAAAAGTTCAATGAGTCTCAAAAGATCTAGGATTTTCAATCCAATTAAAACCTAATTCCTATTTTGTTTTTCATGGTGGAAATTAGTGAATCATGATTTGCCTACCTTCAAATATTTTATAGATTGGATTACAACATCCCTCTTCTAAGTTATAAAATATTGTATTGGGTCCTAGCCTTAATATTTCATATTGGGTGTTGTATTAAGTACTTAAATCAACTAGCTTGAATTTCTCCCAATGTAGATGTCTAAATCAGACAATTATGATCTTCCCAAATCTCTTGGAACAAGCTTTCCTACTAAAGGATGTCCCGCGATTGGATCATGGAAATCATACTTCTCTTCCTATACCTCCTATAATTATTCTCCCTAACCCACAAGCTCAAACAATTGAAAATTTCAAGGTCACCCAAGCCCTACTTGCAAAGAAACATGAAGATGGAAGGCCTGTGTGTTCTCACATCTTAGAGATGAAGTCACATATCAACATGCTGAGAGTGTTGGGTGTTGAAGTTTCAAGGAAGTTGGCTATTGATTGGGTTCTTCAATCACTTCCTGAGTCATATACTGAGTACATTAAGAACTACTATGTGACAGACCACGACATGAAGCTTATTGATCTTATTTATTTGCTTGTTGCTGCTGAATCAGAAATGTTTTGGCGCACTGGCAAAGTAAATTTGGGTGGAAGATCTACTTCTCAAACTTCCATGGACATTGACAATCATAACATTGGATGTCTGGAAAAGCATTCTCTTCCCAATGGAAAGGGATGGGCCTTAGTCAACCCGGTTGAACAAAAGGTAAGGGGAGATGATATGTCTGTGATAGTCCCGTGTACCATTCCCAACGAGTTTATATGTTTTTATTGTCAAGAGAAAGGGTATCGGTTGTGAAGCTACCCTGACTACCTGAATGATCTGAGAGAAGGAAGAATCAAAAAAGTTTGGCTCTACTTTAGGTAAGCACACCATCTAACTTTGTTAAGTTTCTAATTGTTTATTCTTAATACATGATGTGACCAGCTTGCATTTTGATGTTTGGCAGGATCAAGAAAAGTGAAGGAAACTTAAAGGAAGAGTATGTTGAATCTGATCACGAAGATGGACTGCAATCGCATGGTTCGATGATTGGATTTTTTAGCTGATGCTTAGGAGTTAGATAGATTGCTAGGAAATATGTAATAGCATAGTTTTCATCTAAAGTTGCATTGTAAGGAAAAGGTTTTTTCTGCATTTTATAAATAAATAAAATTTTGTTTTATTTTATTATATCTCCTTGCAATGAAATTTATGGAAAATTGATGTTTGTATGTTTCTAGCAATATTGGAAATATGAATTTGATTCTTTCTTTTGTGGTAGTGTCTAAATTTACCAAATAAGGAAAGATTCTCATCACTCAATTTTCAATTGGGCAGGAATTTGTAATCATGCAAGTTGTATTGTATGATGAATGAGAATATTCACCTTTTGAAAATTAAGACTAATTCCTTGTTTACATGTATATGTGAGTCAAGTGAAGGACTAAGGGATCGACTACACACTCTTGTGCACTGGTTAAGTCCACCACAAACATTGATAAGACTATTCATCACGATTTACTAATGTTTAGTAAATATGGTTATACTTACAAGTTTAAATATAATTCTAAAACATTGGAAAAGTTTCAATGTATGACAGAGCGAATGAGAATAATCAAATTAGGCAGGAAGATAAAAGTTTCTCAAATCAGAGGTGAGTCTTTCTCACTATACTGTACCTGGAAAGGTACCTATGTGTGACCGGAAGGTCTAATATGCTATAAGATATATGCATTGTATGTGATTAGTTACCCGTTTTGTATGTGCTATGTATGCTATGCTTGATATGGGCCGGAAGACATTATGTTATGGGCCGGAAGACATTATGATGTACACCGGAAGGTCAGGGAGTTATAGACCGGAAGGTCAACACGAGTAGGACCGGAAGGTTTACCGGGTTTGGACGGAAGTCCCCTGAGACACATGGGCCAGAAGGTCATGGCCTGGAAAGGCGTACATGTGTAAGTGGTATTTTGGGGAACTCACTAAGCATTTATGCTTACAGTTGTTTTGTTACGTGTTTCAGGTACTAGCGAGGACCGTGGGAAGGCGCCGACATGATCTGTACACACTGACGGAAGATTTATTTTATGATCTTGGGATATATTTTATTGTGATGACATTTTCTAAACATGAGATTTGAGAATATTGAATGATGGTTTATGTTGTTTGAAAAATGAAAAATTGTTTTGAAAATTCACATTGTTACAAGTTGGTATCAGAGCCTTGGTGTGAGGGATTCGGGTGCACCTTCGGGCGTAACTGAACTGAAACCGAGGATTTGAGAAATTTTTTCCAATAATAAAAGCATTAAATTTTTACAAGAGGTTTTGAAATAACCAAAGAAGGAGCAGTGTGTATGGTCAGCCAGCGCCCAAACGGTAAAATCCCTAAAATACCCTTACAATATGTGTTATGAGATATGCTATGATATGTTATGCATGCTAGAGTAGACTAGGTATTCATATTAGGACTAGAGTGGCCATATTTGTGATGCCTTAGTCTAGGAGAATCCTACTGCTATGAGATGCCTTGAGAGCGAGTAGGTAGCCAATGTATAGCGAGAATAGAGTACTTGCATTCCGAGATCCAAGGAGGAGGACTTGGGGTGAATGTTGATGTGGTGTAATCAGTAGTATAGGGCCCGTACTACTGAAGACACCGGATCAGTGGCCAGCCCAAGTATAAATCCTTTGGGTATTGGAGGCCAAGTAGGGTTGCGTTATCGAGTGCGAGTATGCTCGATCGAGTCTATGATATTTTTATGTTGTATTTTAGAGAGGCATCATGGTCGGGACACGCCACATACCTGAGGTGAGCGGTGTGAGTGACGAGGAGCTTCGTCAAATGATCCACGATGAGGTAGCTGCAACGATCAGGGCCGAGATTCCGGAGATGTTTGGGTCTATGAAGACCACACTGTTGGGGACTTTTGATGAGCGGTACGCCGCGGTGACTAAGGCCGCAGCCGCTGCAGCTACAACAGCTGTTGCTGCTGCCAGACCTCAGGGAAGTGACTCGTTGTAGTTCCGGGAGATCAGCAACATGAAGCCACCCTAGTTTGATGGGACGTAGGATCCGATCGCTGTGATGAGATGGATTGCTGACATTGAGGGATGCTTCTATACGTGTTCATGTCCAGAGAATCTGAGGGTACGGTTCGCATTGAACCAGCTTCGCTTAGGAGTGAAGGATTGGTGGAAGTTCGTGACAACGAAGTTCACTCTTGCAGAGATTTTAGCAGTAACATGGGAGAGGTTCACCACCATGTTCAGAGATGAGTATGTTCCCCCGGTGGAGAGGGAACGACGGATTCAGGAGTTCTTGACCCTCAAGCAGGGTAATGATTCGGTTACTATGGTCACTCGGAAGTTTCATGAGAGGGTGATGTTCTACCCTGAGCAGGTGTCTACTGAGCATGCACGGATGAGCCGATATTTGGGTATTCTGAGGAGGGACATTCGGGAGTTCTTGTCGAACTCGATGTACTGGACATTTGCTGAGCTCTAGGCAAATGCCTCGAAGAGGGAGATTGAGTTGGAGACTCAGGCCAGGGAGGAGGCCGAGTCTTAGAGGGTGGATCGGCGGTCGGCTCAGTCTTAGCCGACAGCCAAGCGGACCAAGTCTGCCGATTCGAGGATGGGAGGCCAGAAGGGCCGCACTTGCGTGAAGTGTGGCAAGGGTCATGAGGGGTGCTGTCGATCGGGTGCTTGCTACAAATGTGGCAAGGAGGGGCATATCGCTAGGGATTTGCCCAAAGGATTTATGGTTTGCTTCCATTGCAACCAGACCGGCCATCGGAAGGCCAAGTGTACTCAGCTATACCAGGGATCAGTGCAGGGATCTACGCCTGCTGCTAGGGTTACCGAGATTCGACCGGCGAAGGCCGAGGCTCCGAAGGCTCGTGGGAGAGCTTTCCAGTTGACTGCGGAGGAGGTCCGCACGGCGCCCGATGTAGTGGCTGGCATGTATTCTTTCGTATATTTACTTTCTTGTTCAGATATTGTGCTTATATTATGATATGCGTAGGTACTTTTCTTATGAATTCTGTACCTGCCTTGGTGTTATTTGACTCGGGTGCGAGTCGGTCTTTTGTATCTTTGGCTTTGAGTTAGCACATCAATATTAGTCAGGAGGTGATGAGTCAACCCCTGAGGGTTTCCATAGCTGACGAGAAAGCGGTGTACGCCACCAAGGTGATTCGAGGATGTGTGCTCGAGATTTTTGGCGTCAAGTTCCCGATTGATCTAGTTCCTATCGCGATGGGAGATGTCAGCGTCATCGTGGGCATGGACTAGTTCAGTTAGTTTGGAGCAGTTATTGACTGCGAGAGATAGCTGGTGACCATTCGAGATCTTAGTGGGGGAGTTCTTAACGTGTATGGCGAGGGTACGCATCCTGGGTCGGCATTTTGTTCGACTGCCAGGGCGAGGCAGAGTTTGCAGCCAGGTTGCCGTGGGTTTGTAGCTTATGTGATGGACACACGAGTGGCCGCAGGGAGGCCAAGTTCGATTTACGAGGTTCTGATAGTGTGCGAGTTTCCGAATGTTTTCCCCGAGAACTATCGGGCGTGCCTCCGGAAAGAAAAGTGGAGTTCCGTATAGATTTGGTTCCGGGAGCGGCACCTATCGCCAAGGTGCCTTATCGCCTCGCACCGCCAGAGATACAGGAGTTATCTTTACAGCTTGAGGAGCTGTTGGGGAGGGGTTTATTCGACCGAGTAGCTCACCTTGGGGAGCGTTGATCCTTTTTGTCAAGAAGAAGGATCGTTCACACCGTATGTGTATTGATTACCCGAAGTCGAACAAGTTAACAGTCAATAACCGGTATCCGTTGCCGAGGATCGATGATTTGTGCGATCAGTTGCACGGGGCATCTTGGTTTTCCAAGATAGACTTGAGGACGGGATATCATCAGATGAGGGTTCAGGATAAAGATATCCAGAAGACTACATTCAGAATTCATTATGGACATTACGAGTTTGTGGTGTTGCCTTTTGGGCTCACCAATGCCCCAGCTGTGTTCATGGATCTCATGAACAGGGTGTGCAGGCCGATGCTGGATTGGTCGGTGATTGTATTCATTGATGATATTTTGGTATATTCGAGGTCTAGAGAACAGCATGAGGAGCATTTGAGGGAGATCCTTGGAGTTCTGTGATTGGCCGGCTATTATCGGAGGTTCATTAGGGATTTCTCCAAGATCGTCGTGCCACTTACCAAGATGACCCAGAAGGGTGTTGCATTTTCATGGGTTCCGGAGCAGCAGTCCTCATTTGAGACACTTCGCCAGAAGTTGTGCGAAGCCTCGGTGCTTGCACTCCCGGAAGAGATGGAGGATTTTGTGGTGTATTGTCATGCATCAATATCTGGGTTGGGGGTAGTGCTTATGCAAAGGGGGCACATGATAGCATATGCATCGAGGCAGCTGAAGCCTCATGAGTCGAGATATCCTACCCATGATCTGGAGTTGGGGGCTGTGGTGTTTGCCCTCAAGATCTGGCATCACTATCTGTATGGGGTTCGATGTACCATATACACGAACCACAAGAGTCTGAAATACTTGATGGATCAGCCCAACCTGAATATGCGCCAGAGGAGATGGTTAGATGTGGTGAAGGATTATGATTTTGAGATCCTGTACCACCCGGGCAAGGCTAATGTTGTAGCTGATGCTTTGAGTCGAAGGGCGGAGAGCTCCCTGATTCGAGACGTTTGTATTGTAACAACGTGAATTTTCAAAACAAAATTTTCATTTCTTAAAACATGTTTTCTTCTAAATCAAGCCATAAAAAACCAATGTATGATAATCATAATACAAAACATATCAAATCCGAAGATCATAAAATAAATCTTCCGTCAGTGTGTACAGATCACGCCGACGCCTTCCCACGGTCCTCGCTAGTACCTGAAACACCTGACACAACAACTATAAGCATAAATGCTTAGTGAGTTCCCCAAAATACTACTTACACATATACGCCTTTCCAGGCCATGACCTTTCGGTCCATGTGTCTCAGGGGACTTCCGTCCCAACCCGGTAAACCTTCCGGTCCTACCTGTGTCGACCTTCCAGTTCACATCACAATGCCTTCCGGCCCATCACATAATGCCTTTCGGCCCATGACATAATGCATTCCGGCCCATATCAAGCATAGCATACATAACACATACAAAACGGTTAACTTAATCACATACAATGCATACATTTCATAACATATCAGACCTTCCGGCCACACATAGATACCCTTCTGGGTACAGTATAGTGAGAAGACTCACCTCGTAGGAAGTCTAGAATCTCACGTGCTCGATATCTCCGAATCTCGAAACGACGACCCAACCCTGCCTATTCACAACGAAACATCATTCTAATCAATATAGGCTTCCAAGATGAAGCTACACCCTATTCCTTATACCTCGGAGGGGTAAAAGACCATTTCACCCCTCCTTGACTCAAAAGTCCACAGGTTGACAAAAACCCTAAAAGTCAACAAAAGTCAACAGCAAGCAGTACACGCGGCGTACCAGCTTTTGTACGCCAGTGAACTACAATCGGGGGTCTCAACCCCTTACGCTGCGCGTACTGAGAGTTACGCCCAATGTAAGTCTCAGTTTCAGCCATTCCATGGATTTTGGTCTTAAACGGTTAAGACACTCCTTCAACTTCCAGATTTGGCTCTCCTTAAGCCTCTTATCGCATAAAGTAAGAACCTTTAAGCCTTGGCATGGCTGTAAATGTCCCTACACCCTCTAACACCTTTCCTTTTTCCTCCAAAGGTCTAGATCTCATGCATGGCTCAATATTTACGTCCAAGATTACATTTTTATAAAAATACAACTCAAATAGTCTTGGAATATGATAGATCTAGGCCAATGGAGACTACTTGCTCATAAAGTCTCCATCTTGGGACCAAAAACCCTAGAAATTGGTCCAAGAAGAACACCATGTAAACTACAAGGCAAGATCTGAACTTTTTACCTCAGGAAGAAGCTCCAACCTTTGTTGTCCTCAGATCTACACTTGTCCACTAACTTCTAGCCTCCACAATGGACTCCTCTTCTCTTTTGCTACCTTGAAATGACACTTTGAAGCTTAGAACACTCACACCCAAGCTAAAAATGAAGGAAATGCTCTCTTGGGGTTTCTTTCTAAAGGATGGTGGCTGAGGGACAAGACAATCTCATTCCTTTTATAGCCCTCAAATCATATTAGGGTTTTGGGTCTGGACCGGTTACGCCCGGCGTAACATTAGGTACGCCCAGCGTACCCGGGTGACAACGCGTTTCAATTAAGCGCACGAGTACGTGCAGCGTACTCTTTGTATGCCCGGCATACTCGTCCAACACAAAGGGAGAAAATAGACAAATTGAGAAAGATGAAGGGTTAAATGGTCGTACCTGAATTTCAGGCTGTTACAATTCTCCCCCAATAGAACTAGACTTCGTCCCCGAAGTCTTATACCAAAAACAACTCTCGATGCTGCTCCCGCATCTCCGACTCGGACTCCCATGTCAGCTCGGACCCCTTCCGATGCTGCCACTACACTTGCACCAAAGGCACTTCCTTGTTCCTCAGAACCCTAACCTTTCGATCCCTAATTGCCACCGGTCTCTTAACATAGTTCAGGACCGCATCCACCCGAATATCCTCTAATGGTACCACTGCCGACTCGTCGGCTATAGACTTCCTCAATTGCGACACATGAAAGTTTTCGTGAATCTAATCCAACTACGCAGGTAGATCCAAACGGTAGGCTACCCTGCCTACCGTCGCGATTACCCTGAAAGGTCCAATATATCGAGGCCCCAACTTTCCCCTCTTCCTGAATCGGATCACTCCTTTCCAAGGAGAGACCTTTAAGAGTACGAGGTCACCAACCTGAACCTCACGGTCGGACCGACGCCTGTCTACATAACTCTTCTGGCAACTCTGAGCGGTCAACAATCTCTACCTGACCTGCTGTATCTGCTCCGTCGTTTGAAGCACGATCTCCGTACTACCCATTACATGTTCCCCACCTCTCCCCACCAAATGAGGGTCCGGCACCTCCTCCCATACAACATATCAAAGGGTGGCATACCAATGCTCAAATGATGCTGCTGTTGTACGAAAACTCTGCCAAGGGTAAATATGTGTCCCAACTTCCTCCAAAATCCAAAACAGACGCTCGGAGCATATCCTCGAGTGTCTGAATCGTCCACTCACTCTGCCCGTCCGTTTGTGGGTGGTATGCGGTACTGAAATGCAGCCTCATACCCAACTCCTCGTGAAACTTCTTCCAAAATATGGAAGTAAATTGTACGTCTCGATCTGAAACAATCGACATCAGAACCCCATGCCGCAATACCACCTCCCTCACATACAACTTTGCCAACCTCTCAGCAGAAGAGCTCTCACTGATAGCCAGAAAATGCACGCTCTTCGTCAACCTATCCACGATCACCCAAATTTCATCCACTCCCCTCGTAGTCCTTGGCAATTTGGTGATAAAACCCATGGTAATCTGTTCTCACTTCCACTCGGGGATCTCCAGCGGCTGCAGCTTACCATGCGGATGCTGGTGGCTGGCCTTAACCTGGCGACAAGTTAGGAACCTCTCGACGAACCATGCAACATCCCTCTTCATACAGGGCCACCAATACTCCTTCTTTAGGTTCAAATACATCTTAGTGGCCCCGGGATGGATCGAGAACTTCGATCGATGTGCCGCTTCCATCAAAATGGTACACGTCCTACCCACAAATCGTACCTAAATCCGACCCTGAAATGTCATACGTTCCCAACTATCGGTAACGAACTTCGATACCTCCCCGACAACTCGCTCCCTCTTTCGGTTTTTTAGTCTCATAGCCTCAGCCTGGGCCCCTCGGATGGTGTCTAATACCGGAGTCATCACTGTCAACCTCATACAAATGTCCTGAATCGGGGTGCGCTCCGCTCTACGGCTCAAAGCATCGGCTATGATATTAGTCTTGCCCGGGTGGTACAGGATCTCACAATCATAATCCTTCACCACATCCAACCATCTCCTCTGGCACATATTCAGGTTTCGCTGATCCATCAAGTACTTCAAACTCTTGTGGTCCGGGTATATGGTATACCGAACCCCATACAGATAGTGCCGCCAGATCATGAGGGCAAACACCATAGCCTCCAGCTCCAGATCGTGGGTGGGATATCTGGACTCATGAGGCTTCAGCTGCCTTGATGCATACGCTATCACGTGCCCCCTTTGCATAAGCACTGCCCCTAACCCAGATATTGATGCATCACAGTATACCACAAAATCCTCCATTCCTTCCGGGAGTGCGAGAACCGGGGCCTCGCACAACTTCTGGCGAGGTGTCTCAAATGAGGAATGCCACTCCGGACCCCATGAAAATGCAACACCCATCTGTGTCATCTTGGTAAGTGGCACGACGATATTGGAGAAATACCTAATAAACCTCCGATAATAGCCGACCAATCCCAGAAAGCTCCTAATCTCAGTTGGTGATCTCGACACCTCCCATCTCATCACTGCCTCGATCTTGGCCGGATCGACCAATATCCCTTTCTGGTTAACAAGATGCCCTAGGAACTGGACCTCTCGTAACTAGAAATCACACTTGGAGAATTTGGCATACAACCTCTCCGATCTCAGAACTCCAAGGATCTCCCTGAAATGCTCCTAATGTTGCTCTCTAGACCTCGAATATACCAAAATATCGTCAATGAATACGATAACCGACCGATCCAACATCGGTTTCCACACCTTGTTCATGAGATCCATGAACGCAGCTGGGGAATTGGTGAGCCCAAAAGGCATCACCACAAACTTGTAATGTCCATAATGAGTTCTGAATGCAGTCTTCTAGATATCTTCATCCCGAACCCTCATCTGATGATAACCCGACCTCAAGTCTATCTTGGAGAACCAAGATGCCCCCTGCAACTGATTGAACAGATCATCGATCCTAGGTAACAGATACCGGTTCTTGACCATCAACTTGTTCAACTGCCGGTAATCAATACAAATCTGGTGTGAACCATCCTTCTTTTTGACAAAAAGGATCGGCGCTCCCCAAGGTGAGTTACTCGGTCGAATGAACCCCCCTCCCCAACAACTCCTAAAGCTGTGAGGATAACTCATGCATCTCTGGTGGAGCGAGGCGATAAGGCGCCTTGGCGATAGGTGCTGCTCCCAGAACCAAATCGATACGGAACTCCACTTGTCTTTCCAGAGGCACGCCCGACAGTTCCTCGGGAAAAACATCCGGAAACTCGCACACTACCGGGACCTCGTCAATCGAACTTGGCCTACCCGCGGCCACTCGTGTGTCCATCACATAGGCTATGAATCCACTGCAGCCCTGCTGCAATCTCTGTCTCGCCTTGGCAGCTGAACAAAACGCTAACTCAGGACGTGTACCCTCACCTTACACGGGAAGAACTCCCCCACTAGGATCTCGTATGGTCAGCAACTGTCTCTCACAGTCAATAACCGATCCAAACTTACTCAACCAGTCCATTCCCAAGATGACATAGACATCTCCCATCGTGATAGGAACTAGATCTATTGGGAACTTGACACCAAAAAATCTCGAGCACACATCCTCGAATCACCTCGGTGGCATTTACCGCTTTCTCATCAGCTATGGAAACCCTCAGGGGTCGACTCATCACCTCTCGATCAATACTAATGTGCTGACTAAAAGCCAAAGATACAAAATACCGACTCGCACCCGAGTCAAATAATACAAAGGCAGGTACATAATTCACAAGGAAAGTACCTATGCATCTCATAATATAAGCACAATACCTGAACATGAAAGTAAATAAACGAAATAATACATACCAGCCACGACATCGGGCGCCGTGCGGACCTCCTTCGCAGTCAACTAAAAAGCTCTCCCACGAGCCTTCGGAGCCTCAGCCTTCGCCGGTCGAATCTCGGTAACCCTGGCAGCAGGCGCAGATCCCTGTGCTAATCCCTGGTGTAGCCGAAGACACTCAGCCTTCCGATCGCCGGTCTGGTTGCAATGGAATCAAACCATAAATCCCTTGGGTCAATCCCTGCTGATATGCCCCTCCTTGCGACATTTGTAGCAAGCACCTGATCGATAGGCCCCCTCATGACCCTTGCCGCACTTTCCACAAGTGCGACCCTTCTGGCCTCCCATCCTCGAATCGGCGGACTTGGTCCGCTTGGCTGCTGGCTGAGACTGAGCCGGCCGCCGATCTATTCTCTGAGACGCGGCCTCCTCCCTGGCCTGAGTCTCCAACTCAATCTCCCTCTTCCGGGCATTTTCCTAGAGCTCAGCAAATGTCCGGTACGTCGATCGAGTTCGATATGAACTCCCGAATATCTGTCCTCAGAATACCCAAATATCGGCTCATCCGTGCCTCCTCAGTAGACACCTGCTCAGGGCAGAATATCGCACTCTCATGAAACTTCTGGGTGACCACAACAACTGAATCATTACCCTGCTTGAGGGTCAAGAACTCCTAAATCAGCCATTCCCTCTCCACCATGGGAACATACTCATCTCTGAACATGGTGGTGAACCTCTCCCAGGTCACTGCTGAAATCTATGCAAGAGTGAAGTTCGCTGTCACGAACTTCCACCAATCCTTTGCTCCTGGGCGGAGCTGGTTCAAAGTGAACCGTACCCTCAGATGCTCCGGACATGAACACGTATAGAAGCATCCCTCAATGTCAGCAATCCATCTCATCGCAGCGATCAGATCCTGCATCCCATTAAAATCGGGTGGCTTCATGAATCTGAAATTCCAGAACAACAGCGAGTCACCTCGCTGAGGTCTGGCAGCCATAGCTGCTGTAGCTGCAGCGGCTGCGACCTCAGTCACCACGGCGTACTGCTCATCAAAAGTCTCCAACAGCGTGGTCTTGAGAGACCCAAACATCCCCAGAATCTCGGTCCTGATTGCCGTAGCCACTTCATCGTGGATCATCTGATCAAGCTCCTTGTCACTCACACCGCTTGTCCCAGGTCTGTGGCATGTCCCAACCATAATGCCTCTGAATTACAACATAAAAATGTCAGAGATGCGATCGAGCATACTCGCACTCGATAATGCAACCCTACTCGGCCTCCGATACCCAAAGGATTCTTACTTGGGTTGCCCACTGATCCAGTGGCTTCAGTAGTACGGGCCCTATACTACTGATTACACTGCATCATCATTCACCCCAAGTCCTCCTCCTTGGACCCTGGAACGCGAGTACTCTATTCTTGCTATGCATTGGCTACCTACTCGCTCTCAAGGCATCTCATACCAGTAGGATTCCCCTAGACTAAGGCATCACAAACCAGGCCACTCTAGTCCGAATATTTATACCTAGTCTACTCTAGGATGCATAACATATCATAGGATATCTCATAACACATATTGTAAGGGTATTTTGGGGATTTTACCGTTTGGGCGTTGGCTGACCGTACACACTGCTCCTTCTTTGGTTATCACAAAACCTCTTATAAAATTTTATGCTTTTATTATTGGAAATTTTTTCTCAAATCCTCGGTTTGAGTTCAGTGACTCCCTAAGGTGCACCAGAATCCCTCAAACCAAGGCTCTGATACCAACTAGTAACAACGTGAATTTTCAAAACAAAATTTTCATTTCTTAAAACATGTTTTCATCCAAATCAAGCCATAAAAATCCAATGTATCATAATCATAATACAAAACATATCAAATCCCAAGAGCATAAAATAAATCTTTCATCAGTGTGTACAGATCACGCCGGTGCCTTCCCACGGTCCTCGCTAGTACCTGAAACACATAACACAACAACTGTAAGCATAAATGCTTAATGAGTTCCCCAAAATACTACTTCCACACATACGCCTTTCCAAGCCATGACCTTCCGGTCCATGTGTCTCAGGGGACTTCCGTCCCAACCCGATAAACCTTCCAGTCCTACTTGTGTCGACCTTCCTGTCCACATCACCATGCTTTTCGACCCATAACATAATGCTTTCCGGCCCATAACATAATGCCTCCAGGCCCATATCAAGCATAGCATACATAACACTTACAAAACAGTTAACTTAATCACATACAATGCATACATCTCATAACATATCCAACCTTCCGGCCATACATAGATACCCTTCCAGGTACAGTATAGTGAGAAGACTTACCTAGTAGGAAGTGTAGTATCTCACGTGCTCGATATCTCCAAATCTCGAAACGACGACCCAACCCTGCCTATTCACAACGAAATATCATTCTAATTAATATAGGCTTCCAAGACTAAGCTACACCCTTTTCATTATCCCTTAGTGGGGTAAAAGACCATTTCACCCCTCCTTGACTCAAAAGTCCACATGTTGACCAAAACCCTAAAAGTCAACAAAAGTCAACAGCAAGCAGTACGCACGGCGTACCAGCTTCTGTACGCGGGGCGTATGCCAACGAACTACGATCAAGGGTCTCAACCCCTTACGCTACGCGTACTAAGAGTTACGCCCAACGTAAGTCTCAGTTTCAGCCATTCCATGGATTTTGGTCTTAAACGGTTAAGACTCTCCTTCAATTTCCAGATCTGGCTCTCCTTAAGCCTCTTATCCCATAAAGTCAGAACCTTTAATACCTTTGCATGGCTGTAAACGTCTCTCCACCCTCTAACACCTTTCCTTTTTCCTCCAAAGGTCTAGATCTCATGCATGGCTCAATATTTATGTCCGAGATTACATTTTTATGAACATAAAACTCAAATAGTCTTGGAATATGATATATCTAGGCCAATGGAGACTACTTGCTCATAAATTATCCATATTGGGACCAAAAACCCTAGAAATTGGTCCAACAAGTACACCAAATAAATACAAGGCAAGATCTGAATTTTTGACCTCAGGAAGAAGCTCCAACCTTTGTTGTCCTTGGATCTACACTTGTCCACCAACTTCTAGCCTCCACGATGGACTCCTCTTCTCTTTTGCTACCTTGAAATGACACTTTGAAGCTTAGAACACTCACACCCAAGCTAAAAACGAAGGAAATGCTCTCTTAGGGTTTTTTTCTGAGGGATGGTGGCTGAGGGACAAGACCATCTCATTCCTTTTATAGCCCTCAAATCATATTATGGTTTTGGTTCTGGACCGGTTATGCCCGGTGTAACCTTAGGTACGCCAGCCTACCCGGGTGACAACGCGTTTCAATTAAGCGCACGAGTATGCGCAATGTACTCTTTGTACTTCCATCTTACTCGTCCACCACAAAGGGCCAAAATGACATTGTGGGAAAGATGAAGGCTTAAATGGTCGTACCTGAATTTTGGGTTGTTACTGTTGGATTAGTGTCTAAGTCCATAACTATTTTGGTATGTACTTGACCCGATGGTGCATGGTCCTTTTGGGTTGCCTTCACCAAAGCAACTTGATACGATGAATTATGGAGAGAAAGGATTAAATATGATTTATTAATATATTATGGGAATAATATATTAAAGGAGAAATCATATTGTTTAATTAATATTAGTCAATAATTATTTGGTAATTAGTTTTGTGACTAAAAGAGATTAATTAAACTTAAGGGACTGGAATTGTAATTATAAGATAATTGCAATTTGGGCCATGGATTGCCTTGTATTAAGGGATGGACGAATTCTAATGGAAAACCCATAAGGAAATCGTCTATGGGCTTGATAAAAGGAGTCTATGGGTTGCTTAGGGCTTAAGCATCCAAATTAGGGTTTCCTTGTTAGATAACCCTAATAGCCCAACTATATAAAGACCCCTTAAGGCTAAAAAACGTGGCTAAGCTTCTTGTTAGGGTTTCTACACGTTTTTTGGTAGCCTCCATCCTCTCTCCTCTTCATCCTCTTGCTTATGGTGTTTGTGAACCATTAGAGGAGTGACACTTGTGACTCTAAGCATTCCAAAGTCAATATAAGGAGATTTGGGATTGTTATTGCTACATAACAATCAAGGTATGATCTTAAACCTAATTACATGTTAATATGATTACTTGCATGCTAGAATTAGGGTTTATAGTCTTGGATTCAAAGCATGTACAATAGAGAAACCTAGATCCAAGCATTAGGGTTTGTATGAGCACATAGGATGTCTTATGACCAAAACCCATCAGTGGTATCAGAGTCTAGCTTGGTTTCAATTGTATTGATGCATTGTATAACTGGAAAATTCGATTTTTTGGATTCTGGAGGCTGGACTCGCCGAGTCCATGGCTAAACTCGCCGAGTCCATGCAGACTCGACGAGTCCATGCCTGACTCGACGAGTCAACTCGTCAGATAATGTTTCTCTCGAGATTTCTTGCTGTTTTTGCATATGGATAGTTACCTTATCATGTTAGATCAATATAAATCCGATTTTATGATATATATGAGTATATTATTGATCTAATTAAAGATAATTATCAATTAATAAGATAATTGTTTCCTTATAAGATAATTGATTAATTATTTTGAGTAAATTGATAAATTGTTTTGCAAGAAATCATTAAACAAATCAAATATGGATAATTATGTAATTAAATGTTAGTTTAGATTATTTGTTATTTGATCCTTCTTGTTATGAAAAGTTTCATATTTTCCCCTTTAGGTTTTATAGTTTAAATTTGAACCCAAAAGTTTTGAAGTTTTGAAATTTAAATAGTTAAAACCCTAATGTTTTGAAATGTTTCAAAACTTGCCCTCAAGTTTTGAAATTTAAAAGTTGATTAAAAGTTTAATTAGGAATGTTAAATTCTAAAACCCTAGTAATGTTTTGAAAAGTTCAAATTACACCCTTATGGTTTTATTAATTAATTAAGGAGTATAATTAAAAGAGGTTTAATAAATCCATAAAAGTTTAGATTAACCATTTAATTGAATTAAAAGTGTAATTGTTAAAGTTAACCATATAGTATTTTAAAGTATAAAATACACCTTATACTATATATAACATTAAAAGTATAACATTATATATATGTATGAGTAAAAGTCAGTGTTACCGTTAGTAGGCCTCATTCACGAAGCTGGTCTATAAGGGGTGTTTAAGGAAATTGCCTATAAAATGGTGATTGAATGGGTATCCACTCTTACCCACCGCACTCTTGACTAGTGGAGGGTCGTTAGCCAAACGGGTAGGATAGGACGAAACCTTCCATTATAAGTATAATGAAATACAAAGTAACTAAATGTTTTTTAAATTCCCAATCTTAGTTACTTAGGCAAAAGTGAATTGATGCAATTCCATGAAATTACACTTTGTGCCCTTGCGAAGACGTTAGTGGAGCGTGTGTGGTTTACCGGCACACTAAATGGTTCTAAGCAAAGGTAGCAAAGGGTGACTCAATGTTTGTCATAGTTTGGTGGAGCGTGTGTGGTTTACCGGCACATCGAATAGGTGATTGTAACATGTGAGGGCACCATGTAGTTTGCATGGTTATTCACACCCGCTTTGTGATCCTCGGCATCCCAGTCACAAACAAGAGAGGCATATCGAGATTTAAACATGCCATTAAAATATTCAATGAATCTCAAAGGATCTAGGAGTTTTCATAGATTTAAAACTTAAAATTATTTTTCGTTTTTCATGGTGGAAATTAGTGAATCGTCATTCACTTACCTTCAAATATTCTGCAATTAGGGTTACGGCATCCCTCTCCCGAGTTGTAGAATATTGTGTTGGGTCCTAGCCTTAGTATTTCATTTGGGTGATTTACTAAGGACTCAATCTATCAACTAACTTGAATTCGTTTTTCTCCCGTTTTGTAGATGTCAAAGTTTGACAACTATGGTCTTCCCGAATCCCGTGGAACAAGTATTCCACATGAAGATGATATTCCACGATTCGATCGAGGAACAAGAAATCATGCTTCACTTCCTCCTCCTCCTCCAATTATTCTCCCAAACCCACAAGATTGTAATATTGAAAGGTTCAATATCACTCAAGCCCTTTTGGCAAGTAAACATAAAGAAGGAAAGACGGTGTGTGCACACGTCTTAGGGATGAAGTCACACATTGATAGGTTAAGAATGATGGGATCCGTTTTCGGTGAAGAGATGGTTGTTGATTGGGTTCTTCAGTCACTTCCTAACTCGTATAGTGAGTTCGTAAGAGAGTACTATATGATGAACCACGACGTGACCCTTATTGATCTTACCTATATGCTTGTTGCTGCTGAATCAGCAATGGTTTGGCGCAATAGAAAAAGCAAAGTTGATTGGTGAATCTGCCTTCAAGACCTCTATGGATTTAGACAATGGCAATGATCAAAAAGTTTGATCATAAGAGAAAGGCAATGTTTGAGGTAGTTCCATGTGTTGTTCCAAAAGAGTCAATTTGCTTTTATTGCCAAGAGAAGTGGCATTGGAGACAAAGTTGCCCTATTAACCTAAGAGATCTAAGAGATGGGAGAGTCAAAAGTATGACTACGCTTCAGGTAAAATCCACTATCTAACTCCGTTAAGTTCCTATTCATTGATTCTTAATACATGATGTGATAAGATTACATTTGAATGTTTTGTAGGATCGGTGAAAAGAAAGGAAGCTTGATAAGAGAGCAAGATGAATCTAATCACAAGAGATGGATCTCGATCGCATGGACTTGAAGATTGGATTTTGACCTTAGATAGTTATGATAGAGTTGTTAGAAATTTTCCTTTTACATAGTTTTCAATAGATTTTGCATTGTAAGGACAAATGTTTTTCCGCTGCTTTTATAAATTAAATAAATATTGTTTAACTTATTTATTTACTTCCTTGCAATGAAATTGTTATGAAAATTGATGTTTGCATATTTCTACAACGAATGGATATGATTCTTAGTTATGTTATTTATGGAAACGTCGAGAATTTACCAAATAGGGAGAGTTTCTCATCGCCCAAAGTTTCAATTGGACAAAAATTTGGAATCACGCAACTTGGTTGCATGATGAATGAGAAATTTCGTATTTGGAAATTAGACTAATTCATTGACAAAGTGTCAAGTGAAGGATTAGGAGATCGAGTACACAAAGTTGTGTGTTGATCAAGTTCACCATAAGAGTAACAAATATACTCGTCATGATTTACTAAAGGCTTACTAAATATGATTACACTTACCAGATTAAGTGTAATTCTGAATTCATAAAAGGGTTTAGATCAATAGTAGAACGAATAAGAAGAATCAAGTAGGCAGAAAGATAAAAGTTTCTCCATTCTAAGAAGAAGGGAGAGTGGCTTTTATGCTTTATAATGGGTCTTAATGATTAAGAACCATATCTCAATTGATCCTCTAAGTAAGTCTTAGTACTATTGTATGAGGTATCAAGGATTGAATAAATGGTTAAATCAAGAAGTTTATCATACTTCGTTCCAATAACAAGTCTTAAAGTTAAGATTGTGACAATGAGTGAAAAGTATTAAAGGTTTATAACATTCATCAAATGTGGAAAGTTGTGATGTCTTGAATAAGACAAAGACCGACTAGGACCAATTTATGAAGTGTTTTGATAAAAACTACACTAACTCTTGAATATTTGTATTGACAAAAGAATCTTATATGTCAAGGAGTCAGTGGGAGTCTTAATGGTCTTGAAAGGTTTCAAAAACAAATCAAATAAACCTTATCGATCATCACTAGCACACGAGTTGAGGTTTACAACCTATCGTGAAGACATTATTTTGTTTCTGTGCCAATCCAATCGAGTTAATTATGCATGTGAGTCTTATGAGTTCTCATTTGAATGCATAAAAGGCAAGGGCCTTGATCAATGGAAAGTACATTGATAGGAAAAGGTGAGCTGCTTAACTACTTGGAAGCTGTGGTGGGCAGCTGTGCTACCATAAGGAAAGAAATCAAGATTAAGAAAGTTCGATCCATATGAGTTTGAATTTGTCGTAAACTTTGGTTTTTAACAAATGCACATGGATAGGAACACATACACCGTTTAAATCTAAGTGTCATAAGATTTCCTCCTTCATGAAAATGATTGTGAGAAAATGCTTTCACTAAGAAAGATTTTAAGAAGATAGTGATTGTAAAATTGCATTCTTCAATTCGATTATGGTTACGGCATCCCTTTCCATAATTTGAGGTTTGGAAATTAGTCTTAATTGTTTAGACACACATATGAACTATCGAAGGCAAAGGTGTATAAGTTCAAGAAGCCTTGATAAAAGATTATCAAAGCACTAAGTATTAGAAACATGAACTTAAGAAATTCAATAAGTATTGCTTTTCTGAAAGTTAAGATGTTTATGAATACATGTCGAAGCTAGTGGGAGCATAAGTGTTATGTTTTATAATAATCATCATGATAGTGGGAGCATAAATGTTATGATTGTATGATTATTAAGGCACGTATTGCATAGTTGGCAATATTAATTATAGAAAACAAGAGTCATACTTTGCAAAGTTCTAAGAGTTGAAAGGTTGTTTTGCTATAATTAACGGAGAGAATATTATGCTTCATTTCAAATCTAACGGATTAGGTTTAGAAATGTTAATAAACTTAGTCAAGGGTACATAGTGTGTTCTTGAAATTTCGATTATGATTACGACATTCCTCTTCACAATTCGAATTTTGAGAACATAGCAAATAAAACATTATGTGTCGTGTCCCATACGCTTCGGGTATAGGATCGATTGCAAATGATTTAATGTTTGACCATTCTAAAATTTTCCAAATGTCTAGCACATTTAGAGGGAAAAGGGACTAGAATCTGTTTTGACTAAAATAATTAAACAACTATCAAAGGACAATCCAAAGTTCGACGAGGATTGGTTGCTTGTGAGTAGTTGGATGCATGGTATTGAATGGTCCATATTGACATTATGATGAATAGAAAAGATTCTATTAAAAAATGAGTTGTCATATGGAACATATGGAAGCGTGTCCATACTGGGAAGTAAATATTGAAAATTTATGTCTAGATTAGAAACTTTTATGCAAAAGGATGTTCAAAGGAATGTACTTTGAGTGAGAGACATCATATCTAAGGAATTGTCTTGTAACAATCTCCGTTAGAGGACTTTTTAATATCATTGGCAATAGTCTTTGTGACTTTGGTGCAGTGACATTACAAAAGGATAGTTGCATAGAATGTTAGAATCTAGCATATTCTATAAGTAGTAAGAATTTGATATTCTTACACTTATGAAAAAGGATTCGGAGTTGTAAAATGAGAATGATTGGAAATGTGTTCAATTTGTCTATTTCACAAAAGTAAGAACCATAGGTAAACATTGTGTGCATGCTAGGAGAATGGGAAAAGTGTTGGAATTCAAGTAAGAAGTTGATTACCCGAAATGATAAATAATGAGTAATCAATATGGTGATAAATAAAAGGCATTTTATTTATACTCAAAGGTTTGAGGCCATATGGGATTAATATTATTCTTGTGTTTCACATTTGCATGTTTTGACTTCCAGAATAATTGAGTTTATTAAGAATAATCGAATTATTCAAATGGGCCACAGTCGTTCATATGTTGGAAGTAGATATGAATGAAGACTGTCGTGAATTGGTGTGTGGATTGTCTAGAAGAGTATTAGACATAAGCGAATGTTTGCTGCAACGTTCATGAGTGCTTATGAATATGATTTGAGCATTGGATTAAACTCACGCTCACTTGGATCACTCCATGGATTATATCACGAGTGATTAGTGAGACGATAATATCTTATATTCTTGAAACCAAGATGTGTGAGTTGTATCTTGCTAATCGGTTGCACATTGATAATATGTAAACGCACTAGTAACTTGGTGTTATAAAACATATTGTTGTGTGTGATTTGGTTAGTGAGAGCAAGCAAGCATTGTTTCAAAGTTTATCCGTTCCTTTTATCCAAAGAAGGATAAAAGCGACATCTTTGGGCCCCTCTATGGTTTAGTGATGACAAACGTAAATGCTCGGCCGGGCTAGGGCTAATTTGATTTGTTCAATTAGTCTATCGTCATAAATCAGAAATCGAGATATAGTACAAAGAGAATGATTAAAAATCATATCTCATATGATATCTAGAATGGAGGAATATATGATCCCTTATCTAAGGACACGCATATCTGATAGGATCAGAGTTGACAGCGGCTTTGGAAAGCTACGATTGCAGATCGGGATTTGAAGTCATACGCATAATAGTTATTAGACTTATCCAAGTGGGAGACTGTTGGATTAGTGTCTAAGTCCATAACTATTTTGGTATGTACTTGACCCGATCGTGCATGGTCCTTTTGGGTTGGCTTCACCAAAGCAACTTGATAGGATGAATTATGGAGAGAAAGGATTAAATATGATTTATTAATATATTATGGGAATAATATATTAAAGGAGAAATCATATTGTTTAATTAATATTAGTCAATAATTAATTGGTAATTAGTTTTGTGACTAAGAGAGATTAATTAAACTTAAGGGACTCGAATTGTAATTATAAGATAATTGCAATTTGGGCCATGGATTGCCTTGTATTAAGGGATGGACGAATTCTAATGGGAAACCCATAAGGAAATCATCCATGGGCTTGATAAAAGGAGTCTATGGGTTGCTTAGGGCTTAAGCATCCAAATTAGGGTTTCCTTGTTAGATAACCCTAATACCCCAACTATATAAAGACCCCTTAAGGCTCAGAAACGTGGCTAAGCTTCTTGTTAGGGTTTCTACACGTTTTTTGGTAGCCTCCATCCTCTCTCCTCTTCATCCTCTTGTTTATGGTGTTTGTGAACCATTAGAGGAGTGACACTTGTGACTCTAAGCATTCCAAAGTCAATACATGGAAATTTGGGATTGTTATTGCTACATAACAATCAAGGTATGATCTTAAACCTAATTACATGTTAATATGATTACTTGCATGCTAGAATTAGGGTTTATAGTCTTGGATTCAAAGCATGTACAATATAGAAACCTAGATCCAAGCATTAGGGTTTGTATGAGCACATAGGATGTCTTATGACCAAAACCCATCAGTTACATGTATGAGGTTGATAGTGATGACTCCAGTGTTGGACACCATTCGAGGGGCCCAGGCCGAGGCTGTGAGACCAGAAAACCGAAAGAGCGAGCGAGTCGTCGGGCAGGTATCGGAGTTCGTTACCGATAGCCGGGGACTTATGACATTTCAAGTTCAGATTTGGGTACCGTTTGTGGGCGGGACACGTACCATTTTGATGGAAGAAGCACATTGATCGAAGTTCTCCATCCATCCCGGGGCCACTAAGATGTATCTGGACCTAAAGAAGCAGTATTGGTGGCCCTATATGAAAGGGGATGTTGCATGGTTTGTTGAGAGGTGCGTAACTTGTCGCTAGTTTAAGGCCGAGCACTAGCATCCGCATGGTAAGCTGTAGCCTTTGGAGATCCCCGAGTGGAAGTGGGAACAGATTACCATAGATTTTATCACCAAATTGCCCAGGACTGCAAGGGGAGTCGATGCAATTTGGGTGATTGTGGATAGGTTGACGACGAGCTCTCATTTTCTTGCTATCAGTGAGAGCCCTTCTGCTAAGAGGCTGGCAGAGTTATATGTGAGGGAGGTGGTATCGCGGCATGGGGTTCCGATATCGATTGTTTCAGATCAAGACGTGCGATTTACTTCCAGATTTTGGAAGAAGTTTCACAAGGAGTTGGGTACGAGGCTGCATTTCAGTAGCGCATACCACCCAAAGATGTACGGGCAGAGCGAGCGAACGATTCATACACTCGAGGATATGCTTCGGGCATGCGTTTTGGATTTCGGAGGGAGTTCGGACACGTATTTTCCCTTGGCTGAGTTTTCGTACAACAACAGCCATCACTCGAGCATTGGTATGCCACCCTTTGAGCTGTTGTATGGGAGGATGTGTTGGACCCCCATATGTAATGGGTAGTATGGAGATCGTGCTTCAGATGACTGAGTAGATACAACAGGTCAGGCAGAGGTTCTCGACCGCTCAGAGTCGTCAGAAGAGTTATGCTGACAGGCGTCGGTCCGAGCTCGAGTTTTAGGTCGGTGAATTCATACTCTTAAAGGTCTCTCCTTAGAAAGGAGTGATCCGATTCAGGAAGAGGGGCAAGTTGGGGTTTCAATATATTGTACGTTTCAGAATAATCGCGAGGGTAGGCAAGGTAGCCTACCATTTTGATCTACCTGCGGAGTTCGGTCAGATTCACGACACTTTTCACGTGTCGCAGTTGATGAAGTGTATAGCCGATGATTCGACAGTGGTACCATTAGAGGATATTCAGGTGGATGCAGACCTAAACTACGTTGAGAGACCGGTGGTAATTAGGGATCGGAAGGTCAAGGTTCTGAGGAACAAGGAAGTGCCTTTGGTGCAAGTGAAGTGGCAACATAGGAACAGGTCGGAGCTGACTTGGGAGCCGGAGCGCGAGATGCGTGAGCAGCATCTAGAGTTGTTTGCAGAATGAGACTTTAAGGGCGAAGTCGAATTCTAGTGGGGGAGAATTGTAACATCCGAAATCCCAGGTATATTATTTTAATATTTTATTTTTGGAATTTGTAAAGGAACTCGGCGAGTTGATGCTGAGACTCGCCAAGTAGGGTCGCAGTTGATCATCCGGGTTCGCGTTGGACTCGGCGAGTCCATGAGTGGACTCAACGAGTCCACGTTGTTTAATGAAAACCTAATCCTCCAGGGTTGGAGCCTATTTAAAGGCCCTTATGGCCGTCCATTCTGGCTACCACACCCGAGAGAGAGTCTTAGATCGCTTTTGAGGAGAAGAGAAGCCATTGTTGATCAATTTTTGGTAAAATTTGAAGGAAAAGGTGACCAAGGCAAAAGAAGGCTAAAGAAGTGCAAATCTAGTGTCTTCAGACATCAAAGGCTTCATATTAAGGTATTCCTTCGGACCTTCTCCAGTTTTGGTTGTTGATTCATAGAGTTTGGGTTTTTTTAAACCCTTTGGAAGAAGAATATGTAGAGTATTTAGTCCCCTCTCGAGAGTGTGCTTTGGATCTGGACTCAAAGGGGTCCAAAGACTTCAACCCATGAAGATTTATGAGTCTTTTTGGGGTGATTGGAATTAGGTTGCCATTTTTGGGAATAAATCACCATTTGATGCCATTATGTATATATATAAGCATCAAGTTTCGAGCTTTACGTGATTATATTGCTTGGGAAGGACAGATCTATGGATTTTAGGAACAGATTTGACCTCAGGAGGTCAATAGAACTTTTGCATGGCATGTACTCGCTGAGTTAGTCTTGGGACTTGGTGAGTTGAGTCGAGGTAGCCCCATGATTCTTAACTAGGGACTCGTTGAGTAAAGAGAGGGACTCAACGTGTTAAATGGGACTAAAGAGTTAAGTGGATGCAGATGGACTCGCCGAGTTTCCCAAGTACACTCGCCGAGTCGGGTCAAAGTTTGACCGTTGACTTTTGTTGACTTTTAGGGTTTGGTCAACAACGAGGGCCTTTGAGCCCAAGGAGGGGTAAAATGGTCTTTCACCCTTCTGAGGGATCTTAGAGAAAGTAGAGTCTAGTTCTTAGAGTTTTATTTATGAGAATATTACTTTATGTGTTTAGGCGGAAGCTAGATCGTATTTCTACCGAGTCAGTGATTTACCGAGATATCAGAGGTGAGTCTTCTCACTATACTGTACCTGGAAAGGTAGCTATGTGTGACCGGAAGGTCTGATATGCTATAAGATATATGCATTGTATATGATTAGTTACCCGTTTTGTATGTGCTATGTATGGTATGCTTGATATGGTCCGAAAGGCATTATGTTATGGGCTGGAAGGCATTATGATGTAGACCGGAAGGTCAGGGAATTATGGACCGGAAGGTTTACCGGGTTGGGACGGAAGTCCCCTGAGACACATGGACCGGAAGGTCATGGCCTGGAAGGGCGTATGTGTGTAGGTGGTATTTTGGGGAACTCACTAAGCATTTATGCTTACAGTTGTTGTGTTACGTGTTTCAAGTACTAGCGAGGACCGTGGGAAGGGGCCGACATGATCTGTACACACTAACGGAAGATTTATTTTATGATCTTGGGATGTATTTTATTGTGATGACATTTGCTAAACATGAGATTTGAGAATATTAAATGATTGTTTATGTTGTTTGAAAAATGAAAAACTTGTTTTGAAAATTCACGTTGTTACAACGACACTAAGGCCGACCCATTGGTTTGATAACAATATTCTTGATATGCTGAGTATGGAATAGATATGCATGTTTGTCTTGATATGATTTTCTTGTAGATCTATAGGACTAGCATGTGATATTGTTTGTTTATCTATATATGATATTATCTATTATATGTCGACATGTTGTCACACCCCCAAACTGAATTGGTGGAAACATTTGGGGGTGGAGGACGTCATGTATAGTATCATAACAATGCACAATAGTAAAACAACCAACAACATCCATTCCATTAATAATATAGTAAAATACATGTGTGTTCTTCGCAAAGTAGTATGACACCAAAAATGTATATATGTCAAAAATAAATGACGATTCTTGATCTTGCTCTGCCTTCTCAAAATCTGTGCAAATGTACCTATCTACTAGTGACCTGAAAATACAAGTTATTTTGAAAGAGAGAGTATCAACATAAAATTTGAGTAAGTACATAAGTATTTGGTGTCAATAGTTTATATTTGTTTCATGAAGATGTTTGTAACTGTTTTGATGTAAATGTTTGTATACTTCCTACAAATCTTATATTTTCAACTAAAATAAAAAGTAGTCTTCTACCAAGACTCAACTGTTTTGTATGTTTGTTTTCTTTTATAAATGTATGTTTTTCCAAGTTTATGACTATCTTTACTAGAAATATAGTTTGCATTTCTCAATGAGAATATTACTATATGAAATGTAATGGAAAATGAAGATGTATAGTAGGGATGTGTAAAATACCATTCTGAAGCACTAACTACCTTAAAACTAAATTGTTAATTAATGTAAAAATGTGATTAGGTTATAACCATGCTTGATTGACTAGTATAAAACACAATGTTCTTCATACGTCGAATACGGTATGACATTTGTCACCCGTAGACCTGCAGGTCCCACTATAGCTAGCAACTAGGTGTAGGATGATCAATCTCGTATAGATCTATACACAAAATCACGCTCTCCCTCGAGGAGACTCTGGTTATAAAACAGGACACAATAAGTATATTGCTATGCCATGAAATAGTGTTTCACATTATAGTTATTCAATTCTTGTTATAGTATGTTTTGTAATGTATAGTAATGATATAAATGTACTGACTCGTGTATGTTTCTATGTTCTAGAAATAGTATGTAGGGACTCTCTAAACTATACCTATTATAGTTTACTATTATGTTTGTTTGAACTGTTACTGATTTGTAGAAAAGACTCAATTACTCACCATACGCAACGAAGTTAAGTATGTTCCTTAAAAATGGGTTTAATATTCATATATTTAATAAGTATAAATACAATTTAACCGACCGTCGGACTGGTGATCCTACCCTAAGCCCACAACCAAACAAGGAACAGGAGTCAAGGTATATAGCAATCGTCCTAAGTCCGTCAAAGCATACTTATACGTAAATAAATAGACAAATATGATTTGATATTAAAGAATTTTATAATGGTTTAAAAGAGTTTTAACAAGTTTTGAGGATAAGAAATCCTTTTCGTTGTTGTTTTCACATGTAAATGGTTAACACATTTGTATTGTGGTCTACTTGTATTTGATGGGTTTTGAGCATTCTAACACTTCCTAAGTGTACATGCAACCCTGATAACCTTGGATCTATGTTTGTCTAATTATCATGCAAAGTTGAATTCCAAGGTTATATTCCTATCTAGCATACATGGGGAACAATTTTAACATAAAGTATAGATAGAATAACTTACCTTGTTGTTGTTTTTGTTCCTTGAAACCTTGTGAGCCTAGCACCCCAAGTGTGATGCCTCAAATGCTTCACACAACACCAAATGCTCTTGGAAGAACTTATGAGAGTATACACACTTCTCAAAATCGGCCAAGCCCTCTTGTTTCTTAGTTTAGCCGATTTTAGGTGGAGAACATGTTACTTATATAGTGTTGACACATCTAGGGTTAAACCCTAATGTGTCATGACTCTTCATTTCCATGACCCATGGGTTTGTAACTCCCATGGAGCATCCATGGAGCATCCTATGGGTGGAACCCAACTTGATAGTCCATGGAGCCTTTTAGCCCACTATACAAGATATGGATGATTTACATAATCAACCCATATATTTAATTAGTTATCTTTTGATCACTTAATTAATTCTAAATTAATTCTTGATCAAACTAATCAAATAATATTATTAATATATTAGAACTTATAATATATTAATAATCTCCAAGTGTTATTTCTCTCATTTAGTCTATCCAATTGCATGGTGCCATGCAACCCAAATGGACCATGCCGGGTCGGGTCAAGTACACACCAGAAATAGTTATGGACTTAGACACCTTATCCAACAGTCTCCCACTTGGATAAGTCTAATAACTATTACTGCAAGTATGACTTCAGGAACCGATCGGAAATCGTAGCTCTTTACAAGGTTTCTCGAAACTGAGAAGATGATGGTACGCCATTTAAGATAAGTGATCATATAATCCTCTGTTCTAGATATCAGTCGGACAAATACATGGAACAATGTCTTACTTACTGTCCAACAGTTTGTTTCCCGATTTCCGATTTGTTTGACAAAGAACTTTATTGAACACATCAATTTAACTTCTGACCGGGCCCGGTACATAGGTCAAAACAAAATCATCGAGGGGCCCAGATATCAGCTTCTAATCCAAGAAGGAACAGATAAACTTCTACTCATATGTTTGTTCTACTACTCATTGAATTACACACAAGAGCGCGATTTATAACATCGAGTTACCAATGCATTTTTCGTACAATCAATGCATAACCAACTTGTAAGTAACAAATCATATCTCTAGGTTTAAAGACTTATATGATATTACCGTCTCACGATCACTCGAGATAGAATTCCATGAAGTGATTCCAGTGAGCGTGGGTTGAGTCCAATGCTCAGAACTTATGAGCACTCATGATTGTTGTAGCCTTGTCCAAGACCTCTACAACCAAACATGATAGTCTTGATTCATACCTACTTCCGACATATGACCGACTGTGGAGGTTTGAATAATATGTTATACCAAACAAAATTATTCTGGAAGTCAAAACATGCAAAAGAAATATAGTAAACGATCGACAAGAGATAGTAACACTTTACTCATAAATAAAACACTTTTATTCATCATCAAATGTCAATTACACTTTACAAATTTCGAGGTTATCTAACTACTAAATCTAATATCATCCTTCAGCCCTATGCTCCGAGCATGCTGGAGATGCTTAACCCGAGTCAGTCCCTTCGTGAGGGGATCTGCCGGATTCTCATCTGATGATACCCTCTTTGCCACGAGGAGTCCTTCTTCGATCCGATGTCTGATGAAATGGTATTTTCTGTCGATGTGTCTGGATCTCCCGTGATCCCTTGGTTCCTTGGCTAAGGCAACAACACTTTCACTATCACAGAAAATTTCCATTGGCTCTTTAATAGCTGGTACAACTCCAAGGTCTCCAATGAAGTTCCTCAGCCATAACGCCTCCTTTGCCGCCTCGCTAGCTGCAATATACTCTGATTCACAAGTAGAATCTGCCACTGTCTCTTGCTTGGAACTCTTCCAAGAAATTGCTCCTCCATTTAGGGTAAAGACCCAGCCCGACTGAGAACGGAAGTTATCCCTATCAGTCTGGAAGCTAGCATCACTATACCCTACAACTCTCAAGTCATCACTCCCACCGAGGGTAAGGACCCAGTCCTTAGTCCTTCGTAGGTACTTGAGAATATTCTTTACCGCAGTCCAGTGTGCCTTGCCAGGGTTCCCCTGAAACCTGCTAACCATGCTCAGGGCAAAAGCTACATCAGGTCGAGTACACGTCATAGCATACATGATCGATCCTACAGCCCAAGCATAAGGTACTCGACTCATTTGTGCTATCTCAGCCTCAGTGCTAGGGCTTTGTGTCTTACTCAGTTTGGCGTTACTCTGGATGGGCAACTCTCCTTTCTTGGAGTCTTGCATGCTGAATCTCTTCAGCACCATATCCAAGTAAGTACTTTGACTAAGTCCAATTAGTCTTTTACTCCGATCTCTCAAGATCCTTATCCCTAAAATATAGGCAGCTTCATCAAGGTCCTTCATAGCGAAACACTTTCCAAGCCAGGACTTTACTTCCTGCAGGGTTGGAATGTCGTTTCCTATGAGTAGTATGTCATCCACATAGAATACCAAAAAGCTAACTATACTCCCACTAGCCTTAACATACACACAAGATTCATCTTCACTCCTAGAAAAGCCAAATTCCTTGACCTTTTCATCAAAGCAAAGATTCCATCTGCGAGGTGCTTGCTTTAATCCATAAATGGACTTCTCAAGCTTACACACTCTATTAGGGTACTCGTTGCTGACAAAACCCTCTAGCTGACTCATGTAAACATCTTCAGCCAACTTTCCATTAAGGAAAGCGGTTTTGACATCCATTTGCCAAATTTCATAGTCATGAAATGCGGCTATGGCTAATAGAACCTGAATAGACTTAATCTTGGCTACCGGAGAAAAGGTCTCATCATAATCCACTCCAGGAATCTGAGAGAAGCCCTTTGCAACCAGTCTAGCCTTATAAGTGTGTACTTTACCATCCATGTCGGTTTTCTTCTTGAAGACTCATTTGCACCCTACAGTCTTTCAACCTGGTACATTCTCAACCAAGTTCCAAACTTGATTGTCATACATGGATTGTATCTCGCTATCCATAGCCTCTTTCCATTTAGCAGACTCGGGGCCTGCCATGGCTTCCTCGTAGCTGTTAGGGTCATCTTGACTTACTAGTGTCCCATCACTAATAAGTGTCTCACCTTCTACAGTAATATGGAATCCATAGTAATGCTCAGGTGCACTCCTAACTCTCGTGGAACGCCTCAGAGGTACAGATTCGTCAATTGGCTCAACAGGAGTTTCCTCCTTAAGTTGAGGGCTAGAGTTTGAAGTTCCTTCACCACTTGACTCTTGAATTTCTTCAAGATCAACTTGCCTCCCACTGTCTCCTTGGCTTATAAACTCTCTTTCTCGAAAGACTCCTCTTTTTGCTACAAAGACCACATTGTCACTAGGTCTGTAGAAAAGGTAACCAAAGGATTGCTGTGGGTAGCCGATGAAAATACACCTCTCGCTTCGGGGTTCGAGCTTATCATGAGTCTCGCATCTCACGAAAGCCTCACCACCCCAAATCTTGATGTGGTCTAGTTTAGGTATTTTACCAGTCCACATCTCGTGAGGAGTTTTGGCAACTTTCTTTGTAGGGACTAGATTAAGGATATGGGCGGCAATCTCTAAGGCATACCCCCAGAATGAGATTGGTAGCAAAGCTCGACTCATCATGGAACGAACCATGTCCAACAAGGTTCGATTACGCCTCTCAGCCACACCATTCAACTGCGGTGTCCTGGGAGGTGTCAATTGTGAGACAATCCCACATTCCCTTAGATAGTCGAGGAACTCTGAACTAAGATACTCACCACCCCGATCGGATCGAAGCATCTTAATGTTCCTGCCCAATTGATTCTCGACTTCCTGTTTAAATTCCTTAAACTTCTCGAAAGTCTCTGACTTATGCTTGATTAAGTAGACATATCCATATCTACTGTAATCATCAGTAAAAGTCAAATAATAACGATTAGCATCCCTTGTGGCATGTTTGAATGGCCCACACACATCCGTGTGTATAAGGTCCAACAAACCTTCACCCCTTTCACACGAGCCTGTGAAGAGTGACTTTTTCATTTTTCCAAGTAAGCATGATTCGCAACTATCATTTGACTTTAGGTCAAATGACTCCAAGACTCCATCCTTTTGGAGTTGGCCTATGCGTTTCTTGCTTATATGTCCAAGACGACAATGCCATAATGATGCTTTATCCAAGTTATTATTATTAGTAGAATCAATACACAAAACATTATTTCCTAAGTTATCTACAACAGATACAGCTTCATACACACCATCACAAGGTAATGCTTTAAAATAAAGAACATTATTAAAGAAAGCATTAATCGAACCAACTTCATTATCAAACGAAAAGGTGAAACCTTGTTTTTACAATGCATGAAAGGAAATAATATTTCATGCCATTTCTGGCGAATAACAACATTTATTCAAATCTAAATTTAACCCACTACTTAGCGATAAAGTATAAACTCCAATCTTGGTGACAGGTGTAACTTTCCTATTCCCCATGATTAAGTTTATTCTTCCTTGCTCCACATTCTCACTTCTTCCTAGTCCCTGCAAGTCACAACAAATATGAATACCGCAACCGGTATCAAGGACCCAAGATTTCGAATGGGGTGAGTTATTAGAAATGATAGTGTAAATACCTGCATGGTTGGGTTTGACTTTCCCATCCTTCACATCCTGCTGGTACTTTGGGCAGTTCCGCTTCCAATGAGCTTTTTCATGGCAATAGAAACATTCAGCCTCTTTTGGGTCAGAAGAAGGAGTAATGAAACCTTTCTTGGTTCCACTTGAAGAAGAGCCATCAAGGGTCCGAGCCTTGGTACCCTTCGAAGATCTCTTTCTCTTCCTCCCTCGACTTTGCCCGATTGCCAAGACCGGAGTTGAGTCTGGAGTAGGAGTGATAGCAACCGACTTCCCCTTAAGACCTGTTTCTACGGTCTTGAGAAGTCCCTGAAGTTTGCTGAGGGTGACCTCTTCCTTGTTCATGTGATATGTCATGCGGAATTGATCATAGCACGATGGTAAGGAGTGCAAAATGATATCTATTGCAAGCTCCTTAGGGAAGTTCACATTGAGCTTCAGCAAACGATCCACATACCTTTGCATTTTCTGCATGTGGCTCGTGACGGACTCTCCGTCCTTCATCATGGTTGTTATCATGGAGCAGATGACTTCGTACCTCTCTTGTCGTGCACTTTGATGGTATCTTTCCATCAAATCTTGGTGCATTTCATAAGGGTAGAAATCCTCATAAGACTTTTGGAGTTCAGCTGTCATTATGGCTAACATGATGCAAGCCACCTTGGTTGCATCTCTTTCATGAGTATGAAAGTCAGCGATCTCCTGGGGAGTTGTAGTGGACTCATCAATTTCCTTAAGCTCCTTGTCAAGGACATATTCTTTGTCCTCGTAGCGGGTAATCATCCTGATGTTTCTGATCCATATATTGAAGTTGGATCCATCAAAGGTGACTTTCCCACACAAACTCATAAGAGTAAAGGAGCCATTAGGATTCGAGCCAGAAGCATTATTTGAAGACATCTGAAAAGAAGAACAAGTTTAGTATAGATTTAAGAGAGTCCTTAATAAAACACCCAAATGTAATATTAAGGCTAGGATCCAATCACAATATAATATAACTTAGAAGAGGTATGCCGTAATCTAAGCTATACCATATTTGAAAGGTAGGTGAATGACGATTCACCAATTTCCACCACGAAAACCGAAATATTAGATATTTAGTTTTTATTGGTTTTAGAAATTCCTAGATTCTTTGAGATCCAATGAACTTTTCAAAGGCATGTTTCAATCTCGAGAGTGCCCTCCAAGTTTTGTGACTGGGATACCGAGGATCACAAAACGAGGTGTGAAGTAACCATGCAAATCACTTGGTACCCTTAAAGTTTATCACTCAATCGATGTGCCGGTAAACCACACACGCTCCACCGATACTATAATAAACCTTAATTCACCCTTTACCTACCTTGTTAAGTCCAAGTTAGTGTGCCGGTTAACCACACACGCTCCACCAACGACTTAGACAAAGTGTAAAGTGTAATTTCATGGATTAGCACCTTATTCACATTTTCCTAAAGTAACTAAGATTGGGAATTTAATAAACATTTAGTTACTTTATTATATTCATCATACTTTGAATGAGAATTTATAAGTCCTTGTCTTACCCGTTCGGCTAACGACCCTCCACCAGTCAAGCAAGCGGTGGGTGAGAATATACACCCATTAAGTCACCATTTTATAGGCAACAACCTTATACCCACCTTATAGACCGGCTTCGTGAATGAGGCGTACTAGCGGTAAGAAGACTTTATTATTATACATATATATATATATATATATATAATTATTAAATCATCATAATATAAGTATAAGGGTTGAATTTTAACTTTTAAAATTCTAGGGGTTGGAACTTAAAGTTTTAACTTAACTTTACTTGTTCCAAAACTTGAGGGCAAGTTTTGTAACTTTCAAAACTTTTCATTTCTTGTAACTTATGAGTTTAATAGAGTAATAAAATGAAGACTCTTCATTTTTCTAACTCTTGTGTTTTTAATGGTTTTAATTCAAGTGTGACTCTTGGTTTTCCATAACTTAAGGATAAGTTATGGACTCCATTAAAACACATTATGATCAAGAATTAATCTACCACATAGGTTACAAATAATTCCTATGATCATCTAAAACATCATAAGAACAAGAACATGAATATGAACACAATCAAAAATTACATTTAAAACTTTGTAATTTTGATAACTAGTTGTTGTAAATGAATTAGCAAATACATTACACCACTAAAAACAAGTTTTCAATTACCAAAACAGTTTAGGGTAATGTTTCTAATTCATTTCCAGCAACTAAATCGAAATTCTGCACTCAGTCGACCCTACTCGCCGAGTGCATGAACTCACTCGCCGAGTTGGTTGAAGATACTCATGAACTCGACGAGTCCCCCCTATAGACTCGACGAGTCCATTCGCAGACAGCAAGATTTCCGATTCTGTTTTCAACTTTTAAGCACAAATAAGAGCAAACAAGCCTAGGCTCTGATACCACTGATGGGTTTTGAGCATTCTAACACTTCCTAAGTGTACATGCAACCCTAATAACCTTGGATCTATGTTTGTCTAATTATCATGCAAAGTTGAATTCCAAGGTTATATTCCTATCTAGCATATATGGGGAACAATTTTAACATAAAGTATAGATAGAATAACTTACCTTGTTGTTGTTTGTGTTCCTTGAAACCTTGTGAGCCTAGCACCCCAAGTGTGATGCCTCAAATGCTTCACACAACACCAAATGCTCTTGGAAGAAATTATGAGAGTATACACACTTCTCAAAATCGGCCAAGCCCTCTTGTTTCTTAGTGTAGTCGATTTTAGGTGGAGAACATGTTACTTATATAGTGTTGACACATCTAGGGTTAAACCCTAATGTGTCATGACTCTTCATTTCCATGACCCATGGGGTTGTAACTCCCATGGAGCATCCATGGAGCATCCTATGGGTGGAACCCAACTTGATAGTCCATGGAGCCTTTTAGCTCACTATACAAGATATGGATGATTTACATAATCAACCCATATATTTAATTAGTTATCTTTTGATCACTTAATTAATTCTAAATTAATATTTTTGATCAAACTAATCAAATAATATTATTAATATATTAGAACTTATAATATATTAATAATCTCCAAGTGTTATTTCTCTCATTTAGTCTATCCAATTGCATGGTGCCATGCAACCCAAATGGACCATGCTGGGTCGGGTCAAGTACATACCAGAAATAGTTATGGACTTAGACACCTTATCCAACAGTATTCACCCCCTAAAAGCATTTAAAAGTGTAATTGTAGGGGTATGAACTCACCTGCAATGAGTGATTCGAATGAAAGATCGATATAGGATGCTTGGTATGCCAAGTGAAGTCCCGAGCACAAATGGATCGTATTTAGCATATATTAACACACACAAACACGCACACACACACACACACACACACACACACACATATATATATATATATATATATATATATATATATATATATGAAATTAGGGCCTATAATAGCTAATATGCAAAGGAAACAAGCTTAGGAACTAGTAAACACTTAGAATGAAGTGTTAGAGCCGTAAATGAAGTGGTGAAAGATGATCACGACCACACAAGAGGATTTCACGACCCTTGATGGGTTCACGGTCCAAGAACAATTGAAGTGTTCAAGGACAAAATGATGAATCTTTGAAGGGTTCATAGCCAAGATGAGGGGTTCACGGCCAAAACTTCTTGAAGATCTTGAAGCTTTTGATTAAAAGTGAAGGATCAATTGATGAAGGAAAATGGTTTCCAAGGAGTTACAAGAAATGGGTGTGATACCTATGTTTTTGAGATGAAACAAGACCCTTTTTTGGATTATTCTTGAGAGAGAAGGGGAGATTCGACAGCTGGTAGATGAGAAATGAAGAGAAAATGGCTAACACCCATATATATGGGGGAGGGTAGTTCACGCCTCAAGGATCGGTTCACGGACATGAACCTAGTTTGCGGTCGTGAACCTCTTTTGAAGGTGTTTCCGGCTCGAATTCAGTCCACTGATCTCTTGCTAAAACTTCCTAACACACAATTCCTTAAGTGTACTTAGCCTAGAACTCATAATATAACGCTTAACTCAATAAAAAGATAACAGAAACAAGTCTGAACTTTTGATTTAATTGATTGAATTACAAGATAGAAATTCCGGGTTGTCACAAATATTGTGTGGGTTGGGTTGAGGTTGTACTTGTCTATTCTATAGCCAACAAATGCTGGAGGATACTAGATATAAGCTGAAGGCCAGGGAGGGCATGCCATACTCATCCTGAGGGCCTATGAGTATTCCAGATACAAGTTGAGGGCCAGGAAGGGCATGCCAGAATCGTACTGAGTGCTTATGTTGTAGGACCATGGGGCAAGCCAGACTTATGTTGTGGCATCAGGGGTAATCCAATATATTAGTTGTGGACCCATTGCAGGTTGTTATTATATTTGTTTTATTTCTTATGTATTGGTATTTTAGGGGAACTCACTAAGCTTTGGGCTTATATTTTTTTATTATGTTTCCGGTACCGCAGAGGATCGCGGGAAGGCGAAGGGATGATCATGCACCTCCTCATGTTATTGTTTTACGATTTTGGGATTTCTCGGATGTTGACCTTATTTTGAAAACAATTTGTAAACAATGATGGTTTCATGTTTATTTAAAAAAGTTTAACATTTTCGAGAATTTTATGAATGTTACAAGTTGGTATCAGAGACTTGGTTTGATTGAATTGGAGGAACACTCCTATGAATCCAGTCTCAAACTAAGGAAAAGGATTTTCAAATGGTTTTCAAAATACTCAAACAGTATGCGGTGTGTACGTTCAGTCGGAGCTAGTAAGTAGACCCTACAACACCATAATATTATTTGATATTTTGATATGTTAGAACAACATTGTAGTGATAGGCTAGGGATATTTAGGAGTTGCATGATAGAGTTTCTTGATTATAGGATGTTTGATAGCCTAGGACCTTTCTTTTATGGAATTGACATTATTACTGTATTTGCTTAGTGTATGCATCATGGTTATATATGTAACTAAGACCTTATATCCTGAGAATGTTTGTATTGGCCTTATTTCATGTTCTTTTTTGATGAAAGGCTTAGGGTAGGATCAAATAATAGAATGTCTATAGGATCAAGTGTTATGTATGGCTAACATACACAAGTACAGTAGGGTGGGTGTAAGTTTCATGGATGAGTTGTGTGGGGTCAGCCAGCCAGTTGTGAGACGTTTAGCCTTTCTTATAGGGAGTGAGGATTGAGTGTATGGTTATGCTTATGAGTATTGTTAGGGTATTGTGAGGATCCTTGAGATAAATACGGGTAGGTGTGGAAGGTAGTTATGGCCCGTACTACTGAAAGCACAAGACCCATACGCGTAGTAAGGAAGTCACAACCCCTAGGGCTTTCTTGGGAGTTGGTTCCTCATTATGATATGTGTATTATCTGATATCTTCCTGTTGTATTTTCAGTATGGTGACTACAAGACAAGTTGAGACCGGATTCGGATCGGGATCAGAGGTTGTTATGCAGATTGGATCAGATGAGCTGGATACGAAGATTATCCATGAGAAGGTTGTTGCCACTATACAGGACTAGATAACAGAGCTTTTTGGGTATATTAAGGCCATGATGATGGAGTTTCTTGATTGTAGATAAGCAACAATTATTGAGATTACTGTTGCTGCAGCCTCTATAGCCGTGGCCGCTGTGGGTTTTGGATTGGGTTAGATTTTTCAGTATTGGGACTTTGATAATATGAAGCCCTCGACTTTCGATGGGGTAAAGGATCTGATCATTACCATGAGATGGTTATATAATGTGGAGGGATGTTTCTTCACTTGCTTGTGCCCTATTGACCCGAAGTTCAAGTGTGCCTTGAACCTCTGAGGACCAGAGCGAAGGATTAGTCGAGGCTCGCTGCCAATTCCTACCCTGCTGAGCAGAGAGATAATGTTACTCGGGAATAGTTCTCTGAGTTGTTCCGTTCCTGATATGTGCCGCTAGTGGAGCGAGAGAGGTTGGCCCAGGAGTATCTGGACTTGAGGTAGGTTACTAAGATAGTGATAGAGATCACAAATATGTTCACAGAGAGGGATATGCTTTGCCCTGAGTTTGCTGCATTTGAGCGAGCTCAGATGACCCGTTACTTGAGCATGCTCAAGATGGAGATCAGACAGTTTGTTTCTAATCAATGCTATGGTACATTGTTGGAGATGTAGGAGGCCGCCAGGCAGCTTGAGATTGAGATTGATTTGTAGATAAGAGAGAAAAGTTCGGCCCCGACGCATTTGCAGCCTATGCCAAAGTGGTTTAAGACCGCTAATGTCAAATCTCGGAGCCGGAAGGGCCGCACTTGTAGCAAGTGCTGCAAAACGCATGAGGATGCTTGTCGATCATCATCTGGGTGCACAAAATGTGGCCGGAAGGGCCACATGGCGAGGGATTGCCGCTAACAGGTTCTAGTACTCAGTTCTAGGATTTATTATCATCGTGACTAGCTTGGCCATGAGAAGGACAACTTCCTATATCTTGCCACTAGGCCGTCGTAGATTCCAGCTCCAACTACTTTGAAGATCATAGATGGGAGTGAGGGCAGGATGTAGTCCTCGAGGGCTCGAGGTCGTGCTTTCCAGATTTCTGCTGGGGAGGTCAAAGCAGCACCAAATGTTATGACTGGTATGCTTCCATTCGGTAGGTACATTCCTAGTGAACTCCTTGCCTGCTTTAGTGTTGTTTGACGCAGGTGCGATTCGGTCTTTTCTTTCTTAGTCATTTAGTAAGGAGTTTGCCACGCCCATTGGGTATTTAGATTATCCGTTGCGAGTCTCTATTTCCACCAAACAACGGGGTTTCTACATCATCAATATATTAGGAATATCTTCTGGAGATCTTCAAGGTATCATTTCCAACCGATTTGATCCCTATTCCCATGGGGGACGTTTGCCTGATTGTGGGAATGGATTGGTAGAGCCATTTTGGTGCTATGATTGATAGTGAGGGCCAGAACATGGTAGTTCAAACCCCAAGTAGGGAGAATTGATTATCTATGGAGAGGGTACCAGGATGTCACACCCCTAAACCTGAACGGCGGAAACGTTCGGGGGCGGATGACTTCATGTGGTAACGTAACAAATGAATACATAGTAAAGAAAGTAATACAATCATCATATATATAATTGAAAGTTTACATTTGTCAAAAGTTACATGTTCAAATCCAATTACAATATGATGTCAAAATATGAGATTAAACTGGCGCCGCAACATCCCTTCATCAAAAGCATAATGAAACATGTAGTTACTGAATCCCTGGGACATACAAGTAATTTTGAAAGAGTAGATCAGCATTTAAGCTGGTGAGTTTCATAAGTATTTAATGAAAATGTTTGTATGAAATGAAATATCTTGTCCTTGTTTGTTTGTGTTTAGAAAATCCTATATTTTCTACTAGTATAAAAGTAGTCTTCCTTCCAGACCAAAGTTTGTTTCCAAAAATGTATGTAAGTGTAAAAATAACCAATATGTTTGAAAACCTCGTAAATCAATGTATTTTTAATACATCTTGTGAGTTTTATAACCATACTATTGACTCGGGATGCCTATACACAACGTTCTTCAGGCGTTGGAATGTTATGACGTTTGTCACCCCAAATGGTGGACTGTGGCTAACAGTCAGGGCGCGGGTTGTCAAGCCCGTATAGATCTATACACAAACACCATGCTCCCCCTCCAAGGGATTCTGGTATATAATATAGGACTTGAAATGTGTACTCGAACGTACGTGAAGTTAATGTCTCACAGAACCGTAGTATAAAAACAGATTTACGTGTTGAAATGTTCGTTTGTTATTCTACATGAAAGTGATTTCTTGAAAATCATGTTTCTAGTATGTAAAAGTTAGCAATATCCTCATAAAACTATACCTATTATAGTTTTCTAAAACTGTGCCTCGTTTGTTTTAGAATATCTAGAAAAGGAATCACTTGTTATGAAAGCATAGATTTTTGTAGAGCCTAAGATAGACACATATACTTTAAATCTAGGAAAAATGTTTAGTTTATACATGCATTACAACAATTTATAGTTTTAAAGATAGAATGCTATTGTAATATATTTTGTATACGGGAGTTCCCTATAAAGTTTATAAATCACATATGATTCTACTTAATAAAAGTGTATTATAATCTTTATATATAACACCCGATAGTAGTCGTGTGTTTTACTTGTATTCCCCCCCACCCTTAGAAAGAATATAAAAGCGTTTAGAATATTTAAAAAGGGTTAATTAAGGGGTATGAACTCACTTGAAATTTTGAAGATAGCGACATGGAAAAACTGGGCAGAGTTTCATCTCGGGAAACGGATTTTTCTCGGGATTCTCGGGAATCTCGGGAGTAAAATCGACCTTCAGGACTTGAATAAAATGACCAGGGCTTCGGGGTAGTGCGGGCACAGAAATCGAGGCAATATCGTGAGAGAAATGAGAGAGATGAGGAAAATTTTCCGGAACCCTCGCACCTCTATTTATAGGAGGCTGAGAGGCCTCGTTACGCGGGGCGTATGCATGTACGCTAGGCCTACGCGTACGTCATGCGTGACCGAGTCCTCGACTGCCTCGGAGCTCGGATGGGACAGTTCGGCAGTTCGCACAAGCGCGACGTGGACCATCCGAGGCCAAGGACTTCACGTACGCGGGGCGTACGGGGTTACACGGCGCGTAACTCGGATGAGTACGCTGACTCCCCCTTCGGATAATACCGGATTTTTAATTAAATAAATATATAATTTATTTAATAAATTTCAAAAATTTATATCTTCTTCATAAGAACTCCGTTTTCGACATTCTTTATATCCCCGCGAAGGTGAGACCATACTCTACAACTTTCGTTTGGATTCCGTCGGCAAATTCTGAAATTATTTTTATTATTTATTTATAAAATGTCGTGATTAAGAAATTTCTTTAAACAATTCATAACTTCTTTATCTGACGTCGGTTTTTGCCAGACTTTTTACCGCTGAAAAACCAATGTCGAGACCTTCGATTCTCGTTTAGGTCATTCTGGCCAAAAGTTGCTCGATCTCCGATTCGAGTTTTTAGTTGTCTGATGCTAAGCCGAATTTGGAAAAATCTTAACTTCCATATACGAAGCCATGTTTGGGCATTCTTTTTACGGAACCCTCGCACCTCTATTTATAGGAAGCTGAGAGGCCTCGTTATGCGGGGCGTACGCACGTACGCTAGGCGTATGCGTACGTCATGCGTGACCAAGTCTCGATTGCCTCGGAGCTCAGATGGGACGGTTCGGCAGTTCGCATAGGCGCGACGTGGACAATCCGAGGCCAAGGCCTTCGCGTACGCGGGGCGTACGGGGTTATGCAACGCGTAACTCGGATGAGTACGCTGACTCCCCCTTCGGATAATACCGGATTTTTATTTAAAGAAATATGTAATTTATTTAATAAACTTCAAAAATTCATATCTTCTTCATACGAACTACGTTTTCGACGTTCTTTATATCCCCGCGAAGGTGAGACCATACTCTACAACTTTCATTTAGATTCCGTCGGCAATTTCCGAAATTATTTTTATTATTTATTTATAAAATGTCGTGATTAAGAAATTTCTTTAAACAATTCATAACTTCTTTATCTGACGTCGGGTTTTGCCAGACTTTTTACCGTTGAAAAACCAATGTCGAGACCTTCGATTCTCGTTTAGGTCATTCCGGCCAAATGTCGCTCGATCTCCGATTCGAGTTTTTAGTTGTCTGATGCTAAGCCGAATTTGGAAAAATCTTAACTTCCATATACAAAGCCGGGTTTGGGCATTCTTTTTACGTACGATCCCGGTTTAATGATATAGAACATAGTAGGTAGTTAAATAGAAACTTTTTTTTGGACATTTTATTGTCAACGTTAATTTTATTAACTCAAAAGTGGTTATGTGTACTTGACCTATTAGGCCATTACAAAGAGTTGAAATATCGGGTAGTCACATCATCCCTCCGTTAGAGGGAATTTCATCCCGAAATGTAAAGTAGTAAAGACACTAGTGAACATGAAAAAGATTTGGGTACTTTTGTTTCATCTGATCTTCGCGTTCCCATGTGAATTCAGGTCCCCGCTTGGCGTTCTAGCGAACCTTCACGATGGGTATGCAACTTTGTTTTCTTTGTTTGACCTCTCGGTCCATGATTTCTACTGGTTCTTCCACAAAGTTGAGGCTCTCGTTGATCTCGATTTCGTCGAGTAGAATAACAAGAGTCTCATCGCACATACACTTTTTCAAGTTTGAGACGTGGAAGGTTGGATGTATGTTACTAAGTTCACGCGGTAGGTTAAGCTTGTAAGCCACAGGGCCGATTCTGGCAAGAATCTCGAAAGGCCCTATGTATGTTCAATTTAGTTTCCCCCGCTTTCCAAAGCGTATTAAACCATTCCACGGTAATACCATTAATAAAACGTGGTCTCCCACCTGGAATTCCAAAGGTTTCCTCCTTTGGTTAGTGTAGCTTTTCTGTTGGTCTGTAGAGGCTTTCAATCGTTCACGAATCTGAACGATCTTCTCTGTTGTTTCTCGTATGATTTCCGGACCGGTGAAAGTGCTTTCAGGAACTCTTCCTTTAGCTAACTGGGTATCGCCAAGTTCAGTCCAGCACAGAGGGGATCTGCACTTTCGACCATAGAGGGCTTCGAACGGAGCAACCTTTATGCTTGTATGATAACTATTGTTGTATAAAAATTCGACAAGGGGTAAATGGATATCCCATGCCTTTCCAAAGTCAATCACACAGGCTCTCAGCATATCTTCTAAAGTCTGTATCGTTCTCTCACTTTGCCCGTCTGTTTGTGGGTGGTAGGCTGTACTCATGTCTAGCTTAGTCCCCACGGAACCTTGTAGTGACTGCCAGAATCTTGAAGTGAATCTACTATCTCGGTCAGAGATAATGGATATTGGAACACCATGCAGTCGCACTACTTCCCTTAAGTAAGTTCTTGTAAGCTTTTCCATTTCGTCAGTCTCCTTGATGGGTAGGAAATGCGCGGATTTGGTCAATCTGTCGATGATGACCCATATGGTATCGAGTCCACCCGTCGTCTTGGGTAACTTGGTTATGAAGTCCATAATAATCTGTTCCCTTTTCCATTTTGGTATCTCTGGTTGTTGTAGTAATCCTGATGGTTTTTGATACTCGACCTTAACCTTAGTGCAAGTAAGGCATTTACTTACGAAGGTAGCAATTTCTGCTTTCATGTTAGGCCATCAGTACAAATTCTTAAGATCCAAACATATCTTATATGAACCCGGGTGAACGAAATACCTCGTGTTGTGTGCTTCAGTCATTACTACGTCCCTGAACCCGCCATGTTTCGGCGTCCAGATTCGGTCCATAAGATAATATGCTCCACCACCCTTGACTTCTAGATTTTTTTCCATTCCTCGCAGGGATTCACCCGCCACATTTTCAGGTCGCAAAGCTTCCACTTGTGCCTCCTTAATTTGCGTGGATAAGTGGGAATGGATAGTCATAGTCAGAGATTTGACCCTCCGACCAGTGTATTCCTTTCGAATGAGGGCGTCAGCTACCACGTTGGCCTTGCCAGGATGATAACGAATTTTTCATTCGTAGTCATTTAGTAACTCAACCCATCTTCTTTTTCGCATGTTGAGTTCCTTCTGATCGAAAATGTGTTGAAGGCTCTTGTGATCGGTGAAAATAGTACTCTTTGTTCCGTGTAAGTAGTGTCTCCAGATCTTCAGAGAAAATACCACTGCTCCTAACTCAAGATCGTGTGTCGTATAGTTCATTTCGTGTGTCTTAAGTTGTCGAGAGGCATAAGCAATAACTTTCCCTCTCTGCATAAGAACACAACCAAGTCCTTGATTTGACGCATCGCAATACACTACGAAGTCTTCTATCCCTTCGGGGAGGGATAGTATTGGTGCGGTGCACAAGGCCTGTTTTAGTGTTTGGAACGCCTTTTCTTATTTCGCTTCCCAGTTAAAGGCCACGCCTTTCTGGGTTAATGCAGTAAGAGGTTTCACAATGCTAGAGAAGTTCTTTATAAATCTACGATAGTAGCCAGCGAGACCTAGAAATTGACGAATTTCTGTAGGTGTCTTTGGTGCCGACCAGTTCTCGATGGCCTTGATTTTGGAGGGGTCCACGTGTATCCCTTTCTCGCTAACCACGTGGCCCAAAAATTCGACTCTTCGAATCCAAAATTCGCATAGAGCTTCTCCGATCGTAGTGTTTCTAAGACTTTTCGTAGGTGTTGACTATGCTCTTCCTTACTTCGGGAGTAGATAAGTATATCATCGATAAAGACGATGACGAACCGATCTAAGTAGGGACGGCATACCCTATTCATTAGGTCCATAAATACTACTAGTGCGTTGGTTAATCGAAATGGCATTACTACAAATTCGTAGTGCCAATAACGAGTTCGGAAAGCTGTCTTGGGAATATCCCCCTCAAGTACCCGTAATTGGTGATATCCGGATCGTAGATCTATCTTTGAGAAGTAGTTTGCTCCTTGGAGTTGATCGAATAGGTCAGCAATACGGGGTAAAGGGTAACGGTTCTTGACTGTAAGTTTGTTTAGCTCTCTATAGTCGATGCACATACGGAACGATCCGTCTTTCTTCTTTACGAACAAGACCGGTGCTCCCCAAGGTGAGAAACTTGGTCTTATGAATCCTCTCTGCAGGAGTTCATTAAGTTGACTGGAAAGTTCTTGCATCTCTGCTGGTGCTAGACGATAAGGCGATTTCGCTACTGGGGTAGCCCCTGGAACTAAGTCGATTCTGAATTCGACTTGGCGTTGTGGTGGTAATCCTGGCAGTTCTTCTGGAAAGATATAAGGAAAGTCGCGTACTTCTGGAATGTTCTTGATGTCCTTCAGTTCCTGGCTTGTATCGACGATGTGCGCTAGGAATGCTCGACAATCCTTCCGTAAACACTTTCGAGCTTGGATGCACGAAATGATACGAAGATTTATACTTGATTTGTCACCGTAAATCACTAATGTTTCGTTGTTACGGAGATTAAGACGAACTGCTTTTTCAAAACACATGATGTCAGCGCGAAGAAGACTTAACCAATCCATGCCGACTATGACGTCGAAACTTTTAATAGGAACCAGCATGAGATTGATTGGGAAAGAATAACCGTCTAAAGTTAACGTACAGTCCTTGTATATGTAGTTAGTGTTTTCGGTTTTTCCGTTGGCCATCTCTACAGTGAATGATTTTTCTAGCTTGCTAGGTTTAGGTTTAAGTAAGTGAATAAAGTTTTGACTCACGAAGCTTCTCTCCGCTCTACTATCGAATAATATGCATGCATATGAATTATCAAGGAGGAACGTACCAGCAACTACAGTTGGGTCAGCTAGAGCTTCATCGTGGCGTATAGTCAAAACTCATCCCACACCGCCGGTGCCTGCTGCCTCAGGGCAGTTCCTCTTGTAGTGGCCCACCTCGCCACAACCGTAGCAAGTCTGGCCTATACCCGCACTGGGAACTTGAGTGATCGGCTTTGTGGGATCCTTGCAGAAACGGGCTGTGTGTCCCTTTCTGTTGCAGTTGGCGCACTGCATTTATCGACAAGGTCCATGGTGGTGGTAAGTGCATTTGGTGCACTTTGGAAGGTTACCTACATAAGGCTTTGTTGTGTAGGTATTTGTAGGAGCTGTGGTAGGTACCGTGGCAGCATTCACTGAAAGCAGTTGTTTCTTTGCGGATTCTTGGAAAGACCCACCCTTCCCTTTATTCCATACTCTCTTCCTGTTATTCTTGTTTCCTCTCAGTGGTTCTGGTGCAGAAACGGTTAGGTTCTGATGGCCTCCGTAGTCAATCAGAGATTGTGCCAGTTCCTTAGCACTTTCAAAGGTGTCGGCTTTGGAAGCTAACACGTTTGACCGTATTTGGGGCGTCAGTCCCCATATGTACCTCTCTATTTTCTTGCTCTCAGGAGCAATCATATCTGGGCAAAGGATTGCCAGCTCGCAGAATCTGTTGGTATATGTTGCAATGTCGGTACTAACCATTCCGAGAGTCCAAAGTTCATGTTCGAGCTTTTGAATCTCTCCCCGTGGGAAGTATTCTCTCATCATCATGGCTTTGAGGCTCTCCCAGCTTATGGAGTTTTCCACTGTTAGAGTAAGTACTTTAACGTGGCCATTCCACCAAGTTAAAGCTCTATCAATGAGTGTGAAGGTTGCAAATTTGACTTTGCTGTGCTCGGGGCAGGAGCAGGTTTCAAAGACCGATTCTGTCCTTTCAATCCACTGTCTCAGAGCCATCACACCACCAATTCCATAAAACATACGGGGTTTGGCATTAGTAAAGTCCTTATAAGTGCATTCTCGGGGTTGCCCATGACTCTCGCCATGGTTGGGTAGGTGTGTGCCAGTTCTCGGGTCATTAGTACTCGAGTTATTGAGTTGTGACATGGCAGCTGCTACCGCTGCGGTGCCTACTGCTTGGAACATGACAACATCAAATTGAGGAGGTGGAGGTGGTGGTGGTATCGGTGTTTCATTGATAGGGTTACGTCTAGTATTCCTGTGTGGCGGCATCTTTAACTATACGTTTAAAAGATGATGATATGAATAAGAATAAGTGAAAAGTGAATGTGTCTCATGAACCAAATTTCCATAGTTCAACAACAGATGATAGCATGAAAAATAGAAAAATGAAAGTTATTTGTAAGACTGAAAGTATGAAACAAGTATTTGGTTTCTCGATGACTTTTCAAGGTTTGAACGAAATACTCAACGTAGTAATAATAGTGTCACTTATATTAATATAAAAGTTGATACAATGATCATGAAAATTTGGCCCTTATAAGGGTCTCCGATTACAAAGTTCGAGAAATTTAAAGACTTTTAGCCGAGGTCCTAAGTTATAACAAAATTTGAGGTTTTCACAAGTACTACTTGCGACGTGTGTTGCGCTTGGAGCTCGATTCTACATCTGATTTCTTCGACTCCATAAGACGCCTATCAAGGGCGACTTGTTGTTCCCTCAATTCTACGAAGGCTGCATTCGCTTGTGCTTGGAATGCTTCGGCGCGAAGGTGGATGTCGTTCTGCAACATCTCTAGGCGTTTGATATCGGCCATGTGGATTTGTACTTCCACGTTGACCTCTCAGATTCGGTTTGCTTGAACCCCTGATTGGTAGGACTGGTTTTCCAGTTTACCTACCATTGCTGGAAGTGCTCGGTCGGCTGAACCCCCGTCCCTGATGTCGTAGAAGTCTCGACACATTCCGTAAGGAGAACGTATCCCTTGTTTTTGGCTACAGTGGATGAGGTGACTTCCCCAAATGAGAGTCGGTCTTAGAAAGTTCCTCCTAATGGGTGGAGGGTTGACTATTTCCGGTTCCGAGTCTGTCCTGGAGTCGTCCCCGCCATCCAACTCAATGGGCTCTTCGTCCTCCTCCGGATCCTCTTCAATCCATCCTCCGTTGCCTTGTTGTGGGTAGTAGGGGTCTCCATGCGGGTGAAATCCAGCCATTTGACTATACAAGAATAGGGTTATAAGATTTGAACAAAACTTGAGACAGGTAATACTAATTAATCTAGTGTATGCACCAAATACTCCTATAGTATTTAATTTGTACGTTAGATACTAGTGTCTATTTTGTTAAGTTGTGACTTGTTGCTCACTACGATCATTCCTTGACATACGTTAGTCAAATTTCGGATAAACATAGTTGATTAGGCTATATTCATCCCAAATTTGATTACATATCTCGAGACTTAGTCGTAGTGTCCAACTTGTCCTAAAACTTTTTGTCTAGTTCTTATCATAAAAATGTGTCGTTGTATGCATGTATTTCGGATTTTTATAACCTAAAATAATCTATTTATGTGAAATAAGGATTTTAGGTACAAAAATTTTTGTCAGAGACTTTTGAGTCCCTAAGCATTTATAGTTTGTATATCTTATGAGGTTCGATATACTTAATTCACTATAAACATTGCTCTGATACCAATTTGTCACACCCCCAAACCCAAACGGCGGAAACGTTCAAGGGTGGATGACTTCATGTGGTAACGTAACAAATGAATACATAGTAAAGAAAGTAATACAACCATCATATATATAATTGAAAGTTTACATTTGTCAAAAGTTACATGTTCAAATCCAATTACAATATGATGACAAAATATGAGATTAAACTGGCGCCGCATCATCCCTTCATCAAAAGCATAATGAAACCTGTAGTTACTGAATCCCTGGGACATACAAGTAATTTTGAAAGAGTAGATCAGCATTTAAGCTGGTGAGTTTCATAAGTATTTAATGACAATGTTTGTATGAAATGAAATATCTTGTCCTTGTTTGTTTGTGTTTAGAACATCCTATATTTTCTACTAGTATAAAAGTAGTCTTCCTTCCAGACCAAAGTTTCTTTCCAAAAATGTATGTAAGTGTAAAAATAACCAATATGTTTTAAAACCTCGTAAATCAATGTATTTTTAATACCTCTTGTGAGTTTTATAACCATACTATTGACTCGGGATGCCTATACACAACGTTCTTCAGGTGTTGGAATGTTATGACGTTTGTCACCCCAAATGGTGGACTGTAGCTAACAGTCAGGGCGCGGGTTGTCAAGCCCATATAGATCTATACAAAAACACCATGCTCCCCCTCCAAGGGATTCTGGTATATAATATAGGACTTGAAATGTGTACTCGAACGTACGTGAAGTTAATGTCTCACATAACCGTAGTATAAAAACAGATTTACGTGTTGAAATGTTTGTTTGTTATTGCACATGAAAGTGATTTCTTGAAAATCATGTTTCTAGTATGTATAAGTTAGCAATATCCTCATAAAATTATACCTATTATAGTTTTCTAAAAGTGTGCCTCGTTTGTTTTAGAATATCTAGAAAAGGAATCACTTGTTATGAAAGCATAGATTTTTGTAGAGCCTAAGATAGACACATATACTATAAATCTAGGAAAAATGTTTAGTTTACACATGCATTACAACAATTTATAGTTTTAAAGATAGAATATTATTGTAATATATTTTGTATACGGGATTTCCCTATAAAGTTTATAAATCACATATGATTCTTCTTACTAAAAGTGTATAATAATCTTTATATATAACATCCGATAGTAGTCGTGTGTTTTACTTGTATTCCCCCCCCCCCCCCCTAGAAAGCATATAAAAGCGTTTAGAATATTTAAAAAGGGTTAATTAAGGGGTATGAACTCACTTGAAAGTTTGAAGATAGCGAGATGGGAAAACCGGGCAGAGTTTTGTCTCAGGAAACAGATTTTTCTCGGGATTCTTAGGAATCTCGGGAGTAAAATCGACCTTTGGGACTTGCACAAAATGACCAGGGCTTCGGGGTAGTGCGGGCACGGAAATCGAGGCAATATCGTGAGAGAAATGAGAGAGATGGGGCATATTTTCCGGACCCCTCGCACCTCTATTTATAGGAAGCTGAGAGGCCTCGTTACGCGGGGCGTACGCACGTACGCTAGGCGTATGCGTACGTCATGCGTGACCGAGTCCTCGACTGCCTCGGAGCTCGGATGGGACAGTTCGGCAGTTCTCATAGGCGCGACGTGGACGATCCGAGGCCAAGGCCTTCGCGTACGCGGGGCGTACGGGGTTACGCAGCGCGTAACTCGGATGAGTACGCTGACTCCCCCTTCGGATAATACCGGATTTTTATTTAAAGAAATATATAATTTATTTAATAAACTTCAAAAATTCATATCTTCTTCATACGAACTACGTTTTCGACGTTCTTTATATCCCTGCGAATGTGAGACCATACTCTACAACTTTCGTTTAGATTCCGTCGGCAACTTCCGAAATTATTTTTATTATTTATTTATAAAATGTCGTGATTAAGAAATTTCTTTAAACAATTCATAACTTCTTTATCTGACGTCGGTTTTTGCCAGACTTTTTAAGATTGAAAAACCAATGTCGAGACCTTCGATTCTCGTTTAGGTCATTCCGGCCAAAAGTCGCTCGATCTCCGATTCGAGTTTTTAGTTGTCTGATGCTAAGCCGAATTTGGAAAAATCTGAACTTCCATATACGAAGTCGGGTTTGGGCATTCCTTTTACGTACGATCCCGGTTTAATGATATACAACATAGTAGGTAGTTAAATAGAAACTTTTTTTTGGACATTTTATTATCAATGTTAATTTTATTAACTCAAAAGTGGTTACAATACTTGACCTATTAGTCCATTACTAAGAGTTGAAATATCGGGTTGTCACACAGGATGGGTTCGGGACTTTGTTTTGTAACCAGAGCTTGGAAATACATTCAGCATGGGTGTGCATGCTATTTGGCGTATGTGGTGGGTACGCGGTTTGGGGGTCAGGTCTTAGTTTTAGAGGTCCTGGTGGTCAGGGAGTTTGCCGATGTGTTTTCGGAGGAGTTACCCGGTGTGCCTCCTGAAAGGCGGGTCGAGTTTAGGATTGATCTTATGCTAGGTGTGACCCCTATTTCCAAGGCATCGTACCGTTTTAGACCACCTGAGATGCAGGAGCTATCGTCTCAGCTACAGGAGCTGCTAGGCAAGCAGTTCATCCGACCGAGTAGTTCTATGTGGGGAGCGCCGATTTTATTCGTTAAGAAAAAGGATGGTTTGTACCGGATGTGGATCAGTTACCAGGAGTTGAACAGGTTAACAGTGAAGAACCAATATCCCTTTCCGCAGATTGATGATCTCTTTGATCAGTTGAAGGGAGCATCTTGGTTCTCCAAGATAGACCTGAGGTCTGGGTACCATCAGGTCAGGGTGAGAGGAGGACATGGAGAAGACCGCGTCCAGACTCATTATGGGCATTACAAGTTCGTGATGATCCTATTCGCGCTCATGAATGTGCCTGTGATATTTATGGATCTATTGCATTAGGTATGTAGGCTGATGCTCAATCGTTTGGTTATCAAGTTTATTGATGATATCTTGGTATATTCAGAGACTAGAGAGTAGCATGAAGAGCATCCTCAAGAGCTTCTGGGGCTGTTGAAGCGAGAACGGTTGTACGTCAAGTTCTCAAAGTGTGAGTTTTGCTTGCGAGAGGTTCAGTTCCTTGGACATCTCGTTAACCAGGATGGGTTATTGCTCTATCCAGCCAAGATAGAGGTTGTGATGCAGTGGGACATTTTGAATTCTCCCTCGACTATTAGAAGTTTCTCGAGATTGGCAAGATTCTACAAGAGATTTATTCATGATTTCTCCATGATTGCAGTACCCCTCACTCGTCTGACGAGGAAGGAGGTGGATTTCCAGTGGGGCCGTGAGCAGCAGTAAGCATTTGAGACCCTTCGGAAGAGGCCCTGCGAGGCCCTAATTTTGACCCTCCCAAAGGGAGTTGAGGATTTTGTGGTTTTCTATGATGCGTCCATCACTGCGTTGCAAGCGGTCCTCATGCAAAGATGATGAGTGATTACTTATGTTTCGCGATAGTTGAAGCCACATGAGTGGAGGTATCCCACGCATGATCTTGAGTTGGGGGAAATGGTTTTTTGCCTTGAATATTTGGAGGCATTATCTTTACGGTGTCTGTTGTACTATCTACACGGATCACAGGAGCGTGAGAAACATGACAGATCAGCCGAACCTGAACATGAGGCAGTGCAAGTGGCTGGACATAGTCAAGGATTATGACTGCGAGATCCTTTACCATCGGGGTAAAGAGAACATGGTGGCAGATGCTTTGAGCCCTAAGTCGGTCAGAATTTTTGATGGGGTGTCATGTATGAGGAAATCTGTGGATTCTCCACTTGTGGATTGATTACAGAGGCCTAGGACGAGCATGTTAGGAAGGAGAATTAAATGGTTGAGAGGATCAGGGGTGAGATCACCAGATTTTTCCTAAATAGTTGTGGGATATTGACCTGATGCGGTCGTGTATAGGTTCCTATTTCTGGTGGGATCAGACAGATTGTGTTGGAGGAGGCTCATAAGTCTCGCTATTCCATCCATCCGGGGGCCACCAAGATGTATCAGGATCTGAAATTGAGCCACTAGTGGTCGTGCATGAACATGGAGATCGCTTGGTATGCTGAGAGGTGCTTGACCTGTAGGATGGTCAAGGTCGTGCATCAGAGGCCGCATGGCAAGCTGCAGCCTCTGGAGGTTCCCATATGGAAACTAGAGTAGATTACGATGGACTTCATCAACAAGTTGCCGACGATTACAAAGGGTTTTGATGCTATTTGGTTCATCGTGGATAGATTGACCAAAAGAGTGCCCATTTCCTGGCTATTCGGGAGAGCTCATCGGTTAAGAAGTCGGCCGATATGTATATTCGCAAGAACATTGTTATGGGGTTCCGGTCTCCAATGTTTTAGACTGTGATGTTCGGTTTACCTCCGGTTTCTGGCAGAACTTCTGTGAAGAACTGGGCACAAGCTACACTTCAGCACAACTTATCATCCGCAAACCGAAGACTAGAGTGAGAGGAAGATAGAGAATCTTGATGCTATGTTGCGAGCCCGTGTCATTGATTTTGGTGGGATTTGGGACTCGGGGACATGGTGTTGCTGAAGGTCTTACCTTGGGAAGGTATGATTCGCTTCAGGAAGAGGAGGAAGTTGGGTCATTATATGATTTAAATATGTTATTTGAAGTCCTTGGATATAAAGATGTAGCCCTATGAAGCCCGAGTGGCAAAATGGTAACTCTTAGGATCATGAGTAGTACACTGGGCGTACATGTGAGTACGTTGGGCGTACTAATGTCCGGATGAAACCCGAATTTTTAGGCTTTGAGGAGTATTTAAACATCTTTATAGGTCATTTAGACTTATCCTTTCAGCCTCCAAGCGTTTGCATCGTCCTTACAAAATCCTAACCCCATAAGAGAGTTTTTTGAAGCGTAAAGTGTATTATTGCGTTCTTAAAGGAGAAGGAAAACCATCAAGGAGTCAAGGAAGGAAAGCAAGCTTGTAGATCTTGGATCATCATCTTATTGGAAGCTCCAGAGGTAAAAAGTTACTACCTTTAATCTTGGTTTTCTTAGATCTTATCTTGGTAGCTTAATAGTGTTCTTTTGTCCCAAAAGGTCTCATTTTTGTGCATGATTGGTGTTGGACATTTTGGGCAGTCCTTCCAGACCCTAGTAAGGGTTTTAAAACATAAAAATGAGGTCCCAGTGGATAGAAGTATCTTGTGCATTTGGTAGAAGGGTCTTAATGGATTAAGATCTTGTATTAAGAGATTTTTGGACGTCTAAAGTCATAAAGTTGGAGACTTTATGACTCTAAGATGCATTTCGACCATGGATCTAAAGTTTGCGCTTAACTGCTTAATCCATTAAGCACTTATTCAGATTTTGAACACTACGATGGTATACCCTACGTAAGGAGACGTACACCCTGCGTACTGGTTTAGCTACCCCGATGGTGGTTAATGCAAGGTGAGGGTACACCCTGCATATGCCTTCTGTTGGACTTCACACTTTGGGCTTCAAGTTTAGTGCCACCTTTTTGGCTTGAATGTTTGGGCCTTCATTGGACTTTTGAGTATGATTGTTTTGGGCTGATTTGAGAGTTGACCTTAGGATAATGCGGAATAAGGAGTTGGGCCTAATTTGGAAAAACAGGCCAATTATGAGTCTTGAAGTAATTTGCACGTTTTTTGATCAAAATTAGACTTAGGCCTTAGCCCACTTAAGGAAAAGAGTAAAGTGGACATTTACCCTAAGTATGGATCCTTTGTCAATGAACAGCCAGAGGTTTTCAGTATGGTTTGACATTGTGAGGTGAGTTTTCCTCACTATACGTAGAGGTCGATGGCACCAAGGCATGTCCATTGGGTTGATAACCTGATATTGTTGATATGCTGAGTTTGGAATACATATGCGTGCAAGTCTTGATATGCTAATATGGTATATTTGTAGCACTACTTGTCTTGTTGTCTGTTTATTTGTAAATGATATTATCTATTATATGTTGACATATTGTGTGGGTTGGGTTGAGGTTGTACTGCTCCATGTTGTTGCCAACAAACCCTAGAGCATACAAAATATAAGCTGAGGTCCAGCGACAACATTACAGACTCATACTAAGGGTTCATGAGAAATGTAGATACGAGTTGAGGGCCAGGAAGCGCATGCCATACTCATGCTTAGGGCTAAGTGGTATTCAGACAAATGACTAATCAGGCAGGGTACCAAGCCCGACATAAGTTGTGGACCTATTCCATGCTGTTATTATACTTGTGTTATTTGTTTTGTATTGGTATTTTGGCGGAACTCATTAAGCTTTGGTCTTATAGTTTTGGATTATGTTTCAGGTACCTTAGAGGATCGCGGGAAGGCGAAGGCGTGATCATGCACCTCCTCATGTTTTTTGTTCTATGATTTTGGGATTTCTCTGATATTAAATTTATTTTGAAAACAATTTCTAGACAATGATGGGTTTGGAATTATTTAAAAAAGTTTAAAATTTTCAAGAATTTTATGAATGTTAGACTTTGTACAATCTCGCCTTCACCTTCCCATTATCCTTGGAAGTATCTGAAACCATAAACCAAAACTGTAACCCAAATCTTAGTGAGTTTCCCCCCAAAATACCATACATAACCAAACGGATAAACGAGAAATGGGCTTAATCAGTCATCAACTAGAATGCCAAACTATACCAGGTTTGTTGGATTGACCGCCTTAACCTAACTTCTTATCTCAAGCCTCCATGCCTACAACATATAGCCGGCCCGTACCAGGTATATTGTCCTACAGCACAAAGCATGACCGCTTCAACCCAAACAAAACACAACATGTCGACTTGAAAATAATCAAGGATCATGTATGCACATAACACAGACAAACATCAATCATATAGCTCACTACCGCCCACTAGTCCTCACATAGCATACAATCCTGCTACCAACTAAACTCCATGAAATGTGTAACCATAGGTAACCTTAGTTGAGATAGGCACCTGAACATGTGATCCTAATCTTTACCCACAATCAAACAAGGAACAGGAAAGAATGCCTAGCTCAAGAGGTCTTTAGCTATCCTACATGACCATAGATAGTCCCTAGGTACTCCACTATATGATAACCATCAAGTACAAATAGCATATAGTTCTACAAATCACTACAGCAATGAAACATACTCGATATCAAGATATAGATCTAATAGATGACCACAACATAACTACATACAAAATATCAACAATCCATGGAATACATGACCGTATATAATTAGAGGTGAGATAGACACCCAGACATGTGATTCTACTCTAAAACCACAACCAAAAAAGGAACAGGTAAAAGAGCCTAAATCAAGAGTCCTCAATTTATCTGACATGACTATATAAAGCCACTAGGCGTCCCTCTACTAACATATAACCAAACTAATGGGCCGACATTGATTCCTTTGACCCACGGGTATAGTAAGGCGAAACTCACCTCGATATGCGTGTAGGTCACCACCATTTTAATGAAACACTCTACCAACTTCAACTCACTTCCAATTACATATAGGAAGATACTTGATTCAATACCCAATCACAGGTCATAGTTATTTGTAACAGTGACTACCTCACATGAAATGATGATTAGTGTTCCATATAAAATGATGATTAGGGTTAAATAAGGACACTTCACCCATTAAGGACTTATACACCTAAGAGTAGGACAAATTAAGGTTTGACCTAGTCATTCTCAGGTATAATAATAATCCAAGTAATAGCCCAAACAGGTGCATTTAGTTAATTCATTAAGTCCAATACTACATTTAGTTAATCATAAGGAATTATCGAGTACAAATTAAAGTCCAACTGACAATTCAACATGGGTCCCGTAAAAACTCCAAAACTAGGGTGTCTTGCCACGATGCATTCCTTCAATTTTTTTGGGCTTAAGTCTAACTACCACCACGGTCAGTGGTGGTCAACGACGATGGTACCGCTACAGCGACCACCTCATTGTGATAGTAGTGGTTTTCGAGTGATAAATCCATAAACCAAACACACACACACACACACTAGCACCTAAAAACACACAAAGACACCCAATACAACCACCCCATGGTGGTGGTGGTGGTTTTCTTTAGTTTTTCTGGGTAAGTAACACCCCTATACAACATACAACTGAAAACACAAACTCATGTGAAATACCCACAAAGACATCCACCCTTGTAGTGGAATGCGTCTTTCGGATAAACAACAGCAAAAGGGACAACCGTTCGGAGCGGCGATGGAGGCGGGATGCAGTGTGGCAACAAAAGAAAATAGAGAAGGTGGGAGGGTGTTGCGCCTTAATTGGAGAAAGGAAATAGAGGCCACAAGGTTTCTATTCTTCCCACCTCCCTAACTGTCACAAAGTGGGGCATCTTCTTCGTCAGCAGTAGGAACATCAGTGGTCGCTCGGTGGTTCTAAGCAGTATCGAATGGTGATGGTAGTGGTTGGAGATAGGTGGGATAAGGTGGCGTCTGATAAAACATTAGGTTTAGGGTTGTAGTGATCTAAAAGACGAGAGGGCAAGGACAGGGTTGTTGGGTTTTAGTCTCGCCTCCATCTTTCAAACTTAATTTTTTTTATTAACTTTTAGCCCCCCCCCCCCACACACACACACACACATAGACACACCACCACCACAAAACATTTTCAGATCAAACCCAATAATTACCAAAAAAAAAACCACAAATTCCACGATTCTATTCATATCTAGTTTGAAAGTTACACTTTAACCCCTAGTTTCTAGAATTTATAACATTTAATTTCTGACAGTGAACACCCCATCGAATTAATACGACATTAGGGATAAATTAAAAATTATATAAATATGTATCGAGGTTTAAAGTTAATTTTTGAAACCGGATGTTACAATTCTTCCCCACGTAAACTCGATTTAGTCTTTGAAACCTATCTCGATCTGACCATTAAAATAACACAAGTACATTTCATATGCTCCCAGGATTAATATAACCTAGTAGATTATACCAAACACTCCGAAGAAAACGTTTACAATATGGCCAACTCTAGTCTCTCTTACAAACACGCCACTAATGACTATATATATATATATATATATATATATATATATATATATATATATATATATATATATACGAACCAAAAACCCAAGGCCCAAACCCGATACCCAGACCGAAATCACATGAGATTTAGGTCTAAGCTACAAATAAATCCATGGGTTTTATGGCCTTAGACCGAAAACTAAAAAAGCTATGAAAAACAAAGTATGAACCAATATTCTAGACCCAACACACTAGCTTGGCCTCAAATTGGGTTTAACCAGGTTCTAACTAGGCCAAGCTTGGTGTTAGTTTGAATTCTACTTTTTTTATGTTCTCCGTGATGGGTATGCTAACAAGTCCCTTAGGCTCTTAGGCGTATGCGTCGGCTTGGTAGTGTTGCCATTTGAGCTTATATTACAACATGTGTATGTTTGAGAATATCTCTATCATTTGATAGACTTTAGGCAACATTGTCAATGTGTGTCAGATCCATCGCGAGACGGTTCATGACGCCAATTTTACCTTTAAAATCCCTATTTTCCCAAGACCTTTCACCTTTACCTCCTTTCTTTTCTTTCTTTGTATCGACCCATGCATTTTATGAAAAAAAATTCAACCATTCATTTATTCTTGACGATGAACCGTTGTGGTAGAGTCCCTACGGTAAAGGAATTCCAACTTCCGCTATATCGATTTGCTTTCGCACCGGAGCATAGTGTGATGATTCCAGTGAAGGGGTCATCAATCTATGACCATCCTCATGGGAAAGTGGGGGTCCTTATTTCTTTATTTGAAGCGGGGTTACTCCTTCCGACATCTAACTTTTTCGATATGATCGTCTAGCACTACAACTTTACTGTTGACGAATTAACCCCAAGTGCTTTCAATAAGCTAGTAGGTTTTGAACTGATATGTCAGTCTCTAGGTTGTATACCCACTTTTTGGGATTTCAGTTACTTTTTATGTTCAACTACGAACTTCGGTGTTTGCACTCTAGCGAAAAGGAGGGGCATTCGTCAATTGATCTCTGAATAGGATACTACGAAGAAAAATTAGCAAAGGAAATGGCTTTGGTTAACCGAAACCTTATAGGGCATGGATTTCGTAAAAGACGAGACTTTCCATACCATTTTCAAAAACTGTTCGGGGATAACCGAACTCTTGGAAAATGGCTAACAAACATTACTGTCATTGGGGAGAACTGAGAAGATTTCATTCTTGACGCAGTCGGTATGAGTGCCTCATGGAGAGCACATAGGAAGATGGTGCAATTGTTCATCATAAGATGCGCTATTCACTCATCTCCTTCTCCCCCCCCCCCTTTTGTTTTTAAAAAATAAGAACAAAGTATCTTACTGGTTAGTCAATTCTCATACTTAGTGTTTGTGTTCGCAGGAGCTGAATCCAAGATTTCCTTGGCGAAGGCCCTGCACGTTAACTATTGGGGTAAGCTTTTCCACCGAGAGATTGATCTTGTGGAGGCTCTTCCCCCTCCGGTATCTAAAAAACGCATGCGGGGGATCATTGGATTTCTCTCAGGATAAAAAATGTTGGTTCTGGCGGACCCGCATCACCTTCCCAGCCGGTTGTTGGAGTCGTTTCCCTAGTTTGTTTTCCTCCCTATGCTTCTTTTGATTTTCCTATAAGAGTGCAAGCGGGAAACGGTACTACCCTTTTTAACAAAAAACAAAGTTTGCGTGTGGTGCAATCAACGGACGAAGAGACTGTATCCGATGATGCAAGCCTTCGTCCTCGCAAGATGCGAAAGATGGTGTCTATGCCCAAGCTTCTTGGTGGTATTAGGGATATTATTAGTGATAAATTTGTTGTGCCTGGGCAGAAACAGATAGCGGTGGTGCCTAGTTCTTTAAAGGAATCACCTTCACCGTTTACTAGCATCTTCTCATTTAATCTTGGTTCCAACTCTGTGCTTGGGGGTGCACTGGGAGCATCGGGATATTCTTCCCCATCGGAAAAGCCTTCCATGGTTGATGAAATGAGAACTGTGTCTCACACCATGGTTTTCAGGCTTATGCTCCAAGTTGGGTTATTACTAAGGATTCCTTACCGTTGGGAGACATCACTGCTAAAGAGTGGAGTAGCTGTGCTCATCCCCCGACAAAAATGAAGTTGTATGCGGGCAAATCGGGCACCCACATGGCTGGTGACCTTCGATATCCTATGGCCCAGGCTTCTGCCTTTATGCTGCTGACCGGGTTTGTCGTTTTAGCATAAATGAAGTATAGTTAAAAATTTTGCAAGGTGCCATTTATGGCTTAAGATAGGAACTCCATGATTCAGAGGCCCAACGCTGAGTACTGTGAGAGAAAAATTGCATCATGGCCTGTGAGAAGGACACTATGGAAGATCATGTGACAACTTTGATGGCCAAATGGAGCGGCTTGAAAATCAAGCGAGTTCTCTCACTCGAGAGAAGGGTGTGCTAGCGAGTGAGTTGGCCAGGTACCAACGTCGACTGGCTCATTCCTAGGTTGATGGTGCTATTGCCCAAGGCAGTTTGCAATGGATGTTGGAAAAGGGGGTGGTTTGAGTAATTTATAAAGTTATTTAGAGCGCGGAATTTACCAGCGGGATCCAAGGTGTTTGTAAAGAGTGTGAGGCCCTTGGGTTTGAAAATGGGAAACAACTAGGTGGTTGTTCCATAATTTCTGGGGAACCTGAAGCGTCGAATCCTTGCCGTGTCGCGAGTAGAACCAAAGAGGTGGATATTGCTCTTTCATCCCTTGCTGAGACGGATTTTGTGGGCCTCTTTCGACTGGGGGAGCTGGATTAAGACAGCCTCTACCAATTTTGTCGTAGGCCAGGTCCAAGAAGCTGTTCCTCGGACTCTGATGACTAATTTTAGTTTTTCCCTTCTTTTTATCATGTAATGTATTTACATTCCCATGTATTATATGTGTAGTGAAAGATAATGGTTGTTGACAACCAACAACTGTGTATTTTGCTTTGTATTTGGCATTGACATGTTCTCTTGTATATATATATATATATATATATATATATATATATATATATATATATATATATATATATATTGAATTGACTTGTGGCATCTTTAGGCTAGGGCTATTCGACATTTCTACTATAATTCTTTTATGCACACTCCCTTGTTCTAGGGTTCGTGTTAAGCGGTTAATGTGCGCTTCAGAAGTTGTATAACCGCTACTATTAACTTATATTTCACTTGTGTGTATGTTTTAATCAAGATTTTTATGAATCTTTTGGAACCCTGTTTTCTGTGCCATTACTTAAGATTTATACATTCTCAGCTCTGAGATGGTATTGGCAAATTATAGCTAAAGATTATAATTCTTTAAGACCAATGGTTACATCTTTGCATAGATTTTTCTCAAGTAGCATAGGTGATCAGCCGTTGTTGATACTTGGAAAATATACACAACCCCTTTACCGTTTGTTTGTGCAATTGGTTAAACAATATTCTGGAAAGCTCTTTCAAAGATGAAAATTATATTAAATCTTAAAAAAGAATGACATAAAACAATGGACTCTGAATGTCTAAGTATCAGGGGCATGCCCGGTCTTCGTGTCGGCACCTGGAGTATGGTTTTCCTGTGCGGAGTTTGACCATACTCCTTTTTCTCAACCCTCGCTTTATTTTTGGTTGAGTGTTCTGCTATGACTACCATGCCGTGATTTTGCATCTTTTCCTCATCTCATAAAAGTATTTCTTGATAAGTTCGGGTTTCCTTTTGTTTCCACCACTAGGTCTCCACGTGAGAGAGTTGAATTTCTTCTTTCATGCTCTACAGCCACTTGCACTTACCCTTCTTTTGGACCCAACGCAAGCTGCGACCATGGGAAGCGCCTATTCTTGGACGGGTGAGAATACCACCTGCGCTTTTATGCACGCCTGCAATCTTGTTTTTTACACTATCATTTGGGGTGTCGTTTCGCTCATCAGAGGCCCTGGTTGGTTCTCTTCTATAGGAAAACTTGTGTGTTAGATGGAGTAGCACCCCGCCTCTATATTTGTTGTTCTTGGAACTTAGCTCTTTCATCCCAGGGGGTTTTGTTTCATCTTTGACACTGGTGAAGATATGGTTTGGGTCCCACGTCCCTCTTTGGCTTGGCATAGCTTAGCCATCGATTGTGGGCTAGATTGGTGCCCTTACCCGCGAGTAGGCATTTCCTTGCTTTGTGGTTTTCTTTATGTACTTTGGCTGGGCCATCTTTGGGTTATTGTTTGTTTCTTTCTGTGGAAGAGATGTTGAGAGAAATCTGAATACATCTCTTTGCCTTTTCCAAGACTCATGGACCAACATTTCATCTGATGCATACCTCCGCTGTGGATTCCCCACCTTCTTGTAACCTTCAATTTGACACAATTGTGTTTCTTGCTTTGTTTCCCATCGGGTACTACATCCATTATGTGTCCTGGTTGCTATAACTGTTACCGATCTGTCACTCGTGCTGAATTTGAGAATACCATGGAGAGTAGATGAAATCTCCTTTAGCTAAAAAGAGAAGACCTGTATAGTAGAATATTGTGTTCAGATGGATGGGTAACACCTGAGAATTCGAGTACCCTTGTTATCTGTTTTGCACCCATCATAACTGAACAATGTAAATGGGAGCATAATTGTTCCTACTTTCCAGATGCCATGACCAGTGAACCCAATTAGCGGGCACTAGTGCGGTGGCTGGAAGTGTTTTTTCCATTCAATTGGTAACCGTTGAAGAAAGTGTTCATAGATCATGTTGACCCTGCTTCCGTTATCAATGTACACATGCTTAACACGGTTTTGGCTAATGAAATCGATGATGTGAAATGGGTCATTTAGATCCTAATGTTTTGGCTTGGGGTAACTCATTGAAAAGGCTATGTTGAGTATGTTTTGATGGTATACCTTCACGCCTTCGTGTTGGCTCAGGTGATTGTAGCATGGGTAGGGCTCGGTGATGGTAAGCATCCCTGTCCTCTTTTCATGGTCCTTTTTGCCATCCTTTTGAATTTTAGGCTGGTGTTTATCCTCATCAAATTTTGCTCTAAGCTCTTTTGTTATGTCAACTATGTTTCCAACTAGTTGTTTCTCATCGATCTCCCACTTCAATACCATGCATTCGGTGGTATCATGAGTTTTGCTCATATGATAATCACAAAACTTGGTCTTGTCCTTACTCTCTTTTGTTAGAGTTTTGTTGATTTCATGAACATCTGTATTACCATTCCTGTTTTCATATTTGTTGAACGGTCTATACCTCCTTGACATGTGTCTGGAGTTGCGATTGTGCCTCTGTTAGTTTCCATCTTGCCTCCCTTGTTGGGTTGAGCTCGGTCAGGACGCCTCTTCCTCTTGTTTGATGTATGTGTTGGCTACAACTGTGATATTAGCCTCCTTTCGCTCTTCCCATCAATTTGTCTCGGGTATTTTTCCACAAGGAACTTGAGCTCGTCCTTGGATCTGGGGACTGTCCCTTGCATCTTCTTGGATAAGGGTCCAGGAAGCAAACCTTGGGCGAAGGCGTCCGCCACCACAAACTCTTCATGCCCTAGAACATTCAAATTAGCTAGTGTGAATGAATCGTAATAGTCACAAATAGACTCTCCTTCTTTTTTCTTACATGCCATTATATAGTTAGCATCCCCTTTTCCTTTCCTTAATTGTATGAAGTTTTTAAGGAAAAGGCATTTCAGTTGCTCAAAACTCGAGATACTACCTGGCCTCAGAGACTTGAACCACTTGCATGTGTTTCATGTTAAGGTGCATGGGAATTAAGTGTAGGTGAAGCGATGATCCATCTTAAGAGATGTCATCGTCCACTCATAGTTATCGATGTGGTCATCTGGGTCTATAGTATCGTCCTACTTTGGCATGTTCGGTATCATCGCAGTGTGTTGAATCTCGTATTGAAGATGTTCATGGCTGAAATTGGAGCTTGCGCTTTGCATAGGGTTGTCCATATATGAGTACGACATGCCACCATAGGCCATGTGTTGTTGCGTCTGGGTAGGGTTCGCGTACATCTGGTTATGGATGGCCGCCAGTGAGATGTATAGTTGATATTGTTTTAGGTTTAGTGGCAAACCGAATTATTGGAATGTGTATTGCCTTGTTGCGACTTTGTATGGGTTTACTCTTGTGTACTGTTGCGTGGACAAATTGAACAGCTGAGTGGCCTCCAGGAAAGGGTCAAATTCATGTTCTACTAAGAATTGAACGTTGGATCCCTGATTGGTCGAGGTATGTATGCATGTAACTTGCGGCTGAGGCATTTCTGGGAATGAAACCAGGGTCTGTTGTATGAATGGGTTGAAGATCAGTGGTTGCTATACGAATAGCGGCACGTGAGGCAAGCCTGCCATGGTGGCGTGTGGATAGACAATTAGGGAATATTGTGGCTACGGTTGAAAATTGTGAGGGATCCAAGTTCTGGTGCCCAAAGTGTATGGAATGGTTTGTTGCTGCGAAACAGGTATCTCTGCTTGTTGTGTTGCGATAGTCTGTGGAGTTCTTGTTACGATTGCTAGTTGAGGAGTTGGGTTAGCTATTGGGTATCATAGACTGCCTATGTAGGTTGCCACTATTTCAGCTGTAGAGATGGATGGTGTCTATGAGACTGATGTGCGATTTGAAGCATGTTCTTCGTGGATGGAAGTTTTCCCTCCATCTAACAGTTGCATTGGATGTAGCAGACTTGGGATCTCACCTGCCATCGTTGCTCTTTGGGTTTACTTTGTGGATGTATCGTTCTAGAGATACGTCTAGATTGTGCCAAATGTTGTGATATGTTGGAGATGCTTGAATTGAGATTGTGGGTGAGATTCAAGCTAGTTCCTTCTCCTAGTATTAGTTTACAAAATATAAAGATTATTGTTAGTCAACATCCAGGAGGAATCCCCGGGACGAAGCTCTGATGATCAAGTTAGAATGCATTCTGAGAGAAATAAGAGTAAATTTTAGGAAAAAAGAGTTGTGACCCCTTTTTGTGAGGAAGATGGATTCTTTTATACCTGGTCGTGAGGCGTGTGCCTCCTATATGTTAAACATTCCCTCGTGAGGTGTGACGTGGCGGACCCGTATTGAAGGATCCCCCGTCACACCTTTTTCACTCGTCCCCTCATTGGCTAGAGGGGAATCTTTGATATTATTATGATTGTGGCTATTGTTAGTTAGGTAAGTGGAACTCTCTGATTGGTCCACATTTGTTGGTGTGTTATTCTCAAGAGAAGAGGGTAAGGCATAGTTTTGCTCCTTAAACATCATACCAGTGACTCCGCGTTGGCGAAGGCCTGACCTTGGCCTCAGATTGGGTTTAACCAGGTTTTGACCATGCCAAGCTTGGCGTTAGTTTGACTTCTCTTTTTTTGACGTTATCCCTAACGGATACGTTAACATCCATCTTGAACATGCTGAAGTACTAGGTCATTTTAGGTTTCTCTGAAGTAGCAAACTTCGGGAAAAATAGTGCTCTCTCAGTGAACAACTTTGTCATCTAAGTCACCAACTCTGTCCCTTGCCTCAGGTCCAGATACCCCTGGGATAATCTCTCTCTCTTTTAACCAAAGGAACATATATCGAGAGAAGCATATCAAAAAACTGTTCCCATGGCACATCAGCTCTCTAATCTAGAGTGTATAAACCAGTAACCAGTCTCTACCAATTCTTCGCTATAGACTGAAGAAGGTTCACAGCGCACTTGACCTTCTGGTCAGCTAGGAAGGAACAAGTAAAGAAACATCCCTCAACATCGGACAGTCACCTCATGGAAATGTTTGGGTCTTGGACTCTATCAAATGTCGAGGGCTTGGTATTATCAAAGTCCCGATACAGGAAGGCTCTCCTCCCGCCAATCCCCGCAGTAGAGACGGTCGCGGTAGCAGCAGCAACAACCTCTGAAAGTTCGCCATATCGGTCATTAAAGAAGTCCATCATGGAAGTCTTGATAGACCTAAACAACTCTGGTATCTTCCCCAATCAACAAAACCCTAGGGTTTATGACTTCCATGTTACGCGTATAGGTCCTATGCCTCTAGTACTACTGACCCACACTACCTTCCGTACCTACCCATATTTGTCTCAAGAGATCATCACAAAAAGAACTAACAACACAAACTAGAATACACATACATCCTATTCTCACTTCCTACAGAAAGGCTAGACGTTCCTCAACTAGTCGGCTGCTTGCATATATCTAGTTATATAAAGTAAAAGATGTGACAAAGCATGCATTGCTTTTAAGTTATTTAATAATCTACACCATGCTTGTAAGAGACATGTTCTTTGCTTTTTTTATTATTTGATTCATGCATGTAATAGACATGCTTTTACTTTTTCTCTTTTTTCTACATTAGATGGAGGATAAAAAGAGAATACTTTCAAGAATTTGGAGTTAACATTATGTGTCTTTTCCTTCTTCATTTGTGAAGCAAAACAAAGAGCTTCTTGAGCTCCCAATGCTACCAAATTTTCATGGTTTAAGCCCTCCCTCTCCTTTTTTCTTTTGCAATTTGGTGCTACAACCGAAGGCATAAAGTGTTAGTTCTCTAGAGACATATTTTGGAAACCTAATAAATTTCCTCTAGATAGAATGAGGTTCTCGTTGGGAGATCCATTATTGATTTGCACACCCCTCCTGGCTAAGAAAGAAACGTAGGTTCAGGCTATTGATCAAAATATATGTCTTAAAGCTTAAGAACAATATTTTAAAAGTGTTATACTAGCATATATGATGGTTTTACTCTTGCTTGGTGGATACTTCTAGAGAGCTTCTATTTTAGAGTTTAAATCCATCGTCCTCAACTTCCTACCAACCAAAAGGAATCAAAGTCTTCAAAGTTTGTAACGCTTTCCTTTCTATGGTTCTTTTTATCTTTCAAGGTCTTAAAAAATGATCATTTCGTAGGAATAAACCTAGTCTGATTTTTATTTAAATCTCAAGTCTTTTGTTGCTATGTTTATGTTTTTGAAACAATTTTTTGAATAAAAACCCAGAAATTGGTATCAGAGTCATTTGTGCACGATTAGTTAGATTATTTTTTAAGTTGATGAAATCCTTATTTTTTGAAACATTGATTGTTTTCTCTTTGTAAGAAAGGTTCATACATATTTTCTATGACAACTTTAAAACCTTTATAATTGTTATTTTTTGACAAAATATATAGATACATCTTTTTAGTCATAAAAGTAGTCTGAGAAAAACAAAGAATTGTTTTATATAATTTTGAGTATATAAATGTGTATGATGCACATAAACTAGCCAATTGCCTTTGTATTGATGTTTTTGTTGATTTGTAGAAAACCCGGTTGTAATATTTATTTATTCATATAGTATATAATAATTAAATAGATTAGTTTTTTTTCATTTATTTTTTGTAAGTAATAGAATAGTTTTTAGAAATAGTTTGTTTCTAAAAAATGTAATAAAAAATGAAGATTGAGCCATTTTTTGAAAAACAAAAGCTAATTTTCACAATTGTGAAGTGTGCGCGGAAAATGTAACCTTTCTGCAAACTATTGCAAAAGGCGTTGCTATTGGCAATTTCCATTGGAGTTGTTGGGCCTAATACAACCTTTTTTGCAACGTTTTTTGAAATGTGTTGCATGCTATTGAATTATTACTTTCGTGAAGCTTTTTCAACCTTTTGCAAGCAATAGGTGTTTTCTCAAGTAGTAGCTTCTACAACAACATTACGAGAAGATTTTTGGTCCTATAAATATCTCTTTTTGAATGGGCTAGGCATTTTGTGATGCCTCACCAAATGTAAAATTTTGTTAACTTATCAAAATCCAAATCTTATTTTATAAAATGAAGTTTTATTGAAATGTTTACAAATGTACTGAAGTTCTCAAATCTAAGACTTAATAATAGCTATTAATATTTGATCGTGTCAATTTTATAAAATGAGATTTAATAAAACAACATTTGTAAAATTTGAGTTTTTTTTTCATAAAAGAAGACTTTATAAAGTATACCATGGTTTATTGGCTGCATGCAATAACCATGATATAATATCTTTTTTAAAATAGAATTATCAAAACATCAAAGGCCACTTACAAACCTCAAATCTATGCAATTATTTTTAAAGAACACTCACACATCTCTTGTCTGTAATAGCAGGATAAAGGATACCTAACCGCTTAGTTATATCTTTTGATGGTCGGGGTGTTTTTGAGATTTCTATAACTAGGTTATAGGTTGATTACACAAGTTTTTCAAATTAGATGATATGATCGGAAATCTTTTTGTGATAAATGATACCATAGAAAGAGAGTTTCAAGGGAGAGATGGTATTAAACATGTCTAATTAAATTTTTTATTATCCATCCCATAAATGTAGGAATTATATAGTTAGATATATTGATAATCGACTCTCTTTATTTGTTTTGCAACTTGAATGGGATAAAGGATACCTAACCATTTATTTGTTTTGTACATTGGATCCTAGACTTTGATAATCAATGTTTTTGGAAACTACAAACGTATTATTTATTAAATATTAAATATTAAAAATAATAATGAATTTTGTTAAAATTTTGTAGATAAAAATAATCCACTCTCGTTACCATGAATAATCTATGCATACGAGTCACGTACTTCTAGTAGTACTGGCCCATACTATCTTCAGTACCTACCCGTATTTGTCTCAGGATATCATCAAAAAATCCCTAACAACACACACCAGAATACACATACATCCTGTTCTCACTTCCTACAAAAGGCTAGACAATCTTCAACTAGCCGGCTACTTACATAAGATGGAGGATAAAAAGAGAAGACTTGCGAGATTTTGGAGCTGTCATTTACGTGTCTTTTCCTTCTACATTTGTGAAGCAAAACAAAGAGCTCCTTGAGCTCCAAGGGCTACCAGATTTTAATGGTTTAATCCCTCCCTTTCCTATTTTCTTTTGAAATTTGGTGCTACAAGTGAATGCATAAAGTGTTGGTTCTCTTGAGACATATTTTAGAAACCTAATAAATTTCCTCTAGATAGAAAGATGCTCTCGTTGAGATATCCATTAGTGATTTGACCACACCTCCTTGCTAAGAATGAAAGGTAGGTTTAGGCGATTGATCAAATTATATGTATTAAAGTTGAAGAATAATATTTTACAAGTGTTATAATAGCATATATGATGGTTCCATTCTTGCTTGGTAGATACTTCTAGTGAGCTTCTATTTTAGACTTTAAAGCCATTGTCCTCAACTTCCTACCAGCCAAAAGGAACCAAAGTCTTCAAAGTTTGTAGCACTTTCCTTTTTATGGTTGTTTTTATCTTTCAATGTCATGCAAGATGATCTTTTGGTGGGAATAAACCTAGTTTGATTTATATTCAAATCTCAAGTCTTTCATTACTATGTTTATGTTTTTCAAACAATTTTTGAATAAAAAACCCAAAAACTGGTATCAGATCCATTTTTGCACGATTAGTTAGATTATTTGTTAAGTTGATAAAATCTTTATTTTTTTTAAACAAGGATTGTTTTCTATTTGTAACAAAAATTTATATATATTTTTTATGAAAATTTTAAAATGTTTATAATTATTATTTTTCGACGAAATGTTTAGATACATCTTTTTAGTCATAAAAGTAGTTTGAAAAAAACAAAGAGTTGTTTTTATATAATTTTGAGTATATAAATATGTATCATGTGCATAAAGTCTTTGTATTGTTGTTTGTGTTGATTTGTTGATAAAGTGGATGTAACATTTATTTATTCATATAGTATATATAATAATTAAATAGATTAGTTTTCTTCATTTTTTTTTAAGTTATAGATTAGTTTTTAGAAATAGTTTATTTGTAAAAAATATAATAAAAAATGAAGATTGAGCCATTTTTTGAAAAACAAAAGGTAAATTTCACAACTTTGAAGTGTGCGCGGAAAATGCAACATTTTTACAAACTGTTGCAAAAGGTGTTATTGTTAACAGTTTCCATTGGAGTTGTTGGGCTTAATGCAACCTTTTTTGCAGCCTTTTATGAAAAGTGTTGCATGTTGTTGAATTATTACTTTCATGAAGCTTTTTAACCTTTTGCAAGCAATGGGTGTTTTCTCAAGAAGCAGCTTCTACAACAACGTTACTAGAAGATTTTGGTCCCTTTAAATATCTCTTTAGGAATGAGCAAGACATTTTGTGATGCCTCAGCAAACATAAAATTTTGTTAACTTATCAAAATCCAAATCTCATTTTATAAAATGAAGTTTTATTGAAATGTTTACAAATGTACCAAAGTTCTCAAATGTAAGACTTAATACTAGCTAATAATGTTTGACGATGTCAATTTTATAAAACAACATAGTTAAAATGTGATATTTTTTCATAAAAGAAGATTTTTTAAAATATATCATGGTTTATTGGTTGCATGTAATAACAAGGATATAATATGTTTTTTAAAATAGAATTATAAAAACATCAAAGGCCCCTTACAAACCTCAAATCCATGTAATCATTGTTGAAGAACACTCACAGAACTGTTGTCTGTAATAGCGGGATAAAGGATACCTAACCGCTTAGTTTTATCTTTTGATGGTCGGTGTGTTTTTGAGATTTCTATAACCAAGTGATAGGTTCATTACACAAGTTTTTGAAATTAAATGGTATGATCGGAAATCTTTTGTTATAAAGGATACCATAGCAAGAGAGTTTTGAGGTAGAGATGGTATTAAACATGTCTAATTAAATTTGTTAGTAGCCATCCCATAAATATAGGAATTATATAGTTCGATATATTGATAATCGACTCTCATTATTTGTTTTGGAACTTGGATAGGATAAGGGATATCTACCTATTTATTTTTTTTGCTACTTGGATCCTAGATTTGATAATTAATGTTTTTGGAAATTACAAGCGTATTATTTATTAAAAATTAAACATTAATAATACTAAACGAATTTTGTTAAAATTTTGTAGATATAAATAATCCACTCTTGTTACCATGAATAATCATTTCTTTGAATGACTTGATAAACCAATAACATTGAATAGATACAACTTAATTGAGTGGGTTCATGTATTGAGAGAAATCCGTGAGAGGTGTGAAATTGTAGACACTTAAAGGTAAAAGGTCCTTGTCGTAAACAATTTTCCTTGAGCAATAGATCTGAACGTGATACCAAGTAAAGGCATCATTGTCATGTTCAAGTTACTTCAAACATAATACAAGAAATAGTGATTCCTGTCCTCCAGGAAGTCTTGGATAATTTAGTTCTATATTTGATGATATAAAAAGTTAAGTAATATTCCAATAAATAAAGTGATATTTGTTTTAAACTTTTTCAAACATAATGCAAGATAGAAAACAGTCACTGTGTGTGATCTAAGAAGCCTATGTTTTATGGACTAAATATATTTAAGCCCATGAAATCCAATAATAACCACATAGATGGATCTTGTTTTATTTGTAGAGAAATTGGATACCAGAAGAGAAGAAGCAATGCTTCTCTTATTTGAAAAAACAATGTTTAAAAGAGACTAGTAGTTCATGTATCTAAAAGATAGTACTTGTACTTTTCATATAACTCTCAAATACTTGGTATTGAAATGTTAATCTAATTGTAACACTCTAAAAATTCAAGCCAATTTAAAATTTTCAAAAACATCCCAATTTCATTAATTTGTTACAAAAAAGTTTTCAATACATTTATTAACAGAGTATTCCAAGAACCAAAAGCATAAACATGAGGAGCGGTATGATCACGCTTTCGCCTTGTCACGGTCTCCTGAAGCACCTGAAAAACATTAAACCACAACTTTAAGCCCGAAAGCTTAGTGAGATACCCCCAAAATACCAACCACATATACCACGCATAACAGATCATAACCGAACAGAACATCCATGCATTTCGAGTCTACTGTGTGACTGATCCGCTACACCGGGCCTTCAGTCCACCTAGTCCACCCTCCGAGTCTAGCCATGTCCCTTGAGTCTGTAGTGTGGTTGGTCCGCCTGCACCGGACCTTCAATCCTCCTGGTCCACTCTCTAAGTCTACAGTATGACTGGTCCGCCAGTACCGGGCCTTCATTCAGCCTGGTCCACTCTCCGAGCGTCGGCACGTTTGCTCCACCCTCGTGGGGCCTACAGCCTATCCAGACTGCTCGTTGGGCCTTCGGGATAACCGGTCCACCCTGGGTATGTTGGCCTATAGCACAAAGCAGGACCCGCCTCAACCCAACCCCAGTCAAACAAGCATGCACATAAACATACAAACATATAAGAATTCACATCCAATCAAACCGATCTAGCAGATCACATAACATAACATACTCTAAACAGACTACCGACTTAACCGGTCACTAGCATAGCATCATCCTATATACCAGGATACCGACCTTAACTAGGTCTCTAACATATACCATCCTAACTACCAGGATGCAAACATAGAAAAGCAACAACATAACACGATACCCGAATTATAATCCGATAAAGGGCCGGCCTTGCTGCCTTAGACCCTATTGATATAGTGAGGATAACTCACCTTGCAACTGCTGATTGAAAAGATAAGATCATGCTGCTCCAACCTCCAACATGAACTCCACCCCTGATAATACAAAAAGATTGAACCCAATAAACACCAATAATTACTAAAATGCCCTTGGAAGTCAACTGGTCAACTCTCGGTCAAAGTCAAAGTCCTCAGTGAAGGTCAAACTTCCTGACTGACTCTGCTCGCCGAGTCAGCCTGGTGACTCGCCGAGTCCCCCAACACTGAAAAATCCCATCTCAACTCACTGAGTCATCCCTTGACTCACGGATTCTCAGCTTAACCAGAAAAGGCTTGAACCTCAAGACCAGACTCGCCGAGTCCAAGAACAGACTCACCAAGTCCAAGGCTATCTTCAACCAACTCGCCGAGTTGTTCTTCCAACTCGTTGAGTTCCTGCCCACCTTCATGCAACTCGCCGAGTACACCCTTGTGACTCGCCGAGTACCCCTAGATCTTAATCCATAAAGAAGCTTTCTAGGCCATGCAGACGATCCAAACCATATATCTACCCTTCTACAACCATCCATCACGTAAAGTGGCAAACTTTACGTGAATCCAAAGAGATCTAAGCATATAATACTTTACAGTTAGGGTTTGGGACAAAATGCCTTCACCAATCACTCAAGAACAGGGACTTTAATGCACTCTAGACCTTCTCCAGTCCAGATCTGAGGTAGCAACCCCATATCTAACCTCCAAACTCGAAATATCACAATCTATTCTTTCCAAATAATCCAAAATGATGAATCTAGATGCATAACAGCCCAAGCTACAAAATAATACCTCAAAAGGAAGATCCAATAGAAGAGAAATTTGAATCCTAGAAAAGCCCCTTTCTCCAAGCCTCTTAACTCTCCAATATCTCTTCCAATATCTCTTTTCCAAGGTTCAAATGCTCTCAAATCACTTAAAAACGCGCATTAGGGTTTTCTGGACTTCAAGAGAGGGTAAAGAGGCTGGGGAGAGGGTATAATGTCCTTTATATAGGGATCTTCCTCCGACATTAGGGTTTTCTCCACACAACACCAACTCGTCGAGTCCAGCCGCCGACTCGCCGAGTTGGCCACTTAACACGCAACCAGAATCGTGACCCTACTCGCCGAGTTGCTTTTTCACATTTACACTTTCAACCCTGAACATGCACTCCTGAACTGGGGATGTTACACTAATATTCGTAACTTGCTTGTAGATATTTATATAAGAGTAACTAGTTGAGCACAACCAAGTTGAAACTACACTCTCGGAGTTTAGTTCATTGTTTATGCTTAGAGCATAAATTACTTGTAATATAAAAAAAATGTCTGTTTTGGAACATGTATAATTTAAATTTAGCATGTCAATATATATATATATATATATATATATATATATATATATATATATAGATCCGGTAAGAAATTTTTTTTGGTAGGAAGGTAAGAAATTTTTTTTCGACTTATTTTCTTGGTAAACAAAATAAATGAATCATTAGATGAATCAATAAAAACATGATTCACAAAAAAAAAAACCACGAAAAAAACATTTCGATGATTCATTTTTATGATGATTTTGTTGATATTCACTAAAATTATCATAAAAGTGATTTTTTCTAGATTTACCTAAAAGTGAATCATAAAAGTGTTTTTTCCGGATTTTTTTTATTGTGAATCATCTTACTTTTGAATCATCTAATATTTATTTCATTTTTTCCTAAGAAAATATGTATATAAAAAATTTCTTACCTTCGTACCAAAAAATTTCTTCTTATTTGATCTTGAATATATATATATATATATATATATATATATATATATATATATATATATATATATATATATATATTGATTTATTTAAATGTTCGCTTATAAAGTAAATATCAATATTTTAATAAATAAAATTAGGTTCTATATGCAAGCACTTTTGACTTAAACCTGTTTTAAATTGAACTTATCTATAACACTATTATCTTTATTATATAAATGAAATATACATATGCCAACTTCAAGAAAGGTATCTTTGAAGTCAAATAACATAGTTTATTTGACATATGTGAATCTTATTTATATATAAAGGATTTCTAATCACATTTTCACTAAATTACAAAGAAAATAATTATTAAGGAACTATACACTATGGTGTATGACTTCGTTTCTAATGAATGTCTAAGATTTAATACAAGATACCAAATCAACTTTACTGACAACTACAGTAGTTATAATTATATTTACATGGGCAAGATGTGACAAAGAGCTTGCCATGTCGTGGGGTGCTCAAATGATCAATTGTTTGTCCTTAGGTGGCCATGATGTGGACAAGAGCTTTCCATGTTGTGGGGGCCATTGAGCTATTGAACATTGACTTCTGTTGACGTTGACAGTTGACATTTTGACCAGTTTGAATTTAGGTCAAAATTGTAGGAATTGGGTCATTGATAAAGGTTTCATCTTGTTTTAGCACTAGTCGGTTTACGGGAGCGATCAACACAGGGAGTGAATGGTTTTTGTGTTTCCTTGTGTTTTCGATTTAGGTGAGTTTCCTCACTATACTATGTATTATAGTATATGTCCTTGTATGTTAGGGTATAGTAGAAGTGGTGTGCTGGTTACAATACTAGTAGGTTATAATCATCTACTAGAGTGCCCTAAAGGTTGTATGTAGTCACGTAGGATAGCTTGAAAACTCTTGATTTAGGCTTTCTTTCATGTTCCTTATTTGGATGTGGTTCTAGAGTGGGATCTCCTGTTCAATTGTCTATCTCACCTCTGGTTAGATATAGCTATGAATTCATTAGAGATCTGCTAGTAGTCGCTTAGTGTGTTGTATGAGGCCTAGTATGCGGTGGAAAGATGTTAGACATATAGACTAGGGTAGATAGTTTTCTATGCATATATGTTTACTTGATTGTATGTTTGTTTCATATGTCGTCATACTGTGGTGGGGTGGGTTGAGGCGATCTTGCTTTGTGTTGAGGGCCAACATACTCAGGCGGGACAGCGGTGTGCAGTAGGACTGTGGTGGGTCTATTGTATGCTGAGAGAAAGTAAGAGATATAGGAGTCCAGGTAATTATAGGCCTTACCAAGTGGGCCGGTCATATTGTAGGCTCAAGAGTTATCCAGGCATGTTATAGTGCTTATGAGGCGGGATAGAAAAACTAAAGGCTCATGTTTGTGAAAGCATTGTATGTATATTGTGGTGTGTGGTATTTTCGGGGAACTCACTAATCATTAGATTAAAGTTGTGGATTAAATATTTTTCAGTTACCAAAGGTGATCGTGGGAAGGTAAAGGTGTGACTTTACACATTCATCCGCAGCCATGGAGATTCCGTGTTTATTATATTACTCTGATTTTTAAAAAAATTTCTCTTGGAACAAATGTTTTTTTTTTAATTCGGATTTTATAAATGTGAAGTTTTACCTACATTTAAAATGAGAATTTTGTTCTGAAAATTGGATGTTAGAAGTTGGTATCAGAGCCCTAGTTTTAGGGCTTTGGAGGAACACGTGTGTGAATCAAAAATCAAACTAGGATTTGAAAATTTTTACAAAATGCTTTTGAAAAATAAATTTTAATAAAATGGTTAGGTCACAGACATGGGCTTGGTCTCTTATAATGTTCATGATTGATTGTTGGCTTGGGATTGTTAACATGGATCTCTCACTCGTCCTCGATTTTAAAAAGAGATATGATGTGTACAGTCAACCAGAGCCCAAAAAGGAAATCTATTCCCAAAAAAAAACCTACTTGTTATTTATGTTGAATTTGAACTTGTTGATATGTAAATTTGTTAGTGGTTCAATCAAGCACACAAGACACAATATTTACGTGGTTCAGTCAAGCACACAATTTGTTTGGAGGGGAGTATTCTTTATTTTAGAGCTCTAAACGCAGGGGTTACAAGTACAATTACATAGCGATTCGCCTATCACTCTAGAATTCAAGATACAAAAATGACCTAGCATGCATCTATATTTATACTTGAGGGATCAAACCTAAAAACCCTAATAGGCTAAGCCCATTGTACCATAGGCCCATGAAGGCTGTCAAGCAATCACAATTTGCCATGCATCGTCTTCTGGAATATTCTTGAGCATTATCATCTTCTATGCATACTTTGATCGACATGGCACAACAAAGGAATCAATATGGCGCATCTTGTACCAAGATGGTCCATGAAGGCACGACACTTTATTCATGGCTCAACAGCAACCCTAGTTAGTGCAACAGGGATGTGGTACAAGAGCAACAAGTATGGCGCACAACATCAATCTTGGAGCAACAACATCACCACGAGCAGCAGGCACATGCATGGCTCAACAAGAAAACTGTTGGATAAGGTGTCTAAGTCCATAACTTATTTGGTATATACTTGACCCGACCGGCATGGTCCATTTGGGTTGCATCTCATCCAAACTATTATGGATAATTTTATGAGAGTTATACACATATGTTTATTAATATATTATGAGTTATAATATATTAATATGAAGTTACGTTATTTAATTAGTTTTAGTCTTAAATTAATTATGAATTAATTTAGAGATTAAAAGGAATACTAATTAAATTATGGGCTATTTGTTTTATATAGTGTGGGCTAATACTTATTTGTTAATGGGCTAGGCTTATGTGGAAGTCCATGGATGATCCATGGAGCTTTTAACCCATGGATCCTTGGAAAAGGAAAAGACATGGGTTATTAGGGTTTCACCCTAACCATGCACACTATATAAGCATGCTTATGGAGCATGAAATGAAGCCTAAAAGGGAAAACTAGTGAACTAGTGTGTGTGTGCATGTGTGTGGCCGATAATACAAGAGTGTGTATACTCTCTCAAAGTTTTCCAAGAGTTTGTGGTGTTTGTGATTCCATTTGAGGCATTCACACTATTGGTGCTTGGCCCTCAAACTCCTAAGAACCCAACTCACCAAAAGGTATGTAATCTCTTCTAACTCTTTTATGTTGAAATGTTCCCCATACCATGTTAGATAGGTTATAAACCTTGGAAAATTATTATTTTGCATGTATTTAGACAAACATAGATCCAAGGTTTATTAGGGTTGCATGCACACTTAGGAAGTGTTAGATTGCTCAAAACCCAACAGTGGTATCAGAGCCTAGGCTTGCTTGTTTGATACTTGATGCAAAATAGTGAAAAAAGTCGAAATCGTTGCTGTCTGCATGGTGGACTCGCCGAGTCCATTGGGGGGACTCGGCGAGTCCAAGGCAAAATTCAACCTACTCGACGAGTCAGTTCATGCACTCGACGAGTAGGATTGAAAGAATGTAGAATCTCGACTTTTGCTGCTGGAAATGGACTAGAAACATTACCCTAAACTGTTTTGGTGTTATAAAACTTATTTTAGTTGGTGTAATGGTTGTTCTAATCCATTTACAATAGCATATATCAAAATTCCATGATTTTATGTGTTCATATAATTCTTGAATTTTTGATGATCATGTTCATGTTCTTATGAATTTAGAAAATGATAGGAATTATTTGCTGAATTGTTTAGGATTAATTCTTTATCATTTATGTGTTTTAATGGAGTCCATAATTTGTCCTCAAGTTATGGATTACCAAAGGTCACTTTCATTTAACACACACTTAAAACACATAAGTTACATGAAAATGAAGAGTCTTCATTTTTATGAACCTTTAATTCATAAGTTATGAAATGAAGAGTTTTGCAAAGTTACAAAACTTGCCCTCAAGTTTTGGAATTTGTAAAGTTTCACACACTTTAATAAACTTTAATTCCAAACCTTAGAGTTTTAATAGTTAAAATTCAACCCTTATACTATTTATAACATAAATGGTTAATTATTATATATATGTATAAGAATAAGTCGTTTTACCGTTAGTAGGCCTCATTCACGAAGCCGGTCTATAAGGTGGGTATAAGGTTGTTGCCTATAAAATGGCGACTTAATGGGTGTATACTCTCACCCACCGCTTGCTTGATCGGTGGAGGGTCGTTAGCCGAACGGGTAGAACAATGACTTTAAATCCTCATTAAAAGTATAATGAATATTATAAAATAACTAAACTTTTTTTAATTCCCAATCTTAGTTATTTTAGGAAAATGTGAACATGGTGCTAGTCCATGGAATTCATACTTTGTACCTTACCAAGTCGTTGGTGGAGCGTGTGTGGTTAACCGGCACACTAACTAGGACTAGTAAGGATCACGAAGGGTGACTTAATGTTTGTCATAGATCAATGGAGCGTGTGCGGTTAACCGGCACATTGATTAGGTGATAATATTAAGAGTACCAAGTGAATTAGCATGGTTATTCACACCTTGTTTTGTGATCCTCGGCATCCCAGTCACAAAACTTGAAGGGCACAATCGAGATTGAAACATGCCATTGAAAAGTTCAATGAATCTCAAAAGAATCTAGGAATTTCAAATCCAATTAAACCTAATAAATCATTTCATTTTCATGGTGGAAATTGGTGAATCGTCATTCACCTACCTTTCAAATATATTATTACTTAGATTACGATATCCCTCTTCTAAGTGTAATATATTGTGATTGGATCCTAGCCTTAATATTACATTTGGGTGTCTTATTAAGGATCCTAAATATCTAATCTAAACTACTCTCTTCTTTCAGATGTCTTCCAACACTAATGCTTCAGGCTCTAACCCAACTGGTTCTTTCTCTCTCATGAATCTTTGTGGGAGGGTCATCTTTGATGGTTCCAACTTCATGGATTGGATTAGGAACATCAGGATGGTTACTCATTACGAGGACAAGGAATATGTCCTCGATAAGGAGTTAAAGGAACTTGATGAGTCTACTGCTACTCCTGAGGAGATCGTTGAATTCAGGACTCATGAGAGAGATGCTACTAAGGTGGCATGTATCATGATGGCCACGATGACAGCCGAGCTCCAAAAGTCGTATGAAGATTTCTACCCTTTTGAGATGCACCAAGACCTGATGGAAAGGTACCATCAGAGTGCTCGTCAGGAGCGGTATGAAATAATCTCCTCCATAATAACTACCCGCATGAAGGACGGTGAATCCGTCACGGGCCACATGCAAAAGATGCAAAGGTATGTGGACCGTTTGCTGAAGCTGAATGTTAACATCCCCGAGGAGTTGGCAATTGACATCATTTTGCACTCCTTGCCTTCTTGTTATGATCATTTTCGAATGACATATCATATGAACAAGGAGGAAGTTACCCTCAGCAAGCTTCAAGGACTCTTGAAGACCGCTGAAAGCGGTCTTAAGGGTAAAGCGGTTGTTACCTCTACTACTCCTACTCCAACATCTACCCCTGTTTTAGCTATTGGGCAAGGCAAAGGGAAAAAGAGGAAGCACCCTTCGAAGGCTACCAAGGGAAAGTCTCTTGAAGGCTCCTCATCAAAGACTAAGAACGGTTCTGTCACTCCTTCTGCCATTCCCAAGGATGCTGAATGCTTTTATTGCCATGAAAAGGCACACTGGAAGTGAAACTGCCCTAAGTACTTGCAGGATCTAAAGGATGGGAAAGTGAAACCCACCTATGCAGGTATTTACACTATATTGTCTAATTACTCAACATATTCTAACTCTTGGGTGCTTGATACAGGATGTGGTATTCACATATGTTCTGATTTGCAGGGCCTAAGAAGAAGTGATGATGTGGAGCAAGGGAAGATAAACCTAATTATGGGGAATAGGAAGGCTTCACCTGTTTCCAAGATTGGAGTTTATACTTTGTTGCTTAACAATGGGTTAAAATTAGATTTGAATAAATGTGTGTACTCATCTGAAATGGCGAGGAATATTATTTCTTTTCATGCTTTGTACAAACAAGGTTTTACCTTTTCGTTTGATAATGAATGTGGTGGTATTAATGTTTTCTTTAATAATGTGTTTTATTTTAAAGAATTACCTTGTGATGACGTGTATGAAACTGTGTCGATTGTAGACAACTTAGGAAATAATGTGTTGTATATTGATTCTTCTACTAGCCTAGATAAAGCATCATTGTGGAATTGTCGTCTTGGACATGTAAACAAGAAACGCATAGGCCAACTCCAAAAGAGTGGAGTCTTGGAATCATTTGACCTTAAATCAGATGATAGTTGTGAATCTTGTCTACTTGGAAAAATGACAAAATCACCCTTCACTGGAACTTGTGAGAGGGGTGAGGGTTTGTTGGACCTAATACATACTGATGTATGTGGGCCATTCAAAACCGCCACAAGGGATGCTAATCGGTATTATGTGACTTTTATTGATGATTTTAGTAGATATGGGTATGTCTACTTAATCAAACATAAGTCCGAAACCTTTGAAAGGTTTAAGGAATTCAAGAAGGAAGTAGAAAATCAATTGGGCAGGAACATTAAGATGCTTCGATCCGATCGAGGTGGTGAGTATCTTAGTACCGAGTTCCTTGACTATCTTAAGGAGTGTGGGATTGTCTCACAATTGACTCCTCCCAGGACACCACAGCTGAATGGTGTAGCTGAGAGGCGTAATCGAACCTTGTTGGACATGGTTCGCTCTATGATGAGTCGAGTTTCGTTACCAATCTCTTTTTGGGGGTATGCCTTAGAGACTGCCGCCCATATCCTTAATCTAGTCCCTACAAAGAAGGTTACCAAAACACCTCATGAGATGTGGACTGGGAAGGTTCCCAATTTGGACCACATCAAAATTTGGGGTTGCGAAGTCTTCGTGAGGCGCGAAACTCATGATAAGCTTGAACCCTGAAGTGAAAGGTGTATTTTCATCGGCTACCCACAGAAATCCTTCGGTTACCTCTTCTACAGACCCAGTGAGAATGTGGTCTTTGTAGCACGAAGAGGGATCTTTCACGAGAAAGAATTTATAAGCCAAGGAGACAGTGGGAGGCAGATTGATCTTGAAGAAATTCAAGAATCAATTGGTGAAGGAACCTCAGACACTAGCAATCAACCTGAGGAGGAAACTCCTGTTGATCCAGCTGACGAGTCTGTACCTCCGAGGCGTTCCACACGGGTTAGGAACACACCTTCGTTTTATTATGGTTTTTATATTACTACGGAAGGTGATACGTTTATTAGTGATAGTACACTAGTAAATTTGGATGAACCTAGCAGTGTTAAGGAAGCCATGGCAGGCCCGAAGTCTGCTAAATGGAAGGAGGCTATGGACAGCGAGATACAGTCCATGTATGACAATCAAGTTTGGAACTTGGTTGACAATGTACCAGGCCGTAAAACAGTCGGGTGCAAATGGATCTTCAAAAAGAAGACAAACATGGAAGGAAAAGTGCATACTTATAAGGCTCGACTGGTTGCGAAGGGTTTTACTCAAACTCAAGGTGTTGATTATGATGAAACCTTTTCGCCGGTAGCAAAGATTAAGTCTATTAGGGTTGTGTTAGCCATTGCAGCATTTCATGATTCTGAAATATGGCAAATGGATGTCAAAACCGCTTTCCTTAATGGAAAGTTGGCTGAGGATGTGTACATGAATCAGCCAGAGGGTTTTGTCAATGCAGAGTACCCTAATAGAGTATGCAAGCTTGAGAAATCCATTTATGGATTAAAACAAGCATCTCGTAGCTGGAATCTTTGTTTTGAAGAGAAGGTAAAAGAGTTTGGCTTCTTGAGAAGCGAAGATGAGTCTTGCGTGTATGTCAGAGCTAGTGGGAGTATAGTTAGCTTCTTGGTACTGTATGTGGATGACATACTACTCATAGGAAATGACATGCCAACCTTGCAGGAGGTTAAGTCCTAGCTTGGGAAGTGCTTTGCTATGAAGGACCTAGGGGAGGCTACCTATATCCTAGGGATAAGGATATTAAGAGAAAGGAGTAGAAGACTAATTGGACTTAGTCAGAGTATCTACTTGGATAAGGTGTTGAAAAGGTTCAACATGGAGAATTCCAAGAAAGGAGATTTACCGATCCAAAGCAATACCAAACTGAGTAAGACTCAGAGTCCGAGTATAGAGGCAGAGATAGCTGAGATGAGCCAATTACCATATGCTTCCGCAGTTGGCTCGATCATGTATGCTATGACTTGTACCCGTCCTGATGTGGCATTTGCTTTGAGCATGGTCAGCAGGTTTCAAGGGAACCCTGGCAAGGCTCATTGGACCGCGGTAAAGAACATTCTCAAGTACCTACGGAGGACTAAGGATTGGATCCTTACCCTTGGTGGTTGTGATGACTTGAAAATATTAGGGTATAGTGATGCTGGTTTTCAGACTGATAGGGATAATTTCCGCTCTCAGTCGGGCTGGATCTTTACCTTAAATGGAGGGGAAATTTCTTGGAAGAGTTCCAAGCAGGAGACGGTGGCTGATTCGACTTGTGAATTAGAGTATATAGCAGCGAGTGAAGCAGCGAAGGAGGCGATATGGCTAAAGAACTTCATCGGAGACCTTGGAGTTGTACCAGCTATTAAGGAACCTATAGAGATTTTCTGTGACAACAATAGTGCGGTTACCTTAGCCAAGGAACCAAGAGATCATGGCAGATCCCGGCACATTGACAGAAAATATCACTTCATAAGACACAAGATTGAAGAAGGACTCCTTGTGACAAGGAGGATATCGTCGGATGAGAATCCTGCAGATCCCCTTACGAAGGGACTGACGAGGGTTACGCATTTTCAGCATGCGAGACGCATCGGGCTGAGGGACGATATTAGTTTTACAGATTAGATAGTTTTCCTGAAACTTGTAAAATGTAATCGACGTTTGATGATGAATAAAATTTGTGATTTATTTATGAGTAAAGTGTTACTATCATTGTCAATTATTTACTATTGTTTCAGGTTTGCATGTTTTGACTTCCAGAATAATTAATTTATTCAAACCTCCACAATCGATCATACATCGGAAGTAGGTATGAATCAAGATTGTCATGAATTGGGTTTGTAGATGCCTTAAAGGTGTTTAGACATGGCAAGGGTTGCTACAACATTCATGAGTACTCATAAGTTATGAGTATTGGTATAAACCCACGCTCACTTGTATCACTTCATGGAATTTATCTCGAGTGATCGTGAGACGATAACATCATATAAATCTTTAAACCTAGAGATATGAGTTGTTACCTATGAGTTGGTTGTGCATTGATTGCAAGTAAACACATCAGTAACTTGATGTTATAAAACGTGCCTTTGTGTACAATTCAATAAGTAGTAGAACAAGCATATCAGTCAAAGTTTATCTGTTCCTTCTAGAAATAGAAGCGATATCTGGGCCCCTCGATGATTTTGTGTTGACCCATGTACCAGACCTGGTCAAAACTAAACCGATGTGTTCAGTGAAGTTCTTCGTCAAACAAATCGGAAAATCGAGAAACAACTGCTAGACAATAAGCAAGACATAGTTCCATGTGTTTGTCCGGCTGATATCATGAGAACAGAGGATTATGTGATCACTTATCTAAAATGGCGCTTCATAGTTCAACAGAGTCTTCATTGTTCGAGGGAGTATTCGAGAGCTACGATTGTTGGTTGGTTCCTGAAGTTATAGGCAAATATAGTTATTAGACTTATCCAAGTGGGAGTCTGTTGGATAAGGTGTCTAAGTCCATAACTTATTTGGTATATACTTGACCCGACCGGCATGGTCCATTTGGGTTGCATCTCATCCAAACTATTATGGATAATTTTATGAGAGTTATACACATATGTTTATTAATATATTATGAGTTATAATATATTAATATGAAGTTACGTTATTTAATTAGTTTTAGTCTTAAATTAATTATGAATTAATTTAGAGATTAAAAGGAATACTAATTAAATTATGGGCTATTTGTTTTATATAGTGTGGGCTAATACTCATTTGTTAATGGGCTAGGCTTATGTGGAAGTCCATGGATGATCCATGGAGCTTTTAACCCATGGATCCTTGGAAAAGGAAAAGACATGGGTTATTAGGGTTTCACCCTAACCATGCACACTATATAAGCATGCTTATGGAGCATGAAATGAAGCCTAAAAGGGAAAACTAGTGAACTAGTGTGTGTGTGCATGTGTGTGGCCGATAATACAAGAGTGTGTATACTCTCTCAAAGTTTTCCAAGAGTTTGTGGTGTTTGTGATTCCATTTGAGGCATTCACACTATTGGTGCTTGGCCCTCAAACTCCTAAGAACCCAACTCACCAAAAGGTATGTAATCTCTTCTAACTCTTTTATGTTGAAATGTTCCCCATGCCATGTTAGATAGGTTATAAACCTTGGAAAATTATTATTTTGCATGTATTTAGACAAACATAGATCCAAGGTTTATTAGGGTTGCATGCACACTTAGGAAGTGTTAGATTGCTCAAAACCCAACAAAAACAAGATGGGTAAAGAGGATAACAAGATGGCTGGAGAGCATCACTTTTGACCCATCTCTTCATCATGTGGCTCAACAAGGACCCCTTATTGATCCAAACCTCTTCCAAGTGCTCCAAACTCCTTGTAGGTGCTCCAAACCCTCTTGTACACGATCCATCCCTTTGGCACGTGATCAGTTCCCTTGTATTATGATCCATTCCTCTCTTAGAAGATTCGTTCCTTTTTCACATGCTTCATGAACTCTAAGTTCTCCATTGAGGTTCTAGTACACCAAATGCTTCATGAACACGATAGAAAATGCACCGAATGCTCGAGTCACATTTAACAATCTCCACCTTGACTTGAGCATCCTCTGAACTGCACCTTGAATAAGAACTTCCTCTCCCTTCCTGCGATTTGTCCTTGAAGGGACCTGCCTTCAGTGAACACCAACCAAGTCCAGGAAAAGCTTGAATTTATTCGTGGGCAATGAATTTGTCAACATATCTGTTGTGTTAACCTCAATATCAATTTTCAGTATTGAAAACTTGTATACTTCCAAAATACCCCAAATGAAATTCAGCCTGACATCAATGTGCTTCGTCTTCTCATGATACACAGGGTTCTTTGCAAGACTCAAAGAGCTTTGACTATCACAATACAAGACTGGTTTCTCCACCTTCTGACCAACACACTGAATAAGCCCTTTCAACCATATCTCCTCCATTATTCCTTCCATCATAGACATGTATTCGGATTCAGTTGTAGATAAAGCAACGGTATCTTGTAACATTGACTCCCAACTGATGGCACATTTAAATAAAGTGAATATGTAGCAAGTCCATGATCTACGCTTCAATAAGTCACCAACATAATCAGAGTCATCATATCCCACCAAGTCACTCTTCGTATTTGCTCCATACACAAGGCAAACATCCGTCATTCCCTTCAAGTATCGCAAGATCCACTTTACAGCTTCCCAATGAGTCTTCCCTAGATTACTCGTAAACCTGCTAACCATACTAATTGCATGAGCCAAATCCGGTCTAGTACAGACCATAGCATACATGAGACTTCCAACAATACTAGAGTAAGGAACCCTGGTCATGTACTTCCTTTCTTCATTAGTAGTGTGTATAGTGCTTATACCAAGTTTAAAGTGAACCGCCAAAGGAGTTCCAACTGGCATGGACTGATCACAGTTGAAGGATTGCAGAACTTTCTCAATGTACTTTTGTTGAGAAATATACAACCTTCGTACTTTTCTATCCCTTTGTATCACCATCACTAGTATATTCTTTGCTGCTCCCAAATCCTTCATCTCAAACTCATTCTTCAGGGTTTCCTTGAAGTCATTTATACCAGCCATGTCTTTGGCTGCGATAAGCATATCATCAACATATAACATCAACTATATGAAGGAATCTGGTGACAATTCCTTTGAGTAAACACAATTGTCAAGCTGGTTCCGAGTGTAGCCATTCTAGATCATGGAGGAATCAAATCTCTTGTACCATTTTCGTGGAGACTGCTTCAAACACACAAGCATTTCTTGAGCAAACATATATTGTCCTTCTTAGCATCAAGGAACCCTTCTAACTAGGACATATAAATCTTCTCTTCTAAATTTCCATGAAGAAATGCATTTTTCACATCAAGTTATTGAAGCTCTAGATCAAAAGCACTCATCATGGCCAAAAGAACCTGAATTGTCTTGTGCTTCACGACCGTTGAGAACACCTTGTGATAATTAATTCTTTCTTTTGAGAGAAACCTTTTGCCACCAACCTTACCTTGAACCTACTGATAGCTTATTTTATTTCCTTATTTTTATTAGTTTATTTTAGATTTTTAGATCTTTTTATCATTATTGCATTGTATTTTATTTATTTTTCTTTTAGTATGGATCGTACCGGGTGCTTGTTATGTTGCATAAGATATTTTGTAGGTTTTTCGGTGCTTCTTGCGGTTGCGGGTTGATTAGAGACGGGCTTACTGGGCTCCCGAGGCATTATTGGGCTTGGCGGAATCAAAGAGGAGGAATTGGGTTTTGAAAGTTATTGGTTTAGATTATTTGGGCTTGTGAAGATGGATCATAAAATTCAAATTTTGGGCTTGGAGCATCCATTTGGTGGCTAAATGGTGATTGGTGCATTTCAAATTACATGGACAAGGAGGGGGGACCAAAGGAATCTTTGGTAGTGGAAGGGTGGAGTGGCTTGGTGGACCAATAGCATTACAGCAACATTTGCGCGGGTGGCATTTTCGTCGCGCGGGTACTCGCGCAACTGCCCAGTTTGGGCATTTTGGTCATTTGGCTTTCCATAACCCATGGGGATCAGATCTAGAAGCTCATTCACGATTTTCCACCATTAGAGACCTGCAAGAGGCGATTTTGGGAGCTAGAGATCATTTCCTTTCATCTTTCCAAATCTTAGGTAGTTTCTTTATGCAATTAGTTTATTGTTCCTGTTACTTGGTTGCCATGAGTGGCTAATACTCTTATTTGGTTAACTTTGGCTGAAAACCAATGAATGTTTGTGGGTTTTGAAGGATTTATGTTGATTATCAATTTATTCCATGTTTATGATTCTAGTTTGCAATTCTTATGCTTATTTGATACTTTGATCATGAGCTTAGTGTTTGATTGAGCAATAGTTGATTTATTTCATTGATTTTGCATTGGATCATTGAATTCATCTAGAACAAAGGCTTTATGATGGTAGAAATCATCTCTAGCTTATGAATCATATCTCCTTTATGGATGTGTAAGCATTTGACATCCTCTAGAAATTGGGGATTCCTTCATTCTTAAGGCTCATTGATTTCTTGGGATTAATTGCTTCAATTGACCCTTGATCTTAATTAAGAAGGTGTGTTGTGGGCTTCCCCAACCTCCATACTACATATGAGGAATCTTGGCATATCATGCTTCATGATTGCTATAACCAATTTGGGATGAAGGATAAGCTTTGTATTAGATCCTAATGATAAACACAAAAATGTTCATTGTGTTGAATTGCCTAAGTTAACCAATTATTCCCAACCTTTGAGCATCTCATCAACTTGCTTAATTGCAAGGTTTTTAGTTATTCAAATATCTTAGTTTTCAAGTAATCAAACACCCCCCTTTTATTTTAATTGTAGTTAGTTAGTTTAATTTCACTAGTTTTATTAAATTGCATTGGTGATTGAATACAACCATTTCCCCGAAGATCGATACCCCTTTTTACAATTATATTACGTTTATTTAGCAATCAAAGGGTGTAATTTGCTTGGTGGGCTCGACATCCCAACCAAGTTTGGCGTCGTTGCTGGGGAAATTGGTTTTTGTTATTTGATTGTTTATGCCTAGGTCTACAAGAACCGGTGAACTACTCTACAATCCGGAAATTGAAAGAGAAGCAAAAAGGTTGAAAAAGTTAGCCAAATAAGCAAAGCAACAACAACTACTTCAAGCTTCTTCCTCTTCTCCACTAATCAACATAGAAGATCAACCAAGTTTGGCGTCATTCCTTTGAATACATTCCGTTTGAAAACCATATAGCCATGAATCACACTCCACCTCATAATCACAACCCAAACCTAATCAATCAAGATGCCAATACCCCACCCCATCAACCAAGACAACAACCACAAGAACCTCTCATTGATATGCCACCTTGGAATCAAGCCCCTCCTCAAAACCAACCCAATTATCAACCACCACCACAACTACAAAACCAACACTTCCACCAAAACAACCAACCTCAAAACAATGCTTTTCAAGTTCAACAAGTACATTACCCAAATCAACCCAATTACCAACCCCCTCCAATGTACCAAATCCCAATGTACCCACATCAACAACCTCCTTACAACCAATACCCTAACTACCAACCCTATCCACCACCAATCTACAATCCCCAACAATACCCATATCCACCTTACCAACAACCACCCAATTACTTGCAAAAATATCCCAATAACCCCAATCCGCCCAATCCTCCTCAAGAGTTGACACTTAGACAAATGATGGAAACGGATGTTACTCATACACCTCTTGCTATTGTTTATCCCGCAAACCGCCGAGGGATTGAATTGAAGTCAAGTTTCATCCATCAACTTACCAAGTTCCATAGGTTGGATAGAGAAGATCCTCAAAATCATTTGAAGTTCTTTCATTTGAGATGTGTTAGCATGTTGCCCGACAATGTGACATTGGATGATTTCAAGTTAACCGCATTCCCGCTCACCTTGGAAGACAAAGCTAGAGAGTGGTTATTCAACCTACCACCGGGATCTATTCACACATGGGAAGAGTTACTCAAGGCCTTCAATAGAAAATTCTATCCCACCTCCCGGATATCAAGCCAACGAAGTGAGATTTTGGGGATTCGTCAAGGGGAAAATGAAACATTTCATGATTTTTGGGAGCGCTTCAATAATTTGTGTACAAGTTGTCCTCAACACAATATACCCGAACAACTACTTCTTCAACAATTTTATGAGGGTATGAATGAAAAAGATCGGAGGATGATTGATGCTTCAAGTGGTGGTGACATCTTCAACAAAACCCCTCACGAGATCCGATTACCTTTTGGTACCATTTCTCAAAATCAAAGGAATTTTGGGACTCGAAATGACATGAAGAGAAATTCTACACAAGTGGTTGGTGAAGTTAGCAACACTCAACATTTGGAATCAAAGCTCTTGGATTTGACTAATGTGCTAAGTAAAATGGTGGTGGGAAGTGGTCAACAATTGATGGTATGTGGTATTTGTGCAATGACGGGTCATTATACGGATAAGTGTCCCACACTTGGAAGTGAACCGGAAGATGTGAATGCAATGGGCGGATATCATAGTCAACCAAGACCCATGGGATTTCAAAATAACTTCAACCCAAATTGGAGGAATACCCAAAACAACCCTTATCCACCAAAGCAAAATCCACCAAATCTTTTGATGAGACCCCAACATCCACAATACCAATCCCAAAAACCTCCATATCCACAAAATTCTTATAACCCTCCACATTACCAACACCCTCCACAACAAGGTCAATCAAGTGGTAACCATTAAATGAGCCTTCAAGAACTTGTTACTTCTCTTGCTCAAAGTCAAACCCAATTTCAACAAGAAACCAAGAATACTTTCTCCAACATTCAAGCACAAATTGGAGACTTGGCAACCGCTCTCAACAAGATAGAACAAAGGGGTAAACTTCCATCACAAACCGAGAAGAACCCCAATGTGAATGCCATCACCTTGCGAAGTGGGAAAACACTTGGAGAAAGTCAACCTAAAAGAGTTTCAAGAGAAGAAGAAGATGAAGTGATCATAGTGGAACCTCCAAAAGTTGTGGTTCCTCCAAAAGAACCGGTTGTGCCAAATGTTGATCAACCCGACCCTTCCAACAAATCCATCAAACCATTGGTCATACCACCACCTTTTCCATCCCGTTTGGCTTCCTCAAAGAAACAAGAGGAAGAGAAAGCGTTTCTTGAGACTTTCCGAAAGGTTCAACTCAACATTTCACTATTGGATGCCATTAAGCTAATCCCACGTTACGCCAAATTTCTTAAGGATTTGTGCACCAACAAGAGAAAATTCAAGACAAATGAGAATATTCAAGTAAATGCAAATGTATCCGCGGTCATCCAAAAGAAGCTTCCACCCAAATGCAAAGACCCGGGAATGTTTGCTATACCTTGTACCATTGGTGTTTTACATGTTGAAAGTGCCATGCTAGATCTTGGAGCCTCAATCAATGTCATGCCACACTCAGTTTTTCAATCTCTCAATGTTGGACCTTTGGAAGAAACTGGAGTCATTATCCAATTAGCGGACAAGTCAAGTGTATTTCCAAGAGGCGTGTTGGAGGATGTACTCATTCAAGTTAATCAACTAGTATTTCCTGCGGATTTCTATGTCATTGACCTTGAAGAAAAGACTCCTTCCAAGTCATCTATGATTCTCCTTGGATGACCCTTCATGAATACCGCTCACACGATTATTGATGTCCACAATGGGAAGATCACCATGGAGTTTGATGGAGAGACCATTCACCTCAACATCTTCGAAGCAATAAGATATCCTATCAATATATCTCCAGTGTATCGAGTTGATGTGATTGAGCCAATCACCCAACAATTATTCGAGTTATCAAATGGGAATCTTTTGAAAATGGTCCTTAACATGAGTCTTGAAGGTGAAAGTTTGAACAATACCTTGGATATGTATACATTGGATTCCGAAGTCGAAAATATTGTGAAGGCTTTAGAAATTACTACTTCCACAAGGAGGGATGTTTCTCAAGTTGCCTTATCTCATTCTCCAATCAAGATGCCACCTTCCATAATCCAACCACCCACACTTGAATTGAAAGCTTTACCTAGCCATTTGAAATATGCTTATCTAGGTCAAGATGGGACTCTACCGGTGATTATCTCTCCTCACTTGAAAGACTTTGAAGAAAACCAATTGATTGAAGTCTTGAAAGAGCATAAAGAGGCCATGGGGTGGACCATAGCGGACATCAAGGGGATAAGTCCTAATGTATGCACTCACAAGATACTCATGGAAGATGATTACAAACCTAGGAGGGAAGCCCAACGGCGATTAAACCCTCTCATGATGGAAGTTGTCAAGAAGGAGATAGTCAAGCTACTTGATGCAGATATGATTTATCCAATTTCTAACTCCAAATGGGTTAGTCCGGTGCAAGTGGTTCCCAAGAAAACGGGAATCACGGTTGTGGAGAATAACAAAGGTGTAATGGTACCCACTCGAGTTCAAAATGGATGGAGGGTGTGCATTGATTATAGAAAGTTGAATTCAAGCACGCGGAAAGATCACTTCCCTCTTCCTTTCATTGATCAAATGCTCGAGCGATTGGCGGGGAAATCGCATTATTGATGCCTTGATGGATACTCGGGTTTTCACCAAATACCCGTTGCCCCCGAAGATCAAGACAAATCAACTTTTACATGCCCCTTTGGCACATTTGCTTACAAGCGGATGCCATTTGGATTATGCAATGCTCCCGCCACATTTCAAAGATGCATGGTGAGTATCTTCTCCGAGTATGTTGAAAGTATAATCGAAGTGTTTATGGGTGATTTCACCGTGTATGGCAATTTGTTTGATGAATGTTTGGGTAACCTTAAGAAGATTTTGAAAAGGTGCATAGAGAAAAAGTTGGTGTTAAACTTTGAGAAATGTCGCTTCATGGTTAATCAAGGAATCATTTTGGGACACATCGTCTCCAAAAAGGGCATTGAAGTTGATAAAGCCAAAATTGATGTCATCCAAACCCTACCTTACCTAACATGTGTTAGAGAAGTGAGATCTTTCTTGGGTCATGAGGGATTCTATAGAAGATTCATCAAAGATTTCTCTAAGATTACACGACCAATGTGCCTTCTTCTTCAAAAAGATATTGATTTTGACTTCAATGTTGCATGCCAAGAAGCCTTTGGCAAACTTAAATACTTGCTCACTTCCGCACCAATAATCCAACCTCCAAATTGGGAGCTTCCATTTGAAATAATGTGTGATGCAAGAAATTTTGCTATTGGAGCGATCTTAGGTCAAAAAGAGGGCAAAGCATCACATGTCATCTACTATGCTTCTAAAACATTGGATAATGCTCAAGCCAACTATTCCTCCACTGAGAAGGAACTTGTAGCCATTGTATTCGCCTTGGAAAAATTCCGGCAATACCTTCTTGGGACAAAATTAATTGTATATTCCGACTATGTCGCATTAAAGTATCTCATGACCAAGAAAGATGCCAAACCACAGTTGATTCGTTGGATTCTTCTTTTACAAGAATTCGACCTTGAGATAAAGGATAAAAGTGGTGCCGAAAACCTAGTTGCGGATCACTTAAGTCGGTTGAATATTGGTGATTCTTCTTCTCCTATCCTTGATGAATTCCCGGATGAGCACCTCTTCCATATCTCAAATTCCATTCCATGGTATACGGATAATTTCAATTACTTGGTTACTAAAGAAATTCCTCACGCCTTTACCAAGCACCAAAAGGCCAAGTTGAAGAGTGATTCCAAATACTACGTATGGGACAACCCTTATCTTTGGAAACATTGTCCGGATCAACTAATACGGAGGTGTGTTCATCAAAATGAGGTCGAGATTTTGAAATTTTGCCATGAATATGCATGTGGGGGACATTTTGGTCAAAACAAAACCATGCGAAAGGTGCTTGAATGCGGACTCTATTGGCCAACAATGTCAAGAGATACCTATCTATTTTGCAAGAGTTGTGATAGATTTCAAAGAACGGGTACCATATCCATGAGGCATGAGATGATTCAAAGTCCTATCCTTATTTGTGAAATCTTTGATGTGTGGGGAATCGACTTCATGGGTCCCTTCCCCGTTTCGTTTGGTTATACTTATATACTCTTGGCAGTTGATTACGTTTCAAAGTGGGTTGAAGCAAAGGCTACACGACATGATGATTCAAAAACTGTAATTGACTTCTTGAAGTCAAATATTTTCGCAAGATATGGTGTACCGAGAGCCTTGGTGAGTGATAGGGGCACTCATTTTTGCAATAAAATGATGGAATCAATGACAAAGAGATATGGTGTCACACACCGGATATCAACCACTTACCATCCACAAACAAATGGCCAAGCCGAAGTGTCAAAAAGAGAAGTCAAACAAATTCTTGAAAAGACCGTCAACACTACCCGAAAAGATTGGAGCTTAAAGTTAGAAGATGCTTTATGGGCGTATTGGACCGCCTACAAAACTCCAATTGGTATGTCTCCATTCCGCCTTGTTTATGGAAAATCTTGTCATTTACCGGTGGAATTGGAACACAAGGCATATTGGGTGGTTAAAAAGTGCAATTTCAATCTTGAAGAAAGTGGAAAGCACCGAAAAATGCAACTTCAAGAAATCGAGGAGTTGAGAAATGAGTCTTACGAAAACGGAAGCATCTACAAAGATAAGACGAAAGCATTTCATGACAAGCACATCACTCGAAAACACTTTATTTCGGGCCTAAAAGTTCTTCTTTATCATTCACGCTTAAAGCTATCCCTGGGAAAATTGCGATCTCGATTGCACGGACCTTTTATTGTCATAAAAGTGTTTGATCATGGTGCGGTTGAAATTAAGAGTTTAGAAACAAATCAAATATTCAAAGTGAATGGGCACCGCTTGAAACCATTTTATGAAGACTTTGATACGGGAGAATTCGACAACATAACATTGGAAATACCAAATTACGAAAGTTGATGGAAGCGGAACTATGTCTTGGCAAAGACGTTAAATAAATGCAATGTAAATCAATAATGTCCGTTTGAAGTTTTGGGTGTTTCTACATTTGAAGTTGGCCATAAAAATAAGCATATAGAAGCCTTCCAGTGATTTTGGTGAAGTTTGAAAAATTCCAAAAATTTGACTTTTGCGCGGGTGCCCGCGCAGTCTTTGCGCGACCAACCCCAGCCGCGCAGGTCCCGAGTTCCAAATTACACAAACAAGGGGTGCAAACTGATTGTTGCGTGCGGCCAATACCCACCCGTGCAGGACGTTTGCGCGGCCAAGACTAAATCACTTTATTTATTGTGCGGCCACCTAATTGAACCCAAATTGCTCATCCCACCCGGATAGCCGCCCCACGTCCTCTCCATGTACGATAACCCGACCCATTTATCACCCACCCTTATAACCCCTTTAACCAGTCGGACCCTTCTTTCACCCTTTTGCCTCCCATCAACGAACAGTCCCTGCTACTCCCTCCACCATCGACTCCGCCGTCCACCACCGATCAGTGCTACCAGCCGAGCACCACCAAAAGCCACCGCGCACGTCTTCCGCGTCCACCCAGCTTCTTCCACCGGCCAGCATTCTACTCCAGCGCAGTCGTCCTCCCCGTTCGCGTTTACTTTTCGTCGCCGGAAAAGCGAAGCTCCACCGCTGTCACCTCCCCGCTACTCCTTACGCCGGCGCTCCACCAGCACCACCTTCCCCACCTAATTCCGCCTAAACCCCACCCTTTTCAACTCTGAAACCGTCACTGGCCGCCACCCTTCTCTTCCTCGCCGGAAAACCGAAAAACTGTAGATCCCGACACAACCTTCCATCCAATTCCAAAAATTCTTGGGGCAACCTGTACCAAACACTCCACCACATACCGATCTACTCTTAATTTGGGAAAATCTTATCAACGGAAAACCAAGCCCCACCACCGGCCGCCACCACCAATTTTCTCCAGAAATTTCAAAATTTTTGCTTCTCACCGGAGATTCAAAAGACTTAATTTGTGGGCCAAAAATTCAAGCTTGGGGTGCGGATTTTTGCGGAATTCTTTCGGACTTCAACACACAAAGTTGGTAATCCCTTTTAATTTATTGCATTCAATTTCTAATTTTACCAGACTTGCGCTATGCATTAGGTTAAATAGAATTAGTCTTAGCTTGCCTTGAATTGATTGAATTGAATTGCATTGTGCCAAATTGCCAATTTGGAATGTTACCCGATTTTAATTATTTGATTTGAGTGGATTGGTGTGAGGCGAGTGTGAGGGATAATCTTGTTTAAGTTTTTGTCTTTGCTAGGTTTATTCGCAGGTACATTGGCAAGGGATAAGACCATTCACGCATCTCATGGTTCTTCGTGTGAAGCTCAATCCTCGGGGCCATCCAAGAAATTGTCCACCGACCATGTTGATCGTGATGGGAACCTTACCCTCACGAGTTCCCAAAGCCGAGAGTTCAAATCCAACCTTCAAAAGCGTGCAATCCGCGCCACAAAATTTTACCACCAAGATTCTATGATCAACTCGGCCTTGACCACCACTTGCGACAACTATTTTTCCACATTGGTTGGCACCAGTTTCTCGATCTTTCTGCACGTACCTACAAGCAGCCCACAATCGAATTCCTCTCCACCTATGCCCGCAATGACACGGCGAGGGTACTCACTTTCAAACCCCAGGTTCGGCAGCACCAACTCAAGTACAAAAAACTCAAAAAGATCATGGGCACATATGAAATCTACAACTCCAACATCTACAGCTACCAATGGACTCAATTCAAAAGCTTGCCCAACGTAGACTTTTGGACCCAAATCACGAGCCTGCCCAAGTTCAATCCCAGTCGCCAAAAAGACCCGTTTATAGTACATCCTTGCTGGAGAATTGCCCACCGGATCCTATCCACATTTATCTTTGCTCATCACGAGCCGGGACAAATCAACACCGTTGAGTTGTATTTTCTCTATTGCATGTTGTGCCACCGTTAGTCTTTACCCGATTTCGCCACCTTCTTTTTAGACAAATGTGACAGCCTCAGGATGAAGATCACTGGTGACATTTGTATTGGAGGTCTCATTACCCTCATTGGTTTGGGTATGGGCCTTCAATTTTTAGCATCTGAATATGAACCAGTGGATGATCCACCTCTTTACCTTCTCGATTGCATTACTCTCATGCAGATGGAATTAATTCTACCTCATCCTAATCCTCTTGGACATTTCTCTTGGCTAAACCATGTCAAGGACCCAGTTTACATCTTACCCAATCCAGGTATCTCCACCTTCACCACCAATGACCCCGAAACATGGTTTTTGCCTCAAGACTTGCCAGAAGATGATGACGCAACCGCACATGATGACATGCAGGTGGATCCTGACAATGCTGATAGCCCATTCGAGGTCGAAGACCATTATGATCTCCCAATCCGCCAGCTACCTCGACCTCATCCAACTCAAGCCTCCGGGTCACACTTTCAGCCCTCGCGAGAACACTCCCAGCCACAGCATGACTACCACTCATACCAGCAACCCAATGAGCCCGACCCTGCACACGAATTTCCTCTTGATATTTACAGCCAGCTTGCTTCCTTGCGCCTCCAGGGAAATAGAAACACCGCAGCCATCCATCGCATAGAGGAACAACAAGCACGCACCCACACTTACATGAAGGACCTATGGTATCATTTTCGGCCCGAGGACAGTTATCCTCCTCACGGGCCTCCTCCATCTTGATCCCAGTATAATCCTTCCTTACTCTCATCCTAAGCATTAAGGACAATGCTTAATTTTAAGCTTGGGGTGAGGTAATCTAATCTTTTATTTTTATTGCATTTAGGTTGTATATAGTTGCATTTAGAGTTAGTCATTTAGGGAATTCATAAAAATTGTATAAAAAATTCAAAAATATTGCATATTTTTTTTTCTTTCTATTCTAATTTTCATACTTTTTAGATGCATTCTAGTTTAAGTTCATGCATTTTTGTTCTCTCTTGTCTTCTCATCCCTACAGGTACCATAGCGTCGAGTCATAAGTATTGAATCATAGATTGGTCCTGGGTCTTGATATGGAATTCCTTGTATTTGATGAATGGGGCACGTTGTGAGCCTCATAGACCACTTTGAGACCGCTTGTGTGGGGGTCAGGTGCAGGTAGCTTGATTGGGTCTTGTGCGGAGGGATGTGGTTGGTCATGCCAATGTGTGCGAGCAAAGACTAGCCCGGTAAGGTATTTTGAAGACATTGAAGATCTTGAAGACTCGCATCTTGGTTTTGGAGGGAGTACCCCTTAGTACTCCCGAGTCTCGTCAGAGCCTTGTTTAGTTAGATTCTCACCGCCTTTTTAGGATAGGTTATCATTCTTCTAGGGGTCTAGAGTAGATAGTTAGATAGATTTTCTTTATCACACCTTGCATTGAGGTGCTTGATGAACTTTGAAATGGGTCCCCCAGTTCACATCTTTTGGGACCAAGTCTTTTCGGTAACACCCAATTTTAAGTCATTTCCCACCCTTTTTAGTTGATCTTGGCACATTGTCAATGATCATTAGGTGTTTATATTGGCCTCCATCTATCACTCAATTTTCACTATTGGAGTCCTATGTTACTTGGTGAAAATCGTTAGACCTTCCAAGAAGCAACACAAAGAATGAAGAAATTTGAAAAAGTGAAGAAAATAAGAGCCTATTAAAGATGATTCAAGAAAAGCAACAAAAACAAAGAAGAAAAAAAATGAAGAAAAAGAGCAACACAAAAGAAGAACAAGATTCCAAGTTCAAGACTTATGTTTTATATCTAGTTTGAAAAAAAAAAAAAAAAAAAAAAAAAAAAAAAAAAAAAAGTAAAAGTGGATGTCAAGCAGCAAATGTGATTGAAGACCCAATAACAGAAGTTCAAGATTGAAGATTTAGGTTGTTAGGTTTAGATTTAGGTTAAGTATAATTTTTATTATTTTATTTTATTTTTGATTTTTGGTGAGAAAAGGCCCCGACGATGAGACGGTAGACTGTAAAGGACAGTACAAGGGAGAAGCCTCTGAAACCGGATGTTTTCCCGGAGGCCGTGCTGCAAAACCCTATTTCGTTATTATACACTTTGGCCTGACAAATGTAGGAATCATAGTGTGTGAAGAGGCGCCTTTCCTTCGTGCACTATGGTCTACATTGGTGATTTAAAGTGCTCCCACTAGGCGCATGTCTGTTTCCTTTGTCTTGCACACCGCGACCGCATCCAGCTGTGATCTATTCGCCCATCAAGTGGTTGAGAATGTGGTTTATGGCTCTAAATCGGGGAACATTTTGAAGATGCGTAGGTTCCATGAAGGACTAATTCTGACCATGTTGACTGACCTGACAAATGTAGGAATCATAGTGTGTGAAGAGGCGCCTTTCCTTCGTGCACTATGGTCTACATTGGTGATTTAAAGTGCCCCCACTGGGCGCATCTCTGTTTCCTTTGTCTTGCACACCGCGACCGCATCCAGCCGTGATCTATTCTCCCATCAAGTGGTTGAGAATGTGGTTTATGGCTCTAAAGCGGGGAACATTTTGAAGATGCGTAGGGTCCATGAAGGACTAATTCTGACCATGTTGACTGATGTTGACCAAGTTCTATGGTATCTTTCTTTTTCCTTTTTAGATAGTTCATCCGGAGCTCATTTTTAGTCTTGTTCTAACTTGAGGACAAGTTAGGTTTAATCTTGGGGTGATTTGATAGCTTATTTTATTTCCTTATTTTTATTAGTTTATTTTAGATTTTTAGATGTTTTTATCATTATTGCATTGTATTTTATTTATTTTTCTTTAGTATGGATCGTACCGGGTGCTTGTTATGTTGCATAAGATATTTTGTAGGTTTTTCGGTGCTTGTTGCGGTTGCGGGTTGATTAGAGACGGGCTTAGTGGGCTCCCGAGGCATTATTGGGCTTGACGGAATCAAAGAGGAGGAATTGGGCTTTGAAAGTTATTGGTTTAGATTATTTGGGCTTGTGAAGATGGATCATAAAATTCAAATTTTAGGCTTGGAGCATCCATTTGGTGGCTAAATGATGATTGTTGCATTTCAAATTACATGGACAAGGAGGGGGGACCAAAGGAATATTTGGTAGTGGAATGGTGGAGTGGCTTGGTGGACCAATAGCATTACAACAACATTTGCGCGGGTGGAATTTTCGTCGCGCGGGTACCCGCACAACTGCCCAGTTTGGGTATTTTGGTCATTTGGCTTGCCATAACCCTTGGGGATCAGATCTATAAGCTCATTCACGATTTTCCACCATTAGAGACCTGCAAGAGGCGATTTTGGGAGCTAGAGATCATTTCCTTTCATCTTTCCAAATCTTAGGTAGTTTCTTTATGCAATTAGATTATTGTTCTTGTTACTTTGTTGCCATGAGTGGCTAATACTCTTATTTGGTTGACTTTGGCTTAAAACCAATGAATGTTTGTGGGTTTTGAAGGATTTATGTTGATTATCAATTTATTCCATGTTTATGATTCTAGTTTGCAATTCTTATGCTTATTTGATACTTTGATCATGAGCTTAGTGTTTGATTGAGCAATCGTTGATTTATTTCATTGATTTTGCATTGGATCATTGAATTCATCTAGAACAAAGGCTTTATGATGGTAGAAATCATCTCTAGCTTATGAATCATATCTCCTTTATGGATGTGTAAGCATTTGACATCCTCTAGGAATTGGGGATTCCTTCATTCTTAAGGCTAATTGATTTCTTGGGATTAATTGATTCAATTGACCCTTGATCTTAATTAAGAAGGTGTGTTGTGGGCTTCCCCAACCTCCAAACTACCTATGAGGAATCTTGGCATATCATGCTTCATGATTGCTATAACCAATTTGGGATGAAGGATTAGCTTTGTATTAGATCCTAATGATAAACACACAAATGTTCATTGTGTTGAATTGCCTAAGTTAACCAATTATTCCCAACCTTTGAGCATCTCATCAACTTGCTTAATTGCAAGGTTTTTAGTTATTCAAATATTTTAGTTTTCAAGTAATCAAACACCCCCCTTTTATTTTAATTGTAGTTAGTTTGTTTAATTTCACTAGTTCTATTGAATTGCATTGGTGATTCAATACAACCATTTCCCCGAGGATCGATACCGCTTTTTACCATTATATTACGTTTATTTAGAAATCAAAGGGTGTAATTTGCTTGGTGGGCTCGACATCCCAACCAAGTTTTGGCGCCGTTGCTGGGGAAATTGGTTTTTGTTATTTGATTGTTTATGCCTAGGTCTACAAGAACCGGTGAACTACTCTACAATCCGGAAATTGAAAGAGAAGCAAAAAGGTTGAAAAAGTTAGCCAAACAAGGAAAGCAACAACAACTAGTTCAAGCTTCTTCCTCTTCTCCACTAATCAACATAGAAGATCAAGTTCATACTTCAAGTGATACCGACACCGAACCGAGTTCTAAAATTGGTGGTTATTCCTTTGAATACATTCCGTTTGAAAACCACATAGCCATGAATCACACTCCACCTCATAATCACAACCCAAACCCAATCAATCAAGATGCCAATACCCCACCCCATCAACCAAGACAACAACCACAAGAACCTCTCATTGATATGTCACCTTGGAATCAAGCCCCTCCTCAAAACCAACCCAATTATCAACCACCACTACAACTACAAAACCAAGACTTCCACCAAAACAACCAACCTCAAAACAATGCTTTTCAACTTCAACAAGTACATTACCTAAATCAACCCAATTACCAACCCCCTCCAATGTACCAAAACCCAATGTACCCACAGCAACAACCTCCTTACAACCAATACCCTAACTACCAACCCTATCCACCACCAATCTACAATCCCCAACAATACCCATATCCACCTTACCAACAACCACCCAATTACTTGCAAAAATATCCCAATAACCCCAATCCACCCAATCCTCCTCAAGAGTTGACACTTAGACAAATGATGGAAACGGATGTTACTCATACACCTCTTGCTATTGTTTATCCTGCAAACCGCCGAGGGATTGAATTGAAGTCAAGTTTCATCCATCAACTTACCAAGTTCCATGGGTTGGATAGAGAAGATCCTCAAAATCATTTGAAGTCCTTTCATATGATATGTGTTAGCATGTTGCCCGACAATGTGACATTGGATGATTTCAAGTTAACCGCATTCCCGCTCACCTTGGAAGACGAAGCTAGAGAGTGGTTATTCAACTTACCACCGGGATCTATTCACACATGGGAAGAGTTACTCAAGGCCTTCAATATCAAATTCTATCCCACCTCCCGGATATCAAGCCAACGAAGTGACATTTTGGGGATTCTTCAAGGGGAAAATGAAACATTTCATGATTTTTGGGAGCGCTTCAATAATTTGTGTACAAGTTGTCCTCAACACAATATACCCGAACAACTACTTCTTCAACAATTTTATGAGGGTATGAATGAAAAAGATCGGAGGATGATTAATGCTTCAAGTGGTGGTGACATCTTCAACAAAACCCCTCACGAGATCCGATTACTTTTTGGTACCATTTCTCAAAATCAAAGGAATTTTGGGACTCGAAATGACATGAAGAGAAATTCTACACAAGTGGTTGGTGAAGTTAGTAACACTCAACATTTGGAATCAAAGCTCTTGGATTTGACTAATGTGCTAAGTAAAATGGTGGTGGGAAGTGGTCAACAATTGATGGTATGTGGTATTTGTGCAATGACGGGTCATTATACAGATAAGTGTCCCACACTTGGAAGTGAACCGGAAGATGTGAATGCAATGGGCGGATATCATAGTCAACCAAGACCCATGGGATTTCAAAATAACTTCAACCCAAATTGGAGGAATACCCAAAACAACCCTTATCCACCATTGCAAAATCCACTAAATCTTTTGATGAGACCCCAACATCCACAATACCAATCCCAAAAACCTCCATATCCACAAAACTCTTATAACCCTCCACATTACCAACACCCTCCACAACAAGGTCAATAAAGTGGTAACCATTAAATGAGCCTTCAAGAACTTGTTACTTCTCTTGCTCAAAGTCAAACCCAATTTCAACAAGAAACCAAGAATACTTTCTCCAACATTCAAGCACAAATTGGAGACTTGGCAACCGCTCTCAACAAGATAGAACAAAGGGGTAAACTTCCATCACAAACCGAGAAGAACCCCAATGTGAATGCCATCACCTTGCGAAGTGGGAAAACACTTGGAGAAAGTCAACCTAAAAGAGTTTCAAGAGAAGAAGAAGATGAAGTGATCATAGTGGAACCTCCAAAAGTTGTGGTTCCTCCAAAAGAACCGGTTGTGCCAAATGTTGATCAACCCGACCCTTCCAACAAATCCGTCAAACCATTGGTCATACCACCACCTTTTCCATCCCATTTGGCTTCCTCAAAGAAACAAGAGTAAGAGAAAGCGTTTCTTGAGACTTTCCGAAAGGTTCAACTCAACATTTCACTATTGGATGCCATTAAGCTAATCCCACGTTACGCCAAATTTCTTAAGGATTTGTGCACCAACAAGAGAAAATTCAAGAGAAATGAGAATATTCAAGTAAATGCAAATGTATCCACGGTCATCCAAAAGAAGCTTCCACCCAAATGCAAAGACCCGGGAATGTTTGCTATACCTTGTACCATTGGTGATTTACATGTTGAAAGTGCCATGCTAGATCTTGGAGCCTCAATCAACGTCATGCCACACTCAGTTTTTCAATCTCTCCAATTAGCGGACAAGTCAAGTGTATTTCCAAGAGATGTGTTGGAGGATGTACTCGTTCAAGTTAATCAACTAGTATTTCCTGCGGATATCTATGTCATTGACCTTGAAGAAAAGACTCCTTCCAAGTCATCTATGATTCTCCTTGGAAGACCCTTCATGAATACCGCTCACACGATTATTGATGTCCACAATGGGAAGATCACCATGGAGTTTGATGGAGAGACCATTCACTTCAACATCTTCGAAGCAATAAGATATCCTATCAATATATCTCCAGTGTATCGAGTTGATGTGATTGAGCCAATCACCCAACAATTATTCGAGTTATCAAATGGGAATCTTTTGAAGATGGTCCTTAACATGAGTCTTGAAGGTGAAAGTTTGAAGAATACCTTGGATATGTATACATTGGATTCCGAAGTCGAAAATATTTTGAAGGCTTTAGAAATTACTACTTCCACAAGGAGGGATGTTTCTCAAGTTGCCTTATCTCATTCTCCAATCAAGATGCCACCTTCCATAATCCAACCACCCACACTTGAATTGAAAGCTTTACCTAGCCATTTGAAATATGCTTATCTAGGTCAAGATGGGACTCTACCGGTGATTATCTCTTCTCACTTGAAAGACTTTGAAGAAAACCAATTGATTGAAGTCTTGAAAGAGCATAAAGAGGCCATAGGGTGGACCATAGCGGACATCAAGGGGATAAGTCCTAATGTATGCACTCACAAGATACTCATGGAAGATGATTACAAACCTAGGAGGGAAGCCCAACGGCGATTAAACCCTCTCATGATGGAAGTTGTCAAGAAGGAGATAGTCAAGCTACTTGATGCAGATATGATTTATCCAATTTCCAACTCCAAATGGGTTAGTCCGGTGCAAGTGGTTCCCAAGAAAACAGGAATCAAGGTTGTGGAGAATAACAAAGGTGTAATGGTACCCACTCGAGTTCAAAATGGATGGAGGGTGTGCATTGATTATAGAAAGTTGAATTCAAGCACGCGGAAAGATCACTTCCCTCTTCCTTTCATTGATCAAATGCTCGAGCGATTGGCGGGGAAATCGCATTATTGTTGCCTTGATGGATACTCGGGCTTTCACCAAATACCCGTTGCCCCCGAAGATCAAGACAAAACAACTTTTACAAGCCACTTTGGCACATTTGCTTACAAGCGGATGCCATTTGGATTATGCAATGCTCCCGCCACATTTCAAAGATGCATGGCGAGTATCTTCTCCGAGTATGTTGAAAGTATAATCGAAGTGTTTATGGGTGATTTCACCGTGTATGGCAATTTGTTTGATGAATGTTTGGGTAACCTTCAGAAGATTTTTAAAAGGTGCATAGAGAAAAAGTTGGTGTTAAACTTTGAGAAATGTCGCTTCATGGTTAATCAAGGAATCATTTTGGGACACATCATCTCCAAAAAGGGCATTGAAGTAGATAAAGCCAAAATTGATGTCATCCAAACCCTACCTTACCCAACATGTGTTAGAGAAGTGAGATCTTTCTTGGGTCATGAGGGATTCTATAGAAGATTCATCAAAGATTTCTCTAAGATAACACGACCAATGTGCCTTCTTCTTCAAAAAGATATTGATTTTGACTTCAATGTTGCATGCCAAGAAGCCTTTGGCAAACTTAAATACTTGCTCACTTCCGCACCAATAATCCAACCTCCAAATTGGGAGCTTCCATTTGAAATAATGTGTGATGCAAGAAATTTTGCTATTGGAGCGATCTTAGGTCAAATAGAGGGCAAAGCATCACATGTCATCTACTATGCTTCTAAAACATTGGATAATGCTCAAGCCAACTATTCCTCCACTGAGAAGGAACTTGTAGCCATTGTATTCGCCTTGGAAAAATTCCGGCAATACCTTCTTGGGACAAAAGTAATTGTATATTCTGACTATGTCGCATTAAAGTATCTCATGACCAAGAAAGATGCCAAACCACGGTTGATTCGTTGGATTCTTCTTTTACAAGAATTCGACCTTGAGATAAAGGATAAAAGTGGTGCCAAAAACCTAGTTGCGGATCACTTAAGTCGGTTGAATGTTGGCGATTCTTCTTCTCCTATCCTTGATGAATTCCCGGATGAGCACCTCTTCCATATCTCAAATTCCATTCCATGGTATACGGATAATTTCAATTACTTGGTTACTAAAGAAATTCCTCACGCCTTTACCAAGCACCAAAAGGCCAAGTTGAAGAGTGATTCCAAATACTACGTATGGGACGACCCTTATCTTTGGAAACATTGTCCGGATCAACTAATACGGAGGTGTGTTCATCAAAATGAGGTCGAGTCAATTTTGAAATTTTGCCATGAATATGCATGCGGGGGACATTTTGGTCAAAACAAAACCATGCGAAAGGTGCTTGAATGCGGACTCTATTGGCCAACAATGTCAAGAGATACCTATCTATTTTGCAAAAGTTGTGATAGATGTCAAAGAACGGGTACCATATCCATGAGGCATGAGATGATTCAAAGTCCTATCCTTATTTGTGAAATCTTTGATGTGTGGGGAATCGACTTCATGGGTCCCTTCCCCGTTTCGTTTGGTTATACTTATATACTCTTGGCAGTTGATTACGTTTCAAAGTGGGTTGAAGCAAAGGCTACACGACATGATGATTCAAAAACTGTAATTGACTTCTTGAAGTCAAATATTTTCGCAAGATATGGTGTACCGAGAGCCTTGGTGAGTGATAGGGGCACTCATTTTTGCAATAAAATGATGGAATCAATGACAAAGAGATATGGTGTCACACACCGGATATCAACCACTTACCATCCACAAACAAATGGCCAAGCCGAAGTGTCAAAAAGAGAAGTCAAACAAATTCTTGAAAAGACCGTCAACACTACCCGAAAAGATTGGAGCTTAAAGTTAGAAGATGCTTTATGGGCGTATCGGACCGCCTACAAAACTCCAATTGGTATGTCTCCATTCTGCCTTGTTTATGGAAAATCTTGTCATTTACCGGTGGAATTGGAACACAAGGCATATTGGGCGGTTAAAAAGTGCAATTTCAATCTTGAAGAAAGTGGAAAGTACCAAAAAATGCAACTTCAAGAAATCGAGGAGTTGAGAAACGAGTCTTACGAAAATGGAAGCATCTACATAGATAAGACGAAAGCGTTTCATGACAAGCACATCACTCGAAAACACTTTATTCCGGGCCAAAAACTTCTTCTTTATCATTCACACTTAAAGCTATCCCTGGGAAAATTGCGATCTCGATTGCACGGACCTTTTATTGTCATAAAAGTGTTTGATCATGGTGCGGTTGAAATTAAGAGTTTAGAAACAAATCAAATATTCAAAGTGAATGGGCACCGCTTGAAACCATTTTATGAAGGCTTTGATACGGGAGAATTCGACAACATAACATTGGAAATACCAAATTACGAAAGTTGATGGAAGCGGAACTATGTCTTGGCAAAGACGTTAAATAAATGCAATGTAAATCAATAATGTCCGTTTGAAGTTTTGGGTGTTTCTACATTTGAAGTTGGCCATAAAAATAAGCATATAGAAGCCTTCCAGTGATTTTGGTGAAGTTTGAAAAATTCCAAAAATTTGACTTTTGCGCGGGTGCCCGCGCAGTCTTTGCGCGACCAACCCTAGCCGCGCAGGTCCCGAGTTCCAAATTACACAAACAAGGGGTGCAAACTGATTGTTGCGTGCGGCCAATACCCACCCGTGCAGGACGTTTGCGCGGCCAAGACTAAATCACTTTATTTATTGTGCGGCCACCTAATTGAACCCAAATTGCTCATCCCACCCGGATAGCCGCCCCACGTCCGCTCCATGTACGATAACCCGACCCATTTATCACCCACCCTTATAACCCCTTTAACCAGTCGGACCCTTCTTTCACCCTTTTGCCTCCCATCAACGAACAGTCCCTGCTACTCCCTCCACCATCGACTCCGCCGTCCACCACCGGTCGGCGCTACCAGCCGAGCACCACCAAAAGCCACCGCGCACGTCTTCCGCCTCCACCCAGCTTCTTCCACCGGCCAGCATTTCTGCTCCAGCGCAGTCGTCCTCCCCGTTCGCGTTTACTTTTCGTCGCCGGAAAAGCGAAGCTCCGCCGCTGTCACCTCCCCGCTAATCCTTACGCCGGCGCTCCACCAGCACCACCTTCCCCACCTAATTCCGCCTAAACCCCACCCTTTTCAACTCCGAAACCGTCACTGGCCGCCACCCTTCTCTTCCTCGCCGGAAAACCGAAAAACTGTAGATCCCGACACAACCTTCCATCCAATTCCAAAAATTCTTGGGGCAACCTGTACCAAACACTCCACCACATACCGATCTACTCTTAATTTGGGAAAATCTTATCACCGGAAAACCAAGCCCCACCACCGGCCGCCACCACCAATTTTCTCCAAAAATTTCAAAATTATTGTTTCTCACCGGAGATTCAAAAGACTTAACTTGTGGGCAAAAAATTCAAGCGTGGGGTGCGGATTTTTGCGGAATTCTTTCCGACTTCAACACACAAAGTTGGTAATCCCTTTTAATTTATTGCATTCAATTTCTAATTTTACCAGACTTGTGCTATGCATTAGGTTAAATAGAATTAATCTTAGCTTGCCTTGAATTGATTGAATTGAATTGAATTGTGCCAAATTGCCAATTTGGAATATTACCTGATTTTAATTATTTGATTTGAGTGGATTGGTGTGAGGTGAGTGTGAGGAATAATCTTGTTTAAGTTTTTTTCTTTGCTAGGTTTATTCACAGGTACAATGGCAAGGGATAAGACCATTCACGCATCTCATAGTTCTTCGTGTGAAGCTCAATCCTCGGGGCCATCCAAGAAAATGTCCACCGACCATGTTGATCGTGATGGGAACCTTACCCTCACGAGTGCCCAAAGCCGAGAGTTCAAATCCAACCTTCAAAAGCGTGCAATCCGTGCCACAAAATTTTACCACCAAGATTCTATGATCAACTCGGCCTTAACGACCACTTGTGACAACTATTTTTCCACATTGGTTGGCACCAGTTTCTCGATCTTTCTGCACGTACCTACAAGTAGCCCACAATCGAATTCCTCTCCACCTATGCCCGCAATGACACAGCGAGGGTACTCACTTTCAAACTCCAGGGTCGGCAGCACCGACTCAATTACAAAAAACTCAACAAGATCATGGGCACATATGACATCTACAACTCCGACATTTACAGCTACCAATGGACTCAATTCAAAAGCTTGCCCAACGTAGACTTTTGGACCCAAATCACGAGCCTGCCCAAGTTCAATCCCAGTCGCCAAAAAGACCCGTTTATAATACATCCTTGCTGGAGAATTGCCCACCGGATCCTATCCACATCTATCTTTGCTCGTCACGAGCCGGGAAAAATCAACACCGTTGAGTTGTATTTTCTCTATTGCATGTCGTGCCACCGTTGGTCTTTACCCGATTTCGCCACCTTCTTTTTAGACAAATGTGACAGCCTCAGGACGAAGACCACTGGTGACATTTGTATTGGAGGTCTCATTACCCTCATTGGTTTGGGTATGGGCCTTCAATTTCCAGCATCTGAATATGTACCAGTGGATGATCCACCTCTTTACCTTCTTGATTGCATTACTCTCATGCGGATGGAATTAATTCTACCTCATCCTAATCTTCTTGGACATTTCTCTTGGCTAAACCATGTCAAGGACCCAATTTACATCTTACCCAATCCAAGTATCTCCACCTTCATCACCAATGACCCCGAAACATGGTTTTTGCCTCAAGACTTGCCAGACGATGATGACGCAGCCGCGGATGATGACATGCAGGTGGATCCTGATGATGCTGATAGCCCATTCGAGGCTGAAGACCATTATGATCTCCCAATCCGCTAGCTACCTCGACCTCATCCAGCTCAAGCCTCCGGGTCACACTTTCAGCCCTCGCGAGAACACTCCCAGCCACAACATGACTACCACTCATACCAACAACCCAATGAGCCCGACCCTGCACATGAATTTCCTCTAGATATTTACAGCCAGCTTGCTTCCTTGCGCCTCCAGGGAAATAGAAACACCGCAGCCATGCATCGCATAGAGGAACAACAAGCATGCACCCACACTTACATGAAGGACCTATGGTATCATTTTCGGCCCGAGGACGATTATCCTCCTCGCGGGCCTCCTCCATCTTGATCCCGGTATAATCCTTCCTTATTCTCATCCTAAGCGTTGAGGACAATGCTTAATTTTAAGCTTGGGGTGAGGTAATCTAATCTTTTATTTTTATTGCATTTAGGTTGTATATAGTTGCATTTAGAGTTAGTCATTTAGGGCATTCATAAAAATTGTATAAAAAATTCAAAAATATTGCATATTTTCTTTCTTTCTATTCTAATTTTCATACTTTTTAGATGCATTCTAGTTTAAGTTCATGCATTTTTGTTCTCTCTTGTCTTCTCATCCCTACAGGTACCATAGCGCCGAGTCATAAGTATTGAATCATAGATTGGTCCTGGGTCTTGATATGGAATTCCTTGTATTTGATGAATGGAGCACGTTGTGAGCCTCACAGACCACTTTGAGACCACTTGTTTGGGGGTCAGATGCAGGTAGCTTGACTGGGTCTAGGTGCGGAGGGATGTGGTTGGTCATGCCAATGTGTTCGAGCAAAGACTAGCCCAGTAAGGTATTTTGAAGACATTTAAGATCTTGAAGACTCCCATCTTGGTTTTGGAGGGAGTACCCCTTAGTACTCCCGAGTCTCGTCCGAGCCTTGTTTAGTTAGATTCTCACCGCCTTTTTAGGATAGGTTATCATTCTTCTAGGGGTCTAGAGTAGATAGTTAGATAGATTTTGTTTATCACACCTTGCATTGAGGTTCTTGATGAACTTTGAAATGGGTCCCCCAATTCACATCTTTTGGGACCAAGTCTTTTCGGTAACACCCAATTTTGAGTCATTCCCCACCCTTTTTAGTTGATCTTGGCACATTGTCAATGATCATTAGGTGTTTATATTGGCCTCCATCTATCACTCAATTTTCACTATTGGAGTCCTATGTTACTTGGTGAAAATCCTTAGACCATCCAAGAAGCAACACAAAAAATGAAGAAATTTGAAAAAGTGAAGAAAATAAGAGCCTATTAAAGATGATTCAAGAAAAGCAACAAAAACAAAGAAGAAAAAAAATGAAGAAAAAGAGCAACACAAAAAGAAGAACAATATTCCAAGTTCAAGACTTATGTTATATATCTAGTTTGCAAAAAAAAACAAAAAAAACAAAAAAAAATGGATGTCAAGCAGCAAATGTGATTGAAGACCCAATAACAGAAGTTCAAGATTGAAGATTTAGGTTGTTAGGTTTAGATTTAGGTTAAGTATAATTTTTATTATTTTATTTTATTTTTGATTTTTGGTGAGAAAAGGCCCCGACGATGAGACGGTAGACTGTAAAGGACAGTACAAGGGAGAAGCCTCTGAAACCGGATGTTTGCCCGAAGGTCGTGCTGGAAAACCCTATTTCGTTATTATACACTTTGGCCTGACAAATGTAGGAATCATAGTGTGTGAAGAGGCGCCTTTCCTTCGTGCACTATGGTCTACATTGGTGATTTAAAGTGCCCCCACTGGGCGCATCTTTGTTTCCTTTGTCTTGCACACCACGACCGCATCTAGCCGTGATCTATTCGCCCATCAAGTGGTTGAGAATGTGGTTTATGGCTCTAAAGCGGGGAACATTTTGAAGATGCGTAGGGTCCATGAAGGACTAATTTTGACCATGTTGACTGACCTGACAAATGTAGGAATCATAGTGTGTGAAGAGGCGCCTTTCCTTCGTGCACTATGGTCTACATTGGTGATTTAAAGTGCCCCCACTGGGCGCATCTCTGTTTCCTTTGTCTTGCACACCGCGACCGCATCCAGCCGTGATCTATTCGCCCATCAAGTGGTTAAGAATGTGGTTTATGGCTCTAAAGCGGGGAACATTTTGAAGATGCGTAGGGTCCATGAAGGACTAATTCTGACCATGTTGACTGATGTTGAACAAGTTCTATGGTATCTTTCTTTTTCCTTTTTAGATAGTTCATCCCGAGCTCATTTTTAGTCTTGTTCTAACTTGAGGACAAGTTAGGTTTCAGCTTGGGTGATTTGATAGCTTATTTTATTTCCTTATTTTTATTAGTTTATTTTAGATTTTTAGATCTTTTTATCATTATTGCATTGTATTTTATTTATTTTTCTTTAGTATGGATCGTACCGGGTGCTTGTTATGTTGCATAAGATATTTTGTAGGTTTTTCGGTGCTTGTTGCGGTTGCGGGTTGATTAGAGACGGGCTTAGTGGGCTCCCGAGGCATTATTGGGCTTGGCGGAATCAAAGAGGAGGAATTGGGCTTTGAAAGTTATTGGTTTACATTATTTGGGCTTGTGAAGATGGATCATAAAATTCAAATTTTAGGCTTGGAGCATCCATTTGGTGGCTAAATGATGATTGGTGCATTTCAAATTACATGGACAAGGAGGGGGGACCAAAGGAATCTTTGGTAGTGGAATGGTGGAGTGGCTTGGTGGACCAATAGCATTACAACAACATTTGCGCGGGTGGAATTTTCGTCGCGCGGGTACCCGCGCAACTGCCCAGTTTGGGTATTTTGGTCATTTGGCTTGCCATAACCCTTGGGGATCAGATCTATAAGCTCATTCACGATTTTCCACCATTAGAGACCTGCAAGAGGCGATTTTGGGAGCTAGAGATCATTTCCTTTCATCTTTCCAAATCTTAGGTAGTTTCTTTATGCAATTAGATTATTGTTCTTGTTACTTTGTTGCCATGAGTGGCTAATACTCTTATTTGGTTGACTTTGGCTGAAAACCAATGAATGTTTGTGGGTTTTGAAGGATTTAGGTTGATTATCAATTTATTCCATGTTTATGATTCTAGTTTGCAATTCTTATGCTTATTTGATACTTTGATCATGAGCTTAGTGTTTGATTGAGCAATCGTTGATTTATTTCATTGATTTTGCATTGGATCATTGAATTCATCTAGAACAAAGGCTTTATGATGGTAGAAATCATCTCTAGCTTATGAATCATATCTCCTTTATGGATGTGTAAGCATTTGACATCCACTAGGAATTGGGTTTCCTTCATTCTTAAGGCTAATTGATTTCTTGGGATTAATTGATTCAATTGACCCTTGATCTTAATTAAGAAGGTGTGTTGTGGGCTTCCCCAACCTCCATACTACCTATGAGGAATCTTGGCATATCATGCTTCATGATTGCTATAACCAATTTGGGATGAAGGATTAGCTTTGTATTAGATCCTAATGATAAACACACAAATGTTCATTGTGTTGAATTGCCTAAGTTAACCAATTATTCCCAACCTTTGAGCATCTCATCAACTTGCTTAATTGCAAGGTTTTTAGTTATTCAAGTATTTTAGTTTTCAAGTAATCAAACACCCCCCCCCCCCCCCCCCCCCGTTTTATTTTAATTGTAGTTAGTTAGTTTAATTTCACTACTTCTATTGAATTGCATTGGTGATTGAATACAACCATTTCCCCGAGGATCGATACCCCTTTTTACCATTATATTACGTTTATTTAGCAATCAAAGGGTGTAGTTTGCTTGGTGGGCTCGACATCCCAACCACCTACAGGTTCAACTCCTGGCATCCCTTACTTCTTCTTAAAGATCCACTTGCATCCCACTAGCTTTTCTCCCTTGGATAATGGAACAATATCCCATATTTCATTCTTCTCTAACGATTGCTTTTCTTCATTCATGGCCATCAACCAGTCATTTGCTTCTTTCCTCGCCACATCCTCTTTATACGATTGAGGATCCTTGGTGTCAATGTATTCTTTAGTTGCTAAAGAAAAAGCAATGAAGTCAAGTTCATCTAAATTCACACATCCCACATATCTGTCAAGTTGTCGAATAAACCTCTTCGATCTTTTCCTTGCTATGGATTCCTATCCATCATCTTTCTCGAAATCAACACAACTATATGAAGATCACATGTGACGCTCTTGGGTTTCATCTTGGCCAGGTTGTTCATTCTGGCCTTGCTCTTTGTCACTTATCATAACTCTATCTGGAGTTTGAGATACAGAATCCACCTTCTGTCTAGCACCTTGATCTTTGTTCCCTGCTTGACTTGTCTCACCTCCTCCCTGGTTACCCATGGCAGATTCATAAAAGGTCACATCTCTACTCATGATAAATTTAGGAGTTCTTCCTTCTTCTGTACACAACAGTCGATAACCTTTTACTCCTAGCACATATCCTAGAAATATGCACTTCATTGCCCTTGGCTCAAGTATACCATCATTCACATGAGCATATGCGGGGTATCGAGATATACGTAAACCATAATAGTTAGAGGGTTTCCCGGACCATACCTCTTAAGGAGACTTCAAGTCTATTGCAGTTGATGGTGATCTATTCACCATATAGCATGTAATGTTAACTGCTTCCGCCCAGAATTTCTTGGATAAGTTAGCAAATATCCGCATGCACCTTGCACGCTACATGAGTGTTTGGTTCATATGTTCTGCCACTCCATTTTGTTGTGGTGTGTGCTGTATAGTGCAGTGCCTCACCATAGCTTATGCCTTGCAAAAGTTGTCAAATGGAGCATTGTAGAACTCCAACCCATTGGCTGTCCTCAGAGTCTTGACCTGTTTTCGTGTCCTTTTCTCAACCATGGTCTTCCACTCCTTGAACTTCCCAAGCACCACATCCTTCGTCTTCAGAAAGTACATCCAAACCTTCCTTGAATAGTCATCAATGAACTTCAAGAAGTATTAGCATCCACCTTGAGACTTCACTGGTGCAAGACCCCACAGATCTAAGTGAACATACTCTAGGATTTCCTTACTAGTGTTTTGACCGGTACCAAACTTCACTTTACGATGCTTTCCCTTAACACAAGCTTCAAATTTTTTTATCTTTCCAGTAGCCTCTCCACCAAGCAGGCATTGTTTACTCTTAGAACTGACATGCCCTTCTCACTTATGTTCCCCAACCTACGATGCCACAACTATGTCTTGTCATCACATTCCTTTCAGGATTGGGATATAGCCACTGTTCCCATAGCCATACTTCCTTCTAGGATATATATCCCTCCACGATTCATTTTCCCTTTCATTATAACCATAGAGGCTTTATTCACTTTGACCTAGTCACCTTCACCAACGTACCTCATCCCATTATTAGCCATTGTGCCAAGAGAAATTAGATTCTTCTAAAGTTCTGGAACATACCAACAATCTAACTTCATGACCATGCCATCATGTATCATGATCTGCAACATGCCACTACTTTTGATACTGCTTACCCAATCATCACCCATCTTTATTGTGCCATCCCACTCTTTGAAGGAGTTGAACCAGTGCGGTGCCTCACCATAGCTTATGCCTTGCAGAAGTTGTCAAATGGAGCATTGCAGAACTCCAACCCATTGGTTGTCCTCAGAGTCTTGACCTGTTTTCCAGTCCTTTTCTCAACCATGGTCTTCCACTCCTTGAACTTCCCAACCACCACATCCTTCATCTTCAGAAAGTACAACCAAACTTTCCTTGAATAGTCATCAATGAACTTCAAGAAGTATGAGCATCCACCTTGAGACTTCACTGGTGCAAGACCCCACAGATCTGAGTGAACATACTCTAGGATTTTGTTACTTGTGTGTTGACCGATACCAAACTTCACTTTACGATGCTTTCCCTTAAGACAAGCTTCAAAATTTTTTATCTTTCCAGTAGCCTCTCCACCAACCAGGCCTTGTTTACTCTTAGAACTGACATGCCCTTCTCACTTATGTTTCCCAACCTACGATGCCACAACTATGTCTTGTCATCATGTTCCTTTGAGGATTGGGAGATAGCCACCGTTCCCATAGCCATACTTCCTTCTAGGATATAGATCCCTCCGCGCTTCATTTTCCCTTTCATTATAACCAGAGAGGCTTTAGTCACTTTGACCTAGTCACCTTCACCAACGTACCTCATCCCATTATTCGCCATTGTGCCAAGAGAAATTAGATTCTTCTAAAGTTCTGGAACGTACCAGCAATCTAACTTCATGACCATGCCATCATGCATCATGATCTGCAACATGCCACTACCTTTGATATTGCTCACCCAATCATCACCCATCTTAATTGTGCCATTCCACTCTTTGAAGGAGTCAAACCAGTCACGATTAAACTTCATGTGATAGGATGCTCAAGAATCCAAGACCCATTCATTAGTAGAACTTGGTGTACACACAGTCAGTACATCACCACCGTCCCCTTCATCTGAACTTTCCTAAACCATAGCAGCACTATTATTGCTGCTTGATTCACTCTTGGACTTCCTATATTAGGATAAATATGTTGCATCATGGGCTTTATTTGTATTTACCGGATTGGGCTTGTCCATCCGTGTTTTGTTAGGGTTATGTAGTATATATAGTGCATGCATATATGCATTAGATAGTCTTTAGAGTTTTTATCACTTTTGATTATCGTTCTGTAACCATAAAACACCTCCACAGCAGAAGTTCTTTGTCGAGCTCTTCTGGGTGTTTAAGTTTAATCATTCAGCATTGTTTGAGCCATTCCTGTGTCTTGTTCTTATTGCTTTATTTACTGTTTAGAATATATTGATCCTACTAGAATATTAATTCCAACAATTGGTTTCAAAGCAAGAGACTGTGTAACAAATACACATTCCTTCTGTTTGAAGAATACTATAGGTTTTCCGCTTTTATCGAATATATAAGAGCCGTCATTTTCTTATCGACAGAAACTGTTGTTTTTTGATAAAACCCTATTCTCAAGTTTATAGGTCAGACTCTAACAGTTTCAAGGAAGGCTCATCATGTCTCAAGACGACGTACAATCTAATCCCATCAACATCTCCAACAGCATTAGATCTACTACTAGAGTGCCCATTCTTTACATGCAAGATTACGAAGTATGGGCACATCACTTTAAGATTATGTGGTTGGATTTGATGATAACGGGTATCTCATCTGGGAAGAAATTACGTTGGGTCCATTTGTTCAGTCTGGAACAAATACAACTATGAAAAGTCAAAAGGAGTACAAAAAACTGATAGAAGACGAGAACAAGATTCCTTAGGACGAGAAAGATAAATTATTCTGCAATGTCAAGGCGTTAGGAATGATCATATTCGCCATACAAGTTAACACCTTCTGGCTAGTGAGTTCATGCACTACAGCAAAGGAGATATGGGATAGGCTGAAAGAACTCTATTCAACAGACGAGTATCTAGAAAACTCTATTCAAACTCTGCTTCTCTCTGAGTTCGGAGCATTTGCACAAAAACCTAAAGAAACCTTGCTTTAGATGTTTGATCGATACAATCACCTGCTTAGCAAGATGAGAAAGCATGGTATTTAAAGGAAGGATATTGAACAGAAAGTCACTTTCCTGAACGGTTTAAGACCCGAGTGGATGGTGGTTGTCTTAATTGTGAAAGCGCATGAACAATTCAAGGCTTATTCACTAGCGAAACTTATGGGAATTATAAAGTCACATGAAAGTAGAGTGTCAAAAGAAGTGAAGTGTGTCTCTGGTGTCGGCTTGCTTGCTCTTATCTCTAAGAACAAAAATGTGATTGAAGAAGAAGATGAAGATGACATGTTCGAATGTGATCTTACTAGTGACTAGTATGCGATGATGGTGTCGAACCCAAAGAAGTTTGCTCGGAAGAAACTCCCTGTCAATAAGAACCAAAACTGGCAAGGAAGCTATAGTTCAGAAAAGGTAAAGGAAGAGTCTAAGAATACATCTCAAAAGGAGGATGAAAAGAACGAGAGAAAATTGGTGGGTGACTCAGGGTATGATTGCAAAAACTGTCATGAAAAGAATCATTTTGCCAAGGACTGCATGTTGAAAAAGTTAGCCGAGAGAAGAGAGAGTGAAAATGATGAAACATACCATGTGAGAAAGCTTGAAGAAATAAAGAAGAAGAAAACTAGTGTTGGTCCAATGAATGCCTTGATTGTTCAAGAAAAAGTGATTGATGACGAATTTTGGCGGGGTTGAAGTGTGGTCCACGTATTCGGAGGATGAAGAGGTGAAAAGCCAACACACGGTAGAGCTTTTGTGACGAGACAAGAAAATGAGAAACTAAATGGAAGATTTCGGATGGTGATGGATGGAATAACAACCGAGAATGATCATAAGGAACCGAATCTCCATGAAGAAAAATATTTTACACCCAAGCCTGTCAGTGAAAAGATCAACGATTGCGATCATTTGATCAAAAAGTTACAATCCCTTCTTGAATCTCTTAAAATTCCTGCAATTGAGTATGAAAGGGAATTAAATGAACTAAAATTCAAATTTAATAATCTAAGTGGAAGTCTCATGCAAACTCGCTTAAAAAATTCTAACCTAACTGACCAAATTAGCAGGTTGTCAACGAAGAGTGAGGAGAGACGAATATGGATTGAGCTAAAGGAAAAGGAGTTAGTTAGGGCTAGGGATGAAATAATTTATTTACAATGAGACAATTTGAGATTTTTAAAACAACGTAATGTTTTTTTCTTAAATGCTAAATGTTTAAATACTAATATCACGCAATTTCATTATGATTGTGAAAGAGGGAAAAAGGTTCGTAAAATGATCTTGCCCTTCCTTGAGTTTAAGGAAGATGAGGTTATTGTTGAATGTGAATCAATCATGTCCTCGGAAGAAACTTCCATTCCTTATAAAATAGGTCTGGACAAAATTGAAACTTTCAATTATTCTATGGAACATCTGAGTTTGATGATGAAAGTGATATGAGCGAGATCTCAGTGGAAGACGTAATAGATTGCTCATAATTTCTGAGGAGTGAAATTGAGACTGAAAAACCACTTATATTCGAAAACTCAGTTGAATATGCTCGCTTGTCGGATAACAAGTTGAAGAAAATCAAAGAAAAGGCAGTGGTCTACCAAAAGGTACAAATGGTTCCAAATCAAGTCTATGCTGTTAAAGGAGTATCTGAAAGACAAACAGTGGAACTGAGAATTTTGGTAGATCAAGACAATGCTGGAGGATGTGACGATTACTTCTGGTCAGCTCCTATTGATAATGCAGATGAAACTATTGTCTTGTCATAGAAAACATCATGGAGGGTGAAAGGTAGATACGTTCCAGAACCCATAAATCTCCTATTAATAATGTAGATGAAACAGTTGGCTTGTCAGATGAAACTGTTGGATGGTCAGCTCCTATTGATAATGTAGATCAAGTTTCGCCGAACCAAGCACAAGTGGAACGAAAGAGATACCAGAAGAACCCAAAAAGAAGTTCCATCCAGGCGTGACTTATAAGGAAAATCCAAATCCAAAGCCAAGACCAAGCTTCAATATCCATGAATCTCAAAAACAACTAGCCGATCAAAAGCACCAAAGAAATCAATGGTGCATGAAAAACTTGAATGAGAGAAAACACTTTTGGAAGTCTCAAAATCCTGACTTTGTCCAAATCAAGAAGGATGCTCAAGCTGGTAATCAATCATACAAGGTAGTTAGTCAGTTGAACCGAAAGCCAAGTTTCATTCTAAACTCCTTTTCCTCTAAGAACCGAACCTCCAGTTTCGGTCCTCAAAATACCAAAGTTCATAACCAACATCCCAATTTTGATCCTAACTTCGTATCCTAGAGTCAAATCTCCCGTCTCGGTTTGAAACACAAGGATAAGAGCCGAACCTCTATTCGTAGTTCGAATCACAAAAATAAGGGTCGACAATCATATTTCGGTCATTCTCACCAAACACACGAGAAACATTCCTTGAAAGATGTTAAAGGAAAAGGAAAGCTTGACTATGAGACAGATAACACCACTACGAAAAAGTCAGTCGAACCTAGGAATCCAAAGACAATTCTTGCTAACAAAACACCATTTAATACAGCTAAATTTAAACAACATAAAAATAAAATAAAGGTGTACACTATCAAACGCAAAGATGAAACCATTTTAGTTAAAAGAACATATTTGTTTGATCTTGCAGTTGTTATTCCTTTTTCTATGAAAAATTTACCAGAGCCCAAGAAACTTTGGGTTCCTAAATTTGTTTAAATTTGCAGGTGTTAAGTGATGAGCAGTTCGACGATGAATGGTATATTGATAGTGGTTTCTCACATCACATGATAGGAAGGAAGGAAGAGTTAAGGGAGTTTCGATCCTTAAAAGATGGTGGATGTGTGAACTATGGAAACAACTTATTTGGAACAATAAAAGGATATGGTATGATAACAAATGGTGAATTCTCAATTAGAAAAGTTGCGTAGGTGGAAGGTTTGCAGCACAACCTCATCAACGTTTCGCAACTAGTGGTTGGAACTAGACTGAAAGTGTTGTTTGATGATGAGGGATTAGAAATCGTTGACAAGAACATGAAGAAAGTTATGTTGAAGTCTCCACGCAAGGGATAGATGTATCCTCTCAATCTCAACCCGATCAAGGTTAAACCTTTGATATGTCTACTGGTTAAAGCAAAATCCGATGAAAGTTGGTTATGGCATAGACGACTCTCGATCTAAACTTTAATGATATCAACAAATGGGTGTTGGGTGATCATGTTTGAGGTCTCCCACCTTTGAAATTCGATAAGGAGCACCTTTGTGCAGCATGTGAGATGAGCAAGCAGAGTCGAAAGAGTCATCCCACGCGTATCAATACAAAAATCATTGAACCTCTTGAGCTTCTACATATTGACTTGTGTGGACCTTCGCCTAATTAAAGCATCGGTGGTGGTAAATTCACACGTGTAATTGTAGATGATTTTTCATGCTTCACCTGGATTTTCTTTCTTAAACAAAAATCGGAAGCAACTCCACAGAAAAAAGGAATCGTTGGATGAAAGAGGTGTAGCTCACAATTTCTCCTCTCCTTAAACTCCACAGAAAAACAGAATCGTTGAAAGGCGAAACCGATCTTTATGTGAAGTTGCATGCACGATGCTATCTTTCGGTTCACTTCCTCTGTACTTCTGGGTTGATGCCATCGCATGTGCTTGCTACACTCAGAACTGAACCCTTCTCAAAAAATGATTCACCTTAACCCCATATGAGATCCTTAACAATAGAAACCCAACATCAAATTTTTCAATGTGATCGATTCCAGATGTTTCATCTTTAACTCCAAGGAGAAATGAAACAAGTTTGATGTCAATGCAAATGAAGGGATATTTATTGGGTATTCACTGACCTCAAAGGCATATAGGGTTCTAAAAAATGATCCAAGCATCTCGAAGAAACCTACTATGTTACCTTTGATGAAAATTGTGTTAAGAAAGATCAATCAACCGACAGCACTATACTATATATCCTCCTTGATACTGGTCTAGTCTCAACTCCAATTTCAAACTTGTTTTAAGACACACAAGGTTATTTGATGAACCATAAAAGGCCATCAATTCAGAAGTAAATGCAGCCGAAAACAAAGTTGATCATCTGAAGAAAATCATCGATGAAGTTGTACATGTCGCTGAAACCAATCCTCTTATAGCAGCCGAGAGTCAACCCTTTGTTTCCAACACTGAAGAACAGCATGTCGAGGGGGCACACCAAACTCCATATCAAGTCGATGGGTAGCATCCAACAGCATGGAAAATTCCCTCTCCAACCGAGGGGGAGCATTCCACTCTAACTGAGGAAGAAATACCTGAACCTGATGTTGGATATACTTCACCATTTAAGGGGGAGAATAACAATACAAACGACGAAGATGATGAATCAAAAATCGAGGAAGAGGTCAATGCAAAATTGGATCCGGCTTACGATTCGAATTATCCTTCCTTGATTAAATTGACAAGGGATTACCCCAAAACACAGATCATTGGTGAAACATCAGAAAGAATTCTTACTCGTTCTCAAATGAAAGCAAAGCCGACTGCATTATTTTCACTATTCAAATTTTGCATGTTTAATTCATTTGTCTCCAAAATCGAACCAAAGACTATCAATACTGCACTTGATCATTCCAATTGGGTACATGCAATGCAAGACGAACTGCATGAGTTCGAAAGGAATCATGTTTGGAGATTGATTCCCACTCCTAAGGATGCTTCTATAACTGAACTAAAATGGGTATTCAGGAACAAGATGGATATAGAGGGAAACATCATTCGGAATAAGGCTCGGCTAGTGGTGAAGGGATACTGCCAAGAAGAGGGAATAGACTATGAAGAGACGTTCGCTCCAGTAGCTAGATTGGAATTAGTGAGAATATTTCTTGCCTATGCTTCTCATAAAAACTTCGAAGTCTTTCAAATGGATGTAAAGTGCGCCTTTTTAAATGGAGAACTGGAAGAGACAGTGTACGTAGAACAGCCACCTGGTTTCATAAATAAAAAGTATCCTGATCATTGCAATGTTCTAGACAAAGCTGTGTATGGTCTAAAGCAAGCACCGAGAGCATGGTATGAAACCTTAACTCGTTTCCTAAAAATGTCTAAGTTTAAACAAGGTTCGGTAAAGAGGGCGAACACTTGATGATTGTTCAAATCTATATCGATGACATAATCTTTGGCTCTACGAATCCTAGCCTAACAGTTGAATTCAGGAAGTTGACGGAGACTAAATTTGAAATGAGCGCAATTGGTCCAACTAACTTTTTTCTTGGACTGAACATTAGACAGGTACCAGAAGGTATATTTATAGATCAGGAGGCTTACACCAAGAACTTGCTACGAAAATTTGGAATGAAGGGAGATTCGAAAGTGAAAGTTCCTATGGCGTTTGGCACGAAATTGACACCATCTCTAGATAAACTGGCTGTAGACATGACACTCTATCGTCAAATAATAGGATCACTCATGTATCTAACATCTAGTAGACCAGATATAATGTTCTCGGTCTGCTATTGTGCCAGATTTCAAGCAAATCCAAGAGAACCTCATATGATAGTCGTGAAGAACATCTTTCACTATCTGAAATGAACCTCATGTCTCGGTCTCTGGTATCCAGCAAATTCCGGTTTCTTTATTCAAGCATTTTCAGAAGCAGATCTTAGTGGATGTGGATTGGATCGAAAGAGCACAACGGGAGGTTGCCAATTCCTTGATGGCAAACTTGCCAGCTAACAATCAAAGAAGCAGACTTGTGTGTCACTTTCAATAGTCGAGGCCGAATATATTGCCGCAGCATCCTGTACATCGCAAGTGGTTTGGATACAAAGTCAGCTTAGAGATTATGGTTTAAGTATGAAGAAGATTTCGCTTTACTGTGAATCTGAAAGCGCAATATGGATATGTGGAAGTTCATTTTGTACTAAGTTACCACTTCATCAAAGACCAAAAATATTGCACTAAGTTACCACTTCATCAAAGACCATGTTGAAGATGGAAACGTGGAAGTTCATTTTGCTCGATCATCAGATCAGCTTGATGATATTTTCACTAAAGCATTGCCTGAAACAAGTTTTCATAGAATACTACATGGCTTAGGCATGATCGAAGCAGAATCTATATCGAAACACCTTTCGTCTACATAAATGGTTAGCTAAGTGTTATAGAATGTGGCTCGGTCTATTTTAGTTTCATGAAAAATAAGGAACCGATATAAGCCGACCGATCAGTCTATTTCAGTTCCGTAATTTAAAGGAACCGATATAAGCTGACCGCTCGGTCTATCTCGCCTCCATACTTTCCAGGAACCAATATTTGTTGAATGCTCGGTTCATCTCACTTTAAAATCTCTAAAGGTCAGTTTCGGTTGTATACGTTAATTACAAATTTTATTATGTTTTTTTTACTAACAAAAACACAAAAATATCCTTTTATTTATAAAGTTTTTTTTATTATTCCAATTTTTTTATTCTTTTTGTGTGGTTTCTTAATTTTTTTTAGGGCTCCAAGACATAGAAAGTTTATGATCTTACAACAAGAGAAGGTATGAAAATTCTCATTATTCAACTAGTTAGGTGTCCCTAGAAGCGTGTTGCTGCATTTAGACCAAAGCCTCAAAGACTCTGAGTAAGGCCTCAACGATTCGATCTATACCTGTCGTTTCTACCCAATTAGAATAAAATTTTCTCAAGTCACGAGCTACCTTACTCTTATCAAATTAGTTAAGAGTTTACTGCTTTGTCAATCTTTAACAGCAGAGGTACTTTTGGTTCTTTAACCACCTAATCCATATTCTTTATCTACTTTCGGTTCACAAACATAACCCTTGAGACTCTCGGTTCTTACCATTGAGGTTTATGGTTACCCAAAATCTGTGTTGATGATCTTAGATGCGTATACCACGTGCTGAGTGAGACCCACAATCCAATACCAATAAGGAATTAACGGTGAATCTTCAAATTCAAGATTTAACTTGTTACCAGTTGAAATCTATTTTTCTTTTTTATGCGAGATATTTATGAAATTATGTAATACCAAGGCGTTTCTTCCCAAAAGGTCTAGTTTTCTTTTATTTTGAGATTTCAATACCTAACCGCTCATACACATATCTCACCTACTTGTTCAACAGACCACATCGGTCTCACAAGTACTTCGCCTGACCTTCGGTCTTACATTAAGTATCAAGGTTCGGTTGGAGATAAGCCACCCTTAGAGCCGATATTTGAAAAGAAGCCTTTCGATGTTTATTAACATACACTTGATCGTATTTTTTCGAGGAACCAAGCATGCACTTCAAGTCTCTCTTGACTTTGAAGGAAGCGATCCGTGCCTGGAATCAACTGCTTTTTATCGGTTTAAGACATCACTCACATCCTATACTAGTTTGATTTATTTCTTTATCTTTGTCACTCTTGCACGAATTCTTTTTTTTATGTTCCACAATACTAATGATCATTTTCAAGTGCATTTTGATTGTCCTATGGGTTGTGCGAGCAGAAAATTAAGTTGACAAGGCATTGTGTGGATGAGAATTTCAAGCACTTAAACAAATAAGGACGGAAATGGGGGCGTGCATTTGCAATGGCTCCTAGCCGCACACGTGATGATGTTTATCTGGGGAAACCAAGCTGTCAAATCCCGCTTTTTTGGGTGACGGTTCAAAGATCGTGTAATCATAACAAAAGATTCTTTCTCTCTCATGGTAATGGTATATAAAGTGTTTCTCACACCCATTATCCTTTCTTACCTTCTTCATCATCTCTCAAATATAACAGGTCATTCTCAACTGCTCATCTTCTTTCATTCAACAATGGCGGATTCATCTTCTCACCATGACCAATCTGCTTCATCTTCTCTACTGGTGATCAAACCCAACCAGAACTTGATCATTGATATGAATCCATTTTTGTACAACTACAACCTCCTCCAGGTTGTTGAATGCCTCAAGTATTCTCCACTAGTTTTAGCACTCTCTCAGGTGGAATCTGTTCCGATGTCTCTGTTATCGTAGGTTTACTCCAGTGCTTCATATGATAAGAACAAGGATAGGATTTAATTTCAGATCTTTAGTCGTAAAACTTCAATTTCAAAAGTTCGATTATGTTCGTTGTTAGGGATTGCATTCGGTGCCTCGGTAATCTCTCTAGATTTTATTACGAAAACACAGCTCTTTGCCATGCTCTATGAGATGGGCTATACTGAGGTCCTAGTTTCATTTTCAAAGTTCAAGAAGTCATGTCTACCACCCCAATGGAATGGGTTATTAACTTTACTTCACAAGAGTTTGGGTGAGAGAGTAGCAGGGTCAGACGGTTCCAACAGGTGCCTCATGACCATTATGTATGGTCATTGCAATGGTCTCAAATTAGACAACGGGTCATTGATTTGGTCTCAACTAGTGCAAAGCCTCAATTCTTCGACCAAGCATTCAGAGATTTCTTGTGGGAGACTTTGCATGATAGTTACGCAACGAGCCATCTCTTCACTAAACATTCCGGTGATGAAGGGCGTCCCTGAGACAATGTTTCGTTGTGTTCCACTCAATAGCACAGTGATGGAGTCTTATCGTAAACTCAGTCCGATTAGTCCTCGTCAATTAATGTGAGAGATGAAGGAAGCTTTGGAAGCTGTGGAAAAACCTTCTAAACGAGGTAAGAAGAAGGATGAAAAGCATTTTGATCCAGAAATGGGTGCATCTTCAAAAGTTGACAAACCAACGAAGGGTGATAAGAAGGAATCCAAGAAGCGGAAATCAGAGAAAGGGGGATCTTCAGCTCGTCCAAAGAAAGTTAAGAAGATGGATAAAAGGCCTACATCAGCTGATAAGGAAGATGAAGCTCATCTTGAAGACTCACCAAATAGAGACACACCTCCTAGGTGTCCAACTCCAACTAATGACCTCCATACCAAGGTACCCACTCTACCTGACTCACCACTGGAGAGTCACTGTTTTAGAATCGGTTGCTTCAATACCTCTTATTTCTACAACACAATCGATTTCTTTGCCAATCCCACCATCACTCGTTCGTACTCCTCCTATTATCACTACTACACCCATTATTACCTTAATCATAACCGATCCACCGGTAAATGTCAATGTATCTGATAAGGGAGGCATTTATTGGTACTGAACCTCCTATTACCATTACACTCATTACACCTACTGCTTCAGATGACTCTAATCTAATTCTTGGAAGTGATGATTTTGAGTATGACTCCACCTACTACAGTCCTTACCGACTCCCGACTGAAGAAGATGTTGTTGCCCCTATTACCAAGGACCAACTTGACAGTGTTCATACGAAACTTGACAAGCTACTTGAATATTATCAAAAGCCTATTGACGTTATCATGAAATCCTTCATGGATACAACCTTGGAGCAATATACTCAATCCATGGATAAGTGCTCAGCTGCTATGGATGATTCTACTTCTCAGTGTAAACAAGCTACTAAGGATGTTAAGGATCTCATTCAAGATTCTAAAATTTTCTTAGAGTCGCTTCAGGGTCATGCCACTTCCAATGCTACCAAGGTAAATGCTTCGGTTGACACTCTAACCCACTCGCTTCAAGGAGAAGAAGCAAGATTTGAAGCAGTTCAAGCTAATCTTCAAACCGAGAATAAATCTCATATTTCATCTATTGATTCTCGGTTAGAGAAACTCTAGGCTGATTTAGCAGCTGAACGCCAATTGAAGACGAACTTGCTAAACAGACTGCTACTGTGGCGGCTCAGAAGGTCCAACTGGAACAAGCAGAAAAGGAAATTGAATTATCGAAGGTTGAATGTGCTTTTTTCAAAAGCTGTTGTGGTGATGTCTTTGGTTAGTGGTGCAAATGAGCCGAGACGAGCCCGAGCCTGGCCAGGCTCGACTCGGGCTTGTTTAAGTTCTAAGAGGCTCGAGCTCGAGCTCGGCTCGATTCGAGCTTCTTGTACTAAGCTCGGCTCGAGCTCGTAAATAATTATACAAGCTTCACTTAGGCTCGGGCTCGGCTCGTTTTTTGTCTGACTTGCCTAAATATTCTTAAGCTTGGCTCAAGCTCGTTAAGAAGCTCGTTTACTAATACCCTAAAAAATAAGAAATTATAATATATAACGGCTCGTTTAGGCTCGCGATCCTAATCGAGTTTAGTGACATAGGCTCGAGCTCGAGCTCGTTTAATAAACGAGCTTAATATTAAGCTCGAGCTCGGCTCGGCTCCTCTAAAATTTTTTTCGAGTCTAGCTTTTAGCGATCCGATCCTAAGTAGCTCACGAGTATCTTGCCTTGTTTGCACCCCTATCCTGGGTATACTAAACAATGTCATTTAATCTCATGATCCCGTCTTGATGCTGACCATCAGGAATCATCTTACTACCAAACTTCTTCCAGCGATTGCACTACTTTGTGAGATGAAGGGTGTTATGAAGCCAATGGCTGCTCTGCAACAAGGGGGAGAAAGGTTGCCAATTACAGTAGAAAAGCCTTCAGGTCAACCTCCTATTCAACCGAAAGTTGTGGTCCAATCTGAATCGAAGGGTAATGAAGCTTCGGGTTCTGATGTTAAAGCAAAGAAGGGCCCATCCACCGATGATAGTGATGAAGACCAACAGACAATAACCGACATTCTCAAAAGAAAGCAAAGAGATTTGGAGTTAAATGACACTCAGAGGATTGTGAGGGAAGAAGATGAGAAGGAAAGGAAGAAGAAAGCAGAGCATGATGCTCTTGACTATAAAATGGTCCTTTTTCCCACGCTAACTAGGGAAAAGATGATAAAAGAGGCAATTGAATTCCCAAATGTTTTCTGGTTGGAACTAGTGGCTTCATTTGATATTGAAAACACAAAGGATTCTCAAATTTGATATGCCTATGACAAGGTAGGCGTTCGTTTTTCATTGCTTTGATTTTATTGCTGAAGTGCCTTCGCCTCATCCTCATATCGATCGAGAGCTTATATATTTTTGTCTACTGTTCAGTCAACCTCAGTACTTGACGTGGAGTGCACAGAAGATCACGACAGTCAAAGTGCAGAAGGCTACATCTGTGGGGAAGTTTGTTAATGTACGATTCATAGTTACTCGAGGTTCAGACAACTCGGTCTCTATAATTTCTCTTGCAGATCTCCCAAACTTGAATCCTCATGATTGGATTTTGTTATAAAACATTTTGCATACAAATGAAAAGGAGCTTGGGGTCGTATATTTACGAAGTGGCTAAAATGGATTAGGAGATTGCTACTGTCATGCACAAGAAACCGATCATGAAGCCCACTCCAAAACCAGGAGATGTGAATGAAATGAAAATAGGACAAATTGATCCTACGCATATAACGGTCATGTTCACTAGAGCTGCACATATCAGATTTTTATTTTCTCTTGTGGATAAGCATCTGTTCTCAACCGATTGTCTGGAGCACATCATTAACATTATTCATCGGTGCAAGAAGAACAGTGAGTCTGATAAGAAGAACTTAACGGAGATGCTTCGATGGTATATTACCTTTCGTCACAATCTTCTAGCCATTATATCGAAGTTTTTCAAAACTGTTAAGAAGTCTTCAGTTGCTCAACCGAGCTGAGCTTTCGGATCCATGGACGCAAAGGGGGAGAATGTAGGATAAATATGTTGCGTCACGGGCTTTATTTGTATTTACCGAATTGGGCCTCTCCATCCGTGTTTGGTTAGGGTTATGTAGTTTTTATAGTGCATGCATATATGCATTAGATACTCTCTAGAGTTTTTATCACTTTTGATTATCGTTCAGTAACCCCAAAACACCACTACAACAGAAGTTCTTTGTCGAGCTCTTCTGGGGTGTTTAAGTTTAATCATTCATCATTTTTTGTGCCATTCCAGTGTCTTGTTCTTATTGCTTTATTTACTGTTTAGAATATCTAGATCCTACTAGAATATTAATTCCAGCACCATTCTTCATTTGTGGACAACTTCACTTGAATTGCCCCTTCTCCTTACAGATATAACACTTGGCATTCGATGAACCTTTACATTTCGATTTTGAAAGTGATCTCCCTCTATTTCCCCATTTCCTCTCTTCTATCCTTCCTCTCCCTGCAAACCAACCGAAACTAGAAACTATTGGGTTTTGAGCAATCTAACACTTCCTAAGTGTGCATGCAACCCTAATAAACCTTGGATCTATGTTTGTCTAAATACATGCAAAATAATAATTTTTCCAAGGTTCATAGCCTATCTAACATGGCATGGGGTACTTTGAAACATAAAAGAATTAGATGAGATTACATACCTTTTGATGATGAGTTTGATTCCTAAGGAGTTTGAGGGCCAAGCACCAATAGTGTGAATGCCTTAAATGGAATCACAAATCACCACAAACTCTTGGAAAACTTTGTGTGAGTGTATACACACTTATAAAATCGGCCACACACAAACACACATACTCTAGTGGCTATTTCATGCAACAAAAGCATGCTTATATAGTGTACATGATTTGGGTGAAACCCTAATAATCCATGACCTTTCCTTTTCCAAGGATCCATGGGTTAAAAGCTCCATGGATCATCCATGGACTTCCATACAAGCCAAGCCCATTAACAAATGAGTGTTAGCCCACACCATAAATAACCAATAGCCCACACTCTAATTAGTCTTCCTTTTAATCTCTAAATTAATTCATAATTAATTTAAAACTAAGAGTAATTAAATAACATGACTTCATATTAATATATTATCGCTTATAATATATTAATAATCATATGTGTATAACTCTCATAAAATTATCCATAAATAGTTTGGATGAAATGCAACCCAAATGGACCATGCTAGGTCGGGTCATGTATGTACCAAATAAGTTATGGACTTAGACACCTTATCCAACAGACTCCCACTTGGATAAGTCTAATAATTGTATTTGCGTATGTTACTTCAGGAACCAACCAGCAATCGTAGCTCTTGAAAACTCTATTGAACTATGAAGCGCCATTTTAGATAAGTGATCATATAATCCTCTGTTCTCATGATATCAGCCGGAAAAATACATGGAACAACATCGTACTTATTGTCCAGCAGTTTGTTTCCCGATTTTCGATTTGTTTGACAAAGAACTTAATCGAACACATCCATTTAGTTCTGACCGGCCGGTACATAGGTCACAACAAAATCATCAAGGGGCCCAGATATCCCTTCTATTTCTAGAAGGAACAGATAAACTTCGACTCATATGTTTGTTCTACTACTTGTTGAATTGTACAAAAAGGCATGTTTTATAGAATCAAGTTACTGATGTGTTTACGTGCAATCAATGCACAACCAACTCATAGGTAACAACTCATATCTCTAGGTTTGAAGATTTATATGATATTACCGTCTCACGATCACTCAAGATAAATTCCATGAAGTGATACAAGTGAGTGTGGGTTTATTCCAATACTCATATCTTATGAGCACTCATGAATGTTGTAGCAACCATTGCTATGACTAAACCCATTTAGCCATCTACAAACCCGATTCATGACAGTCTTGATTCATACCTACTTCCAACATATGAACGACTGTGGAGTGTTTAAATAACTTAGTCATTCGGAAAGAATAACCTAGCTATTTTGGAAGTCAAAACATGCAAAGTGAAACACAATAATAATCGAATCCAATATGGTCTCAGAACCCTTTTGAATATAAATAGAACCACCTTTTATTTATCACCATATTGATTACACATTATTCATTGTATAATGTTTCAAACAATCAACTTAAGACTTGAATAAAAACAACTGTCGTCCCATGCTCCTAGCATGTACACTTTGTTTTTCTAAACAATAGTTATGCGATACTCCAAGTATGCACACTATGTTTGTCTATGATCCTTACATTGTGATGTAGATCAATTGAACATGATTCCAATGATAGTCATTTCACAATCCCAAATCCTTATTGTAAATGTGAGAATCCCCGATTCCTATCATTTACCAAAAAAAACTGTTAGATTTTAAACTTTTATGCAATGTTCCTCTTGTAATGATTATTCACAAAGTCACCAAAACCTTGTCACCAGTCATTACAGAGTATTCCAAAGAAGGTCAACTTCTACAGAACGGAAGTCTCATATTCAAAGTACAGTGCTTTGAACATCCATCTTGCATTAAGGTTTTCTAATCTTACATAGATTGAATAACTTCCACCTATGGAGACATTACCATAGTCCTATTTTGACTATCACTTTCGAACAAGAGTTACTTCTTTTCAGAACATGTCAATACTGTCTTTTCCGACAACTTACATCATACTTCCAACTTTCCTTGTGCAACCAATCTTTGGCGAACCTCGGATTATCCTCGACAATTGCATTATCACTTTTAGTCATATCCAGTTCTAGACTTTTCCCTTCTCAATGCCTTAAGCATTTGGAAAATTTGGAAATGATGAATATTATAGAACATGCAATCGATCCTATATCCGAAGCATATGGGACACGATTCATGATGTTTGACATAAAGATATGATATTTTTTATTTGCCAGTCTTTTGCTACAATATTTTTTATTTGTCATGTTTTCAAAATTTAACTATGAAGACGGATGTCGTAATCATAATCGAATTTTGAAAACACAATATATATAGAATTTCTTCAAGTTGAACCATTCCAACACAAAATTCATATATATATATATATATATATATATATATATATATATATATATATATATATATATATATATATATATTCTTAGCTAAAGATAATTAAAATCTCAATCTAAGCATTAGAATTGAAATGAAGTATAATTTCCTCTCCCTTAATTATAGCAAAACAACTTTTCAACCCCTGCAACTTCACGAATTGAAACTTTATTTCTATAATTAACATTGCTAACTTGCAACTCTAAACTTAATAATCATGCTCCCACTAACATGATGATTATCAGCATAACACTTATGCTCCCACTAGCTCTGACATATTTCTAGAAATCTGTTGGACTTCTTAAATTTAGATTCATACACCCTTTCTTAGACAGCGCACATGTGTGTCTAAACAATTTTCAAAACTATGAAAAGGGATGCCGTAATCATAGTCTCAATTGCTTAGGCATTTGCCATTTCTCACAAGTCCATGTTAGTGTGTCGGTTAACCACACGCGCTCCACTAACGACTTTTGAAAATGCAAATAACACAATTGATATCTACATAAAATCTACTTAGTGAAAGCGTTTCCTCACCATCATTTTCATGAATCGGAGAGAAACCTTATGACACTTAGATTTTATAGTGTATGAGTTCCTATCCATGTGAATTTGTCAAAACCATAATCACAAGATAAGGTTAGTGACAAATTCAGCCTTACATGGATTAAACTTGTTCAATCTTAGTTTCTTGTCACCTTGGTAGCACAAGGCCCACCAATGCTTCCAAGTTGAACTCTGATAACTCACATGCAAGTTCAACTTATTTGAAGTAGGTACAGAAATAAGAATTATGTTAACACGATAGGTTGCAAACCTTAAGTCGTGTGCTAGTGATAAATTACAGGTTTTACTCTTGATTAAATCTTGAAACTCCTTCAGGATCTTTAAGGCTCCCACTGTCCCCTTGACATATAAGTTTCCCCAGTCAAGAACCATTCCTTGACAAAACAAATATTCAAAGGATAGTGCGGATTCTTATCAAGATTAACACTTCACACAATTGGTCTTAGTTGGTCTTTGTCTCATCCAAGACATCATAACTTACCAATCTCAAATGTACAAGGGTAGAAACATTTTACACTACATTTGATAAGTGTTTTAAACCTTACTTTATGTCACTCAATGTTACAATCTTGGAGTATGACTCTAAGAATTGTTTTGGAACGAAGTATGACTCATCTTCTTGATTTTAACCAATCCAACAATTCATGACCTCTCTTCTTATCCATAACAATGCACTAAGATGTCCTTAGAGTATGAATTTGTGATATGGTTTCATAATCATTAAGATGATCACGAAATATGATACTAAAGTACTCTCCCATCCTTTCAGATTTGAGAAACTTTTATCTGCCTAATTTGATTCTTCTCATACATTGTAACGTTTCCAATGTTACAGAATTATACTTAACCTCATAAGTATAATCATATTTACTAATCTTTAGTAAATCATGACAAATCAATCTTTGTGGTGGACCTTGACCAGCGCACACCCAGTGTACCTAATTTCTTAGTCCTTCAATTGACTCACATATACATGTGATCAAAGAATTAGTCTTAATTTTCAAAGATAAAAATTCTCATTCATCATACAATACAACTTGTATGATTCCAAGTTTCTGTCCAATTGAAACTTGGGTGATGAAAAACTTTCTTCATTTGGTAAATTCAGACACTACCACAAATGAAAGAATCAAATCCACTTTCCAATATTGTTATTACTGGAAACATATAAGCAACAATTTTCCACAGATGCCATTGTAAGGATATTTTTAAAATAAATAAAATTAAAACCCTTTTTTTCTTTTATTTTAAAACTTAGCGGAAAAACTTATCCTTACAATCCACATGAAAACCTTGTTGTTATCTATTCCTAAGTTATATATCATAACTCTCAAGCAACAACTCAAAATTCTGATCACCGAACCATATGATTGAAACCCATCTTCGCAATCAGAATCAACATATACTTACTTTAAGCTTCCTATCTTTTCTTTGATTCATAAAACATGAGCATGTGACCCATTCACATTATGTAATAAGAATCTCCAAATAGGAACTTAATAGAGTTAGACAGTGGACTTTACCCGAAGTGGAGTCAAACCTCTTGACTTGATCAACCTTATGACCTTTCAGGTGAATAGGGCAGCTTCGCAACCAATGCCCCTTCCTTTGGTAACAAAACACATGGACCCTTTGGTAATGGCACATGAGACTATCTCAGAATTTGCCTTTCTCATTACTATTTGGTCAACCGAGTTGACTATAGCCGATCCCTTTCCATTGGGAAGAGAAATATTTTTCTAGATATCCAATGCAACCATTGTCAATATCCATTTAAGGTTTGGGAAGTTGATCTTCTAATAAAATTTGCTTTACTAGTGTTCCAAACCATTGCTGAATCTGCAGCACTAAGCAAATAGATAAGATCATTAAGGCTCGTGTCATAGTCTGTCTCATAGTAGTTCCAAAGAGACTCACTATGTTACTAAGAAAGTGATTCAACATCCAACTTTCACGATACTTTGACACCCAACTCTCCCGGCTTGTCAATATGTGACTTTATCTCCAAGATGTGAGCACACATAGACTATGCTTGCCAATAGGGATTGAGTGACTTTAAACTTTACAAGAACTAGTTGGTGAGGGAGAATAATTGGAGGAGGTGGAGGAAGTAAAGGATGATGTTAAGGGACACCATCTTCAAGAGATTTGGGAAGATCATAGTTGTCTGAACCCGACATCTATAATGGGAGAAAATCAAGTTAGTTGATTCAAAATCCTTAATATAACACCCAATATGAAATATTAAGGGTAGGACCCAACACAATATTTTATAATTTGGAAGAGGGATGTCGTAATCCAAGCTATAAATTATTTGAAGGTAGGCGAATGACGATTCACCAATTTCCACCATGAAAAACGAAATAATTTTATTAGGTTTTAGTTGGATTTGAAATTCCTAGATCTTTTGAGATTCATTGAACTTTTCAATGGCATGTTTCAATCTCGAGTGTGCCCTCTCAAATTTTGTGAATGGGATGCCGAGGATCACAAAACAAGGTGTGAATAACCATACCAATTCACTTGGTACTCTTAATATTCTCACCTAATCAATGTGCCGGTTAACCACACACGCTCCATTGATCTATGACAAACATTAAGTCACCCTTCGTTCTCCTTACTAGTCCAAGTTAGTGTGCCGGTTAACCACACATGCTCCACCAACGACTTGGTAAGGTACAAAGTGTGAATTCCAAGGGCTAGAACCAAATTCACATTTTTCCTAAAGTAACTAAGTTTCGAAATTAAATAAAAAATATTTAGTTACTTTATAATATTCATTATACTTTTAATGAGAATTTAAATTCATTGTCCTACCCGTTCGGCTAACGACCCTCCCCCGATCAAGCAAGCGGTGGGTGAGAGTGGACACCTATTAAGTCGCCATTTTATAAGGCAACAACCTTATACTCACCTTATAGACCGACTTCGTGAATGAGGCCTACTAACGGTAAAACGACTTGTTCTTATACATATATATATATATATATATATATATATATATATATATATATATATATATATATATATATATAATTAACCATTAATGTTATAAATAGTATAAGTGTTGAATTTTAACTTTCTAAAATTCTAAGTGTTGGAATTAAAGTTTACTAAAGTGTGTGAAACTTTTCCAAATTCCAAAACTTGAGGGCAAGTTTTGTAACTCTTCAAAACTTTTCATTTCATAACTTATGAATTAAAGGTTCATAAAATGAAGACTCTTCATTTTATGTAACTTATGTGTTTTTAATGTGTGTTAAAGAAAAGTGACCTTTGGATATCCATAACTTGAGGACAAATTATGGACTCCATTAAAACACATAAATGATCAAGAATTAATCCTAAACAATTCGGCAAATAATTCCTATCATCTTCGAAATTCATAAGAACATGAACATGATTATCAAAGTTTCAAGAATTATATAAACACATACAAAGCATGAAATTTTGATATATGCTATTGTAAATGGATTAGAACAACCATTGCACCAACTAAAATAAGTTTTAAAACATCAAAATAGTTTAGGGTAAATTTCTAGTCTATTTCCAGCAGCAAAAGTCGAAAATCTGCATTCTGAACCTTCTACTCGTCGAGTGCACGAACCTACTCGGCGAGTAGGATGAATTTTGCCTTGGACTCGGCGAGTCCCCCCATGGACTCGGCGATTCCATCATGCAGACAGCAAAAATTTCAACTTTTTCCACTATTTTGCATCAAGTATCAAACAAGCAAGCCTAGGCTCTGATACCACTGTTGGGTTTTGAGCAATCTAACACCTCTTAAGTGTGCATGCAACCCTAATAAACCTTGGATCCATGTTTGTCTAAATACATGAAAAATAATAATTTTTCCAAGGTTCATAACCTATTTAACATGACATGGGGTACTTTTAAACATAAAAGAATTATATGAGATTACATACCTTTTGATGATGAGTTTGATTCCTAAGGAGTTTGAGGGCCAAGCACCAATAGTGTGAATGCCTCAAATGGAATCACAAATCACCACAAACTCTTGGAAAACTTTGAGAGAGTGTATACACACTTATAAAATCGGCCACACAAAAACACATATACTCTAGTGGCTATTTCATGCAACAAAAGCATGCTTATATAGTGTACATGATTAGGGTGAAACCCTAATAACCCATGACCTTTCTGTCACACCCCAAAACCAAGAACGGCGGAACGTTCTCGGGCGGAGGACGTCATGTTGAGTTTCACAACACAGTAAATGTAAATAAGCAAACAACATCATCCATTGCATTAAATATATAATTTTATTACAAGCGTGTTCTGTACAGTATAGAAACCAAAAATAATGTATATCAAAATAATACGATGAGTCTTGGATGCGCTCCATCTCTCAAAAGCTGGCATCGGTACCTGTCTACTGATGACTTGAGAATACAAGTTATTTTGAAAGCGAGTATCAGTATTAAGCTGGTGAGTTCATAAGTATTTTAGTGTCAATGTTTGTTGTCAAAACGTTTGAACCTGTCTCAATGTATAAGCTTGTAAAAATGTAAGTAAGTGTTTGAAAGTGTTTGTAAAAGTCTGAATCTCTCAGAAAAACCTATATTTTCTATTAAAGTAACCTTCTACCAAGGCTTAACTGTTTTGTATGTTCGTTTGATGTAAAAGAGTGTAACTTCCCAAGTGTAACTATCATTTAACAAAAATATAGTTTGTACATTAATGTTTAAGTGAGGTTATCACTAAAATATGTAATGGGTAAATCATTGTAGTACTGTAGTTTTGTATTATAAGAACTACTGCTGTACCAACTACCTTAAACCGGATTTATATTAAGGTATAATGTGATAAACTGCACCATGCTATCGACTGGTAACAACGACATAATGAATGGTCGTAATAACGGAATGACGTTTGGCACCCGCAGACCTGCAGGTCCGGCTGTAGCTAGTAGCAAGGTGTAGGATAGTCAATCCAGTATAGATCTATACGCAAACTCACGCTCTCCCTCCAAGAGAATTTTGGCTACAACTCGGGCCATGACATTTAAGTCATGCTCCGACACAGTGGATCACAATTGTTAACGTGTTCATGTATACGTAATGTTTCTCGTTCTAGTATAGTTGTATATGTACTGTTTCTAGTATAGTTGTATATGTACTGTTTCTAGTATAGTTGTATATGTACTGTTTCTAGTATAATTGTATATGTACTGTTTCTAGTATAGTTGTATATGTATTGTTTCTAGTATAATTGTATATGTATTGGTTCTAGTATAGTTGTATATGTTCTGTTTCTAGTATAGTTGTATATGTTATGTGTTACCCTAATGGTAACGACCTATTGATGTACTGATAATTATTAATATGGAAGTACTTTTATGTCTATACATGTATATATGATATATAACTAATATTGAAACGACCTTCGGATGGTCACCCGAAATCCCACCAGACCACATCTCAGTGTGCGAAAAGGAAATAGGGCGGATGGCCTTCCTAAGCCCTTTAAACATTACTTATATGTCTATACATATATGGGCATGCAATTTATAAGATGTAAAACAAAGTTTAATAAAAGCATTTGATAAGTAAAAGAGTTTGTAAAACATTTTGAAGTAAAACAGTTTGAACAGTGATGAAATCATTGGTTTTCTAGTTATTAATCACATGTGATTAATGTAATCACATGTGATTGATGTAATAACTGTAAGTGTTTAACTTGTATCCCCCCCCCCCCATAAAGTATTTAAAACATTTAAAAGTATTTCGAAGGTTGATTAAAGGGGTATGAACTCACTTGTGGTGAGTAGATTGGATTGATGTATCGGGTACCGTGCTAGGTGGCAAACGGACACTTGTTCACACGTTCGAGCCTAGTTATCATATAATGAGCATATGTTTAACTAATTAGCCAAATAATAACTTAACAGAGTAAGTTGAGACACTTAGGAGCATGTAAACACTTTATATAAGTGTTATAGGTCCTAATGGTTGCATCTAAGTTGATACGGGACAAGGAAAAAGGGGTTTAATGTATCAATGACCTTGTGTATGAGTTCACCACCCAACAAACCCCACCCTTTGGAGTTTACGGCCGTGAACCCATGAGTTTACGGCCGTAAACTCCTCACTTGGTGGTTTTGGGTGTTTTGAAGTGCCATATTGATCCTAGAATAAGCCTAGCCTTGTTGGAATAATCTTTGAAGTAGTTTAAGGCCTTGGAATGCTCCTTTGGGGAGTTTACCACCAAAGGACCATATCCCCTAGATTTTACGACCGTAAACTCCTATGGGGTGTTGGTTTTAATTCATTTAAGGCCCTTGCACATGTAGGATAACTTCCATGTTTTTGCTTAAGGCTAAAGGGGACATTAGGCACACATTTGTGCCTTTACTTGGAGTTTACAGCCCAAGAGGTGTTCTTTGGCCATAAACTCCCTTTAAGGGATGATTTTGATGTAATTTGTTCCCCATTCAAGTCCCAAGTATTAAAGGGTAATGGTCTTAAGGCTTTAAGGGTGTTTAGGGCACACTTTGCCCTTGAAAAAGGGGTTTATGGCCCAAGATCTTTCCTTGGCCGTAAACTCCTAAAACCCTATGATTTTGAAGTGTTTTGGTGTCCAAATTAACCACAAGCATTAGAGGGTAAAGGTCCTTAAGCTTTAGGGGTGATTTAGGGCACTTATAGCCCTTAAAAAGGGGTTTACGGCCCAAGAGAGATCATTGGCTGTAAACTCCTATAACTAGGGTTTCTTGATTGATTTCTAGTCTCAAATTTTTATACATTGAGCCCTAAACAAGTTGACTAACAAGGAATCGGGACTAGGAAGCCTTTAGGCTTCGTTTTGGAGTTTACACCCCAAGAACGTTCTTGAGCCGTAAGCTCTCGGATCTTGTATTTTAGACATGTAAACAATGTTATAAAGCATATAACAAGCATTAAAACACATTTGGGAAAGTAGACTCACAATCTGGGATGAAAACCCGAAGATCCGTCGGAGAGAAATGGCTTTTCTCTAGTAAGAATTGTGAATAATGAATTAATTAAATTCAGAAATCTATTTATAGTCCTAAAATATTTTGACAGAAAATATTTTTATTCCGCAAGTTGGACTATAACATTATGAAACTTGGAATGTTCAAGTTTCACAAATACAGGAGCATCCACTCTCCTGATATATCCAGAAACGTAAACCCTAATGTACACAAACTTGTTCGGACAAGTTTGAAAAATCATTGAAACTGGACTAGCTTCTATTGAATAGATAATGTTCGTACAAATGGAAATTTCGGGTTGTCACACTTTCCTTTTCCAAGGATCCATCGGTTAAAAGCTCCATGGATCATCCATGGAATTCCATTCAAGCCTAGCCCATTAACAAATGAGTGTTAGCCCACACCATAAAAAACCAATAGCCCACAATCTAATTAGTCTTCCTTTTAATCTCTAAATTAATTTATAATTAATTTAAGACTAAGACTAACTAAATAACATGACTTCATATTAATATATTATAACTTATAATATATTAACAATCATATGTGTATAACTCTCATAAAATTATCCATAAATAGTTCGGATGAAATGCAACCCAAATGGACCATGCCGGGTCGGGTCAAGTATGTACCAAATAAGTTATGGACTTAGATACCTTATCCAATAGAAACCTCTTCTCCACTTGAAACTCTTCTTTTCAGTTCCTTGGATATCAGAGACTCCTTCATATCATTCATAGTGATCATTGCCTACCATAAAGCATGGTATCAACAAAATTCTCATATGAGTTATGAAGCGAACATAAGAGAATGAGCATCTAATCTTCATCTTCAATATTCACATCAACACCTTGTAGATCCAAGATGATATGATTGAAGTTATCCAGATGATCTTTCACTTGGGTACTTTCATACATTTTGAGAGGTTACAACCTTTGCTTTTTATACAGCCTGTTCCTCAGTGAGTTGTTCTGGTACTTGTCACAAAGTTTATCCCAGAGCTCAGAAGCAGTTTTTTGGTCCACAAACTCTCTCAGTACTTCACCTGTCAAGCTCAATAGGTGCTCCAAACCCCCATGTAGGTGCTCCAAACCCCCTTGTACATGATTCGTTCCTTTGGCACTTGATCGGTTCCTTTGTCTGCTGATCCATTCCTTTCTTAGAAGATATGTTCCTTTGTCACATGCACCATGAACCCCAAGTTCTCCATTGATGTCCAACTGCTCCAAATGCTTCATGAATATGATCCAAATGCATTAAATGCTCGAGTCACATTTAACAGAATTGTTAGACAAACATGCTTGTGGGTAGGCTATGGATTCCCTCAGGAACTGGCTGGTAGTATTGCTTGATTTTGTGATGACTTATGCCCTAGGGAATTTCTTGTTATATGTTACTTTTGTTAAATTAGGTGCCTAAGTCAATAACTAAATTAGTGTATACTTGAATTATTAGCAAAATCCTTTTGAGTTTCCCTCAAATATGGTAATTGAATAGGATGACTTTTAGAGAGAGAGACAGAGATAGAGAGAGAGAGAGAGAGAGAGAGATAGGGAGAGAGAGAGATTGGTTTATTCATAAATTATATTATTAATAAATAGAAATGAATGAATTTATTAATATCTTATGAAGATAATATATTAATTAGAAAAAATATTGTATAATTAAGAATTACTCAGAAATTAATTAGAATTAATTGTTAGGTTAATTGTATTAATTAAAAGGATAGGGTCTAATTGTAATTGCTCAATAGTTATGCAAGAGGTTCCAAAACTTTCCTCCCTTAGGGTGGACGATTTCTGGAGGGAATATTCTAGGGCTTCTAGAATATCCCTTATAGATAATTAGGGAATAGATAATTACCTAATTTGAGATATTAATATAATATTCAAACAGGGTAATATAGGGTTTCTTAATTCAAATATAAATAGACCCTAAGAGCTTCAAATTTTGGACACTTGATCATTCTAAGGGATAGCTGGAATTCTACTTCTCCCCCTCCTCTCTCTTTAAGCCTCCTTGTTGCTAGGTTTGGGTGTAAACCATTAGAGGCATGAGAATTCTGGTGCTAGCCTCCAAGTGACTACAAGAAGGATTGTGATTGATTATCTATTAGTATAATAAAAGGTATGTAGCTCTAAACCTTTTTGTTATTTTAGAAAATATTAGGGTTCTTGCAGGGTTCAAGATATTCAATTGGTTATTGCATTTAATAGTGAAAACATAGATCCTTTAGGTTGCATGTGAACATAATGTTTATGTTTTTATGCTAAAATATGATTTTTTTTAACCTATAAAACACTTCATTTGTATAAGATATGTTGTTTTCAATTAAATATGCATAATAGTTGAATAGATCAAGATTATGGTTTATAGAAATTAAACCCTAAAGGATGCAAATTTCGACTTGGGCTTGGGTCCTTGAAACCCTAGAGTCCACCCTTAATTTTTGAAATTTCTAGGGCTTCCTTATTTGATAACTATTACTTTTAAAATGTTATTGGATAACCCGTTATACCTTGATTTTCGAAAATTTAGATGGAAATGGATTAGGATTAAATTTAAATTATTTGATTAATAGTTAATTGATTTATTTCTCATAAGATTTAAATTAATTTAGTTAATTGTTAAGTAAAAGATAAAGAATAAATCTTAATTGCTTTATTTTAAATTAAATTATTAGTTAATTTAGAAATTTAATTATAAGCCTTGTATTTTAGAAAAGTTTTAAAATACACATTATATGTATATATCATGAAATGATAATTTCTATATGTATATGTAACGCTCGCAGATTCGGGCTAGATAATTTAGATATAATGAGCATAAAAAAAAAATTTGTATGGAAGATTATTTAGAAAGAGAAATCTTAACCAAGTTATAATATATGTCACAAGGGTTTCGTACATAGAAAGAATGCCAAAATCCGAGTTGTAACAAAGAAGTTATGACCCGTCGAAGTTTCGCGACAAAACCGGCACGAAACTGCGTGCTGTAAATAGTGAACTTTTGATAGAAGAATTTATAGCCTTATCAATCTAAACAAAATTCGTATTACACGTTAAACCGAGAGCGTAAATAAAAAGAACGCCAAAATCTGACTTTGTATGAGGAAATTATGATTTTTCTAAGATTTGTCCTAGCAATGCACAACCCGAAACTCGAATTTTAGATCGATCGATTTTTGGCCAATGCAACCTAAATGAGTATTCAATATCTCATTAATAGGAGCTCAAAAATAAAAAGACATACGAAAATGGAGTCCGTATCTAGAAGTTGTGAATTTTACACAATCATTTAACAATATAATCTTCTTATAGTGTTAAATTTAAAATTCGTCGAGAATTAGCCGACGAAGTCAAATGGAAAGTTGTATCTTTACCTATGTGTGGATATAAAGAACATCAAAAACGGAGTTCGTATGTGAGGGTTGTGATTTTTAGAACACGGTAGTGAGCTGTGCGACTTTAGGTGACGTGGCACAATCTTGGTCGTTGTTTTCGGCTCAGAAATGTTGCTTCAGTGAGTCCAGTTTAGAGAAAAAACCCACTGTAAGTGAGATACACTTACCCTACCTTATGTATAGATTTTATTTAAATATATTAATGTTATTAGGACCTTATAATAAATATTTGGGCTATTATTATGAGTTATATAAGTGTCGTTATAATATCTTTTTAACCACTCACGGTACGGGGAATCTGGTTTGAAGGGTCGCTTCGGTTGTTGGATTTCAGAAGTGCTATACACCAAAATGGTCCTACCCTCCGGTGTTTCATGTCTGGCCCCTGTCTGTACATAGTGGGTAAAGAGTATTGTTTTAACGCTTGTATAATACCAAGAATACCAAGACTATTAATTAGTCTCATCGAACATTAGACTAAACTCTAGTGGTAATGATACTAGGTTTTGTCAAATGAAGTTGTTTTAAGTAAATGAAGCGTTGTCCGCATACCAAGTCACCACCTTATCAGGTGAGTGCATAGTTACTTTCATCTTACACATAGATATGAAGTATTTTATATAAATTATATGCTTTGTGTATACTTGCTATCTATGCTAGATGAATTATTTTATACATGTTTTAAATTATTTAAATTGTATATGTATTTTATATCTACAAAATGTGTTAGCTGAAACATGGGTGGATGTAATAGTTGTTGTGTAATGAAATAAAATGATGAGGGGCCTAGATGTTGTTGTTCATCCAGTCATCCAGCGGAGTATAGATGACGACTATAGAATTTTCTAGACAATCCAGTGGAATGCTAGCAGGCTCGCAACCTGTAGGTGTTTATTAGAACTCTGTGTTCACCAGTAGTACTCCATCCCCCATATGGTTTCCTTATTCGACATAAATTGTTAAGGAACCTCCGAAGCGGTGTTGTCGCCCCAGTAAAGAAATCCTTAGGCTAGGTCCCTTATATTAGATGCTTTAGGGACGTAAAGTGAGGATAATTGGAATGGGTAATTGGGTTGATTGTTTGATGTTTAAACATAATTATATTATTGTGGGTTGAAAACCCTATATACTCACCAGGTTTCCCAATCTGAACCACTCAATATTATTTGTATCACAGGTGTTGATATGAAGTTACATTATAATGAGAGATTAAGGAGATATAACTCACTAGTGATAATGAATGTAAGTTATGTTTATGTTTATGTTTCTATATTGACGATGACGTCCCAAATGTTTAAAAATGAATGAAAATACATTTCTTCGCAAATGCTTGATAACGTCTTTAGTATGTTTTTCTATGAGCAAATTTCGCAACATTTTTATTTAAAGAAGTACTCTAATTTTTATATAGCATAAACAAAATCGGTATTTTCTTACCATGAAAATGGGGATGTCACAGTTGGTATCAGAGCATTAGTTTAAGCGAACTAGGAATAAAGATTTACTTCTAGACATAAACTTAGAATGCTAAGAGATGATTGTGAGGAGTGTATCTATTATATTTTAGGTAGTACACCTGAATAGACACAAGCACTAGCTAATTTAGTGAAAATGCCTAACATGCTTTTATATGCTAAATGAATTGTGATATTTTATGATACTATTGTATGATCGGATCTATGGTCTGTTGCCGACCGGATCTAGAAATTTATGTGTTGAGATTTCTAAAAGTTTAATTACAGTATTAGAACTGACATGTAACTTTTCGGAGTAATAAGGAGTATTACACGTTTAAAATATTCTCTATCTATATTCTCGTCTCGATGCACTGAACGCATGCTTCCGTGAACGTAACGTCATGGTGAAGGCTCGTAGCAAATTGAGTAAACGGAGGAAACGAAGAGGCTTGCGATAATGAATGATGCTTATTGGAAGATATTGTATGAGAGGTATCTTCACATTACAATGTGTCTAATAAATAATACGCCTAGCACGGGAGTATTACACTTTCAATTAGTAGAAGGAGGAACTTTTGGTATCATCCATGAAGTTATCCCATCATCTGGTATTTCCACCACTAACAGGGTTGAAACAGAATTGATGATTAAAGATATGCATGGAAGAAGTCCTAGTAGATAGGGGAAAATTTTGTGATTGTTTGGACACATTTGTATGTGTTCAACTTTTTTTTTTGTGAAAATAACTTAGAGAACTGCAAGACAATACTTGGGACGAGTATGGGTAGGTGTGAATGGTAGTTGAGGCTTATACTACCGGAAGCACAAGACTCACGTTTTGGTTAGGGAAAGTCACAAGGTTACCAATAAACTAGTAATTGATTCTGTTTTTCTCATTTTTATCATTACCATTGTTTCGGTAATGATTAAGAAGATGATTGTTATTTCAACCTTAGTGGTCATATCAAATCTAGTCCGACTAAGATTAGTAGGTTATCTGGTTCAGAGAACTAATTTCGATGTCACATATGACTTAAACCAAAAGATTGAAATCAAAGCGATCAATAGAAGTATCACACTCGTTGTTAAAGAAGTTGGTAGCTAGAAATGCTATATGTTAAAATATGATTATATCATATTAGAACATAAAGGAAAGTAACTGCATTCTGGAATTTAACTCTAAAATACCTGAGTCTAAGCGTTGCAACATACGATGAGGGGTCATTGGTGTTGGATAAGGTGTCTAAGTCCATAACTATTTCTGGTATGTACTTGACCCGACCCGGCATGGTCCATTTGGGTTGCATGGCACCATGCAATTGGATAGACTAAATGAGAGTAATAACACTTGGAGATTATTAATATATTATAAGTTCTAATATATTAATAATATTATTTGATTAGTTTGATCAAGAATTAATTTAGAATTAATTAAGTGATCAAAAGATAACTAATTAAATATATGGGTTGATTATGTAAATCATCCATATCTTGTATAGTGGGCTAAAAGGCTCCATGGACTATCAAGTTGGGTTCCACCCATAGGATGCTCCATGGATGCTCCATGGGAGTTACAAACCCATGGGTCATGGAATGAAGAGTCATGACACATTAGGGTTTAACCCTAGATGTGTCAACACTATATAAGTAACTTGTTCTCCACCCAAAATCGGCTACACTAAGAAACAAGAGGGCTTGGCCGATTTTGAAGAAGTGAGTATTCTCTCATAAGTTTTTCCAAGAGCATTTGGTGTTGTGTGAAGCATTTGAGGCATCACACTTGGGGTGCTAGGCTCACAAGGTTTCAAGGAACACAAGCAACAACAAGGTAAGTTATTCTATCTATACTTTATGTTAAAATTGTTCTCCATGTATGCTAGATAGGAATATAACCTTGGAATTCAACTTTGCATGACAATTAGACAAACATAGATCCAAGGTTATTAGGGTTGCATGTACACTTAGGAAGTGTTAGAATGCTCAAAACCCATCAGTGGTATCAGAGCCTAGGCTTGTTTGCTCTTATTTGTGCTTAAAAGTTGAAAACAGAATCGGAAATTTTGCTGTCTGAGAATGGACTCGTCAAGTCTATAGGGGGGACTCGTCGAGTCCATGAGTATCTTCAACCAACTCGGCGAGTCAGTTTATGCACTCGGCGAGTAGGGTCGACTGAGTGCAGATTTTCGATTCAGTTGCTGGAAAATGAATTAGAAACATTACCCTAAACTGTTTTGGTAATTGAAAACTTGTTTTTTGTGGTGTAATGTCTTTGCTAATTCATTTACAACAACTAGTTATCAAAATTACAAAGTTTTATGTAATTTTTGATTGTGTTCATATTCATGTTCTTGTTCTTATGATGTTTTAGATGATCATAGGAATTATTTGTAACCTATTTGGTAGTTTAATTCTTGATCATAATGTGTTTTAATGGAGTCCATAACTTATCCTTAAGTTATGGAAAACCAAGAGTCACACTTGAGTTAAAACCATTAAGAAAACACAAGAGTTAGAAAAATGAAGAGTCTTCATTTTTATTACTCTATTAAACTCATAAGTTACAAGAAATGAAAAGTTTTGAAAGTTACAAAACTTGCCCTCAAGTTTTGGAACAAGTAAAGTTAAGTTAAAACTTTAAGTTCCAACCCATAGAATTTTAAAAGTTAAAATTCAACCCTTATACTTATATTATGATGATTTAATAATTATATATATATGTATAAGAATAAAGTCGTCTTACCGCTAGTACGGCTCATTCACGAAGCCGGTCTATAAGGTGGGTATAAGGTTGTTGCCTATAAAATGGTGACTTAATGGGTGTATATTCTCACCCACCGCTTGCTTGACTGGTGGAGGGTCGTTAGCCGAACGGGTAAGACAAGGACTTATAAATTCTCATTCAAAGTATGATGAATATAATAAAGTAACTAAATGTTTATTAAATTCCAAATCTTAGTTACTTTAGGAAAAATGTGAATAAGGTGCTAATCCATGAAATTACACTTTACACTTTGTCTAAGTCGTTGGTGGAGCGTGTGTGGTTAACCGGCACACTAACTTGGACTTAACAAGGTAGGTAAAGGGTGACTTAAGGTTTATTATAGTATCGGTGGAGCGTGTGTGGTTTACCGGCACATCGATTGAGTGATAAACTTTAAGGGTACCAAGTGATTTGCATGGTTACTTCACACCTCGTTTTGTGATCCTCGGCATCCCAGTCACAAAACCTGGAGGGCACTCTCGAGATTGAAACATGCCTTTGAAAAGTTCATTGGATCTCAAAGAATCTAGGAATTTCTAAAACCAATAAAAACTAAATATCTAATATTTCGGTTTTCGTGGTGGAAATTGGTGAATCGTCATTCACCTACCTTTCAAATATGGTATAGCTTAGATTACGGCATACCTCTTCTAAGTTATATTATATTGTGATTGGATCCTAGCCTTAATATTGCATTTGGGTGTTTTATTAAGGACTCTCTTAAATCTAAACTAAACTTGTTCTTCTTTTTCAGACGTCTTCAAATAATGCTTCTGGCTCGAATCCTAATGGCTCCTTTACTCTTATGAGTCTGTGTGGGAAAGTCACCTTTGATGGATCCAACTTCAATAAGTGGATCAAAAACATCAGGATGATTACCCGCTACGAGGACAAAGAATATGTCCTTGACAAGGAGCTTAAGGAAATTGATGAGTCCACTGCAACTCCCCAGGAGATCGCTGACTTTCATACTCATGAAAGAGATGCAACCAAGGTGGCTTGCATCATGTTGGCCACCATGACAGCTGAACTCCAAAAGTCTTATGAAGACTTCTACCCTTATGAAATGCACCAAGATTTGATGGAAAGATACCATCAAAGTGCACGACAAGAGAGGTACGAAGTCATCTGCTCCATGATAACAACCATGATGAAGGACGGAGAGTCCGTCACGAGCCACATGCTGAAAATGCAAAGGTATGTGGATCGTTTGCTGAAGCTTAATGTGAACTTCCCTGAGGAGCTTGCAATAGATATCATTTTGCACTCCTTACCATCATGCTATGATCAATTCCGCATGACATATCACATGAACAAGGAAGCGGTCACCCTCAGCAAACTTCAGGGACTTCTCAAGACCGCAGAAACAGGTCTAAAGGGGAAGTCGGTTGCTATCACTCCTACTCCAGACTCAACTCCGGTCTTGGAAATCGGGAAAAGTCGAGGGAGGAAGAGAAAGAGATAATCGAAAGGTACCAAGGCTCGGACCCTTGATGGCTCTTCTTCAAGTGGAACCAAGAAAGGTTTCATTACTCCTTCTTCTGACCCAAAAGAGGCTGAATGCTTCTATTGCCATGAAAAAGCTCATTGGAAGCGAAACTGCCTAAAGTACCAGCAGGATGTAAAGGATGGGAAAGTTAAACCCAACCATGCAGGTATTTACACTATCATTTCTAATAACTCACCCCATTCGAAATCTTGGGTCCTTGATACCGGTTGCGGTATTCATATTTGTTGTGACTTGCAGGGACTAGGAAGAAGTGAGAATGTGGACCAAGGAAGAATAAACTTAATCATGGGGAATAGGAAAGTTACACCTGTCACCAAGATTGGAGTTTATACTTTATCGCTAAGTAGTGGGTTAAATTTAGATTTGAATAAATGTTGTTATTCGCCAGAAATGGCAAGAAATATTATTTCCTTTCATGCATTGTACAAACAAGGTTTCACCTTTTCGTTTGATAATGAAGTTGGTTCGATTAATGCTTTCTTTAATAATGTACTTTATTTTAAAGCATTACCTTGTGATGGTGTGTATGAAGCTGTATCTATTGTAGATAACTTAGGAAATAATGTTTTGTGTATTGATTCTACTAATAATAATAACTTGGATAAAGCATCATTATGGCATTGTCGTCTTGGACATATAAGCAAGAAACGCATAGGCCAACTCCAAAAGGATGGAGTCTTGGAGTCGTTTGACCTAAAGTCAAATGATAGTTGCGAATCTTGCTTACTTGGAAAAATGACAAAGTCACCCTTCACAGGCTCGTGTGAAAGGGGTGAAGGTTTGTTGGACCTCATACACACGGATGTGTGTGGACCATTCAAACATGCCACAAGAGATGCTAATCGTTATTATTTGACTTTTACTGATGATTACAGTAGATTTGGATATGTCTACTTAATCAAGCATAAGTCAGAGACTTTCGAGAAGTTTAAGGAATTTAAACAGGAAGTCGAGAATCAATTGGGCAGGAACATTAAGATGCTTCGATCCGATCGAGGTGGTGAGTATCTTAGTTCAGAGTTCCTCGACTATCTAAAGGAATGTGGGATTGTCTCACAATTGACACCTCCCAAGACACCGCAGTTGAATGGTGTGGCTGAGAGGCGTAATCGAACTTTGTTGGACATGGTTCGTTCCATGATGAGTCGAGCTATGCTACCAATCTCATTCTGGGGGTATGCCTTAGAGACTGCCGCCCATATCCTTAATCTAGTCCCTACAAAGAAAGTTGCCAAAACTCCTCACGAGATGTGGACCGGTAAAGTACCTAAACTAGACCACATCAAGATTTGGGGATGCGAGGCTTTCGTGAGACGCGAGACTCATGATAAGCTCGAACCCCGAAGCGAGAGGTGTATTTTCATCGGCTACCCACAGCAATCCTTTGGTTACCTCTTCTACAGACCTAGTGACAATGTGGTCTTTGTAGCAAGAAGAGGAGTCTTTCGAGAAAGAGAGTTTATAAGCCAAGGAGACAGTGGGAGGCAAGTTGATCTTGAAGAAATTCAAGAGTTAAGTGGTGAAGGAACTTCAAACTCTAGCCCTCAACTTGAGGAGGAAACTCCTGTTGAGCCAATTGACGAATCTGTACCTCTGAGGCGTTCCACGAGAGTTAGGAGTGCACCTGAGCATTACTATGGATTCCATATTACTGCAGAAGGTGAGACACTTATTAGTGATGAGACACTAATAAGTCAAGATGACCCTAACAGCTACAAGGAAGCCATGGCAGGCCCCGAGTCTGCTAAATGGAAAGAGGCTATGGATAGCGAGATACAATCCATGTATGACAATCAAGTTTGGAACTTGGTTGAGAATGTACCAGGTTGAAAGACTGTAGGGTGCAAATGGGTCTTCAAAAAGAAGACCGACATGGATGGTAAAGTACACACTTATAAGGCTAGACTGGTTGCAAAGGGCTTCTCTCAAATTCCTGGAGTGGACTATGATGAGACCTTTTCTCCGGTAGCCAAGATTAAGTCTCTTCGGGTTCTGTTAGCCATAGCCGCGTTTCATGACTATGAAATTTGGCAAATGGATGTCAAAATCGCTTTTTTTAATGGGAAGTTGGCTGAAGATGTTTACATGAGTCAGCCAGAGGGTTTTGTCAGTAACGAGTACCCTAATAGAGTGTGTAAGCTTGAGAAATCCATTTATGGATTAAAGCAAGCACCTCGCAGATGGAATCTTTGCTTTGATGAAAAGGTCAAGGAATTTGGCTTTTCTAGGAGTGAAGATGAATCTTGTGTATATGTCAAGGCTAGTGGGAGTATAGTTAGCTTTTTGGTATTGTATGTGGATGACATACTACTCATAGGAAATGACATTTCAACCCTGCAGGAAGTAAAGTCCTGGCTTGGAAAGTGTTTCGCTATGAAGGACCTTGGTGAAGCTGCCTATATTTTGGGGATAAGGATCTTGAGAGATCGGAGTAAAAGACTAATTGGACTTAGTCAAAGTACCTACTTGGAGAAGGTTCTGAAGAGATTCAGAATGCAAGACTCCAAGAAAGGAGAGTTACCCATCCAGAGTAACGCCAAACTTAGTAAGACACAAAGCCCTAGCACTGAGGCTGAGATAGCAGAAATGAGTCGAGTACCTTATGCTTCGGCTGTACGTTCGATCATGTATGCTGTGATGTGTACTCGACCTGATGTAGCCTTTGCCTTGAGCATGGTTAGCAGGTTTCAGGGGAACCCTGGCAAGGCACACTGGACTGCGGTAAACACTATTCTCAAGTACCTACGAAGGACTAAGGACTGGATCCTTACCCTCGGTGGGAGTGATGACTTGAGAGTTGTAGGGTATAGTGATGCTAGCTTCCAGACTGATAGGGATAACTTCCGCTCTTAGTCGGGCTGGGTCTTTACCCTAAATGGAGGAGCAATTTCTTGGAAGAGTTCCAAGCAAGAGACAGTGGCAGATTCTACTTGTGAATCAGAGTATATTGCAGCTAGCGAAGCGGCAAAGGAGGCGTTATGGCTGAGGAACTTCATTGGAGACCTTGGAGTTGTACCAGCTATTAAAGAGCCGATGGAAATTTTCTGTGATAGTGAAAGTGCTGTTGCCTTAGCCAAGGAACCAAGGGATCACGGGAGATCCAGACACATCGACAAAAAATACCATTTCATCAGACATCGGATCGAAGAAGGACTCCTCGTGGCAAAGAGGGTATCATCGGATGAGAACGCAGCAGATCCCCTCACGAAAGGACTGACTCGGGTTAAGCATCTCCAGCATGCTCGGAGCATAGGGCTGAAGGATGATATTAGATTTAGTAGTTAGATAATCTCGAAATTTGTAAAGTGTAATTGACATTTGATGATGAATAAAAGTGTTTTATTTATGAGTAAAGTGTTGCTATCTCTTGTCAATCGTTTACTATATTTCTTTTGCATGTTTTGACTTCCAGAATAATTTTGTTTGGTATAACATATTATTCAAACCTCCACAGTCGGTCATATGTCGGAAGTAGGTATGAATCAAGACTGTCATGTTTGGTTGTAGAGGTCTGGGACAAGGCTACAACAATCATGAGTGCTCATAAGTTCTGAGCATTGGACTCAACCCACGCTCACTGGAATCACTTCATGGAATTCTATCTCGAGTGATCGTGAGACGGTAATATCATATAAGTCTTTAAACCTAGAGATATGATTTGTTACTTACAAGTTGGTTATGCATTGATTGTACGAAAAACGCATTGGTAACTCGATGTTATAAAATCGCGCTCTTATGTGTAATTCAATGAGTAGTAGAACAAACATATGAGTCGAAGTTTATCTGTTCCTTCTTGGATTAGAAGCTGATATCTGGGCCCCTCGATGATTTTGTTTTGACCTATGTACCGGGCCCGGTCAGAACTAAATTGATGTGTTCAATGAAGTTCTTTGTCAAACAAATCGGAAATCGGGAAACAAATTGTTGGACAATAAGTAAGACATTGTTACATGTATTTGTCCGACTGATATCTAGAACAGAGGATTATATGATCACTTATCTTAATTGGCGTACCATCATTTTCTCAGTTTCGAGAAACCTTGTAAAGAGCTACGATTGCCGATCGGTTCCTGAAGTCATACTTGCAGTAATAGTTATTAGACTTATCCAAGTGGGAGACTGTTGGATAAGGTGTCTAAGTCCATAACTATTTCTGGTATGTACTTGACCCGACCCAGCATGGTCCATTTGGGTTGCATGGCACCATGCAATTGGATAGACTAAATGAGAGTAATAACACTTGGAGATTATTAATATATTATAAGTTCTAATATATTAATAATATTATTTGATTAGTTTGATCAAGAATTAATTTAGAATTAATTAAGTGATCAAAAGATAACTAATTAAATATATGGGTTGATTATGTAAATCATCCATATCTTGTATAGTGGGCTAAAAGGCTCCATGGACTATCAAGTTGGGTTCCACCCATAGGATGCTCCATGGATGCTCCATGGGAGTTACAAACCCATGGGTCATGGAAATGAAGAGTCATGACACATTAGGGTTTAACCCTAGATGTGTCAACACTATATAAGTAACTTGTTCTCCACCCAAAATCAGCTACACTAAGAAACAAGAGGGCTTGGCCGATTTTGAAGAAGTGAGTATTCTCTCATAAGTTTTTCCAAGAGCATTTGGTGTTGTGTGAAGCATTTGAGGCATCACACTTGGGGTGCTAGGCTCACAAGGTTTCAAGGAACACAAGCAACAACAAGGTAAGTTATTCTATCTATACTTTATGTTAAAATTGTTCCCCATGTATGCTAGATAGGAATATAACCTTGGAATTCAACTTTGCATGACAATTAGACAAACATAGATCCAAGGTTATTAGGGTTTCATGTACACTTAGGAAGTGTTAGAATGCTCAAAACCCATCCATTGGAACGTGACCAGTCGGTCTATTGTGGAAATCAGACAACTTACCTTAAGTTTGTTAAGAAGAAGGAGTCTCTAATAAAGTTCGATATTGTGAAATGAAGGTCACGATTTAAAATCTAACGTGAGATAGAGAGTGGGTACAAGATCAAGCACTATCTGCGGTCAAGCACTCTAAGAGTTAGACACACATTCAAAGGGACATAGAAGTTACAATTATTACGAAGGATGAAGAGATCATGTATGTGTTAGATTAGTGTCTAAGCTCGTAAAAATATTTGGTATGTACTTGAACCGGTTGTGCATGGTCCTTTTAGGTTTCGTTCAACAAAGAAACTTGACCGGATGATTTATATAGAGAGAGGTTATTATTGTTTGTTTATATATTATATGAATAATATATTAAAGGAGAAATCATATACTTTAATTAATATTAGTCACGAATTAATTAAGAATTAATTTTGTGGCTAATATAGATTAATTAAATAAAGGGGACTAGAACTGTCAATTGTGTGATAGTTGGTTTGGGCTGTGAATCTTCATGCACATAAGGGGGACGAAATTAGGAGTGAAAGTCCACTCTAATTTCGTCCAAGGAGGCCTTATCCCAGAAGGTTCTCAAGCTGCTTAGGGCCTAAGTCATCCAATGAGGGTTATGACTGAAACCCTAGCAACTCAGCTATATAATAGAGCCCAGAGCTTCAGTTTCAGCTACTCCAAGAAACCTTAAGGTTTCTATAGCCAAAATTCAGCCTCTCTGCTTCTCTCTTCTAGATCATACTCTTGCTTGTGGTGTTTGTGAGCCATTAGAGGTGTCACACTTGTGACACTAAGATTCTTGAAGATTGAAGATTCTTGCAACTATTGAAAGGTATCATATATACTTGTTTTGTTATAGATCGTGATTTCAATGTATGCTAGATTAGGGTATTCAAGTCTTGGATGAATTTCATGTACAATAGAGAAACCTAGATTCAAGCATTAGGGTTTTGCATGAGTATATAGAATTGTTCTTGTGTATAAGACCCATCAGTGGTATCAGAGCCTTGATTGGTTTCTGTTGTATTTGATGTTTTGTATGTCATTCATCCTTGAAAAATCGGTTTTTTGGTCTTCTTCTTGATAGGCTCGCCGAGTCCTAAAGTGGGATCGCCAAGTCAGATGAACTCGATGAGTCCATAAGGGGATTCGTGTGTCGGGCTGTCAGACAGAGGGAATTTCGGGATTTCATGCCTATTTTGCTGTGGGATAATTACCAAAACGTTTTTAAATGATAAAATACGAATTTTATATATATTGTGTGATTATCCTTACCAAAATAAAAGTTAATGTCAAATTAATTGAATAATTATTTCCTTATATGATAAATGTTAATTATTTGAATTATTTGGTCAATTATATTGCATGAAATTAGATTAGGTGAATAATAGATAATCACTAAAAGTAATTGTTTAATTAGTTATTTGCATTTTGATCTAGATAGTTTTGAAATGTTTCAAAACTTGCCCTCATCCTGTGGAATTAAAATTTTTGGATTAAAAGTTTAATTTTGAAATAAGTAAATTCCAAACCGTAGAATTTTACAAGTTTAAAATTCACCTTATACTATTATAATATTATAAGAATAATTATTATATATGTATGACACAAATGCTAGTCTTACTGTTAGCAGACCTTATTCACGAAGTCGGTCTATAAGGGGGGGTATAAGGTTATGGCCTATAAAGTAACTAAATGTTTTTTACAAAATTCCCAATCTTAGTTAATTTAGGCAAAATGTTAATTTTATGCTATTCCATGAAATTACACTTTGTACCCGGGCTAAGATGTTAGTGGAGCGTGTGTGCTTAACTGGCATACTAATTTCGCTCTAAGAAAAGGTGGCAAAGGGTGACTCGATGTTTGTCATAGATCGATGGAGCGTGTATGATTAACCGGGACATCAGTTAGGTGACTATAACATTGGGGGCACCATGTATATTTGCATGGTTATTCACACCCTGTTTGTGAGCCTCAGTATCCCATTGACAAACTTGAGGGACATATCGAGATTTAAACATGCCATTGAAAAGTTCAATGAATCTTAAAAGATCTAGGAGTTTTCGATACATTTAAAACATAATTCTCTTTTGTTTTTCATGGTGGAAATTAGTGAATTGTCATTCACTTACCTTCAAATTATTTATTGTTTAGATTATGGCATTCCTCTTCTAAATTGCAAATAATGTTGTTGGATCCGAGGCCTAATTTCTCATTTGGGTGTTTAATTGGGGATTCTTATCTAATCAAACTTTGTCTCTTTTCTTTTTCAGATGTCGAACTCAAACCACAACACTTCAAGCTCAAACACCTCTGGCTCATTCTCACTCATGAATTTGTGTGGGAGGGTGATCTTCAACGGAAACAATTTTAACGATTGGATCTGCAACGTAAGGATGGTTACCCGCTACGAGGACAAGGAGTATGTACTCGGCAAGGAGCTGAAAGAGATGGATGTGAACACTACCACTCTTGAGGAGATCGTTGCCTTTAAGACCCATGAGCATGATGCCACGAAAGTCCATTGCATCATGCTAGTGACCATGACTGCTGAACTCCAAAAGTCCTACGGGTACTTCTATCCCTACGAAATGCATCAGGACTTTCTTGAAAGGTATCACCAAAGTGCAAGGCAGGAGAGGTACGAGATCATCACTTCGATGATCACGACCAAGATAAGAGATGGAGAGTTTGTCACTGCTCATCTGCAAAAGATGTAGAGGTATGCGGGCCGCCTGTTGAAGTTAAATGTTAACTTCGATGAAGAGCTGGTGATTGACATCATTCTTCATTCACTGTAACCCTACTTCAGCCAGTTTCGCATGACCTACCACATGAACAAAGAGGAGGTCACGTTGAATAAACTTCAAGGCCTGTTGAGGACTACTGAGAGCAACCTCAAGGACAAGTCCATTGCACAAACTCCTACTCCTACTACTGCCCCAGTTTTGGCGATTGGGCAAGGAAAGGGTAAGAAGAGGAAGGCCCCCTTGAAGACCTACAATAAAGGAAAGTTGCATGATGGCACCTCTTCTAGTTGAACCAAGGTTGGTCCCACTGCACCCACCTCAAGCCCCAAGGATGTAGAGTGCTATCACTCCCACGATATAGGGTATTGGAAACGAAGTTGCCCGAAATATCTGCAAGATATCAAGGATGGAAAGATCAAGCCGTCCTTCGTAGGTATTTATACTATTCAATCTAATGATTCATCACATGCTATTTCTTTGGTTCCTGATACCGGATGTGGTTTTCACATTTATTCTGATTTGCATGGCCTAACAAGAAATAGGGATGTGGAGCATGGGAAGAAAAACTTGATCATGGGGAACAGAAGATCATCACCTGTCACCAAGATTCGAGTTTACTATTTAGTGCTTAGTAATGGATTAGGACTAGATTTGAATAATTTTTGCTATTCTCCAGAAATGGAAAGAAACATCATTTCTTTTCATGGTTTGTATAGACAATGATTTAGATACTTATTTGATAATGAAAAGGGTTCTATTAATGCTTATTATTTTAAAGCATTGCCTTGTAATGGTATATATAAAACTATGATGGTTGTAGACAACATAGGAAATGAGGTGTTACATATCGAATCTTCCAATAGTTTGGATGAAGCATGCTTCTGGCATTGTTGTTTTGGACATGTCAACAAGAAAAACATAGCCCAACTCCAAAAGGATGGATTGTTGGATTCATTCGAAAGGGGTGAGAGTTTATTGGATCTCATACACACCGATGTGTGTGGGCCCTTTAGATCCGCCACAAGGGATACGAGTCACTTCTATGTGGAATTCGCCGATGATTATAGCAGATATGGGTATTTCTACTTAATCAAGCACAAGTCAGAAACCTTTGAAAAGTTCAAAGAGTTTAAGTAGAAAGTGGAGAATCAGTTGGGTAGGAAAATCAAGATGCTTCGATTGGATCGAGGTGGAGAGTACCTAAGTCTTGAATTCCATGACTACCTCAAGGAATGCGGAATTGTTTCGCAATCGACACCACCTAGGACACCACAGTTGAATGGTGTAGCTGAGAGGCATAATCGAACCTTGCTGGACATGGTTCGTTCCATGATGAGTCGTGCTTCGATACCTATCTCATTTTGGGGGTATGCCTTAGAGACTGTTACCCATATCCTTAACTTATTCCCTACAACGAAGGTTGCCAAACCACCTCACGAGATTTGGACAGGGAAAGCTCCCTCGTTGGCACATATTAAGGTTTGGGGTGATGAGGCTTTCGTAAGATGAGAGACTCACGACAAGCATGAACCTCGTAGTGAGTGATGTATTTTCATTGGCTCCCCACAGAAGTCCTTTAAATATCTCTTCAATAGACCGACTGACAATGTTGTCTACGTTGCAAGGAGAGGGGTTTTACGAGAGCGAGAACTCATAATCCAAAGGGACACTGGGAGGAAACTCGATCTTCAAGAGCTTCAAGAGTCGATCGATGAAGGAACCTCTAACGTTGGCATTTGACATGAGGAGGAAACTCTTGTTGAACCAATTGACGAGTCCCTACCTCTTAGACGTTCTAGTAGAGTTAGTGTCCCGCCTGTGTTGTATGGTTTTCATATAACAAGTGAGGGTGATACGTTTATTAGTGATAGTATACTTATAAATTTGGATGAACCCAATAGCTACAAGGAAGCCATGGAAGGCCCGCAGTCTGAAAAATGGAAATAGGCTATGGACAACGCGATTCAGTCCATGTATAACACCCCAAAAATACGAGCCAAAAATTTCATTTTTGAAAACATATTTTTGGCAAAACATTCGAATTAAAACGTTTACTGATCATAACATTTTATAAAGATATCGCATGTCTGGAAAAACATTTCATAAAACATAATAATGTCAGAGTACAAATCCCCAGGAAGATCTCATGATGTGGAACACAGAGCATGTGTGTGATAGGCCTCTACCGCGCCAGCTCTTTCCCCTTCGAAGAAGAGGCACCTAAAAACAAAACTAAAAACTGTAAGCACGAAGCTTAGTGAGTTCCCCCATCATAACGCATACCATACAATCACATATCATACATATTTCCAGGCATTTTTGGGGTGCCCAACCTACCCGGTACGACCATTTTGGGGTGCCGACCTACCTGTGTCAAGCCATTTTGGGGTGCTGACTACCCATGTGAAGCCATTCTGGTGTGCTGAATACCCTTCGGTCCTGTCGACCGAACCTTGGGGACTGTTTCACCCCCTACTGCTACTAGCACATATATCATAACATAACATATTATCAGACATATTTGGGGTGCCTGAACTACCCTTCAGTCCTAGCAACCGAACTCGGGGACTAGTCCCCTCCTACTACCTCTATCGCATATCACGTAACAAGCCAGCATGCAAACATATCATCATATACTGTCAGACATATCTGGGGTGTCTGACTACCCTTTGGTCCTAACAACCGAACACTACAACTATCACATACAACATATCATGCTAACATATAACATATCAGGTAGTAGCAAACCTAGATGATATCACAAAGACAATCATCTATCATACACCTCCTACTGGTGGGCCGGCATTGTGGCCTTAGACCCACCACTACAAGAAGGTAACTCACCTCGTAGTAGCTGCTGATCTGTGTGGGAATGGTCTGCCTGCTGCTACTGCTTCGGAAATCCTCTGGCTGTAATTCCCACCAAACACTTAGTCAAGTATTGCTAACCGCCCTCAGGGTAAATTGTCCATTTACCCTTAAAAAGTCATGAGTCAAGTCACAGTCAGACACCCCAAGTCTATACCCAAGTCCAATAGTCCTTCATCCTACTCGTCGTGTTGTATGAACAACTCGCCGAGTTCACCTTCATTTGAAGAACACTCTAAGCTGTGACTCGCCAAGTTGTTCTTGAGACAAGAAGATTGTGATGAACTCGCCGAGTCATGGAATTGACTCGTCGAGTGACTTCATGAGTGAGTCTGGCTTCCAACCCCCTGAGTCACACCCTATGACTCACTACTCCAACCCACAAACACGAAAAGGGAAAAACCCGGGGACTCGCGACCCGACTCGCCGTGTTAGATGAACGACTCGCCGAGTCTGCCTAATGTAAAAACAATACATGTGATTTCGCTTTAATCCAGCCCATTCCATTCATAGATTTGGGTTCCTAGGGCCTGGTTTACACGTAAAGTTTCCAACTTTATGAGTAGATAATCACCAATGAAGGTTTTAGTGCTCAAAGTGCACCAAAAGGGGTAGATCTAGGACTTTCATGCAATATGACTCCATAAAGGCAGTAGATCCAAGCTCCAGGGACTCAATCATGCCTAGATCTAGAGGCTAACAACTTATTACAACCCACAATACACAAACAAGATTGGGGAAAGGCTCAAGAAGCACTTTCATGAAGCTAGTAGAGACTACATGCTTGAAAACAGAGGGGAAACGAGTTATACCTCAAGGAAAACGTTGAGATGTCACAAAGATGTTTGGCCTCCTTCTCGTCTTCTTGATCTACTCTTCTTTCTCCTCAAAAACTTCAAGAACACACCAAAACACTTCAATCTCTCAAGGAATAAGGGTATAAACGTTGTTGGGAGCTTTGAGGGTGAATGGGGGCGAGCTTGGGGTGGAAATGAGGGTTTAAATAGGGTGCAAACCCTTAAAATTTAGGGTTTCATCAAATAGTGGGGACTCGCCGAGTCGCCAACTTAAACGTGCCCCCAGACTGCGTCCCTACTCGGCGAGTCCAAGGCTAAAAATGACCAATACTTAGATAAATTTTACGTACCAGGAACTAGGTGCTACAAATCTCCCGCACTTATTTTAGACTTCGTCCTCGAAGTCTGTCGCTTGATCCTGAAACAGCTCGGGGTAATGCTCCATCATTTCTTCCACCGGCTCCCAAGTCCATTCCGATCCCTTGCGGTGCTACCATTGCACTTTCACTAGCTCCACCCTCTTGTTCCTTAGATCCTTCGACTTCCGGTCGAGGATTGCGACTGGGCACTCAATGTAATTCAGGCTGTCATCAACCTGTATATCCGCTAATGGCACCACCGCTGAATCATCCACGAGACACTTTCGCAGCTGGGAGACATGGAAGGTGTTGTGGATCTGGTTGAGCTCGGCTGGCAGATCCAGCCTATATGCCACCTTGCCCACCCGGGCTACAACCCTAAACGGTCCAATGAATCTCGAGCCCAACTTGCCCTGGTTCCTGAATCGAATGACACCTTTCCAAGGCAACACCTTCAAGAGAACCATATCCCCGACCTGGAACTCCAGGTCTGATCGACGCTTGTCGGCGTAACTTTTCTGCCGAGTCTGCGTAGTCTGAAGCCTGCTCCAAACCTGCTAGATTCTCTCGGTCGTCTTGAGCACCACCTCGGTGCTCCCCATGACCCTCTGGCCAACTTCACCCCAACATATCGGGGTCGTGCACCTCTGACCGTACAACATCTCGAATGGGGGACGGTCCATACTTGCGTGGTAGCCGTTGTTGTATGAGAAGTCAGCCAAGGGAAGATAGGTAGCCCAGCTACCACCGAAATCTAACACGCACGACCGCAACATATCCTCCAAAGTTTGGATGGTCCGCTCACTCTGACCATCCGTCTGCGGGTTAAAGGCGGTGCTAAAATGCAGATGAGTACCCAACTCATCATGAAATCTCTTCCAAAACCTGGAAGTGAACCGCACATCTCGATCTAATATCACTGACACTGGCACCCCATGCCTCACCACTATCTCCCTGATATAGATATCGGCCAACTTTTCGGTCGAGATACTCTCCGGAATCGGAATAAAATGGGTGTTCTTGGTCAACCGATCCACGATGACCAAATCGAATCTACTCCCCGCACCGTTCAGGGAAGCTTTGTGATAAAATCCATCATAATATCCTTCCATTTCCACAACGAGATATCCAACGGATGCATCTTGTCATGCAGTCTCTGATGCTCGGCCTTGACCTTCCTGCAGGTCAAACACCGCTCGATGTACCACACCACATCCCGATACATCTTCGTCGCCCATGGATGAATAGAGAATCGGGATTTGTAATCATAATCCTTCACCACGTCCAACCACCGACGCTGCCTCATGTTTAGATTCGGCTGATCCATGAGGTACCTCAAACTCTTGTGGTTCGTGTAACTGTTACATCGAACCCCGTAGAGGTAATGCCGCCATATCTTGAGGGCGAAGACCACCGCCCCCAACTCTAAATCATGAGTCGGGTAGTTCGCATCGTGACGCTTCAGCTGCCTCGAGGCATAAGCAATAACATGCCCCCTCTGCATCAACACGGCGCCTAAGCCTGATATCGACGCATTGCAATATACCACAAAATCCTCCACGCCCTCAGGCACGGCTAATATCCGCGCCTCACACAATCTCTGCCTCAGAGTCTCAAACACTGCCTACTTCTCAGGCCCCCATCGAAAGACCACGGCTTTCCTAGTCAACCGTGTCAAGGGTACGGCTATCTTGGAGAAATCATGAATGAACCTCCGATAGTAGCCTGCTAATCCTAGGAAACTCCGAATCTCATATGGATACTTTAGAACCTCCCACCTCATCACGGCTTCCACCTTGGCCGGGTCTACTAAAATCCAGTTCTGGTTGACGAGGTGCCAAAGGAACTGCACCTCGCGCAACCAAAACTCACATTTGGAGAACTTGGCGTACAAGCTATCCCTCCTCAGGGTCTCCAAAACCTCTCTCAGATGCTCCTCATTTTCCTCCTGAGTCTTGGAATAAACCAAGAAGTCATCAATGAAAACTATCACAGACCGATCTAGCATCGGCCTGCACACGCAGTTCATGAGGTCCATGAACGCGGCAGGAGCATTGGTGAGCCCAAACGGCATCACCACGAACTCATAATGGCCATAACGCGTCCGAAATGAGGTCTTCTGTATATCCTCCTCTCTAACCCTCATCTGATGATAGCATGAACGCAAATCAATCTTAGAGAACCAAGATGCTCCCTGCAACTGATCAAAGAGGTCATCAATCCTCGGGAGTGGGTAACGGTTCTTCACCGTTACCTTATTCAGCTCCCGGTAATCTATACACATCCGGTGCGACCCATCCTTCTTTTTCACAAACAGGATCGGGGCTCCCCAGGGTGAACTGCTCGGACGAATAAATCCCTTATCTAGCAGCTCATGCAGCTGCGTAGACAACTCCTGCATCTCGGGAGGAGCCAACCGATAGTGTTCCTTGGCTATCGGAGCCGCACCAGGAACTAGGTCGATCCTGAGCTCTACCTGACGCTCCGGAGGTATTCCAGGAAACTCCTCCGGGAACACATCAACGTAGTCTCGCACCAGTGGAACCTCGCTCACTATCGCCTTACCGGTCTCCCGTGTATCCATAACTTACGCGACATACCCCGCGCATCCCTATTGAAGGTAGCACCTAGCTCTCGCTACCGAAAATACTATAGGTCCACGCTGTGGCCTCTCGCCGTGGATCACCAACTCTCCCCCCGCTTGCGGTCCTGACCCGCACTAGTTGTTGTGTGCAATCTATCACCGCCCCATTAGGGCTTAACCAATCCATGCCTATAATCACCTTGTTCCCACGCAAAGGAATGGGAACTAGATCCACCAAATAGCGCTCCTCAAATAACCTCAAAACACAATCCCTGAATATTGTTGATGCTCACACCGATCGATCATCGGCAATCTCCACCTCTAAAGGGCAATCCAACATGCCCGAGGACTTAGTAAACCTCTTTCTAAGTGCAAGGGAAACAAATGATCGGGTGGCACCCGAGTCGAACAACACCTGAACCGGAATACCGTTCACATGGAACGATCCTAATGCATATAGACAGAGCGCATGTCTATAACATAACATCATAAAATAAAGTAGAGGGAAAGAATCATGCCCGTCACCACATCGGGTGCAGTGCGTGCCTCTTCTGCAGTCAGCTGAAACACCCGACTCCTCACCACTGGAGCCTCTGCCTTGCCCTGTCGGCCATCTATAATCTGCAGGGTAGCTGGAGCTGGCACCTTAACCGGCACTGGTGAAATCAACGGGGGGTAATTGGCCTTCTTGTGGCCCCTCTGATTGCAGTGGAAACACAGCAACTCAGACGTCTGTATCACAAGTACAAGGGCGGTACAATCCCTGCTGAAATGCCCTGACTTGCCACACTTATAACAACCCGACGATCCCAGTCTACATGCCCCCTCATGAGGCATGTTGCATTTCCTGCAGCGGCTCGGTCCTGACTGACCTTTCGGCCTACCATCTGATCCCTTGGGCTTCTTCCCCCCGAAGCCCTCCTGTTTGTCCCTCCTCTGTCTTCCTCTTCTGGACGTGCTCCATATATATATCTCTCTCCCTCACCCTGGCAATCATAGAGTCCAAGGTAGGGCAAGCTGAAAAACTGACATGCTCTCGAATATCAACTTGGAGCATGTCATGGTAGTAGGTCCTCCTCATGTCCTCATCACCCACATACTGGGGCACTAATAATGCCCTCTCCCGGAACTTGTCGGTGATCTCCGCCACGGTCTCTATCGTCTGCCTCATATCCAAAAACTCTCTCGCCAGCTACTGAAGCTCGACAGTTGGCGCAAACTCTTCCCTGAACCTGGTCGCAAAGTCCGACCATGTCATAGCCTCGATAGCCGAGGCTCCCAACGAGTCGCTCACGGACTCCCACCAATCCTTAGCTCGATCTCATAAACACCCTGCCGCAAATCTCACCTTCGACCCCTCAGGGCAGAAGCTAATCCTCTGTGCAGACTCAATGTCTGCAATCCATCGTCTGCCAGCTATGGGGTCCTTCGCCCCATGAAAATCAGGTGCACCACTGCCCCGAAAGTCCTTGAAGGACAGTGTGCGGGGTCCCGACTGGCCAGATGCCATGTCGCTCCTGAATGCGCAGAGGCGATCCTCCATCATCTCCAATATCCCTTCCTTGATCGACCCGAAGATAATGGGGGTCGACTCAAGGATGCCTCTGGTGATCTCTAACGCAATGAACTCGCGTAGCCCCTCATCTACTGGCTCGGAACCTGGTCCCGAACTCGATCCCTCTCCTGTACTGCCAACTGCAAGCCTCGGGCGTAGTACCACCATTCTAAAATACAAAAGAAATAACAACTGTTAGTGATACTGATACCCCTGGAGGGATCACACCTACTAAAAGTTCCCTGGTCTTATCTTCGCCTTCCTCGGTTCGGGTACAGATCCTCTGCTTTCAGTAGTACGGGCCATACTACATTCCACATCTATCTGTACCTTCTCCAAAGACTGCCTTGACTCTACCAGGTCCGTTCCACTACCGCTGATCACTGCTACTCTTATCCTAGGCTTTCCCTAGGAAACCTATGACTCCACCCAACCCAGTCCTTAGCTGCTGAAGGCCTCTTGGTGATGCCAATTAGTTGTTACCTGAATAGAATCACATGTGACGAGGCTCGGATAATCCTTCAAGTAAGGAACTCATCCCTACAACGGTTAGGAGTCAAACAAAATCCACGCAATAGGGCCAAATCCAACACTCTGAGATTATTCAACCCTGATCACATGTGACTTTAACGTATTCACCTAACAGCTAACTCCCATCACTTCAAAGCCCACATACACAAAGCAAACAACATTTGGACATAAAGGAAACAATCCCAAGCAACTCTATCCTCGTAGAGAAAAACTAAGCTAGCATATAATGATAAACTCGTACTATAAGGAATAACCTAAACACGCTACCCTACTGTTGTCTACTCAATTCTAGCATGCAACTTTTTCATATACGGAAGCACATAAAGCAGTCACATAAGGCATCACTCCTAGATCCTTAGTCCTATTCTAGCATGTTGTTCTACAGAAACTGATAAACATATATAAACTTGTATGGGTACATTGGGGAATACTTACTTGAGCTTGGCCGGTCGAGCACATCACACACTTTGCTCTTTCTTGAAACCCTCTACTTAGCCTTTTCGAAAACATTTTCTCTTTCCAAACTCCTTTAATCCCTCGATTTAAGTTCAAACACCCCCGAAGGTGAGTTTGAAACCCTCAAACCAGGGCTCTGATACCAACTTGTAACACCCCAAAAATACGAGCCAAAAATTTCATTTTTGAAAACATATTTTTAACAAAACATTCAAATTAAAACGTTTACTACTCATAACATTTTATAAAGATATCGCATGTCTGGAAAAAAATTTCATAAAACATAATACTTTCAGAGTACAAATCCCCAGGAAGATATCATGATGCGGAATACGAAGCATGTGTGTGATGGGCCGCTACCGCGCCAGCTCTTTCCCCTTCGAAGAAGAGGTACCTGAAACCAAAATTGAAAATTGTAACCACGAAGCTTAGTGAGTTCCCCCATCATACCCCATACCATAAAATCACATATCATACATATTGCCAGGCATTTCTGGGGTGCCCGACCTACCCAGTACGGCCATTCTGGTGTGCCAACCTACCCATGTCAAGCCATTCTAGGGTGTTGACTACCCATGTCAAGCCATTCTAGGGTGCTGACTACCCTTCGGTACTGATGACCGAACCTCAGGGACTGTTTCACCTCTACTACTACTATCACATATATCATAACATAACATATTATCAGACATATCTGGGGTGCCTGAACTACCCCTCGGTCCTAGCAACCGAACTTGGGGACTAGTCCCCTCCTACTACCTCTATCGCATATAATGTAATAAGCCAGCATGCAAGCATATCATCATATGCTGTCAGATGTATCTAGGGTGTCGGACTACCCTTCGGTCCTAACATCCGAACTCTACTACTATCACATACAACATACCATGCTAATATATAACATAACAGGTAGTAGCAAACCTAGATGATATCAAAAACACAATCATCTATCATACACCTCCTACTGGTGATCCGGCATTGTGCCCTTAGACCCACCGCTACTGGAAGGTAACTCACCTCGTAGTAGTTGCTGATCTGTGTGGGAATGGTCTGCCTGCTGCTGCTGCTGCGGAAATCCTCCGGCTGTAATTCCCACCAAACACTTAGTCCAATACTGCTAACCGCCCTCATGGTAAATTGTCCATTTACCCTTAACAAGTCATGAGTCAAGTCACAGTCAACTGCCAGTTGACCAGACTCGCCGAGTTGGCTTGCGAACTCGCCGAGTCCCTTTCTCTATACCCAAGTCCAATAGTCTTTCATCCTACTCACCGAGTTGTATGAACAACTCGCCGAGTTAACCTTCATCCGAAGAACACTCTAATCTGTGACTCGCCGAGTTGTATGAACAACTCGCCGAGTTGTTCTTGAGACAAGAAGATTGCCATGAACTCGCCGAGTCATGGCATTGACTCGCCGAGTGACTTCATGGATGAGTCTGGCTTCCAACCCACTGAGTCACACCCTATGACTCACTACTCCAACCCGCAAACACGAAAAGGGAAAACCCCGGGGACTCACGATCCGACTCGCCGAGTTAGATGAACGACTCGCCGAGTCTGCCTAATGTAAAAAGTATACACACGATTTCGCTTGAATCCAACCCATGCCATTCATAGATCTGGGTTCCTAGGGCCTGGTTTACACGTAAAGTTTCCAAATTTACGTGTAGATAATCACCAATGAAGGTTTTAGGGCTCAAAGTGCACCAAAAGGGGTAGATCTAGGACTTTCATGCAATATGACTCCATAAAGGTAGTAGATCCAAGCTCCAGGGAGTCAATCAAGCGTAGATCTAGAGGCTAACAACTTATTACAACCCACAGTTCATAAACAATCTTGGGGAAAGGCTCAAGAAGGACTTTCATGAAGCTAATAGAGACTACAAGCTTGAAAATAGAGGGGAAACGAGCTATACCTCAAGGAAAACGTTGAGATTGCACAAAGATGCTTGGCCTCCTTCTCCTCTTCTTGATCTACTCTTCTTTATCCTCAAAAACTTGAAGAACACACCAAAGCACTTCAACCTCTCAAGGAATAAGGGTATAAATGATGTTGGGAGCTATAAGGGTGAATGGGGGCGAGCTTGGGGCGGAAATGTGGGTTTAAATAGGGTGAAAACCCTTGAAATTTAGGGTTTCATCAAACAGCAGAGACTCGCTGAGTGCAGAATATGGACTCGCCATGTCGCCAACTTAAACGTGCCCCCGGACCGCGTCCCTACTCGGCGAGTCGGACCTACAACACACCGAGTCCAAGGCTAAAAATGACCAATACTTAGATAAAATTTACGTACCAGGAACCAGGTGCTACACCATGTATGACAACCAAGTTTCAAATTTGGTTGACAATGTGTCAGGTCGTAAGACGGTCGGGTGCAAGTGGATATTCAAAGAAGAATACAGGCATGGATGGCAAGGTACACACTTATAAGGCACGATTGGTTGCGAAGGGCTTTACTCAAACTCCCGGAGTTGACTATGATGAGACCTTCTCACCAGTTGAAAAAGATAAATTCTATTAGGGTAATGATGGCCATTGCTGCATTTAATGACTATGAACTATGGCAGATGGATGTCAAAACCGCTTTCCTTAATGGGAAGTTGGCTGAGTATGTTTTCATGAGTCAACCATAGGTTTTTGTCGATGCGAAGCATCCTAATAGAGTGTGTAAGCTTGAGAAATCCATTTATGGATTGAAACAAGCGTCTCGTAGATGGAATCTTTCTTTCGACGGGAAAGTTAAAGAGTTTGGCTTTGTGTGAAGCAAGGATGAATCATGTGTATATGTCAAAGACAGTGGAAGTATAGTTAGCTTCCTCATATTTTATGTCGATAACATACTGCTCATAGGAAATGACATCCCGACCCTACAGGAAGTTAAGTCCTGGCTTGGGAAGTATTTCGTTATGAAGTACCTCGGAGAGGCTGTCAATATTATGGGAATAAGGATAGTGAGAAACAGGAGTAAAATACTAATAGGACTTAGTCAGCATACTTACTTGGACAAGGTACTAAAGCATTTTAGTATGGAGAATTCCAAGAAAGGAGAGTTGTCTAAAGTAATGCCAAGTTGAGTAAGACTCGGAGCCCGAGTACCGAAGTCGAGATAAAAGAGATGAGTTGAGTACCTTACGCTTCCACAGTTGGCTTGATCATGTATGTTATGACTTGTACTCGCCCTGATGTGACCTTCCCTTTGAGCATGGTCAGCAAATATCAAGGGAACCCTAGCAAAGAACATTGGACCGCAGTCAAGAATATTCTTAAGTACCTTTGGAGGACCAAGGAGTGGTTTCTAATCCTCGGTGGGAGTGATGACTTAAGGGTGTGAGGGTATACTAACGCCAATTTTCAACCGACTGGGACAACTATCGTTCCCAGTCAAGTTGGGTCTTTACCCTTAATGTAGGAGCAGTAACTTGAAAAAGTTCCAAGTAGGAGACCATAGCTAATTCAACATGCGAATCAGAGTACATAGCGGTGAGCGAAGCATCAAAGGAGGCAATATGATTAAAGAAAATCATTGGAGACCTTGGAGTTGTTCTAGCCATAAAGGAGCCCATGGAATTTTTTTGTGATAATGAAGGAGCGGTTGCATTGACCAATGAAATGAGGAATCATGGTAGATCTTGACATATCGACAGAAAATATCATTTTATTCAACATCGGGTGGAAGAGGGACTCCTCGTGGTAAAGAGGGTATCGTCGGAGGATAACCCAGTAGATCCCCTTACGAAGGGGCTGAGTAGGGTTAAGCACTTGCAGCACACTAGGAGCATTGGGTTGAAGGATGATGTTAGTTTAGATTAGATAGTTTCGAAACATGTAATAGATAAATATAATTGACATTTGATGATTAAATAAAGGAGTATTATTTATAAGTAAAGTTATTGTCTTATGTTAATTTTTTACCTATTGTTTCACTTTGCATGTTCTGACTTCCTAAATAATAAGATTATTCAAACATTCCACAGTCGCTCATACTTTGGATTAGTTATGAAAGAAGATTGTCATGAATTGGTTTTGTAGATTGTCTAAAGTGTATTAGACATAGAAAAGGTTTGTTGCAACGTTCATGAGTACTTATGAATAAGATTTGAGCATTGGATTAAACCCACACTTGCTGGTATCACTTCACAGAATTTTTCACGAATGATCGGAAGACGATAATATCATATGGTCCTGAAACCTAGATATATGGTTTATTATTTGCAAATTGGTTGTGCATTGATAATGCGTAAACACATTAGTAACTTGATGTTATAAAATACATTGTTGTGCATAATTTATGAGTTAATCGTAAATGCATATATGTAGAAGTTTATATGTTCCTTTTATCCTAAGAGGGTAAAAGCGATATGTGTGCCCCTCGATGATTTGGTTTGACTTATGTGTCGAGCCCAGTCAGGACTGAATTGATGTGTTTAATTAAGTTCTATGTCAGACGAATCAGAGATCGAGAAAAAAACTGTTGGACAATAAGTATCACTATGTTCCATGTAATTTTCCGCACGATATCTGGAACGGAGAACTATACAATCCCTTATCTAAAGCACATGTTACTGATAAGATTAGAGCTTGAAAACATATTTGAGAGCTACGATTGCTAATCGATTCATGAAGTTGTACTAGCATATATACTTACTAGACGTACCCATGTGGAAGACTGTTGCATTAGTGTCTAAGCTCGTAACTATATTTGATATGTACTTGACCCGGTTGTGCATGGTCCTTCTGGATTGCCTTCACCAAAGCAACTTGACCATATATATATATATATATATATATATATATATATATATATATATATATATATATATATATATATATATATATATATATATATATATATATATATAGAGAGAGAGAGAGAGAGGTTATTATTTTTTGTTTATATATTATATGAATAATATATTAAAGGATAAAACATATACTTTAATTAATATTAGTCAAGAATTAATTAAGAATTAATTTTGTGATTAAAAGAGATTAATTAAATAAAGGGGACTGGAACTGTCAATTGTGTGATAGTTGGTTGTGGGCCGTGAATCTTCATGGGCATAAGGGGGGTGTAATTAGGAGTAAAAGCCCACTCTAATTTCATCCAAGGAGGCCTTATTCCAGAAGGTTCTCAAGTTGCTTAGGGCCTAAGTCATCCAATTAGGGTTTTGACTGAAACCCTAGCATCTCAGGTATATAATAGACCCCAGGGCTTCAGTTTCGGCTACACCAAGAAACTCTAAAATTACTATAGCCAAAATTCAGCCTCTCTTCTTCTCTCTTCTAGATCATCCTCTTGCTTGTGGTGTTTTTAAGTCATTAGAGGTGTTACACTTGTGAAACTAAGCTTCTTGAAGAATGAAGATTCTTGAAACTATTGAAAGGTATCATCTAAACTTGTTTTGTTATAGATCTCGATTTCAATGTATGCTAGATTAGGGTATTCAAGTCTTGGATGAATTGCATGTACAATAGAGAAACTAGATCCAAGCTTTAGGGTTTTGCATGAGCACATAGGATTGTTCTATTGTATAAAACCTATCAATATGGAGTCATTATACAACCCTGTTTCGTTGATGATTTTGGGATGTAATCAACCTAAGGGGGAGATAATTGTAACGCCTACAGATTCGGGCTAGTCAATTTAGAGATAATGAGCATCAAAATGAGTTTTTGATGGAAGATTATTTAGAAGGAGTAATATTAACCAAGTTATAGTATATGTCACAAGGGTTTCGTACATATAAACAACACCGAAATCCGTATTATAACGAAGAAGTTATGGCCCGTCGAAGTTTCGTGACAAAACCAGCACGACACTGCTTGACGTAAATAGTGAATTTACGATAGAGGACTTTCTATCCTTATAAATCTAAACAAAAGTCATAGTAGACATCAAACCAAGAGTGTGCATAAAAAGAACGTGCAAATCTGACTTCGTATGAGGAATTTATGATTTTTTTAAGATTTGGCCTAGCAGTGCACAGCCTGAAATTCAAAATTTAGATCGATCAATTTTTGGCCAACGTAACGTAAATGAGAATTGAAGATATCATTAATAGGAGCTCAATGATAAAAAGACAAACAAAAATGGAGACCGTATGTAGAAGTTATGAATTTTACTCGGTCATTTAATAGTATAATCTCCTCATACTATTAAATTTAAAATCGGTCGAGAATTAGGCGGCGAAGTCAAAAGGAAAGTTGTGGATCTTGTCGAAATGGAGCTCGTATACGATACTTATGATTTTTTGAAGACGGGAATGAGTTGTGCGACTTTCGGTAACATTGCACAATCATGGCCGTTGCTTCCTCCCCACCGCTAGCCACTAGATGATGACATCTAGTATGAAATCGGTGAGTAGGAGTCCCGACTCGATGAGTTGGACTATTTCCCAGCCTATAAATAAAGGTGTAAACCCCCTCTATTCTTCACATAGTTTCCCTTCTTTCTTCTCTCTACACTCTCTCTAACCCCCCCCCCCCCAAAAAAAAAAAAAAAAAAAAAAAAAAAAAAAAAAAAAAAAAACTCTTCCCCTCCCAGCAAAGCATAGGGTACCTTCCTAGCATGAGAAGGAAGCCCTGGAGCGCCCGAAGGCTCCGAGAAGAAGAGTTTTTCGGCTCAAAAATGTAAATTCAGCGAAGCCCAGTTTTGAGAAAAACCCGTTGTATGTGAGATACCCTTACCCTACCTTAACTATAGCTTTTATTTAAATATAGTAATGTTACTTCACCTTATAATAAATATTTGGGCTATTATTATGAGTTATATAAGTGTCATTATAATTTCTTTTTAACCAGTCGTGGTATAAGTAATCTGGTTTGAATGGCCGCTTCAGTTGTTGGATTTCAGAAGTGCTATATGCCAAAATGGTCATACCCTCCGGTGTTTCAATTTAGGCTCCTGTCTGTACATAGTGGGTGAAGAGTATTTTTTTAACTCTTATATAATACTAATAATACCAAGACTATTAATTAGTCTATGCGAACATTAGACTAAACTCTAGTCGTATTGATACTTGGTTTTGTCAAAAAGAAGTTGTTTTAAGTAAACGAAGCGTTGTCCGAGTACCAAGTCACCACCTTATCAAGTTAGTGCATAGTTACTTTTATTTTACACATAGATATGAAGTATTTTATATAAATTACGTGCTACGTGTATACTTGCTATCTATGTTGGATGAATGATTTTATACATGTTTTAAATGATTTCAATTGTCTATGTATTTTATATCTACAAAATGTGTTGGGTGAAACATGGGTAGATATAATAGTTGTTGTGTGATGAAATAAAATGATGAGAGGCCTCGTTGTTGTTTGATCCAGTCATCTAGCGAAGTATAAATGATGACCATAGACTTTTCTAGACAGTCTTGTGGAACGCTAGCAGGCTCGCAACCTGTAGGTGTTTATTAGAACTCAATGTTCGTTAGCAGTACTCCGTCCCCTACATGGTTGCCATATTTGACATAAATTTGTGAGGAACCTCCAAAGCGGTGTTGTCGTCCCGGTAAAAAAATCCTTAGGCTAGGTCCCTTATATTAGTTGCTTTAGGGATGTAAGGTGAGGATAACGGGAATGTGTAGTTAGGTTGATTGTTTGATGTTTAAACATAATTATATTATTGTGGGTTAAAAATCCTATGTACTCACCATGTTTCCCAACCTGACCCACTCAAGCTTATTTGTATCACAAGTGTCATTATGAAGTTAGATTACATTGAGAGATTAAGGAGATATATATATCACTAGTGATAATGAATGTAAATTCTATTTATTCTTATGTTTTTGTATAGACGATGACATCCCAAATGTTTAAAAATAAATAAAAATACGTTTCTTCGGAAATGTTTGATAACGTATTTATCATGTTTTTCTCAGAACAAATTCCGCAATATTTTTATTAAAAGAAGTACTCTGATTTTTATAAATCATAAACAAAATCTGTCTTTTCTGGCCGTGAAAATGGGGATTCACAGCATAAGACTAAGTCAGTCGAATCATTAGTATGCCTCATTCACGAAGCCTGACTATAAGGAGGGTATAAGAAAACTACTTATAAAATGGTAGTTGAATAGGTGTCTACTGTCACCCATCGCTTCCTTGTTTGGTGGAGGGTTGTGAGCAGAATAGATCCAATAGGACATTAACTTCATTAAAAGTATAATGCTATTAAAGAACTAGAAATCTTTTATAAAATCCCACTCTAGTTACTTTCGGAAAAATGTGAAAGTATGTTAATCCATGAAATTGCACATTATACTTTATTTGTCATTACTGGAGTGTGTGTTGTTAACCAACACACTAATAGGGACTATAAAGAGTATTAATAGGCATCTCAAGAATTATCATTGTTGATGGAGCATGTTGGTTAATTAGAACATCAATTAGAGATTATAAATTATATCGAGGATGCCAAGCACATTTGCGTGGTTATTCACATCTTGTTTGTGATCCTCGATATCTCAGTCACATATAGAAAGAGCATAATCTGAGATTAAACATGTGATTGATAGATTCAATGAATCTCAAAAGATCTAAGAATTTCATTTTGATTTAAATTGGTAAATTTCTTTTACCTACCTTTATAAAATTTACAATTAGATTATGATATCCCTCTTCTAGATTGTGAAGTGCATAGTTGGGCCTAGCCTTAAATATTTATTATGGGTTAAATATTAAGGATTATTTTATCATCTAAATAAAACTACCTTTTCTTTATATACGTCTACTCTTTGTGATGTTTCTGGTTTTACATTGTCGACCCATAACTCGGGTTTCTCATTACCTTTGACCGTGTCCAAGGTGACATTTGATGGCACCAACTACAACGATTGGATGTGTAACATAAATATGGCTCTTTGATCTGAGGGAAAAGAGTATGTCCTTTAAAAATAATTTGTTCAAATAAATGAAGCCACTGCTACTCCATAACAACTAACCTCCTACAAGAAACACTACGACGGTGCAATAAAAGTTGCGTGCATCATGGTCATTATTGTGGCCCCCAAATTGTAGAGGTTCTATGAGGACTATAGCCATATGATACGAACAATGAACTTGTGGAAAATTACCACAAGAGAGCTTGTCAAGAGAAATATGAAGTGGCCATAGTTCTCATGGCTTTTAAGAAGAAAGAGGGGGAATATGTGTGCAACCACATGCAGAGAATGCAAAGGTACATGGAATGCCTTATTAGGCTCAATGTGCAGTTTGATATGGAGATAGACATTAACATGGTCTTGAAATCCTTGCCAAGTTGTTATCATCAGTTCATTTTGGCTTATCATTTGAGCAACAAAGAAATCACATTAGCCCAACTCTATAACTTGCTACATACTGTTGGGTCAGGAATGAGGGGAAAGAATCCAACCCTTTCCACTAATGATCCCGTTCTCACCATTAGGCAAAAAAAAAAGGGAGAGAACAGGAAGGTTGCTCCTAAAGCTAACTGGAAGGGTAAGTTCCATGTTGGGTCATCTAGCAATGGCCCAAAGGCGAGGCCCAAGTCGGACATTCTAGCTGTTAGTAACCCACAAGAAGCCACTTGTTACTATGCTTAGTAGTCATGGAATAAAAAGAAGTGAAGAGGCGGAGCATGGAAGGATTAATCTAATTATGGGGAATATGCAATCTTATCATGTTACCAAGATTGGGACATATCATCTTATGCTTAGTAGCGATGTTATTTTATATTTGATAGATGTTTGCTGTTCGTCAGAAATGACGTGAAACATTATTCCATTTCATGCATTGTTCATACAAGGTTTTCGTTACTCATTTAATAATTTGAATAGTTCAATTTTAGCTTATAAAAATGGTGTTTTATATTTGAAGGTTTTCCTTGCAATCGTGTGTATCAAATAGTGAATTATGTTGAAAGCTTAGGAAATAGTGTATTTAGCATTGATTCATCTACTGGCTTAGACAAGGCATGCTTGTGACATTTTCATCTTGGACACATTAACAAGAAACGTGATGCCCGACTCTAAAATGGTGGAGTGTTGGAATCATTTACCTAACGAAAGATGATGAATGTGAATATTATCTTTTGGGAAAGTTGAGAAAATCACCTTTCATTGCATCTTGTGAAAGAGGTGAAGGTTTATTGGACCTCATTCAGACAGATGTATATGGACCCTTCAGATCCACCACAAGAGATGTTAATCCGTTTGCGTAACATTTATGGATGATTATAGTATATACGGGTACATATACTTGATCAAACATAAATTAGATACCTTTGAAAAGTCCAAAGAGTTTAAACATGGAGTCGAGAATCAACTAGGAAGGAAGATAAAGATGCTACGATCAGATAGAGGTGGAGAGTATCTTAGTATCGAGTTCCACGACTACGTTAATGAATGTGGAATAGTTTAACAATGGACTCCTCCTAGAACACCACAACTTAATGGTATGGATGAGATGCACAATCAGACCTTGTTGGACATGGTTCGTTCCATGATGAGTCGACCCACGCTTCCCACCTCTTTCTGTGGGTATTCCTTAGAGACACCCGCCCATATCATCAATCTTGTCCTTACTAAGAAGTTTTTCAAAACACCTCACGGGATGTGGACGGGGAATGTTCCCTCGTTGGCACATATCAAAGTCTGGGGTAGTGAAGATTTCATTAGATAGGAGACTCATGACAAGTTGGAAGCCATAAGTGAGAAGTGTATTTTCATTTCATGTCCACAAAAGACTTTTCAATATTTGTTCTATAGACCTAGTGAGAACGTGTTCTTTTTAGCACGAAGTGGAATCTTTCACAAGAAAGACTTTATATTCAGAGAGGACAGTGGGAGCACAATTGATCTTGAAGAGATTCAAGAGTCAACCAATGAAGGAACCTTTCAACCAAAGGAAAAAGTTCCAGTTGAACCAGTTGACAATTCATTACCTATTCGTTGTTCCAATAGAGTTAGCATGCCACCTCAGTGTTATGGTTTCTGTATAATTACAGATGGTGATACGTTGATCAGTGACCGTACACTGGTAAATTTAGAAGAACTAGCTAACTACAAGGAAGCAATTTCATGACTTGAGGCTCCTAAGTGGAAAGAGGCAATGGACAACGATATCAAGTCCATGTATCATAAATAAGTTTGGAATTTAGTTGATCGCATACCCGGTCGCAAGGTAGCCAAATGAAAATGGATCTTCAAGAAGAAGACCGACATGGATGGAAATGTGCACGCATTCAAGGAAGGACTAGTTGTTAATCAAATCCAAGGGATTGACTATGATGAAACCTTCTCAGTGATGGCCAAGATAAATTCTATTAGGATAATGCTCGCCATAGTTGCCTTTCATGATTATGAAAATTGACAGATGGGTGTCAAAACCTCTTTCCTTAATGGGAAGCTGGATGAAGAATGGTTACATGAGTCAGCCAGAGGGTTTAGTTGATGCAAAATTTCCCCAATAAAGTGTTTAAGTTTGAGAAATTAATCTATGGATAGAAACAAATGTCTCACAGCTAGAATCTTTGCTTCCATGAGAAAGTTAAAGAGTTTGGTTTCTCTATAAGTGAGGATGAGTCGTGTGTGTATGTTACGACTATTAGGATTACAATGTGACATCATTACATTTAGGTTTGAATCTGTAAATGGTCAGTTCACCGCATACCTTTTTTTATCTTGAAAGATTGACTTTTAATGCATATTTTAGTAGAAATATAATGTCATTTCAAGTACAATACGATATTAAATGGTATCTTATCTCCAATTATGGAAAATGTCAAACGAATCTTAACGCACAAACTGTAACTCTAGTTAAAGACTAAAAAAATGAAATACTATATTAAGCGTATGTGAACAAACAAAATATTCTAGACTCATAGTACATGTTTCCCTGATCACAGATATACAAATAACATCGAAAATTGAGTTCATATGTAAAATATACGACCGTTTTAATAAACCAAACCGGTATAACACTAGCTTTATCTGATTTCATAAACTGTGTTGAACTGTTGAGACACTTGTACATCTCAGAGGGAAATGATGACATCGTTTTTGGACTCAAGCTACATATTAATAATTGATTTTATACTCGAAATACTTTTTTTTTATAAAAAGGTTTAAAAAAAGTCGAAAATCAGACGTTTCAAACCAATTAGACGCGACACTTTAAACGCAAATTATTAGAGTTCCACAAGTCGAAAAAAATTATCTGTTCAGGTTTTTAGAATCCTGTAATTAAAATCTATCATTCGACACAATAGGTAATATTACCCAACATCGAGAATTGGACACGCGAAATGAGAATTGTTTTTAAGGCATAAATGAGATTTAATGAATATATATATATATATAGAGAGAGAGAGAGAGGAATGATCATTTAAGAACCTATAGCTTTCCGAGAACCTGAGAACCATAAGAGGGCCGTTAGATCAAAATAATAGAAGGTCAAGATTATTTGTGGCATTTTTGTAAAAACTTGGAAAAAAGAAACACAGGGGTATCTGACTTAAATTAATCTGAGGGCATTTTAGGACTAAGATAACTTATACTTGATCTTTCCCTTATACGCTAATTCCCCTTTATTTCGTCTTTCTCGCTCTCTTCATCCCGCATTGCTTTGATCTTCATTACACCTCCCGCAATGAACACTTCAGCCCACATCATCCCCTCTCTGTCGACTGCCTCCCTCTGCCCTTCAACAACCAACCTACCTCTATCAACAATCAACATCTTCAATGGCTTACCACTATTTCCTTCATCGACCACCACTACGAAAAGCTAATATCTCTATTCTCTCACTTCTTCCAAAATCCTTCCATCTCTCCACTGTCACCGGCGTCAGAAGCTTAATGCTCGACATTTCTTCGGAGATCTATTCAGTTTTGTAAAAAAAAAAAAAAGGAGAAATTGAAATGAAATGGTGTGCTTCTGCTTTTTGGTTGACCAAACTCATCAAGTGAGACGGTGCAAGCCTGTAGTAGGGATTTGTTCTAGGTGTGGCGGCGGAGCTAGTGTCGCAGATATGAAGACCGCTACTAGGTTTTGCTATGTTCTATTCTACGGGAAATCGTGGAAAGCTATTATGTGTACTTTCTGTGGCACCATTCTTAAAACTTACTAGTGGTTTGATCGATTAGGACTAGAATTTACTGAGGAAATCGATTATTTGTTGAGATCGAACCTCTTCTAATCAAATATCTCTAGAAGTTTATGAAGCCTATTTGTTGAATTTAGAGAGATCAGGTGTCGTTTCAGTAGCAAAAGAAACAATTCTCAGCCCAAGCTATTCAATAGAAGGCAAAAGTAACCAGTAACCATGATTTTTAAATCAAATAGAAAAACATGTATCTCTATACATCTTGCCTATACACCCGATCGATCAACAAATATCACTCTCAATCGTAGATCCAGCTAAATCAATTAGTCCTTTAATATTTGTGCATATAAATGGAGAAGATATGTGTAGCAGTAAGAGTGAGGCCACCCGTGAAATCAGACGATGATTCAAATTCCAATTCCAATTCAAATGGCAGTCACTTGAAAGTAGATGACAATCGTATTTTTCTGTATAGGTCTCTATCCAACACTCCTCTTCCCCTGCTCTTTGTTATACTTTTGGTACCTAAAAAAACCCTTACCTTTTCATTTGATTTCTTTCTTTTATCTATCAATTGGATAATCTTATGTATCTGTGTTTATACTTTATATGCATATCACATTTTCTACTTTCAATTCCCTTTTCATATTAAGTTATTTCATAACTTTGATTTACAGGTTTTTTGCCATGTTCTTTTTCTATGTATGCAATCTCTCTCTTTCTCTCTCTCTCTCTCTCTATCTCTCTCTCTCTCTCTCTCTCTCTCTCTCTCTCTCTCTCTCTCTCTCTCTCTCTCTCTCTCTCTCTCTCTCTCTCTCTCTCTCTTCAGCATTATTTCTTTTTGGGACGCATGCCATGGTTGTTGCTGTTGCAGCAACTGGAGTAATTCTTGGTTGGCCATTTTGGTTTTAAGACATGAATTGTACATGCATCTCTATAAATCTTCAATCTTTGGGATGTCCGTGAGGTTAAAGCCTCTTCTGAAAAGGGGTGGGTTCCAGTTCTCCAAAGTCTTGGGCCTAATGGTTAAACCTTTAGGTTTACAAGGCCTAGTTAAGACTTTTTGTATGTTTGGGATGGTACCAGGGGATAATGTCAAAAAATTTATCCTTTTAGGCACATTTGGGGTTCAGATGTAAGCCCTAGAGTCCCTGGAATCGAAGAACCACTCGAATATGTGCAACGAGGAAGAAACTCTTCGAGTTGCTTAGCCAACTCGACGAGTTAAGTCGGGTTTTCGCGCTTTCTGGATTCTAAGTGGACTCGGCAAATTGATGAGATAACTCGATGAGTTGGTTAGGTTTTTTCATGCTTTTCTTAACACTGAAGGAACCCGACGAGTTCCTAGATGCACTCGATGAGTTGGTTCAACATGGACTGTTGACCTTGACTGTTGACTTTGACTTTGACCAAGGTTAACCAAGTCTGACTTTTGAGGGTATTTTGGTAATTTGGGTCTTGATGGAATTGGTCCTATGGTGGTTGTAGGTGTTTGAATTCGGAGCCGTGATTCGAGATTTTGATCTTTTCAGTCTAGTTTGACATTGTGAGGTGAGTTTTCCTCGCTATACTCAAGGGTCTAAGACACCAAGGCCAGCCCTTTGGATTGTCATCCTGGTTTATGTTGATCTGTTAGATTGGTATCCTAATAGATATGATGTTTTTGAGATATAAAAACTCTTTGATCGATTAGATCTTTGCAACAGGTAGATAATAAAAGTAAAACAATGAAACAATACTCAAGAATGGATTTGAATGAGTCGAATGATTAGAACGTTCAATCCTCAGCAGAGCTCGATAAAGAACTTCCGCTGTAGAGGATTCTAGGGTTACAAAAGATATCTTCTTAATTACACGTAAAACAAACGATCTATCAGTCATGAAAAAGATGCATGCAAGCATCTATTAATACACAAACCCTAGTAAAACAAGATACGGATGGACAGGCCCATGCCGTATAAAAGATGGGCTAGGAAGCGAGCCCAAGACGCAACATCAAGAACCCAACAATCTCCCTATTTGCGTCAATTGGGGCGAGACCTCACTCCAGCTTGCTTACCCCCGCGGCACTGGCTTTCTTTACATTCTCGAACAGGCATGGGATGATAGCAAGAAGTGTTTGTCGGAAGTGAATGTACCAATTGATCATATCGTTGAAGTACTTTTTATCACTATCCGAGTTCTATTTGCACCGATTGATGATACCCAGAACATGCTCCAAACAGGTAGTGGTGTAAAGATGTTTGTTAGCCAAAGCAAATAGGCATTTATGACCTTCTGCCCTGGTGAACATGACTGAGTTCTGTTTCGGATCAATCTTTCCCATCTTCATTCGGTTTATATCGCTTGCAGAACCGACTGGAGTGATGATGGGCTTCTTCCTTAGAACATTAGCAACCTCTTGATCCAGCTTAGCCACCTCCAAAATATAGCAAACTAACATTCTCTTGAAATGGTCTATGATCGGATCATATTCTACCTCATTGACAAGAAGAATGTTGTGCAAGACAATCCAATCATGAGGGTTTAAGTTGGGAAGATTAGCCAGAGAGATGGATTGCTCGGATTTGTCAGATCCCCTCAAGACCTTGAATCTAACATTGACGAAGTTGCCTTCACGAACAGGTTTGAGAACCCGAACGTTGGTTATCTTCTGTGCGCTCCATGTCTGGTACTGAGGTTGGGCGGTCCTCAGATAATAGTCTACAAGTTCCCTATCAACCTTCGGGTAAGGATGGGGAACTTCAGCTATATGAGCGAATGCATGGAAGATAAAGGCTTTTCGGGTCAGGGGCATGTCAAACTGGGAATCGACCGAATTGACACGGTCTAAGGAGATGACCGGTTCTAACCAAAGAGTGCAAAGGGACTCAATGGCTTCTTTGATAAGCACTTCGAGAGTCCAAGGAGGAAATAAAGTTTTTCTGCTTTCAAGGAGATCATGAGCCTCCTTTATCTTCCTCTCCTTGGCCTCGGCTTCCCTGACGATGCGAGCGTTTTCATCCAGCTCCTTCTCTCTGGTCTGTTTCCTCACTAAGCTGACAATCGATTCTTGATCATCACTGTCGTCAACAATTTGTTTGGCTTTGCTTTGAGCACTTAAACCTGATGCAGGAACAGGTGTTGGTTTGGGTGCTTTCGGAGGGACAAGTGATGAAAATGGAAGAGATTGAGCTTTGGAACTTGAAGGGGATTTCGATTGAGCTGTGGGATTCTTTTCTCCCCCTTGTTTCGGATGGTCCTCCTGCTCAGGAATGCCTTCAATACGGCTAAGCAGGGCAAGAGCAGGAGCGAGCTTCTCTGCAAGAGTATGCCTCACCGAATAGTTAAGAATCGGATCATGGGCTTCGATAATATTAGACAAAGCTCCGTGGACATCTGAAACACAACTCCTGACCATAGCTTTCTCATACCAAAGAGAATCGATCTCCTTCTCGGCTTGAGAGAGCTGATGAGTTGCCAGAGTAAGCTCGGAAGATTTTCGAGCAAGCTCGTCCTTTGTGGTGGATTCGGCGACAAGAGAGGCTTGAAATGAAAGAAGACGATCTGCAACCGAAGATTGAAAAGATTGATTGTCTTCTTTGAGTTTCTGGCGGAAGCTGGCAAATTGGTCTTTTTCGGTTTCGAAAGAATGGACCAGCTTCTCCACAACGGTGCGAATCTTCTTGGTGTTTGTTTCTGATGCCGCCTGCAAAGACTCCAGCCAGATCTGGGCGTCTTGAAATAGTTTTTCGACTTTTTCGGTTGCAACAGCACTAGCCTTTGTCAATTTATCAATAGCAGCAGTAGCTGAGCTGATGGAGGCTTCGTGTGCTTTGGAGAGAGATTCCACCATTCCCTGAATGGCAGCCTCCGAAAAGTGAGATGTTGAGGAAGAGGAAGAAGCCACAAGATTGTCAATCTTCTCGTGGAGTTCCTTGATGTGATTTTTAGTAACTGGAGCATCATCATCATCATCACTTTGAAGTTGGTAGGGGCTATAGTAGATGGAATCAAAAACCATACCCTCCCCTCCCAAAAAGGTTTCGGTTTCAGCAGATGGAGTGGGAGATGAGGGTGCGGTGGGTGGTTCGGTAGTGGTAGTGGGTTCGGGAACGGAAGTGGGTTCAGGTTGTGCAGTTGGAACCCCCGTATCAGATACGTTGGTTGGAACCTCACTGGTGGTAGTTTTGGTGGCTTATGTGAAGAGTGGTGGGGGAATGGAAGTTGTTGTGGTTGGAAGAGTAGTAGAGGTAGTTATGGGGGGAATAGAAATAGGGTTAGATATGGAGGGAATGGAAATGGAGGAGGTTATGATGGGAATGGAAGAGGTTATGGTGGGAATGGAAGAGGTGGATATAGGAGAAGGGGAAGGAGGTTTTGATGAAACAGGTACCTCATGAGCAGGTGAGTGAGGAGGAGTTTTGCCTCTAGCCGACTCATCTGATTCAGAATGGTTATCTTCTGAGTCGTTGGATGAAGAAGAAAGAATAAGTTTTCTCTTCGGCTGTACTTTCTTCTTCTTCACTGGGGGGAAAGATCTGTCTTTGAGGGTTTTCGCTTCTTAGGAGAAGGACCCTTTGCCCCCTTTGCTGCTTTCTTGATCTTCCCTTTCTTGGGTTTCTTCCCTCTAGCAGCTAGTTTATCTGCATCATTGATGGACTGAACCATTTCCGCAGAAAGTTCCCGTGGACCCGAAGGACGAAAGTCCTTGTAGGCCTTCATCATTACGCTCTCCTTGGACACCCCAGCGGACATAGAATCCGGAATGGATCTAACAAAGGAAAACTTGGTCGGATCGGTAACAATGATCCTGGTGGTGTGAAAGACACTGATGGAGGAGAGAAGAGAACCTGCAATTATGGGAACGTGAAGTTTATCTGTGGCCCACTTGGTGATTAGCGTCCAAAATCTAGCGTAGGACGGCTGAGTGTGGCGAGAGGAGGTGGCTAGGCTCTAAATGAGTTGTTTCCAGAGAACCGAGCCATAGTCAAGGTTGATGCCGTGATATAGACCATAGAGAATGGTCATGAACAACTTGTTGGCTCCATTAGAACCAGAACTGCGCTCAGAGAGCCCTTTAAACAGAATGGTGAAGAAACCATTCCATGGAGGAGGGAGACACGACTTCTTGAACTTTGTGACCGTCGTGAGAATCTCCGTGTAGCCCATGTTGTAGAACATCGAAAATAACTGTCCTACTGTGATGGAATCGAGATTAACCCTAGATTCATCGGCTTCAAAACCTAGGAACCAACAGAATCGTTGCTTGGAGATGGAGGTCTTGTGAGAAAGAAGTTCAAAGTAGATTCGATCCACTGATCTATCATAATGGGCAGTGGAGAAGACCTGGGAAAGGCATTCCATGGGTACAATCTCGACCTTGGAAAGAGCGAGCACCAATGGAGAGTATTTGAGACACTCCACCGTGGGATACATATAATTCTCGTAAGCTTTAGGGTTTAAATCGATCACCAGACTTTGTTGAGCGCGGATGGGAAGAATGTTGGTACGGGAAGAGGTTTCCTGAACAGAGGAAGAGTCCGCCATTGTTGAATGTGGAAGATGATGAACAGTAGAGTATAAATCGCCTTATATTTCTCGTTTGATTTTTTTGAATCCTGTAAGTATGGAATGAAGTAGAGGTGTTCCTTTTATACAGTGGGTAGAGGAAAGAGAAAAATCATCCCACAAATCTTCTTGATACACGAAACAGTTTCGGATGTGACAGAAACGCGACGGTTGGCACCCCCGATGATGATGCATGAGAGAGAAAAATTGTTCCGTTTTGCACGCGTGCCCGTCACCTCACTATTGAAGTCGTTACTCTGTCGGCTGAGTCAGCATCTTATCTGTTAAATAGCTGTCATCCAAACATAAGATTATAATGGAACCGAACGAGATTTTTGGAAAATCAAAGATTTTCGTGCATAGAGTGTGACAGATAAGGAAATAAAGCGAGATATATGTGGGAATTTGTGATGTCAATATAGACACAAAACAGTTGATCACGGGCACGAATCACTTTCTTCAAGGTCAAGAGAGACCTTAAAGTGTCTGTATGGATTCCCGTTGAATTACGATCAAAACAGTTGTTATGATCTAATAGATATGTATCTGGGTAGATAGGATGATTATGTGTTGTTAAGATCTATTAGATCAGTATCTAGGTAGATAAGATGTTACTACGCCTAGTGGTTTGTAGATCAGTTTGACTGTCTGTAGACTGTATGTGGTTATCTGATATATGTGCATATCTGATTGGTGGTTGAGGCATTAATGCTTTATGTATAAGCCAACAGACCAGGACATTCCAACCTGATGGTTGTGGAATGAGACAATTCCATCTAGAGGATGATTAGACTTATAGTATGTGGGCATTCCAACCCGATGGTTATCGGCCGAGAGTATTCCATCCCGAGGATGATTGGAATCATAGTATGTGGGCATTCTAACCCAATGGTTGTGGGATGAGATTATTCCATCTTGAGGATGATTAGACTCATAGTATGTAGGCATTCTAACCCGATGGTTGTAGGTCGAGAGTATTCCATCCCGAGGATGATTGGACTAATAGTATGTGGGCATTCCAACCTGATGGTTGTGGGCCGAGGGCATTCCAACACGATGGTTGATTGGGACTATAGTATGTTGTTATTATGTGTGTATTGTTGTGTATGGGTATTTTTGGGGGAACTCACTAAGCTTCGTGCTTACAATAGTGAATTTTGTTTCAGGTACTTCAGATGATCGATGGAAGGCGAATGCTTGATCGTGCACCTCCTCGTTTTTCATGTTATGATTTATGGGAAAACTCTTATATTCAATTATTTTGAAAATAATTTGTAAGCAATTGTCACACCCCAGAACCGGACGGCGGAAACGTCCGATGGCTCTTGTGACTCAAATTGAATACCATCACAATGAATATACATGAATCATGACATAACTCATCATCATGCATTGAAATATTACAACTGATATCGTTTACATTCAGTACATTGTTTTAGACATTACAATTTCATAACATAACCCATTCGATAGGAAATCTAAGCAAAACACCATGACATAACTTGGTACTTATTCTTCGGCTTACCTGTTATCTGAGAATACAAGTTATTTTGAAAAACGTCAACATATGAAATGTTGGTGAGTTCATAAGGAATGTTATGGAAAAATGATTTTTGTGGAGTTTGAAAACCCAGAAAATCCAATATTTTCTAAAAGGAGTATTTGTTTATAAAAAGTGTGAAGATCCGTAAATATGCTTGTCGATTTTATAAACATGTATAGTTGTTGAACTTTGTATACATCACATAGGTAAAATGTTGAACTCCCCGAGAAAACCCGATGTTTTCCCAATACGTAATATACATGACTTGTTTATTGTTATACCGATACAACGATTGTTTTCAATTACCCAGGTAACATTGGATTAATTAAGGTTTGTGAGTTGTTACAATCACGCATTACTGAAAATGACTAGTTTATAACTAAAAATTACGAACGATCCTTAAGGCGTTGTCCGTACTACTCACTTAATCCAACCACCCTGACTTCTCTTGATTTACACCACGAATTTGTTTACTCGATTTCTCGTAAGCCCAACAACCGAGGAGAAAGGAGGGTACGAAGCCCCCTTTATTTCCATAAGTTATTCAAGGCTATCGGCAATGCGAAAGGCACTTGGCCCGACTCGCATTTGACTTCTCGACTTCACTAGCAGTACTAATGGACCATTGGGGCCCAATAACACAATAGAGCTATGGAAAGTCCTTTTACATGAAATTACGTCATCGAAGGACCATTAACATGTAAGCATGTTCCCTTCGGGCCAAGAGATCATGTTATTGGGCAAGCAAGGCCCAACTAGCACGATTTGAAACTTCCAAGCCCAAAGTTTGTATGTTGACTTATCATAGTTAGCATGTGTTTAACGAATTGTTTTGCTTTGACAATTTTGTTTTGTTGTTGATTCAAGACCGACTCAATTTGATTTATACCGCTATTTATTGTTGAAGGTGTAATTGTTTTCCGTTTTGTCGATTTTCGCGGGTTTGTATTTTGTATTATTGATTTACTTTATTTGAAAATGTAGTTTGGCCCTTTTCATTTCCTTTTTTTTAAATACAATAACCCCTTTGGCCCTTTTATATAAAAGTATTTCATTTTTGGTCCTTAAAACACCTTTATTGACACTTTGGTATACTTTATTTTGTGAACACACATTTTTAACCCAATGTTTGTTTAGTGGCAACTTCAGCCCCTCTAGAGTAGTGTTTCTCGGTTTAGGACTCATTTTTCACAACTTTTACAATGTTAGCCTAAAATCTAAAAAGTTTGCATTTTAGTCCTTTTTGATAATGAAAAACACTTTTGAACCTTAAAAACATTTTATTATGCTGATTACCCCCTGTTTTAAAGAAAGTTGCAATTTCAGCCCCTCAAACTTATAAAATTCGCATTTTGTGGCTTATTGGGTCGAAAAGCCCAAATCTATCCCATTAGGTTCAAAATTTACATTTTTAGTCCCTTGAAAATGTTGTTGTCTAGAAAAATTATTATAGAAATTGTTTAGAACCTTTTGACCCTCCAGAAACTATAAATTTGTCGTTTTGTACCCATTTTCTTGTATTCTCCCCCATAAAACTCATAAAAACCGAAAAGGAAGGGGTATGAAACTCACCTTGAGTTGTGGATCGGTTTTGAAGAAGATTTGGAGAGGTTTGGTGCTATTTTCGGCCCTAGCAAGCCTTCCTTTGTTGATTTCAAACATGGAGGGTTTCTAAGAGAGTGATCATGATTTTTCATGGGTTAGGAAGAGATTTTTGATAAAACAAAGAATCTAGATCATAGATCCAAGCATGATCTTACCTTAGATGAAGAATTTGTGGAATCATTTCCTTGAAAAGCTTCCTAATCTCGAAAACTTGGTGAAGAAATGAGAGAGTTTCTTGAGAGGATTTTTGAGTGAAGTGAGGGTGTGTGTGTTTGGGTTCGGCCGAGCGGAAGAAGGAGAGGAGAGAAGAGAGAGTGTTTGAGGTGATGGTTGTATAGAAGCATGAGATATTGCATGGAAGACCTGTTGGGTTTTGAGCATTCTAACACTTCCTAAGTGTACATGCAACCCTAATAACCTTGAATCTATGTTTTCTCTATATACATGCAAATTTCTTTTTCAAGGTTATTTCCTAACTAGCAAGGCATGGGGATTACATAAAACATAAAGAACTAGTAGAAATACATACCTTGTTGTCGCTTGGATTCCTTCAAAACTTTGTGAGCCTAGCACCCCAAATGTTGTGCCTCAAATGCTTCACACAACACTACAACCTTCGAATAACTAGAGAGAATATTTCTACACTCCAAAATTGGCTATGCCCTCACAAGAATACTCTAGTGCCAATTTTGCATGCTATAGGGTTTCTTTTATAGTGTGTCATAATTAGGAGTTACAAATGTAAACCCTAATTGTCATGACTCTTCATTTCTCATGACCCATGGGTTTGTAACTCCCATGGACTATCCATGGAGCTCCATATGGTTATAACCAAACCCATAAACCATGGATCATTAATCCACCATAAAAGAATTGACGATTGTCATAATCAACCCTATATATTTAATTAGTCTCACTTTGATCACCAAATTAATTCTAGATTAATACTTGATCAAATACTAATTAAATAATACTATTATTAATATATTAGAACTTATAATATATTAATAATCATAAGTGCCTTATTCTCTCATTTAGTCTATCCAAGTATTGAAATGACATGCAACCCAAATGGACCATGCCGGGTCGGGTCAAGTTCATACCAAATAAAGTTATGGACTTAGACACTATATCCAACAGTCTCCCACTTGGATAAGTCTAATAACTATATTTGCAAATACGACTTCAAAATCCGACTAGCAATCGTAGCTCTTTCAAAGTCTCTCGGAACTGAGATGATGATGATACGCCATTTAAGATAAGTGATCATATAATCCTCTGTTCTCATGATATCAGCCGGACAAACACATGGAACATGGTCTTACTTATTGTCCAGTATTTGTTTCTCGATCTTCGATTTGTTTCGACATAGAACTAAATTGAACACATCAATTAGGTTCTGACCGGGCCCGGTACATAGGTCAAAACCAAATCATCGAGGGGCCCAGATATCGCTTCTATTTCTAGAAGGAACAGATAAACTTCGACTGATATGCTTGTACTAACTACTTGTTGAATTATTCACAAAGGCACGTTTTATAACATCGAGTTACCAATGCGTTTTCGTATAATCAATGAATAACCAACTCATAGTCAACAACTCATATCTCTAGGTTTGAAGATTTATATGATATTACCGTCTCACGATCACTCGAGATAAATTCCATGAAGTGATGCAAGTGAGCGTGGGTTGAATCCAATACTCAGCCCTTATGAGTACTCATGAATGTTGTAGCAACCATTGCATTGTCTAAAGCACTTTAGACAAATCATACAAGCCAAATTCTTGACAGTCTTGATTCATATCTACTTCCAACATATGACTGACTGTGGATGGTTTGAATAATATGATATATTCCATAACATATTTATTCTGGAAGTTAAAACATGCAAAGTGAAACACAAGAATAATACTTAATCCTATATGGCCCCAACACTTGGGTGTAAATAAAACAACTTTTATCTAAACACCATATTGATTACTCATTAATTATGTTTCGATTAATCAACTTTATGCTTGAATTAAAACATTAGTTGTCGCATGCTCCAAGCACGTACACTATGTTTTTCCAAACAACAATTATGCCATACTCCAAGTATGCATACTATATTTACATATGGTCCTCTCTTTGTGAAATAGATCAATTGTCAATATTCCAATGATGCTCATTTCACAATTCCAATCCTTGTTGTAAATGCAAGAATACCAAACTCTTGCCATTTACTGTAATCTGTAAGATTCTAAACTTATATGCAATGATCCCTTAGTAACGACTATGCACAGAAGTCACAGAGACTTGGCAGCATACATTACAAAGTATTCCAATGGGAAACAATTTCATGGAAATGAAGTCTCAAATTCAAAGTACATTCCTTTGAACATCCTTCTTAGCATTAAGTTCTTTAATCTTACACAGATTCAAAGAATAACTTCCACCTATGGAAACAATTCCATATTACCATTTTGACTATCACTTTTGAACAAGAGTTGCCTCTTTACAAAATATGTCAATATGGTCCTTACTCTATACTTCTAATTGTCCATGAGCAACCAATCTTTGGTAAACCTCATATTGTCCTTGACAATTTTGCTTAATCACTTTAGTCATTTCCAGTTCTATTCCTTTTTCCATCTTAATGCCCTAGGCATTTGGAAAATTTAGAATGGATGAATATTATAGCACGTATAATCAAACCTATACCCAAAGCATATGGGACATGATTTATGCTATAAAATTTTTATTTGCCATGCTCTCAAAATTCGAACTATGAAGAGGGATGTCGTAATCATAATCGAATTTTGAGAACGCAACATATATAGAATTTCCTTATGTTGAACCATTCCAGCATAACATTCATATATATTCTTGACTAAAGTAGATTAAATTCTCAATCTAAGCTTGTAGAATTGGAGTGAAGTATAGAATCCTCTCCCTTAATTATAGCAAAACAACTTTCAAAGCAACTTGAAACTTTTGTTTTCTATAAATAACATTGCTAACTTGCAATACTAAACATAATCATCATGCTCCCACTAGCATAATGATTACCAGCATAACACTTTATGCTCCCACTAGCTTTGACATGTACTCAGAAATCAACTGGACTTCTAGAAATCAATACTTTATTGACTTTCTTACCAAAGTTCATATTTCTGATACTAGATTGCTTTGATAAGAATTTATCAAAAACATACACCTTTCCATAGATAGCTCACATGTTTATCTAGACCTTTTGCAATTCTCACTAGCTAGTGTGCCGGTTAACCACGCACGCTCCACTAACTATATGAGAATGCAAATATCACAACCGCTATCTACTTAAAATCTTCTTAGTGGAAACGTTTCCTTACCATCATTTTCATGAATCGAAGAGAAACCTTATGACACTTATATTTTATGGTGTATGTGTTCTTTTCCATGTGAATTTTGTCAAAACCATAATCACATGACTAGGTTAGTGACACTTCCAAATTCATATGGACTGAACTTGTGCAATCTTAATTTCTTGCCACCTGGTAGCACAATGCCCACCATTGCTTCCGGGTTGTTATGAAAACAATTGAGAACTCATAGAACTCACAAGCATAATCAACTTTCAACTGGAATAGACATAGAAATAAGAACACGATAGGTTACAAACCTCAAGTCGTGGGCTAGTGATTAACAAAACTCTTGACTAGTTCTTGAAACTATTTCAGAATCTTTTAGACTCCCACTGTCCTCTTGACATATAAGACTTATCTTTGTCAAGAACCATTCCTTGACAATACAAATATTCAAGAGCTAGTGCGGATTCTTATCAAGTTAAACACTTCCCATAATTGGACTTAGTTGGTCTTTGCTTTATCCAAAACATCACAACTAACCAACCTTAAATGTACAAGAGTATGACACATCTTACTCTACATTTGATAAGTGTTATAAACTTTCTAAAGATTATGTCACTCAATGGCTCAATCTTGGAGTATGACTCTAAGATTTAATGTATGATTTATCTTTTGATTTAACCATTTCAACAACTCATGATTCCTCTCCTTAGCCAAAAAAATGAACTAAGGTGTCCTTAGAGGATCAATTGTGATCTGGTTTCATAATCAGTAAGATAACCATAAAACAAAATACACAAGTACTCTCCCATCTCTTCAGATTGAAGAAACTTTTATCTTTCTGCCTTATTTGATTCTTCTTATTCATTCTGCCATACATTGAAACTTTTCCAATGTTTCAGAATTACACTTAAACTCGTAAGCATAACCATATTTACTAAACTTTAGTAAATCATAATGAATAATCTTATCTACCTTTGTGGTGGACCTAACTAGTTCACAACTTAATGTACCCGATCCGTTAGTCCTTCGCTTGAATCACATGCGAATGTGAACAAGGAATTAGTCTTAATTTACCAAAGATGAAGATTCTCATTCATCACACAATACAACTTGCATGATTCCAAGTTTCTATCCAAATGAAACTTGGGTGATGAGAATCTTTCCTTATTTGGTAAATTATGACACTACCACTAATGAAAGAATCAAATCCATTTACCCATATTGCTTATCAATGGAAACATATAAGCAACAACCTTTTTCACAAATGCCATTGTAAGGATACTTAAAGTAAATAAAATCAAAACCATTTTCTTTTATTTTAAAACTTTGTGGAAAACTTATCCTTACAATCCATATGAAAAACTTGTTGTTATCTATTCCTAAGCAATATATCATAACTCTTAAGTAAGAACTCAAAATTCTGATCACCGAACCATGCGATCGAAATCCATCTTCACGATCAGAATCAACATATACTTTCTTTAAGTTTCTTCACTCTTCTTTGATTCTTAAACATCAATATGTGACCCAGTCACATCATGCAATAAGAATCTCATAATAGAAACTTAATAGAGTTAGATAATGGACTTTACCTAAAGCAGAGTCAAACATTTGACTTTACTATCCTTATGGACTTTTAGGTAAATTTGGAAGCTTCGCAACCAATGCCCTTCCTTTAGAAACATATGGACTCTTTGGAAACGGTACACGGGACTATCACAAACTTAGCCTTTCTCTTTACCATTTGGTCAACCGAGTTGACTATGGCCAATCCCTTTCAATTGGGAAGAGAAAGTTTTTCTGGACTTCCAATGTTACCATTGTCAATGTCCATGGAAGTTTGGGAAGTTGATCTTCCAATCAAATTTTGCTTTACCAATGCTCCAAATCATTTCTGATTCAGCATCATGAAGCAAATAGGTAAGATCATTACGGGTCATGTCGTGATTTGTCATCAGGGAGTGACCAAGTCAACAGCCAGCTACCTTGAGACTTCGACACCCGACTCTCCCAGCTTGTCAATATGTGACTTAATATCCAACACCTAAGCACATATAGACTTTGTTTTCCAATACGGATTGAGTGACTTAGAACTTATCATGTCTTGAAACTTGTGGGATAGGGAGATTTATTGGAGTAGGTGAAGGAAGTGAAGTATGATTTTCAGTCCCACTAATGCACAACAAAGGGATTGATCTTTCACCTTGATTGCCATTCGGGATATCATCTTCATTAGGAAGCTTCTTCCTAAGATTTGGGAAGACCATAACTGTGTAAACTAGACATCTATAATGGGAGAAATTCAAGTTAGTTGATTTAAAGTCCTTAATATAACACCCAATATGAAATATTAAGGCTAATACCCAATAACCTATTTATAACTGGAAGAGGGATGCCGTAATCCAAATTATAAAATAGTTAAAGGTATGTAAATGACGAATTACCAATTTCCACCATCAAAAACGAAATATAACTAAGTTTTAATTGGATTTGAAACTCCTAGATCCTTTGAGATACATTGAACTTTTCAATGGCATGTTTGAATCTCGAATGTGCCCTCTCAAGTTTGTGACTGGGATGCCGAGGATCACAAACAAGGTGTGAATAACCATACAAATTGACTTGGTACCCTTAACAATATTACCTAATCGATGTGCCGGTTAACCACACACGCTCCACCGATCTATAATAAAGTCAAGTTACACTTTGCCACTCTTACTAGTCCATGTTAGTGTGCCGGTTAACCACACACGCTCCACTAACGACTTGGTAAGGTAGAAAGTGTAATTTTATGGGCTAGCACCAATTTCACATTTTCCTAAAGTAACTAAGATTGGGAATTTATAATGTATAGTTACTTTATAACGCATTATACTTTTAATGAGTATTTAAAGTCGTATCCTACCCGTTCGGCTAACGACCCTCCACCGATCAAGGAAGCGGTGGGTGAGAATGGACACCCATTAAGTCACCATTTTATAGGCAACAACCTTATACCCCCCTTATAGACCGGCTTCGTGAATGAGGCCTACTAACGGTAAGATTGACATATTCTTATACATATCTATATAATTAAAATTATAATAATAGTATAAGGGTGTATTTTAAACATTTAAAATACTTGGTGGTTTAATCTATTAATTAAACTATACTCTTAATTTAATTAAACTTAAATCATGTCTTTATGGAATTATTAACTCTTTTAATTAAACACTTTAATTAATTTAATGAAGTCCATAAAGTTTGAATTTTTTTTTTAACTTTTAAAAAAAAAAATTTGGAATTAAAGTGTAAGACTTTACAAATTCCAAAACTTGAGGGCAAGTATTGAAACTATTTCAAGACTCTTCAAATTTGTAACTTATGAGTTTTAATGGTTCATAATGTTGAAGACTCTTCATTTTATGAAACCTACTATTCTTTAATGACAACTTTTAAAAAAGTGACTTTTGGTTATCTATAACTTGAGGACAAGTTATGGACACCATTATTGCCATTAAGATCATGAATTAAACTCACATGGAGGTTACACATAATTCTTATGATCTTCTAAAAACTCATAAGAACACAAATTCATGTCAAGCAATTTCAAGAAATTATATAAACATATACAATACTTGAAAATTGATAAAAATCATGTAAAATGGGTTAACATAATCATTATCAATTTTGAAAAACAGATTTTACAAGTTCAAAACAGATTGGGATAATGATCTTAACCCATTTCCAGCAACAAAATGCGAAAAATTGTCCGACACGCTCCTACTCGTCGAGTGCATGATTCTACTCGTCGAGTAAGATGAATTTGTTCATGGACTCGGCGAGTCCTCCCCATGAACTCGGCGAGTCCAGTCGTCAGTGAGCAGATTTTTCGTTTTTTTTAAGCTGTTTTGCATCAAGTATACAGAAAACAATCCTAGGCTCTGATACCACTGTTGGGTTTTGAGCATTCTAACACTTCCTAAGTGTACATGCAACCCTAATAACCTTGAATCTATGTTTTCTCTATATACATGCAAATTTCTTTTTCAAGGTTATTTCCTAACTAGCATGGCATGGGGATTACATAAAACATAAAGAACTAGTAGAAATACATACCTTGTTGTCGCTTGGATTCCTTCAAGACTTTGTGAGCCTAGCACCCCAAATGTTGTGCCTCAAATGCTTCACACAACACTACAACCTTCGAATAACTAGAGAGAATATTTCTACACTCCAAAATCGGCTATGCCCTCACAAGAATACTCTAGTGCCAATTTTGCATGCTATAGGGTTTCTTTTATAGTGTGTCATAATTAGGAGTTACAAATGTAAACCCTAATTGTCATGACTCTTCATTTCTCATGACCCATGGGTTTGTAACTCCCATGGACTATCCATGGAGCTCCATATGGTTATAACCAAACCCATAAACCATGGATCATTAATCCACCATAAAAGAATTGACGATTGTCATAATCAACCCTATATATTTAATTAGTCTCACTTTGATCACCAAATTAATTCTAGATTAATACTTGATCAAATACTAATTAAATAATACTATTATTAATATATTAGAACTTACAATATATTAATAATCATAAGTACCTTATTCTCTCATTTAGTCTATCCAAGTATTGCAATGCCATGCAACCCAAATGGACCATGCCGGGTCGGGTCAAGTTCATACCAAATAAAGTTATGGACTTAGACACTATATCCAACAAGACCTCCATGTAAAAATGAGGTGGCAAATCTTAAAAGTCAACTCTCCCTTTTATTTGGGCTTGGGCCTAGAATGGAGAGGGAAGAAAGAGTATTTGGGCTTAAATGCTTAAGCCTAAATTTTATAGTTATGTTGAGTGATTTTTGGCCCAAATAAATATGAATATGATTTTTATGACCTATTAGGGCTAAATCTGGTTAGTTATGTCCCAATAAGCTCCATTTAAATATTTTGTTTCATTCGAGGCCCAATATGGCCCAAAATATTAAAATAAATGAAAGTGGGTCCAATTATAGCCCTTTCAATAGTTCTAAGCCCAAGATAGTCCAATTGGAAGCTTATTGGTCCATTGGGCCCAATAAGGAAATCCTAATCCAAAATGGACTTAAACAAGGATTTCTAAGTTTTCCAATTGTTTGTTGACTATTTGTAGTGCTTGTATGAAGTGTTTGATTGAAATTCTGTTGTAATAGAGTAAGCATCATGCATGCTTTCATGTTTTTGATTCATTGTTGTCATAAGTGTTGTAGTTACAAGGCACCAAAATTTCTAGTTGTGACATCATCCCCCCGTTAGAGGGAATTTCGTCCCGAAATTCTTTTGAAAGCTAGATTTAAGAATGCTAGAATAGATGAGGGTACTTTTGCTTCATTTGATCTTCGCGTTCCAATGTGAATTCTGGTCCACGCTTTGCGTTCCACTGTACCTTCACAATCGGGATGCGACTTTGCTTGGTACGCTTCACCTCCCTGTCCATGATTTCGACTGGTTCTTCGACGAACAGGAGATTCTCGTTGATTTCAATTTCATCAAGGGGAATGACGAGAGTTTAGTTGGATAAACACTTCTTTAGGTTGGATACATGGAACACGGGGTGTACGTTGTTGAGCTCAACGGATAGCTGCAGTCTGTACGCCACTGGACCTATTCGGCTAAGGATCTCGAAAGGTCCAATGTATCGTGGGTTCAGTTTTCCCCGTTTTCCAAAAGGAATGACCCCTTTCCAGGGTGAAACTTTTAACAGTACTCGATCTCCGACCTGAAACTCCAATGGCTTTCGTCGTCTATCAGCATAGCTCTTTTCTCGGTCACGCGATGCTTGTAGTCGAGCTCTGATTTGAACTATCTTTTATGTGGTTTCATGTATGATCTTCGGTCTCATTAATGTCTTGTCTGATGCTATTTCCTTTGCTAGCTGGGTGTCGCCCACCTCAGCCTAACACAACGGGGATCTACACTTACGTCTATATAGCGCTTCGAAAGGAGCGAGTTTGATGCTCGAATGGTAGTTGTTGTTATAGGAGAATTCAACTAAGGGTAAGTGGGTATCCTAGGACTTCCCAAATTCTATCACGCATGCGCGAAGCACGTCTTCGAGCGTCTGGATGGTTCGTTCGCTTTGACCATCCGTTTGTGGGTGATAAGCAGTGCTCATGTCGAGATGGGTTCCCAGTGCTTTCTGAAGTGATTGCCAAAAATGTGAAATGAACCTACTGTCTCTGTCTGAGATGATAGACACTGGCACTCCGTGAAGCTTCATGATTTCTCGAATGTATATTCTCGTTAGTCTCTCCATCTTGTAGGATTCTTTTATTGGCAGGAAATGGGTGAATTTCATCAGTCAATCAACTATTACCCATATAGTGTCTAATCCATCTAATGTCTTGGGTAGCTTGGTCACAAAGTCCATAGAAATCTCTTCCCATTTCCACTCGGGGATTATTGATTGTTGTAATAACCCCGAGGGCTTCTGGTAGTCCACCTTTACTTTGGCGCAAGTAAGGCATTTGGTGACATAGGTGGCAGTTTCTGCCTTCATGTTAGGCCACCAATAATGTTGTTTAATATCCAAGTACATTTTGTCCGAACCTGGATGGATGGATTATCGCGTCTTGTGAGCTTCATTCATGACTACCTCCCTAAATCCTCCAAGTTTAGGGACCCAAATACGGTTCATGAAATAGTATACTCCGTCCTCTTTCACCTTGAGATTCTTCCCCATTCCGCGTAATGCTTCTCTTGCTCTGTTTTCCGCGTAATGCTTCTCTTGCTCTGTTTTCCGCCTTCATGGCATCTGACTGGGCTGCCCTGATCTGAGTGGTTAGGTGAGATTGGATGGTTATTGAGAGAGTTTTCACACGACGGTTAGAGTACTTTTTACGACTCAAGGCATCAGCTACCACGTTGGCCTTGCCTGGGTGATACTTGATTTCACACTCGTAATCGTTTAATAGTTCAACCCATCTTCGTTGCCTCATATTCAACTCTTTTTGATTCAAGATGTGCTAGAGACTCTTGTGGTCCGTGAAGATGGTGCACTTCGTACCATAGAGATAATGCCTCCAAATCTTCAGAGCGAAGACCAGTTCTCCCAATTCCAGATCATGGGTTCTATAATTCACTTCGTGTGTCTTTAGTTGGCGGGATGCGTAAGCTATCACTTTTCCACGCTGCATGAGAACGCAATCTAAACCCTGATTTGACGCGTCACAGTAGACCACGAAATCTTCCGTTCCCTCTGGTAGAGATAGTATAGGGGAACTGCAGAGTCCTTGCTTCAGAGTTCATAATGCAACTTCTTGTTTGTTCGTCTATTCGAATGGTACTCCCTTTTGTGTAAGCGAGGTAAGTGGCTTGTCAATCTTAGAGAAGTTCTGAATGAACCTCCTATAGTAACCTGCTAGGCCTAAGAATTGGCGAATTTCTGTGGATGTTGTCGGAACTGCCCATCCTTCGATGCTTTTGACCTTAGAAGGATCCATATGTATTCCTTCCTGACTAACAACATGACCCAAAAAGTTCACGCTACGGAGCCAGAACTCACACTTGGAGAGCTTTGCGTATAGCTTCTCCATTCGCAGGGTTTCTAGGATTTTTCGGAGATGTTGGCCATGCTCTTCTTCGCTTAGGGAATAGACTAGAATGTATTCAATGAAAACAATAACAAAGTTATCGAGGAATGGTCGGCATATTCGATTCATTAGGTCCATGAATGCGGCAGGGGCATTCGTTAGACCGAAGGGCATTACGACAAATTCATAATGTCTGTAACGAGTTCGAAAAGCGGTTTTGGGAATATCCTCTTCCCGGACCTTGAGTTGATGGTACCCAGATCGTAGATCTATCTTATAAAAGTAACTAGATCCTTGGAGCTGGTCAAATAGATCATCGATTTGTGAGAGTGGATAGCGATTTTTGACAGTGGGCTTGTTTAGCTCCCTGTAATCGATGCACATCCTAAAAGATCCGTCCTTCTTTTTGACAAAGAGAACCGGAGCTCCCCATGGCGAGTAGCTGGGTTCGATGAATCCTTTTCCTAGGAGTTCACTGAGTTGGCTGGACAATTCCTGCATCTCAGCAGGACCTAGTCGGTAAGGCGATTTAGCGAGGGGAGTTGCTCCTAGAACATAATCAATTCGGAATTCAACTTGTCTCTTTGGGGGTACTCGAGGAAGATCTTCAAGAAATACATTTGGGAATTCACGTGCTACTGGAATGTCTCAAACGTTAACCTCTTCCTTGGTTTTATCCACTATATGCGCCAGGAGCGTCAAATCGTTCTTTCGCAGGTGCTTCTGTGCCTGGACGCACGAGATGAGGCGAAGGTTCGTGTTAGGTTTGTCTCTGTAAATAACTAGGGTTTCGTGATCAGGAAGGTAAAGGCGAACGGCCTTCTCGTGACACATAATTTCAGCATGGTGGGGGCTTAACCAGTCCATGCCAATAATCACATCAAAACTCCTAATGGAAATAGGCATTAAGTCTATTCGGAAGACGTGTTGATTTAGAGTTAGGGTACATCCGATGTAGACTTCCCCAGTAGATTCGGTTTTCCAATTGGCCATTTCCACCGTAAAGGTTTCATTGAGCTTCTGGGGTTGTTGTTTTAATATATGTTTAAACTTGTTGAATATTTTAAGTGTTGCGTCTTGGGTTATTTGTTTTGTAATCGGATTGGGCTTATCCATCCGTAGTTATCTAGAATAGTTTCCTTTATCTAGATAAGTTGTTAGGGTTTTGTTATAAATATATGCATGCATGTATGCGTATATAAAAGATTAGTCGTTCACGTTGATTCTTGTAACCCTAGTTTTTACCCTACAGATTGAAGTTCTTAATCGAGCTCTTCTGGGGTATTTTGCATTAATCATTCGACATCTTCATTGCAATACTTGTGTTCTTATTTACGTTCTGATTAATATTTTGCTTAGAATCATACGATCCTAATAGAACTTTGTTCTAACAATTGGTATCAGAGCAGGAGATTGTGTTCGTCGATACACTTCTCTTCTGTATTCACAAATAGTTAGGGTTTCCGCTTTTATCGAAGTCGTTGTCTTCTTAACGACGATTACTCAGCTTTTGATAAAACCCTAATCTTAAGTTTACAGGTAAGATTCTAGCAGCTCACCATGTCTCATGAAGATACGCATTCAAACCCTATTAACAACTCAAACAGCATCTGTTCTACAACCAGAATACCCATACTCTACACTCAAGACTACGAAGTATGGGCTCATCACTTTGAAGATTACGTGGTTGGATCCAAAGATAATGGCTATCTCATCTGGGAAGCTATTGTTCTTGGATCGTTCGTGCACTCAGAACCAAACACCATCGTCAAGACACAGAAAGATTACAACAAGTTGGTAACAAATGTTCAAAAGATGCCGCAAGATGAGAAGGACAAGATTCTGTGTAATGTCAAAGCCATGCGAATGATAAGATTCTCCTTACAATATGACACCTTTCCGCTTGTAGGCTCATGCACAACTGCTAAGGAAATCTGGGATAGGTTGAAGGAACTCTACTCAACTGATGAGGATCTGGAACACTCCATTCAAATTCTGTTGCTATCAGAATTCGGAGCATTTGAACAGAAACCTAAAAAGAAGCTCATTCAGACCTTTGATCGGTTCAATCATCTTTTAAGTAAGATGATCAAGCATGGAATTGAAAGGAAGGTGATCGAACAGAAAGTTACATTCATGAACGGGCTCAGACCAGAATGGATGGTTGTGGTTTCCACTGTGAAGGCGCATGAACAGTTCAAATCCTACTCTCTAGCGAAACTAGTTGGCATATTGAAGTCACATGAAAGTGTTGTAACTAAGGAGGCGAAAGTGGTCTCTGGCATGGGATCACTGGCTCTTGTCTCTAAAGGAAAAAGTACTGTTGAAGAAGAAGAAGAGTCAGACATGTTAGAATGTGATCTTACAAGTGAGGAGTATGCCCTGATGATAACAAATCCAAAGAAATTTGCTAGAAGAAAATTTCCTACCAATAAGAACAGAAATTGGCAAGGAAGTTACAGTTCCGAGAAAGTAAAAGAAGAAATGAAAGGCTCTTCCCAAAAGGTGGAAGAAAACAACCTTGCGGGAGACTCTGGATACGACTGCAATTACTGTCATGGCAAGAACCACTTTCCCAAAGATTGCATGTTAAGAAAAATGGTTGAGAAGAAAGAGGGTGAAGACGATGAAGCGTATTATATGCGAAAACTTGAAGAAGTCAAAAAGAAGAAGGCTTCCAACAACTCGATGAATGCTCTAATTGTACAAGAAAATACAGGGGAAGATGAGTTTGTCGGTGTAGAAGTCTGGTCAACAGATTCTGAAGACGAAGAGGTTAGAAGACCCACGCACGGAAAGGCGTTTCTGGCAAAGAATGGAGGTTCTGGTGGAAAATGCCTGATCATCACTGTCGGATCATCAACCGAACGTGCAGACACAGAACCGAACATGACTGAGAACAAGTGTTTTGCAGCCAAGCCAATGAGTGAGAAGATCAACGACTGCAATCGATTGATCAAGAAGGTACATTTTCTCCTTGAATCTCTTAAAATTTCCAAAACTGAATATCTAGAAGAATTAAATGAACTAAACTTTAAATTTAACAACCTAAGTAGCAGGCTCATGCAAACACGCTTAGCAAACTCTAACCTAATTGACCAACTCGGCAGGGTGTCTTCAAAAAGCGAAGAGAGAAGGATCTGGATTGAGCAGAAGGAAGCAGAGTTAGTTAGGGCTAAGGATGAGAGTATTTATTTGCAAAGAGACAATTTGAAATTATTAAAACAAAGAAATGTTTTCTGTTTAATTGCTAAGCGTCTTTATACTAATATTGCTCAATTACATCTTAATTGTGAAATTGGAAAGAAAATACATAAAATGATTTTGCCCTTTTTTGAATTTAAGGAAGATGATGTTATAGCAGAGTGTGAATCAGAAGTTTCCTCTGAAGAAACACCCATGTCATATAGGCTAGGTTTAGATAAAATAGAAACTTTCATCGATTCTAAGGAACATAAAAGTATGTTAAGAGATATCTTAGATGAAAATGATAGGATGAATATTAAAACCGAAACTATACAAACATTCGATGAATCAAATGCCAAAATCATCAAGGATAATAAAATTATAATAGATAATACTTCTGAATTTGAAACAGAGAGTGAGATGAGTGAAATCTCAGTATAGGATGTTATTGATTGTTCTGAGTTTGTGAAAGATGAAGCCAAGAGTGAAAACCCTCTTATTTCAGAAAACTCAGTTGAGTTTGCTCGTCTGTCAAAGGAACAGAAGCCTAAATTCAAAGAAAAAGCTATGGTTTATCAGAAGGTACAGACCGTACCAAACCAAGTGTATGATGTGACTGGAGTCACTCAAAGACAAACAACTGAATTAAGTACGATAGTTGAAGAGGATAATGTTGAAGGATGCGAAGACTATTTCTGGTCTGCTCCCATTGACAATGCAGATGAGACTGTGGGTCTGTCTGAGAGAACCACATGGAGAGTCAAAGGGCGATACATACCAGAACCCATCAATAAACCTTCAAGTTTCGATATTCCCAGCACAAGCGGAACGAAAGATGTTCCTGAAGAACCATCAATGCAACCTGACGCTCCAATCGAAGGAAAAGAACCGAAAGGTCCACTCAAGAGACAGGAAGCATCGGCAGTTCAAACTAAGGAACGCACCGAAACCAGAGTGGAAGACAAGAGAATGAAGGAGAAATCAGAGTCAAGTTTCAATGTTCACAAATCTCAGAAGGAGCTAGCTGAATAGAAAAGACTCAGAAATCAGTGATATGCCTCGAATCTAAATGAATGGAAAAGGCATTGGAATTCTCAAAATCCTAACTATGAATCTCCTAGGAAAGAATCCATGGATAAAGGGAAGAAAAAGTTAAAGGAAGATTTTGCTCCTAACTCCTATTATTCCAAATCCCAAAACCAAAAGTCAAGTCTCGGTTCTAAACCAAGATTCGTTTCTCAACCAAGTCTCGGTTCTAAACCAAGATTCGGTTCTCAACCGAGTGTCGGTTCTAAACCAAGATTCAGTTCTCAACCGAGTGTCGGTTCTAAACCAAGTTTCGGTTCTCAACCGAGTGTCGATTCTAAACCAAGTTTCGGTTCTCAACCGAGGTTCAGTCCTAAACCAAGTTTCGGTCCTAGACCAGGTTTTCATCATCAATCCAAGTTCAGTCCTTACACCAGATTCAGTTCTGACACTGGGTTCGGTCCCAATACTAGATATGGATCCTCCAGGTTCCAATATAAACATAAGCGACCCTCCCCTAAACCTAAGAATCAAACGAAAAACACTAAACTAACTAATAAAGATACCTTAAAATTTAAAGAAGATAAAACAAAAATCAAGGTATTTACTATCAAAAGAAAAGATCAAACAACTCTCGTCAAAAGAACTTATTTTGTTGATGCTTCAATTGTAATTCCTTTCACTGTGAAAAACTGACCAGGACCCACGAAACTTTGGGTTCCTAAATCTGCTTAAAATTGCAGGTAATCAGTGACGAGCAGTTCGACGACGAATGGTATATAGACAGTGGTTGCTCGCGTCACATGACAGGAAGAAAGGAGGAATTAAGGGAGTTTCGGTCTCTAAAGGATGGCGGTTCGGTGAAATTTGGAAACAACTCCTATGGAACAATCAAAGGATACGGGATGATAACTAATGGAGACTTTTCCATCAGAAAGGTGGCTTATGTGGAGGGATTGCAGCACAACCTCATAAGTGTCTCGCAACTAGTTGTGGGCACAGGATTGAAGGTATCATTCGATGATACAGGATCTGAGATTATCGAAAAACAAACCAAGAAAGTTCTGCTAAAATCGGCACGAAAAGGAGAAATGTATCCTCTGAATCTTAATCTGATTCGAGGGACACCAGCTATCTGTCTGCTATCAAAGGCAAACACTGATGAAAGTTGGCTTTGGAATCGACGTCTATCTCACCTGAACTTCAAAGATATCAACAAACTGGTAATTGGTGATCATGTTCGAGGTCTTCCTCTTCTAAAGTTCGAAAAGGAGCATTTATGTGCAGCATGTGAAATGGGAAAGCAAAGCAGAAAAAGCCACCCAACACACATTAATACCAACATCCTGGAAGCACTCGAATTGTTACATATCGATTTGTGTGGACCATCTGCTATAGAGAGTATCGGAGGAAGTAAGTATATTCTGGTAATTGTAGATGATTTTTCACGTTTAACGTGGGTTTTCTTTCTTAGACAGAAATTAGATGCAACTCCCAAGCTGAAGAAGTTCATCAAGCAAGTGGAAGTTCAATTAAAGAAGACGGTGAGAAACATCAGAAGTGATAATGGGCTGGAATTCAAAAACAAGGATTTCGAAGACTTTCTGGCCGATAAGGGGATCACACATAACTTTTCAGCTCCTTATACTCCACAGCAAAATGGAATCGTTGAAAGAAGAAACTGATCGTTGTCTGAAGCAGCCAGGACTATGCTCAGTTATGCCTCTCTTCCTCTATACTTCTGGGCTGATGCCATTGCTGCGGCCTGTTATACTCAGAATCGGTCCCTCCTCAACAAGTGACTCTCATTAACTCCTTATGAGATTTTAAACAATCGGAAACCAAACGTCAAGTTTTTCCACATATTCATTTCCAGGTGCTTTATCCTTAACTCTAAAGAAAACCGAAATAAGTTTGATGTTAAAGCCGATGAGGGGATCTTTCTGGGTTATTCTCTGTCATCAAAAGCATACCGAGTATTGAACAAGCGTTCCAAAAGAATAGAAGAGACTTACTATGTCACCTTTGACGACAATTACATGAAGAAGGTTCAACGGACAGAAGATGCCTCTGGAGACATCTTTCCCGCATTTGGACAGGTCTCGGTTCCAATATCAAATATGTTTGATGAATACATTCGGTTGTTCGATGAACCGGGAAAGGCAATCCATTCGGAAGTAACAGCAGCAGACAACAAGGTAGATGATCTGAAGAAAGTTATAGACGAAGTAGCCAAATCATTGGAAACCGAAACACCTACTCCTAAACCATCACCTAGTACTTCAAACTCCGATTCAACGTTTCAGGGGGAGAACGATAACACTTTCCAACCATCTGGAGTTTCTGTCGAGGGGGAGAATTACCATTCCGCCACATCTGATACTCAAACAACTGAACCAAAATTAACAAGCGTAACTCCAATCGAGGGGGAGACTCCTACTGTTGATTCTATTGAAGACATAGGCTACACTTCGCCAGTCGAGGGGGAGAAGGTGAGAAAAAGTGATTGTTCAACTGACGAAGGTGAAGGGGATAAGTCAGATGTTGAAATTGAAGTTGAAGTAGAATTAAATCCAGAATATGATCCAAGCTATCCTCCGCTAGTAAAATGGACAAAAAACCATCCCAAAGAGCAAATTATTGGTGAATCGTCTGAAAGTGTTCTTACTAGATCTCAACTGAAGGCAAAACAAACATCATTATTCTCTAAAATGGAATTTTGTATGTTTAACTCTTTTATCTCCAAAATAGAGCCAAAAACAGTAAATGTTGCACTCGATCATTCTAATTGGGTTCAAGCAATGCAGGATGAGCTCAATGAATTTGAAAGAAACAGAGTTTGGAGATTGATTCCTACACCGAAAGATGCCTCTGTTGTTGGCTTGAAATGGGTATTTAGAAATAAGCTAGATAAAGAAGGAAATGTCATTCATAACAAGGCTCGGTTGGTTGTAAAAGGCTACTGTCAAGAAGAAGGAATTGGTTATGAAGAAACGTTTGCTCCTGTGGCACGGTTAGAGTCTGTTCGAATTTTCCAAGCATATACTGCTCACAAGAACTTCGAAGTTTTCCAAATGGATGTCAAATGTGCATTCTTGAATGCAGAATTAGAAGAAACTGTCTATGTTGAGCAACCACCCGGTTTTGTGAATGAAAGGCACCCGGATCATTGCTACGTACTGGATAAAGTTGTCTATGGGCTAAAGCAAGAACCAAGAGCCTGGTATGAAACTCTTACTCGCTTTCTAAAAATGTCAAAGTTTAAACAAGGTTCGGTTGACCCAACCTTCTTTCGAAAGAAGGAAGGCGAACATCTAATGATTGTTCAAATTTATGTTGATGATATCATCTTCGGCTCTACGAATCCTAGCTTAACCGTTGAATTCAGAAAGTTGATGGAGACTAAATTTGAAATGAGCACAATGGGTCCGATTAACTTTTTCCTTGGTTTGAATATTAGACAGGAACCAGAGGGTATCTTTATAAACCAGGAAGCATACACCAAAAATCTGTTGACTAAGTTTGGAATGAAGGGTGATTCAAAAGTAAAGGTTCCGATGGCATTCAGTACCAAGCTGACCCCATCTCTGGAGAAACCGGCTGTAGACATAACTCTTTATCGACAAATGATAGGATCCCTTATGTATCTAACAGCTAGTAGACCAGATATCATGTTCTCTGTCTGTTATTGTGCCAGGTTTCAAGCTAATCCAAGAGAACCCCACATGACTGTTGTAAAGAATATTTTCCGATATCTGAAGAAGACATCAACTCTCGGTCTCTGGTATCCCGCAAGATCTGGATTCTTCATACAAGCCTTTTCAGATGCTGATCTTGGAGGATGTGGATTGGACAGGAAAAGCACTACCAGAGAATGTCAATTCTTTGACGGAAAACTTGTCAGTTGGCAATCAAAGAAGCAAACCTGAGTTTCCTTGTCCACAGCAGAAGCAGAATACATCGATGCCGCATCTTGTACCTCTCAGGTTGTTTGGATTCAAAGTCGGTTGAGAGATTATGGGCTAAGTATGAAAAAGATCCCTCTCTACTATGACTCTGAAAGTGCAATCAGGATTTGTCATAATCCAGTGCAACATTCGAAAACTAAGCACATAGCACTAAGGTATCATTTCATCAAGGATCATGTAGAAGACGGGAACGTTGAAGTTCATTTTGTTCGTTCTGCTGATCAATTAGCCGACATCTTTACTAAAGCCTTACCAGAAACAACCTTCAATAAAATCTTACAAGGCTTGGGTATGATGGAAGGAGAGTCGGTACCGAATCTTCAATTTTCTCCTTAAAATAAGGACGACAGAGATAGAGAGAGCGCTCGGTCTATCTCTGCTCTAGTCTTTTTGAAATAAACAGACCGCTCTGTATATCTCGTCTTCGTGAATCTTGGCTTCGCTATGTCTGCTCTCACTCATAAGACAAGGTTTCGGTTATATATATTTTTTTTTCAGAAAATATCCAAAAATCCAAAAATATTTTATCTTTCTGTTTTTATTTTATTTTTTCAGAAAATATCCAAAAATCCAAAAATATTTTATCTTTCTGTTTTTATTTTTTTAGAAAATATCCAAAAATCCAAAAATATTTTTTTCTTTCTTTTCTTTTTGTTGCTTGTTTGTTTTGTTATTAATAGGTAAAACACAAGAATAACCGTTGAAAATTCTCAAAGCAGGTATGATTTAAATTTTATACAAACTAGTTAAGTGTCTCTAGAAGCATGTTGCTGTATGTTGTCGTAAAGCCTCGATGATCTCGAGTAAGCTTTAATGATTCGATTGATACCCATTGTTTCTTCCAAATCAGGCTATTTTAACTCACTCGGTCTAGAGCTACCTTACTCTTCTCATTTGAGTAAAGATTTTCTCTGCTCTGTCATGCTTATCTAGCAGAAGGTACATTCGGTTTCTTAACCATCTACTTATATTCTCCATCTACCTTCGGTTCACTTATGTAACCCTTGAGACTCTCGGTCTTTACCACTGAGGTTTATGGTTACACAAAATCTGTGTTAATGATCTTAGATACGATTACCACGTTCTAAGTGAAACCCGAAATTCAACACCAATAATGAATTGACGGTGAGTGAAATACTCAAGCTTTAACTGGTTACCTAAGGAAATCTTTTTTTATTTTGCGTGATCTTTTACGAAATCGTCTACTACAGCTAAGACATTTCTTCCCAAAGAGATCCAGTTTATTTTTTTAAGATTTCTGCTTCCTATAAGTCATAAACATAATATATCCCACCTACCTATTCAATAGATCACATCGGTCTCACAGGTACCTCTACCAACGATCGGTTTTATTTTAAAACTCGATGTTTGGTTGGAGGAAAGCCACCCAATGCATATGATCAAAAGAAGCCTTTCATTGTTTATTGACAAACAGTTGATCGTATTTTCGGGAAACCGCACAAGCACTTCAAGTCTCTCTTGACCTTGAAGGAAGTGATTCTTGCCCGAAATCCTCTGCTTTCTGTTCTCTAAAAAGGACATCACTCACACACAATACATACTTGTTTTATGTCTTTATCTTTCACACTCTTATGCACGAAAATTAATATTTTCCAACATTCTAATTACTGATTGGTATAAGTTTTGGTTATCCATTGTAACCAAACACGGGGTAATAGGGAATTTCAAACGGTTTGAAGATAAGATTTGGGCGCGTGAATTTGATCCGTTTCAACCCACGCGTGCTTACGTTTTCCTGGGATTAACCACCCTATCAAATCGTGCTTTTTCAGGCGACGTTTTAGCAACCTCATCATCACGATTTCTCTCTCCATGCAACCGTATAAATAGGGGTGATCGTTTTCTTTGTCATTTACGAAGTCACAGATTATCTCTCTCATACAAAGATTAAACTGTTCATCTTCTTCTTTGTTCAACAATGGCGACCTCATCCTCCGCACATGATCAAACTGCTACATCCTCCTTGCTTACAATACGACCCAACCAAAATCTGATAATCGAACTGAGTCCATTCGCATATGACTCATATATGTTGCATGTGGTGGAGTGTCTGAAGTATTTCCCACTGGTAATGGCCCTAACCCTTGTCGAAGTTGTTCCAATGTCGCTACTTTCTCAAGTGTACTCATCAGCGACGTATGAAAAGAATAAGGATCGCATCTACTTCAGTATTCATGATAAGAAATCCTCGATTTCAAAGATAAAGTTTTGTTCCCTTTTAGGGCTTGCAGTTGATTCCTCCATCATCTCTCCAGACTTCATCACTATAACCCAAATCTTCACAATGTTGTACGAAATGGGGTACACCGACGTCCTTACAACGGTGGTGAAGGTCAAGAAGTCTTGCTTACCATCGCAGTGGAATGGGTTGCTGACCCTGCTCATCAAGGGTTTGGCGGAAAGAAGTGGTGGTTCTGATACCACAAGCAAAGGCTTTCTCACCATTCTTTATGGTCTATATAACGGGATCAATCTGGATTATGACACAATAATCTGGTCCCAGGTGGTGCAGAGTTTGAATACAACAACCCGTCACTCCGAAATTTCATGTGGTCAATTCTGGACTGTGATTACAAGGAAAGCTATGGATACTTTGGAGATTCCGGTTATGACAGACGCTCTTCTTGCCTCTATCGCTACATATCACACCACGAAGATTATTCCATCTGATCCACGTAAGTTTCCTCATTATGGATCAATTCTTGAATCGATGTATAGGTGTGTCACAACACAAAGCACGGTGATGGACGATTACCGAAAATTATCTCCAGTTGGTCCAAGGGTCTTGTCTGCAGAACAACAAGCTACCCTAGATGCTTTGGAACAGCCTGCACCCAGAGGCAAGCGGGTGGTGAAAACAGAGAAAGAAGAAGTAAAGGAGAAAAAGCCAAAAAAATTTAAGCGAAAGGCTGGTGAGGAAGCTTTTTCTCAAACAAAGCAGAAGAAGATTAAAAAGATGGCTAAAAGGCCTAAGAGAAATTTGTCTCCTGAACCTGACACCGTTGAAGATCAAGCAGCAAAAAGTGAGAATCCTCCAGTGTTCACCAGAGAGCCTACACCACCTAGATCTCAAACCCCACCTCCATCTCCTAAAGATACTCACATTCCTACTCCAACCCAATCACCAAAACAGAAAGCTCCACTTTCTGTTCCCACAGATATACCAACCCTTCCGGTTGAAACTTCTTCTCTACCAACTTCAACTACCTATACCTTTGTTCCTATCTCCACTACACCTATCTCAACTCCTCTTGCAACAGAATCCATCACCACTACAATTCCCCAAATCCTAGTTGAAGTCAATGTATCTGATACAGGGGCTACTCCTGTGGTTGATCCACCTGTTTCTAAACCACCATCTCCCACCCCATCTTCTAACTCTGGTGCCACTTTGGGAGGAGATGACAAAGAGTATGATTCATTATACTTTAGTCCTTACCGGCTTCCAACTAATACAGATGATGATGCTCCTGCCAATAATCAACAGCTTCAAGACATTAATGACAAGCTTTGCCGACTGCTTGCAGACAACAAAGCTTATAGTGGGGTTGTCATGAAAGCGTTTGTGGAAACTGCTGTTCAGCAATATACTGAAGCCATTGACCAATCTACTGCTGCAGTAAACAAGTCCACAGCTTCATGTTCCGAGGCCACAGAGAAGGTTACTGAGGTTGTTTATACAACTCAGATTTTCCTTGATTCACTCAAAGCTCATGTTGATACTAATGCAGCAAAGTACCAAGCTTCTGTTGACTCCTTCTTTCACACTCTTCAAGAAGAGACTACTAAGTTTGATGCCCTTCGTGCTGATCTCAAAACAGAATCCACATCTTTTCTCCAATCCTTGAATTCTCGTTTTGCTACTTTAACTGCAGAAAGCACCTTGAAGGAAGACTTGATAAAACACCAGGCAACTATTGATCTACAGAAAGTACAACTAGCCCAGAATGAAAAGGAGATCTCTCTGCTCAAGACTCAAAAGGCTGTTTTTCAAAGTTGTGCTGGTGATGTGAAGAATATGTTGACTGCTCTTCTCGAAGCCCATGATCCGATTCTGTCTTTAACTATTCGGAAGCATCTCCAAACTAAACTTCTTCCTACCATTTCACTTCTTAGTGAAATGAAAGGTATCTCGGAGAAAGTCTTTCTTCCGACACAAGGGGGAGAGGAGAGTAAATTCAAAACAGAACCGAAGGTTAATGTAGCTTCGGTTTCTGGAAAGCAAATTATAGACGACAGTGACTCTGATCCTGAAGAGAAGATTGTCGAAGCTCTCAAGCGAAAGAAACAAGACAGAGAGCTTGATGAGACTATGAAGGTGGCAAGATAGGCTAAAGAGAAGGAGAAAAAGACTAAAGAAGCAGAGGATATCTTACAGTGCAAAAAGACTCTGTTTCCCGAGTGGGACAGAGACACTCTTATCACCCAAGCGATTGAGTTTCCTTCCATGTATTGGTTGGAACCAATTGCTTCTTTTGAATGTGAAAACTCAAAGGACTCGCAGTTTGACATGCCAATCACTAAAAGAACATTTACTTATCATTGCTTTGAGGTCACTACTGAGGTTCCTTTTCCCAACATGAAGGTTGACAGGGAGCTAGTTGATTTTTACTTGAAAAACGGTCAACCGCAGTACTTGACTTGGAGTGCACAGAAGATTACAAGAGTCAAGGTACTGAACTCATCACTTGTTGGGAGATTTATAAATGTACATTTCAAGATTAACTGTGGTACTGCAAACACGGAATATTTCATATCTCTGGCAGATCTTCCCAATCTTAATCCTCATGATTGGATCTTGCTATACAACATTCTGCTCTCAAATCAACGAGAGTATGAGCCGATTTTGAAACATCTTAAAAGGATGTTGGCCTCCTATATCCATGAGCTTGCCACAATGGATCAGGAGATAGCAAGGGTGATGAATAAAAAGCCGACAGTCAAGCCAACATCTAAGCCCGGTGATGTAAATAAAATGAAGTTGGGGCAGATTGATTCAACTAACTTGACTGTCATGTTCACTAAGGATGATAGGCTTAAGTTTCTGTTTGCATTGGTTAACAAGCATCTGTTTTCAACAGATTGTTTGGAGCATATTATCAACATCATTCATCGATGCAAGCAGAACTCAGCATCAGACAAAAAGAATTTTACAGATATGCTTCGGTGGTATATAACATTTAGACAACATGTTCTGGCCATTATACCGAGGATATTTGAAACGGTGAAGAAGACCACTGGTGTGAAAAGAGAATAGAGATTCTGCTCCAAATATGCAAAGGGGGAGATTGTTGAATATTTTAAGTGTTGCGTCTTGGGTTATTTGTTTTGTAATCGGATTGGGCTTATCCATCCGTAGTTATCTAGAATAGTTTCCTTTATCTAGATAAGTTGTTAGGGTTTTGTTATAAATATATGCATGAATGTATGCGTATATAAAAGATTAGTCATTCACGTTGATTCTTGTAACCCTAGTTTTTACCTCTACAGATTGAAGTTCTTAATCGAACTCTTCTGGGGTATTTTGCATTAATCATTCGACATCTTCATTTCAATACTTGTGTTCTTATTTACGTTCTTATTAATATTTTGCTTAGAATCATACGATCCTAATAGAACTTTGTTCTAACAAAACTTATTGCTCACAAAACTTCTTTATGCTCCGGTATCAAATAGGATGCATGCATAAGTGTGGTTTAGTAGGAACGTACCGGTAACGACAGGGGGATCCTAAACCGCTTCTCCCTGACCCATGGTCAGCATCCTTCCTGTCCCTCCATTTCCGGGATTGTTGTTGTTGGGGAAATTTCAACAGAAATTCCCAGTCCGTCCACATCCATAGAAAGTGTGAGTTGGTCCTGCATTGTTGCCTCCATTGTCGGTGTTGTTGATGTTGCGGTTATTGTTGTTGTTGTTTCCATGTTGTTGGTTCTGAGGAGGGTAAGTCCTGCAGTACTTTTCTGTGTGCCCCTTCCTATTACAACTGGTGCACTGCATCTCTCTGCATTCTCCATTGTGATGGAGACCGCACTTGGTGCACTTGGGAAGATTACCGGAATAAGGTCTAGGAGCACTTGGAGCAGCTGAGGCTGGAGCATGTGGTGTGGATGGAACTTGAGTGGTCGCAACATTAACGGCCATTGTTTGCTGCTTCTTGGACAATTCAGATCCTTGACTCCCCTTTCTCTTGTTGTTCTTCCCCTTCTTGCTATCATTTTCCTTCTTAACTTCTGTCTCCACTGGCTTCTCACCCTTCTTGTTGTTGTGGTCATATAGCTTCTTGGCCAATCTCTTGGCACTGTCGAAAGTTTCAGGATTTGCAGTTATCACGTTTCCTTGGATCGGGGAAGTTAGTCCCCAAATGAATCGCTCGACCTTCTTACCTTCTGAGGTAATCATGACAGGGCACAACAGAGACAGTTCGCTAAACCTTGATATGTAGGCATCTATATCAGCGTTCCGGACAGTGAGATTCCACAGCTCTTGTTCCATTTTCTGAATTTCACCACGAGGGCAATACTCGGCCATCAACATTTCTTTCATCTGTATCCATGGCATGGAATTGGCTACGGGGAGTGTCATGGCTTCCACGTGTCCGTTCCACCAAGTGAGCGCTTGGTCAATGAAAGTGCATGCGGAAAACTTCACCTTTATCTCCTCAGGACAATCGCATATCTCGAATACCGATTCCACCTTCTCGATCCATCGTTTCAGGGTGATCATCCCTCTAGTTCCGTTAAAGGTTCGTGGTTTGGTGTTGGTGAAGTCTTTGTAGGAACATGTTTTGGTGGGTCCTTGATTCATCCCATTGTTCGAACTTCCGGCCCCTTGTCCGTTGACTCCTCCATTGTTCCCTAAGTGAATTTGTGCCATTGTTGCGGTGACCGCAGCAGATACAGCTGCTCGGAATGCAGCTGAGTCGACTTCGGGTGGGGTTGGACTAGGGTTTCCGCGAGTGGGTTGTTGAGGCATCTTTCTGTCATGGAACAGAAAGATGTTGAGTGTCTGTGGTTTTTGTGAGGTTGTGATCCTATAGACTAGGTGTGTGGCACGAACTTAAGTAATTCTACAATTTAGCATACAATCATGGATACGTAACACATAGCAGATTATAATGTCACAATAAAACATGTAAAATCTTTCATTACTATTACCCGCACTTTGATACATGAAAATTTTGCTCGAAAGAGCATACATAAGCGGTACTAGTTTGATAGCATAATGGCTCTATGAGTAGTGTAGTCACTTAAACATAGAGTCGGGGTACATAGCATAGATCCTAGTACTAGTACTAAAGACAAGTGTAACTAGTCCCTCGTACGGTGGAACCTATCTAGCGGGTAGTAGAGTAGGTCCTATTATTAAGGATGAAGAAGACACTCAATCGTCGATGTGACACACCAGAAGTTTAGCCAGTTCATCCGCCTCTTGGGTGATTACCTCTACTTTTCGCTCGGCTCGCATGGCCCTTGCCTTGGCCATGATGAGTTGAAGCTTCAGGCTGATAACTGCCTCCTCGAGGGTGCATAAGTAGTCTGTATCCACCCCTTGAAACATGTGGAAATTTGATGGGGCTTCCAACTGGTGAGGTTCACTACATGCCTCCTCTACCCCCTTTTCTTCATCTGACTCCTGGTCCAATCATCATAATCGAGATCAACCATCACGTATTCTTCCTGTTCCTCTTTAGGTCTAATGTCGTGTGCCTTTCCTTGATCTACCTCTGGCTCATCCTTGACCCTCCCGTGGGTTACTAGGACTTGATGAAACTAGAGGCCCTGTTGCTCCTCTTCCATAGCGACTGGGAGGAAGTATACGAATAAACTATCATTACTCCTATGTCTCTTCAATTATTGCATAGATTGAGCTGATGTTCTCTTCTTGGTGATAAAGGGGTATGTTTTTAGGTTCCCTAGCTATCACGATTTCCTCAGGACATGTGATCGTTGTACCTTGGAGGGAATGTAGTTAATCAGGCTACATCCACTCCTTGATACGACTAAGAACAGTCCTGGCTTAATAGAGATACTAGCATTATCTTGTTTGGTTCGGTATTATGTTCTTTTTCCTAATACAAGTAAGGGTGTTTTTATTGTTATGTTTTACTTGTTTTGTTCATAGTTGTGTTAGTCCCTCTTTTTGGTTTATAGTTGCATGTCAATGTGTGGTTAGATATGCTAGTTCACTATAAACAGAGCTCTTTTACCAACCTGTCACACCCCCGAACCGGACGGCGGAAATGTCCGAGGGCTCTTGCGACTCAAATTGAATACCATCACAATGAATATACATGAATCATGACATAACTTATCACCATGCATTGAAATATTACAACTGATATCGTTTACATTCAGTACATTGTTTTAGACATTACAATTTAATAACATAACCCATTCGATAGGAAATCTAAGCAAAACACCATGACATAACTTGGTACTTATTCTTCGGCTTAACTGTTACCTGAGAATACAAGTTATTTTGAAAAACGTCAACATATGAAATGTTGGTGAGTTCATAAGTAATGTTATGGAAAAATGATTTTTGTGGAGTTTGAAAACCTAGAAAATCCGATATTTTCTGAAAAGAGTATTTGTTTATAAAAAGTGTGAAGATCCGTAAATATGCTTGTTGATTATGTAAACATGTATAGTTGTTGAACTTTGTATACATCACATAGGTAAAATGTTAAACTCCCCAGGAAAACCGATGTTTTCCCAATATGTAAATTACATGACTTGTTTATTGTTATACCGATACGACGATTGTTTTTTATTACCCAGGTGACATTGGATTAATTAAGGTTTGTAAGTTGTTACAATCACGCATTACTGAAAATGACTAGTTTATAACTACAAATTACGAACGATCCTTAAGGCGTCGTCCGTACTACTCACTTAATCCAACCACCCTGACTTCTCTTGATTTACACCACGAATCCGTTTGCTCGATTTCTCGTAAGCCCAACAACCGAGGAGAAAGGAGGGTACGAAGCCCCCTTTATTTCCATAAGTTATTCAAGGCTATCGGGAATGCGCAAGGCACTTGGCCCGACTCGCATTTGACTTCTCGACTTCACTAGCAGTACTAATGGACCATTGGGGCCCAATAACACAACATAGCTATTGATAGTCCTTTTACATGAAATTAGGTCATAGAAGGACCATTAACATGTAAGCGCGTTCCCTTCGGGCCCAAAGATCATGTTATTGGGCTAGCAAGGCCCAACTAGCACGATTTGAAACTTCCAAGCCCAAAGTTTGTATGTTGACTTATCATAGTTAGCACGTGTTTAACGAATTGTTTTGGTTTGACGATTTTGTTTTGTTGTTGATTCGAGACCGAATCAATTTGATTTGTACCGCTATTTATTGTTGAAGGTGTAATTGTTTTCCGTTTTGTCGATAGTCGCGGGTTTGTATTTTGTATTATTGATTTACTTTGTTCGAAAATGTAGTTTGGCCCTTTTCATTTCCTTTTTTTTTTAAATACAATAACCCCTTTGGTCCTTTTATATAAAAGTATTTCATTTTTGGTCCTTAAAACACCTTTATTGAAACTTTGGTATACTTTATTTGGTGAACACACATTTTTAACCCAAAGTTTGTTTAGTGGTAGCTTCAGCCCCTCTAGAGTAGTGTTTCTCGGTTTAGGACTCATTTTTCACAACTTTTACAGTTTTAGCCCAAAATCTAAAAAGTTTGCATTTTTAGTCCTTTTTGATAATGAAAAACACTTTTGAACCTTAAAAACATTTTATTATGTTGATTACCCCCTGTTTTACAGAAAGTTGCCGTTTCAGCCCCTCAAACTTATAAAATTCGCATTTGAGGCTTATTAGGCCGAAAAGCCCAAATCTAGCCCATTTGGTTCAAAATTTACATTTTTAGTCACTTAAAAATGTTGTTGTCCAGAAAAATTATTATAGAAACTGTTTGGAACCTTTTGACCCTCCAGAAACTATAAATTTGTCAGTTTGTACCCAAAGTTTTGCATTTTTGACATTTCAAGCCCTAAGATGTATTTTATGTTAAGAAATGTTCATCCTAACTTCATAAACTATTTTTGTTGCCTTCATTAGTGTATAATCACTTAAGTGATGTTTATTTCCCTTCTCATGCCTTAGATCTCGGTTTTTTACACACTTTTTGATAACAAAATCATCACAAAACACATGATATCACACACATAGCATACATTTACACATAGATCTACACATTTTCTTGTATTCTCCCCCATAAAACTCATAAAAACCAAAAAGGAAGGGGTATGAAACTCACCTTGAGTTGTGGATCGGTTTTGAAGAAGGTTTGGAGAGGTTTGGTGCTATTTTCGTCCCTAGCAAGCCTTCCTTTGTTGATTTCGAACTTGGAGGGTTTCTAAGAGAGTGATCATGATTTTGCATGGGTTCGGAAGAGATTTTTATAAAACAAAGAATCTAGATCATAGATCCAAGCATGATCTTACCTTAGATGAAAATTTTGTGGGATCATTTCCTTGAAAAGCTTCCTAATCTCGAAAACTTGGTGAAGAAATGAGAGAGTTTCTTGAGAGGATTTTTGAGTGAAGTGAGGGTGTGTGTGTTTGGGTTCGGCCGAGCGGAAGAAGGAGAGGAGAGAAGAGAGAGTGTGTGAGGTGATGGTTGTATAGAAGCATGAGATATTGCATGGAAGACCTCCATGTAAAAATGAGGTTGCAAATCTTAAAAGTTAACTCTCCCTTTTATTTGGGCTTGGGCCGAGAATGGAGAGGGAAGAAAGAGTATTTGGGCTTAAATGCTTAAGCCCAAATTTTATATTTATGTTGAGTGATTTTTGGCCCAAATAAATATGAATATGATTTTTATGACCTATTTGGGCTAAATCAGGTTAGTTATGGCCCAATAAGGTCCATTTAAATATTTTGTTTCATTCTAGGCCCATATGGCCCAAAATATTAAAATAAATGAAAGTGGGTCCAATTAGAGCCCTTTCAAGAGTTCTAAGCCCAAGATAGTCCAATTGGAAGCTTATTGGTTCATTGGGCCCAATAAGGAAATTCTAATCCAAAATAGACTTAAACAAGGATTTCTAAGGTTTCCAATTGTTTGTTGACTATTTGTAGTGCTTGTATGAAGTGTTTGATTGAAATTCTGTTGTCATAGAGTAAGCATCATGAATGGTTTCATGTTTTTGATTCATTGTTGTCATAAGTGTTGTAGTTACAAGGCACCAAAATTTCTAGTTGTGACAGCAATGAATGGTTTTGGAATATTTTAAAAGTTTTAATTTTTTATCAATTTTATGGATGCTACATGAACCAGTTTTTAAAAGAAGAAACGTTCATGGATTTCAGGCAACCTATTTTTATCCATCTTTTGTTTTGTCGGCCTATCTGTTAAGGAAATATAGGAAATTATCATTATTATAGTATAAACCATGTATTCAAACCTTTAAGTGAAATATAATTGTTGAGATTTTGTTATTGTAACTTGTGAGGTATATTTGATTTTCTTGTGATCATTAACTAAGGCGCACAGTCAGGCGTACCTAGGCCGGGGGTGTGACAGATTAGTATCAGAGCTAAATTGGCTATAAAGAACTCGTATCCTCGAAAGAGGAAATACAACTATAGCTACAGGCTCCTAATAAAAGTATTATTAATAATTACACTACTTCTCGATTACTCATGGGAGAGGTAACTGGTTTGAAGGGCCACTTGGGTTGCTGGATTTCAAAACAGCTTAATTGCCAAAATAGTCCTGCTCTCCGGTGTTTTCTGTTTGGCCCTCATCCATAATTGGTGGTCTTGAAGTACAAAACAAAATTTGATAACACTACAAACCTCACCAACACTAATATATATATATATATATATATATATATATATATATATATATATATATATATATATATATATATAAACATGGAATGCGCGCCTATGTTATTTATGTTCGGACTAGTGAACAACTAACCTTGAGCGACGAGTTTGACAGACTACAATGGTTAAGAGTTTTAGAGATTGAAGGATGTTCTCAAGACTCAATGTTGATACCTAGTACCTAGAACCCTTATATCAAATCCCAGACACCATATGCATTTTAAAAATCATAAAAATACTTAAAAATATGGGATAACATTTAGATTTTCCAGATTTACCTAAATTCGAAGAAGAGCAAAGAACCAATAACTTTGTTACCTTCGTAACAAAGAAACCTATAGTTCCTAGTCAATCGTTCAATAGTCTCCAAATTTCTATCTCCCTGTCTTCCAGAGATGAAGATCCTTCCGCAGATGAACCACCTAAAGAACCCAGAAATGGGGGAGAATTTGAAGAATAGAAGGGAACGATCAAGGATAAGCAACTAGTTCAAGAAAACATGGAAGGAGAAGGACTAAGAGATGCAGATTATACCATTCAAATGCCACCAGTGTACTACCTTTAATGATTAATTTCAGGTGGAACGCTCCGCATGTATGCTCCTTAGGAAAGGATTCCACCTCATTCCCAATATGATACTTTCACTTAAAGAAAGAAAAATTTTTCACAAGAGTCGGAATGATTCATGAACACTCTAAGAAAGAACTAATACCCTCGAGGAACAACGTTGACAAGTCATCCATGACTCATCAAGTTTGTTCCTCTCATCAGCAAGTCTGTCAACAACGTTATCCTTCTCCTAATTGAATGAAGTATTTAAATTAAGCCATCAAATCGACATCCATGATAGACAACATGAATATAGTAGAATACGTCACTCATACCCTAAGTGAGAGAGTCAGAGAACTTAAGAAAGAATAACATGATGAAAATTGCATTGCCCATACACTATGCCATCATGTCAATCAACCAAATAAGGGTTGTTATCCATGGTCACCAAATCTATACACTATAGAGTCCAACTGAACTAAAGAAGATTGGGTATCAAACGATTGTATAAAATATATATGGTTTATTACATGTTTTAATGATAAAATTAAATTGGAATTCAAGGTATTTTTGAAAACGGTTAAGACGTTTGAAAATCTTCTCTAAAAGAAATTTCTCTTTTCGCACATAAGTTGTTTGTATTATTTATGTGTGAGATGTAAGTAAGTGATTTCTTATTCTTCATTTCCACTTCTTTTTGGTCTTCATTTAGATTTTTTTAAAATCTAAAATATATATTGGAGAAAGAGTGAGAAGCTCTTACTAAATTACTATTGTACTCGTCATCTATGCCAACACACCATAAACATATAAAATTGTTGCAACCTTTTATACCTTATTATTGTTATTTGTATTTAGAGCAATATAGTTTTTAGATCATAACATATTTGTAGCTATATCATGGGTTTTTAAGTTATTTGTGATCTGATCATGTCACTAATTTGTTTATCACCTTATTTGTATCATCCGATCAAAAACATGTTTGGATAATACACTATTTGGATCATAAACTGTTACGATCAGATCATTGTAATGATGGATTTGTAGTATTTTGATCATAAACTATTTGGATCATATTATTTTCAAATCATATACATTTGAGATGATATGATCATTAATCTATTATTCAGATTATTATAACCCTCAATCATATTAATTATTAATCATAATGTTTTTAGATCATAACATATGAAGGATCTAACGTTTTTGAATCATAATATTTTGAATCATATTATTATTATTATGGTCCGTAACAAGTTTTGTATTATAACATTTATCATAATATTTTTTTTTCATCATAATTATATAAATGGATGGATCTTTTAAAGTCTAATATTATATCTTGAAATATTTGAATCATAATTTCAAAATTGTACCCAATCAACTTGGAGCATTTCATTTTCACCCAAATCATGTTTTTTTTTTTTTACATAGGCTTTGATTCATAACAACTTTTAGATCATAACACTTTTGAATCATTAGATAAGATATACTTGAAGTTATGTTGTTATTAATGTGTTTATATAATTTGCATCATTAAATTTTAGATGGTGACCATTAAGAATTAAATTTTGTGATCCTAAATTTATAATATAAAAGTTATGGTGCAAAATGTTAACTATGATCCGAAAATACAAGATATAAAAGTTTGGAACATTATGATTTTTGAGGTATATAAAGAAGTACTTTTATAATAAGAAAAAAAATGATGATCCTAAATAAAATAATGCAAATCTTTGTGATTTATAATTGTATGATTCAAAACTTTTTTTCATTTTTTAAAATATGAGGCAAAGTTTACTATTTAAAAACACATGATGAAAACTTTTACAATTTATATTTGTATTAGGTTAAACTGTTTGATCCAAAGTAAATGATTCAAATTTTTAAGATTTATAGTTGTAAGATTCAAAAAAAAAATCTGATAGTTATTTTTTCCTTATGAATGTGTATATTATCCTCATTGTTGATTATATAATTTTACGTCATACATGTTTAGGATCAAACAATATATGATCAACATTATAGTAAAAGAGAAACAAATTTCAAAACAACATAAAAATAAGCATACATCAAAATAGTGCATATAAAAGACAATACATAAAACCTATCATAAACCCATAACTACTGTAATTTAATATCCAAATCATACAATTACTAAAAATTAGCAATATATCTAAACAAATTTATTAACAACCAAAAAAACATATCCGCATAACATTATTTCTTAACTACATTAAATTGAGGATATGAAGGTTAAGCGATTCCGATTAGTTTGAATTTCTAAAAGAAATCGCAACACACTGAACAACTGAAATTTTTTTGAAAATATTCATCCATAAATTGAATAATTGAACACGATTTATGTAGGCATAGCAACATTTGATGATGATTACAACATTTAAAAAGATTTAACCTCAACAAAAAGAAAAAGATTTTGAGTTTATAAGAGAGGAATGACCTTATAATAAGTAAATGTCAGATTAAATATAAGGATTCTGACAAAAAAAAAAAAAAAAAAAAAAAACTTCACGACTGATTGTAATATTTGTTTGACACACTAGTTGCAGCAAGAATAAACAAATTTGCAAGATTACAACACATTTACAAAAAGATTGAATGATTTGAGAGATAATAGAGAAGAAGGAAGAACTAACATCTAAAGTGACTTAAGGTGCAATTCATATTCACAAAGCTTTAAAAATAGAAATTGTCTATCACATCTTTAGAAACTTTACATTTTGTTAGGAAAAGCAGAAAAAAGTTGAAGATAATCGCAAAAATGCTTCCTCTATATTTAAAAAACAAGAAAAATGTGAAATTATCTCAACCACATATTTTTTGAAATTAAATATTCAAATAGATGCCATATTTTAAGCTCTCTCTCTCTCTCTCTCTCTCTCTCTCTCTCTCTCTCTCTCTCTCTCTCTCTCTCTCTCTCTCTCTCTCTCTCTCTCTCTCTCTCTCTCTCTCTCTCTCTCTCTCTCTCTCTCTCTCTCTCTCTCTCTCTCTCTCTATATATATATATATATATATATATATATATATATATATATATATATATATATATATATATAGGTTACGTTGAGATTTCGAATAAAATAGAAATCTTGATATTAAACAGCAGCCTCATATTTTTTATTTTTCATTTTAAAGCTCCGGCATACAGGCGTGACGAGATTGTTATAATCATAAATAATTATTCAGTGTCGCCTATTTGTTTTTCCCCCACCACGACCATAACCACCACCACCACTACCACCATCTCTGCCACCAATCAATCCCACTACTACCACCTCCGTCATCAATACCACCGTAACCTCTGCCACCACCTACGCATCACCATAATTTTATATGATTATTCAATCTATGCAGACTTTATATATATATATATATATATATATATATATATATATATATATATATATATATATATATATATAATCATATATGATTATACTTCTCTGCCATATAATCATTTATGGTTAAGTATATTGCTTTGTTGTTATTCTGCAGTGTCAAAACAGAAAATGAGAAATATGTTGCTGACGTTATAAATGATTATGCAACGTTACCTATTCCTTCTTCTTTCACTGCCTTCCCCAATCCCCATCACCAAAACCGCCGCCGCCACCACCACCACCAACAACAACCAACCATTTTAATGTCATCACCGTCAACAATACTACCACCACCTTCTCCCCGACCAAGCACTATAATCATATATGATTAATCGTTTTCTATATAAACATATATGTTTAATCATTTATGATTAGACTTATATGTGTAAACAAATATAATCATATATGATTATACATTTTCGTTGTATAATCATTTAGGCTTAAACATACATAGATAGCTTATCAGTATGTTGGATTGTTGTAACGACAAATGAGAAATATGAGCTTACGTTTGAATCTAAAAATATCGTGAGAACGTGAGACCAAATTTAAAAATAATTTTAAAATCTAAAATAAAAGGAAAAATCCAAAATTATTTTTTAATTATTATTTTCGGAACTTTAGTTACCTAAAAAATGAAAAAATAATAATAATAAAATAAATAAATTACTGTTTTTTTTTTTTGAAAAATACGTGAAATATTTTAATAGAATATTATACTGTAAATATTCTAATGTGATTTTTTGAATTTAGAAATATTCTACTAGATTTGTCAGATATGTAAAATATTCTAATATTCTACTAGAATATGTAAAAAATGTATTTTTATTTTATTTTATTTTGGTATTTTTTTTTTCTTTTGGAAAATATAAATTTCGAAAATAATATTTGAAATTTTTTTTTTCAAAAAATGTCAATTATTTTGTATTTTTAAATTGTTTTTTATCTACTAAATGAGTGGCTAAAAATGCATCTCACGGTCTTACTAAATTAGAGCGTCTCACATTAAGATACCCCATATATATATATATATATATATATATATATATATATATATATATATATATATATATATATATATATATATATATATATATATATATATATATATATATATATATATATATATATATATATATATATATATATATTCGTTCAATATTACAAATATTTGACTTTTTTTATGGATAAAATGAATTGTAGCTACTCTTCATATTCAAAGATAAGAAGCCTATCATACTTGTCCCACCCGTGATTGTCAACTACGATTAGACCGGTTCAACTCCGATTTAGTCTCCTAACTCAAGTTGACATGCTTACAACTGATTGTAGGATGACAATTAAGGTTTGCATGTTCGGCTTGCCTTCGATCAAAATAAATTCATGAAAAAGGATTATATATGATATTTTAAAAATTAGACTTTTTGGTTTCTCTAAAAAAAATTTATATGATATTTTAAAAATAATAAACTTGAAACTTCCAAAAATTTTAAGAGAAAAATTAGTTTATAATTTTTCTTGGGAATATTTGTAAAAAAAATTAAAAAAGCTCAAAAAAAAAACCTCACTTTACACAGTTGGTAGATTTCATTCAAGTTTCTGTACACGTACTCAAAGTTTTATGTTAATGAAATAAGTTTTTTCTATTTTTTTCTTTTATATATATATATATATATATATATATATATATATATATATATATATATATATATATATATATATATATATATATATATAAACACACTAGCCGTTTACACGCGCCAAGCGATGAGTGCAAATATTTTTTTTTTCAAAATTACTTCCTAAAAGACGATTAATTGTTTTGCACAAATAATTATGTTTTGTGTTGTTAATAGTGTCGAGATCTTCAAAACATATATGGTCACAAATATATCATAAAAATATGTGAATGTAGTATCACTACCCTTCAATCACATTACAAGAAACCAAACGGCCTCTAATAGTATTAATTAAAAACTAAATATACATTGCTAGAAATTCGAAAATTAATATCATAAGTCTCAAAATTCTAGTATTCATTAATGCTATAAATTAGGTTATGTATTTGTATATTTTCTATAAACAATAAACTTATCAATATTTGACAATATCTTACATAACTTCAACAATATTTACCGAGATGCACTATTTACGCTACCATTTTTTTGTTCACATGTTTACTTTGCTGAAAAAAAACAAAAACCAATCAATTTGCATCCAAATTGGGGATCTGAAAATGTTATTTTTTATATAATAAAATGTTAAAAATTTGATATTGATATTATGGGTAAAAATGAAAATGCATACATATTTTGGCTAAAAAGTGAAAGTAGCTTTTAGAATCGGAGCGTTTTGTTAAAACTAAAAGCTAAACGCTTGTACTGCCAAACGAAACTTTTTGTTTAAACTAGAGCGTTTTGTCAAAAGCTAAAAGCTAGTAGCTCCCAAACGCTTCTAAAAGCTCCGTGCCAAACACGCCCTTAGTCGGTTTTGTGTTTGTTGGAATTTCGTTTTGGTTAGTATTGTACTAATGATCATGACACGCAGAGGTAATGATTAGTTTTCATTTAAGCAATTATTTTTTATTTGAACAGCTAGTTTTCTTTCAACAAATGCAATGAAAGATACAACTAATGTAATGAATTAATTATGTAACTTAAAATTTTAATCATATAATCAAAGTAATTAAAATTTGATAAAAAAAAATGTCTTATATGAAGAAGAATGCCTAAATTCCAACTAGGTTATAGAAAATCTAAACATTTGTTTCAATACAATCTTACAAAACTATAACCAAAAATTCGTATCACACTTGCGCACATTATTATAAAAAATGGAAAATATTTTATTAAAAAAAAACCAAAAATGTTGTGGACATTTTACAATTAAAAAAATATAATTTCGAATTGGAAATATAAAAATTACATTTTATTACATGAATTCAGAAAATGTTTAATGCACATTTAGTTTTGTTTTTTATGCATTACCGATGTTCACTTTCAAAGTTATTGACAACTAATAAGGAAGACAAATATCATACACCACATAAATTAGAAAAATTCGAAAAAAGAAAATCAAAATCAATAAATTAAAAAAGAGAAATCTTACAAAGTATTAAGTGATTAACAATTAAAATTTTGAAAAAAAACAAAGTAATCACCAAACTTTTGATCAGGGTCGTCCCAAGTCAATTTGAGGCTCGGAGCAAAAACTAAAAATAAGGCTCCTTAAAATTTAATAATCAAAAACAATAATACAATGATACAGAGACAAGTACATTAGCATTTGCTATTAATTAAATATATATGGTATGAAAATAATACAATGATACAATAAACCACTAGGTTAGCACAAAAAAACTAATGACAAAGAAAAAAACACATAATCGAACCATTTTGAAAAATTGCTACTTTCGTGTCTGAAAAAAAAAACAAAAAAGATGACTGTTTGGAAAAAAAATCATAGTTTTGTGAAAAACAGGTAGGTTAGTATGATTTTTGATAACAAAACTATAAATAATAGTTATTATATATTAAAAGATGATGTAATGTAGAAAATCTCATATGTAAATAGAAAAAATATCCATGATAATGGCTAGAAAAAGACCAAAAATTTAACTGAAATAAATGTTTGGGTGCTTTGTAAAAAAAAACAAAGAGTGTAGGAATAATTTCTATAATTTGGATGATTTTTGAATAACAAAGAAGAATGAAGGGACTATTTCTGTAATTCGGATTGAAAACTCAATAAAATACGGTAAAAACCTTAGTTTTTAAAGGTATTAAAAAAATGAATAAATAAAGCCTTATTCGAACCTGGGCACCTCTCATTACTTGGCACGTTACTAACCATCTAGCCTAAGGAAATGTTGCATAAATTTTAAACACAATATATATATATATATATATATATATATATATATATATATATATATATATATATATATATATATATATATATATATATAAAGTAAAAGACATATATAATTTTGGGGCCCGAACCGTAACGAGGCCCGGGGCCGTCGCCCAACTTGTCTGCCCTATTGGGCCGGCCCTGCTTTTGACAACACCAAAACATTAAGTCATTAATATCAACTTCTTGTATATTATTGTCATTATGTAAAAACGATGCTACTGTGTATAATAAAATGTGAGTATATCGGTATAATAAAATGTGAGTATATCGGTATAATAAAATGTGAGTATATCGGCATTATGGGTTACATATTGCTGATTTTAGTAAAAAGTGTAAGTACATTGCTATTGTTTGGTTAGTAAAACCCACATCATTAACAAAAAAAGTTCCAATTCCGTAAAATCTTCGTAACAGAATTTAAAAGTTACAAGTTGCCTATTATATCTACCATCAAAGTTAACACAAAAAGTTTCAAGTCACCTACAAAACACATGTACAATAAGTCAATGGGCGTGTTTGACATTGAGCTTTTGGAAGCGTTTGGAAACTTCTAGCTTTTAACTTTTGACAAAACGCTCTAATTTAAACAAAAAGTTTCATTTAGTAGTACGAACGCTTAGCTTTTAGTTTAAACAAACACTCCAAATCTAAAAGCTACTTCATGTAGCATTTAACAAAACGCTACTAAACTTTTGAAATCGATTTTCATAATGACCCTTAAAATATATTTATTTATTTATTTATTTTTAGTCAATTTTCATTTTATGTAATTTTATATATTTCAAAAGCTTCCAATTACTTTTGTCAAACACTCATATAACAAATAAAAGTTATAGCTCCCCACTACCAGCTACCGCTACACGCTACACGCTACCCGCTACCAGCTAACCGTTATTCGCTTCCAGTTAACAGCTACTTTTGTCAAATACGCCAAATATATTTGAAAAAAAAAATAATATTGATAAACCTTAACTTAAAAATTGCATCATATTCAAAATATTATCATACACCTTCAATAAAAAAAAAACAAAAAAAACAAAAAAAAAAAAAAAAACAAAATCTTCCCACTTGACTTTTGCTGAAGAAATAAATGAACATTTATGTGTTAACATTGACGATAGATCAAAATAAAATTATACAAATGAAGAAATATATAGATCATGACATTTCTATAACAACTACTAAATAATAAAGCATGAGATTTAACAATTAACCAGTTGCAGAACTTCAATTTAGATCCGGAGCTTCACCACATCCAAATCTAGATCAACCAATGGACATGTATGAATATCCAAATACAAGCTTACCTTGACACTCAAATACAAATAATCTTGTGATACATATTCAACCAATAGTTCCTTTTTAATACATAGAGTGTCAAAACTCGGAAATATGATAGAATAAATCATCATAATCTTGTTTGCCTTTATTACAACATTGTCCTTTCAAATATTTTCTTACTTGGATAATGTACTAATAAAAAAAGATCTAAATGTACAAGGCCATAAATAGGAACATATGTTTCAAAAAGAAACAACCATATATTGCCACTGGATGCTAGGATGGAGACTGATGGTACAAACCTATAGCAACATCTCATCCTTCACTTTTTCATCCCATTTTTATCCCTTGAAATTATTTGTCATCTAAAATACAACAAAATTGAATGAAAAGGGGATAAAAAGTACACATTTCAAATGTCTGGAATTGGGGCAGAATGAGATTCATTAACATGTTGGAAAAGAGATTCATCAGCCCTATATGGATTTTTATTAAGATAATTAGGCTAGAACTACTTACATATAATCATATCAGTAACATGGATAACAAAGTAAAGACTAGGAGCTTGCATTATCATATTGAGAAATATCAATTACCTTGACATCTACTTTTATAATGCATCATCATATCTAATAAGTAACATGTTGTTCAATATTGAGACCAAATCAATGTTCAATAGCATAGTTGGATCTTTCCGGAACCCTAGAAAAGTGACACACAAGTAGTACCAATGAAATCATTAGCATTAAGATTAATATTGTAACGCCCGTAGATCCAGACTAGTCAATTTAGAGATAATAGGGGTCGAAAATGACTTTTCGACAAATATTATTTAGAATAAATAATTTGAACCAAGTTGTAGTATATGTCACAAGGTGTCCGTACATATAAAGAACGCCGAAATCCGAGTTATAACGAAGAAGTTATGACTCGTCGAAGTTTCGCGACGGAACTGGCATGGCACCGGGAAGCGTAAAAAGTGAATTTACGATAGAGCGAGATTTAGCCTTAGTGATCTAAACAAAAGTCGTAGAATATGTTACACCGAGAAAATCCATAAAAAGAACGCCTAAATCTGACTTCGTATGAAGAAGTTATGATTTTTCTAAGATTTGGCTTAGCAGTGTACAGCCCGAAACTCGAATTTTAGTTCGAGCGGTTTTTGGCTTATGCGACCTAAATGAGAGTTGAAGATCTCATTAATAGGAACTCAACGGTAAAAAGACAGACGAAAACGGAGTCCGTATGAAGGAGTTACGAATTCTTCGCGGTTATTTAACAGTCTAAACGCCTCGTACTGTTAAATTTAAGATCGGTCGAGAATTAGCCGACGGAGTCAAAATCAAAGTTGTAGATATTATTTTTACCTACGTGTGGATATAAAGAACGTCAAAAACGGAGGTTGTATGTGAAAGTTACGGATTTTAGAAGTCGGAAGTGTGCTGTGCGAAAATGGGTGATGTGGCACAATCTTGGTCATTGCTTTCTCCCCAAGTCTTGCCACTAGATGGTGACATATGGCACCAAGTTCAGCCATTTTCACCCTATAAATACCACCTCTCCCACCCTCATTTTCTTCACACCTTTCCCATTCTTTCTTCTCTTTACTCTCTCTCTAGAACCTCTCTCTAGCCCCGAAATCCCCCGAAAAGCCTAGGGAACCTCCCTAGCACGAGGCGGAAGCCCCAGAGTGCTCGACGGCTCCGAGAAGAAGAGCTTTTCGGCTCGGAAACGCTGCTCCAAGCAAATCTTGGTTTTCTATAAAACCCGCTGTAAGTGAGCTACGCCTACGCTATTTTTAATATAGTTTTTATTTAATTATATTAACGTTATTAAGAACATATAATAAATACTTGGGCTATTATTATGGGTTATATAAATATTTTTTTAACGCTTATATAATAGTAATAATAGCTAGACTATTAATTAGTCTCGGCAAATAATAGACTAAAATCTATTGGTGATAATACTAGGTTTCTTCGACGGAAATTATTTTAAAGTAAACGAAGCGCTGTCCGAGCACCGAGTCACCACCTTCTCAAGTGAGTGCATGGTCCCTTTCATCTTACACATAGATATGAAGTATTTATTATATAATTTACGTGTTGTGAGTGCATGATCCCTTTCATCTTACACATAGATATGAAGTATTTATTATATAATTTACGTGTTGTGAGTGCATGGTCCCTTTCATCTTACACATAGATATGAAATATTTTAATATAAATTACGTGTTGTGTGTGCATATTGTCTGAATACCTGCTGTCTATGCTGGGTGAAAGATTTTTATACATGTTTTAAATGATTTAAACTGTATACGTATTTTATATCTACAAAACATGTTGGGAAAAACATGGGTAGATGAAATAGTTGTTTTGTGATAACACGATGGGAGACATCAGTGTTGTCAGTGATCCAGTCATCTAGTGGAGTATAGATGACGACTATGGACGATACTAGACGGTCCAGTGGAACGATAGCAGTTTCGTAACAGGTAGGTATTTTAGAACTAGGTGCTCATTATGTATTTTTGAACTGAGTGTGTTCACTACGTATCTTTGAACTGAGTGTGTTCACTAGGTATTTTGAACTAAGTGTGTTCACTAGTTACTTTTGAACTAAGTGTTTACTAGATGTTTCGGACTACGTGTTCACCACATATATTCTATAAGCCTTGGTAATGATGGACTTCGTGTCGATTCCTTAGGATGATCCTTAGGAATAAATAAACGAGGAATAGCTGATTCTTAGGGTAGATCCTTAAGACTAAAGAAGATAATAGGGATGGATAATTGGGTTGATTGTTTGATTGTTTAAACATAATAATTATATTATTGTGGGTTGAAAACCCTATGTACTCACCAGGTTTCCCAACCTGACCCACTCAGTTTATTTATATCACAGGTGTTGATACGAAGTCACTTTACACTAAGAGATTTAAAGAGATGTAGATCACTAGTGTAAATAAATGTAAGTTCTGTTTATGCTTATGTTCCTGTATTAACGATGACATCCCAAACGTTTTAAAATGAATAAAGTACGTTTCTTCGGAAATGTTTTAATAACGTATTTATTATGTTTTTCTGGGAACAAATTCCGCAACATTTTTATTAAAAGAAGAACTATGATTTTTATAAAGCATAAACAAAATCGGTCTTATCTGGCCGTGAAAATGGGGATGTCACAAATACTAAATAGATGCATTACATTGCACTAAAATTAACCAAATAACTAAAACCCGCTTAGATTTCTTTTTATAATTTTATCTTATAAGATGTCATTTCTTACCTTTAATATTAGCTTATAATATGCCATTTCTTAGTTAGATGTTTTATAATGCTTATAAATGGCATTTTTGTCACAAATACATTATTTCATTTGAAACTTGAAAATACCAGATCAAAACATTAGATCTAGAAAACCTCATTCTCCCTCTCTATCACCAAACATCTCTTCCTCTCCCTCCTACATCCGGTGAGTTTCCACTACCACCAGCAACATCCGGTGCCACCACTAACCACCTATTTTCGACAGAAGCTATGTATACCACTGTAACCCAACCATTCTTATGACGTTGCTCCGGTTACGTATCTCCATCCGCCTTTTTTTCTCGATCTCCATGAAACTCTACCAGATTTTTTCAGATATGGTTCGCCACCACCTCAACCTACCGTTGATACGTGTCTTCGGCCTTTAAAAGCTTTCGTTTTCATCATATTTATGGTGATTCATTATAGATCTTTGACAACAGGTCTATCACTTTCGCCTAGAAATCTATCATTTACACCTCTAGATCTACCTTCATGTGATATTGAGTGATCGGATCTTTCTCTAAAGACACATCTCTCTTGTCTCGACCTTTAAAATCCTTCGTTTTCATCAAATCTAAAGTGGTTCAGTCCGATACTGTCATCTCCAGCGATAGATTTATGATCTTCGGCGACAAATCTATGATTTTTGACTCTAGATCTATGATTTATGATGAGATTGACGGACCAGATTTGATATCGTCGTTAACCGCAACCACAGTTGCTTCCTTGCTACTCCGGTGCAACTCACTTCCATCTCTTTCTCTCTAATCCTCGCTGAAGCACCACCAAATCTACATCAGGTATGTCGATTTTTCATTTGATTGTTTTTCTTTTGTTGAGCTTTGAATATTATGTTTTCTCAAAATAATATGAATCTAAGTAGTTTAAGCTATGAATTATGATGTTTTAATGTTTCACTAATTGTTTAGTTATGTTAATGTTACATTTAAACTGGAATATTTGTGTTATAAACTATGAGTTAACTATATTATGTTGTGATTTTGCTGTTTAAACTGTGATTTGACTATATTAAGTTGAGAATTTGTTGTTTTAAACTGTGAATTAGCTATATTACGCTATGAATTTTATGTATTAAACTGTCAATTTTTTGTATTAAGCTATGAATTTTGTGTATTAAATTATGAATGCACTGTATTAAGAGTTGAAATTTGATAATATGGTTATGAATGCATAATTATTGTGTATTAGACTGTGAATTTATTGCATAACTAAGCAGTGAATTTGTGTGTTTTAGGATGTGATTTTTGTAGTTTAAACTGTAAATTGACCGTAATAAGCTGCGACTTTCTGTTTAAATTTTGAATTAACTATATTAAGCTGTGAATTATGTGTAATAAATTGTGAATTATGTTGTATTAAGCTATGATTTTTTATAAGTTTTTTGTTTGCTTCTGAAATATAAGATGAAAAAAGCATTATATACAAATATAATTTTATCTAATTTTTAATAAAGTATATAAAAAATAAATTATGAATATTTATGTATATAAACTCTGAAAGAAGCAATAGCTTATAGATCTAAAGGTATACATATAAGTTTTAAGTTGTGAATATGGTTTGAATATTTAATTTGTGCATTAAATTGTAAATCATTATCAAACATACTTATAAAGCTAGCATTTTTTCTTGAATCTCATGCATTTGAAAACCCCATTCTTTTTTTTCTTTCACCACATTCATTTGAAACTCCCATGACTTTTCAATTTCTTTATAATAATAGTTATACTTTGGTAATTAGGTTAAATAAATATCAAATCTAAAGTGTATTGATATATAAACGAAATTTTAATATTAAAATAATATCTTTAATTCTACTTATAAAATTATGGGTTTTTAACTTTTAACATATTATACTTAATTTATTAGTTTTAATATATTGTTGGATGTAAACCATTATCATTTTAAAGGTATAATTTTTGAACAATTTGTATAACATACTTAAATTATTAATTAAAATATAACATTATATGCTCAATTTAAATATAAATTTTATTTAACTTAAACAACCCAAAGATTATTTTATAAATAGTTAAAAGTGATAAATTGTAGTGTCTTTCTAATAATGATTGTAAGTTGGTTAATAATATTAAATAAATATCAAACCTAAAGTGTAATCATAAATAAACTAAATTTTAATTTTAAAATAGGGTAAATGGCACAAAAAACACTCTTTTTATGCATAAATTCGATTTTGACACCGTGTTTTTTTGTGTCAATTTTGACACTGTGTTTTTCAATTTATTACAATTCTGACCACTTGACCACTTGATCGGTTAACCAGGTTACATGATGACGTGTCAGTTTTGATGATGTGGCATGCTGACATGATATGCTGACGTGTTAAAATTGGATTTTTTTTCTCACAAAAAACACTAAGTTTTAATTTTTTTTTTCCGATTTTGACACTAAGTTTAATTTTTTCTTTCAACTTTGACACAATATTTTTTTGTTCCAAATCGAACATCATTTTTTCCAATTTTGTTCAATGTTGATAATATTCTATTTGAAACTGTATAAATATTTTTTTAATACATTTAAACCGTATACATATGCTTTTTTCTTCAATTAAAAACCATAGTTTTGTATAAATACATTTTTTTTACACTCAAACCATATTTTTATGTATAAATATGTATTAGTTATATGAAAATTCTATTTTATATTAAATATGCAACTTTAAAATGTGTTTGGAGGTTTGGAGGCGTGTAATCGATCAAAACTCGGATATCAAGTTGCAACCCATCAAATTTTTACATCTTATTAGAAGCTTATGGTTAGTTTGATTCTCATGATATAACTAATACTTTGAATGTAAGAAAAAAAACACCTTGTAATAAAATAAAAATGTGGTTTTTAAACGAAAAAAAATATTTATACGGTTTAAAATGTAATAAAAAATATATTTATACGATTTCAAATGGAAAATAGACAAAATTGAACAAAATTTGATAAATGAGGTTCGATTGGAACAAAAAAAACATAGTGTCAAAATTGAAATAAAAATTAAACTTAGTGTCAAAATCGAAAAAAAGTGAAAACTTAGTGTTTTTTGTAGAAAAAAAATCAATTTTGACACGTCAGCATATCATGTCAGCATGCCACGTCATAAAAAACTGATACGTCATTATACCACGTCAGCATCTAACTTGGATAACCGGTCAAGTGGTCAGAATTGTAACAAATTGGAATACACAGTGTCAAAATTGACAAAAAAAAAATATTGTATCAAAATCGAATTTATGTGTAAATAAAATGTTTTTTGTGCCATTTACCCTTTAAAATAGTATCTTTATTTCTATTTATAAACTTATATCTTTAAATTTTAACATATTATACTTAACTTATTATATTTAAAATGTTGTTGCATGTAAAGCTATAATTTTTGAACAGTTTGGACAAAATACTTAAATTGTTAATTTAAATATAACATTACAGTGTCAACTTAAATATAAATTTCAGTTCCACTAAAAAAACCAAATAATATTTTGTAAATAGTTAAAAGTGATAAATTATACTGACAAATGCAAAAACTAAATTGTAATATTAGTTTAACTAAAATAGTTCCTAAATATATTTATATAATCCTTAAAAAATTTCAAATAAGTAGCTTAAAGTAACTTATAATAACAATAGTTAAAAATAACTCTATATAAATGATTATATTGTTACATTTAAAATCAAAAAATAATGTTTGATGTTTTAAATAATTATAATAATAGAAATTAAAACATTAAGCAAATAAATTTTAAAAAATTAGTTAAAAATAACAACTATAAATAATATTAAACCATTTATAATATTTAATTTTATTGATGTGTAACTCGCGAGTAAAAACTATTCAAACGATTGAGATTACGACGTTATAATAGATTTATATATTATCATATAATTCAAAATAATCAATATATTATATCAAATTAATATACGAATTATTATATCAAAGTTAACAACAATGTTGGTGGTATATTTTAAAAAATATATATTTGTAAAGACTTCAACTATATAGGTGTGTCTGCATATTACAATGTCAACTCAAATATAAATTTCAGTTCCATTTAAAAAAACTAAAGAATATTTTGTAAATAGTTAAAAGTGATAAATTGTAGTGATAAAACCAAAAACTACATTGTAATTTCAATTTAACTAAAATAATTCTTAAATATATTTTTATAATCGTTAAAAGTTTCCAAATAAGTAGCTTAAAATAACTTACAATAACAATAGTTATAAACAACTCTATATAAATGATTATATTGTTAAATTTAAAATAAAAAATCAATGTTTGATGTTTTAAATAATTATAATGATAGAAATTAAAACATTAAGTAAATAAGTTTTAAAAAATTAATTAACAATAAAAACAACTATAAATAACATCAAATCATATATTATATTTAATTTTATTCATGTGTAACTCACGAGTAAAAATCATTCAAACGATTGAGATTATAAAGTTATAATAAATGTATATATTATCATATAATTCAAAATAATCAATATATTATATATCAATTTAGTATATACAAATTATCATATTAAAGTTATAATAAATGTATATATTATCATATAATTCAAAATAATCAATATATTATATATAGGTGTTTCTGCGCAACGCGCGGGCATTCGCCTAGTATATTTATAAAACTTGCATTTTTTTTCTTGAACCACATTCATTTGAATCTCCCATGCATTTTTTCCTTTCACCACATTCATTTGAAACTCCCATGACTTTTCAATTTCTTTCTAATAATTATTATAAGTTGGTTAATAAGGTTAAATAAATATAAAATCTAAAGTGTAATCATATATAAACTAAATTTCAATATTAACAAAAATATATTTTCTTCTACTTATAAAGTTTGATTTTAACTTTTAACATATTATACTTAATTTAATAGGTCTAATATGTTGTATGTAAACCATTATCATTTTAAACCTACAATTTTTAATCAATTTTATAAAATGTTCAAATTGTTAATTTAAATATAACATTATTGGATCAACTTAAATATAAAATTTAGTTAAACTTAAACAACCCAAAGAATATTTTGTAAATATTTAAAAGTGCTAAATTGTAGTGTCTTTCTAATAATGATTATACATTGGTTAATAAGGTTAAATAAGTATCAAACCTAAAGTGTAATAAAAAATAAACTAAATTTCAATATTAAAATAATATTTTTACTTCTACTTATAAAGTTATGTTTTTAACTTTTAACATATTATACTTAATTTATTAGATTTAATATGATATTGTATGTAAACCATTATCATTTTAAAGATACAACTTTTGAAATGTATGGACAAAATACTTAAATTGTTAATTTAAATATAACATTACACGATCAACTTCAATATAAATTTGAGTTCCACTTAAAAAACCCCAAAGAATATTTTGTGAATAGTGAAAAGTGATAAATTGTAGTGGTAAATGCAAAAACTAAATGATAATATCAGTTTAACTAAAATATTTTCTAAAGATATTTTTATAATTGTTAATAGTTTTGAAATAAGTAGCTTAAAATAACTTACAATAACAATAGTTAATAATAACTCTATATAAATGATAATATTGTTACCTTGAAAAAAAAAACAAAAAAATAAATTTGGTTGATGTTTTAAATAATTACACTAATAGAAATTAAAACGTTAAGCAAATAAATTTTAATAACAATAACAACAACTGTAAATAATATTAAACCATATATTATATTTAATTTCATGAGTAACCCGCAGGTAGAGATCATTCATAAGATTGAGATTATGCAGTTTTAATATATGTATATATTATCATATAATTCAAAATAATCAATATACTATATAACCTTAGTATAAGAATTATTATATCAAATTTAACAATGACATTATTGTTATATATTTAAAAAACATATATTTGTAAAGATTTCAACTATATAGATGCTTCTGCGCGATGCAATTTGTATAAAATACTTAAATTGTTAATTTAAATATAACCTTACATGATCAACTTAAATATAGAATTTAGTTAAACTTAAACAACCAAAAGAATATTTTGTAAATAGTTAAAAGTGATAAACTGTAGTGTCTTTCTAATAATGATTATAAATTGGTTAATAAGGTTAAATAAGTATCAAACCAAAAATGTAATAAAAAAATAAACTACATTTCAATATTAAAATAATATTTTTACTTCTACTTATAAAATTATGTATTTAACTTTTAACATATTATACTTAATTTATTAGATTTAATATGTTCTTGTATGTAAACCATTATTAGTTTAAAGCTACAACTTTTGAACTGTATGGACAAAATACTTAAATTGTTAATTTAAATATAACATTACACGATAAACTTCAATATAAATTTCAGTTCCACTTAAAAAAACCCAAAGAATATTTTGTGAATAGTAAAAAAGTGATAAATTGTAGTGCTAAATGCAATAACTAAATTGTAATATCAATTTAACTAAAATATTTTCTAAAGATATTTTTATAATCGTTAAAAGTTTTGAAATAAGTAGCTTAAAATAACTTACAATAACAATAGTTAATAATAACTCTATATAAATAATAATATTGTTACCTTTAAAAGCAAAAAAAAAAAAAAATTGTTTGATGTTTTAAATAATTACACTAATAGAAATTAAAACTTTAAGCAAATAAATTTTAAAAAGGAATTAACAATAACAACAACTACAAATAATATTAAACCATATATTATATTTAATTTCATGAATAACACGCAGGTAGCAGTCATTTATAAGATCGAGATTATGCAGTTTTAATATATGTATATATTATCATATAATTCAAAATAATCAATATACTATATAACCTTAGTATAAGAATTATTATATCAAATTTAACAACGACATTATTATTATATTAAAAAAAACATATATTTGTAAAGATTTCAACTATATAGATGCTTCTGCCCAACGCAATATGTATAAAATACTTAAATTGTTAATTTAAATATAACCTTACATGATCAACTTAAATATAGAATTTAGTTAAACTTAAACAACCAAAAGAATATTTTGTAAATAGTTAAAAGTGATAAACTGTAGTGTCTTTCTAATAATGATTATAAATTGGTTAATAAGGTTAAATAAGTATCAAACCAAAAGTGTAATAAAAAAATAAACTAAATTTCAATATTAAAATAATAGTTTTACTTCTACTTTTAAAGTTATGTCTTTAACTTTTAACATATTATACTTAATTTATTAGATTTAATATGTTGTTGTATGTAAATCATTATTAGTTTAAAGCTACAACTTTTGAACTGTATGGACAAAATACTTAAATTATTAATTTAAATATAACATTACAGGATCAACTTCAATATAAATTTCAATTGCACTTAAAAAAACCCAAAGAATATTTTGTGAATAGTGAAAAGTGATAAATTGTAGTGTTAAATACAAAAACTAAATTGTAATATTAATTCACTAAAATATTTCCTAAAGATATTTTTATAATAGTTAAAAGTTTTGAAATAAGTAGCTTAAAATAAATTACAATAATAATAGTTAAAAATAACTCTATATAAATGATTATATTGTCACCTTTAAAAAAAATTGTTTGATGTTTTAAATAATTACACTGATATAAATTAAAACGTTAAGCAAATAAATTTTAAAAATGAATTAATAAAAACTAGAACTATAAATAATATTAAACCATATATTATATTTAATTTTATGAGTAACCCGTAGGTAGAGGTCATTCATAAGATTGAGATTATGCAGTTTTAATAGATGTATATATTATCATATAATTCAAAATAATCGATATACTATATCAACTTAGTATAAGAATTATTATATCAAATTTAACAACGAAATTATTGTTATATTTAAAAAAAACATATATTTATAAAGATTTCAACTATATAGATGCTTCTGCGCAACGCGCGGGCATTCGCCTACTTTATTATATTAACTTGTGAATTTTATGCATTGAAATATGAATTGTTTGTACTAAGTTGTGAAATTTTTAATGAATTCCGTGTTAAAATATGAATGATTTATGTATGAATATTTGTATTAATTTTCTTGCGAATATATTTACCTTTTGCGCTACATAAATATGTAAGAATGTATTTGTTTTTAAAAGTATTTTGCATTAAACTGTGAATAAGTGAATTATTTGGTTTGTTAAGTTGTGAATATAGTATCTAACCATTTCAATCAATGATTTTATATACATATTTGATTTAGAAGGAATGATGATTGCGAGGTGATGCATATAGCTATTGGTGCGTATGTAGTTGGTCATGGTTTTGGTGGGAGAGTTAAGTTTGACTTCTTTAAATGTGTTAATTAGTGTAGAATGTATTGTATTATGTTATGCTATTAATTTTATGTATTAAACTAAAAATGAACTATATTAAGTTGTATATTTTATATAAATTTTGTGTTACGATATGAATAAAGATATGCATGAAAATATTAAAATGTGTATCAGTGAATTATTATGTTTATTCAATTGTGAATATTTATTATATATAATATATTTTTTAAAGAATCTACAATTTAGAAAAATGAAAGTTGATTTTTTTTCAAGACAATTCAAATTTTCGTATTAAACTTTTGTATATTTTGGCTAGAAAAACAAAAATTGTTACGAAAGAAATGGAAGCTACAATGTTTGTTATATGAAGCTATAAACATGACCACAAAAATGCCACTGAATTTTGTAACGCCCCGTTCCTAAGAGTACCTAATTGTGAGTTCCTGGGATTTAAAAGAAATGGTATTATGGTTATCTTGTGGGAAAAAGTGGAATAATGGGGCCAAGAATGAAGTTTGAAGACTCGCCGAGTACGCTCAGCGTAAGGGCATAAGTGATGCGGGTGCAAGGATGAGTACGCCCAACGTACTCTCAGAGTTCTAAAACCCTAAAATTAGGGTCAGCCACTATATAAGGAACATGTTGGTTCATACCTTAGCCTTCTTAAGCTCATCCTTAACCTTAGAAACCCTAGAAACATGTATTCCCTCCATTGTTGGGTGTGTTTGGCCTTGGAAAGCTCATTTTGGCAAAAGAAAAGCTAGAAGAAGAAAGGAGAAGTTGTCAAAAAAGGGAAGGAACGATTGGAGCTTGTAGATCTGAAGAGATATCATCCTTTGAAGCTTATTTGAGGTATAAAGCTTCTTGCTTGCCACTTATTTTGCATAGATCTAAGTGTTGTGAAGTTTTTAGCATCTTTCTTGTCCCATAGTTCTCATCTTGATTCATGCTTTGTGTTGGCCGAGATTATCTGTCCTTTCAGACCTTTGGAGAGGTCTTGAGTGAGAAAAATGAGGTCCCAAGGGCTGTAGTTGTTCCATGTGTGAGATATATAGGTCTTAATGGATTAAGACCTTGGATTAAGAGCTTATGGACATCCCAAGTGATAAAGTTTGATACTTTATGAATTCTAATCATATCTGGCCTAAGGATCTGAAGTTTGGGCTTAATAGCTTAAACCATTAAGCAGTTGCATGGATTTTGTTGAACCACGATGTTACGCCCCGCGTAACATGGGATTACGCCCAGCGTAGCGGGCCAGTGCCCCGATTCCATTTTGTGAGCATTGATGTACGCCCAACGTACCAGAGAGAGTACGCCCAACGTACTCCCCCTGTTGGACTTCCATGTTGGGCTTTAGAGTTTGGGCTGTTTTTCGGTTGTTGGTTTATGGGCCATGACTGGGAATTTATGGATAGTATTTTGGGCCCAATTATTGTTATGGACATTGGATCTAGGCCCATTTGGTGAGGTGGGCCCAATTTGGTAAATTGGGCCAATATTGGACTTTGTATAAGATTTTGGACTTTGGTCTTGGCCCGATAAGTGGATGTATGCTTGGCCTAATGTTTATTTTGTTATGATGGCTAGTTCAGGATTTGCGGTGAGTTGGTGATTCGAGAATCTACTCTTCACTTCAGAGTTTCGGCAGTGCGAGGTGAGTTATCCTCACTATATCGACAGGGTTTAAGGCACCAAGGCCGGCCCTTTATTAGATTAAGATCCAGGTATTTGTTATTATGTTATTGCTTTGATATGTCTGCATCCTGGTAGTTAGGATGGTATATGTTAGAGACCTGGTTAAGGTTGGTTTCCTGATATGTAGGGTGATGCTACGCTAGTGACCGGTTAGGTCGATATCCTGGTTAGGAGGATGATATGTTATGTGATCTGTTTGATCGGCTTGTTGACTGTGAGCTCTTATATGATTATATGTTTATGTGCACATGTTTATTTGGACTGGAGTTGGGTTGAGGCGGGTCCTGCTTTGTGCTATAGGCCAAGATACCCAGGGCGAACCGGTTGTTCCGAAGGCCCAGCGAGCGGTCCGGATAGGCTGTAGGCCCAACGAGGGCGGACCAGACGTTCCGAGGCTCGGACAGTGGACCAGGCCGACTGAAGGCCCGATGCTGGCGAACCAGTCATACTGTAGACTCAGAGAGTGGACCAGATGGGTTGAAGGCCCGGTGCGGGCGGACCAACCACACTGCAGACTCGAGGGACATGACTAGACTCAGAGGATGGACCCGGTGGACTGAAGGCCCGACTCGGCGGACCAGTCACATAGTAGACCCGAAGTGCATGGCTGTTCAATGTTCTGTTATGTTATGTATGCTATGTATGATATGGGCCGGAAGGCACTATGTTATGGGCCGGAAGGCATTATGATTTGGATCGGAAGATCATAGCCTGGAAGGGCGTATATGTGGTTGGTATTTTGGGGGTATCTCACTAAGCTTTCGGGCTTACAGTTGTGGTTTAATGTTTTTCAGGTTCTCCAGGAGACCGTGACAAGGCGAAGGCGTGATCGTACCACTCCTCTGATAATAAATGTATTGAAAACCTTTATGTAATAACATTATTAAAATGGGTTGCTTTTGAAAAGTTTAAATTTTGTTGAAATTTTTGGTCGTTACAAATTTAATATTACTCCGATGGCACTCCGACAACGGTCCGACGGCACGTGACAAATATTAGTAAACTAGGAAAAGTTTACTTAATACAATATAAATACTGTATTTCTCTAAAATTTTCTTAATGAAAGCATTTAAGAAATGCAATATAAATACTAGATTTCTCTAAAATTTTCTTAATGAAAACATTTAAGAAATGGTTCTAACAGTTCTTAATCTTTTCGGATTTTCATTTGAATCATATATATATATATATATATATATATATATATATATATATATATATATGTGTGTGTGTGTGTGTGTGTGTGTGTGTGTGTGTGTGTGTGTGTGTGTGGTGCGTGTGTGTGTTTCAAAAATAATATTTTGGTTCAATATTTTTATGATCTTTTATTTCTTATTATCTAAAAGTATTTTTATGATCTTTATTTATATTTTTTATTATTCAAAGTTAAATGATTCAAAATATATATGATCCCAAACTTGTTTTTGAATTAATTTAATTAAATATATTATTGATCCTAAATAATATGATACAAAAATGATATGATCTAAAATATTACGATTCTAAATAATTTGATTCAAAATTTTATGATTCCCAAATTATATGATTCAAAAATAGTATTAACGAAAAATATTTTCAAGGCTAACATTTTTCTTATTTAAAACTTTAATAATCCTTACACATTAAAAATTCAAGCTAATATTTAGTTCAAAAACCTACAAAAACACTATTAATTTCAAATACTTAGTACAAACAATTAAAAAAAAAGATAAAAAAACAAAATAAATAAAATAAAATAAAAAACAAAAAATAAAATAAAATGCCTTAAAAGAGAGAGAGAGAGAGAGAGAGAGAGGGAGAGAGAGAGAGAGAATGTGTGTGTATATATATTCTTTTAAAGAAAATGTATAAAACAAAAAAGTAAAATCCACTTAAATAATGTTCCATGGACATTCTTCACAAATGATTAAATTGTCGATAATTATTGAGTCATATGCAAACAAATCTTATCAAAATATTGTGTTTGACGTCTTTGCCCTTGAAGAAGCGAGTGATGAAGAATTATCATCGCAGTAGTCACCATTTTTTGAGTGTTTAGTGAATCAAAACCATATATATATATATATATATATATATATATATATATATATATATATATATATATATATATATATATATATATGTAGAGAGAGAGAGAGAGAGAGAAAGAGAGATTGGTTCAAATATTTTAATTAATTATTGTGTGGATGTAAGGATGATTATGGACTAATCATTTAAAAAACCTAGAAAAGGGTAAAATTGTAATCTTACTTATTAAATAATTTTGGTAAATTTAAATAATTTAATTTCCGTTTAAATAAGAATCGGTTTCATATCTTTAACCCTAAATCTCGTTCGGCCACAACTAAAGATTGCCTTCTTCACCATCATGAGAATGTACAAACACTACGAGCCGTGTTTTTGGTTCTTATGATTTCTGTAACAACTTTAGGGCTCTAGTAAGTATTTTTCAACATGCTAGATTAATATCTTAATATATATATATATATATATATATATATATATATATATATATATATATATATATATATATATAAAGATTTCCTTCTTCACCATCATGAGAATGTACGAACACTACCAGCCGTGTTTTTGGTTCTTATGATTTCCATAACAACTTTAAGGCTCTAGTAAGTATTTTTCAACATGCTATATATATATATATATATATATATATATATATATATATATATATATATATATATATATATATATATATATATATATATATATATATATATAGGGTTAAGTTCAAATGAGAACACTATTTAATGTGAGAACGTGAGAACACTACTTTATGTTACTATTCTACTATGAATTTAATATGTATAGTATTGTAGTAATTATAATATGAATATATTCAATTTTATATTGTTATTATACTATAAAATTTATCTATATGTGTAGTAATTTAGTAAATTCTAATGTGAATGTTAAATATGTGATTGTTCATATATTCGATGATGAATAATGTCATAAAGTTGTCTATACAAAATTTTAATGTGTGATTGTTCGTATATTTGTTGATGAATAATATCATATCGTTGTATATACAAAATTCATAGTAGAATAGTAACATAAAGTAGTGTTCTCACGTTCTCACATTAAATAGTGTTCTCATTTGAACTTAACCTTATATATATATACATATATATATATATATATATATATATATATATATATATATATATTAAAGATATGAAAGTTAGGAATAGTAAACTTCCTAAGTGTTTGGTAAGATTGGTCCCTAAGGTTATGTATGTTTGCTCATCTTTTTTTTTGTCACTTTTGGTCCTCCAACTTATGTTGGTTTTAAAAAAACTACTTACAACATTGACCATTCACCTTTATGTTTTTGTTCACAAACAACATTTTCACTTTCGTTTGAATTTTCATAACCCTCGCCTTTTAATACATATTATTAGTATTTAATCTTTTGGCAGAAATGGTCCCGAATTATTATTATTATTATTATTAGAAAAAATTGCATGATTGGTCCCGAATTATTATTATTATTATTAATAAATATATTAAGGACAACGATGGAAACCAAAATCACTTTTTTACTCCCAATCCATTTTTGTTTATTAATTTATATTTCTCTTTTTGGTTTTAAATTAATGTTATATTTATTAGAAAATATACACCCAATACCATGAAGCCACCCACCAGCTGCCATCACCGCCACCACCACCACCACCAAAATTACATAAATGGTCCATATGGTTACCCGTCATAAAAATTTCAGTCCCTACTACCTTAAAAGACTAAATTACCCTCACGTTAATGGACAGAAAACTACGGTCTACATTTTCCGGATTAGTTTTCCCGGCCGCTGTCATACATGGCAATAAAGTTCAATTTGTGAGACAATTTGTTTATTTTTCTCATTTATTGCAAGAAATAATGATTTATATTTCTTTACTTATATAATTAGATGACATTGTTTATCTTCTTTTACTAGATTATCTACATGCAATTTAACATTCTACATTACTTTACAAAGCAATAACTTCCGACTCCGACAACATCGGAGAATCTTTTCTAATTATAAGTTATATCCTAATTGTTTTTTTTTTCATAAGATTGATGGGTTGTTGTAACATTATTGTGTATCTGCGCCACCACTTCTTTTTTGCTTCTTACATTGTTTAAATAAGTTACACTGAATGAATATGTAAAATTATTAATTTGAATAAGAACATATTTTGTTAATAGCAATTTTTTACTAATCTCGAACTAGAGGTTTCGATTAAGGTTAGGTGCTTTATATATATATATATATATATATATATATATATATATATATATATATATATATATCTTAAAAAGCATTTACCATATTTTACTGAATTTTAAGAAGTACAAGACCTTATGTAATATATACAATCATTTTATGCGATAAAAAATACTGAATCTTATCTGGTATCTAATTATCCCAAACTATCTTAAATATCTCAAAGTACATTCATCAAACCAAAAGAATCTGTCAAAAATTGACTCAGCCGACCCATATCTCTTCCCAATTCATCGCTACCTTCTCTTTATTTTTCAACAAAATCAAATCCATCATCTTCAAAATCCTTTGAAACCCTAAGCCTCCTCGTGTCTCACTTCCCTTATAATCCCTCGGTTCTCCAAAAACCCTACACTCCACCACCACCATGTCGCTACCCTACTCCATCTCCATTTGTAGTGTTCATGTTATTTTCTTCTACCCACAAGGTTGCTACCCTACTCCATCTCCATCTTTTCTGTTTACAGATCCGGATGGGGCTGTCTTTCCCTCTTTTGCTTCATTTGTTTTGAATCAACCCACCCGACTCATAGTCAAGTAACAAAAGCCCTAAGGTCGATTTCTATCTTCTGCATCTCCACCTTCACTCGCAACTGTAAAGTAGTTCGTCGATATGTCTTTTTCACTACCAACAATACCCTCCGACGATTGATGGACAATCTGTGCCCAACGATGGTGCTTTTCGCCTTGTATCTTAGGTTGTTTCTAACGCCTTCATGCAAATCGTATTCATCTGAATCTTTCTTTTCTAACTTTGATTTCATTTTTTTCCCACAACTGTCAGTAGCAATCGATGGGAACTTAGGTTCGATTGAGGGGCCAAAGACATACTACATGTATGTATTCATCCGCATTTCCTTTCGATTTCAATTTCGAATTTTGATTTTATGACCGATTTTGACCTATTTTTCATTATGCTGCCATAGAACTGCAATAATTGTTTGCTCCTCAATCCTTGATACCTCTTAGCGATTTCTGGTTCATACCCCCATCGACTTTGGTGCCTATTGCTTCATTCATTTTTTTCATTTGCCTTTGTAAAATCATCATCAAGTGATGACAAAGACAACGCAGGTTTGTGGGTTCTTTTATCAGTAAAGAATGTTACCATACAATTTTGCAATAGAACATTTAAATTGGTTCAGCTCATACACAACAATTACAAGGGGATCAGTTTCGTCCGTTCAGTTCAAACACAACAATGACACAGCTTCCCTACTACCCACAATAATTTACAGGTATCAGTTTTGTTGTTATGCATGATAACTATTTGATGAAATGCATGACATATGTGTTGTTTAATGGGATATTTTGAAGTTATTGAAAACCTTACACCTGAAGTACAAATCGAAGATCAAATGGTAATTGCAGATTTATACTACCTGTTATTTGTTAAAGTAATATTTTTTTGCTTATGGGATGATTGTTTAAATCTATTTTCAAGATCGTATACAGCCAACAACATGTTTGTTGAAATAGCTCTACACAAGGTAATCCTGCTTCCATGTTATCTCTTTCATACATAATTTAATAATTTTATTAATATTCAAACAAATTTATTGATTAAATGTGTGAATGAAATTTTGTTCTTATATAAGATGTGTTCGTTAGGTTGATTAGAGGGTTAAATCATGGAGACAATCATCTATAACCAATTCCTTTCCATTTAGCAATACTATTTGGTTGTTCAAATCTCAATTTTTTTTTTCTGTTATATGATACTCTTCTCTTATAACCTCATCAGGTTAAGGATTTCGTCTCATTTTAGGAAAGTTTCTTCTTTTTGTTCGCTTTGGTTCCTTTTTGTGTGAGTATTTTAGTGATGTTTAAAAAATAAATCCCAACATTTGTTGTGTTAAAACCATCTAAGTTGATCAATAGCAACGTGAGCCATGTCTGTAAAAATTAAGACTTTTTTAAGTTAATGAAGAAAAGAAGTGGTAATGTTTGATTTTTTTTTTAAAAATTTGTTTTAGTGTATTACTTGAAATTTCATTTTTTTGACGAGTCAAATTATTTCCAGGCATTGATTCTGGATTCCTTTTGACATTTCTTAACTCAACTTCATCGTTGTGATTTAGGAATTCTTACATTTGACAGGAAATTTGAAGTGCATGACGTCAGATAGCATATGTGAGATCTATTAAACACCTCATTTCCATGATTTTCACTTCTTGGTTCTTTATGTATTGAGTAAGAGATATACACCTATAATCCCATATATAGCTTACTAGATTAAGTCTTTGTCCACCTTAATCGCTTTAAGTTAAAAAAAAAAATTAATTGCTAAAATAGCAATGTACTTTTCTCTGTTTTACAAATATGAGCAACATACTTTAGTTTTATCCTATAATATCAACATACCTTTAATTTTCCAACCAATTTAATCAATCCATGCTTTTTTAGTCCCTATTGAGATTGTTTACATTGCTTTTCTTTTGCTGATAGGACTGCCACATAATCTTATACATAATGGCAATGCACAGGAAGTTAAGATCCAACTATTAAGGTTAGAATTAGATCAAATAAACACTAGAATTTTCGATTGCTTTCCTATTTTGTAACATAGTTAGGAGATAGATCCTATTGGTGTGCACATTTGTGCATTTGTGTGTGTTAATATGTATCCTTTTATGGTTATCACTAATCTTTTTCTTTTTTTAAAAAATCCCACAGATTCTTGGCGTGTGTTGATTCTATATGGTGTCGTTTGATTTTAGGTTTGATCGGTCAATCAACGGTCATTAATTCAACAGTCATTAACACATCAAGACGATGACAAATCAGAAGACACATTTCGGTTTGGAAACCCTCTGTTTATTTTTCTTCCTCTAATGCTTCGATTTGCATTCACTGCTACTTATACATACATACTGCTATTGTTTGTTTTCTTATTAGAAATATGCAGTACAAGGTGGATCTGAGTGTGTATTTGAGTGGTTTGTACAGTTATAGACATCAACGTTCGCATTTAGTTATGGTCACCTTTAGGTATGGTTGGGCTGTCTTACGAAAAAAAAGTTTAAAATATAATTTACTTCAAATGGTTTTTCCAAAACGTTGTTACTTGTTTAGGTCTTTCTCAATCTATCCTTCGTGTTGTATGTTTTCCTTCAAAACCTGTTACAGTAGTGTTTTAAACAAAGGTTTTCTTCACTTAAACTATTTTATCAAATCATTTTCAAAGCTTGTTTATGAAAGGTTTTTCAAAGGTTCTTCTAAAGGTTTTCAAATCTTGTTTATGAAAGGTTTTTCCGAAGGTTTTCAAAGCTTATTTTACAAAATGACATTATGTTGTAAATTCTTATTTGTAAAGATTTTCCAAGGGTTTTTCCAAAGTTTTCTTCTATGCTTTTATTTCGTTAAAATGCATGCCTATATTTTTATAGTTATATAAATAATGTTTAAAGGACTTAGAACGACTAGTTCGCCCTATTTCCTTTTCCTCATTGGGATGTGGTCTGGTGGGTATCGGTTATCCGTTCGAAGGTCGTTTAAATATTACTTATATATCATGTAGACATGTATAGACATAAAGGTTTCAATCAACAAATTCATTCCTTGAGTAGTACATGCATCCTTCTATCATTCATGTTTCTAGAACCCTAGTAACTATTATAGGAATAGTTAGGATAATCTCTCTCTATATATTTCTCTATCTCTCTCTCTCTCTCTCTCTCTATCTCTCTCTCTCTTTCTCTAGTATGAAGATTTACCCAGGAGTCAGTTCATTTGCGAGTCTATATTATTACTATAATACTTTAGAATGTGACACACTATTTCCCTCTACGACGCCTCATAGCGCCATCGCCGTGTGACCATAGTCTCCGCGAAGGAGAGCTAACATCATGTGTATAGATCTATACGGGACTGACACTTCCACACCTAGACTACTAGCTAAGGTCCGCGCTAATAAGGCCCATGGGTGACATAATGCCACTACCTCTACGCATGACCTGGAGGGTCATCAGATACTTTATTGTCGATCAGCATGGTTACATATGAGTTCATATTCACCCCTTGTTTTAGACTTTGCTAGCTGTATCGTTCATTTGATACTGTCTGGAGTCTATGCTTCCTTGTGTTAGACTGAGCCAGGTATATCATTCATACGGTACTGTCCTGAAGTCTATGTTTTCGTTTGCTTTAGTCAACAGTATTACTGCTGAGGTATATGTTATTTTCCCCTAGTATTTTTACTTGTGTTTTTCTCATAATTCCTTTAAACTCAATACTATAATTTCGTAATGATAGTATTTTGGATAAAATTACTCATTAAAACATAAATCGGTCGGGTCTTGGTAGAAGACTGCTTTTATTTAGAAAATATAGGATTTTCTGGAAAGAACGCTAATACACCGTAGGTTCTAGATTACTATCTTTCATAAAGTTATTTTTAATAAAAATGTGTATTTATAGAAATGACACTAAATACTTATGGACTCACCAGCATTATAAAAATGCTGATACTCGCTTTCAAAATAACTTGTATTCTCAGGTCATCGATAGACAGGTACATCCCGGGAGCTTTTGCGAAGACAACCTAGTACCGAGTTGTATCTATGTTATGTTATGTATTTACTTTGATATTGCTATGAAATGCAACCTATGTAAAATTATTACTATTAATGCAATGATTGTTGTACTTTGATTACTATACTGCATATGTTGTGATACTTGACATGACGTCGTCCACCCTAGAACGTTTCCGATGTTCCGATTTTGGGGTGTGAAAAATGTGACTACAGATTTAGAAAGTGACTGCGGATTGAAACTTCATTGCGGATGGATCATTTGCCATCGGATGGATGACTGCGGTAGAAGAACTGAGAGGAGCACTTGAACAAAGATTAGTAATAACAAACAGTAAGGACCATTTAAGTATAAGTATGATATATGGTTGCAGTACAGAGGATATATCAAAACCATCTATCATAGATAACTTCAACTAAGACCGCAAAAGAGACCAAGGATGGTCTGCGGTACCTATCAATTCAAAAATAATTGTGGGTCCAGATTCATCATTCCTAACATTTGTAAGAAACTGTTGAGTTTTTTCGAGTCAACTGCCTTTGTAAATACATCAGCGATCTCTTCATGAGTATGGACAAAAATTAGTTCAATGTTACCATTCAGGATGTGGTCTTTGATGAAGTGAGACCGTAGTTCAATATGCTTGGTCTTTGAGTGCCATATTGAATTGTCAGAAATCGCTATAGCACTTTCAAAGTCACAATAGATTGGTATACGCAACATTCTTTATCCGTAGTCCAATAGTTGTATTTTCATCCATAAGACTTGTGAACAACAGCTGGCTGCGGCCACATATTCAGCTTCTGCGGTAGATAATGATACACAATTTTGTTTCCTTGATGACCAGCTGACGAGTCATCCACCCAGAAATTGACATCCACCTGAGGTGCTTTTGCGATCAAGTTTATATCCAACATGATCCGCATCTGTGAACGCTTGAAGGCTGAAGTCTTTTCCTGCGGGGTACCATAATCCAAGAATTTTTCTACCCTTTAACTACCATAGGATTTGCTTGGCTGCGGTCATGTGTGACATTTTTGGGTCAACCTGGTACCTTGTGCATACACCCGTTGCAAAGACTATATCTGGTCGGCTTGCGGTGAGGTACATCAAAGAGCCAGTAATACCTCTATAAGTCTTGTGATCAACAGATTCGTCTGAGGGATCAGCATATATCTTATATCCGAAGGCCGTGGGGACCTTAGCCGAAGAACAGTTGTCCATTGAATATTTCTTTAACAATTCTGAGGTGTATTTCTCTTGATGAATGAATATCCCTTGAGGGACTTGTTTCACTTGAAGTCCCAGAAAGAAGTTAATATCCCTATTCATGCTCTTTGGAACATGTTAGTCATGAGCTTAGAAAATTCATTCACCATCTTTTGATCAGTTGAGCTGAAAATGATATCATCCACATATATTTGTACAAGCATTAGATGATCACCATTTCCTTTTGTAAATAAAGTGGGACCAATAACTCCTCGTTTGTATCTAGTCAAGACAATAAATTCAGAGAGAGTCTTGTACCATGCTCTTAGGGCTTGTTTTAGACTGTAGACTGCTTTTTTAAGCTTGTAGCAGTGGTCTTGGAACTCAAGACTTTCGAAGCCCGGAGGTTTCTGAAGATAAACCTCCTCCTTTAATTCGCCGTTGAGAAAATCACTTTTCACATCCATTGGATGAACCTTGATGTTCTTGTGCATTGCGTATGCTAAGAAGATCCGGATGGTTTCCATTCGTGCTATCAGAGCATACGTTTCATCATAGTCAATGCCTTCAAGTTGACTATATCCTTTGGCAACTAGTCTTGCCTTGTTTCTGACGACCGCACCAGATTCATCCAACTTATTCTTGTATACCCATCTAGTGCCAACAATGGTGTGGCCTTGCGGTTTTGGAACGAGCTGCCATACCTTGTTCCTTTTGAATTCTTCTAGCTCTTCTTGCATTGCGGATATCCAATCTGGTTCAACTAATGCTTCTTTGATCGTCCGGGGTTCGGCCGAGGACAGAAATGTTGTGTAGTGACAGTGATGAGATTAGTCCTTGGATGATCGAGTATAGATTCTTGCGGATGGGTTGCCGATAATTTGACCTGGTGGGTGGTCTTTCGTCCATACGTGTAGACGGGGTTGCAGATGATCAACAACTATGGTGGAGGGAATGTCTTTAATATCAGAATACTCTACGGTTGGAGATGGCAGTTCCCCCGAAGACTTGAGAACTGTTGGATTAGTGTCTAAGTCCATAACTATTTTGGTATGTAATTGACCCGATGGTGCATGGTCCTTTTTGGTTGCCTTCACCAACGCAACTTGATAGGATGAATTATGGAGAGAAAGGATTAAATATGATTTATTAATATATTATGAGAATAATATATTAAAGGAGAAATCATACTGTTTAATTAATATTAGTCAATAATTAATTTGTAATTAGTTTTGTGACTAAAAGAGATTAATTAAACTTAAGGGATTGGAATTGTAATTATAAGATAATTGCAATTTGGGCTATGGATTGCCTTATATTAAGGGGTGGACGAATTCTATGGGGAAACCCATGAGAATTCGTCCAAGGCCTTAAGGAAAGGGGGTCCATGGGTTTCTTAGGGCTTAAGGATCCAAATTAGGGTTTCCTTGTTAGATAACCCGAATAGCCTAACTATATATACATCCCTTATGACCCAAAAACATGGCTAAGCATTCTTCTAGGGTTTCACAAGTTTTTGGGCAGCCTCCATCCTCTCTCCTCTTCATCCTCTTGCTCTTGGTGTTTGTGAACCATTAGAGGAGTGATATTTGTGACTCTAAGCTTTCTTAAGTCAATACAAGGAGGAATTGAGATTGTTATTGCTACATAACAATCAAGGTATGATCTTAAACCTATTCTCATGTTAATATGATTACTTGAATGCTAGAATTAGGGTTTATAGTCTTGGATAACTTGCATGTACAATAAAGAAACCTAGATCCAAGCATTAGGGTTTGTATGAGCACATAGGATGTTCTTATGACCAAAACCCATCAGGGGTATCAGAGCCTAGATTGGTTTCTATTGTATTGATGCTTTGTATGATTGAAAAATTCAATTTTTGTGTTTATGGGGGGCTGGACTCGCCGAGTCCATAGACGAACTTGACGAGTTCATGCTGACTCAACGAGTCCATACCTAACTCGGCGAGTCGGCTGGTCAGATGGAGGGAAAACCGGGATTTCTTGCTGTTTTTGCTTAAGGATAGTTGCCTTATCATATTAGATCAATATAAATCCAATTTTATGATATATTTGACTATATTCTTGATCTAATTAAAGATAATTATCAATTAATAAAATATTTGTTTCCTTATGTGATAATTGATTAATTATTTTGATTAAATTGGTAAATTGTTTTGCAAGAAATCATTAAATAAATCAAATATGGATAATTATGTGATTAAATGTTAATTAAGATTATTTGTTATTTGATCCTTGTTGTTATGAAAAGTTTCATATTTTTCCCCTTTAGGTTTTATAGTTTAAATTTGAACCCAAAAGTTTTGTTGTTTTGAAATTTAAATAGTTGAAACCCTAATGTTTTGAAAAAAGGTTTCAAAACTTGCCCTCAAGTTTTGGAATTTAAATTTTGATTAAAAGTTTAATTTTGATGTATATTTAAATTGTAACCCTAATGTTTTGAAATGTTTCAAAACTTGCCCTCAAGTTTTGGAATTTAAAAGTTGATTAAAAGGTTTAATTAGGAATGTTAAATTCTAAAACCCTAGTAATGTTTTGAAAAGTTCAAATCACACCCTTGTGGTTTTATTAATTAATTAAGGTGTATAATTAAAAGAGGTTTAATAAATCCATAAAAGTTTAGTTTTACAATTTAATTGAATTAAAAGTATAATTGTTAAATTTGACCACCTAGTATTTTAAAAGTGTAAAATACACCCTATACTATATATAACATTAAAAGTCTAACATTATATATATGTATGAGTAAAAGTCAGTCTTACCGTTAGTAGGCCTCATTCACGAAGCTGGTCTATAAGGGGTGTTTAAGGAAATTACCTATAATATGGCGATTGAATGGGTATCCACTCTTACCGACCGCACTCTTGACTAGTAGAGGTTCGTTAGCCGAACGGGTAGGATAGGACGAAACCTTCCATTATAAGTATGATGAAGTACAAAAGTAACTAAATGTTTTTCAAATTCCCAATCTTAGTTACTTAGGCAAAGTGAATTGATGCAATTCCATGAAATTACACTTTATGCCCTTGCGAAGACGTTAGTGGAGCGTGTGTGGTTTACCAGCACACTAAATGGTTCTAAGCAAAGGTAGCAAAGGGTGACTCAATGTTTGTCATAGTTCGGTGGAGTGTGTGTGGTTTACCGGCACATCGAATAGGTGACTGTAACATGTGAGGGCACCATGTAAATTTTGCATGGTTATTCACACCCGCTTTGTGATCCTCGGCATCCCAATCACAAAAAAGAGGTGCATATCGAGATTTAAACATGCCATTGAAAGTTCAATGAATCTCAAAGGATCTAGGAGTTTTCATAGATTTAAAACTTAAATTTCCTTTTCGTTTTTTCATGGTGGAAATTAGTGAATCGTCATTCACTTACCTTTAAATGTTCTGCAATTTGGGTTACGGCATCCCTCTCCCGAGTTGTAGAATATTGTGTTGGGTCCTAGCCTTAGTATCTTATTTGGGTGATTTACTAAAGACTCAATCAATCAACTAACTTGAATTCGTTTTCTCCCGTGTTGTAGATGTCAAAGTTCGACAACTATGGTCTTCCCAAATCCCGTGGAATAAGCATTCCACATGAAGATGATATTCCACAATTCGAGTGAGGAACAAGAAATCATGCTTCACTTCCTCCTCCTCCTCCAATTTTTCTCCCTAACCCACAAGATCGAAGAATTGAAAGGTTCAATATCACTACGCCCCTATTGGAAATGAAACATGAAGATGGTAAATTCGTATGTGCCTACATTCTAGGAATGAAATCACACATCGATAGGTTGAGTATGTTGGGTGTATCATTTCCTGATGAGTTGGTTGTGAACTGGTTTCTACAGTCACTCCCTGAATCATATAATGAGTTCAAAAGAAAGTATTATATGATGGATCATGACGATAACCTCAGTGACCTAACTCACATGCTCATTACTACTGAATCAGAAATGTTTTGGCGAAGCAATGGAGCGTATTTGTTGGGAAAGTCAACCGACCATGCTTCCGAGGACTTTCTAAGAGAAGCGACCTGCGTTTGCTGCCAAGAGAAAGGGCATTGGATAGAAGTCTGCCCCAAGAGCCTAAAGATTCCGAAGATGGGAGAGTCAAAGAGTATGGCTGTGCTTCAGGTAAAAATACACTATCTAACTCCATTAAGTTCCTATTCATTGATTCTCAATACATGATGTGTTAAGATTGCATTTGAATGTTTTGCAGGATCGGTGAAAAGAAAGGAAGCTTGATGAAAGAGCAAGATGAGTCTAATCACAAAGAAATGGATCTCGATCGCATGGACTTGAAGATTAGATTTTGAGTTTATATATTTATGATAAAATTGTTAGGAATATTCGACTACATAGTTTTCAATGAATTTTGCATTGTAAGGACAAATGTTTTCCGCTGCTCTTATAAAAAAAATAAATTTTCTTTTGACTTATTTATTTATTTGTTTATTTCCTTGCAATGAAATCGTTATGAAAATTGGTGTTTGCATATTTCTACAACAAATGGATATGATTCTTATTTATGGTGTTTATGGAAAAGTCGAGAATTTACCAAATAGGGAGAGTTTCTCATCGCCCAAATTTCAATTGGACAGAAATTTGGAATCACGCAACTTATTTGCATGATGAATGAGAAATTTCATATTTGAAAATTAGACTAATTCATTGACAAAGTGTCAAGTGAAGGACTAGGAGATCGAGTACACAAAGTTGCGTGTTGATCAAGTCCACCATAAGAGTAACAAAGATATTCGTCATGATTTACTAAAGGTTTAGTAAATACGATTATACTTATAAGATTAAGTGTAATTCGGAATTGATTAAAAAGGTTTAAATCAATGGCAGAACGAATACGAAGAATCAAGTAGGCAGAAAGATAAAAGGTTCTCCATTCTAAGAAGAAGGGAGAGTACCTTTTATGTTTTATGATAGGTCTTAATGATTAAGAACCATATCTCAAATGATCCTCTAAGTGAGTCTTAGTACAATTGTATGTTTAAGAAGAGGAATCAAGTAGTGAAGAAATGGTTAAATCAAGAAGTCAATCATACTTCGTTCCAAAACAAGTCTTAGAGTTAAGATTGTGAAAATGAGTGACAAGTATTAAAAAGTTTATAACGCTCATCAAATGTGGAAAGTTGTGTCTTGGATAAGACAAAGACCAACTAGGACCAATTTATGAAGTGTTTTAATAAAAGCTACACTAACTCTTGAATAATTGTTTGTCAATAAATGGTTATTGACAAAAGAATCTTATGTTGGATTAGTGTCTAAGTCCATAACTATTTTGGTATGTACTTGACCCGATTATGAGCATGGTCCTTTTGGGTTGCCTTCACCATAGCAATATGTAGGATGATTTAAGGAGAGAGAGGTTTAAATATGATTTATTAATATATTATGAGAATAATATATTAAAGGAGAAATCATATTGTTTAATTAATATTAGTCAAGAATTAATTGATAATTTAATTTTGTGGCTAAAAGAGATTAATTAAATATAGGGGACTGGACTGCAATTATTGGATAATTGAGTTATTGGGCTAAGGAATGCTAAAGGAATAAGGGGTGAACGAAATTATGATGGAAGCCCATCATATTTTCGTCCATAGCCTTGTCTAGAAGGTTCCATGGGCTGCTTAGAGTTTAAGCTGTCAATTAGGGTTTTGACTGAAACCCTAGCAGCCCACACAAGTATATAAACGACCCCTTAGGCCCCAAAAACGTGAACAACTGATTCTCTAGGGTTTTTAGTCGTTTTGGGGCAGCCTCTCTTCTTCTCCTCTTCATCCAAGTTGCATATGGTGTTTGTGATTCCATTAGAGGTGCAGCACTTGAGGCACTAAGCTTTTGAAGCCAATCCAAGAAAGGAATTGATTGTTATTGCTATATAACAATCAAAGGTAATTCTATAAACCCTAATTCAGTTTATAATATGTTAGATCTAAGTTTATTAGTCTTGGATTCAAAGCATGTACAATAGAGAAACCTAGATCCAAGCATTAGGGTTTGTATGAGCACATAGGATTGTTCTTATGCATAAAACCCATCAGTGGTATCAAAGCATTGATTGGTTTCTATTGTATGTGATGCTATGTTGAATTATTTACTGAAAATCGAGTTTCTTGCCTTTGCCTGACTCAACTCGGCGAGTCAGTATCTGGACTCGGCGAGTTGGCCCTACTCGGCGAGTCCAAGTCTGACTCGGCGAGTCAGTGCGTCAGGCAGAGGGTATTTCGGGATTTAGCTGCTGTTTTGACTTGGATTTGATGCTTAAATTGTTTTATGAAGTTAAAATCCGAATTTTATCTTAATTATATGTTTATCCTTGCCAAAACAATAGATAATTTCAAATCTTCTAAATATTGGTTGTTTATGTGATAAATATGGATTATTTAAAGTTATTTGGTAATTATCTAATGACTAAAATAAGATTAGGTCAAATATAGATAATTATGAAATTAATTGTTTAATTTGAATTATTTGTTGTTTGATCCCTAATGTTTTGAAATGTTTCAAAACTTGCCCTCAAGTTTTGGAATCTAAAAGTTGATTAAAAGTTTAATTTTGAAATGTTAAATTCTAAAACCCTAGTAATTTGAAAAGTTCAAATCACACCCTTATGGTTTTATTAATTAATTAAAGTGTGTAATTAAAAGTGATTTAATAAACCCATAAAATTTTGGTTTACATTTAATTAAGTTAAAAGTATAATTTACTATGTTAAACCACCTAATATTTTAAAAGTGTAAAATACACCCTATACTATATATAACATTAAAAGTCTAATATTATATATGCGTATGAGTAAACAGTCAGTCTTACCATTAGTAGGCCTCATTCATGAAGCTAGTCTATAAGGGGTGTTTAAGGAAATTGCCTATAAAATGGCGATTGAATGGGTATCCACTCTTACCCACCGCACTCTTGACTAGTGGAGGGTCGTTAGCCGAACGGGTAGGATAGGACAGAAACCTTCCATTATAATTATAATGAAGTACAAAGTAACTAAATGCTTATACAAATTCCCAAATCATAGTTACTTTAGGCAAAATGTGAAATTGTATGCTAACCCATGGAATTACACTTCGTACCCTTGTCAAACGTTAGTGGAGCGTGTGTGGTTAACCGGCACACTAATTTGGGGATGACATTGGTAGCGAAGGGTGACTCGATGTTTGTCATAAATCAATGGAGCGTGTGTGGCTAACCGGCACATTGATTAGGTGATAGTAGCATTGGGCGCACCACGTGATTCGTATGGTTATTCACACCTTGTTTGTGATCCTCGGCATCCCAGTCACAAATAGTAGGGCATAATCGAGATTAAACATGCCATTGAAAAGTTCAATGAATCTCAAAAGATCTAGGAGTTTCATTCATTTAAAACTTAAACTTCTTTTTCGTTTTTCAAGGTGGAAATTGGTAAATCGTCATTTACCTACCTTCAGATATTCTGCAACTAGATTACGGTATCCCTCTTCTAGGTTGTAGAGTATTGTGTTGGATCCTAGCTTGATGTTTCATTTAGGTGTTACATCAAGAATTCTAATCAACATAACTTGAATTTTCTCCCGTTTTGTAGATGTCTGAATCTTACAATGGTCTTCCCAAATCCTTTGGAACAAGCTTTCCAAATGAAGATGACGTTCCGAGATACGATCAAGGAAATGAGAGTCACGCTTCACTTCCTCCACCTCCTCCAATTATTCTCCCTGACCCACAAGTTCAAAGGCTTGAAAAGTTCAAGCTCACTCAATCCCTTTTGGCGAGTAAACACGAAGATGGGAAACCTGTGTGTGCACACGTCTTAGAGATGAAGTACCACATTGATAGGTTAAGCATGTTGGGTGTCGAGATTTCAAGAGAGTTGGCTATTGACTGGGTTCTTCAGTCACTTCCTGAATCATATAATGAGTTCGTTAGAGAGTACTATATGATGGACCACGACGTGACCCTAATTGATCTCACCTATTTGCTTATAGCTGCTGAATCAACAATGATTTGGCGTTCTGGTCAAGCAAATTTGTCAAGTGAATCAAACTCCCAAAATTTAATGGACACTGGCAACATTGGAAGTCCAGAAAGAACTAAGTATGTGATTGTCCGATGTGCTGTGCCAAAGGAGTCCATTTGCTTTTATTGCCAAGAGAAGGGGCATTGGAGACGAAGCTGCCCTAACTACCTAAAAGATCTAAGAGATGGGAGAGTCAGGACGTATGGCTCTACTTCAGGTAAAATCCATTATCTAACTCTTTTGAGTTCCTATTCTAGATTCTTAATACATGATGTGATAAGATTACATTTTGATGTTTTGTAGGATCGAAGAAAAGAGAGGAAGCTTGAGAAAGGAAGTGAGCTGAATCTAATCATGAAGAAATGGATTTCGATCGCATTACTTGAAGAATGGATTCTTGAGCTACTGCTTGGAGTTAGAATAGATTGTTAAGAAATATGTAATAACATAGTTTTTTCAATTGAATTGCATTGTAAGGACAAATTTTTTCCGCAATAAAATGAATTTTGATTTTATCTTATTTATTTATCCTTGCAATGGCATGTATGAAAAATTGATGTTTGAAGGTTTCTATTATTAGCAATAATGGATTTGATTCTTAATTATATTATTTGTGGAAATATCAAAAGTTTACCAAATAGGGAGAGTTTCTCATCACCCAAGTTTCAATTGGTAGAAACTTGGAATCATGCAATGTGTATTGTATGATGAATGAAAAACTTTCACGTTTGGGAAACTTAGATTAATTGTTTGACAAAGTGTCAATTGAAGGACTAGGAGATCAAGTACACTAGGTTGTGTGTTGATCAAGTCCACCACAAGAGTGACAAAGATATTCGTCATGATTTACTAAAGCTTAGTAAATATGATTATACTTGTAAGATTAAGTATAATTCTGAGTTGATTGAAAAAGTTTCAATGAATAGTAGAACGAATAAAGAAGAATCAAGTAGGCAAAAAGATAAAAGTTTCTCTATTCTAAGAAGAAGGGAGAGTACATTTTATTGTGTTTTATGATAAGTCTTAAAGATTAAGAACCGTGTCTCAATAGATCCTCTAAGTGAGTCTTAGTGCAATTGCATGTCTAAGAAGAGGTATCAAGTATTGTAGAAATGGTTAAATCAATAAGTCAATCATACTTCATTCCAATATCAAGTCTTAGAGTTAAGATTGTGACATTGAGTGAAAAGTATTAAGTAGGTTTATAACACTCATCAAATGTGGAATTTGGAAAAGTTTTCTTATTCTTGCACATTTGAAATTGGTAAGTTGTGTTGTCTTGGATAAGACAAAGACCAACTAGGACCAATTGTGTGAAGTGTTTTGTCTTGATAAGAACTACACTAACTCTTGAATATTTGGTTTGTCAAGAAATGTTTCTTGACAAGAGAATCTTATATGTCAAGGAGTCAGTGGGAGTCTTAATGGTCTTGAAAGGTTTCAAGAACAAATCAAGAATAAACCTTATCGATCATCACTAGCACACGACTTGAGGTTTACAATCTATCGTGCTGACATTATTTTGTTTCTGTGCCATTCCAATTGAGTTAATTGTGTATATGAGTTCTATGAGTTCTCATTTGAATACATACTAAAGCCTTAGTCAATGGAAAGTACATTGATATGTAAGGATGAGTTACTAAACTACTTGGAAGACATGGTGGCCACTCGTGTTACCATAGGGCAAGAAATCAAGATTAAGAAAGTTCAGTCCATATGAGTTTGGATTTGTTGCGAACCTTGGTTTTGGCAAATTCACATGGATAGGAACTCATACACCATAAAATCTAAGTGTCATAAGATTCCCTCCTTCATGAAAATGACTGTGAGGAAATGCTTTCACTAAGAGAGATTTTAAGAAGATAGAGATTGTGAAAATTGTATTCTCAAATTCAATTATGGTTACGGCATCCCTTTCCATAGTTCGAATTGTGAGATTTGGCAATTAGTTTCAACATTTGGAACTTAGTAACATAAGCTATGAATTGCTTAAACACACATATGAGCTATCTAAGGCAAAGGTGTATAAGGTTAAGAAGCTTAGATAAAGGCTTAACGAAGCATCTGGTATTAGAAATATGAATTTCAGAAATTCAATAGGCATTGTTTTCTGGAAGGTCATTTGTTTTCTAAATACATGTCAAAGCTAGTGGGATCATAAATGTTATGCTTATATGATAATCATCATGATAGTGGGAGCATAAGTGTTATGCTTGTATGATTATTATGGCGAGTATTGCAAGTTAGCAATATTAATTATAGAAAAACAAAGATTCCATTTGCAAATTTGCATGGGTTAAAAAGTTGTTTTGCTATAATTAAGGGAGAGAATATTATACTCTGTTTCAAAATCTAAAGCTTAGATTAATAAATTTTAATATTTTCAATCAAAGGATACATTGTGTGTTCTTAAAATTCGATTATGATTACGGCATCCCTCTTCATAGTTCGAATTGTGAGAACATGACACATAAAATATTATGGCAAAAGATTGGTAAAGTATCGTATCTCTATGTAAGACATTATGCATCGTGTCCCATACGCTTCAGGTATAGGATCGATTGTAAATGCTATAGTATTTTACCGTTCTAAAATTTCCAAATGTCTAACACATTAAGAGGGAAAAAGGACTAGAATTGGTTTTGACTAAAATAATTAAACAACTATCAAAGGACGATCCAAAGTTTGCTGAGGATTGGTTGCTTGTGAGTAGTTGGGAGTATCGTATTAGATGGACCATATCGACATTATTATGAATAGATAAGATTCTATTAAGAATGAGTTGTCATGTGGCAAATGTGGAAATGTTTCCATATCGGGAGTTGGATATTGGGAATCTATGTCTAGATTAGAAACTTTATGCAAGAAGGATGTTCAAAGGAATGTACTTTGAATATGAGACTTCACGTCTATGGAATTGTCTTGTAACAATTTCTAAGAAAGTACTTTGTGATTTCATTAGCCAAGTCTTGGTAACTTTTGTGCTATGACTTTACGAAAGGATCGTTGCGTAAAATGTTAGAATCTAGCATACTCTAGTAGTGGCAAGAACCTTGTGTTCTTACACTAATAATTAGGATTAAGGAATTGTGAAATGAGAATCATTGGAAAAGTTTTGAATTGATCTATGTCACAAAGCATGGACCATAGGAAACAAAGTGTGCATGTTTAGAGCATGGGACAATTGTTATTGTAATTCAAGTAATAAGTTGACTATCCGAAACATTAAACGATAATAATGAGTAATCAATATGGTGGATAAATAGAAGTGTTTTATTTACTCTCACAAGTTTGGGGCCATATAGGATTAAGTATTATTATTATGTTTCAGTTTGCATGTTTTGACTTCCAGAATAACTAGGTTATCCAAACATCCACAGTCGGTCATACATTGGGAGTAGGTATGAATAGAGACTGTCATGAATCTGTCTGTAGATTGTCTGAAGTGTTTAGACATGGCACAAGTTTGCTGCAGAGTTCATGAGTGCTTTGATAAGATTAGAGTATTGGATTAAACCCACGCTCACTTGGATCACTTCATGGTTTTATCACGAGTGATTAGTGAGACGATAATATTGTATATTCTTGAAGCCGAGACGTGTGAGTTGTTATTTGTTGGTTAGTTACACATTGATAATAAGTAAACGCACCAGTAACTTGGTGTTATAAAACTTATTGTTGTGTGTGATCGATCAGTAAATGCAAGCGAGCATTTGAGTCAAAGTTTATCCATTCCTTTTACCCAAGGTGGGATAAAAGCGATATCTGTGGGCCTCTTGATGATTTAGTGATGACACCTAAGCGCTTGGCCAAGCCGGGACTAAGTTGATGTGTTCAATTGTAGTCTGTTATCAGTCGTCATAAATCGGAAGTCGGGAAACAGTATAGAGAGAATGATTAAAATTCATGTCTTTTGTCTATACGATATCTTGAGAATGGAGGAATATATAATCCCTTATCTAGAGGACACGCTATTTGATAAGATCAGAGTTGACAACGGCTTTTGAAAGCTACGATTGCTGATCAGGTTCTGAAGTCATACGGAAAATAGTTATTAGACTTATCCAAGTGGGAGACTGTTGGATTAGTGTCTAAGTCCATAACTATTTTGGTATGTACTTGACCCGATTATGAGCATGGTCCTTTTGGGTTGCCTTCACCATAGCAATATGTAGGATGATTTAAGGAGAGAGAGGTTTAAATATGATTTATTAATATATTATGAGAATAATATATTAAAGGAGAAATCATATTGTTTAATTAATATTAGTCAAGAATTAATTGATAATTAATTTTGTGGCTAAAAGAGATTAATTAAATATACGGGACTGGACTGCAATTATTGGATAATTGAGTTATTGGGCTAAGGAATGCTAAAGGAATAAGGGGTGAACGAAATTATGATGGAAGCCCATCATATTTTCGTCCATAGCCTTGTCCAGAAGGTTCCATGGGCTGCTTAGAGTTTAAGCTGTCCATTAGGGTTTTGACTGAAACCCTAGCAGCCCACACAAGTATATAAAGGACCCCTTAGGCCCCAAAAACGTGAACAACTGATTCTCTAGGGTTTTTAGTCGTTTTTGGGTAGTCTCTCTTCTTCTCCTCTTCATCCAAGTTGCATATGGTGTTTGTGATTCCATTAGAGGTGCAACACTTGAGGCACTAAGCTTTTGAAGCCAATCCAAGAAAGGAATTGATTGTTATTGCTATATAACAATCAAAGGTAATTCTATAAACCCTAATTCAGTTTATAATATGTTAGATCTAAGTTTATTAGTCTTGGATTCAAAGCATGTACAATAGAGAAACCTAGATCCAAGCATTAGGGTTTGTATGAGCACATAGGATTGTTCTTATGCATAAAACCCATCATCTTAAATGTCAAGGAGTCAGTGGGAGTCTTAATGGTCTTGAAAGGGTTTCAAGAACAAATCAAAATAAAGCTTATCGATCATCACTAGCACACGAGTTGAGGTTTACAACCTATCGTGTTGACATTATTTTGCTTCTGTGCTGTTCCAAATGAGTTAATTATGCATGTGAGTTCTATGAGTTCTCATTTTGAACGCATAAAAGGCAAGGCACCTTAATCAATGAAAGGTACATTGATAGGAAAGGGTGAGCTGCTTAACTACTTGGAAGACATGGTGGGCAGTTGTGCTACCATAAGGCAAGAAAGCAAGATTAAGAAAGTTCGGTCCATATGAGTTTGAATTTGTCGTAAACTTTGGTTTTAACAAATTCACATGGATAGAGTCACATACACTGTTTAAATCTAAGTGTTATAAGATTTCCTCCTTCAAGAAAATGATTGTGAGGAAATGCTTTCACTAAGAAAGATTTTAAGAAGATAGTGATTGTAAAATTGCATTCTCAAATTTGATTATGGTTACGGTATCCCTTTCCATAATTTGAATTGTGAGTTTTGGCAATTAGTCTTAATTGTTTAGACACACATATGAACTATCTAAGGCAAAGGTGTATAAGTTCAAGAAGCATTGATAAAAGATTATCAAAGCACTAAGTATTAGAAACATGGACTTAAGAAATTCAATAGGTATTGTTTTTCTAAAAGTTAAGATGTTTATGAATACATGTCGAAGCTAGTGGGAGCATAAGTGTTATGTTTATAATAATCATCATGATAGTGGGAGAATAAATGTTATGATTGTATGATTATTAAGGCACGTATTGCAAGTTAGGAATATTAATTATAGAAAACAAGAGTTATACCTTGCAAAGGCGTAAGGGTTGTAAAGTTGTTTTGCTATAATTAAGGGAGAGAATATTATGCTTCATTTCAAATCTAAAGGCTTAGATTGTGGAATGTTAATAATTTAGTCAAGGATATATATAGTGTGTTCTTTAATTTCGATTATGATTACGACATTCCTCTTCATAATTTGAATTGTGAGAACATAGTACATAGAATATTTTGGCACAAGATTGATAAAGTATCAAATCTTTATGTAAGACATTATGAATCGTGTCCCTTACATTTATGATATAGTGTCGATTGCAAATGCTTTAATATTTGACCATTCTAAAATTTTCCAAATGTCTAGCGCATTTAGTGGGAAAAGGGTCTAGAATCGGTTTTTACTAAAATAATTAAACAACTATCAAAGGACAATCCAAAGTTCGACGAGGATTGGTTGCTTGTGAGTAGTTGGAAGCATGGTATTGGATGGACCATATCGACATTATTATGAATAGAAAAGATTCTATTAAGAATGAGTTGTCATATGGAAAATATGGGAATGTTTCCATATTGGATGGACCATATCGACATTATTATGAATAGATAAGATTCTATTAAGAATAAGTTGTCATATGGAAAATATGGAAACTTGTCCATATTGGGAATTGAATATTGAAAATCTATGTCTAGCTTAGAAACATTTATGCAAAAGGATGTTCAAAGGAATGTAGTTTGAGTGAGAGACATCATATCTAAGGAATTGTCTTGTAACAATCTCCGATAGAGGACTTTGTAATATCATTGGCAATAGTCTTTGTGACTTTGGTGCAGTGACATTAGGAAAGGATCATTGCATAAAATGTTAGAATCTAGCATATTCTATAAGTAGCAAAAATTTGATATTCTTTCACTTATGGAAAAGGATTTGGAGTTGTGAAATAAGAATGATTGGAAATGTGTTCAATTTGATCTATTTCACAAAGAAAGAACCATAGGTAAACATTGTGTGCATGCTACGAGCATGGGAAAAGTGTAATAATTCAAGTAAGAAGTCGATTACCCGAAACGACAAATAATGAGTAATCAATATGGTGATAAATAAAAGGTGTTTTATTTATGCTCAAAGGTTTGAGGCCATATGGGATTAGTATTATTCTTGTGTTTCACTTTGCATGTTTTGACTTCCTGAATAATTTAATTGGTTTAGAACAGTCAAATTATTCGAACGGGCCACGGTCGTTCATATGTTGGAAGTAGATATGAATGAAGTCTGTCGTGAATTGGTGTGTGGATTGTCTAAAAGAGTATTAGACATAAGTAAATGTTTGCTGCAACGTTCATGAGTGCTTATGAATAAGATTTGAGCATTGGATTAAACCCACGCTCACTTGGATCACTCCATGAATTGTATCACGAGTGATTGGTGAGAAGATAACATCTTATATTCTTGAAACCGAGATGTGTGAGTTGTATCTTGCGAGTCGGTTACACATTGATAATATGTAAACGCACTAGTAACTTGGTGTTATAAAACATATTGTTGTGTGTGATTCGGTGAGTGAGTGCAAGCGAGCATTGAGTCAAAGTTTATCCGTTCCTTTTATCCAAAGTAGGATAAAAGCGATATCTTTAGGCCCCTCGATGATTTAGTGATGACAAACGTAAATGCTCAGCCGGGCTAGGGAAAATTTGATTTGTTCAAATAGTCAGTCGTCATGAATCGGAAGTCGAGAAATAGTACAAAGAGAATGATTAGAAATCATGTCTCATACGATATCTAGAATGGAGGAATATATGACAGCGTATATTCCTCCCTTATCTAAAGGACACGCGTATCTGATAGGATCAGAGTTGACAACGGCTTTGGAAAGCTACAATTGTAGATCAGGATTTGGAGTCATACGCATAATAGTTATTAGACTTATCCAAGTGGGACACTGTTGGATTAGTGTCTAAGTCCATAACTATTTTGGTATGTACTTGACCCGATGGTGCATGGTCCTTTTGGGTTGCCGTCACCAAAGCAACTTGATAGGATGAATGATGGAGAGAAAGGATTAAATATGATTTATTAATATATTATGAGAATAATATATTAAAGGAGAAATCGTATTGTTTAATTAATATTAGTCAATAATTAATTGGTAATTACTTTTGTGACTAAAAGAGATTAATTAAACTTAAGGGACTGGAATTGTAATTATAAGATAATTTCAATTTGGGCTATGGATTGCCTTATATTAGGGGGTGGACGAATTCTATGGGAAAACCCATGAGAATTCGTCCAAGGCCTTAAGGAAAGGGGGTCCATGGGTTGCTTAGGGCTTAATCATCCAAATTAGGGTTTCCTTGTTAGATAACCCGAATAGCCTAACTATATATACATCCCTTATGACCCAAAAACGTGGCTAAGCATTCTTCTAGGGTTTCACATGTTTTTAGGCAGCCTCCATCCTATCTCCTCTTCATCCTCTTGCTCTTGGTGTTTGTGAACCATTAGAGGAGTGACATTTGTGACTCTAAGCTTTCTTAATTCAATACAAGGAGGAATTGAGATTGTTATTGCTACATAACAATCAAGGTATGATCTTAAACTTATTCTCATGTTAATATGATTACTTGAATGCTAGAATTAGGGTTTATAGTCTTGGATAACTTGCATGTACAATAGAGAAACCTAGATCCAACCGTTAGGGTTTGTATGAGCACATAGGATGTTCTTATGACCAAAACCCATCAAGAACATCCTGCTGAATTGTCTTGAACTGGGAAAGAGGGATGAGAGTTTTATTGGGTAGAAGGTGAAGGTTCCCCCTGGAGTGTAGAAGGGATTTCACCTTGAAACTGTCAAGGTTCCTCCTGGATTGCGGATGGGAGAGTGAAGATCCTTGAATCTGTTCTTGTGTCAATGTTTTCTATGTTTTTATCATCCGAATCCGAAGAAACATTTGATGGTTGAAACTTTCTGCGGATTGGAGCTTCAGCTTCTATTACTAGAACCTCGATGGTTGTTGTATGATCCGGAGTTAAGTGTTCCCCCTCAACCGGCGAGGTGGAAGTATTTAGTGATATTTCTTCGGACAATGTTGGACCAGATACATTAGTATGCTGCTGCTGAGCTTCTAGAGATACAAGAACTTCGGATAACTTTTCTATATCTACCGGATCGAAGAGATCGTCATAGTTTACTTCAACTAGATTTAATGGACCCGAAGAGGCAGGAATATCACTTTCTAAAATTATTGTAGTTTCGGTTGATGGAGCGGTGTTGCGGATGTGATAGTCATAAAATTTCACATCGAAGCTTTCAATAACCAACCTTTTGCGTCTAATGAGAACTCGATAAGCAACCTTGTTAGTGGAGTAGCCAAGGAAGATGCCTTCATCATAATTTGGTGCGAATTTGTTGAGGTGATCTCTGTTGTTGATTATGAAGCATCTACACCTAAATATATGAAAGAATCGGACACTAGGCTTGTAGTTGTTAAGGCCCTCATAAGGTGTTTTGTTGAGATGTTTGCACATAATGCTTCGATTTTGTACAAAATAGGTTGTGGCCACTGCTTCAGCCCAGAAGTAGAGAGGAAGGTGGGCAAAGTTGAGCATAGATCTGACAACTTCTACTAGAGTGTGGTTCCTTCGTCATACTACTCCATTTTGTTGTGGTGTGTAAGGAGCTGAGAAGTTGTGAGAAATTCCTTTGGAAAACAAGAAAGTATTTAGAAGATGGTTAGTAAACTCGATTCCATTATCACTTCGGATACATCTAACTGGTAACTTGATCTGAAGTTTAATTTCCTTGATGAAGTTAATCAGCACCTGCGGTGTTTCTGAATTGAGGCGAAGGAAGAAGACCCATGTGAAACGTGTGAAGTCATCCACTATAACTAGTGTGTATTTTTTGTGATGAAGATTAGCTACGGTAAATGGACCGCATAGATCAATGTGTAAGAGTTCCAATGGTTCAGAAACTGAGGAGTCAATCACCGTCGGGTGACTTGCTTGAGGATTGTAAGACCTCTGACTAGTTCTCCGGTGATCAAATTATTGGTGTATCTGAAGTTGAGATGAGCGAGCTTGCGGTGCCATTGCCGGTTGACTTCAGATACTGCTTTGGATAGGAAGCATAACTATGGTTTTCCTATTATCAGAGATACATCGAAAGGATACATAGTACCTTCAGATCTGGACTTGATCATGCAAGTGATCCTATCCCTTGTCATTACATAGCAAAATTGGTCATCAAATTCAAAACGATGGCCTGCTTTACATAGTTGACCAACATTGATGACATTGTGTTTAAGGCCTTCTACACAAGCAACATTTTGAATATAGAAGTTTCCCGTAGTGAGAACACCATAACCTCAGATTATGCCATTCACATTGTTCCCGAATGTGACATTTCCACCGTTGCAAATTAGCCTGAAATCACAAAGGTATTCTAACCTTCCCGTCATGTGCAAGGAGCAGACACTGTCGATTAACCATTCTTCTTCTTGTTCCTCCTTACACAAGGCCTGAAAATTATACGGTCAGTTTAGGCATACAAACTAGTTTGGAGCCAGAGACAACAGATCAGTTTCTGATTGATGCATTAAACGAGGTTGCAGGTGATGGGTTTTGAGCATTCAAACACTCCTATGGTGTACATGCAACCCTAGAAACCTTGGATCTATGTTTGACTATGATACATGCAAATAATTATTTTTCCTAGGTTCTTATCCTATCTAGCATGGCATGGGGAACTTGAATTAAATAAAGCTAGTAGAATAAATTACCTTGTAGTTTTAGTTAATTGCTTGGAGTTTTAGAGCCTAGCACCAATAGTGTGGATGCCTCAAATGGAAATCGCAAATCACCTAAAACTTGGAACTTTGAGAGAGTAGTAATCACCTTTCTTGAAATTAGCCCTCTTACTTTACTCACTATAACTAGTGTGATTTCAAGAACCAAAGCCTCCTCTATATAGTGTGATGGATTAGGGTTACATCCATGTAGACCCTAATACCCATGACTTTTCATTTCCATGAGATCCATGGGGTAAAGCTCCATGGAGTATCCATGTACTTTCCATGCAAGCCTAGCCCATTCCAAATAAGCATTAGCCCACACTATATAAATACAAGAGCCCATATTTAATTAGTCATACTTTTGATCTCTAAGTTAATCCTAGAATAACTATAGATCAATACTAATTAAATAATATGATTTTATATTAATATATTAAAACTTATAATATATAAATAAATCATAACTTATACTATTGTCAAAAGATTATCCATAAATTGTTCAGGTGAAGTGCAACCCAAATGGACCATGCCAGGTCGGGTCAGGTACATACCAAATATAGTTATGGACTTAGACACTATATCCAACAGTCTCCCACTTAGATAAGTCTAATAACTATATTTGCAAGTATGACTTCAGGAACCGATAAGCAATCGTAGCTCTTTAAACTCTGGTGAACTAGAACGTGCCATTTTAGATAAGTGATCATATAATCCTTTTTTCTAGATATCAACCGGACAAATACATGGAACATGGTCTTGCTTATTGTCCAACATTTGTTTCCTGATTTCCGATTTGTTTAACATAGAACTTATCTGAACACATCAATTTAGTTCTGACCAGGTCCGGTACATAGGTCAAAACAAAATCATCGAGTGGCCCAGATATCGCTTGTAATCCTTGAAATAATAGATAAAATTCGACTCATATGTTTGCTCTACTACTTGTTGAATTACACACAAAAGCATGGTTTAGAACATCGAGTTACCAATGCGTTTTCGTGCAATCAATGCATAACCAACTCATCGGCAACAAATCATATCTCTAGGTTTAAGGACTTATATGATATTACCGTCTCACGATCACTCGAGATAAATTCCATGAAGTGATACAAGTGAGCGTGGGTTGAATCCAATACTTAGAACTTATGAGCACTCATGAGTGTTGTAGCCCCACTTTGTCTAACATCTTACACCTCTACAAGCCAACCCATGACAGTCTCCATTCATATCTACTTCCAACATATGACCGACTTTGGAGAGTTTGAATAATATGATATAAACCATAACATAATTATTTTGGAAGTCAAAACATGCAAACGCAAATAATAGTAAACGATTGACAAGAGATAGCAACACTTAACTCATAAATAACAGCTTTTATTTATCATCAAATGTCAATTACATTTTACAAATTTCAAGATTATCTAACTACTAAAATTAATATCATCCTTCAGCCCTATGCTCCGAGCATGCTAGAGATGCTTAGCCCGAGTCAGTCCCCTCGTGAGGGGATTTGCTGGGTTCTCATCCGATGATACCCTCTTTGCAACGAGGATTCCTTCTTCTATTTGATGTATGATGAAGTGATATTTTCTGTCAATGTGTCTGGATCTCCCATGATCTCTTGGTTCCTTGGCTAAGCCAACCGCACTATTGCTGTTACAAAAAATCTCCATTGGTGCCTTTATAGCTGGTACAACTCCAAGGTCTCCGATGAAGTTCTTTAGCCATATAGCCTCCTTTGCTGCCTCGCTTGCTGCTATATACTCTGATTCACAAGTGGAATCAACCACTGTCTCCTGCTTGGAACTTTTCCAAGTAATTGCCCCTCCGTTTAGGGTAAAGACCCAGCCCGACTGAGAGAAAAAATTATCCCTATAAGTTTAGAAGCTAGCATCACTGTACCCTACAACTCTCAAATCATCACTCCCACCGAGGGTAAGGACCCAGTCCTTAGTCCTCTGTAGGTACTTAAGGATATTCTTTACCGCAGTCCAGTGTACCTTGCTAGGGTTCCCCTTATACCTGCTAACCATGCTCAAAGCAAAGGCTACATCAGGTTGATTACATGTCATAGAATACATGATCGATCCTACAGCTGAAGAATACGGTATTCGACTCAATTATGCTATCTCATCCTCAGTACTAGGGCTTTGCGTCTTACTCAATCTGGCGTTACTCTGGATGGGTAAATCTCCTTTCTAGGAGTTATGCATGTTGAACCTTTTCAACACTTTGTCCACATATGTGCTTTAACTAAGTCCAATTAGTCTTTTACTCATGTTTCTAAAAATCCTTATCCCTAGGATATAGGCAGCTTCTCCAAGGTCCTTCATAGAAAAACACTTCCCAAGCCAGGACTTTACTTCCTATAGGGTTGGGATGTCATTTCCTATGAGTAGTATGTCATCCACATACAGTACCAAAAAGCTGACTATACTCCCACTAGCCTTGATATAGACACAAGATTCATCTTCACTCCTTGAAAAACCAAATTCTTTGACTTTCTCATCAAAGCAAAGATTCCATCTACAAGGTGCCTGTTTCAATCCATAAATATGTTGGATTAATGTCTAAGTCCATAACTATATTTGGTATGTACTTGACCCAAACCGACATGGTCCATTTAGGTTGCACTTCACCGACACAATTTATATGGATAGTCTTTTGAGAATAGTATATTTATGATTTATATTAATATATTATAAGTTCTAATATATTAATATATAATCATATTATTTAATTAGTATTGATCAAGAATTAATTTATAACTAATTAAGTGATCAAAATGAACTAATTAAATATGGACTCTTAAATATATGGAATGTGCCAAGTTCATTTAGGTTGGGCTAAGCTTTCATAGATAATCCATGGAGTGTTTAAGCCATGGATCATATGAAATAAAGGTCATGGGTTTAACCCTAGTCTCCATACTACATAAAGATGTCATTGGTTGGTGAAATTGGCACTAGTGTGGGTACACAAAAAGGGCTAGCCGATTTCACTAGAGAAACCAAAGTATTCTTATTCTCAAAGTCTTTCAAGGTGTTTAGGTGATTTGTGATTCCACTTGAGGTTTCCACACTATTGGGGCTAAGATCTTAAAGCTTGAAGACATCAAGCTACATCAAAAGGTATATCATCTAACTAGTACTTTGTAGTATAAGAGCTTCATAATATGCTAGTTAGGATTAAAGCCTTGGAAAGTTCTTATTTTCATGTATAATAGAGAAAACATAGATCCAAGGTTTATAGGGTTGCATGTACAACATAAGAGTGGTATCAGAGCCTAGGCTTGTCTTCTAGTTACACTTGCTTAAGCTGGTTAAAATCGAATTTTGGTGCTGTCTGCACAGCTGACTCGCCAAGTCCATTGATGGAATCGCCGAGACCAAGGAAAAAATCATCCAACTCGCCGAATTTGTTCGTGCACTCGACGAGTTGGACCCCCAGACAGCATATATTTGACTTTTTTTGGCTGGAATTAGAGTAGGAACATTACCCTAAGATGTTTTTGGACTTATAAACTTGTTTTTGATGTGGTAATGTTCATGCTAATCCAATTTCAAAGATAATTGTCAATAGATTCACGTTTTGTATTAGTTTAAAAGTTATGTTAATCACATGAAAAAATTTGATGTGGATTATCTCTATTCATATGAGTTGCTTAGATTAATAGAAAGGTTGGTTGATTATGTGTCTTTGATCCATTTTAATCTAAGAATTGATTCTAAAATGTGTTTGTGTAACTTGTCCTCAAGTTACATGAAAAGTCACATTAAAGATTCTTAAAACTCATAAAAGATGGCAAAGGTTACAAAATGAAGAGTGTTGTTCTCATTAAATGGTTTTATGACTCCATAACTTGTCCTTAAGTTATGGAGGTTCAAGAGTCACTTCATTATTTTATAAAATATATGTAACCTTAGTTAAACTCATAAAGCTTCCATAATTTTAGAATTATGAAGAGTCACTTTCTTAATTAGTTTAAAGTCTTCCATAACTTGTCCTCAAGTTATGGAACTTGAAGAGTTTCTAATTAAAACTACAATAAACACATAAGTTATGGAATTAATTAGTTTTGAATAATTTAAAAACTTGCCCTCTAGTGTTGGAATTTTAAAAGTTTTCACTTATGAATACTTTAATTCCAAGTTAGCCCTTAGAATTTTAAAAGTTAAAATTCAACCCTTATACTTTATAATATTATAAGTTAATAATATTTATATATATGTATAAGAGAAAGTCAGTCTTACCGTTAGTAGGGCCTCATTCACGAAGCCAGTCTATAAGGGGGGTATAAGGTTACTGCCTATAAAATGGCAGTTTAATGGGTGTCCACTCTCACCCACCGCTTCCTTCACTGGTGGAGGGTCGTTAGCCGAACGGGTAGGAAAAACACTATAAATTATCACTTCATTAAAAGTATTAATGATAAATACTAAGTAACTAAACCTTTTATAAATACCCAATCTTAGTTACTTAGGAAAATGTGAATAAGGTGCTAATCCATGAAATTACACTTTGCACCTTGTTTAAGTCATTTAGTGGAGCGTGTGTGGTTAATTCCCACACTAACTCGTATTTAACAAGGTAGGCAAAGGGTAACTTAATGTTTATCATAGTATCGATGGAGTGTGTGTGGTTAACCAACACATTGATTGAGGGGTAAACACTTAAGGGTACCAAGTAATTTGCATGGTTACTTCACACCTTGTTTTGTGAGCATCCCAATCACAAAACCTGAAGGGCACACTCGAGATTGAAACATGCCATTGAATAGTTCAATGAATCTCATAAGATCTAGGAGTTTCAAATCCAATTAAAAAACCTAAGAATTTATTGTGTTTTTCATGGTGGAAATTGGTTAATCGTCATTCACCTACCTTCAAGTATTCTATAGCTTGGATTACGACATCCCTATTCCAAGTTATAAAATATTGTGTTGGGTCCTAGCCTTAATATTTCATATTAGGTGTTATATTAAGGACTTTAAATCAACTATATTGAATATCTCCCAAAAAATTGATTGGTTCGGACATCTATGATCTTCCCAAATCTCTAGGAACTTCTCTTTCTCCACCTCCTCCAATTATTCTCCCTAACCCACAAGTTCAAGGTCACTCAAGCCCTATTGGCAAGGCAAGGTCTAGGTGTGATCACATCTTGGACATGAAGTCACATATTGACAAGCCGAAAGAGTTGGGTGTTAAAGTCTTGAGAAAGTTATTGGTTCAATCACTTTCTAAGTCACATAGTGAGTTCCTTTGGGACTCCTATGAGACAAAGTATGACAAGACCCTAAATGATCTTATCTATTTGCTTGGTACTGCTGAATCAACAATGATTTGGAGGGCTAGTGAAGCAAATTTAATTAGAAGTTCGAATTCCCAAAACTTTATGGACATTGAAAATGGTGACACTGGAAATCCAAAAAAAAAACATTCTCTTACCAATGGAAAGGGATCGGCCATAATCAACTCGGTTGACCAAATGGTAAACTGAAAGGCTATGTCTGAGATTATCCCATGTACCATTCCCAAAGGATCTATATGGTTCTATTGCTAAAAAGGAAAGGGAATTAGTTGCGAAGCTGGCAACTTACCTGAAAGATCATAAGGCTGGTAAAGTCAATAAGTTTGACTCTACTTCAGGTAAAGTCCACTATCAAACTCTATTAAGTTTCTATTCAAAGATTCTTATTACATGATGTGACTGGATCACATGTTGATGTTTTAAGAATCGAAGGAAAAGGGAAGGAAACTTAAAGAAAGAGTATGTTGAATTTGATCGCGAAGATGGATTTCTTTCGCTTGGTTGAAGATTGAATTCTTGAGCTACTTCTTAGGAGTTATGATAGATTGCTAGGAAACATGTAATAACATAGTTTTCATTTCAAGGTACATTGTAAGGAAAAAAAAATTCTGCATTTTAAAATAAATAAAAGTTTGTTTTACTTTATTTTATATCCTTTCAATGACATTCATGAAAACTTGATGTTTGTATGTTTATACCAATATAGGAAATATGAATTTGATTCTTTCATATGTGGTAGTGTCTATATTTACCAAATAAGGAAATATTCTCATCACCCAAGTTTCAATTAGACCGAAACTTGGAATCATATAAGGTGTTGAGTGTGATGTGTGAGAATTTTCAACTTTAGAAAAGTAAGACTAGTTTATTGTTTACATGTATATGTGACTAAAGAGAAAGACTAAGGGATCAAGTACACTTTCTTGTGCACTTGTCAAAGTCCACCACAAAAGATCGATAAGATTATTTGTCATAATCTACTAAAGCTCGGTAACTATGATTATACTTACAAGCTTAAATGTAATTCGGAGACATTGGAAAAGGTTCCAATGTATGGCAGAGTGAATAATAAAAATGAAATTAGGTAGAAGGATAAAAGTTTCTCAAATCTGAAAAGATGGGAGAGTACTTTAATATCATGTCATATGATCATCTTAATGATTAAGAGACCTTATCGCAATTCATCCTCTAAGTGCATTTTGATAGCTACGAAGAGGAGCTATGAAGTTGAAGTGGTAAAATCAAGAAGATGAGTCATACTTCATTCCAAAACAATTCTTAGAGTCATACTCCAAGATTGTAACCTGAGTGACATATCTTAAAGAAAGGTTTAAAACACTATTCAAATGTAAGAGTAAAAATTTTCTACTCTTGTACATTTGAAATTGCTAAGTTGTGATGTTTTGGACAAAACAAAGACTAACTAAGGCCAATTGTGTGAAGTGTTTATCTTGAATAGAATCCACACTATCTCTTGGATGTTTGACAAGGTAGTCTTATATGTCAAGAGGACAGTGGGAGTTTTAAAGGTCTTGAAAGTCTCAAGAACTAATCAAGAATAAAACCTAAAGTTCTTCACTAGCACACGAATTAAGGTTTATAACCTCTCGTGTTGACATATTATGTGTCCATTCCAGTTAAAGTTGGATTTGCATATGAGTTCTTAGAGTTCTCAATTGGTTTCACAACGAGTGGGAAGCAATGGCAAGCCCTTGAGCTACCAGATGGCAAGAAATTAAGATTGAGTTCAGTCCATATGAGTTTGGATTTGTCATTATCCTTGTCTTGTGACTATGGATTTGACAATTCACATGGATCAGAACACATACACCATTAAATCTAAGTGTCATAATGTTTCTCTCCGATTCATGAAAATGATGGTGAGGAAATTCTTTCACTAAGTAGATTTTAAATAGATAGCAATTGTGATATTTGCAGTTCTCAAAGTCGTTAGTGGATCATGCGTGGTTAACCGACACATTAACATTGACTTATGAGAAATGGAAAAAAGTCTAAACAATTGAGACTATGATTACGACATCCCTTTTCATAGTTCTGAAATTGTTTAGACACACATGTGAGCTATCTAAGAGAGGCGTATGATTTTGATAAAGTCTTATCAAGGCAATCTAGTATCAGAAATCTGAACTTTGGTAAGAAAGTCAATAAAGTATTGATTTCTAGAAGTTCAACTGATTTCTGACCACATGTCAAAGCTAGTGGGAGCATAAGTGTTATGCTAATAATCATCATGTTAGTGGGAGCATGATAATTATGGTAAGTATTGCAAGTTAGCAATGTTAATTATACAAAACAAAAGTTTCAATTCGTGAGGTTGCAGGGGTTGGAAAAGTTGTTTTGCTATAATTAAGGGAGAGGAAATTATACTTCATTTCAATTATGAAAAATCTTAGATTGAGTTTATAATCATTCTAAAGAGCTTATATTGAGGTTTTAATCACCTTTAGTCAAGAATATATATATATATATATATATATATATATATATATATATATATGAATTTCATGTTGGATTGGTTCAACTTAAGAAAAATTCTATATATTGCGTTCTAAAAATTCAAGTATGATTACGACATCCCTTTTCCTAGTCAAATTTTGAGAATATGGCAAACAAAAAATTATTATGGCAAAAGACTGGTTTAGAACCATGTCCTTATGTGAAACATCATGAATCGTGTCCCATTTACTTTGGGTACAAGATCGATTACATGTGCTATAATATTTATCCTATCTTAATTTTCCAAATGCCTTGGGGCATTAAGGAGGAAAATATCTAGAGTCGCATATGACAAAAGTGATTAAGCAATTGTCGAGGAAAATCTAAGGTTTACCAAAGATTCGTTGCTTAAGGATAGTTGGAAGTATACTGTTAATATTGGAAGGACCATATTGACATAGTCTGAAAAGAGGCAACTCTTGTTCAGAAGTGGTAGTCAAAATGGGAATACAGAGTTGTCTCCATAGATGGAAGCAATTTGTGTAAGATTAGAAAAAAACTTAGTGCAAGAAGCATGTACAAAGCAATGCATACTTTGAACATAAGGCTCTGTGTCCATAGAGTAGGTCTTCATTGGAATACCCTGTAATGGTTGTTGGCAAGTCTTTGCGACTTTGAACACATTCATTGTAAGAGGGTAATGCATTTAAGTTTAAAAATCTAGTAGATTTCAATTTGGGAGTGTGAAATTAGAATCATTGAAAGTTTGGTCAACTGGTTTATCTTACAAAAGTAAGGATCATAAACAAAAATAGAGTGCATACTTGGTGTATGGCAAACCTATTGTTTAAAAAAACATAGTGTACATGCTTGGAGCATGGGACAACTAGTGTTTTAACTCAAGTATAAATTTGATAAAACCGAAACAATGAATAATGATCAATCAATATGGTGATAAATAGAAAGTGTTTTATTTATATTCATAGGTTTTGATACCATATTAGATTCATTTATTCTTCTGTTTCACTTTGCATGGTTTAACTTCCATAATAACTAGGTTATTCTTCCGGAATGACTAAGTTATTCAAACCATCCACAGTCGGTCGTATGTTGGAAGTAGATATGAATCAAGACTGGCATGGGTTGGCTTGTAGAGGTCCAAGTTGGTGGACAAAGTTGTGCTACAACACTCATGAGTGCCCATAAGTTCTAAGTATTGGATTGAACCCGTGCTCATTTGAATCACTTCATGGATTTTATCACGAGTGATCATGAGACGATAATATATTATATTCTTCAAACGTAGAGATATGAGTTGTTACTATGAGTTGATAGTCCATTGATTTCACGAAAACACATTGGTAAATCGATGTTATAAAACATGCCTTTGTGTATGATTCAACAAGTAGCAGAACAAGCCATATGAGTCCATGTTTATCCATTCCTTTTACCTTCGGGATAAAAGCGATATCTATGGGCCCCTCGATGATTTAATGATGACACATGTGAGTGCTTGGCCATGCCAGGACTGGTTTGATTAGTTCAATCAGTCAATCATCATGAATCGGAAATCTGGAAACAACAAATAGACAAAGAGAATGATTATAATCCATGTCTCAGTCTATATGATATCTAGAATGGAGGAATATATGATCCCTTATCTAATGGATAAGTCATTGACAAAGGTCAGAGTTCAACAGCGGCTTTAAGAGCTACGATTGCCAGTTAGGTTTTGAAGACATACTGAATAATAGTTTTAGACTTATCCAAGTGGGAGACTGTTGGATTAATGTCTTAGTCTATAACTATATTTGGTATGTACTTGACCCGACCCAACATGGTTCATTTGGGTTGCACTTCACCGGCACAATTTATATGGATAGTATTTTTTGAATAGTATATTTATGATTTATATTAATATATTATAAGTTCTAATATATTAATATATAATCATATTATTTAATTAGTATTGATCAAGAATTAATTTATAACTAATTAAGTGATCAAAATGAACTTATTAAATAAGGACTCTTATATATATGGAATGGGCCAAGTTCATTTAGGTTGGGCTAAGCTTTCATGGATAGTCCATGGACTGTTTAACCCATGGATCATATGAAATTAAAGGTCATGGGTTTAACCCTAGTCTCCATACTATATAAAGGTCTCATTGGTTGGTGAAATTGGCACTAGTGTGGGTACGCAAAAAGGGCTAGCCGATTTCACTAGAGAGAACCAAAGTATTCTTATTCTCAAAGTCTTCCAAGGTGTTTTGGTGATTTGTGATTCCACTTGAGGCTTCCACACTATTGGGGCTAAGCTCTTAAAGCTTGAAGACATCAAGCTACATCAAAAGGTATGTCATCTAACTAGTACTTTGTAGTATAAGAGCTTCATAATATGTTAGTTAGTATAAGCCTTGGAAAGTTCTTATTTGCATGTATAATAGAGAAAACATAGATCCAAGGTTTATAGGGTTGCATGTACACCATGAGTGTTAGAATGCTCAAAACCCAACAAAATGGATTTCTTGAGCTTACACACTCTACAGGGGTAGTCTGTACTGACAAAACCCTCTGGCTGAACCATGTAATCATCTTCAACCAACTTTCCATTTAGGAAAGCGGTTTTGATATCCATTTTCCCTATTTCATAATCATGAAATGCAACAATGCCTAACAGAACCCTAATAGACTTAGTCTTGGCCACTAGTGAAAAGGTCTCATCATAATCAACTCCCGGAGTTTGAGACTAACCCTTGCAACCAGTCGTGCCTTATAAGTGTGTACATTACCATCCATGTCGGTCTTCTTCTTGAAGATCCATTTGCACCCAACTATCTTACGATCAGGTACATTATCAGCCATGTTCCAAACATGATTGTCATATATGGACTGTATCTCGCTATCTATAGCTTCTTTCCATTTAGCAGCCTTAGGGCCTACCGCGTCTTCCATGTAGCTGTTTGGCTCATCCAGATTTACCAGTGTGTTATCACTTATAAGTGTCTCACCTTCTGCAGTAATATGAAAACCATAATAGTGCTCAGGTGCATTCCTAACTCTGGTGGAATGTCTCAGAGGTATAGATACTTCAGTTGACTCAACAGGAGTTTCCTCCTTGGGTTGAGGGCTAGGTTTTGAGGTTCTTTCACCACTTGACTCTTAAATTTCCTCAAGGTTAATTTGCCTCCCACTGTCTCCTTGGCTCATGAATTCTCTCTCTTTCTCGAAAGAATCCTTTTCTTGCTACAAAGACCACATTATCACTGGGTCTGTAGAAGATGTAACCAAATGATTTCCGTGGGTAGCCGATGAAAATACACCTTTCGCTTCGGGGTTTGAGCTTATCGTGATTCTCGCGTCTCACGAAAGCCTCGCAACCCCAAATCTTGATGTGGTCTAGATTGGGAACTTTTCCAGTCCATACCTTGTTAGGTGTTTTGGCAACCTTCTTTGTAGGGACTAGATTAAGGATATGGGCCACAGTCTCTAAGGCATACCCCCAAAATGAGATTGGTAGTGAATTTCGACTCATCATGGAATGGACCATGTCCAACAAAGTCCGATTGCGCCTCTCAGCTACACCATTCAATTGTGGTGTCCTAGGAGCTGTCAATTGTGAGACAATCCCACATTCCTTAAGATAGTCAACGAACTCAGTACTAAGATACTCATCACCACGATCGGATCGAGGCATCTTAATGTTCCTGCCTAACTGATTCTCCACTTCTTGCTTAAACTATTTTAATTTCTCAAAGGTTTCTGACTTATACTTGATTAGGTAGACATGTCCATATCTACTAAAATCATCAGTAAAAGTCACATAGAACCGATTAGCATCTCTTGTGGCGGTTCTGAAGGGTCCACACACATCCGTGTGTATGAGGTCCAATAAACCTTCACCCATAGCACAAGTTCTAGAAAAAGGTGATTTTGTCATTTTACCAAGCAAACAAGATTCACAACTATCATACGACTTTAGATCAAATGACTCCAAGACTCCATCCTTTTGGAGTTGGCCTATACGTTTCTTGCTTACATGTCCAAGACGACAATGCCATAAATATGCTTTATCTAAGCTAGTGGAAGAGTCAATGCACAATAGATTATTTCCTAGATTATCTACAACAGATACATTTTCATACACACCATCACAAGGTAATGCTTTAAAATAAAGAGCATTATTAAAGAAAGCATCAATATTACCATTATTATTATCAAAATAAAAGGTAAAACCTTGTTTACACAATGTTTTAAAGGAAATAACATTTCTTGCCATTTCTGGCGAATAATAACCTTTATTCAAATCTAATGTAAACCCACTATTTAGCACTAAGGAATAAACTCCTATGTTGGTGACAGGTGAAGCTTTCTTGTTTCCCATGATCAAGTTTATCTTTCCCTGCTCCACATTCTCACTTCTTCTTAGTCCCTGCAAGTCACAATATATGTGAATACCATAACCTGTATCAAGGACCCAAGACTTAGAATAAGGTGAGTTATTAGACAATATAGTGTATATACCTGCATGGTTGGGTTTTACTTTCCCATCCTTCAAATCTTTCTGGTACTTTGGGCAGTTTCGCTTCCAGTGAGACTTTTCATGGCAATAGAAGCATCCAGCCTCATTAGGGTTAGCAGAAGGAGTGAAAAAACCTTTCTTGGTTTTGCTTGAAGATAAGCCTTCAACGGTCTTACCCTTGGTACCCTTAGAAGGGTTCTTTCTCTTCTTCCCTTTTCCATGCTCGATTGCCAAGACATTGGCCGCGGTTGGAGTAGGAGTAGGAGTAGTAACAACCGACTTACCCTTTAGACCACTTTCGGCGGTCTTCAAGAGTCCTTGAAATTTGCTGAGGGTGACTTCTTCCTTGTTCATGTGATATGTCATGCGGAATTGATCATAACACGATGGAGAGGAGTGTAAAATGATGTCTATTGCTAACTCCTCAGGAAATTTCACATTCAGCTTCAGTAAACGGTCCACATACCTTTGCATTTTCTGTGTGTGGCCTGTGATGGGTTCACCATCCTTCATTCGGGTTGTTATCATGGAGGAGATTATTTCATATCACTCTTGATGAGCACTTTGATAGTAGTGGTCCATCAAGTCCTGGTGCATCTGAAAAGGATAATAGTCCTCATAGGACTTTTGGAGCTCGACTATCATGGTGACCATCATGATGCATGCCACTTTTGTAGCATCTCTCTCATGTACCTCATATTCAGCAAGCTCTTCAGGAGTAGCAGTTGGCTCGGGTACCTTCAGCTCCTTTTCGAGAACATATTCTTTGTTCTCATACCGAGTGACCATCTTGATATCTCTGATCCAATCAGTAAAGCTGGATTCATCAAAGATGACTCTCCCACAAAGATTTATGAGCGAGAAGGAGCTAGTAGGGTTTGAGCTAGAAGCATTGTTATTGGAATACATCTAAAAAGAAGAGGGAATAGATTAGATTAGATATAGAGATAGTCCTTAATAAAACACCCATATGTAATATTAAGGCTAGGACCCAACACAATATTTTTATAACTTAGAAGAGGGATGTCGTAATCTAAGCTATAAGATATTTGAAGGTAGGTGAATGACGATCCACTAATTTCCACCATGAAAAATGAAATATTTAATTGGGTTTTTAATTAGTTTAGAAACTCGTAGATTCTTTGAGATTCATTGAGCTTCCTTCAATGGCATGTTTCAATCTCGAGGGTGCCCTTAAAGTTTTCTGACTGGGATGCCGAGGATCATCCAACAAGGTGTGAAGTAACCATGCAAATTGCTTGGTACCCTTAATGTATTACCCCTCAATCGATGTGCCGGTTAACCACACACGCTCCATCGATACTATGATAAACATTATGTCACCCTTTACCTACCTTGTTAAGTTCAAGTTAGTGTGCCGGTTAACCACACACGCTCCACTAACGACTTAAGTTCAAGTTAGTGTGCTGGTTAACCACACACGCTCCACTAACAACTTAAACAAAGTGTATAGTGTAATTTCATGGATTAGCACCTTATTCACATTTTCCTAAAATAACTAAGATTGGGAATTCAATAAAGTTTTGTTACTTTAGTATTGTCATTATACTTTTAATGAGAATTAATAAGTCGTTTTCCTACCCGTTCGGCTAACGACCCTCCACCGATCAAGGAAGCGGTGGGTGAGAGTGGACACCCATTAAGTTTCCATTTTATAGGAAACAAACTTATACCCCCTTATAGACCGACTTCATGAATGAGGCGTACTAGCGGTAAGATAACTTGATCTTATATATATATATATATATATATATATATATATATATATATATATATATATATATATATATATATATAACTTATAATATTATAAAGTATAATGGTTGAATTTTAACTTTTAAAATTCTAAGGGTTGGAACTAAAGTTTTAATTATGACTTTACTTGTTCCAAAACTTGAGGGCAAGTTTTGTAAAATTTCAAAACTTTTCATTTCTTATAACTTATGAATTTAATTGAGTATTAAAAATGAAGACTCTTCATTTTTATAACCCTTGTGTTCTTTTAATGGTTTTTATTAAAGTGTGACCTTTGGATTTCCATAACTTGAGAACAAGTTATGGACTCTATTAAAACTCATAATGATCATGAATTTAAGCTACCAAGTAGGTTACAAACAATTGCTATGATCATCTAGTCTTCATAAGTTCAAGAACAAGAATATGAACATTTCAAGAATCATAAATTACTCATAAAACTTGTAATTTTTGATAATAGCCATTGTAAATGGATTAGCATAAACATTACACCATCTAAAACAAGTTTTATAACACCAAAACAGTTTAGGACAATGTTTCTAATCCATTTCCAGTAGCAAAACACGAGAAACTGCATTTTGCAAGTTAAACTCATCGAGTTTCCCAAGGAACTCGTCGAGTTCATGTGTTAACTCATGAACTCGGTGAGTTTTTGGCCAGAACTCGTCGAGTTTTGCAATTTGTACAGTTGTAGTTTTTGAAAAACCAACTTTTGCATTAAGTATCGTACAAACAAGCCTAGGCTCTGATACCACTGATGGGTTTTGAGCATTCTAACACTCCTATGGTGTACGTGCAACCCTAGAAACCTTGGATCTATGTTTGACTATGATACATGCAAATAATTATTTTTACAAGGTTCTTATCCTATCTAGCATGGCATGGGGAACTAGAATCAAATAAAGCTAGTAGAATTACTTACCTTGTAGTTGTAATTGATTTCTTGGAGTTTTAGAGCCTAGCACCAATAGTGTGGATGCCTCAAATGGAAATCACAAATCACCACAAACTTGGAACTTTGAGAGAGTAGTAATCACCTTTCTTGAAATCAGCCCTCTTACTTTACTCACCACAACTAGTGTGATTTCAAGAAACAGCCTCCTTTATATAGTGTGATGGATTAGGGTTACATCCATGTAAACCTTAATACCCATCTCTTTTCATTTCCATGACATCCATGGGTTAAAGCTCCATGGAGTATCCATGGACTTGCCATGCGAGCCTAGCCCATTCCAAATAAGCATTAGCCCACACTATATAAATACAAGAGCCCATATTTAATTAGTCATACTTTTGAGCTCTAAATTAATCCTAGAATAATTATAGATCAATACTAATTAAATAATATGATTTTATACTAATATATTAGAACTTATAATATATAAATAAATCATAACTTATAATATTCTCAAAAGATTATCCATAAATTGTTCGGGTGAAGTGCAACCCAAATGGACCATGCCGGGCCGGGTCAAGTACATACCAAATATACTTATGGACTTAGACACTATATCGAACAGTATGGACTGGTTTCGTGTCAACTTTTAATCATAGTCCTAGATGTTTGTGAGTTTTTGGAGTGTTGTGCCTTTTTGAAAAGTTACGAGGTTTCTTAAAAGGAACAGTTTTGACATGAGATAACCTTTTCTAACACCTACATTGACATTGAAAAGATGAAATTTTGTCTTTTGTTTTGGCACTTTGTTTGGTTAGCGGTCGGAAGGGTGTAGTAGTTTTGTGACTGGTCTGAGGGTGGTAAGATCTGACATGTGTGCTATTGGAATTTGAAAAAGTTTGTTTCGAAGAAGATTTAGCACGTGATGATACCTTGGACTTTTTTCTAGGATTTGGTAAAACGCCCTTCCACTTGTTGAAATTTTGATGTGATTTTAAAAGTGTTGGACTAGGTAAGATACCCTTCCATTTTGGGTCATCTGAGGAATAGATTTGAAAACCATTCCTTCGAAAAGACTTTTCTTTCTTTTGGGTTTTGTCAGATGAGTTAGGAATGGATATTGAAACTGCACATTCCTTTTTGCATGTTTTCTTGATGGGAGAGTTTTTCGAAAAATAGTGATCAAAAACAAACTTTTCTGGACTCTTAGATTTTGAAAATATGATATATCTTTTATTTTTAGAAAAGGTTTGTTGATTTCTACCTCAAGATCAAATATTTTCTTTGAAAGCCTTTTTTTGCTAAAGTTTTTGGAGAACCACAATCATTAGTGTTCAACTGCGGTTTCTTGGAAACCTTTGAAATTTTTTGACAACGAGGGCTTGACTCATCAGAACGTGAAAATTCATGGTTTTCACAGCATTGACCTACTTCAAAGTTTTCTATGGGTATTTCATGATGAATTGGCTGAAGATTCACAAAGCTTATTATTGTGGACTTTGGTAAGGAAGACTCAGCTAACGTAGCGTAAGTCTGAGTTGTGACTGGAGTGGGATTTTTTGAGCATCATGATTGCAGTGAGGGGCACTTCGGTCTGAGGACAAAGATGGAAAGTCTTGTAAGACTTCAGGACTTTCTATGACAATTTCATCATTAACAACAGATGAGGTCTGAGAATTTGAGTTGATTGTGCCACAGATAGGAGTTTGGTCACATATGTGATCCAAAACCTTAGGCACAATTTCCTCAATGACACAATTATTACTTAGATTATGAAGTCTACCGAAGTGGGTTCTAATATCTTCAGGAAAAGTCTTGTCATTGATTGGAAAATGAAATTCTTGGTTCGGAGGGACATAAAGTCGATCTTTGTTAAACCAGGGTGTGGAATCCTCAGCGGTAGGATATCTATTGGACCAACCCCAATTGTATGTATTGCCCATAGTTCCCTTACTAACCAAATTTTCAATAGCTTCACTTTCATTGAACAATTTTACTATTAACAGATTTAAGCATACAATCTCATTCTGAGCTATATCTCTTTGGTTCAAAGCTATCTCTAGTTGTGTTTCACTCAACATTATTGCATCTTTTTCTAACTTTAAATATCTTTCTAACATTGCCATTTTGAGCCTTTTGTTGTCGAGTCATCCTCTCACATGAAACATCTCTTGGGATGCTATGTTCTTCTCATCTAAGGCTTTGTGGTAGTCGGTAAGGATTCTAGCACAAGTTTCATTAAGATTGTCTATGAAGGGTTGATAGTCATGAATGTAATAGTTTAGAGTTTGGATCATGAGTTTTACCTGTTCAACAATTCTTAGAGTTCCATCCTTTCCCATGTAGCAGTAGTTCCTTTCCAGCTTTGTACACCCATCATTATCACCAGTTGCTAGCATGCAGATCTTTCCTTTTCCTTTGATATTGTTGATGGTTTCATCTTCATCTACGGATGACCAAACTTGATGGTCTCTTTTGACATGTGTCACACCCCAAAACCAAGAACGGCGGAAACGTTCTGGGGCGGAGGACATCATGTACAGTATCACAACAATGAAAAGTAGTAAACAAGCAACAACATCATCCATTGCATTAATAATAGAATTATTATACAAGTGTGTTCTGTCAAATTTTGAGAAACACTAAAGCATAAATCAAAATGAAAGATGAATCTTCAACGAGCTCCATCTTCCCTAGTCCTTGCATCGGTACCTGTCTATGATGACCTGAGGATACAAGTAATTTTGAAAGCGAGTATCAGCTTTAAAGCTGGTGAGATCATAAGTATTTTAGTGTCTTAATTTGTATGTAAATACTTGTATGTATTTGAAATGTAAGTAATTGTATGTATATGAATTGTAAGTATTGAAAATGTAAATGAATTGTAAGTATTGAAAATGTATATGAATTGTAAATATGAACATGTTTGTAAAACAACTGTAAACGTTTGAAAAACCCTAGAAATCCCTATGATTCCTATTAGTAACAAAAGGAGTCTTCTACCAAGACTTAACTGTTCTCATGTAGTCTTCTACCAAGACCTAACTGTTCTGAATGTATCTCTTGTAGGAGTGTGTATTTTCCAAAGTCTGACTACCATTAATCAAAAAGATAGTTTCTACATTACTATGCGTCGTGTGAATGTTCACGAAGTGAATGTAATGGGAAAATCGAATTGTACTATGGTGTAGCATTGAACTACACCGTACCAATTACCTTAAATCTAAGGTAATACTTCTAAGTATTGTAGTATTTGTAATAAATAACCACATCAGTACTCAACTGCCTTATTTGAGGGATAAGGTATAATGTGATGTCTAGATCCCAGACTATACGCTCCCCTATCAAAGGGATTTTGGGACCTACCCATGACCCCTGCATGTATGCAAGCCATGAGCATCCACATTACTATGATCATGTATACTCGATATAACGATCACAATTGCATTGTGATTCATCGGTATAGTTAGATCCTGAACTGGTTCCATGCTCTAGCACCTAGTGACGTCTGTCCTATGTATATGTAAGTGTGATCATGTAAGTGATCATGTAGTTGTTCTCATGTAAGTGTGATCATGTAAGGGATCATGTAAACATATCTATGTAATAGTATAGTAATGTACTGTAATGTTCCACGTGTGCTAGCTGTAATGTGTGATCTCTCTCTCTCTCTATCTAGCATGTATATTAATGTACTCGTTCTAGTATCGTTGTATATGTTCTTCTCTAGTATAGTTGTATATGTTCTTCTCTAGTATAGTTGTATATGTTCCTCTCTAGTATAGTTGTATATGTTCCTCTCTAGTATTATTGTATATGTTCTCATAGTATGATATTGTGTTCTAGTAATAGTTCTAGTATCTTCCTAAACTACCCCTATGGTAGTTTACTAGTAATCTAACTGGTATGTATGGACATGGATGTATACCCTTGCTACGCAAGGGTATTGATTGAACTGGAAGAACCTTTATGACTATATATCTACACATGATATATAACTAATATTTAAACGACCTTCGGACGGGTACCCGATATCCCACCAGACCACATCTCAAGCGCGAAAAGGAAATAGGGTGGATAGCCTTCCTAAGTCTTTTAAACATTACTCATATAAATATACATATATAGGCATGAAATTTATAATATAAAAGCATAAAGTAAGTTTTGTAAAACCTTTGAACATAATTATTATCTTAAGAACATATCGACTTGGTGTCAATCTATAAAACAATTTGAAGGCATGGGTTTGGTAAAACAGTTTAGTATAAAGAAACATTTGTTTGAAACACAATTGTAAATAAGTTTGAAAGGTAATATACAGAGTGAAATGTACAGTGTAACAAAGAGTTTAAAACATACAAAATGTTTATAAAAATCATTTGAAGAAAACTGTTTGGTAAAACGGCTGATGTGTAGTAAATCAATTGAATGTTTCATATTAATCACATCTGATTGATATAATAACTAGCCTAATTCTACTTATTAATCATATGTGATTGATATAATAACTAGTATGATTCTACTTGTATCCCCCCCCCCATAAAACATTTAAAAGTAGTTTAAAACATTATTTAAGGGGTATGAACTCACCTGTGGTAAGTGGATCGGAAAGAAGTGTCGGATAAGTGCTTGGTGTCAAGTGAAGACTTAGACACGCAAAAAGATCCTAATAACATATAAGGATATATGTATATACACAATTAGTCTTTAAACAACTAATAAACAAAGTTAAAACACTCTAGGACATGTTAAACACTTTATACAAGTGTTAAAAGTCTCAAGGGTTGCATCTATGTGTTGTAGGGAAAGGCTAGTGTGTTTGGGGTTCAAGGGTAACTCTTAAAATGAGTTTACTCCCTATGGATCAACACCCCTTGAGTTTATGGTCATAAACTCTTGAGTTTACGGTTGTAAACTCCAAATCTTTTGACCATTTGGTGATTTGAAGTCTTCTAGGCTATTCCAAGCATTCCTACTTCACGAATTAGCCTTAGGAAGTGTTGTGTGGCATCAAAACACTCCTAAATGGAGTTTAGGTCTACGGACCATTTCTCATGAGTTTACTACCTTAAACTCATGAGTTTACTACCTTAAACTCCTAAGTTTATGGTATTTGGGGTTTCCAAGTCCTTAGCTCAATGATGGCACTAGTCTAGGTTAGATTTAGCCATAAGGAACAACTATGGACCATTTTGGGACATTTACACCACATTTGAGGTGTTTACGGTTTTAGGACTTCCCTAAACCATAAACACATGAAAATGGAAGATTTTTGGTGGAGTTTGGGTGACAAACTCATCAAGGATGAATCTAGACAAGTCCTTAAGGCATAATGAAGCATCTAAGCACCTTAACACACCATTTTGACCCAATACTTGGTGTTTACGGTTTTGGGATCTCCCAAAACCGTGAACACTTTTATTTTGGTGTTCTTGGGACTTTTCTTTGGTAGAAACATGTATAGCAAGCTTAAAATGACTCTAGGATAGAAGTACTTACATTGGGGAAGCTCGAAATGAACTTTAAGTCCAAGAACACTAGTGTGTGTTCTTGGTGTTCTTGGTGTTTTGAAAAAAAAACTAATCAAAACACATAAATGAATGGATTAAAGGATGTACAATCACTAGATTAAGCGATATACCAACTTGAAAGGCTTGAAACACTTACTAGTTTGAAGATTTGGAATAAAAACTTGGATGATACACGAGAGAATATTTTTGGAGTTTACTCTTTTGATAAATGGGGAGTAAACACAAATGGGGAGTAAACTCATGTATAAGCATGAGTTTACGGCTTTTTGGATGATTTTTCGACCCAAACATAAAAGTTTGGTCGGGTGTTTCTAATATGCAAAGTGTTTGCGGTTTTTAAAAATCAAAACCCGAGACGACACTTTCTTACACCCGTTCGCTTAAAAATAATATTAAAATAATCAAAATAATTTTATATTTCTTAAAAATAAGAAATAATTACATTGACTTATGCTACGAAGTGGTTGACTTTTAGGGTTTGACCGAATGGAAATTTTGGGTTGTCACATCATCCCCCTGTTAAGGGAATTTCGTCCCGAAATTAGAATTTAGGTAAGGAAGTAGGTATGAATGATCGAGTCGAGAGGAGAAAACTGTTGGATAAGGTGTCTAAGTCCATAAATTATTTGGTATATACTTGACCCGACCGGCATGATCCATTTGGGTTGCATCTCATCCAAACTATTTATGGATAATTTTATGAGAGTTATACACATATGTTTATTAATATATTATAAGTTATAATATATTAATATGAAGTTATGTTATTTAATTATTTTTAGTCTTAAATTAATTATGAATTAATTATGAGATTAAAAGGAAGACTAATTAGATTATGGGCTATTTGTTTTATATAGTGTGGGCTAATACTCATTTGTTAATGGGCCAGGCTTATATGGAAGTCCATGGATGATCCATGGAGCTTTTAACCCGTGGATCCTTGGAAAGGAAAAGACATGGGTTATTAGGGTTTCACCCTAACCATGCACACTATATAAGCATGCTTATGAAGCATGAAATGAGACTAGTAAACTAGTGTGTGTAAGCTTGTGTGTGGCCGAAAATTATACAAGTGTGTATACTCTCTCAAAGTTTTCCAAGAGTTTTTGGTGTTTTGTGATTCCATTTGAGGCATTCACACTATCGGTGCTTGGCCCTCAAACTCCTTAGAACCAAACTCATTAAAAGGTATGTAATCTCTTCTAACTCTTTTATGTTGAAATATTCCCCATGCCATGTTAGATAGGTTATAAACCTTGGAAAAATTATTATTTTGCATGTATTTAGACAAACATAGATCCAAGGTTTATTAGGGTTGCATGCACACTTAGGAAGTGTTAGATTGCTCAAAACCCAACAGTGGTATCAGAGCCTAGGCTTGCTTGTTTGATACTTGATGCAAAATAGTGAAAAAAAGTCGAAATCGTTGCTGTTTGCATGATGGACTCGCCGAGTCCATGGGGGGAATCGACGAGTCCAAGGCAAACTTCAACCTACTCGTCGAGTAGGTTCATGCACTCGACGAGTAGGATCGACAGAGTGCATATTTTCGACTTTTGCTACTGGAAATGGACTAGAAACATTACCCTAAACTGTTTTGGTGTTTTAAAACTAATTTAGTTGGCGTAATGGTTGTTCTAATCCATTTACAATAGCATATATCAAAATTCCATGATTTTATGTGTTCATATAATTCTTGAAATTTTGATGATCATGTTCATGTTCTTATGAATTTAGAAAATGATAGGAATTATTTGCTGAATTGTTTAGAATTAATTCTTGATCATTTATGTGTTTTAATGGAGTCCATAATTTGTCCTCAAGTTATGGATTTCGAAAGGTCACCTTTATTTAACACACACTTAAAACACATAAGTTACATGAAAATGAAGAGTCTTCATTTTTATGAACCTTTAATTCATAAGTTATGAAATGAAGAGTTTTGCATAGTTACAAAACTTGCCCTCAAGTTTTGGAATTTGTAAAGTCTCACAAACTTTAATAAACTTTAATTCCAACCCTTACAGCTTTAATTGTTAAAATTCAACCCTTATACTATTTATAACATTAATGGTTAATTATTATTATTATATATATATATATATATATATATATATATATATATATATATGTATGTATAAAAATAAGTCGTTTTACCATTAGTAGGCCTCATTAACGAAGCCGGTCTATAAGGTGGGTATAAGGTTGTTGCCTATAAAATGGCGACTTAATGGGTGTCCATTCTCACACACCGCTTGCTTGATCGGTGGAGGGTCGTTAGCCGAACGGGTAGAACAATGACTTTAAATCCTCATTAAAAGTATAATGATTATTATAAAGTAACTAAACTCTTTCAATTCCCAATCTTAGTTACCTTAGGAAAAATGTGAACGTGGTGCTAGTCCATGGAATTCTCACTTTGTACCTTACCAAGTCGTTGGTGGAGCGTGTGTGGGTAACCGGCACACTAACTTGGACTAGTAAGGATCACGAAGGGTGACTTAATGTTTGTCATAGATCAATGGAGCGTGTGTGGTTAACCGGCACATTGATTAGGTGATAATATTAAGGGTGCAAAGTGAATTAGCATGGTTATTCACACCTTGTTTTGTGATCCTCGGCATCCCAGTCACAAAACTTGAAGGGCACAATCGAGATTGAAACATGCCATTGAAAAGTTCAATGAATCTCAAAAGAATCTAGGAATTTCAAATCCAATTAAACCTAATAAATCATTTCGTTTTCGTGGTGGAAATTGGTGAATCGTCATTCACCTTCCTTTCAAATATATTATTACTTAGATTACGGCATCCCTCTTCTAAGTGTAATATATTGTGATTGGATCCTAGCCTTAATATTACATTTGGGTGTCTTATTAAGGATTCTATATCTCTAATCTAAACTTACTCTCTTCTTTCAGATGTCTTCCAACACTAATCTTCGGGCTCTAACCCAACTGGTTCTTTCTCTCTCATGAATCTTTGTGGGAGGGTCATCTTTGATGGTTCCAACTTCATGGATTGGATTAGGAACATCAGGATGGTTACTCGTTATGAGGACAAAAAATATGTCCTCGATAAGGAGTTAAAAGAGCTTGATGAGTCTACTGCTACTCCTGAGGAGATCGCTGAATTCAGGACTCATGAGAGAGATGCTACTAAGGTGGCATGTATCATGATGGCCACGATGACAGCCGAGCTCCAAAAGTTGTATGAAGATTTCTACCCTTTTGAGATGCACCAAGACCTGATGGAAAGGTACCATCAGAGTGCTCGTCAGGAGCGGTACGAAATAATCTCATCCATAATAATGACCTGCATGAAGGACGGTGAATCCGTCACGGGCCACATGCAAAAGATGCAAAGGTATGTGGACTGTTTGCTGAAGCTCAATGTAAACATCCCTAAGGAGTTGGCAATTGACATCATTTTGCACTCCTTGCCTTCTTGTTATGACCATTTTCGTATGACATACCATATGAACAAGGAGGAAGTTACTCTCAGCAAGCTTCAAGGACTCTTGAAGACAGCAGAATCCGGTCTTAAGGGTAAAGCGGTTGTTACCTCTACTACTCCTACTCCAACTCCAACATCTACCCCTGTTTTGGCTATCGGGCAAGGCAAAGGGAATAAGAGGAAGCACCCTTCGAAGGGTACCAAGGGAAAGTCTCTTGAAGGCTCCTCATCGAAGAACAAGAGTGGTTCTGTCACTCCTTCTGCCATTCCCAAGGATGTTGAATCCTTTTATTGCCATGAAAAGGCACACTGGAAGCGAAAATGCCCTAAGTAATTGCAGGATCTAAAGGATGGGAAAGTGAAACCCACCCATGCAGGTATTTACACTATATTGTCTAATTACTCAACATATTCTAACTCTTGGGTGCTTGATACAGGATGTGGTATTCACATATGTTCTGATTTGTAGGGCCTAAGAAGAAGTGAGGATGTGGAGCATGGGAAGATAAACTTGACCATGGGGAATAGGAAGGCTTCACCTGTTTCCAAGATTGGAGTTTATACTTTGTTGCTTAATAATGGGTTGAAATTAGATTTGAATAAATGTGTGTACTCGTTTGAAATGGCGAGGAATATTATTTCTTTTCATGCATTGTACAAACAAGGTTTTACCTTTTCGTTTGATAATGAATGTGGTGGTATTGATGCTTTCTTTATTAATGTGTTTTATTTTAAAGCATTACCTTGTGATGGTGTGTATGAAACTGTGTCGATTGTGGACAACTTAGGAAATAATGTGTTGTATATTGATTCTTCTACTAGCCTAGATAAAGCATCATTGTGGCATTGTCGTCTTGGACATGTAAATAAGAAACGCATAGGCCAACTCCAAAATAGTGGAGTCTTGGAATCATTTGACCTTAAATCAGATGATAGTTGTGAGTCTTGTCTACTTGGAAAGATGACAAAATCACCCTTCACTGGAACTTGTGAGAGGGGTGAGGGTTTGTTGGACCTAATACATACTGATGTATGTGGGCCATTCAAAACCAACAGAAGGGATGCTAATCGATATTATGTGACTCTTATTGATGATTTTAGTAGATATGGGTATGTCTACTTAATCAAACATAAGTCAGAAACCTTTGATAGGTTTAAGGAATTCAACCAGGAAGTAGAAAATCAATTGGGCAGGAACATTAAGATGCTTCGATCCGATCGAGGTGGTGAGTATCTTAGTACCGAGTTCCTTGATTATCTTAAGGAGTGTGGGATTGTCTCACAATTGAATCCTCCCAGGACACCACAGCTGATTGGCGTAGCTGAGAGGCGTAATCGAACCTTGTTAGACATGGTTTGCTCTATGATGAGTCGAGTTTCGTTACCAATCTCTTTTTGGGGGTATGCCTTAGAGACTGCCGCCCATATCCTTAATCTAGTCCCTACAAAGAAGGTTACCAAAACACCTCATGAGATGTGGACTGGGAAGGTTCCCAATTTAGATCACATCAAGATTTGGGGTTGCGAAGCTTTCGTGAGGCATGAGACTCATGATAAGCTTGAACCCCAAAGTGAAAGGTGTATTTTCATCGGCTACCCACAGAAATCCTTCGGTTACCTCTTCTACAGACCCAGTGAGAATGTGGTCTTTGTAGCACGAAGAGGGGTCTTTCGCGAGAAAGAATTTATAAGCCATGGAGATAGTGGGAGGCAAATTGATCTTGAAGAAATTCAAGAATCAATTGGTGAAGGAACCTCAGACACTAGCAATCAACCTGAGGAGGAAACTCCTGTTGATCCAGCTGACGAGTCTGTACCTCCAAGGCGTTCTACACGGGTTAGAAACACACCTTTGTTTTATTATGGCTTTCATATTACTACGGAAGGTGATACGTTTATCAGTGATAGTACATTGGTAAATTTGGATGAACCTAGCAGTGTCAAGGAAGCCATGGCAGGCCCAGAGTCTGCCAAATGGAAGGAGGCTATGGACAGCGAGATGCAGTCCATGTATGACAATCAAGTTTGGAACTTGGTTGACAATGTACCAGGCCATAAAATAGTCGGGTGTAAATGGATCTTCAAGAAGAAGACCGACATGGAAGGAAAAGTGCATACTTATATGGCTCGACTGGTTGCGAAGGGTTTTACTCAAACTCAAGTTATTGATTATGATGAAACCTTCTCGCCGGTAGCAAAAGTTAAGTCTATTAGGGTTATGTTAGCCATTGCCGCATTTCATGATTATGAAATATGGCAAATGGATGTCAAAACCGCTTTCCTTAATGGAAAGTTGACTGAGGATGTGTACATGAATCAGCCAGAGGGTTTTGTCAGTGCAGAATACCCAAATAGAGTATGCAAGCTTAAGAAGTCCATTTATGGGTTAAAACAAGCATCTCGTAGCTGGAATCTTTGTTTCGATGAGAAGGTCAAAGAGTTTAGTTTTTCGAGAAGTGAAGATGAGTCTTGCGTGTATGTCAGAGCTAGTGGGAGTGTAGTTAGCTTCTTGGTGTTGTATGTGGATGACATACTACTTATAGAAAATGACATCCCAGCCTTGCAGGAGGTTAAGTCCTGGCTTGGGAAGTGCTTTGCTATGAAGGACCTAAGGGAGGCTGCCTATATCCTAGGGATAAGGATATTAAGAGAAAGGAGTAGAAGACTAATTGGACTTAGTCAGAGTACCTACTTGGATAAGGTGCTGAAAAGGTTCAACATGGAGAATTCCAAGAAAGGAGATTTACCAATCCAAAGCAATGCCAAACTGAGTAAGACTCAGAGTCCGAGTACATAGGCAGAGATAGCTGAGATGAGCCTATTACCGTATGCTTCCGCAGTTGGCTCGATCATGTATGCTATTACTTGTACCCGCCCTGATGTGGCATTTGCTTTAAGCATGGTCAGCAGGTATCAGGGGAACCCTGGCAAGGCTCACTGGATTGCGGTAAAGAACATTCTCAAGTACCTGCGGTGGACTAAGGATTGGATCCTTACCCTTGGTGGGAGTGATGACTTGAGAGTATTAGGGTATAGTGATGCTAGTTTTCAGACTGATAGGGATAACTTCTGCTCTCAGTCAGGCTGGATCTTTACCTTAAATGGAGAGGCAATTTCTTGGAAGAGTTCCAAGCAGGAGACGGTGGCTGATTCGACTTGTGAATCAGAGTATATAGCAGCGAGTGAAGCAGCGAAGGAGGCGATATGGCTAAAGAACTTCATCGGAGACCTTGGAGTTGTACCAGCTATTAAGGAACCTATAGAGATTTTCTGTGACAACAATAGTGCGGTTGCCTTAGCTAAGGAACCAAGAGATCATGGCAGATCCCGACACACTGACATAAAATTTCACTTCATAAGTCACAAGATTGAAGAAGGAATCCTCGTGGCAAGGAGGATATCGTCGGATGAGAATCCTGCAGATCCCCTTACGAAGGGACTTACGAGGGTTAAGCATTTTCAGCATGCGAGGCGCATCGGGCTGAGGGACGATATTAGTTTTACAGATTAGATAGTTTTCCTGAAACTTGTAAAATGTAATCGGCGTTTGATGATAAATAAAATTTGTGATTTATTTATGAGTAAAGTGTTACTGTCATTGTCAATTATTTACTATTGTTTCAGTTTTGCATGTTGTGACTTCCAGAATAATTAATTTATTCAAACCTCTACAATCGATCATACGTCGGAAGTAGGTATGAATCACGATTGTCATGAATTGGGTTTGTAGATGGCTAAAAGGTGTTTAGACATGGCAATGGTTGCTGCAACATTCATGAGTACTCATAAGTTATGAGTATTGGTATAAACCCACGCTCACTTGTATCACTTCATGGAATTTATCTCGAGTGATCGTGAGACGATAACATCATATAAATCTTCAAACCTAGAGATATGAGTTGTTACCTATGAGTTGGTTGTTCATTGATTACACGTAAACGCATCAGTAACTTGATGTTATAAAATGTGTCTTTGTGTACAATTCAATAAGTAGTAGAACAAGCATATCAGTCGAAGTTTATCTATTCCTTCTAGAAATAGAAGCGATATCTAGGCCCCTCGATGATTTCGTGTTGACCCATGTACCGGGCCCGGTCAGAACTAAATTGATGTGTTCAGTTAAGTTCTTTGTCAAACAAATCGGAACTCGAGAAACAACTGCCAGACAATAAGCAAGACAAAATTCCATGTGTTTGTCCGGCTGATATCATGAGAACAGAGGATTATGTGATCACGTGTCTTAAAAATGGCGCTTCATAGTTCGACGGACTTTTCGAGAGCTACGATTCTTGGTTGGTTCCTGAAGTTATATAGGAAAATACAGTTATTAGATTTATCTAAGTGGGAGTTTGTTGGATAAGGTGTCTAAGTCCATAACTTATTTGGTATATACTTGACCCGGCCGGCATGGTCCATTTGGGTTGCATCTCATCCAAACTATTTATGAATAATTTTATGAGAGTTATACACATATGTTTATTAATATATTATAAGTTATAATATATTAATATGAAGTTATGTTATTTAATTAATTTTAGTCTTAAATTAATTATGAATTAATTTAGAGATTAAAAGGAAGACTAATTAGATTATGGGCTATTTGTTTTATATAGTGTGGGCTAATACTCATTTGTTAATGGGCTAGACTTATATGGAAGTCCATGGATGATCCATGGAGCTTTTAACCCATGCATCCTTGGAAAGGAAAAGACATGGATTATTAGGGTTTCACCCTAACCATGCACACTATATAAGCATGCTTATGAAGCATGAAATGAGACTAGTAAACTAGTGTGTGTAAGCTTGTGTGTGGCCGAAAATTATACAAGTGTGTATACTCTCTCAAAGTTTTCCAAGAGTTTGTGGAGTTTTGTGATTCCATTTGAGGCATTCACACTATTGGTGCTTGGCCCTCAAACTCCTTAGAACCAAACTCATCAAAAGGTATGTAATCTCTTCTAACTCTTTTATGTTGAAATGTTCCCCATGCCATGTTAGATAGGTTATAAACCTTGGAAAATTTATTATTTTGCATGTATTTAGACAAACATAGATCCAAGGTTTATTAGGGTTGCATACACACTTAGGAAGTGTTATATTGCTCAAAACCCAACAGAAACTTCCTAATCGATTGGTTCTAACGCTCCTAAGTGAAATCGGGTCCTCGGTTGGTATCCCAATGAACCTTCACTAACGGGCGATCGTGTTGCTTCGTCCGCTTGACCACTCGGTCGAGGGTTACTGCGGTTCTAATACGAAGGCGAGGATCTCGACGAGTGGACTTACAAGAGTCCTAATGGAAAAGTACGGCTTCTCGATCGAGATGTGAAGAGTAGAATGTACGTTACTGAGTTCGCGGAGTAGGTCTAGTCTCCGAGACACAGGACCGATTCTGGTACGAATCCTGGAGGTCCTATCTATCTTGGATTTAGCTTTCCACGCCTTACGAAGCATGTTAAGCCATTTCCCAAAGTGAGTTTTTCCTAAAGAACTTGGTCTCTCACTTGGAATCTCCAAGGTTTCCTTTTCTTGCTAAAATTCCCAGTCAAGGGCCACCTCTTGCTGGTCAAAGTCGAAAGGGTTTATGTAATTTGCAAGGAGTTCTGAATGAACCATGACAGTAGGTCTGTAATACCTAGAATTTGGCGAATGTTTGTCGGCGTCTCTGGTGTCGACAAATTCTCAACGGTTTTGACAAATTGTAAGAGTACTCAAAATTTCTCACATCACTAATAGTGTGTCATAGGAAATCTGACTCTTCAATTTTAAAATTCGTGTTTAGAGAACTACGCGTAAGTTCCTCTGAAGGTAATGTTTCCATGGGTTCCTTCTTACTACGAGGGTAGATAAGTAAGTCACTACACGAGGAATGACGAAATGATCCAAGTAAGAAAGACGGACTCCATTCCTTAAACTCATGAATGCTTCGGGCGTATTGGTCCTATCCGAGGGGTATCACTACGGACTCGAAGTGTCCGCATCGAGTTCAGAAGATAGTCTTCCACATATCTTTCCCTGACACTCAAACTGGTGATATTCGGATCTCAGATCCATTATTGGAAGTAATTCTACCCTTGCGTTTGTTCAACCATTTCATCTATGCGAGGCAGAGATAACGATTTCTATGAAAATCTTGACAGAGTCCTCGATATCCGAGGCACATACGATGCAATCCGTCGATCTCTAAGAGAATATGACCGCGGTTCTCCATGGTGGGAAGCCTATTCTTCTAATTCTCTTTTTGTGTAATTTGCTAACTTGTCCGGGCTGTTCTTGTGTCTCCGTAGGTGTTTAAGCTGTAGGGTGATCTGTTTAAAAGAGTCATATTGGGTTCTAAGTTTCTTCACATGACGATGTGATTACTCATAATCTTGAGCAGTTCTCCGTCCTGAAGTTCGTATTAGAATTCATACATGGTTTCACAATCAAAATTTCGTGTATAGGAGTCGTATATAATTAAGATTGAAAAGGTAGTCGAATAACTGATTCTTCTTTAAGTTCACATCCTTTCGAGGAAAAAGAATTTAAAGTGGAATCATAAATTCTAAACCTGTAGAACCTTGATTATATATCACTCTTATGTATACATTCGTCAGTGATAGATCGACCGTATGAACCCTTCGATTGAACTTGACGTACTACATGAGTGGTACTTCGGGGATTTCTTCGGAAAGAAAAGAATTATGAGGTACTCCATGCATGAGTACTTCGGTGTTTTGATATGACGGTTTTGCTAAAAAGACGTTTACTGATAAAGGGACGTACGTATGAAACTGTTTTTGTGAGGATCAAATTGAATCGAGTCGTATGCTAATGTCAGAATCATACTGAAACTTAAAAGACATTAGTTTTGAACATAAGACGTTTTACAGACAAAACACAACCGTGCAACCATGAACAGAGTTACAGTACTTTAGATTTACTACAAGACTATTGCTGCGGATAAGGTATACTACAAAAGACAAGTATACGCAGCACGAGTATCCCTATACAAACAGGATCTCGCAAAAGGTAAGACTCTAGTTGTACTAGTTTTGGATAGTTTATAAGTCTGTTACAACGAAACGCCTAAATTACATTAACGTGGGTTCCGGAGTAGGTTCTCCCGCTGCTGTAATCCTGAGAATTCTATCGTCTGCACCAGAGTTCTTTGATATTGGAAAATCTTTCTTGAAGTGCCCTATTTCACCGCATTGGTGGCATGAGTGGCTAGTACTAGCATTGGTGACAGGAGTGCGATGTTTATCAAGTGTTATGTGGACACGAGTGCCTTCCTTATTACTCCACCTTGGGAATTGCTTCCTAAAGCGTTTAGCTTTATCACTAGTTTTGTGCGTAGGGTCGGTCCCGATGATAGGGACTTGAGTGATGGGTTGTACCGGTGCTCCACAGCTACGAGCATGGTGTCCTATTTTTAGGCAATTGCAACATTGCATCTCATGGTAGGCCCCATGATGATGGAAACTACACTTATCACACTTCGGGAGTTTTCCATCGTACGGCCTGCTCGGTACGGGGATGGTAGGGGTTTGCACTTGTTGCTGTTGCTTGACCAGTCTTTGGGATTTCTTGCGTTCTTTCTGGCTTGACGCTTTCGTTTCTTGTTCTTTATTCTTTGGCTTTGCAAACCTGTAACTGTTACTGTTTTATGACTTCCTGGATTAATACTACGATCAGAATCTTTAATCCTATCATCAGCATTGCTTGTGCTGATAGTGCTACGTTGTGTAAGGACAACTGTCACAGCAGCCATCACGGCAGTTCTAATTGTGGTTTGAAGGGTAGCGGCGTCCATAGGAAAGGCAGGGGTTTCGTTGCTCGACTGATTGTTTCCAGATGACGACATGATTCTCCCTATGATGCAGTCTTAGTACAGATTGGAATTGTGTTCACGGAGGTTTGACCTACCTCCCTATGATGCAGTCCTAGTGATGAGTGAAAGTAAGTTCGTAGAATGGTCTCAAAACATTTGTCGTTCAAGCCTAGGTATCGTGGTTGGTGAATAACAGGATCCAATCCACTAAAAGAGACTTGGAAATGTCTACGGAGTTAAATTACTATAGTCCAATGACTTGACTAAAGCAGGTTTCAGATAGACTCCAATGAAAGTATGATATGACTACTTGAATGAAGGATGACACAGAAGTTAGCCGGCTGTCAATATCTTTGATGTTCACGATGTAATGATTTGGAGAAATGACCTTGTAAAGGTCTTACATCAAATCCACAGAGAAGGTAGTTCTTGACAGCATAAAGACCTAACTACAGTACTTACGGTACAAGATAATTTCATAGAAAATGCCACATCAGGCATAGACAGAAAAACATTCCTTTATAACAAGGAAAATAAAGTAAAACATTTATTACTGGCGACGGTAATCACTCTCGTGAACTCTTAGTGCAGCCAGTTGATGTTCTACATCGAGTAAGTGTCTTTCGTACACCCTCTGTCGTGCTCCGAGTTCTATGACTTCGGCTCGGGAATCAGCTAGTGCCTATAGCAGGGTTTCATGGTTTCTCTCAGATCTCTCGTGAGCATCTTCTAGACGAATGGTGCGGAGGGTATGCATTCTCGCATTGGCGACAAATTCAGTGATCTGATGTAGGGTTGTCCTGCTTTGAATCTCATTTCGGGCCACTTCGCGGATCAGGATTGGCAAGCTTCTGTCTGTCGAGCCCCCATTGCTCAGGTCATAAAAGTTTCGATCACCATCAAATGGCATGGCCTGATCTTGTCCTTGGCTCCATGTTTCCAAACATTCCATCCATGGAGGCGTCGGGCCATGAAAAGCCAGACGAGGGTTAGGAATTTGAACGGGAGCTGCCTGGGGTAGATCTTCAACCTCGGGTTCGGAATTAGCACCATCCGAAAGGTACTCATCATGGTGATCATTCACAGGGATAGGATGATCATTTTCTGGCTCTTCTTCAAACCATCCAGTAATAACTTCGTTCGGAAGGAACAGGATGCCGTGGGGATGGAGTCCAGCCATGTTATCTACGCGAGATTTGGGGTAAGAAAATAATTATTAGACGAACTATCTAGATAATTATTTAGAAAATCTTCATCAGTTACATCGCTATTTGTGAAGTGCATACCAGTTATATGTAATCGAAACAGGATATGCCTTCGAATAAGTGACCTTAACTCCATATTCACACAGAATAGGGGTAAAGTAAAAATTTTCACAGATTCTAAGTCTATTACATCCTAATTACATATAGCCTTAGTGTATCCACTTAGCAACTATCAACTTAGTAATGAAGAATCCCGTTTTAATTCTCAAGTATAAAGTACTTATAGTAACACCAAATACTCCTATAGTATTTTAAAGTTTTAATGTTATGTGTGGTAGGGTTGGTAAGATTTTAGCATTGTTGCAACCACACAATTAAACTTAGGGACATGCTAGTCAACTCTCGGATAATATAGGTGATCAGGCTATATCTTCCCAGTTTTGACCATATGTCTCTAAGCCTACTTGTGTTGCCCAACAATCGTAATTCTTTTGTACAGTCCTAGTGACACTGATTTTAGTATGAATGCAACACGTATACTTACTTAAATAGTTTATTATTTAAAGTATAAACTCTAGGTCAGAGTATTTTTAATCCCATATGTATTTATAGTTAGTATATCTTTTATGGGTTGATATACTTAATTCACTATAAACAATGCTCTGCTACTAATCTGTCACACCCCAAAACCAAGAATGGCGGAAACGTTCTGGGGCGGAGGACATCATGTATAGTATCACAACAATGAAAAGTAGTAAACAAGCAACAACATCATCCATTGCATTAATTATAGAATTATTATACAAGTGTGTTTTGTCAAATTTTGATAAACACTAAAGCATAAATCAAAATGAAAGATGAATCTTCAAAGAGCTCCATCTTCCCTAGTCCTTGCATCGGTACCTGTCTATGATGACCTGAGGATAAAAGTAATTTTGAAAGCGAGTATCAGCTTTAAAGCTGGTGAGATCATAAGTATTTTAGTGTCTTAATTTGTATGTAAATACTTGTATGTATTTGAAATGTAAGTATTTGTATGTATACGAATTGTAAGTATTGAAAATGTAAATGAATTGTAAGTATGAAAATGTATATGAATCGTAAGTACGAACATGTTTGTAAAACAACTGTAAACGTTTGAAAAACCCTAGAAATCCCTATGATTCCTATTAGTAAATAAAGGAGTCTTCTACCAAGACTGAACTGTTCTCATGTAATCTTCTACCAAGACCTAACTGTTCTGAATGTATCTCTTGTAGGAGTGTGTATTTTCCAAAGTCTGACTACCGTTAATCAACAGATATTTTCTACATTATTGTGCGTCGTGTGAATGTTCACGAAGTGAATGTAATGGGAAAACGGAATAGTACTATGGTGTAGCACTGAACTACAACCGTACCAATTACCTTAAGTCTAAGGTAATACTTCTAAGTACTGTAGTATTTGTAATAAATAACCACATCGGTACTCAACTGCCTTATTTGAGGGATAAGGTATAATGTGATGTCTAGATCCCAAACTATACGCTCCCATATCAAAGGGATTTTGGGACCTACCCATGACCCCTGCATGTATGCAAGCCATGAGCATCCACATTACTATGATCAGGTGTACTCGATATAACGATCACAATTGCGTTGTGATTCATCGGTATAGTTAGATCCTGAACTGGTTCCCTGCTATAGCACCTAGTGACGTATGTCCTATGTATATGTAAGTGTGATCATGTAAGTGATCAGGTAGTTGTTCTCATGTAAGTGTGATCATGTAAGGGATCATGTAAACATATGTATGTAATAGTATAGTAATGTACTGTAATGTTCCACGTGTGCTAGCTGTAATGTGTGATCTCTCTCTCTCTCTCTCTCTATCTATCTATCTATCTAGCATGTATAGTAATGTACTCGTTCTAGTATCGTTGTATATGTTCTTCTCTAGTATAGTTGTATATGTTCTTCTCTAGTATAGTTGTGTATGTTCCTCTCTAGTATAGTTGTATATGTTCCTCTCTAGTATTATTGTATATGTTCTCATAGTAGTAAGTATTGACTCATGAATGAACTGACTCATAGTATGATATTGTGTTCTAGTAATAGTTCTAGTATCTTCCTAAACTACCCCTATGGTAGTTTACTAGTAATCTAACTGGTATGTATGGACATGGATGTATACCCTTGCTACCAAAGGGTATTGATTGAACTGGAAGAACCTTTGTGACCACATATGTATGCATGATATATAGCTAATATTTAAACGACCTTCGGACGGGTACCCAATATCCCACTAGACCACATCTCAAGCATGAAAAGGAAATAGGGTGGATAGCCTTCCTAATTCTTTTAAACATTACTCATATAAATATACATATATAGGCATGCAATTTACAATATAAAAGCATAAAGTAAGTTTTGTAAAACCTTTGAACATAATTATTATCTTAAGAACAGATCGACTTGATGTCAATCTATAAAACAATTTGAAGGCATGGGTTTGGTAAAACAGTTTAGTATAAAGAAACATTTTTTTGAAACACAATTGTTAATAAGTTTGAAAGGTAATATATAGAGTGAAATGTATCGTGTAATAAAAAGTTTAAAACATACAAAATGTTTATAAAAATCATTTGAAGAAAACTATTTGGTAAAACGGCTGATGTGTAGTAAATCAATTGAATGTTACATATTAATCACATGTGATTGATATGATAACTAGCATAATTATACTTATTAATCACATGTGATTGATATAATAACTAGTATGATTCTACTTGTATCCCCCCCCCCCCATAAAACATTTTAAAGTAGTTTAAAACATTATTTAAGGGGTATGAACTCACCTGTGGTAAGTGGATCGGAAAGAAGTGTCGGATAAGTGCTTGGTGTTAAGTGAAGACTTAGACACGCACAAAGATCCTAATAACATATAAGGATATATGTATATACATAATTAGTCTTTAAACAACTAATAAACAAATTTAAAAATACTCTAGGACATGTTAAACGCTTTATACAAGTGTTAAAAGTCTCAAGGGTTGCATCTAAGTGTTGTAGGGAAAGGCTAGTGTGTTTGGGGTTCAAGGGTAACTCTTAAAATGATTTTACTCCGTAAGGATCAACACCCCTTGAGTTTACGGTCATAAACTCCAAATCTTTTGACCATTTGGCGATTTGAAGTCTTCTAGGCTATTCCAAGCATTCCTACTTCACGAATTAGCCTTAGGAAGTGTTGTGTGGCATCAAAACACTCCTAAATGGAGTTTACGGTCTAAGGACCATTTCTCATGAGTTTACTACCCTAAACTCATGAGTTTACTACCTTAAACTCCTAAGTTTATGGTATTTGGGGCTTTCAAGTCCTTAGCTCAATCATGGCACTAGTCAAGGTTAGATTTAGCCATAAGGAACAACTATGGGCCATTTTTGGGACATTTACACCAAATTTGAGGTGTTTACGGTTTAAGGTCTTCCCTAAACCGTAAACACATGAAAATGGAAGATTTTTGGTAGATTTTGGGTGACAAACTCATCAAGGATGAATCTGGACAAGTCCTTAAGGCATAATGAAGCATCTAAGCACCTTAACACACCATTTTGACCCAATACTTGGTGTTTACGGTTTTGCGATCCCCCAAAACCGTGAACACCTTTATTTTGGTGTTGTTGGGACTTTTCTTTGGTATAAACATGTATAGCAAGCTTAAAATGACTCTTGGATAGAAGTACTTACATTGGGGAAGCTCGAAATGAACTTTAAGTCCAAGAACACTAGTGTGTGTTCTTGGTGTTTTGAAAAAAACTAATCAAAACACATAAATGAATGGATTAAAGGATGTACAATCACTAGATTAAGCGATATACCAACTTGAAAGGCTTGAAACACTTACTAGTTTGAAGATTTGGAATAAAAACTTGGATGATACACGAGAGAATATTTTTGGAGTTTACTCTTTTGATAAATGGGGAGTAAACACAAATGGGGAGTAAAATCATGTATAAGCACGAGTTTACAGCTTTTTGGATGATTTTTTGACCCAAACATAAAAGTTTCGTCGGGTGTTTATAATATGCGAAGTGTTTGCGGATTTCAAAAATCAAAACCCGAGACGACACTTTCTTACACCCGTTCGCTTAAAAATAATATTAAAATAATCAAAATAATTTTATATTTCTTAAAAATAAGAAATAATTACATTGACTTATGCTACGAAGTGGTTGACTTTTAGGGTTTGACCGAATGGAAATTTTGGGTTGTCACATCATCCCCCTGTTAAGGGAATTTCGTCCCGAAATTAGAATTTAGGTAAGGAAGTAGGTATTAATGATCGAGTCGAGAGGAGGAAACTTCCTAATCGATTGGTTCTAACGCTCCTAAGTGAAATCGGGTCCTCGGTTGGTATCCCAATGAACCTTCACTAACGGGCGATCGTGTTGCTTCGTTCGCTTGACCACTCGGTCGAGGGTCACCGCGTTTCTAATACGAAGGCGAGAATCTCGACGAGTGGACTTACAAGAGTCCTAATGGAAAAGTACGGCTTCTCGATCGAGACGTGAAGAGTAGAATGTACTTTACTGAGTTCGCGGAGTAGGTCTAGCCTGCGAGACACAGGACCGATTCTGGTACGAATCCTGGAGGTCCTATCTATCTTGGATTTAGCTTTCCACGCTTTACGAAGTGTGTTAAGCCATTTCCCAAAGTGAGTTTTTCCTAAAGAACTTGGTCTCTCACTTGGATTCTCCAAGGTTTCCTTTTCTTGCTAAACTTCCCAGTCAAGGGCCACCTCTTGCTTGTCAAAGTCGAAAGGGTTTATGTAATTTGCAAGGAGTTCTGAATGAACCATGACAGTAGGTCTTTAAGACCTAGAATTTGGCGAATGTTTGTCGGCGTCTTTGGTGTCGACAAATTCTCAACGGTTTTGACAGATTGTAAGAGTACTCAAAATTTCTCACATCACTAATAGTGTGTCATAGGAAATCTGACTCTTCAATTTTAAAATTCGTGTTTAAAGAACTACGCGTAAGTTCCTCCGAAGGTAATGTTTCCATGGGTTCCTTCTTACTGCGAGGGTAGATAAGTAAGTCACTACACGGAGAATGACGAAATGATCAAAGTAAGAAAGAAGGATTGCATTCGTTAAACTCATGAATGCTTCGGGCGTATTGGTCCTATCCGAGGGATATCACTACGAACTCGATGTGTCCGCATCGAGTTCAGAAGATAGTCTTCTAGACATCTTTCCCTAACACTCGAACTGGTGATATTCGGATCTCAGATCCATTCCTGGAAGTAATTCTTTCCTTGTTTTTGTTCAACCATTTCATGTATGTGAGGCAGAGATAACGATTTCTATGAAAATCTTGACGGAGTCCTCGATATCCGAGGCACATACGATGCAATCCGTCGATCTCTAGGAGAATATGATCGGGGTTCTCCTAGGTGGGAAACCTAGTCTTCTAATTCTCTTTCTGTGTAGTTTGCTAACTTGTCCGGGCTGTTCTTGTGTCTCCGTAGGTGTGTAAGCTGTAGGGCGATCTGTTTAAAAGAGTCGTACTGGGTTCTAAGTTTCTTCACATGACGATGTGATTACTCGTAATCTTGATCAGTTCTCCATCCTGAAGTTCGTATTAGAATTCATACATGGATTCACCATCACAATTTCGTGTATAGGAGTCGTATATAATTAAGATTGAAAAGGTAGTCGAATAATTGATTCTTCTTTAAGTTCACATCCTTTCGAGGAAAAAGAATTTAAAGTGGAATCATCAATTCTAAACCTGTAGAACCTTGATTATATATCACTCTTATGTGTACATTCCTCAGTTATACATCGACCGTATGAACCCTTGGATTGAACTTGACGTACTACACGAGTGGTACTTCGGGGATTTCTTCGGAAAGAAAAAAATTATGAGGTACTCAATGCTTGAGTACTTCGGTGTTCTGATATGATGGTTTTGCTAAAAAGACGTTTACTGATAAAGGGACGTACGTATGAAACTGTTTTTGTGAGGATCAAATTGAATCGAGTCGTATGATAATGTCAGAATCATACCGAAACTTAAAAGACATTAGTTTTGAACATAAGACGTTTTACAGACAAAACACAACCGTGCAACCATGAACAGAGTTACAGTACTTTAGATTTACTACAAGACTATTGCTGCGGATAAGGTATACTACAAAAGACAAGTATACGCAGCACGAGTATCCCTATACAGACAGGATCTCGCAAAAGGTAAGACTCTAGTTGTACTAGTTTTGGATAGTTTATAAGTCTGTTACAACGAAACGCCTAAATTACATTAACGTGGGTTCTGGAGTAGGTTCTCCCGCAGCTGTAATCCTGAGAATTCTATCGTCTGCACCAGAGTTCTTTGCTATTGGAAAATCTTTCTTGAAGTGCCCTATTTCACTGCATTGGTGGCATGAGTGGCTAGTACTAGCATTGGTGACAGGAGTGCGATGTTTAGCCAGTGTTATGTGGACACGAGTGCCTTCCTCATTACTCCACCATGGGAACTGCTTCCTAAAGCGTTCGGCTTTATCACAAGTTTTGTGTGTAGGGTCGGTCTCGGTGATAGGGACTTGAGTGATGGGTCGTGTCGGTGCTCTACAGCTACGAGCATGGTGTCCTATTTTTAGTCAATTGCAACATTGCATCTCATGGTAGGCCCCATGATGATGGAAAATACACTTATCACACTTCGGGAGTTTTCCTTCGTATGGCCTGCTCAGTACGGGGATGGCAGGGAATTCCACTTGTTGTTGTTGCTTGACCAGTCTTTGGGATTTCTTGTGTTCTATCTGGACTTAACGCTTTTGTTTCTTGTTCTTTATTCTTCGGCTTTGCAAGCCTGTAACTGTTACTGTTTGATGACTTCCTCGATTAATACTACGATCAGAATCTTTAATCCTATCATCAGCATTGCTTGTGCTGATAGCACTACGGTGTGTAAGGACAGTTGTCACGGCAGCCATCATGACAGTTGTAATTGTAGTTTGAAGGGTAGCGGCGTCCATAGGAAAGGCAGGGGTTTCGCTGCTCGACTGATTGTTTCCGGATGACGACATGATTCTCCCTATGATGTAGTCTTAGTACAGATTGGAATTGTCTTCACGGAGGTTTGAGCTAGCTCCCTATGATGCAGTCCTAGTGATGAGTGAAAGTAAGTTCGTAGAATGGTCTGAAAACATTTGTCGTTCAAGCCTAGGTATTGTGGTTGGTGAATAACATGATCCAATCCACTAAAAGAGACTTGGAAATGTCTACGTAGTTAAATTACTATAGTCCAATGACTTGACTAAAGCAGGTTTCAGATAGACTCCAATGAAAGTATGATATGACTACTTAAATGAAGGATCACACAGAAGTTAGCCGGCTGTCAATATCTTTGATGTTCACGATGTAAAGATTTGGAGAAATGACCTTGTAAAGGTCTTACATCATATCCACAGAGAAGGTAGTTCTTGACAGCATAAAGACTTAACTACAGTACTTACGGTACAAGATAATTCCATAGAAAATGCCACATCAGGCATAGACAGAAAAATATTCCATTATAACAAGGAAAATAAAGTAAAACATTTATTACTGGCGACGGTAATCCCTCTCGTGAACTCTTAGTTCAGCCAGTTGACGTTCTACATCGAGTCGGTGTCTTTCGGACACCCTCTGTCGTACTCCCAGTTCTATGACCTCGGCTCGGGATTCAGCTAGTGCCTATAGCAGGGTTTCATGGTTTCTCTCAGATCTCTCGTGAGCATCTTCTAGACGAATGGTGCGGAGGGTATGCATTCTCGCATTGGCGACAAATTCAGTGATCTGATGTAGGGCTGTCCTTCTTTGAATCTCATTTCGGGCCACTCTGCGGATCAGGATTGGCAAACTTCTATCTGCCGATCCCCCATTGCTCAGGTCATAAAATTTTCGATCACCATCAAATGGCATGGGTTGATCTTGTCCTTGGCTCCATGTTTCCAAACATTCCACCCATGGAGGTGTCGGGCCATGAAAAGCCAGACGAGGGTTAGGAATTTGAACGGGAGTTGCCTGGGGTAGATCTTCAACCTCGAGTTCGGAATTAGCACCATCCGAAAGGTCTTCATCATGGTGATCATTCACAGGGATAGGATGATCATTTTCTGGCTCTTCTTCGAACCATCCAGTAATAACTTCGTTCGGAAGGAACAGGTTGCCGTGGGGATGGAGTCCAGCCATGTTATCTACGAGAGATTTGGGGTAAGAAAATAATTATTAGACGAATTATCTAGATAATTATTTAGAAAATCTTCATCAGTTACATCGCTATTTGTGAAGTGCATACCAGTTATATGTAATCGAAACAGGATATGCCTTCGAATAAGTGACCTTAACTCCATATTCACACAGAATAGGGGTAAAGTAAAAATTTTCACAGATTCTAAGTCTATTACATCCTAATTACATATAGCCTTAGTGTATCCACTTAGCAACTATCAACTTAGTAATGAAGAATCCCGTTTTAATTCTCAAGTATAAAGTACTTATAGTAACACCAAATACTCCTATAGTATTTTAAATTTTTAATCTTATGTTCTATTGTTCTCATTGTGGTAGGGTTGGTAAGATTTTAGCATTGTTGCAACCACACAACTAAACTTAGGGACATGCTACTCAACTTTCGGATAATATAGGTGATCAGGCTATTTCTTCCCAGTTTTGACCATATGTCTCTAAGCCTACTTGTGTTGCCCAACAAACGTAATTCTTTTGTACTGTCCTAGTGACACTGATTTTAGTATGAATGCAACACGTATACTTACTTAAATAGTTTATTATTTAAAGTATAAACTCTAGGTTAGAGTATTTTTAATCCCTTATGTATTTATAGTTAGTATATCTTTTATGCGTTGATATACTTAATTCACTATAAACAATGCTCTGATACCAATCTGTCACACCCCAAAACCAAGAACGGCGGAAACGTTCTGGGATGGAGGACATCATGTACAATATCACAACAATGAAAAGTAGTAAACAAGCAACAACATCATCCATTGCATTAATAATAGAATTATTATACAAGTGTGTTCTGTCAAATTTTGATAAACACTAAAGCATAAATCAAAATGAAAGATGAATCTTCAAAGAGCTCCATCTTCCCTAGTCCTTGCATCGGTACCTATCTATGATGACCTGAGGATACAAGTAATTTTGAAAGCGAGTATCAGCTTTAAAGCTGGTGAGATCATAAGTATTTTAGTGTCTTAATTTGTATGTAAATACTTGTATGTATTTGAAATGTAAGTATTTGTATGTATACGAATTGTAAGTATTGAAAATGTAAATGAATTGTAAGTATGAAAATGTATATGAATTGTAAGTATGAACATGTTTGTAAAACAACTGTAAATGTTTGAAAAACCCTAGAAATCCCTATGATTCCTATTAGTAACAAAAGGAATCTTCCACCAAGACTTAACTGTTCTCATGTAGTCTTCTACCAAGACCTAACTGTTCTGAATGTATCACTTGTGGGAGTGTGTATTTTCCAAAGTCTGACTACCATTAATCAAAAAGATAGTTTCTACATTACTGTGCGTCGTGTGAATGTTCACGAAGTGAATGTAATGGAAAAATGGAATAGTACTATGGTGTAGCACTGAACTACAACCGTACCAATTACCTTAAGTCTAAGGTAATACTTCTAAGTACTTTAGTATTTGTAATAAATAACCACATCGGTACTCAACTGTCTTATTTGAGGGATAAGGTATAATGTGATGTCTAGATCCCAGACTATACACTCCCCTATCAAAGGGATTTTGGGACCTACCCATGACCCCTGCATGTATGCAAGCCATGAGCATCCACATTACTATGATCATGTATACTCGATATAACGATCACAATTGCATTGTGATTCATCGGTATAGTTAGATCCTGAACTGGTTCCATGCTATAGCACCTAGTGACGTCTGTCCTATGTATATGTAAGTGTGATCATGTAGTTATTCTCATGTAAGTGTGATCATGTAAGGGATCATGTAAACATATCTATGTAATAGTATAGTAATGTACTGTAATGTTCCACGTGTGCTAGCTGTAATGTGTGATCTCTCTCTCTCTATCTAGCATGTATAGTAATGTACTCATTCTAGTATCGTTGTATATGTTCTTCTCTAGTATAGTTCTATATGTTCTTCTCTAGTATAGTTGTATATGTTCCTCTCTAGTATAGTTGTATATGTTCCTCTCTAGTACTATTGTATATGTTCTCATAGTAGTAAGTATTGACTCATTAATGATCTGACTCATAGTATGATATTGTGTTCTAATAATAGTTCTAGTATCTTCCTAAACTACCCCTATGGTAGTTTACTAGTAATCTAACTGGTTTGTATGGACATGGATGTATACCCTTGCTACCCAAGGGTGTTGATTGAACTGGAAGAACCTTTATGACTACATATGTACACATGATATATAACTAATATTTAAACGACCATCGGACGGGTACCCGATATCCCACCAGACCACATCTCAAGCGCGAAAAGGAAATAGGGTGGATAGCCTTCCTAAGTCTTTTAAACATTACTCATATAAATATACATATATAGACCTGCAATTTATAATATAAAAGCATAAAGTAAGTTTTGTAAAACCTTTGAACATAATTATTATCTTAAGAACAGATCGACTTGATATCATTCTATAAAACAATTTGAAGGCATGGGTTTGGTAAAACACTTTAGTATAAAGAAACATTTATTTGAAACACAATTGTAAATAAGTTTGAAAGGTAATATACAGAGTGAAATGTACAGTGTAATAAAGAGTTTAAAACATACAAAATGTTTATAAAAATCATTTGAAGAAAACTGTTTGGCAAAACGGCTGATGTGTAGTAAATCAATTGATATAATAACTAGCATAATTCTACTTATTAATCACATGTGATTGATATAATAACTAGTATGATTCTACTTGTATCCCCCCCCCCTATAAAACATTTAAAAGTAGTTTAAAACATTATTTAAGGGGTATGAACTCACCTGTGGTAAGTGGATCGGAAAGAAGTGTCGGATAAGTGCTTGGTGTCAAGTGAAGACTTAGACACGCACAAAGATCCTAATAACATATAAGGATATATGTATATACATAATTAGACTTTAAACAACTAATAAACAAAGTTAAAACACTCTAGGACATGTTAAACACTTTATACAAGTGTTAAAAGTCTCAAGGGTTGCATCTAAGTGTTGTAGGGAAAGGCTAGTGTGTTTGGGGTTCAAGGGTAACTCTTAAAATGAGTTTACTCCCTAAGGATCAACACCCCTTGAGTTTACGGTCATAAAATCTTTATTTTCCGGCCGTAAACTCCAAATCTTTTGACCATTTGGTGATTTGAAGTCTTCTAGGCTATTCCAAGCATTCCTACTTCACGAATTAGCCTTAGGAAGTGTTGTGTGGCATCAAAACACTCCTAAATGGATTTTACGGTCTAAGGACCATTTCTCATGAGTTTACTACCTTAAACTCCTAAGTTTATGGTATTTGGGGTTTTCAAGTCCTTAGCTCAATCATGGCACTAGTCTAGGTTAGATTTAGCCATGAGGAACAATTATGGGCCATTTTTGGGACATTTACCCCACATTTGAGGTGTTTACGGTTTAAGGACTTCCCTAAACCGTAAACACATGAAAATGGAAGATTTTTGGTGGATTTTAGGTGACAAACTCATCAAGAATGAATCTAGACAAGTCCTTAAGGCATAATGAAGCATCTAAGCACCTTAACACACCATTTTGACCAAATACTTGGTGTTTACGGTTTTGGGATCTCCCAAAACCGTGAACACCTTTATTTTGGTGTTCTTGGGACTTTTCTTTGGTATAAACATGTATAGCAAGCTTAAAATGACTCTAGGATAGAAGTACTTACATTGCGGAAGCTCGAAATGAACTTTAAGTCCAAGAACACTAGTGTGTGTTCTTGGTGTTCTTGGTGTTTTGAAAAAAACTAATCAAAACACATAAATGAATGGATTAAAGGATGTACAATCACTAGATTAAGCGATATACCAACTTGAAAGGCTTGAAACACTTACTAGTTTGAAGATTTGGAATAAAAACTTGGATGATACTTGAGAGAATATTTTTGGAGTTTACTCTTTTGATAAATGGGGAGTAAACACAAATGGGGAGTAAACTCATGTATAAGCATGAGTTTACGGATTTTTGGATGATTTTTCGACCCAAACATAAAAGTTTGGTCGGGTATTTCTAATACGCGAAGTGTTTGCGGTTTTCAAAAATCAAAACCCGAGACGACACTTTCTTACACCCGTTCGCTTAAAAATAATATTAAAATAATCAAAATAATTTCATATTTCTTAAAAATAAGAAATAATTACATTGACTTATGCTACGAAGTGGTTGACTTTTAGGGTTTGACCGAATGGAAATTTCGGGTTGTCACAACATGGGCCACATATGCCCTAGCCTTTTCTTTTTCCTACAGTTCTTGAGCCATTCTAAGGTAGAATGCTCTTGCTTTCACCACATTAACTTTGCAATCATTTGCAAAATGATTCTCTTTGTTGCAGTTGTGACATATTAGAACATCACTTTTTACTTCTGAAGGAGTACCATAGTCATAGGTTTGAATGGACTGCGGTGCCCCCATTGCTTGAATGTTTTCAGATTGCGGTGGTGGGTGAGAACTTTTAGGATAATGAGAGTGATTTTTTGTGGGTTGAAGTTACGGTTGAATGGAGGTTTGTTGAGTTGTTGATTTTTGTGAAAAGAGGGAGGTAGTAGCCGGTTGAACTATTTACTAACAAGAGCAATAGCCTTCTGAAATTCTTATTCATCATCATACTCTGATTCAGCTTCGTACGATTGTAGTGTAGTGTCATACGATGGAGAGTAAGATTGATTATGAGGATCTTGTGCTATAAGAGCAAGTGGTCCTCCGAAATCAGCACAGTCTTTGAGTAAAGTGGATTCTTATGCTTGCAATTCCGCATAGAGCTTGTAGAGAGACATGGAATGAATCTTTCTATCTCCTTGAACTATCATCTTAGTAGTAGTCCAATGTCTTCCCAAACCATAGAGAAATTGAAGGTTTGTTTCATGGTTACTGCAGATGGTGCCAGCATTTGATAACTTAGTGACTATCAGATTGAACCTTTTGAAAGAGTCTTCTAAACTTTCGCCAGTATGAGCTTTGAAGTTGTTGAATTCATTGAGTTCAGTTGTAAGCTTCTTATCTTGAGCTTCTTCTGAGCCTTCATACAAGTTCTTGAGAACATCCCAGATCTCTTTTGCTGATTTACAATTTATGATAATGTCAAAGTTGTCAGGAGCAACTCCACAAGTGATTTCATAAACAGCAACCGCATCATTTTCCATTATATTGAGATCATCTTTGGTGGGACGGTTCAAGACTGGTTGTCCTCCTCCTAGTCTAGCTGTGGCACCATCAGATTGAACAGGTGTACGAATAGGGACATGTGGTCCTTCTTCAACAGATCGCCATACATCTCTACCAAGTCTCCTTAAGTATCTTTCCATTCTTTAAGACCAGTGATGGTATTCATTTGCCACCAATATTGGAGCTCGATTTGAACACCAACACTATTGGAAACATTCAGAGAAAATGCTTGTGCCATTTTTCTGTTTTTTTTTCATAAATGAGCTTCAGTGGTACAGAAGGACCTTTGAAAGTCAAAGTTTTGTTTTTTAAAAAAGCAACCACTATGGCTTTGATACCATTTGTTGCGAGAAAAACTTGAGACACACTTGAACAAATGTTAGAACAAGTATAATTGCGGAATTAGTTAATCTCAAAGGATCTAAAAGCTCAACAACAATAAGTTAACGAGTTAGATAGTTAGATAGTTAGTTGTGGAAATGTAAGAAAGTATAAATGACAGCAGGTGATATATCAAGTAAACACATAAGTTGATTCTTAACATGGAATGCATTCAAACCAAGTTAGTGAGTGAGATCAAGCTTAGTGATAAAGTCATGAATGACTTGCTCCGAAGAGAAGTAATTATCAGTTAGGTTCGAGAGGATTTAGAGAGTAAAAAAGATATGAGATGCATAAGATAAATGTAATTGATATATTTGAAGATGGTTCAGATTAATAGATACTTTTTTCATAGAAAGACTGAGCTCTATATATAGAGTCTCAAGAATTACATTTTACCCATTCTCTAAGAGTAGCCATGCAAGGAATATTGGAAAATAAAGAGTATTAGAGTAAAGATAGACAAAATTAAACTAAGTAAAGTAAGTAAGGTTGCGTTTAGATAGATTACTTCAGATGAGGCTGTTGATGAGAGCTTGAATGTGGATCCTTGTGGGCTGCGGTAGACTAATTTAAGAGCGTCGGTTTATGTTTCAACAAACTGACCTTCTAGATTCTAAATGTTATATTATTCTTCATATGAACTTCGAGATGCCTTAAAGATTGGTTCGGATGTTGGTTTTCAAATTGAAGCTAATAATCATATTCTTGCTAAAGCCCTTGCAGGTGACATTTGTGAGAGTCATTTCTCTCAATGAATATTCTGTCTGTAAACATTCGCGGTATGGGGAAAAATCCCAAAGTTGAACAGGTACATTGTCTTATCCATTCATAAAAAATTGATTTCTTTTGTTTACTAGAAACTCATATGGTTAATTCCTCCTCCATTGATTTTATAGGATGTTGGTGTCATGCTAACCACTAATTCAATTTTATCAAACCTATTGAAAGTTCCGATGGTATTGTTTGTAGTTGGGATACCAACTTATACTCATTCTACCATTCCATCAAATCTTGGAATTTCTTAGCTTGGATTTGATCTTGGAAAAACTTATTTGGTTCACTTGTTATGGTTAACACTTATGCTCTATAATCTCTCCATGGCAAGAAAACAATTGTGGTATGACATCCCATATCTCAAAAACACTATCTCAGTAACTTGGATTATCTGTGGTGAAGTCAATGCGACAAGTCATAGAGATGAGAAAATGAGCTCCTGTTTTCTATAAAACTACTACTCACAACTTAAATCAATTTATCATAGAATCTAAACTTAAGGATCTTAGGATGGGTGGCATACGTTTCGTAGATATGTGTGATGAAGGCTCGAAACTTAGCAAGCATGATCGTTTTCTTCTATGTTCTAATTTTTTCTCCACCTTTCCTATTGCCTTAGTCACTGTTTGTTAGGTTGCAAAGTTATCCATATATGACTTTGTAATGGTTTGACTATTGTAGACCCACTTGCATGTGGTGCTTTAGCCCTTTGACTCATGAGATAGAGAGTGAGAGAGAGATATGTAAACACCTCTATATAAGGCAGGTTCATACCACTTATAGGTGTGCTTGAGAGATGTAAAATTGAGTGTGTAACTGTGTGTTATATATGTATATTTAGATCTAGATCCTTTTTTGTGTAACACGATACATAATCGAATACATCTCTTAACCACCTAAATCACCGTGTTCATTGTGTGTTCTTTAATTCCGCATGCCAAACCAATGTTCATAATTCACTACATTTGGTATCAGAGCAGGTCTTTAAAGATCAATGTGATTTCTTGAAGAACGATTCTCGATTTGGAAAAATTTGTCACAATTGGAGCATTTTGGTGAGTCTCTCTCTATGATCTCTCTTAATCTTTTTGATTCGTGCGTGTTATTCTTGATTTTTTATCATTTTGACTCATTGGATCAAATTTTTCTTGAAAAACCCACTTTTTAAGATCCAATAATTTTTTGTTGATCAAGGTCCGATCCAATCTCATATTCGTTTGTTTGATTCGATTCTCAAAATTGCTAATGTTCATTTGAATCGAGTGTTGGCTCAAAAACTATCCATTGTTGTTAATTGATCATTAAATCAAATTTGTGAACAAATTGTTTGCGTCTGATATTGATTTCATATCTTGAGCATAAAATGGAAATCAATTACTATTCATTATCCAATACTGAGCCCAAAGTTGTTTTCAATCCAATATCTTAAAACAACGAGCCCAGGAGGTGGTTAATTCCATCCAGTTTCTATGATTTGTTGATTGACTCGATATTATCATATAGATAAAAGAGTTGTATGTTCTGGACTTGCTGTGTTCTTGTTTCCAATGTTCCGATTCCATCAAAATTAACATTCTGGCTGATCAATTGCCATCTGTTTTGATTAGTAAAATAGCTTTTCGAATCGATTATTAGATATATGTTCAATCTTCAAATCGATTTTGTTCGGGTCTTGTTTAGAAGTTGATAACTGAATCTTTGAGTTTCAAGACATTGATCAAGAAATCTCAAATTCTTGTCAAAAACATGTTTAGTTTGGGTCTTCGAACTACTTTTGATCTGAAATTAGGCATTGGAATCTTCAATTTCGTGTTTCTTAATGTTTGACTTCGAAAAGTCAATCCCAAAAAAAGTCAAACTCAACTTCTATGGGTTGATTCAATGAATTGGTAGAAGAAATTGGAAGATACAAGTTGTATTTGAACTTTGGATGTCGAAATCAAGTTCAATTTGTGGTTTTATTTCGAAAATTGGTTGTTATTATTGCTGTTGATGTCGAAGACTGTTGATGTTGTTCTTGTTCGTTTGGATTGACTGTCAACAACTTTAAGGTTTAATTCATGTTTGATAGTTTTCGAGATGGATGATATTTCGAAGATCTGTTTATAGTTTGGAATTGAGATTGAATGGATTTCGAAGGCAGTGAAGTATCGAGATCGACTGGGAGTGAGTTTGATTTCGAAGGTTTAGGGTCAATGGAATTTAATGTCGGCGATTGATAACGAACAAAGGTCTCGATAGTTGATTTCAATTTTGGGTTTGTGGTTAATAGGAAAAATTTTGGAATCGATTGTTTGAGAGATGTAAAATTTTTGGAATCGATTGTTTGAGAGCCATGTAAACACCTCTATATAAGGCGGGTTCATACCACGTATGAAGGTGTGCTTGAGAGATGTAAAATTAAGTGTGTAAGTGTGTTTTATTTATGTAGATTTAGATCTAGATCCTTTTTTGTGTAACACGATACAGAATCGAATGCATCTCTTAACCACGCAAATCATTGTGTTCATTACGTGTTCTTTAATTCCCCATGTCAAACCAATGTTCATAATTCACTACACTATTCTCCCTAGAGATTTGTCGGATCATTCTCCTATAATTCTCAAAACCTTTGCATTGGATTTTGGCCCTGCTCCATTTCGATTTTTTAACTCACAGATGGAAACAGAAGATTTTACCACCGTCTTCACATCTACTTGGTTCTCATTATCTGGTTATGGATCTTCTGACTTTGCTTTTATATGCGAGATTAAAGCATTTGAAAAATGCACTTAAAAATGGAGGATTAAAACAAATAAGAAGGAATTTACCAATCTAATTGTGATCAAGAATAGGATCGATGAACTAGATAAAATTGAAGAAGATAGAATATAATTGATAATGAACTTCAAGAACTACGAGAAGGGAAAAAAGAAATTCATGGACTTACTGATGGTGATGAAAACACTAGATTCTATCACGGTTCCATGCACAATAGATCTCGGTGGGATATGCTAATTTTCAAAGGAAAGAATATTCGGTGAATTGGTTGTACCTTGATACTGTCATGGACCAAATGGGATTTAGTCAACAATGGAGATGCTGGATACATGGTTGTCTCTAATCATCTAGGGCCTCGGTATTGGTCAACGGCTCACCAACCCTTGAATTCCCTATTTCTAAAAGTGTTCGACAAGGTGATCCATTGGCCCTAATTTTTTTTCATAATTTCCATGGAAGGTCTCAATATCGCATTGAAAACTACATGTGAGAAATCCTTATTTCAAGGTATCAAACTCCCCAAGGAGGGTCCCACCATCTCTTATTTATTCTATGCGAACGATGCCATCTTTGTTGGCGAATCGAGCAGTTTTACCTAAAGAATCGTGTTCGAATTCTAACTATTCCCATGTATTATCGGGTTTAAAAGCTAATTTCAACAAGTCTCTTGTATTTAGTGTACTCATTCCTATTCTAGAAGTTAAAAGATGTTCTCGTACTCTTGGTTGCATGGGTGGCGTGTTCCCATTCGTCTACTTAGGAGTTCCTGTGGGCTCCAACATGAATCTCAAAGGACATTGGCTACCTATTATTGATCGATTTCAATCAAAACTCACTTCATGGAAGGCTAAAACCCTCTCATTTGGAGGTCAACTAACTTTGTTAACTTCTGTTCTCGAGAGTCTTTGTAACGACGTAAAAGTTTCAACCAATTTTTTCCATTTTTAAAACATGGTAAATTACATATCATATTTCTCCAAAACATTAAGTCTCAATATCAAAATATACTTCAAATTAGTTTTCCACAAATCTAGGATCCACAATAAACATAACTCCAGCTCAGGTGTGTGTGTGTGTACAATCAAGCCGGTGTCTTCCAGCGATACTCGGAGGTACCTGAAACACATAACACATAAAACGGTAAGCACAACGCTTAGTGAGTTCCCTAAAATACCACACACAAATAATTAGCCACTCAAGGCTATACCTATGTAAGACCCTTCGGTCAATGTGTCTCAGTGGGACCCTCCAGTCTCACAGCTCGTTGGACCCTCTGGTCCGGTCTGGTTGGGACTCTCCAGTCTCATGACTCGTTGGACCATCTGGTCCGGTCTGGTTGAGAACCCTCCAGTCTCATTGTTCGTTGGACCCTCCGGTCCAGTCCAAGTAACACATAATATAGCATACAATACATATCACACAAAAATACATAACTCAAGCAAACACATAAGACCCTCTGGTCACACATAGTTACCACTCTAAGTAAAGTATAGTGACAAGACTCACCTTGAAAGAACTCAGATAATCTCGAACTCGAATCACCGGTCTAACCTTCTCGTAACACACACAATAATTATCCCTAATTAATAACAGCTCTCACAAGGCTAGAGTAACCCTTCCATGCACTCACAGAAGGGTAAAAGACCATTTTACCCCTCCATGGGCTTAATAGACAACATGTTGACCAAACCCTAAAACTCAACCAAAAGTCAACGGTATGGAATACGTTGCGCGTACCAACTCTCTACATTGGTCGTACTCGGCTGCCATGCAGGCATCGGGGATGCTTGACCCCTACGTTGCGCGTATTGGGATTACGCCCAGCGTACATCCTAGTTTCACCCTCCTCATATTTTTGGCTTAATCAGTTAAGATATAGGCTCATATCTCAGATCTGGACTCCCTAATGTCTCTTAATCAATAAAGACAGTGACTTTAATCCTTTGCATGGCTAATTAGGTCACAAACACTCAAAACACTCATCCCTTTTCCTTATGAAGCTCATAACTCATGCATGGCTCACTCCTAACGTCGAAAATTGGATTATTATGACTCTACTCCACAAAATACACTAAAAATGGTTAGATCAAGGTCTCTGGAGCTCATTATCTCATAAAATCTCCATCTTTTGGAACCAAAACCCTACAACACTCTATACGAAGGAACCAAACCATAGAATGAGAAGGCTTCTAGGTTTATACCCTTTGTGAAGCTTTACACACAGCTAAGCTCAGATCCAAACTCCTAGAGCTCTCACTCCTTATTCTCCAAGCTCCTTATATATTTCAAGAACACAAGATTACACTCACAAGCTTCCAAATGCACTCTCCAGCTATAAGGATGAAGATTTAGGGTTAGGAGGGTTTGGTGTCTGGGAATGGTGGCCAGGAATGAGGCCATCATGTCTTTTAAATAGGGATCTCACTAACAATTAGGGTTTCATTTTTGGGCCTAGTATGCCCAACATACTAGGTGGCCTCTGTGTCACATGCACGCATTCGAGTATGCTGAGCGTACACTCTAGTACCCCCCCCCCCCCCCCCCCACACACACATACTCGTTTACCACCTTTTCTCTAATAAGGGCCAAAATGGACAAGAGCTCAAAAGATCAAGTTTTTACAAGATATACATGGGCTTGGGATGTTACAATTCTCCCCCACTAGAATTAGACTTCACCCTCGAAGTCATGCTCCGTAAATAACTCTGGTTGTTGCTCCCGTATCTTTGAGTCCGGCTCCCAAGTCAGCTCGGACCCCCTCCGATGTTGCCACTAGACTTGAAGCAGAGGCACTTCCTTGTTTCTCGGAACATTAACCTTTAGATCCAAAATCACAATCGGCCTCTTTATGTAATTCAGGCTTGCATCCACCTGAATGTCCTCTTATGGTACCACTGCCGTCTCATCGGCTACACACTTCCTCAACTGGGATACATGGAAGTTGTTATGGATCTGACTCAATTCCACAGGTAGCTCCAACTGGTACGCTACTTTACCCACTATGGCGGTAACTCTAAAAGGACCAATGTATCGGGGTCCCAGCTTCCTGAATCGGATCACCCCTTTCCATAGGGATACCTTCTGGAGCACGAAATCTCCGACCTGAAATTATAGCTCGGATTGTTGTCTGTCCGCATAACTCCTCTAATGGCTCTAAGTCATCAGTAACCTTTGTTTGACCTGCTGAATCTGCTCGGTCGCCTTTAGCACTATCTTTGTGCCACCCATCACTCTCTGTCCCATCTCTCCCTAGCAAATAAGAATCTGACACCTCCTCCCATACAGATTTCAAATGGAGGCATACCAATACTCGAATGATAGTTGTTATTGCAAGAAAACTTAGCCAGTGGTATGTTAGTGTCCCAACTTCATCCGAAGTCCATGACACATGCACGCAGCATGTCCTCGAGCATCTGAATCATCCGCTCGCTCTGCCGATCCATCTGTGGGTTATACGCAATGTTGAAATGCAAGCACATGCCCAACTCTTCATGAAATTTCTTCCAAAACTTGGAAGTGAAACGCACGTCACGATCTGACACTATTGAGATCGGTACTCCATGCCGAGCTACCATCTCTCTCACATAGATTTCGGTCAATCTCTCTGCAGAAGAGCTCTCACTAATAGTAAGAAAGTGAGCACTCTTTGTCAGCCTATCCATAATCACCCAAATCGCGTCAACTCCACGCGCCGCTCTCGGTAGTTTGGTGATAAAATCCATGGTAATTTGCTCCCACTTCCATTGGGGAATCTCTAGAGGCTGCAATGGACCATGCATTCACTGGTGCTCTGCCTTGACCTGACAGTAGATCAAGCACCTCTCAACTATCCATGCAATATTCCTCTTTATACAGGGCCTCCAGTAAACTCTCTTTAGGTCTAAATACATTTTAGTAGCCTCGGGGTGGCTCGAAAATCTCGATCTATGTGCTTCCTCCATCTGTATGCCTTGAGCTCCGCCTGTATAAGGCACCCAAATCCTCCCTCGGAAGGTCATAAGCCCTTGGCTATTCGTCACAAAATCTGATACCTGTCCAATCACCCACTCCCTCTTGCGGTTCTTAGGTCTCACGGCCTCCGCCTGGACCTCTTGGATGGTATCCAAAATTGGATTCATCACTGTCATCCTCATACACATGTCTCAAATCAGGGTACTCTCTACTCGACGGCTCAGGGCGTCGGCTACCACGTTAGCCTTACCCGGATGATATATGATTTCGCACTCATAGTCTTTCGCCACATCCGGCCACCTCCTCTGTTGCATATTCAGGTTGGGCTGATCCATGAGGTACTTCAGGATCTTGTGGTCCGTGTATATGGTACACCAAACCCCATATAGATAGTGGTGCCAGATCTTGAGGGAGAACACCACCGCCCCCAACTCTAGATCGTGGGTAGGATACCTCTTCTCATGAGGCTTCAACTGCCTCAATGCATAGGTTATTATGTTCCCTCTCTGCATTAGCACCACACTTAACCCAGATATAAATGCATCACAATAAACCACAAAGTGCTACACTCCATCGGGAAGGGATAACATCAGGGCTTCGCATAATCCCTGGCGAAGAGTCTCGAATGAGGTCTACTACTCGGGACCCTAAGTAAAAACAACGCCCTTCCGATTCAATCTGGTGAGGAGGGGCAATCTTGGAGAAATCTCTGATAAATCTCTGATAGTAGCCGGCCAACCCTAGAAAAATCTTAATCTCGGTGGGGGATCTTAGCACCTCCCATCTCATAACTGCCTCAATCTTGGTCAGATCGACCAGAATCCCATTCTGATTAATGATGTGTCCCAAGAACTGGACCTTTTGTAACTAGAAATCACACTTGGAGAATTTGGCATCAAGCCTCTCCGATCTCAATACCCCAAGAATCTCTCTCAAATGCTCCTCATGCTGCTCTTTGGATCTCGAGTACACCAAAATATCATCGATGAACACGATCACCAATCGATCCAACATAGGCCTACACACCCGGTTCATGAGATCTATGAACATTATCTGTGCGTTGGTGAGCCCAAAAGGCATTACCACAAACTGGTAATGCCCATAATGAGTCCTTAAGGCCATCTTCTGGATATCCTCCTCGTGGAACCTCATCTGATGATATCCAGACCTCAAGTCGATCTTGGAAAACAAAGACGTGCCTTGTAACTGATCGAACAGATCATCGATCCTCGATAGCGGATAACGGTTCTTGACTGTCAACTTGTTCAACTCCCGGTAATCAATGCACATCCGGTGTGAAAAATCCTTTTTCTTGACAAAAAGTATTGGCGCTCCCCATGGCGAGCTACTCGGTCATATAAAACCCTTCCCTAGCAGCTCCTGAAGCTGTGAAGATAACTCCTGCATCTTGGGCGGCGCAAGGTGATAAGGTGACTTGGCAATAGGCGCCGCTCCTAGAACTAAATCAATCTAGAACTCCACCTGCCTCTCGAGAGGCATACCTAGTAACTCCTCGAGAAAAAAATCCAGAAACTCAGTCACTATCGGAACCTCAGCGATAGCACTCGATCTCTCGGCAACAACTTGCGTATCCATCACATACGCTACAAAAACCATGCAACCCCGTTGAAGACTCTGTGTCACTCTGGCAACCGAGCAAAATGCTGACCTAGATCGGGTACCCTCGCCATATAATGTAAGTACTCCCCCACTAAGGTCTCGTATGTTCATCAACTAAGGCTCGCAGTCGATCACAGCTCCGAATCGACTCAACCAGTCCATGACCACAATGACACAGACATCCCCCATCGTGATCGGTACCAGATCTATCAGAAGCTCAACTCCAAAAATCTCAAGCACACATCCCCGAATCACATCAGTCGCAAATACAGCATGCTCATCGGCTATGGAGACTCTTAGAGGTCGACTCAACGACACTCGTTGGATACTGATGTGATGACTAAATGCTAATGATACAAAGGATCGACTCATAGCCGTGTCTAATAACACCAAGGTAGCTACAAAAATCACAAGAAAAGTACCTATGCATATCACAAAATAAGCAACATATACTAAAAAATAGAATAAGTAAAAGATCACATACCAGCCACAACGTCGGGTGCTGCACCGACCTCCTCCGTTGTCAGCTGAAAGGCTCTACATTGAGCCTTCGGTGCCTCGGCCTTCGATGTCCGACTCTTAGTAGCTTAAATAGTAGCAGCTGCATATCTCTACGTTGATCCCTGAAGAAACTGTGGGAACTCAGCCTCCCGATGGCCAGTGTGGTTGTAGTGAAAGCAAACTGCAAACCCCTTGGTGAAATCCCTCACGATTTGCCCCTTCATGCGACACTTGTAGCATACCCCCACTCTCTATACCCCCATCCTGACTCTTTCCGCACTTCCCACAAGTGCGGTCCTTCTGGCCCCCAGATCTTGAATCAATGGGCTTTACCCGCTTGGCTACCGGCTGAGACTGTGCCGACCGCCGATCCCTCCCCTGAGACTCTGCCTCCTCCATGGCTTGAGTCTCTAGCTCAATCTCCCTCTTCCAGGAATTTTCCTGGAGCTCAGCAAATGTCCGGTATGTTGAGTTCGCCATGACCTCACGAATATCCCTCCTCAATATGCTAAAATATCAGCTCATTCGTGCCTGCTCGGTAGACACGTGCTCAGGGCAAAACAACACCCTCTCATGGAACATCCTCGTAATTACTGTCACAGACTTTATCCTCTTCTTCAGGGACAGGAACTCCTAGGCCAACCGTTCCCTCTCCAATGCAAGAACATACTCATCTTGAAACATAGCAGTAAACCTCTCCCAAGACATTGCAGTGAGCTCTGTAGGAGTGAAGTTGGCTGTCACAACCTTCCACCAATCCTTCGCCCCCTAAGCGAAGCTGGTTTAGCATGAACCGCACCCTCAAATGTTCCGGATAGGAACAAGTGTAGAAACACCCCTCGATGTCAAAGATACATCTCATCGCTGTAATCGGATCCTGAGTTCCGTCAAATTCTATTAGCTTTGTGTTGCTGAACTCTCGATACAACAATGAGTCACCCCCACGTGGCCTGGCAGTAGCAACACCTGCGGTGGCTACAGCAGCAGCCGCCTCAGTAACAGTAGCATATCACTCATCAAACATCTCAATCAGTGTGGTCATAATTTATCCGAACATCTCTTGGATAGCCTCTCGGATAGCTGCGGCGACCTCATCATGAATCATCATGTGAATCTCCTCATCCCTGACCCCACTACTCTTCGGGTTGTGGCGCGTACTCACCATGATATATCTGAAACGCAACACAAAATAATCAGAGACTCGATTGAGAATACTCACACTTGATTACCCACCCCTTCTCGTTCCTAGGCATTCTAAGGATTCTTACTTGCACTGTTCATCAATCCGATGTTTCCAGTAGTACGAGCCCAATACTACCTTCCACATCGCATTTGTGCTCATCCCAAGTCTCCCTCCTAGGATCCTATATCATAAGTACTCTATATCTCGTATAACATCGACTATTCTCATAGAAGGCCTCTCATACACTCATCTCTACTAGATACTCGCACTCAAGCAACTCACTAGTAGCAGTAACTTCTAGGCTAAGGAATCACAAATCAGGACACTCTAGTCCTAAAATATGGAATACCTAGCTTACTCTCTAGCATGCACAATATAACTCATGAATATCTCATAGCACAGAAATAAGGGTATTTTGGGAAATCACCGTTCGAAATCTGGCAGATTGTACACACTGCTCTTCTCATTTTTCTCTTAGAAACTCTTACTCGTTTTTAGAAAAAATGTTTCTTTTGAAATTTTTTCTCAAATCCTTAGTTTGAGTCCAGACATACCCGAAGGTGCATCCGAATCCCTCAAACCAATGCTCCGATACCAACTTGTAACAACGTAAAATTTTCAACCAATTTTTTTCATTTTTAAAACAGGGTAAATTACATATCATATTTATCCAAATGTTAAAGTCTCAATATCAAAACATATTTCAAATTAGTTTTTCACAAATCCAGGATCCACAACAAACATAACTCTAGCTCAGGTGTGTGTGTGTGTGTGTACAATCTAGCCGGTGCCTTCCTACAATCCTCGGAGGTACGAAACACACAAAACACATAACACGGTAAGCACAAAGCTTAGTGAGTTCCCCAAAATACCACACACAAATAACTAGCCACTCGAGGCTATAGCTTTATAAGACCATATGGTCAATGTATTTTAGTGGGAGCCTCCAGTCCCGCAGATCATTGGACCCTCCGGTCCGGTCTGGTTGGGACTCTCCAGTCTCATGTCTCGTTGGACCCTCTGGTCGGGTATGGTTGAGAACCCTCTGGTCTCATAGTTCGTTGGACCATCCGGTCCGGTCTAAGTAACACATAATATAGCATGCAATACATATCACACAAAAGTGCATAACTCAAGCAAGCACATAAGACCCTCTAGTCACACATAATTACCACTCTAGGTAAAGTATAGTGAGAAGACTCACCTCGTAGGAACTCGGAAAATCTCGAACTCGAATCACCGGTCTAACCTTCGCCTAACACACACAATAATTATCCCTAATTAATAACGGTTCTCACAAGGCTAGACTAACCCTTCCATGCACTCACAGAAGGGTAAAAGACCATTTTACCCTTCTATGGGCTTAATAGACCACATGTTGACCAAATCCTAAAAGCAACCGAAAGTCAACGACAGGGAGTATGTTGCACGTACCAACTCTCTACGTTGGGCGTACTCGGCTTCCAAGCAGGCATCGTGGATGCTCGACCCGTATGCTGCACATATTAGAATTACGCCTAGCGTACGTCCTAGTTTCACTCTCCTCACATTTTTGGTCTTAAACAGTTAAGACATAGGCTCATATCTCAGATCTGGACTCCCAAATGTCTCTTAATCCATAAAGTCAGTGACTTTAAGCCTTTGCATGGCTTATTAGGTCATAAACACCCAAAACACTCATCCCCATTCCTTATGAAGCTCATAAATCATGAATATCTCACTCCTAACGTCAAAGATTGGATTTTTATGACTCTACTCCATAAAATACACTAAAAAGGGGTAGATCAAGGTCTCTAGAGCTCATTATCTCATAAGTCTCCATCTTTTGGGACCAAAATCCTAAAATACTCCATATGAATGAACCAAACCATAGAATGAGAAAGCTTGAAGGTTTATACCTTTTTTGTGAAGCTTTACACACAGTTAAGCTCACATCCAAACTCCTAGGGCTCTCACTCCTTCTTCTCCAAGCTCCTTCTTTACTTCAAGAACAAAAGATTACACTCATAAGCTCCCAAATGCACTCTTTAGCTATAAGGACGAAGATTTAGTGTTAGGAGGGTTTGGTGTCTGGGAATGGTGGCCAGGAATGAGGCCATCATGTCCTTTAAATAGGGAGCTCACTAACAATTAGGATTTCATTTTGGGCTTAGTACACCTAGCGTACCCTCTGGTATGACCGGCGTACTAGGTGGCCTCCGTGTCACATGCACGCATTCTAGCATCCTGATTGTACACTCTAGTACCCTCCCCCCCACCCCCACCCCCGCATACTCGTTTACCACATTTTCTCTAATATAGTCCAAAATGGACAAGAGCCCAAAAGATCAAGGTTTTACAAGATATACCTGGACTTGCAATGTTACAGTCTTCATACCTACTATCTCTCTTTATTCAAGGCTCTATAATGTGTCATTAACTCCCTTGAGAAAATAGGCTAGAAATTTTTGTGGAGTGGAAGCGAAGACCGTCGAAAAATTCACTGGATTGTCCGGGAAAAAATCATGGCATCCAAAAGTAACGGTGTCTGAGGTGTTTGTTGCCTGACAACGGCTTTAATGTCAAAGTGGTGGTGGCGTTTTAGATCAAGGAATGGTAGTCTATGGCCTGATATCATCATGAACATTTACAACCTTGCCAATAAACCTCTTGATACCTTATCTAAAAAGTCCGTACCAGGTGTATGAAATAATATTTACAAGGCTCTATCGTTGTGCGCTTCTGAACCAATAAAATTCTATGATATTTTCTCTATTTGCATTGGAGATGCGTTGGCGTTACCTGGACTTGGTCCTCCAGTCCCTCCAGTCAAGATTCCAGTTCACAGATTTCAATCCTATCCTCATTGCTTACCGATGTTCATCTTACTGATGCTCCAGATAAACTTTGTTTCTTCATCGTGCATGACGAATAATTTGGATGTGTTACTTTCTTGACTCCAAAATACATCCTTATATTGGTCAATCAATCAAGTCGATAAAAAACAATACCTCTTAAGGTATCCTGCTTCATATGTTGTGCAAAGCTCAGGGGTATTCCTGTGGCAGACAAACTCCAGTGCAAAGGTGTTCAAATATCATCTCCAGTTTTCCCTGTATGCAGTTCCTTCACTAAAACCATTGATCATCTCATGGTTGAATGTAACTTTGCTACTATGTGTCGGCTCTGCATATTCAAATGGTGGAATGTAGATGACCTAATGTTTCTTCGGTTGTGGAGCTTCTAAATTTGGCAGGAAAATGGAGGAATTATCCCCAAAAGAGTTTGAAATTCATCACCATTGTTTATTGTCTAATTTGGTGTATCTGGAAGGCACACAACTGCAAGATATTCAACAACTTATCCTCTTCCCCTACTTCAATAGCTGATAATGTTATCTCTTTTTCATTTTCATGGTGTAAGTACATGGGCAAACTAGGTAATTTCACGTTGTCAAGCTGGAGCATCACTCATTTTTCATAAAATTATGGCACTTTACAAAGGGTTGTTGGTTGCTCTCTTTGTTTCTCTGTTTATTCTGTTTTTATGTACTTGTACCCTCTTTCCTATGTTTTGGTTTTTGCTAATTCATGGTGCTTTTTAATATACTTGTTGTTTCCATAAAAATAAAAATAAAAAAATAAAAAAATATATAAAAAAAAATCATTTAATTGATTTTTCATATTTTCCCCTCTAATTCCTAAAGTATTGTGAGCGCTATACTTTTCAATGTACATTCTATATTGCATTCCAAGAAATTTTAAAAACCAAAAAGTGTAATCGTTGTCTTATTGTCTAAAAATTGGGTGGTAATTGAACTTGCCTTTTCTTGTGGGGAAACATGGACTAAAAAAATGCAAGTTTTTATTATTACCCGAAATTCCACATAACTTTGATCGCTTCAATTCTCCAAATGTATAACCTCTTGTTTACGATATAATAAATGATATATGATAAGTATAGCAAATTCAATTTATTGGAAATTGCTAAACAAATCAATGTATAAATCTTTAAATTCTAAACCCTATTTAGATGAACACATATTGTGATTTAATTATGATAACTTGTTAGTGAAGCATAACCTAGATTTACATACAATAAATACAACAATTGTAAAGAAATGATGGTATAATGAAGGGGAAATGAAGGATGATGACCCGTGACGAGTGTAGAGCCAAGATGTACGCCCTGTATTATGTATATATGTCATCGTCTAGTTGGATTTGTCACTCCACCTCCAAAACATAATATAAAACCAAAAGCAGTTTAATTGCTATGACTTGAACGACCTAAAATGTGCATGAGAAGAGCTTCATGAGGGGGATCCTGTATATTCTCCATAGATCATCGTATTTAGAAATCAAAATCGCAAACCCTCGTTCCTATTCTGACAAATTATCTGAAACAGTTGAATCTGGAGTAGGTGTAAAAGGGTACATGAGCAGTATTCTATATAAAAAGCATAGAAATTAACCCTAATTTCACAAACGCTAACCAAAAAAAGATTAGGTTTAATCATGACATAATTGGTGAAGTGCAAGTTGGTGAACTGTTAAACAATCATACGATCACTATGCTTGGCCGCTGTTTTGTCGACATCATATGCCGATCATCTGATTGGTTACCTGTAGCAGTTGATTGTTCTGTCCCCGTGTTTGCCTCTGGTCGTTCGTCAATCGACTATATGATCTGTCAGAAGTTGGAATTTTGGGAACACTTCCTTCTACATCGGAATATTGTAAAGAGGGTAGTATGTGTGGTAATTAAGGAAGGGAATCTGCCGATGGTTGATTGGAAGATGGAAGCAGTAAGGAGCCGATAGCTTTTGTCGCAAGCTAAACATTCCAGCCAGCCTATGAAAGTTACTTTTAATAAGCAGAATGGGTTTTAGTTATATATAGGGTGTGTTTGACAAAAATAGTTGTTAGTTGGAAGCGGTTAGTGGGTAGTTGGTAGCGGGTAGCGGATAACACGTAGCGGATAACATGTAGTGGGGAGATGTAGCTTTATTTGTTATATAAGTGTTTGACAAAAGTAGCTGGACACTTTTCAAATATATAATATTACATAAAAGGATAATTGATTAAAAATAAATAAATATATAAATATATTTTTAAATGTAATTATGAAAATTGATTTCAAAAGTTCAGTATCATTTTGTTAAACGCTACATGAAGTAGCTTTTAAATTTGGAGCGTTTTGTTTAACTAAAAGCTAAAAACTCGTACTGACAAATAAAACTTTTTGTTTAAACTAGAGCGTTTTGTCAAAAGTTAAAAGTTAGAAACTCTAAAACGCTTCCAAAAGCTCCGTATCAAACACGCTCATAATATCAATGATCTTTAGATAACACATAAAAAATAATAGAAGAAAAAAGTATTATCATAAACTGAAAGTTATTTTAGAATGTATATCAAAAACACGATGTATATCTACGTCAAATTCTTTATTGTTTCTTAATAAAGGAACCTAGTTTTTAACTTTTTTATCTCGAACGTTACAAAATATAAATACGTGACAAGATGTATAAGTCAAGAAAGGAGACCAAATTCAAGAGCCACGTGCTTCTTCATAAGTGGGACAATGTAGCAATTATGGTGGAAGGGGTTGGGTATGGGTATTAGAAATCATAAGGCCTATATAGATGGATAATGCTTCATCATTTTCAAAGAGTAATTTGTATTAAGATTTGATTTCACACAACTCCCTTTCAATTGAGAAAAGAAATCATGCATATGGTATTTTTTTTTCTCCTATGGTCTTCCTATACATTTGGATGGGATATCTTCAAAAAAAATTCTGATATTTTTAGTAAATTTTTAATAAAGTTTTAAAGTTTATTTTTTGAATAAAAAAATCCTAACTTTTTCAACTTTTGAATAGGAAAGCACAAGACACTGGTTAATTTATTCACTTTAGTTATTTTTGATCTGTTCAGCTGGTCATGGGACAAAATTGTTAATTTTTCGAAAATAACGGAACTTTTTTGCAGATTTCGTCAAAATTTTTATATAATGTATAAACATATTTTTTTACATATCTATATCAAAGTTGTGTATTTATTATGTTTTTATATGTATATATTTACGTATTTTTATGTATTTTAAATGTATAAACGTATTTTTTTTACTTATTTATATGTATTTTAAACAATTTCACATATTTTTTTTTTATCTATTTTTATGTGTAATTTTTTTATGTATTATGTATTTATATGTATTATATATTTTTACGTATTTATGTATTTTTTAAGCTTTTTATATAGATGTTTATGTATTTTAAATGTATAAACATATTTTTTTACGTATTTACATCTATTTTTTAGTATTTTACATATTTTTTATGTATTATGTATTTTTTTAAGTGTTTTATATAGATGTTTTTGTATATTTATGTATTTTAAATGTATAGACGAATTGTTTTACGTATTTATATGTATTTTTTTTATAACTAATTTACATATTTTTTGTGTTTTTTATGTATTATATATTTATATGTATTTTGCGTATTTATGTATTCGTTTAGTTTTCTTATATAGATTTTTATGTATTTTTATGTATATTAAATGTTTAAATGTATTATTTTTACATGTTTATATATTTTTTACGTAAAAATAATGCACTTTAACATTTAATGTAAATAAAAATACATAAACATCTATATAAGAAAACTAAAAGAATACATAAATACGCAAAAATATATATAAATACATAATACATAAAAAACACATAAAAACACACAAAAAAAATATATGTAAAGTACTTAAAAAATGCATATAAATATGTAAAACAATACGTTTATACATTTAAAATACATAAATATACAAAAACATATATATAAAAAACTTTAAAAAAAATATATAAATACATAATATATAAAAGATATGTAAAATACTTAAATATAGATATAAATACGTAAAAAATACGTTTATACACTTAAAATAAATAAACAACTATATAAAAAGCTTTAAAATATACATAAATAGGTAAAAATATATAAAAATACATATAAATACATAATATATAAAAAATAACACATAAAAATAAATAAAACAAATATGTAAAATGGTTAAAATACATATAAATAAGTAAAAAAATATATGTTTATACATTTAAAATACATAAATACACGTAAATATATACTTATAAAAATATAAAAAAAATACAAAGATACATAAAAATAGATATAGATATGTAAAAAATATATTTATACATTATATAAAAATTTTGACGAAATCAGCAAAAAAGTCTCTTTATTTTCGAAAAATTAAAAATTTGGTCTCATAACCTGCTGAACAGATCAAAAAAGGACTAAAGTGAATATATTATCCGGTTTCTTGGGGTTTTCTATTCAAAATGTGAAAAAGTGAAGACTTTTTTATTCAAAAAATAAAATTTAGGACTTTATTAAAAGTTTGCCCAAAATATCGGGACTTTCTGGAGATATCCCACATTTGGATTATGATATTTGTTATATTTAAGAAAAATAATAATTAAAAGTGATATAGAATGGATAAGTAAGAAAATATTTAATTTTTCTTAAAAGAAATAAGACTATAACCGTCAAGATAAAACATATAATACAATTGTATTAGGTTTAAATAAACTATAAAAGGCAATCAGTAAAAGGTAATAATTTAATACTCCCATACATGATAGAGAAGGAGTTCTAAGGAGAACATTATGTGTGTGGGTACCACGAAAACATCATAATTACTGAAATCTATAGAAATTTAATACCACGGTCTTCTTTAAGTAGAATAAGTTAAGGCAATCAGATATGGCACCATTTTTGACGCGTAAATGATGACATGGCAAGATTGTTCACGCATGAACACCTCCTTCCATGCCCGTAAATGTGGTGTAGATTGGTACCGACTACGCGTTTGTACAACCAATAGGAAATCAATTCCACAAACGGTCAAAAAATGACTCGTTAGCCACTTTATGAAAACAAATTACTTTTTAACTATAAATTAAACCATATATACCAACATTTTTATACCATTTCACACCTCAAAACTATTCAATTCTCTTTTTATTCTCTCTATCTTTTTCTCAAAGTATGGGCCAAAATCAAAATACCCCAAGCACTCCAAAATCAAAATACCCCAAGCACTCCAAACAACCCCAACAACTCTAATCACTCTAAATGATCAATATCAACATCTTAACTATATGCAAATATTAAAATCCTTAATCCAACAACAATCTCTATTTACCAACATTCCATATTAATCAAACTACTTTCAACAACAAAGACCACAACAATTCAATCATTCCCAATTCCAAGCTTTTCTACAATTTCAACATGAACAATTCCAAACACAACCATCTCAAGTCTCATTATCTCAGTCCCAACCTATAAACGTCAACATTGACAACGACGAACGGATCTAAGAAACACAACCATCTAGAAGAAGGCAAACAAAAGGAAAAGCTACAAAAAAAGGAGGAACGACATGGAACGAAGATAGGAGGAAGCTTTATCTAAAGGTTGAAATTTTATATCGTGGACTCGAGGACGGGCAACATGCAAACGGGAAACATTTTTTGGCTTCATGTTTTATCCCACTTTCACTCGCTTTTGGAAAGACAAACGGATCAAACGTATGACGCGGTAAATGAAAAATGACGTGAACTACGAGCGGCTTGCACCAAGTTTAATGACATATATGAGAATATGAAAAATATGCATAAAAGTGGTAGCAATCATTTCAATATTTAATCAACCGCTTGCCAACTATACAAGGTTACCAATGGCGGTAAAGCATTATGCCACCAAAAAGCATGGTAAATTTGTCGTAAGGGTCCAAAATAAATCCTTAAATTGGAGACTCCGTATTCGGAATTGACCACTGGTTCCAACAAAAGGTGAAGAACTTCTTGGTCGGATGTGGGTTTTGGTGTCGACCTAAATGAAGACATCGACGACGCCGAAGGGGTGGGGGTCCACCGAAAGTCCAACTTCATCGACCATCGGGAAGGAAGAAAAGGAAAAAGATGTCGTCTTCAAGTGGAAAAACGAGTAGTGAAGACTTACTTACGGAAAAAATTGACAAAGCTCTAGAAAAAATTACCAAAAAAGTTTTGAAGCAATGGAGGAAGCTCGTTGCCGAAAACTAACACTTACCGATCTTCAAATTTTAAACAGAAAGCCGCAACTGGATATCGAACCGAAAAATTTCGCCACGTTTCTGAAAATCCAACAAGTTTTTGACAAGCATTGAAATTAGTTTTTAACGTTTTTATTTTTTTTGTTTAATTTTCTATGGGTTTTAAGTCATTTAGGTTTAAATTTCTATGTGTTTATTTTTTTTAATAATTTAGGCTTGAAATTTTATGTTTGTATGTTTTTTAGTAGTTTAAGTTATGTAATGTTTTTTCATGTAATGTGAAATACTTATTTATGTTTATTAATTATGTTTTTTATTTAATCTAAATACATAAAAAATAAAAAAATAAAAAGATAAACAATGTGGAGTTGTAACCATTTTTAAGGTGTTAGTGAACATGTAATAAACATTTAATGGAGATAATATGACGTATAAGTGGCATCATTTTTGTAGTGAACATATAGTAAATATACCCATGGCCTAATTAGATAACATAGAAAACACAAAATTATTAGCTATTTTCTTATTTGTGTAGTTGTGTGTGAGAGAGAAACCCTAATATATTTGGGTATTTTAGGTTTTGAGCACCCAACTTAAAACCAAAAGAAAAGGTAAATAAATAAGATATTCTCTACTTAGCCACACTTTTACTCTCTCTCTCTCTCTCTCTCTCTATATATATATATATATATATATATATATATATATATATATATATATATATATATATATTAAAGAAGTTAAGCCTTATGAAAAATAAACTTGACAAGATTTTGATAACTTTTGTCCACATATTTGCATATTCTTATATTTTGTCATTTTATTTTTAGGGTTTTCATATTACTCCTTCTAAGTTTTTTTTTCCTACCCTCGGTATTGGGTTTAGGGATTTACTATATGTGTTTTGTCAGTGGATACGTGTCTACTTCTTTTTATTCACTGTTTTATTTGCCAATGACATCCATCTAGATACGCTCACTAGAGATCCCCTTACTTTCTACTGCTTTCTCGATGCTTCTATCTTCAAATGTGTGCATCGACTCGTTCAAAGTCACTACCGTCTCGCTCCTCCGACTTCCAACTGCAACACCCCTCGAGACCATCACTCTCGCCATTACTACAATCGATTGGCCAACACATCCCTATTCCAGTCTTGATCTCTTTCAGATGCCTCTGCTTCTCCATCCGATTATCACACGTATTACCCCCTTCACAATCCTAGAGGCAGAATGAAATCAATATTGGGAAGGCGATGGATATAACAACCTATATCCATTCCTGATTCCTCTTATCTCCTCTTTTTCGACCATCGCTTTTGGTGGAATTCCGTTGTCTCACTACCTCAAACAATCTTAGGTCTTGAACCTGAAGACTTCACCCTCGGTTTTTTGTTATTGGCGGTGTTGTTTCCCCTAAATCTACTTGCCACATCATGCTTGGTGTGTAGTGTCGATAAAACGTGCATTGCAGCTCTACTTTTAGGTAACTATTTTGATTGCTTAAAAGTCAAAATTTAATTTGTTTTTCATCAATTAGTTGTGGAGTTATACTTGGAAATCTTGATTATCGATTTTTCTTATTCGATCATATCAGGTTTTTAGCGATTCAGGTTTTTGCACTTTGATTTATATGTATTCAGGTTAGAACAATATACAAGTAATAACAAGAACCTTTTTGTCAAATTTGTTGAATCTAATTATGCTTATTGACTCTCATCATACAACTAGAGCTACAACCACCAATGCTCCATCTCTATGACTGTTGTGGAAGATATAGTTGCACAACCTTCTTCAACTGTAAGTGCTTTATTTTGTTTTACTTATTCACGTCCTTTTCTTTATTTTGTTTTACTTATTGACATCCATTTATTGAATGTATTATTAAAGTGACATATTATTATATTCAATTTTCATGGAATTGTGGCATTATATTGTATAAAGTAAGATAGATGATGGATCATTGTTTTCTGTTCTTTAGAAAAAGCTATGGCACTAGTTATTTTTTGTGTTATATATATATATATATATATATATATATATATATATATATATATATATATATATATATATATTAGTAATGTATTATTATATATGTGTTTTTGTGCTTTTATTTACAGAAAATGTATAAAATAATGTGTATTTTCACAGGGTTTTTAAGGCATAGGGGACTTGAAACTAGTACTACTGATCTGGTCCTTTTTAATAAAACATTGCATTTTAAAGTTCAGTTCATATATCCCCTATTTGTTTTGGTTTTAACTAACATAGTTATAATTTCCCCCTCTTTATAGATTATGGAGTGTTGGTGTTTGTCAATATTTATGTGCACTTAGCTAATTTGTAACAGTGGAACTCATAATAGGTTGAGATTTCATGTAATTATGCATTAGTTTGAATTGCTTAGGGTATATTTGTTTTTATGTTTATCTTAAACATGTTAGACCTTAATTTTTGCTTATTTTCTTATATGTTTCACCATTATGATGTGTTGGGTCAAAAATATGGTTGATACTTTACTTTTCTCGAAAATGTATTTTTTTGTCTTGGACCATAAACAACTTGGTGTTTACGGCCGTATACGTGTTTACGGTTGTGTTTACGGCTGTGAACAGGTTTACGACCGTAAACCCATTCACGGCCCATGTTCACCAAGCCCATGTTCCCTATAAATATAGGTGTTAGTGATGAGTGAAAGAACATAGGAGCTTAAGTGTGTGCATTTGAAGGTGTTTTAGAGAGAGAAAAAAAAGAGTGTGTGTTAGTGTGTGTAAATCTTGTATCCAAATCTTCATTCATATCAATACATACAAGATTCATCTTCTTCTTCTTCTCCTTCTCTTCTATTTGATCTGACATCATCCGTTTGATTGGGATTTTGCACCATCAAACGGATCTGATTGATACACAAGCAGATTGGTGACTTATAATTGGTATCAGAGCAAGGTTGTATCAGTCAATTTTGTCATATTTGGAGCTTATTTGATCTTATTTTCGAAAGATTTTTGCGTTTTTGGATAGATCTATGAAAAATAGGGGGGTTTGTTTTTCGCGTTTTTCATAAAAACGGGTTTTTGATCGAGTTTTGGTGCAAAAATAGGAAAAAATCGCTGATCTTGGTCGTAACCAGCGAGGGAGTGGCATGTACGGCCAACAGTAGGGTTTCTGAGGAGTTTACGGCCGGAATCGGAGTATACGGATGGTCTTAGCATGTGTATGGCTGGAGTTTATGGTCCTCGGTTTGCGACCAACGCGCACGTGTACGGTCCTCGATTTGCGGTTCGCACCTCATACCCGCATCGCATTACGCCTCGTCCTCGCATCTCGCATTTCATTCCGCAGCAACATCTTCGCTTCGCTCTTAAAAAAATTGGAAACAGAATTAGGGGTGCTGGGGATCGAACCCGGGTCTCCTGTATCTTTAACTCAGCACCTTACCACTTGATATACCCTGCCATATGCTACTTTCCTTTCAAAATTTAATTGAAAACCACTCCCAGTCGCACCAAATTTCGCATTTTAACACATTAACCCAAAATTCAAATTTCTTTTAATTTTAAATTCCATTTTTATCCAAAAATTTTATTTTTTAAATTTTGACTTTTATTTTTAACTTTTTACTTAAAATTTTGACTTTGATATCTAAAGTTTGACCTTTGACTTTAAACTTTGACTTTCTCCTTTAACTTTTAAAATTTCAAATTTAGCTTTTTATTTTGACTTTTAAGTTTGACTTTTGAGTTTCAATTTTTAAATTTGACTTTTAAGGTCGACTTTTGAGGTTTATTGTCAAAGGACATTTTTAAATTTAAGTTTGACTTTTAAGTTTGATTTTGGCTTCTAGTTGTGCTTTTAATGGTTTTTGAGGTCTATGAGGGAATTGAAGACATGAAAGAGAGTCATCAGGATATGTTAAGACAAAACTTCAACATGTTCAACTATATCCCTAGAGAAACCCTGGAAGCTCAATTGCAGCGATTTACCACACTCACTATTGAGATGAATATAGCTGGGATCTTCTTGACCAAATCTGAGATAAACAAAAAGCTATTGAATTCACTTTCAAAATCGTGGGATATGAACGTAGCTGTCATCAAGAAGACAAAAGATCTCAATCATCTTAGTTTGGCTGTTGTAATTGAAGAACTTGACGCTTTGAAGTGTGGAAAAACAATGAGTTATGCAAACATCTCGGTCAATGAAGTTTCATGCTCTCAATCAAGTGAAGCTATGATTAAACTTCTTTGTGAGCATAATGATTTGCTAAAAAGGGAAGTCGAGGACCTGAGATATGAAGGATATCAACCCAGGAAAGGACAGAAACCCCTAAAGGCTGAATTAGAAGCAAAAACCAAAGACTTTAGGAGGTTTCAAGAAGATTATAACAATAAATGTGAAAATTATGACTATGTTAAGAAACAACTTGCTGAATTAACTGCTGAGCTTGACACATTAAAAAGAAAATTTGTAACTGTAGATTTTTATTTTAGAAATTTTGATGTGTCAAGCAAAGTAGTTGCGAACATGATAGATCATTGTTTGCAATTTAAAAATAACCAGCAAAAGGTCTAGGGTATGATAGTGTTCCTCCACCTTTCAATCATAACTACACATCCATCCCTATGACACATGAAGAAATTAACAGGGAGGCACTTCTTCAATATGGAAAACCAGCTGGATTTGTGTCGGGAGGTATTCAGGATGAAAATACTAATGCTTCTACTTCATGTGCAGGTAAAGTAGCAGAGTATGAGAACAAGGAGAACACCATTGAACAAACCAAAATCTCCTTGAACTCTGAATATGTTGCTTCGAACTCAGCTGCTTCTGATCAACCTCCTGTTGAGAAATACAGGCCACCAATTCCAGTGAAACAGAGTGCCTACTGTAACTGTGTGTGTGGGAAAAGCAAGAGACAAGGCATGGATACACAACCAGGGGCAGGAAGAAACAACTTCACAATGAAGAAAAAGACATGTTTTCACTGTGGAACACCTGGATACATTGCCAGAAATTGTCCTAATCGCGCATACATTCCCTACTATGCACAAGGCTGGTAGAATCCTCCAAGAGGGAGATACTTCAAAAGAAACCCCTCAAGGCCACGTTCAAACAATGGTGACTGGAACGCGTAGAAGGCCAAGAATCAAACTCACAAGGCCAAGAATCCGAATCCCAAAGGCAAGAAGGGAATGTCGGCCAAAAGCTCATTCCAAGAGATGATCCAGTGAAACAAAGACCGGTTAGGTCAAAGTTATCTCAACGGATGACATCAAGATCAAAAGAAAATACTGAGGCACCCATCGGATTGAAAAAGAAATGGGTCAAACCCAACTACAAATGGGTTCCAAAGGTTCAATATCCCAAATTACCTAATGACTCTAACGTTTCTACATCTTCTGTTTGTGATATGAAGGATATGTCATGGTAGAGAGTATCGTGCAAGGATGAAAAAGGTTGACCTAGTTTCAAAATGGACTGGTTTCCAAAGACCAATTCATCCTGCTCTGTGTCGGAGCAGCTATGGAGTCATATCATCATACTTCGGTTTCTTGGTAGTGGCTGTTCCAAGCACATGATAGGGGACATCTCTTAACTGTACAATATTTAGAACTTTGTTTGAGAGTATGTGTCCTTTTGCAAGAAAGGAGGAAGGAAGAGATCACAAATAGGGTTAGTACTTAATGACATGAAGAATTTTCGTATCTGTTCTGAGATGATACGTGTTGTTCTCAAACCTTTTGGATGCAAATTCAATCAGTGAATTACGGTTTGCGTTTTCTTCTCTATACTCCTGAGTTTATCTTACTCTGATTCGTATTAAAGACAAAATTTCATTTTATTAATAGTTTTTCATTAGTAGTTATTATTGGGAAGTGATATCAAGAAAGTGATAACGGGCAGTCTAAAACATGTGTAAAGGACTAAATCTGAATTGTCTAGACTCTGTGATCAATGTTCTGGTAGGCACGAAGGATTTGAAAGTGTGGATTTAGTTAGGATTGTTTGGACTGACCATACGATGCTCGGGTAGATTGAGCAGTGAGATAAACATGGGAATCTACACGATACACTAAATTAATACGCATCTAGAACAGTGGTTCGACTTTTCCTTGATGTACAGACTTATGTCCTTAATTATGGTTCTGATAGGGCGACTGGGGGGGGGGGGGGGTCTGATAAAGTAAGTACGTAGGAAATTATTTTCTTGCTTTCTATATGTCAGTCATATGTTGCTTCCTCTGCGTGATCGCAAGATCCGACCTGGATTACAACATATGTAACTCTGTTTCTACGCACCTCCTTATCTATGAAATTATTCTTATGTGTTAGCCATATGATGTCTCCTCTGCGTGATCGGAGGATCCGACCTGGAACATAGAATATGCACCCTACTATTTCTACAACCCTCTATTTCTGTTAGTCATATGTTGTCCCCACTGCGTGATTGAAATAGGTCCGACTTGGTACACAACATATGCGATCTAGTAATTGTTCACTCACCTAAAGTAAGGGGTCCTAGGAAGTTCTTAATAACCAGGGTATATCGGAAAGTGGGGAATACGATCTAGTGCAACTAAAATTGAATCATTTAGAGGTTGTATGTAGATCTCGCTTCTTAATTTAAGTGGACAACAATACCCGTGGTCGTCGTCAGCTAAATGATATATTTTGAAATGTTTGTCAATATTCTTCGTGTTTAAGTGGACCACAATACCGGCAGTTGACTATATTTATTCATGAAGATGAAGGTACTCATAAACAAGTTCAGGTTGTCTCATAAATTTGATCCCAAATATATATTTTTTTGTTAAATTTGTTCATAGTTTTCCTCTATGCACAAATTTAGGGGAGAATTCAAAAAAAAAAAAAAAAATCAGAAAATTCAAAATCCAAGAATATTTTTATTTCTGTTTTATTTCTTGTTCAAAAAAATCAAAAATCCAAAAATATTTTTGTTTCTGTTTTAATTTATGTGCTAAGTTTTCTTTTAGGGGGTGTTTGGATTAGCTTTTTAGCTTATTGCTTATAGCTTATTTGTGGTGGGAATAAGCAATAAGCAATAAGCATGGGGAGGGGTGCTTATTAAAATTAGCTTATTTAGCTTAATAAGCTGGATTTTATCCAAACACTCAAATTAGCTTATTGTGGGAATAAACAATAAGCACCTCTTTTTTTCCTATCTAAACACCCCCTTAGTTTTGTTTTGTCTAATTTAGGTGTAGATGAAACTCATGGAGTTTGTGTCGAAGATTTCTGAGCCAAAGCTTCATCCGTGAGCATCGAAGAATTCTCATTCGAATGAGGAAGAAATGAAGATTATTCTTTCAACATTCAATTTTTCTACCCCATAAGCAAGGTGAAGCAAAATTGAAGATTATGTGACAGATTGCATTAAAGCCTCCTCAATCAGTATGCTGATATTGTTGTATCTGCTAAAGTGATCCAGAAGATTTGTTCTCTCTGATGTTCTCTCTGAAGATTCTCAAGCTGAAATCGCTATCTTTCAAGAATAAGTATATCAAGCCTCCTCACCCAATGTGCGTTCAAAGTCAAATTTTTGAAGAAAAGCCCAAATGCTCAAGATGAAGTCATTCATTGAAGATTCATATGTTCGTCTTGATGTTGTGAAGAAATTGAAGATAAACGATGTAGCCAAGCTTCCAATGAAGATTATCAAGAAAAGCCAGCTACTTTTTAGGTGGATATTGTTGGGTCATTTAGAAAAAAAAGTTATAAACCAAGGGAGAGATTGTTGGGTAAAAAATATGGTTTATACTTTACTTTTCTAGGAAAATATATTTTTGTGTCTTGAACCATAAACAACTTGGTGTTTACGGCTATATACTGTTGGATTAGTGTCTAAGTCCATAACTATTTTGGTATGTACTTGACCCGATGGTGCATGGTCCTTTTGGGTTGCCTTCACCAAAGCAACTTGATTGGAGAAATATATAGAGAGAGAGGATAATATGATTTATTAATATGTTATAAGAATAATATATTAAAGGAGAAATCATATTTGTTTAATTAATATTGGTCAATAATTAATTAAGAATTAATTTTGTGATCAAATGTAATTAATTAAACTAGAGGGGCTAATTTGTAATTATGTGATAGTTACAAAATAAGGTAAGGATTATCTTAAATATAGGGTGAACGAATTTGTGGTGATAAGGCCTTAGAATTCGACTATGATAAGGATTCAAGGATTATCTTATGGGTTGCTTTGTGGATAAGCAACTAGATAAGGATAATGACTGAAACCCTATCTCACACCTATATAAACACCCATTGGCTCGTGAATTCGTGTATCCCTTCCCAAGAGGTCCTAGAGATGAATTCGCATACCTCTCCTCTCTCCTTATACCTTCTCCATTTTCTCTTGGTGTTTGTAAGCCATTAGAGGAGTGACACTTGTGACTCTAAGCATTCCAAAGTCAATTCAAGGTGGGATTGGGATTGTTATTGCTACATAACAATCAAGGTATGTTCTTAAACCCATTCATATGTTAATATCGATTTCATATACTAGAATTAGGGTTTATAGTCTTGGATTCAAAGCACGTACAATAGAGAAACCTAGATCCAAGCATTAGGGTTTATATGAGCACATAGGATGTCTTATGACCAAAACTCATCAGTGGTATCAGGCCCTAGGATGGTTTCAATTGTATTGATGCATTGTATATCTAAAAATTTGATTTTTTGATGTTTTAGAGGTTGGACTCGCGGAGTCCATAGCTAAACTCGCCGAGTCCAGGGTGACTCGACGAGTCCAAGCTTGACTCGACGAGTCAACTCGTCAGATAATGCTTATCTCAGGATTTCTTGCTGTTTTTGCATATGGATAGTTACCTTATTATGTTAGATCAATATTAATCAGATTATATGATATATTTGACTATATTTTTGATCTAAATGAAGATATTTATCAATCAATAAGATAATTGTTTCCTTATAAGATAATTGATTAATTATTTTGAGTAAATTGATAAATTGTTTTGCAAGAAATCATTAAATAAATCAAATATGGATAATTATGTGATTAAATGTTAATTTAAAATTATTTGTTATTTGATCCATGTTGTTATGAAAAGTTTCATATTTTTCTCTTTAGGTTTTATAGTTTAAATTTGAACCCAAAAGTTTTGAAGTTTTGAAATTTAAATAGTTAAAACCCTAATGTTTTGAAAAAGGTTTCAAAACTTGCCCTCAAGTTTTGGAATTTAAAAGTTGATTAAAAGTTAATTAGGAATGTTAAATTCTAAAACCCTAGTAATATTTTGAAAAGTTCAAATACACCCTTATGGTTTTGTTAATTAATTAAGGAGTATAATTAAAAGAGATTTAATAAATCCATAAAAGTTTAGGTTAACCATTTAATTGAATTAAAAGTGTAATTGTTAAAGTTAACCACATAGTATTTTAAAAGTGTAAAATGCGCCCTATACTATATATAACATTAAAGGTCTAACATTATATATATGTATAAGTAAAAGTCAGTCTTACCGTTAGTAGGCCTCATTCACGAAGTTGGTCTATAAGGGGTGTTTAAGGAAATTGCCTATAATATGGCGATTAAATGGGTATCCACTCTTACCCACCGCACTCTTGACTAGTGGAGGGTCGTTAGCCGAACGGGTAGGATAGGACGAAACCTTCCATTATAAGTATAATGAATTACTAAAGTAACTAAATGTTTTTCTAATTCCCAATCTTAGTTACTTAGGCAAAAGTGAATTGATGCAATTCCATGAAATTACACTTTGTGCCCTTGCGAAGACGTTAGTGGAGCGTGTGTGGTTTACCGGCACACTAAATGGTTCTAAGAAAAGGTTGCAAAGGGTGACTCAATGTTTGTCATAGTTCGGTGGAGCGTGTGTGGTTTACCGGCACATTGAATAGGTGATTGTAACATGTGAGGGCACCATGTAAGTTTGCATGCTTATTCACACCCGCTTTGTGATCATCGGCATCCCAGTCACAAACAAGAGGGGCATATCGAGATTTAAACATGCCATTGAAATGTTCAATGAATCTCAAAGGATCTAGGAGTTTTCATAGATTTAAAACTTAAATTTCTTTTTCGTTTTTCATGGTGGAAATTAGTGAATCGTCATTCACTTACCTTCAAATATTCTTCAGTTAGAGTTACGGCATCCCTCTCCCGAGTTGTAGAATATTGTGTTGGGTCCTAGCCTTAGTATTTCATTTGGGTGATTTACTAAGGACTCAATCTATTAACTAACTTGAATTCGTTTTTCTCCCGATGTCAAAGTTCGACAACTATGGTCTTCTCAAATCTCGTAGAACAAGCATTCCACATAAAGATGATATTCCTCGATTCGATCAAGGAATAAGAAATCATGATTCACCTCCTCCTCCTCCTCCTATTATTCTCACTAACCCACAAGTTCGAAGACTTGAAAAGTTCAAGCTCACTCAAGCCCTTTTGGCAATTAACATAAAGAAGGAAAGTCCGTGTGTGCACACGTCCTAGGGATGAAGTCACACATTGATAAGTTAAGAATGTTGGGATCCGTTATCTATGAGGAAATGGCTGTTGATTGGGTTCTTCAGTCACTTCCCAACTCATATAGTGAGTTCGTAAGAGAGTACTATATGATGAACTACGACGTGACCCTTATAGATCTCACCTATATGCTTATTGCTGCTGAATCAGCAATGATTTGGCGCAATAGAAAAGCAAAGTTGATTGGTGAATCTGCCTTCGAGACCTCTATGGATATAGACAATGGCAACGAAAGACATGCTATGATCGAAAAGTTTGATCATAAGAGAAAGGCGATGTATGAAGTAGTTCCATGTTCTGTTCCAAAAGAGTCAATTTGCTTTTATTGCCAAGAGAAGGGGCATTAGAGACGAAGTTGCCCTATTTACCTAAGAGATCTAAGAGATGGGAGAGTCAAAAGTATGACTACGCTTAAGGTAAAATCCACTATCTAACTCCGTTAAGTTCCTATTCATTGATTCTTAATACATGATGTGATCAGATTGCATTTGAATGTTTTGAAGGATCGGTGAAAAGAAAGGAAGCTTGATAAGAGAGCAAGATGAATCTAATCACAAGAGATGGATCTTGATCGCATGGACTTGAAGATAAGATTTTGAGCTTAGATAGTTATGATAGAGTTGTTAGAAATTTTCCTTTTACATAGTTTTCAATAGATTTTGCATTGTAAGGAAAAATGTTGTTCCGCTGTTTTTATAAATAAAATAGATTTTGACTTATTTGTTTACTTCCTTGCAATGAAATCATTATGAAAATTGATATTTGCATATTTCTACAACGAATGGATATGATTCTTAGTTATGTTATTTATGGAAATGTCGAGAATTTACCAAATAGGAAGAGTTTCTCATCGCCCAATGTTTCAATTGGACAAAAATTTGGAATCACGCAACTTGGTTGCATGATGAATGAGAAATTTCATATTTGATAATTAGACTAATTCGTTGACAAAGTGTCAAGTGAAGGACTAGGAGATCGAGTACACAAAGTTGTGTGTTGATCAAGTTCACCATAAGAGTAACAAAGATATTCGTCATGATTTGCTAAAGGTTTAGTAAATATGATTATACTTACAAGATTAAGTGTAACTCTGAATTGATTAAAGGGTTTAGATCAATAGTAGAACGAATAAGAAGAATCAAGTAGGCAGAAAGATAAAAGTTTCTCCATTCTAAGAAGAAGGGAGAGTAGCTTTTATGCTTTATAATGGGTCTTAATGATTAAGAACCATATCTCAATTGATCCTCTAAGTAAGTCTTAGTACAATTGTATGTTTAAGAAGAGGAATCAAGGATTGAAGAAATGGTTAAATCAAGAAGTCTATAATACTTCATTGCAATAACAAGTCTTAAAGTTAAGATTATGACAATGAGTGAAAAGTATTAAAGGTTTATAACATTCATCAAATGTGGAAAGTTGTGATGTCTTGAATAAGACAAAGACTGACTAGGACCAATTTATGAAGTGTTTTGATAAAAACTACACTAACTCTTGAATATTTGTTTGTCAAGAAATGGTTATTGACAAAAGAATCTTATATGTCAAGGAGTCAGTGGGAGTCTTAATGGTCTTGAAAGGTTTCAAGAACAAATCAAATAAACCTTAACGATCATCACTAGCACACGAGTTGAGGTTTACAACCTATCGTGTTGACAATATTTTGATTATGTGCTGTTCCAATTGAGTTAATTATGCATGTGAGTCCTATGAGTTCTCATCTTGAACGCATAAAAGGCAAGGCACCTTAATCAATGAAAGGTACATTGATAGGAAAAGGTGAGCTGCTTAACTACTTGGAAGATTTGGTGGGCAGCTGTGCTACCATAAGGAAAGAAATCAAGATTAAAAAAGGCTCGGTCCATATGAGTTTGAATTTGTCGTAAACTTTGGTTTTAACAAATTCACATGGATAGGAACAAATACACCATTTAAATCTAAGTGTCATAAGATTTCCTCCTTCATGAAAATGATTGTGAGGAAATGCTTTCACTAAGAAAGATTTTAAGAAGATAGTGATTGTAAAATTGCATTCTCGAATTCGATCATGGTTACGGAATCCCTTTCCATAATTTGAATTGTGAGGTTTGGCAATTAGTCTTAATTGTTAAGACACACATATGAACTATCTAAGGCAAAGGTGTATAAGTTCAAGAAGCCTTGATAAAAGATTATCAAAGCACTAAGTATTAAAAACATGGACTTAAGAAATTCAATAGGTATTGTCTTTCTGAAAGTTAAGATGTTTATGAATACATGTCGAAGCTAGTGGGAGCATAAGTGTTACGTTTTATAGTAATCATCATGATAGTGGGAGCATAAAATTTATGATTGTATGATTATTATGGAAAGTTTTGCAAGTTGGCAATATTAATTATAGAAAACAAGAGTTATACCTTGCAAAGTCGTAAGGGTTGTATAGTTGTTTTGCTATAATTAAGGGAGAGAATATTATGCCTCATTTCAAATCTAAAGGCTTAGGTTGAGAAATGTTAATAACTTTAGTCAAAGGTACATAGTGTGTTCTTAAAATCTCAATTATGATTACGTCATTCCTTTTTACAATTCGAATTTTAAGAACATAGCAAATAAAACATTGTGCGTCGTGTCCCATACGCTTCGGGTATAGGATCGATTGAAAATGCTTTAATGTTTGACCATTCTAAAATTTTCCAAATGTCCAGCGCATTTAGAGGGAAAAGGGACTCGAATTGGTTTTGACTAAAATAATTAAACAACTATCAAAGGACGATTCGAAGTTCGACGAGAATTGGTCGCTTGTGAGTAGTTGGAAGTATAGTATTGGAAATTATGGAAATGTTTCCATATTGGATGGACAATATCGACATCATTACGAATAGATAAGATTCTATTAAGAATAAGTTGTCATATGGAACATATGGAAGCGTGTCCATATTGGGAAGTAAATATTGAAAATCTATGTCTAGATTAGAAACTTTTATGCAAAAGGATGTTCAAAGGAATGTACTTTGAGTGAGAGACATCATATCTAAGGAATTGTCTTGTAACAATCTACGTTAGAGGACTTTGTAATATCATTGGCAATAGTCTTTGAGACTTTGGTGCAGTGACATTACAAAAGGATCGTTGCATAAAGTGTTAGAATCTAGTATATTCTATAAGTAACAAGAATTTGATATTCTTACACTTAAGAAAATGGATTTGGAGTTGTAAAATGAGAATGATTGGAAATGTGTTCAATTTGTCTATTTCACAAAAGTAAGAACCATAGGTAAGCATTGTGTGCATGCTAGGAGCATGGGACAAGCGTAATAATTCAAGTAAATAGTTGATTACCCGAAACGACAAATAATGAGTAATCGATATGGTGATAAATAAAACGTGTTTTGTTTATACTCAAAGGTTTGAGGCCATATGGGATTAGTATTATTCTTGTGTTTCTCCTTGCATGTTTTTACTTTCAGAATAATTGAGTTTATTAAGAATAATCGAATTATTCGAACGGGCCACAGTCGTTCATATGTTGGAAGTAGATATGAATGAAGACTGTCGTGAATTGGTGTGTGGATTGTCTAAAAGAGTATTAGACATAAGCAAATGTTTGCTGCAATGTTCATGAGTGCTTATGAATATGATTTGAGCATTGGATTAAACCCACGCTCACTTGGATCACTTTATGTTTTTAGTGACAAATTTTTATCATAACATTTATATTTGAAAATTAGGGATTTTTTTATGAATTTAAAACGGAATTTAAATAAAAAAACAATTAAGATAATATAAGGTATATACAAAAGCACTACTTAAATTAAACCTTAACTTGTCTTGGAACAATATACTTAATATTTAACACAAGAATATCTTCCAAGAGGTATAATAACTCTAAAATTTGTGCTAGTAAAACTCAAAACATAAATCTTGATTAATAGAGCTTGGAAGATCCATTTCATCGCCTCATCTTCTCACCCTGTAATATATATGTACAAAATTATTAAATTAAACTTGCTCATAAGCGTAAGAGACAACGGGGGATATCCTTTTCAAACTCAAGGAGTCCAAAAGCTACAGATAAACTGTAGAATCTATTTCCATGGTCGCTTTGTTGTAGCCTGTCCAAAAATAACAAAATCGTACCCATTTTTCATACATTTTATTGACCATGATTTACATAAGAGAATTACTTTCAGTTAGGAAATATAAGAAATAAATGTATCTTATTAAATGAACTTAAAATAAAGAAAGATAAACTACACTTAGTATTCTCGCCATCTTTTTATTACCTGTTTTCAATATCTTCAAAAAAGTATAGCTTTGGGATAGCCGTGATTTTCCTCCTTTTTAGTATATAATTAAATTGACTGTGAATATTAAGTGTAAACATGAAAAGAGGTACATGTTAATGTTACTCACTCTTGTAATTAAAACTCCATCAGTTGAGACACAGACAAAGAAACTGACAATAGAGAGAATTATATAAATGAAACTTACCTGATTGTTAAAAGAGACTCTGGTTCTTAACTAGTCTACACAAACTGTATAGTTATACAAGGGAAAACTCCTGTTTAGGAAACAATAAAGATGAAAGCTCTATTTAAGAAACAAACTAAATAAAATTAAATTTATTGCAAAATGCAACCAACACTAATGAGACAAGAAAAGAAACAACTAAGGGTGAGTGTTTTAATTATATTATATACCTCGAGCACAAAAAAAACCAATACATAAGTAATGATGAATCAATAACGAAAGTTTTACCATATTAAGAAAAGTAGTGTCAACTTACATTGTTATTGTCACAAGCTATCATATCACCGAAGGAGACCTGAAGAAAAAGGAAAAATCATGTTACTGGAATTATTTTACTTGATAATAAAGAAAATAGAAAAATACATAATGGAAAAGTTGAATAGAACCTATAATTTGATGAGACACAGTATTGGGTTTCATTTAGATCAATTGGTTGATCAATATCTAATGGGGTTGCATAATCCTCTCTTTTGAAGTGACCTGATGGTGACATGCGCTCAAAATCTCTTTCCATGTAATCCTACTCCATTCTGTATAATCAAGCTTCGTATATTGAGGGCAAGTATACAATAATTCTATCTTCTTAATTGTTGGATACTCTCAGTTAAGTACATTAATAAATGGAAATCCTTTGCTTTTTCAAAGAAGATAGGCTTTTCATATTGTTTCTGAAATTGAGAACCATGTTAAAATCACAACTATGACCATATCAGCCTCACAACCATCAATTGACCTATGTTCTCTTATTTATTTTCACATAAGATTAAGTTCTCTTTCAATTTACCTACATATTAACATGATATAAAGCACATAAATCAGAATTAAAACTTCACATAATAACAAAAATAGGGCTTAATCAATCACATAATAAAAGAAATTATAAAAGTTAAAGATTAAGATAGGAGAGATAAGAATCAGAAAGCGAGATTGTTTGATGGTTTTCTAAAATATGAAGGCTTTGTACATGAAATTGAGGTACTGTGAATGTTTTCTCAATGTAATGTCACGGAAATATAAGCACCTCATCCAAAATTTATTGTTATACACACCTTTAGAAAAATCAATTTTACATTGAAAGAGGGATAAAAAACAAGAACACACGATTCAATAGAGTGAGATGAACATTTGATTAATAAATAGGAGGATCGTGAAGTCGTGACCACATGAGAAGAGACAAACGAAGAGAACGAGAGAAGAACTTTATAAACACTAAACAATCAAATAAACCAAATTCAAATAACTAAAACCAAAAACTGAAGATATCTTAAAAATAATACCTAATCGAAGATTAGAACTCGGAGTAGTGTAACCATTAGGGTTCAAACTATTATTGGTAATGGCGGGAAGGCAAAAAATTTCGTTTGAAGATGATCTGTTTCCTAAACACAACGGATTTGAGTTGCTAGAAGTTCTCCAACCTTATCGTAGATGTTTGTGAAAGTGGTGGCGATCGGTAGCGGAGGGGTGGCCGACATGAGAGACGGTGAGGCGTTAGAGGTAGAGAACATGAACGACATCGATGGGAGGAACTTCATTTATTTTGTAAAGGATATAGTCAGGGATTTGGGGTTTTTGAGGGACGAACAAAGAAATATAAAACTTTAGGGGTGGGGAACGCTTTTAATTTGTAGGAAATATGAGCACGAACATGAGAGTTAGAATTTTCACAATGATACAATGGTATAAAAATAAATGTGACACTAAAGCAATCATACAGTGCCATAAAAGGGATATGCCACTAAAAACTTACGCAACTAAATGTAAATTTGTTTGTAGTGTTGGTAAATCGGAACCACCACCACCGACTATACCCTTGTTCGCAACCTCGCCTTCCACTTCCCCACCACTTCCAATCAAGAAACCGAGTCCGTCCGAAATACAACAACGAAGGGCTAAGGCCTCTTTTACAATTGTCCAACCAAGTATCAACCCGACAACCAATGCAACCGCCCAAGTTCCTCCTTCTTCAATCATACAACAATCCACCATGGTCATACCTGCCAGAAAATGACTTTGGCCTTGAGGACAAGGCCATTTTTTAGGGGCGGAGTATTGATACGACATCCTAGTTACATGGTCAACAAAGATGTTACTTGGAAGACTTCTACATCCTTCTTTACTTGGTCATACATCATGTATTAGTTTTCCTTTATTTTCTCATGCATATCCTTTTAATAAGCATTTAGATTACACTAAGTAGTAGCCCACGATTCAATTTCTTGTATATTTCAAGGTATTACTGGTAGATTGCATTTGTTATTTAAGACGTTGTAATTTCTTTTTATGAATAGAAAAGAAAATTGTTTCAGTTTGTGTTCTTAAATTTCGTTAGTTCTTATATTTCGTTAGTAGAAAGGAGATTAGCCATCTCAGAATTTGGCTTTATCACTCATTTATTGTTTTAGGTATTACGTGTTGTGATTCTTTATTGAGCTGTACTTTATGTTTTTGTTGAATAATATGAGAAGAATAATATACTTCACTTTTAAGTTACCAGTAATATATACTCTAATAAATAAATTAGCGTGTTTCCTTCACATTCAATAACCACCACCACTATAATATTTTTCAATTTTTACGTTAAATTTGCATGTTTAGGTATATATGAGCTGTATCATGTAAATGACGAGAGAGTTTGACTCTCTCCTTCCTTTGCAACTCTATTAATCGCCGCCTTTGTTTACTTTTATGACCTCCAACATCTTTGACTCCGTCCACTCCACTCACTATAAAATACCTTCACCCTCCCATCGTCAAATATCAAATCCAACATTTCACTTAAAACCACACACAAAATCTTTGTCGCAATGGAGTGTTTTACACATAACAAAACACCTTTGTTCTTTCTTGTGTTGTTAGCCACCTTAACCAACGTAGCACTCGGCCAAGGCACCCGAGTTGGCTTCTACCGAACCTCCTGCCCAAGGGTTGAAGCCATCGTGCAGTCTGCTGTCGATGCAGCTAATCGGGCCAACCCAGGAGTCCCACCCGGTTTGGTTAGAATGTTTTTTCACGATTGCTTTGTTAATGGCTGTGACGCCTCTATCCTAATTACTGGTCCTGGTAGTGAGAGAACCGCTCCACCCAATTCTCTACTGAGAGGCTTCGAGATAATCGATGCTGCAAAGACCGAGCTCGAAAGGGTTTGTCCTGGGGTCGTCTCCTGTGCTGATATTCTTGCTATCGCTGCCCGTGATTCCGTGCTTTTGGTAATTAACAACTACTCAACTAGCTCAATGTTTATTTGTATTTCAGCGTTTCCATGTAGAAAACTTGTATTTATTCTATTTCTTCCGACACTATGCAGGCTGGGGGAATTGCGCGTTGGCCAGTGCCATTAGGCCGTAGAGATGGATTGGTTTCACGTGCTGCTGATACTGCAAATCTTCCTGCTTTCAATGACGCCGTTAATGTCCAAATCAGGAAGTTTTCCGAAAAAGGTCTTAACACGCAAGATCTTGTAACTCTTTCTGGTAAGTTGAGCAGAATAAACACTTCAACTATAATTGGAACACTCACACTAAACAAAGAAAGTTAATTACTGATGTGTTTCTTGGTTTTATTGATTTCCAGGAGCACACACCATAGGGACAGCAGCGTGTGCGTTATTCAGCTATAGGCTATACAACTTCAACAACACGAATGGACCGGATCCATCTATTGACCAAACATTTCTTCCCACACTACGAAACCTGTGCCCCAATGGAGGTGATGGGACAAGGCGTGTGGCGTTGGATACAGGCAGCGAAAACAGATTTGATAATTCGTACTTTTCAAACTTGAGGAACCGGCGAGGAGTACTTGAATCTGACCAATTGCTATGGAGCGACCCGACAACACAAAGGTTAGTGCAACGGTTTCTTGGAGTTAGGGGACTCCTTGGATTGACTTTTAACGTTGAGTTTGCAAGATCAATGGTGAGGATGGGTAATATTGAGGTGAAGACGGGGACTCAAGGAGAAATTCGTAGGGTTTGTAGCGCAATTAATTGATCAATGATGAATGTTTATGCGATGTATCTAGAATCGTGATAGGCTTATAAATTGTTAATACAAGCAATACATGTGTTAGGAGAAAAGTTTTAAAAGATAAGAATAAGAAATAATAAACCGTACTTTTTCCATTGATTACGTCAAGTGTTTAATTAGTTATGATAATATAACACAAAAAGTTGGCAAAGGTAAGGGACCTCATGTTTGCCACATGCATATGCTATTAAATGTGAGACCACTAATCATTTAATGCAATGACTTTTTCAGGATTTCAAGCAATCATATCTATGAATTTGTATGGAGTCTTAAATTAAACAAAATCTTGACTTTGTATACTTCTGTTTTTGTCTACTAGGTTGTGCATCAAAACCGAGGCTACTTTTCAGTTTCATAACATGTTCGAAGAATACAAAACCTATTAGTAGCTTTATTCGTCACGGTCATAAAACTTGTTTGGAAAACATAAAATAAATGATAACATAATAAAGAAAAATATATATTTAAAATGTTTTATCTATAGAGATATATGTTTCAGCATTCAACATACAGCCTTATCCTGATCCAAAGGTGCGGAAATGCTGCCTTAAAAAGATACCTTTGCTGCTTCGATAATAACGCCTTTTATTTTATTTTGATTTTTTTTTTTTTTTTGTAAATTCATTAAAGAAAAGGAAAATCAAAATTTAAAAGAAAAGGAGAGGAATAAAAAAAGTTCATTATTTCCAATTGCCAAATTTGAAAAAAATTAAAAGAAAATTTTACGTTTTTTGTGTTCCAGAGTTATGAAGAAAAAGAAAATAACACTTAAAATTTTTCTTTCCCTCGTTTTTTTCCCAAATCCGTCGAAATCTTGAGGAAAATTTGAAAAGAAAATATGGTTCTAAAATCATTTTCCTCTCCTCACTTTCTTTCTATTAATGAAAATCGGAAACACGATTTTCATTTGATATCCTTCACTTTCTCTATATATTCATCTATATCTCTCTTTAAGTAGAACTCGGAAACAAGGTGTAAGTGTGTGCAATGAAATAAAGGGTTATACGATATACTCCCTCTGTGTCATATTTATAGTCTATGTTTCATTTTTGGTTTGTTCTAAAATAATAGTCTACTTTTAAAAATAAATATCACTTTTACCAAAATACCCCTAATTATTAGTTAAACTACCATGAAACTAAATGCAACCATATGGAATTAAGTGCAAAAAATTATACAATTATCATTTTATTTAACAAAATTAGTGGTAATTAATATTTTCGTATGTTTTTTTTTCTATGGACAGTAAGTTTGGAATGGAAGGAGTAGTTAATACTACTATGACTATAACTAAAATGTATTCACCAACCTTTTAATTTTTCGTATTCATGCGTGATAACATCTTAATTGTTTGTTCTTAATTGTTCAATAAACTCTTAGTTTTTAAATGAATAAGTTGTATGTGAATAAAATATGTATGTGTTCTAGAAACACCATAATTTTTCAACATTTTTCCTTCTCTTTATATTTCACACGATAATCTCCATTTTCTCTCCTACTATCCTTTTTGAACACTTAAAAGTTTAGATCTTAAAAAATCATATTCTTTTCAAAATTTAGATATTAAAAGTTTAAATCCACCAAATAAACACCTAATATAAAAAAAGAAATAATGACTTGTAATGATAATACATATTTAGTAACTAAATTGAATTTTGAATTTAACCATTAATGTAACATCCTAAAAATCACAACAAATTTAAATTTTTCAAAAATAACCAATTTACTCATTAAATGTTTACAAAATCATTGTTCCCAAAAATATAATTTAAAATCCGAGTTTCCTAGAATCCAACGACATAAAACCCAATGATGTGTACAGTCACGCCTTCGCTTTGCCACGATCCTTAGAAGTACCTGAAACAAAAGTAAAAATGTAAGACAACGCTTAGTGAGTTCCCCCAATGTACCATCACATAAACATAAGAAACAACAACATGCATATAGAGCCTTCATCATGACTGGACCGCCTCAGCGGGCCTACAACCTATCTGGACCATTCTCCGGGCCTTCGGCATGACTGATCCGCCTCTCAGGCCTTCAGTATATCCGGACCATCCTAGGTATTTTGGCCTTAAATCTATCCACTAGTCCGCCTCAAACCAATAAACCATAACATATCAATGCATAACATTATCAATTAGTAACAATAAGAGCATGTAGTCCTACAGATCTACCGGTCTAATCATATAACCAGTACCACATAACTATACATAACAACATATAACAAATTAGGATATCTAATCCAATGGGCCTTGGTGCCTTCGACCTATAAGTACAGTGAGGAAAACTCACCTTCTAGTCTGACAAATAAATGAACATTACATTGCTCCGAATACCGGCTTTACAGGTCACCTTAAAATGATGCCAAATGGTGATGAGAATCTGGATTTAAGGTGTTTCACTCTTCCAAGGTGGCCCTCTCTTTTTCTCATTCCTTCTTAATCACCAAAAGTACACATAAAAGCTCAAGGATACTCTTAAGATGGATTAGGGTTTTAGATAGACGTAAGGAAAGTGGAGGCTCATTGTAGGGATGTTACAATTCTCCCCCGTTCGTGATGAAGGTTGAATAATCTCATAGTGATGGATTTGACCCTATTACACAACTATTGTTTGACTCTAACTGTTTTAGGGATGAGTCTCCTACTCGAAGGATTATTTGAGCTTTGTTGCATGAGATTGTATTCATATTACGTGTTATCTAGATAAGAAAAAGCCAATCACTCATACATTCAGTGTGATTAAATTAAAAACAATAAATAAAGAAAGCCAAAAAATCAAAAAATACATTCTTAATATTAGAGAGTCAAGAAGAACCAAAAACTTAACTTACATAGAAGTCTTAATTATTAAGTCAAGAAATCATTCGAATAGGACAATAAAGTCAAAACAATCTTTGATTATGACTAATGGTGTGAGAAGCCTTCGATTATGAGTGTGAAAATGTGAATAATGTTTACAAATTGTAGAATTAGCCGATTAGGAATTACAACATTAATTAACAATCTCACTCAATTCATGATTGGAATATTGTGTGTGTCTGCGCGATCAGCCTTTGATGGTCTGATTGCTCGTTCGTCTCCTGATAAGTGATGATTAATGGATTATATTTTGAAATTTTAATTGGTCTTAAATAATTTTGACTATATTATTTTATATATAATCTATAATTTTTATTTATTAGAATATAAAGTAAGCGGTTCGGTTAATAATGGTTCAGTTAAACTAGAAAACCATAACCAAACCGTAAGTTATTGGTTAACAAAAATTAGAAACCGAACCAATGGTTTTTAAAATGGTTCGGTTATATCGGTTAATTTGGTTTTGGTTAGGTTTTTCGGTTATTATGCTCACCCCTAGCAATTTGAGAAGGTGACTTAAAGGATTTAGGATGATTCTTGAGGAAAGTATGGATAAGTGTGGAAGGTAGTATTGGGCCCTTACTACTGAAAACACAAGATCCAAACTCGAATCGGGGAGAGTCTTAGAGAATCTAGGAGGCATGTAGGATGAGGATTCTTAGATATTTCTAAACATTTGATTGGATGGTGATGAGCGCATGCATGAATTCATCTCATCGGAGAGTACCCACAATATTTTGGAATGGACTCATGTGATCTTTGGTTTAGTGAAGGAGGGGATTTTAGAGCATTTGGATGGTCATATTGGGCCCTTTCAGCCCGAAATTATTGGGTGTTTCACTGATAGATCGGTTACTGGGTTCGGGGTTTGGATCATGGTTGTTCTGTCGGATGATGGGATGGTCGGCGTAACTCAGGAGCAGGAGATTAATTTAGAGCTACTGGGGAAGAGGGGGCCAGAGCGGGGGCCAGAGCATATGCAGGCAGTTGAGGGTCCTGTGAAGGGACCCACGACATCTGATCAGTGATTAAGGGGCCAGTAGGTCCGAGGTCAGTGCAATACATGCGTGAAGTAGCACGATGGGGTTTGTCGTTCTAGGGGCATGGGATGAATCAAGTATGGAAGGGTTGGCCAGGTCAGTCAGGACTGTACTTAGGGGGCAAGACCGTTATGTTTTCATAGCAACCAAATGGGACACAAGAAGGTCGACTGTCCGATGTTGATGGGTGGAGCAGTGAGAGCACCTGCTCTGGTTACTTTTAGGATCTCTAATGGTGGTGAGGGTAGAGCAACAGCCCCAACAACAAAGAGCTGAGCATTGCAGTGTCGGTCAGTGGATGTCATAGTTTCATCAGATGTTGTTGCGAATATGTTATCTTTTGCGTTCTTAATTTTTATTATCAGTATTTATATTTTCCTTGAGATCTTGTTTTCTTGTAGGTAAGTATTATCCTTGGTTTGGTTCTCTGCTATTGCCTGTAGTATATCATCAAGAATTGTTCTATGTCTTTTCGCATACCAAGAGTTATTACTGAGTCGTATCTTGTTGAGCGTCAGTTTGTTCAGTTGTTGTTCCGATTTAGTGGTGGGGTCAATTCAGGGGTATCGTTTGGAAGGTTTATGGTTGAATTAGTTGGTTAGTTCCCTAATGAAGTCAGAGTTCAGAAGTGTTAGTATTTGTTCTAGTAGGATCGATAGCCATCTGTGGAAGGGCCTTTTGGTCCAAATCATACCAGTTGCTAGGGAAGGAGTGGTAACAAGAAGTTGGTGGTGGTAGTAGCATGAGGATGTTGCTCATTGGAAGTGTTAGTGGAATTTTATTATCGCAAGGATTGTAGATGGTTAGAATTCATAGATTTTTTTGAGAATGGGAAGTTGGGGGTGAAGATTCTCCAGTTCAGAGAAAGGGTTATAGTCTTTAGTCACCAACATAAAGGACATCATGGTTTAGTGTTGTATCATAGGAATCAGTTGGTGTTATCGGGCTTGTTGAGATTTTGGGGAGTATCCATCTGGATTTCAATAGTTGGGCGATCATCGAGATTAGATAGTAATGGAACACTAGTTTTGGTAGGTGCATGTCATAGTCGGTTCATGTTATATGAATATAAGATGGATTTGGAATCCATCAAATTTTGGGGGATAGGAGACCTTCGATAAATCCAAGTGGGGGAGAATCATTCAGAACTCACGGAGATGGATTGGGTATGGAATTAGGGTAAGTTTCACATCCTAGTCAGGAGAAGAGACGACCTAAGTGGCCGTCAGGATGGAAGTTGTGTAAGTTGGGAGTTCAAGAAACTTCCAACAGTTGGTCGGCATTTTCTTTGAAAGGTATAAAAGGCTTGTGGATGGATCTGGTTTGAAGGTTGTGTTAGAGCCTTGCTGCTTGTTCTTGTATGATGAAGGCTTTGGGGTTTGAAGCCTGACTCGAATACCTTATTGGAAATAAGTTGGATGCGAGTTCAACTCTAGATGATTGGAGTTGAAATGGAATACGCATGGTAAGACCATGTGTGGTAACCATGGCAGATTAGAAGTGTTGTAGGTATGCAATAGGATCGTACCATTCATCAGATTGTGGTTCACCATCGTTTGGATGGTCATGAGTTTAGAGAAGGATCAAGTTGTGCCTTGCATAAGGCGGACAGAGGGGTCAGGGGGAGCTTCTCTGGGTTGTGAAAAGATAACCATTGGGGTCCGAGGTGATGTGAGGTTGGTCCTGTATAGCTCTTCATGAGGTGGGACATATGGTTGAGGCCTGTGTGTTTATAGCTATGTGGGAGGGACCTGTTAGAGACCGGTTGGATCAAGGGATTAGATTATGAATCTAGTAGGTTGATCATATGGCTAGGGAGTGGAATAGTGTGGTGTCTAGGCTAGGGTAGTTTTAACGGTTAGACGTTTAGAGAACCTGCTGGTTGGACCAAGTGTAAGGATGGAAGTCTCAGTGATGGTTTGGGGATTCTTATATCCCGATTTAGTGAATGGTTGTTGTGAATCAGAAGACTTTGGCTGAAATACAAGTTCAAGTTATGGATTAAGGAGATTTGTATGCAAAGGGTATCGTTTGGAATGTTCAGGTTTAAAAGGATGTTTTCAATTATGATGGTAGGAGGTTGTGTTTTAAGTTCCACCTGTATGGAGGTCCAACAAGTTATGGGGCTTTGGATTTATAGCAGTAATGTGTTGGATCGACACTTATGGGATCATTGTTTTATTCAACACTATGGGCTTTTGTTCGAAGCGTTGGTTTTCAAGGGGGTGGTAAGGAGTGATTTCGAGAACGAAATCTAATTTAAGTGGGGGATAGTTATAACACCCTATTCCGAATGGATCCTATTGCAGGGTGGTGACAAAAGATCGGGTATCATCAAGACTAGGAACTTTAAGGAAAATAGATTTTGATCCATTTGGGTGTCGGTAATGTAACTTAGATGATCCGGGTGTTCGGTTTGTGTTTTGGAGCCAAGGAGTATTTCGGTAAAGCGTTAGTTTTGGCTTTTATGGAAATTGGATTTTAGTTCGTGAAGTTTTAAGGAAAGTATGTGTTAATAGAGGCATAGAGCATCATGAGTATTAGGGTTTTACCCTAATCCTCCATACTATATAAAGGAGTCCTTGGTTCTAGAATCAGCACTAGTGTGTGTGAGCATAAGGGTGATGATTTCTATAAGTGTTCTTATTCTCTCAAGAGCTTCCAACTTGTTTTGGTGATTTGTAACACCACTTAAGGCATCCACACTATTGGTGCTTGGCTCTAAAACTCCAAGCAATCAACCACAAAATAAAGGTATGTTATTCTACTTAAAGTTTTGTAATACAAGTACCCCATAACATGCTAGTTAGGTTGTGAACCATGGAAATGAATTTTGCATGTATTTTAGAGAAAACATAGATCCAAGGTTTCTAGGGTTGCATGTACACCATAAGAGTGTTAGTATGCTCAAAACCCAACAAAAATATGGGAGAGTACTTGAGTATCGTGTTTTATGATCATCTTAATGATTATGAAAACCATATCACAATTGATCCTATAAGGATATCTTAGTGCATTTGTATGGCTAAGAAGAGGAATCATGAATTGTTGAAGTGGATAAATCCAGAAGATGATTCATACTTCATTCCAAAAACAAGTCTTAGAGTCATACTCCAAGCTTGTGCCTTGAGTGACATTAAATTAAGGAGGTTTATAACACTCATCAAAATGTAGAGTAACATGTTTCTTACTCTTATACATTTGAAATTGGTAAGTTGTGATGTTTTGGATAAGACAAACACTAACTAAGACCAATTGTGTGAAGTGTTTGTCTTGATGAGAATCCACACTGACTCTTGAATATTTGTTTGTCAAGGAATGGTTCTTGACAAGAGAATCTTATATGTCAAGAGGTCAGCGGGTGTCTTTAAGATCATGAAAGTTTCAAGAACTAATCATGAGTAAACCTATTGATAAACACAAGAACAGGACTTGAGGTTTGTAACCTATCGTGCTGACATATTCTTGTTTGGGTGCCCATTACAGTTAAAGTTGAATATGCTTGTGAGTTCTATGAGTTCTCAGTTGTTTTCATAATAACCTAGGAAGCAATGGTAGGCCCTTGTGCTACCAGGTGGTAAGAAATTAAGATTGAACAGGTCCAGTCCAAATGCGTTTGGATTCGTCACTAACCTTGTCTTGTGATTATGGTTTTGACAAATTCACATGGATAGTAACACATACACCATAAAATCTAAGTGTCATAAGGTTTCTCTACAATTCATGAAAATGATTGTGAGGAAACGCTTTCACTAAGTAGATTTTAAGGAGATAGAATTATGATAGTTGCACTCTCAAATTCGATTATGATTACGGCATCCCTCTTCATAATTCGAATTGTGAGAAATGGCAATGGTCTAAACATTTGAGAGTTATTGTTGTAAGTTCTAAAATTGTTTAGACACACATGTGAGCTATCTAAGGAAAGGTGTTTGAGTTTCAGAAGCCTAGATAATGTCTTATCGAAGCATCTCGTATCAGAAATCTTAAATATGTATTGATTTCTAGAAGTCCAACTGATTTCTGGGTACATGTCAAAGCTAGTGAGAGCATAAGTGTTATGCTAGTAAGATAATTATTATGCTAGTGGGAGCATAATTATTATGGTAAGTGTTGCAAGTTAGCAATTTTAATTATAGAAAACAAAGGTTTCAATTGGCAAAGTTGCAGGGTTTGGAAAGTTGTTTTGCTATAATTAAGGGAGAGCGTGACAACCGGATATTTCTATCTTGTAAAGCCATTCAATTTAATCAAAAGTCAGACCCGTTTCTGCTATCTTTTAGCATTGTTAAGGGTCTATTTGAGTGTTCAAATCCTTGTACATTCAAGGATTGGGTGTTAGGAAGTATCTACTAGAGTTCATTGTGCAACATTTAAGCCGAAAAACTCCATCATATGGAGTTTACGGTCGTAAACTAGATCTTACAACCTTAAGCTCTTGTTTGGCCGTGAACTAGTCTCTTAAGTACGATATTCTTTCCTTATTCTTCACTTCTCATACTTCCAAGTCAACAACACTCATTTCTCTCTCAAGTATCATCAAGAACACTTCCATTTCTCGACAAATTTGTAAGTGATTCATTCTATATTAGTTGATATCCTTCTTGATCTAGTAAAACCCTATGATTTCATCTGTGAATTCATCTCTTTTTGGGGTTAGATCTTCAAGAACACCAAGAACACACACTAGTTTCTTTGGGTCGTAAACACCCTTTCTAGCTTGTTATTCATTAGAAGCACATGTTTAGCATCCAATAAACAACCATTTAAGCATGATCATCAAGAGTTTACGGCTGTAAACTTTTCATATGTCCCTAAACCCTTCATTTCATGGCCGTGAACACCATCTTGGCCGTAAACACACCCTTATGTGGTAGTGAACACCTTTAGTACAATCATATTTGATTGTAACACTTCATTCCAGGTGTTCCCTAGTCCCTAAGAGTGTTCCCTTACATGATTAGTTGTTATATACACTAATTATATATATATATATATATATATATATATATATGTGTGTGTGTGTGTGTGTGTGTGTGTGTCATCATATGCTTAATAAGATTCGTTTGTGCTCGAGACTTCACATGACACTTAACATCCTATATTGATCTTACATTCGAACCACTCGCTACAGGTGAGTTTATACCCCTAAACTTATCTTTTAAATGATTTTAAATGCTTTTATTGGGTGGGGGGGGGGGATACAAGTAGAAAAAATTATAGTTATTGTATCAATGATATGTGATTAATAACTAATAAAGAAGTTGATTTCTTATACTTCAAAACTGTGTTATCAAACAACTATTTCATAACATTTTATAAACTGACATCAAGTCATCCATAGCCATTCAAATGGTTAAAACATCTTTTATATGTTAAAGCTCTTTTGTGTATGCTAAACTCTTTATGAAACTCTTTTAAACTTATATATTGTCAAAAATCATGTCTATATAGTTATAGTTATATAAATAAGGTTGAATGGGCTAAGGACTGATAAGTCGCTTTATTTCCTATTCCTTGTTTGGTTATGGACTTAGGGTATCGGTTGTTTTTCCGAGTTTCATTTGAATCATAGTTATATATTATGTATATGTGTATGGATATAAAAGTCCTTACATCAGTTCAATACCTTTGGGTACCAAATGTGCACAAACATGTTCAGTCATTCAAACATCATTACTAGTAAACTATAATAGGTATAGTTTAGAGGATTACTAGTCACTATTTCTAGAGCAATGAAACATACAAGAGTCAGTTCAAACATACTATAACGAGAAATAGAAGGAACATACTATAACGAGAAACAAAGAGGAACATAATATACAATAGAACAGAGGGAACATACTATACACCAGAACAGAGAGAACATACTATACAAATACAAGAACACTACAACATTAATGTGAGCCACTACTTCATGGCATGACACTATATTGTTGTCATGTTTTTTAACCAGAGTCCACTTGAGGGAGAGCGTGAATATGTGTATAGATCTACACGGGATTGACCATCCTACACCTTGTTGCTAGCTACAGTGGGACCTGCAGGTCTACGGGTGACGAATGTCATGCCATTTCAACGTCTTTGATCATCGTGTTTTACTAGTCAATCAAGTATGGTTATAATCTCATCACATTTTACCTTAATTAATAATTGGTTTAAGGTAGTTAGTACAATGGTAGTTACTATATAATGGACTTTAGTACATAGTCATTTGCCTATTACATTCATATTGTGATCTTCTCACATAAACGGGGTTGTAATAGTCATACTTGGGAAAAACTCGCACTTTTACAAAAGAACAAATACACAGAACAGTCGGGTCTTTGTAAAAGACTACATTTCATTATAAATAGAAAATATAGGATTTTCTAGGAGATACAAACATTTACATCAAAAATGTACAAACATTTACATCAAATACTTACAAATATTTACATCAAACACTTACAAACATTTACATCACACTTATACAAGCAATGATACTAAAATACTTATGAACTCACTAGCTTTAATGCTGATCTACTCTTTCAAAATAACTTGTATTCTAAGGTCACCAGTAGACAGGTACCCTGGACCAGGTTTTGAAAAGACGAAGCATGTTCAAAACTCGTCTTTTATTTTGATTCATATTTTGGTGTCTTTAAAACTATACAATGAACACACTTGTATTGAATTATACTATTGATGCAATGGATGATGTTGTTGCTTGTTTACTATTTTGCATTGATATGATAATGTACATGACGTCCTCCACCCCCGAATGTTTCCGCCATTCCTGTTTGGGGGTGTGATAGATTGGTATCAGAGCTTTGTTTATAGTGAATTGAGTATATCAACCCATAAAAGATATACAACTATAAACACATCGGGATTAAAATACTCTGACCAAGAGTTTATACTTGTAAATAATAAAATATTTAACCAAAGTATACATACATGCATTCTTACTAAGATCAATGTCATACTAGAAAAGAAAAAAGTATTGCGGTTTTTGGACAACACAAGTCGGCTTGGGGACATCTAATCAGATCTGGGAGTGATATAGCCTGATAAACTCTATTTTTCTGAGAAGTGATTAACATGTTCTGAGGAATGGTTGTGGTGTTGCAGCAAGTCTAAAAACTTACCAACACTACTACAATGAAAACTTTATAACAAAACATAAACAAAAAAAATACTATAGGAGTATTTTGTGTTACTATAATTACTTACTTGAGAACTAAAAGGTCTTTATTAGTAGGTCAATAGTTGTTGAGTGGACACGCTAAGGTTATATGTGACTACACTGTCATAGACTTAGAGTTAGGGCCACTTAATTGAAGGTCTATCATGTTTTGGTTACATATGACTGGTATGTACTACGCAAGTATTGAAGTAATTGGTAAGGATTATCCTATAATTATCTTAAGTAGTACGTCTATTAACTATCTCTTTCATCGCTTTTCTCACTTAGATAACATGGCTATATTCCATCTCCCTAGCGATCCGTACTTTCCCAACCAAGGAAATGATGGATGGCTCGATGCAGAGCCAGAAGAGAATCATGCAATTCCTTTAGATAATGACTTCACAGAAAACTTTCCGAAGGATTCTGACTCCGATCCAGAAGTCAATGATGTACCCCAAGTGGCTCCAATCCTGAACCCTAACCCTCATTCGACTTTTCAAGGCCCGACGCCTCTATAGTCTGAGAATTTGGGAAGTTGGAGTCAAGAGCAGGGTCAACCCTTACCCTACAACAGAGACCGAAGCTTCTACAACATAAGCGAGGGAGGCTCTGCAGACAGAATTCTTTCCATCTTGGTTCGCCAAGTTGCTCGAAATGTTGATCTGGGAATAACAACCATTCAATAGACCGTGGAGCTTGATGCGGACACGAACGCCAATACGGATCGTATTCGCAATCTCGAATTTGCTCATGGGAGGGCTATGAGAGACAATGAAGCTCTGTAGCAAGAAATGGCTGCAACTTGAGCTGAAGTCATATAACTCTGAGTACGCCAATCCATTTATGAAAGGCAACTTTTGGATGTGGAGCGTCAGCTGGCAGGTTTGAGGGTTCACCTGAGGGGTACCCATCGCAGTTGAAAGATGCCTGCACGCCATTCTACGAGAAATAATCCTCCGAGAAACTCAACCGCCACCTCCTCCACAATACGATCTCGTAGCTATCCAAGCTGTAGTGGCTATGACTATTTCGATAGCCTTAGCTCAATTCAATGCTATTGGTACTAGCGGAAGTGGAACGACTGTTCATTCGACACAAGGTGATGCTCTAGTGCGATCTAGAGAGTGCTCGTATAATGGGACTAGAGGAATCATTGCCGTCTCGCAATGGTTCGAGAAAACGGAGTCGATCTTTTAGATCTGCTCCTGTCCGGAAGGGAGCAAAGTGAAATTTGTTGCCTGCACCTTCGTGGACAGAGGCTTGACGTGGTGGAATAGCCATGTCAAGTTACTAACCCTGATAGTGTCCAATGCTATGGGATGGGAAGCTCTGAATGAGCTCATTATTGAAGAGTACTGCCCGAGGGGCAAGGTTCAGAAACTTAAACATGAACTCTGGAGCCTAACCATGAAGGGCTCCGACATAGTTGCCTACACAGCCAGATTTAGTGATCTGGTGGCACTATGTCCAAGAATGGTCCCTACTAAGGGAAAGAAAGTTGAGAGGTATATCTGGGGGATGGTGCCTCCATTTCAGGGGAATGTCTTAGCTTCGAACCCACTACCTTTGACAGTGCCGAGCGATTAGAACAGTGGCTCATTGATCATGGACTCTGCCCGCCGACCACAACAACAACCCTAGCCATCCCGGAACCATCTATGGCCGCTGACAACAAGTGGAAGTTATGGGATAACAATAAGAACAAAGCGGCACAGAACTCTCCCAAAAAGCAGCAGTTCGTTGTTGTTCATGCTGCGATAACACCTTCTGCGACTACACTAATGAAGCAGTATGCTGGAAGCTTTCCCAAGTGCAAAAAGTGTAGCTTCCACCACAATAGACCCCGTCAGGAAATACAATGCTCGAAATGCAACAGGAAGGGGCACACTGCCCATTTTTGCAAGTCTCCGTCAAGGCCAATCAAGCAAGTCCCTGGCATTGGTGTGAGTTAGGCTTGCTACGGATGTGGCGAGGTGGGTCGCTACAAGAGAAACTTCCCGAAGGTAGGGAACGCTAGTGGAGTAGGAAGAGTTTTGGCTATAGGTCACGAGAAAGCGGTAGCCGAACCTACAGTGGTCACTGGTACGTTTCTCCTCGATAACTCTTATGTATGAATACTATTTGATAGTGAATGGAAGAGGAGTTTCATGAACCAGAAATTTGCTCATTTACTTAAACAAAAACTACATGTACTTAAAGAACCATTCACTGTAGAAATGGCTAACAGAAAGACTGAGAGCACTAGCGGTATATACTTAGGATGTACTATAACTCTATATAGCAATTCATTTCCAATCAACCTCATGCCGGTCTCAATTAAAAGTTCCGACATCATTATTGGCATGGTTTGGTTGAGTCTTCATCGTGCTAACATAATGTGTTATGAAAAAGCCGTTCGCCTTAATCTACCGTCTAATGAAACTCTAGTTATCTATAGCGACAAACCCGACACGAACCTTCGTATCATCTCGAGTATACAAGCCCATAAGTGCTTACGAAAGGAATGTCATGCATTCATTGCTCATGCGGTTGATATGAGCCAAGATACGAAAGACATAAAGAACATCCTAAAAGTACACGACTTTCCTGACATCTTTCCAGAAGAACTACCAGGATTACCACCACAGCGTCAAGTCGATTTCAGAATCGACTTAATTCTAGGGGCTACCCCAGTAGCCAAATCGCCGTATCGTCTAGCACCAACTAAGATACAGGAACTATCCGGTCAACTTAACGAACTGCTCAACAAGGGCTTTATAAGACCAAGCTTCTCACCCTGGGGAGCATCGATCTTGTTCGTGAAGAAGAAAGACAGATAGTTCCGTATGTGCATCGACTACAGTGAACTAAAAAAGCTTACCGTCAAGAATCATTACCCTCTGCCTCGCGTAGACAATTTGTTCAACTAACTGCAAGGGGTGAATTACTTGTCAAAGATTGATCTGAGATCTAGGTATCATCAGTTATGAGTGCTAGAGGAGGATGTTCTGAAGACAATCTTCCAAACTCGTTATGGATATTATGAGTTCGTAGTGATCCATTCGGATTGACCAATGCACCCGTAATATTCATGGACTTAATGAATAGTGTGTGCCTCCTTACATGGATCAGTTTGTCATTGTATTCATCGATGACATACTTATCTACTCTCGAAGTAAGGAGGAGCATAGTCAACATGTATGTCAAGTCATAGAAACGTTACGATTAGAGATGATATACGCGAAGTTCTACAAGTGCAAATTTTCGATTCGAAGAGTTGAATTCTTGGGTCACGTTGTTAGTGAAGAGGGAATCCACGTGGAACCTTCCAAAATAAAGGCCATTGGGAACTGGTCAGCTCCGAAGACGCCTATAGAAATTCAGCAATTTCTAGGTCTCGCTGGCTACTATCGCAGGTTCATTTTGAACTTCTCTAGGATTGTGAAACCACTTACTACATTGACCCAGAAAGGCGTGGCCTTTGACTGAGAAGAGAAACAAGAAAAAGCGTTCCAAATGCTGAAGCAAGCCTTATAAGCCGCACTGATACTATCCCTCCCAGAAGGGATAGAAGACTTCTTGGTTTATTACGATGCATCCAACCAAGAGCTTGGTTGTGTTCTTATGCAACGAGATAAGGTCATCACCTATGCCTCAAGACAGCTAAAGACACACAAAGTCAACTACACCACACATGATGTTGAGTTAGGAATAGTGGTATTTGCTCTGAAGATCTAACGACACTAACTCTATGGTACAAGAAGCACTATTTTTACAAACCACAAGAGCCTTCAACATATATTTGATGAGAAAGAGCTCAATATGAGCCAACAACAGTGGTTCGAGCTACTCAATGACTACGAATACGAAATTCGTTATGATCCTAGTAAGGCCAAAGTAGTAGCTGACGCCCTAAGTCGGAACGAATACTTTGGTCATAGAGTCAAATCATTGACTATGACTATCCATTCACACTTGTCCACACAAATTAAAGAGGCTCAACTTGAAGCCTTGAAACCTGAAAATGTGGCGGGTGAATCCCTGAGAGGGATGCATAAAAACTTGGAAGTCAAGGGTGGCGGAGCCTTATATCTCATAGATCAGATCTGGACACCGAGGCACGGTAGGCTCAGAGACTTGGTCATGATCGAAGCGCACAACACTCGATATTCCGTCCACCTAGCTTCAAATAAGATGTATCTGGATCTCAAAAAATCATGCTAGTGGCCTAACATGAAAACAGAGATTGCTATCTTCGTGAGTAGGTGTCTTACTTGCGCCAAGGTTAAGGTTGAATACCACAAACACTCATGTTTACTACAGCAACCGGAAATACCGGAACGGAAGTGGGAGTGGATCGCAATGGACTTCATAACCAAGTTTCCCAAGACAACGGGTAGTCTCAATACCATATGGGTGATCGTAGACAGGTTAACCAAGTCCGCACACTTCCTCCCTATCAAAGAAACTGACAGGATGGAGAAACTAACAAGAACTTACATTAAGGAGATCGTACGACTGCATGGTGTTCCCATATCCATTATCTTTTATAGAGATAGTAGATCCACTTCATGGTTCTGGCAGTCGCTACAGGGTTGCCTAGGAACTAGGCTGGACAGGAGTACAACCTACCATCCACAAACCAACGGACAAAGTGAGAGGACTATTCAAACCTTAGAAGGTATGTTGCGAGCCTATGTGATAGAATTTGGGAAGGTGTGGGATACTTATTTAACCCTTGTCTAGTTCTCCTACAATAATAGTTATCACACGTGCATAAAGGCTGCTCCATTTGAAGCCCTCTATGGCCGAAAGGACAAGTTCCTGACAACACTCTCACAGGCTTAAGAATCATTCAGGAATCGATAGAGAAGATCGTTCAGATTCGTGAACGATTGAAAGCCTCTAGAGACCGACAAAAAAGCTAAGCAGACAAGAGAAGGAAACCTTTAGAATTCTAGGTTGGTGACCATGTTCTATTGAAGGTCTCACCCTGGAAGGGGTTGATACGCTTCAGAAAGCATGGAAAGCTAAATCCTAGATACGTAGGGCCTTTCGAGATTCTTGTTATAATTGGCCCTATAGCTTACAAACTCAAACTACCTCAAAAACTTAGTAACATACACCCTACTTTCCACGTTTCGAACTTGAAAAAGTGTCTGTCTGGTGAGATTCTTGTAAACCCACTCGACGAGATCGAGGCCAACGAGAGGCTCAACTTCGTGGAAGAACCAGTAGAAATCATGGACCGAGAGGTCAAGCAAACGAAGCAAAGCCGTATCCCGATAGTGAAGGTTCACTGGAATGCCAAGCGGGGACCTGAATTCACTTGGGAGCGCGAGGATCAGATGAAACTAAAATACCCTCATCTTTTTACTTAGTTATTTGTAATTTCCTAAACTCTAATTTCGGGACGAAATTGTCTCTAATGGGAGGATGGTGTGACAACCCGAAATTTCTATCTTGTAAATCCATTCAATTCAATAAAAAGTCAGACATGTTTCTTCTATCTTTTAGCATTTTTAAGGGTCCATTTGAGTGTTCAAAGCCTCGTACATTCAAGGATTGGGTGTTAGGAAGTATCTACTAGAGTTCATTGTGCAGCATTCAAGGCGGAAAACTCCATCCTATGGGGTTTACAGCCGTAAACTAGAGCTTATGGCCGTAAGCTCTTGTTTGGCCGTGAATTAGTATGTTAAGTATGATACTCATTTCTCTCTCAAGTATCATCAAGAACACTTCCATTTCTCAACAAATTTGTAAGTGATTCTTTCTATATTTGTTGATATACTTCTTGATCTAGTAAAACCCTATGATTTTATCCATGAATTCATCTCTTTTTGGGGTTAGATCTTCAAGAACACCAAGAACACACACTAGTTTCCTTGCGCCGTAAACACCCTTTCTAGCTTCGAAATCATAAGTATCCTTTCCATATACTTGTTATTCATTAGAAGCACATGTTTAGCATCTAATAAACAACCATTTAAGCATGATCATCAAGAGTTTATGGCCGTAAACTATTCATATGGCCGTAAACCCTTCATGTCATGGCCGTGAACACCATCTTGGCCGTAAACACACCCTTGTCTGGCCATGAACACCTTTAGTACTATCATATTTGATATTAACACTTCATTCCAAGTGTTTCCTAGTCCCTAAGACTGTTCCATTACATGATTAGTTGTTATATACACTAACTATATACATATATGTGTCATTATATGCTTAATCGGATCCATTTGTGCTCAAGACTTCACTTGACACTTAGCATCCTATATCGATCTTACATTCGTATCACTCACTACAGGTGAGTTCATACCCCTAAACTTATCTTTTAAATGATTTTAAATTCTTTTATGGGGGGGGGGGGGTGGGGAATGCAAGTAGAAAACATTATAGTTCTTGTATCAATCATATGTGATTAATAACTATCAAACAAGTTCATTTCTTTACACTTCAAAACTTTGTTATCAAACAACTATTTCAAAACATTTTATAAACTGGCATCAAATCATCCATAGCCATTCAAATGGTTAAAACATCTTTTATATGTTAAAACTCTTTTATATATACTAAACTCTTTATCAAACTCTTTTAAACTTATATATTTTCAAAAATCATGTCTATATAGATATAGTTATATAAATAAGGTTGAATGGGCTTAGGATTGATAACTCGCTTTATTTCTTATTCCTTGTTTGGTTGTGGACTTAGGGTATCGGTTGTTTATCCGAGTGTCGTTTGAATCTTAGTTATATATTATGTATATGTGTATGGCTATAAAAGTCCTTACATCAGTCCAGTACCTTTGGGGTAGAAAAGGTGTACAAACATGTTCATTCATTCAAACAACATTACTAGTAAACTATAATAGGTATATTTTAGAGGGTAACTACTCACCATTTCTAGAAGAATGAAACATACAAGAGCCAGTTCATACATGAGTCTGTTCAAACATACTATAACGAGAACAGAAAGAACATACTATAACGAGAAATAGAGAGGAGCATACTATACACTAGAGCAGAGAGAACATACTATACACTAGATCAGAGAGAGCATACTATACAAATACAAGAACACTATAACATTAATGTGAGCCACTACTTCATGGTATCGCAATATACTGTTGTGTCACGTTTTGTAAATAGAGTCTCCTATTGGGAGAGAATGAATTTGTGTATAGATCTGTATGAGATTGACCATCCTACACCTTGCTGCTAGCTACAGTGGGACCTGCAGGTCTACGGGTGATGAATGTCATACCATTTCGACATCTTTGATCGTCGTGTTTTATTAGTCAATCAAGTATGGTTATAATCTCATCACATTTTACCTTAATGAACAATTTCTTTAAGGTAGTTAGTACAATGGCATTTACTATATACAATACTACAGTATATTGTCATTTTCCCATTACATTCATATTGTGATCTTCTCACATAAACGTAATGTAATCTATATTCAAGGTAGTAATAGTCATACTTGGGAAAAACACTCACTTTTACAATAGAACAAACATACAGAATAGTAGGGTCTTAGTAGAAGACCACATTTCATTATAAATAGAAAAATAGGATTTTTGTAGGAGATACAAACATTTACATCAAACAGTTACAAACATTTACATCAAACACTTACAAACATTTACATCAAACATATACAAACAGTGACACTAAAATACTTATGAACTCACCAGCTTAAATGTTGATCTATACTTTCAAAATAAGTTGTATTCTCAGGTCACAAGTAGATAGGTACCCTAGACCAGGTTTTGAGAAAACGGAGTGTGTTCAAGAATCGTCTTTTAATTTGATTCATATTTTGGTGTCTTTCAAACTATACACAGAACACACTTGTATTGAATTATACTATTAATGAAATAGATGATATTGTTGCTTGTTTACTATTATGCATTGATATGATACTGTACATGACGTCCTCCACCCCAGAACATTTCCACCGTTCCGGTTTGGCGGTGTGATAGAGATGGTATTATACTTTATTTCAAATCTAAAACCTTTGATTATGTTTTTAAACAAATGTCGCTAGGACATATATAAATGTTATGTTGAAAAGATTCGACATAAGGAAATTCTATATGGAAATTTTAATTGCGTTCTAAAATTCGATTATGTGTAACATCCCGAGTCCAGGAGTGCAAGTTCGGGGTTCAAAGTGTAAATTTGAAGGGTAACTCGGCGAGTCCATGGGCTGACTCAGCGAGTAGGGTTGCGACTCAGGTTGCGTGTTAAGTGGCCAACTCGGCGAGTCCAAGGCTGGACTCGGCGAGTAGGCGATGAGTGAAGAAAACCGTAATTTCATGGTATGAGCCCTATATAAAGGACATTATACCCTCTCCTTAGCCTCCTTATGTTCCCTTGAAGTCTAGAAAACCCTAGAAGCATGATTGTGAAGGATTTGAGTGCATTTGAGCCTTAGAGAAGTGATTTGAAGGAAGATCTTGGAGAGTTAGGAGGCTTGGAGCAAGGGGCTTTGCTTGGATTTGGATTTCTTTGCTGTTGGGGGTTTCCTTTTGAGGTATTATCTCATTTTTGGGCTGCTATTCATCTAGATTCATCATTTTTGGGATGTGTGGGAAGTTTGGCTTGTGGTATATAGAGTTTGAAGGATACATATGAGGTTGCCACCTCAGATTTGGAATGTAGAAGGTCTAGAGTGCATTAAAGTCCCTGTTCTTGAGTGTTTGGTGAAGCTATCTTGTCCCAAACCCTAGCCCTAGAGTGTAAAATGACTAGATCTCTTTGGATTCACGTAAAGTTTGCCACTTTACGTGATGGATGGGTTGTATAAGGGCAGATCTATGTTTTGAATCATCTGCATGGCCTGAAAATCTTCTGCATGGGTTAAGATCTACAGGCACTCGGCGAGTCACAAAGGTGTACTCGGCGAGTTGCTTGAAGATGGACTGAAACTCGGCGAGTAGGTTGAAGATGGCCTTGGACTCTGCGAGTCTGTTCTTGGACTCGGTGAGTCTGGTCATGAGGTCCAAACTTCTTCTGCTGAAGCCATGAATCAGTGATTCATGGGAGGACTCGGTGAGTGAGTGCGAGGGGACTCAGAGTTGTGGGACTCGACGAGTCTCCGGGTGACTTGGCGAGTTGAGTCGTGGATTGGGGAAGTTCTGAGCATGGGGACTCAACGAGTCATTAGGTTGACTCGGCGAGTAGATTCAGTCAGGAGGATGACTGTGACTTTGACTTTAACCAAGGGTTGACCAGTTGACTATTGGGTTTTGAGCATTCTAACACTTCCTAAGTGTACATGCATCCCTAATAACCTTTGATCTATGTTTGTCTAATTATCATGCAAAGTTGAATTCCAAGGCTATATTCCTATCTAGCATACATGGGGAACAATTTTAACTTGAATGATAGATAGAATAACTTACCTTGTTGTTGCTTATGTTCCTTGAAACCTTATGAGCCTAGAACCCCAAGTGTAATGCCTCAAATGCTTCACACAACACCAAATGCTCTTGGAAAGACTTTTGAGAGAATGCACACTTCTTGAAATCGGCCTAGCCCTCTTGTTTCCTTAGTGTAGCCGATTTTGGTGGAGAATATGATTCTTATATAGTGTTGACACATCTAGGGTTACACCATGTAAACCCTAATGTGTGATGACTCTTCATTTCCATGACCCATGGGTTTTTAACTCCCATGGAGCATCCATGGAGCATCCTATGGGTGGAACCCAACTTGATAATCCATGGAGCCTGTTAGCCCACTATACAAGATATGGATGATTTACATAATCAACCCATATATTTAATTAGTTCTCTTTTGATCACTTAATTAATTCTAAATTAATTCTTGATCAAACTAATCAAATAATATTATTAATATATTAGAACTTATAATATATTAATAATCTCCAAGTGTTATTTCTCTCATTTAGTCTATCCAATTGCATGGTGCCATGCAACCCAAATGGACCATGCCGGGTCTGGTCACGTACATACCAGAAATAGTTATGGACTTAGACACCTTATCCAATAGTCTCCCACTTGGATAAGTCTAATAACTATTACTGCAAGTATGACTTTAGGAACCGATCGACAATCGTAGCTCTTTTCAACGTTTCTCGGAACTGAGAAGATGATGGTACGCCATTTAAGATAAGTGATCATATAATCCTCTGTTCTAGATATTAGTCGGACAAATACATGGAACAATGTCTTACTTATTGTCCAATAGTTTGTTTCCCGATTTCTGATTATTTTGACAAAGAACTTAATTAAACACATCAACTTAGTTCTGACCAGGCCCGGTACATAGGTCAAAACAAAATCATCGAGGGGCCCAAATGTCAGATTCTAATCCAAGAAGGAACAGATAAACTTCGACTCATATGTTTGTTCTACCACTCATTGAATTACACACAAGAGCACGATTTATAACATCGAGTTACCAATGCGTTTTCGTACAATCAATGCATAACCAACTTGTAAGTAACAAATCATATCTCTAGGTTTGAAGACTTATATGATATTACCGTCTCACGATCAGTCGAGATAGGATTCCATGAAGTGATTCCAGTGAGCGTGGGTTGAGTCCAATGGTCAGAGCTTATGAGCACTCATGATTGTTGTAACCTTGTCGAACACCTTAGACCTCTGCAACCAATCATGACAGTCTTGATTCATACCTACTTCCGACATATGACCGACTGTGGAGGTTTGAATAATATGTTATACCAAACAAAATTATTCTGGAAGTCAAAACATGCAAAAGAAATATAGTAAACGATTGACAAGAGATAACAACACTTTACTCATAAATAAAACACCTTTTATTCATCATCTAATGTCAATTACACTTTACAAATTTCGAGGTTATCTAACTACTAAATCTAATCTCATCCTTCAGCCCTATGCTCCGAGCATGCTGGAGATGCTTAACCCGAGTCAATCCCTTTGTGAGGGGATTTGGTGGGTTCTCATCCGATGATACCCTCTTTGCCACGGTGAGTCCTTCTTCTATTCGATGTCTAATAAAATGGTATTTTCTGTCGATGTGTCTGGATCTCCCGTGATCCCTTGGTTCCTTGGCTAAGGCAACAACGCTTTCACTATCACAAAAATTTCCATTGGCTCTTTAATAGCTGGTACAACTCCAAGGTCTCCGATGAAGTTCTTTAGCCATATAGCCTCCTTTTCCGCCTCGCTCGCTGCAATATACTCTGATTCGCAAGTTGAATCAGCTACTGTCTGTTGCTTGGAACTCTTCCAAGAAATTGCTCCTCCGTTTAGGGTAAAGACCCAGCCCGACTGAGAGCGGAAATTATCCCTATCACTCTGGAAGCTAGCATCACTATACCCTGCAACTCTCAAGTCATCACTCCCACCGAGGGTAAGGACCTAGTCCTTAGTCCTTCGTAGTACTTGAGAATATTCTTTACCGTAGTCCAGTGTGCCTTGCCAGGGTTCCCCTGAAACCTGCTAACCATGCTTAGGGCAAAGGCTACATCAGGTCGAGTACACGTCATAGCATACATGATCGCTCCTACAGCCGAAGCATAAGGTATTCGACTCATTTATGCTATCTCAGCCTCAGTGCTAGGGCTTTGTGTCTTACTCAATTTGGCGTTACTGTGGATTGGTAACTCTCCTTTCTTGGAGTCCTGCATGTTGAATCTTTTCAGCACCTTATCCAAGTAGGTACTCTGACTAAGTCCAATTAGTCTTTTACTCCGATCTCTCAAGATCCTTATCCCTAAAATATAGGCAGCTTCACCAAGGTCCTTCATAGCGAAACACTTCCCAAGCCGGGACTTTACTTCCTACAGGGTTGGAATGTCGTTTCCTATGAGTAGTATGTCATCCACATATAATACCAGAAAGCTAACTATACTCCCACTAGCCTTGACATACACACAAGATTCATCTTCACTCCTAGAAAAGCCAAATTCCTTGACCTTTTCATCAAAGCAAAGATTCCATCTGCGAGGTGCTTGCTTTAATCCATAGATGGATTTTTCAATCTTACACACTCTATTAGGGTACTCGCTGCTGACAAAACCTTCTGACTGACTCATGTAAACATCTTCAACCAACTTTCCATTAAGGAAAGCGGTTTTGACATCCATTTGCCAAATTTCATAGTCATGAAATGCGGCTATGGCTAACATAACCCTAATTGACTTAATCTCGGCTACTGGAGAAAAGGTCTCATCGTAATCCACTCCAGGAATTTGAGAGAAGCCCTTTGCGACCAGTCGAGACTTATAAGTGTGTACATTACCATCCATGTCGGTCTTCTTCTTGAAGATCCATTTGCACCCTATTGTCTTACGACCTGGTACATTCTCAACCAATTTCCAAACTTGATTTTCATACATGGATTGTATCTCGCTATCCATAGCCTCTTTCCATTTAGTAGACTCGGGGCCTGCCATGGCTTCCTCGTAGCTGTTAGGGTCATCTTGACTTACTAGTGTCCCATCACTAATAAGTGTCTCACCTTCTGCAGTAATATGGAATCCATAGTAATGCTCAGGTGCACTCCTAACTCTCGTAGAACGCCTCAGAGGTACAGATTCATCAATTGGCTCAACAGGAGTTTCCTCCTCAAGTTGAGGGCTAGAGTTTGAAGTTCCTTCACCACTTGACTCTTGAATTTCTTCAAGATCAATTTGCCTCCCACTATCTCCTGAGCTTATAAACTCTCTTTCTCGAAAGACTCCTCTTCTTGCTATAAAGACCACATTATCACTAGGTCTGTAGAAGAGGTAACCAAAGGATTTCTGTGGGTAGCCGATGAAAATACACCTCTCGCTTCGAGGTTCGAGCTTATCATGAGTCTCGCGTCTCACGAAAGCCTCGCAACCCCAAATCTTGATGTGGCTTAGTTTGGGTACTTTACCAGTCCACATCTCGTGAGGAGTTTTGGCAACTTTCTTTGTAGGGACTAGATTAAGGATATGGGAGGCAGTCTCTAAGGCATACCCCCAGAATGAGATTGGTTGCGAAGCTCGACTCATCATGGAACGAACCATGTCTAACAAGGTTCGATTATGCCTCTCAGTCACACCATTCAACTGCGGTGTCCTGGGAGGTGTCAATTTTGAGACAATCCCATATTCCCTTAGATAGTCGAGGAACTCTAAACTAAGATACTCACCACCTCGATCGGATCGAAGCATCTTAATGTTCCTGCCCAATTGATTCTCGACTTCCTGTTTAAATTCCTTAAACCTTTCGAAAGTCTTTGACTTATGCTTGATTAAGTAGATATATCCATATCTACTGTAATCATCAGTAAAAGTCAAATAATAACGATTAGCATCCCTTGTGGCATGTTTGAATGGTCCACACACATCTGTGTGCACAAGGTCCAACAAACCTTCACCCCTCTCACACGAGCCTGTGAAGGGTGACTTCGTCATTTTTCCAAGTAAGCATGACTTGCAACTATCATTTGACTTTAGGTCAAATGACTCCAAGACTCCATCCTTTTGGAGTTGGCCTATGCGTTTCTTGCTTATATGCCCAAGACGACAATGCCATAATGATGCTTTATCCAAGTTATTATTATAAGGAGAATCAATACACAAAACATTATTTCCTAAGTTATCTACAACATATACAACTTCATACACACCATCACAAGGTAATGCTTTAAAATAAAGAAAATTATTAAAGAAAGCATTAATCGAACCAACTTCATTATCAAATGAAAAGGTGAAACCTTGTTTATATAATGCATGAAAGGAAATAATATTTCTTGCCATTTCTAGCGAATAACAACATTTATTCAAATCTAAATTTAACCCACTACTTAGCGATAAAGTATAAACTCCAATCTTGGTGACAGGTGTAACTTTCCTATTCCCCATGATTAAGTTTATTCTTCCTTGCTCCACATTCTCACTTCTTCTTAGTCCCTGCAAGTCACAACAAATGTGAATACCACAACCGGTATCAAGGACCCAAGATTTCGAATGGGGTGAGTTATTAGAAATGATAGTGTAAATACCTGCATGATTGGGTTTAACTTTCCCATCATTCACATCTTGCTGGTATTTTGGGCAGTTCCGCTTCCAATGTGATTTTTCATGGCAATAGAAGCATTCAGCCTCTTTTGGGTCAGAAGAAGGAGTGACGAAACCTTTCTTGGTTCCACTTGAAGAAGAGCCATCAAGGGTCCTAACCTTGGTACCCTTCGAAGAACTCTTTCTCTTCTTCCCTCGACTTTTCCCGATTGCCAAAACCGGAGTGGAGTTTGGAGTAGGAGTGTTAACAACCGACTTCCCCTTAAGACCTGATTCTACGGTCTTAAGAAGTCCCTGAAGCTTGCTGAGTGTGACCTCTTCCTTATTCATGTGATATGTCATGCGGAATTGATCATAGCACGATGGTAAGGAGCGCAAAATTATATCTATTGCAAGCTCCTCAGGGAAGTTCACATTAAGCTTCAACAATCAATCCATATACCTTTGCATTTTCTGCATGTGGCTCGTGACGGAATCCCTGTCCTTCATCATGGTTGTTATCATGGAGCAGATGATTTCGTACCTCTCTTGTCATGCACTTTGATGGTATCTTTCCATCAAATCTTGGTGCATTTCATAAGGGTAGAAATCCTCATAGGACTTTTGGAGTTCCGCTGTCATTGTGGCCATCATGATGCATGCTAGATTCGTAGCATCCCTTTCATGTGCCTGAAAGTCAGCGATCTCCTGAGGAGTTGCAGTGGTCTCATTAATCTCCTTAAGCTCCTTGTCAAGGACATATTCTTTGTCCTCGTAGCGGGTAATCATCCTGATGTTTCTGATCCACTCATTGAAGTTGGATCCATCAAAAGTGACTTTCCCACACAAGTTCATAAGGGTAAAGGAGCCATTAGGATTAGAGCCACAAGCAGCATTGTTTGAAGACATCTGAAGGAAGAGGACAAGATTAGTTTAGATATTAAGAGAGTCCTTAATAAAACACCTAAATGTAATATTAAGGCTAGGATCCAATCACAATATATTATAACTTAGAAGAGGTATGACGTAATCCAAGCTATAACATATTTGAAAGGTAGGTGAATGACGATTCACCAATTTCCACCACGAAAACCGAAATATTAGATATTAGGTTTTGTGATTGGTTCTTAGAAATTCCTAGATTCTTTGAGATTCGATGAACTTTTCATAGGCATGTTTCGATCTCAAGTGTGCCCTCCAAGTTTTGTGACTGGGATACCGAGGATCAAAAAACGAGGTGTGAAGTAACCATGCAAATCACTTGGTACCCTTAAAGTTTATCACTCAATCCATGTGCCGGTAAACCACACACTCTCCACCGATACTATAATAAACCTTAAGTCACCGTTTACCTACCTTTTTAAGTCCAAGTTAGTGTGCCGGTTAACCACACAAGCTCCACCAACGACTTAGACAAAGTGTAAAGTGTAATTTCATGGATTAGCACCTTATTCACATTTTTCCTAAAGTAACTAAGATTGGGAATTTAATAAAACATTTAGTTACTTTACAATATTCATCATACTTTTAATGAGAATTTATAAGTCCTTGTCCTACCCGTTCGGCTAACGACCCTCCACCAGTCAAGCGAGCGGTGGGTGAGAATGGACACCCATTAAGTTGCCATTTTATAGGCAACAACCTTATACCCACCTTATAGACCGGCTTCGTGAATGAGGCGTACTAGCGGTAAGAAGACTTTGTTCTTATACATATATATATATATATATATATATATATATATATAATTATTAAATTATAATAATACAAGTATAAGGGTTGAATTTTAACTTTTAAAATTCTAAGGGTTGGAACTAAAGTTTTAATCAGACTTTACTTGTTCCAAAACTTGAGGGCAAGTTTTGTAACTTTCAAAACTTTTCATTTCTTGTAACTTATGAGTTTAATAGAGTAATAAAATGAAGACTCTTCATTTTTCTAACTCTTGTGTTCTTTTAATGGTTTTAATTCAAGTGTGACTCTTGGTTTTCCATAACTTGAGGACAAGTTATGGACTCCTTTAAAACACATTATGATCAAGAATTAATCTACGACATAGGTTACAAATAATTCCTATGATCATCTAAAACATCATAAGAACAAGAACACGAATATGAACACATTCATAAATCAAAATTACACTTAAAACTTTGTAATTTTGATAACTAGTTGTTGTAAATGAATTAGCAAAGACATTACACCAACTAAAACAAGTTTTCAAGTACCAAAACAGTTTAGGGTAATGTTTCTAATCCATTTCCAGCAACTAAAGTCGAAAATCTGCACTCTGTCGACCCTACTCGCCGAGTGCATTAACCTACTCGACGAGTCGGTTGAAGATACAAGTGAACTCGACGAGTCCCCCCATGGAATCGATGAGTCCAGCAGTCAGACAGCAAGTTTTTCGACTTTCTTCAACTTTTTAGCACAAATAACAAACAAACAAGCCTAGGCTCTGATACCACTGTTGGGTTTTGAGCATTCTAACACTTACTAAGTGTACATGCAACCCTAATAACCTTGGATCTATGTTTGTCTAATTATCATGCAAAGTTGAATTCCAAGGCTATATTCCTATCTAGCATACATGGGGAACAATTTTAACTTGAATGATAGATAGAATAACATACCTTGTTGTTGTTATGTTCCTTGAAACCTTATGAGCCTAGCACCCCAAGTGTAATGCCTCAAATACTTCACACAACACCAAATGCTCTTGGAAAGACTTTTGAGAGAATGCACACCTCTTGCAATCGGCCTAGCCCTCTTGTTTCCTTAGTGTAGCCGATTTTGGTGGAGAATATGATTCTTATATAGTGTTGGCACATCTAGGGTTACACCATGTAAACCCTAATGTGTCATGACTCTTCATTTCCATGACCCATGGGTTTGTAATTCCCATGGAGCATCCATGGAGCATCCTATGGGTGGAACCCAACTTTCTAATCCATGGAGCCTCTTAGCCTACTATACAAGATATGGATGATTTACATAATCAACCCATATATTTAATTAGTTCTCTTTTGATCACTTAATTAATTCTAAATTAATTCTTGATCAAACTAATCAAATAATATTATTAATATATTAGAACTTATAATATACTAATAATCTCCAAGTGTTATTTCTCTCATTTAGTCTATCCAATTGCATGGTTCCATGCAACCCAAATGTACCATGCCAGGTCGGGTCAAGTACATACTAGAAATAGTTATGGACTTAGACACCTTATCTAACATTGACTTCCAGGGGCATTTTGGTAATTGTTGGCTTTTGTTTTGAGTTTAGTGTTGATGTTAGCCAGTGGTGGAGATCGTATCAGTGGTCGGAGCATCTCGGTCTTATATTTCCAGTTAGCAGTTACGAGGTGAGTTATCCTCACTATATCAACAGGGTCTAAGGCACCAAGGCCGACCCTTTATCGGAATGTAATCCGGGTATTGTTGTTATGTTGTTGTTTACTATGTTTGCATCCTGGTAGTTAGGATGGTATTCATTAGAAACCTGGTTAAGGTCGGTATCCTGGTAAATAGGGTGATGCTATGCTAGTGGCCAGTTAGGTCAGTATCCTGCTTAGAGTATGTTGTGTTACATGATCTGCTAGATCGGTTTGAGATTGTATGCTTATGTGCACATGATTGTTTGAATGTGGTTTGGGTTGAGGTGGGACCTGCTTTGTGTTGTAGGCCAACATACCCAGGGCGGACCGGTTATTCCGAAGGCCCAGCGAGCGGTCCGGATAGGCTGTAGGCCCCACGAGGTCTGACCAGATGTGCCGAGGCTCGGAGAGTGGACCAGGCCGACTGAAGGCTCGGTACGGGTGGACCAGTCATATTGTAGACTCAAAGAGCGGACCAGGTGCATTGAACGCCCGATGCGGAAGTACCAACCGCACTGCAGACTCGATGTATATGGCTAGAAACGGAGGGTGGACCAGGTGGATTGTTGGCCGGTGCGGTGGACCAGTCACACAGTAGACCCGATATGCATGGGTATTTTGTGATTCGATATGATATAGTATGTTATGTGTGTGGTATATGTGGTTGGTATTTTGGGGGTATCTCACTAAGCTTTAAAGCTTACAGTTGTGGTTTTATGTTTTTTAGGTTCTTCAGGAGACTGTGGCAAGGCAAAGGCGTGATTGTACCGCTCCTCGTGTTTGTGTTTTATGATGTGGTTTTGGGAATACTCTAATAATAAATGTATTGAAAACCTTTTTGTAATAACATTATTAAAATGGGTTGGTTTTGAAAAGTTTAAAAATTTCTTGAAATTTTCGGTCGTTACAAGTTGGTATTAGAGCCTTGGTTTGAGTGAATTGGAGGAACATTCGTGTGAATCCAGTCTTAAATCAGGGAGAGTTTTTAAAAGAGAATTTAAAATGGTTTTCAAATTAAGTAAAAGGAGGACGCGGAGGTACGATTAGCCGGAGCCAGTAAGTAACCCCAAAATACCATACATGATATTTATTTTCGAGCTTTGATAGAACAACAGGCTAGTACTAGGCTAGGGATCTTCAGGATTTCATGATAATGTTGCCTGTTTTATGATGCCTGCAAGCTTAGGGTTTCCCTCTGTATGAGATATTTAGTGTTCCTCTAGGAGTGAGGATTGAGTGCTTGTTATGTATATTTGTCACTAGGGTGTTGTGGTAGTACTTCATACAAATATGGGTAGGTGTGGAAGGTAGTATGGGCCCGTACTACTGAAAGCACAGGACCCATACACGTATTAGGGAAACCATGACCTCTAGGGTTGAGTTGGGAGCTGGCTCCGGGGTTAGTGGGAAGTATCTGAGATTTTGTGGTGTTTTCAGTATGGTGGTCACGAGGCATGCTGGGAGCGGATCCGGGTCAGGATTGGGAGCAGGAGAGGGAGGTCAGGGCGGGTCAGTACTGCCCGAGGTTATTGGTCAGATGAGAACAGGCGAGTTGGATGCTAGGATTCGTGAGATCCTGCATGATGAGGTTGCTGCGTTGTTCCGGGCCGAGCTGCCAAAACTGTTTGGGTCGATCAAGACCGTCATGGTAGAGTATTTTGATGAGCGTTATGCGGCTCTCGCAGAGATGGCTGCCATGGCGGCTACAACGACTGTAGCAGCGGCATGGGGAGGAGCTGGTAGAGGTTTCCAATATCGGGACTTCGATAATACGAAGCCCCCTAGTTTTGATGGAGTTTAGGACCCGATTGTTGCTATGAGATGGTTGTCAGATGTGGAAGGGTGTTTCTTCACGTGTTCATGCCCTGCTGATCAGAGGGTGAGGTCTGCCCTGAACCTGTTGAGGCTTGAGGCAAAGGATTGGTGGAAATTGACCACGAGGTCATATTCGGATGCACAGAGGGCTATAGTTTCATGGGATTCAGTAGTGACTCGTTCAGCCAAAAGCGTGAGCTAGTATGAGTAAGTGGCAGACGTGCGGGGCGGGATACAGACCAAGAGCGATTGATTGTGGAAGGCCTAGGATCGGGCCGGGACTGGGTATATGGGATGGAGGTAGAGTTCGGAACCCCTATAGGGCTAGAACAGTATGCATGGGAGGAGTTTCCCGAAGGAGTAACTCGGAGTGTTGATTGTTAGTCAAGCGGTCTGGATAGACTAAAGGCCGGTAGGCGTACCAGTCAGGCCGAAGGCTCGGGGAACGGTCCAGCCATACTGAAGGCCCTGGAGGGCAGTCCTGGTCTACTGAAGGTTATGAGAGTGGTCCAGTTTCGCTGAAGGCCTGGTAAGGCAGTCTAGTCATGCTGAAGACTGTACATGTGTCGTTAGATCGGTGCGAGGAAATGGATTGAGTATGTCGCGATATGTTAGCGTTAGAAGGTCTGGCCCCGGATATTGATCATGTTTAGTGGAGGTAGTGCATGGATTTGAGAGTCTTCGCGAGTGGATTCAGAGTATGGGTGGTGCATGGGATAGTGGTTATGCCACAAGGAAACGGTGTAGTATTGGGTGAGTACCTTGGCACTTGTGGTAGTGTCAAGGCAGCCAAGTGGATCTCCTTGGTAAGGAAAAAGGAAAGGGATGTAGCTCCGAGAGGAAGTGTAAGTCACGAAAGTGAAATTAGTAGTGCGAAGTTATGATTGAAGTGTTTCATTTATGGTTATTGCGCAATGTGTGCAGCGGCGATATGGAATCACATCCGGTTTGGATGTCTGCCGAGGTTACGGAAGGAAATTCCGAGGTGTGTAAAGTCAAGAGACTCGTAAGAGATGCAGAGATGGTGTCTTGGATTCCCAGCTCGATTTTGGTTAAGAAATGGTGTATGTAGTGTTAATTCATCACGGGGGATGTTTGGAGGTATTGTCAGTGTATCAGGTTTTCCAACCCGAGGATGCTAGAGCCATTTCAGCATGTGTATGATATTACGGAGGGGAACTCAAGAGAGCTTCTATGAGATCAAGGGATGTAACATCCTGTCAGCATGGACTAGGTAAAGTTGAATTCAGATCGGGATTCTAGTGGTTCAGGGATTATCTCTAGCTCGTATGAGTCAAGTGAGTTTTGTGACTTGGAGCGAGCGAACTATCATGGAGTGATACTCAGTGGTTAGGTGTGGCTATCAGAGGATGAGGCCGGTGGCTGGCTTGAAGCGGGGGTCAGAACACCGCAAGAAGAGAGAAAGTTGGATTTCGAGTTTCGATGGCTGTGTTGTGAGGAATCTGGTCTGGTTAAGGCCAGGAGGTGCATTGCGAGAGTAGTTCTGAAGTTGTGTTGTCCTAGGCTTCGAGGACGAAGCCTAATTTAAGTGGGGGAGAATTGTAACATCCCGAGTACAGGAGTGCAAGTTCGGAGTTCAAAGTGTAAATTTGAAGGGCAACTCGGCGAGTCCACAGGCTGACTCAGCGAGTAGGGTCGGGACTCAGCTTGCGTGTTAAGTGGCTAACTCGACGAGTCCAAGGCTGGACTCGGCGAGTAGGCGATGAGTGAAGAAAACCCTAATTTCGGGGGATGAGCACTATATAAAGGACATTATACCCTCTACCCAGCCTCCTTACCTTCCCTTGAAGTCCAGAAAACCCTAGAAGCATGATTGTGAAGGATTTGAGTGCATTTGAGCCTTGGAGAAGTGATTTGGAGGAAGATCTTGGAGAGTTAGGACGCTTGGAGCAAGGGGCTTTGCCTGGATTCAAATTTCTTTGCTGTTGGGGGCTTCCTTTTGAGGTATTATCTCATTTTTGAGCTGCTATTCATCTAGATTCATCATTTTTGGGATGTGTGGAAAGTTTGGCTTGTGGTATTTAGAGTTTGAAGGATACATCTGAGGTTGCCACCTCAGATCTGGAATGTAGAAGGTCTAGAGTGCATTAAAGTCCCTGTTATTGAGTGTTTGGTGAAGCTATCTTGTCCCAAACCCTAGCCCTAGAGTGTAAAATGCCTAGATCTCTTTGGATTCACGTAAAGTTTGCCACTTTACGTGATGGATGGGTTGTATGAGGGAAGATCTATGTTTGAATCATCTACATGGCCTGAAAAGCTTCTGCATGGGTTAAGATATACAGGCACTCGGCGAGTCACAAATGTGTACTCGGCAAGTTGCTTGAAGATGGACTGAAACTCGACGAGTTGGAAGAACAACTCGACGAGTAGGTTAAAGATGGCCTTGGACTCCGCGAGTCTGTTCTTGGACTCAGTGAGTCTGGTCATGAGGTTCAAACTTCTTCTGCTGAAGCCATGAATCAGTGAGTCAAGGGAGGACTCGGTGAGTGAGTGCGAGGGGACTCAGAGTTGTAGGACTCGACGAGTCTCCGGATGACTCGACGAGTTGATTCGCGGATTGGGGAAGTTCTGAGCATGGGGACTCGACGAGTCATTAGGTTGACTCGGCGAGTAGATTCAATCATGAGGATGACTGTGACTTTGACTTTGACCAAGGGTTGACCAGTTGACTTCGAAGGGCATTTTGGTAATTGTTAGATTTTGTTTTGAATTCAGTGTTGGTGTTAGCCAGTGATGGAGATCGTGTCAGTGGTTGGAGCATCTCGGTCTTATCTTTCCAGTCAGCAGTTGCGAGTTGAGTTATCCTCACTATATTAATAGGGTCTAAGGCACCAAGGCCGACCCTTTATCGGATTGTAATCCGGGTATTGTTGTTATGTTGCTGTTTACTATGTTTGCATCCTGGTAGTTAGGATGGTATTCGTTAGAGACCTGGTTAAGGTCGGTATCCTGGTAAATAGGGTGATGCTATGCTAGTGAACGGTGAGGTCGGTATCTTGCTTAGAGTATGTTGTGTTACATGATCTGGTAGATCGGTTTGAGATTGTATGTTTATGTGCACATGATTGTTTGAATGGGGTTTGGGTTGAGGCGGGACCTGCTTTGTGCTGCAGGACAACATACCCAGGGCTGACCAGTTATTCTGAAGGCCCAGCGAGCGGTCCGGATAGCCTGTAGGCCCCACGAGGGCGGACGAGACGTGCCGAGTCTCAGAGAGTGGACCAGGCCGACTGAAGGCCCGGTGCGGGCAGACCAATCATACTGTAGACTCAGAGAGTGGACCAGGTGGATTGAAGGCCCGGTGCGGGCAGACCAACCACACTGCAGACTCGATGTATATGGCTAGACGCGGAGGTTGGACCAGGTGGACTGTTGGCTGGTGCGGCGGACCAGTCACACAGTAGACTCGATATGCATGGTTGTTCTGTGATTCGATATGATATAGTATGTTATGTGTGTGGTATATGTGGTTGGTATTTTGGGGGTATCTCAGCAAGCTTTCGGGCTTACAGTTGTGGTTTTATTTTTTTTCAGGTTCTTCAGGAGACTGTCGCAAGGCAAAGGCGTGATCGTACCGCTCCTCTTGTTTGTGTTTTAGGATGCGGTTTTGGGAATACTCTGATAATAAATGTATTGAAAACCTTTTTGTAATAACATTACTAAAATGGGTTGTTTTTGAAAAGTTAAAAAATTTGTTGAAATTTTCGGTCGTTACATTATGACTACGACATCCCTCTTCACAATTCGAATTGTGATAACATGGAAAATAAAAATATTATAGCAAAAGACTGAGAAAGTATCATGTCTTTCTGTTAGACATTATAAATTGCATCCCATATGCTTCAGGTATAGTATCGACTGCATATGTTATAGTATTCTCTTGTTCTAATTTTCCAAATGCCTAGGGCATTAAGAGGGAAAAAGGAATAGAACTGGATATGACTAACGTGGTTAAAAACTGTTAAGGACAATATAAGATTTTCCAAAGATTGGTCGCTTAAGGACAGTTGGAAGTATAGTAATGGATGGACCATATTGATACTATTATGAATAGACAATATTTTATTGATAATGAGCTATCGTGTGGCAAATACAGAATGTTTCCATATTGGGAGTTGAAGAATAAATGAGAAAGTTAGAAACTTTTATGCAAGAAGGATGTTCAAAGGAATGTACTTTGGATCTGAGACTTCATTTACATGGAATTGTCTTGTAACAATCTCCAAAGGAATATTTTGTAATATGGTTGGTCAAGTGTCTGTGACTTTTTGCACCTAGACGTTACAGAAGAATCATTGCATGATAGTTAAGAATCTAACACTTCCTAGAAGTGACAAGAATTTGAAATTATTACACTTGCAATAAAGATTTGGAATTGTGCAATGTGCATCATTGAAATGTTTTTCAATTGATCTATTTCAAAAATTCAGGACCATAGACAAACATAGTGTGCATGCTTGGAGCATGTCATAGCTATTGTTTTAATTGAAGTATTAAGTTGATAAACCGAAACATTATGCAATGAATAATGAGTAATAAATATGGCACTCAAGAGTTTTGGGGCCATCTTAGATTAGTATTATGCTTGCGTTTCACTTTTCATGTTTTGACTTCCTGAATAACCAGGTTATTCAAACCATCCAAAGTCGATCATACTTTGGAAGTATGTATTGAGGCAAGACTGTCATGAATGGGTGTGTAGTTTGTCTAGGTGTTTTAGACATAGCTGCAGTGTTCATGAGTACTACTGGAATAAGATTCGAGTATTGGATTCAACCCACGCTCATCTGAATCACTTCATGGATTTAATCACGAGTGACTGTGAGTCGATAATATCTTATATTCTTGTACCCAAGACGTGTGAGTTGTAGTTGCTAGTCAGTTGCACATTAACGTATGTAAACGCACCAATAACTTGGCGTTATAAAACATATTGATTTGTGTGATTTGATGAGTAAGTACAAACAACCATTTGAATCGAATTTTATCCATTCCTTTTACACCATACGGATAAAAGCGATATATGTGGGCCCCTCGATGATTTAGTGATGGTAACCCTAAGTGCTTGGCCAAGCTTGGACTGATTTGGTTTGTTCAGTTAGTCAGTCATCACAAATCAGAAATCGGGAAACAACAGATGGACAAAGAGAATGATTAAAATCCATGTCTCAGTCCATATGATATCTAGAATGGAGGAATATATCATCCCTTATCTAATGGACACGTCATTGACTAGGTCAGAGTTCGACAGTGGCTTTTAAGAGCTACAATTGCTAGTCGGGTTGTGGAGTCGTTCTTGCAATAATAGTTATTAGAATTATCCAAGTAGGAGACTGTTGGATTAGGTGTCTAAGCCTATAACTATAATTAGTATGTACATGACCCGTGAGTAGCATGGTTCATTTGGGTTGCACATCATCAGGACAATTTGATAGGATGGACTTTTGAGAAGATATTTATAATTTATTAATAGATTATAAGTTGTAATATATTAATATGAAATCATATTATTTAATTAGTATTGATCAAGAATTAGTTTGGAATTAATTTTGTGATCGAAAGAGACTAATAAAATATAAGGGGTTGATATGATAAATCATTTATTCTTATGGTGTGGGCCAATGATCCATGATTCCTTAGGTTGGGCTAAACCCATGTGATAATCCATGGATGATCCATCGAGGTTTAAACCCATGGACCTAAGGAATATGGAAGGTCATGCCCATTAGGGTTTACATATTGTAACCCAAATCATGCCACACTATATAAGAAGTCCCTTAGTACACTAGTATTCTTTGAGATCATTGAGCCGATTTTGGTGTTAGGAAACTCTCTCAAAAGTCATCATTTGTTCTAGGTGTGTTCTGATTCCATTTGAGGTGCAACACTTAGAGCACTAAGTTCTTAAAGGCCAAACTGAAGAAGTTCTACAAGTTACAACAAATAGGTAATTCTATAACTCACTTTTATGTTGATTATGTCTTTTGTACGCTAGTTGTAGGCTTAATGCTTTGGAAACAATATTGCATGTATAATTAGAGAAAACATAGATCCAAAGCATTTAGGGTTGTATATGCAACATAGGATGTTGTAGTATACCAAAAGCCTTCAGATCTACCATATCATCAGTCAGAGCAAGCATAGCAAGGTGCAAAATCGGGACTTGGTGATTGAGTTTTTCCTATTGTGAACTTCAAAGGTGATCATTTGTTCTTCCTTGATGTAGCAAGCAGATAAGTAAGCCTTTGACAGGAGAGACATAAGAACATTCTCCGATGTGGTCAAAGCTTTAACAAGTGGTGAGTATTTCAAACATTTGACAATGGGTAGCATGTAGTTGTCGTACTTTAGAGGATCATGATCCAAAATCAAGATTTGATTAGACTTGATAGCAAGAAGTGTCAACTATTTGGATTGATCTTGAACGGATAGGATTTCAAAAGAACCATCTATTGTTGATTTATTAGAGAAAAAGATGAACAATAGAGAGGTTTAATCGCCGGAACTCGTTGAGGGTTTTTGAAAGCGGTAATAAGAGTTGAATCGCCAAAATCATTTTATACAATGTGATTGGAGAGAGAAATATGTACGTATGATGTATCATTTACTGAAACGTCGCCTAAAAAGACGCGATGTGACAACTGTTGTGTCAGAAAAAGATGGGAGGCAGCGGATAACCAAAGATAAAGAAATAAAGCAAAGCATATGTGTGGGATTTTAGTGATGGCTTGTTTAAGACATAAAATCGTGGATCCCGGGCAAAGATCTCTTCCTTCCAAGTTAAGAGAGAGTTATAAGTGTCCTGTAGTTCCCCGTTGAATGAAGATCATCTGTTTATGAAGAAATAGTGAAATGTATCTTTTTAAAGGTCTTAATGGGTGGTCCTATCTCCAACGAAACTACGAAACTTTATATAAGTCTTAAAGTTTGAATGGAGTACTTGTTTGACCAGTGTAGTCAATTGAACAAGTAGGTTTTGGAATTATGTTAAGTAATATGGATTCGCTTTGAAATCTCAAAAAAAAAAACATGGATCTATTTGGTAGAAATGTCTTAGGTCTAGAGCATTTCATTAAGATCTTGCAAAAATAAAAAGAGATTTCTTGGTACATACCACAAAAGTGGAGTTTCGTTAATTCCTTGATGAAGAGTCTAGAACATGTAAGTTGTTCACCGTCAATTCGTATAAGTGTGTTGGATTTTGGGTTTTACTCAATTCGTGGTGATAACGAATTGAAGATAATAAACACATAATTTGTGTAACCATAAACCTCAGTGGTAATAACTGAGAATCTCGAGGGTTTCATTGGTGAATGCGAAAGTAGTGGAGAAAAGTATGAGGTGGTTCCAAAGAAAACGGTGTACCTCTGCTATGCGAAAGTGACCAAGCAGTGAACTCTTAACTCATAATGAGAAGAGTAAGGTAGCTTGAGACTTAGATAAAAGAACAACCTTATTGGGAAGAAACGATTGGTGTTATCAAATCATTAAGGCTTCAACATAGAGTTATTGAGGCTTCAGACAACATGATACAACATGCTTCTAGGGACACTTAACTAGTACACATATAAGAAAATTTATACCTGCCCTATCATTTGTAATTGAGACAATCAAGAGTCTTGATATGAAACCTGCTCAATAATCCATCGACTTTAAAATTTTGAAATAAGTGAAATAAGAGAGACAAAAACAAAGAAAATATTTTAATATTTTGATTATATAAAATTAATAAAAACGAAAAGAAATAAAATAAAAATAAAATAACATAAATAAAAATAAAACAGAGAAAATAAAATAAATTAGAAAGGAATAAGAAAATAAAAAAGTTACACAATACACAAAAGGATAAATAAGTCTTCAAACCACGAACGAACAGTTGATCATGAGAAACTTCACGTTTTCGTATGAAGTTGCTGGATAAAAAGATAGTTGCGAATTACTGTGAGCATTCACACCGATTCACGGAACAAAAGATGACTGTGAATTACTGTGAGCGTTCACATGACGTCCTATCGGCTGCGAGTGCAAAAGCGTAACTAAAATTGAAAGTGTCAATGTGAAAGAGAAAGTGATTTTGGAATGGGTTGAACTTCCATCATTCCTAAGCCTTGAAGAATATTATTGAATGTTGATTCCGGTAAGGCTTTTGTGAATATGTCAGCTAACTGATCAGCAGATCTAACAAAATGTATCTCAACATTACCATCTTCTACATGAAATTTGATGAAGTGATACATCAATGCTATATGTTTCATTTTTGAGTGTTGCACTGGGTTGTGACAAATGAGAATGTCACTTTTGGAGTCACAATATATTGGATTTGTTTCATGTTTAGGCCATAGTTACGAAGTTGAATTTGAATCCATATGACCTGGGAAGTGCATGAGGCGGCGGCAATGTACTCGGCTTCAGCTGTTGATAGGGAAACACATGTTTGCTTTTTGGATTGCCAACTGACTAGTTTACCATCAATAAATTGGCACCCTCTAGTTGTACTCTTTCTATCTAACCCGCATCCTCCAAGATCAGCCTCCGAAAATGCTTGCATAAAGAAACCAGACTTTGATGGGTACCATATTCCAAGTGAAGATATTCGTTTCAAATACCTGAATATGTTCTTGACAGCAACCGTGTGAGGTTCTCGAGGATTAGCTTGAAACCTGACACAATAACAAACAGAAAACATGATATCTGGTCGACTAGTAGTTAGATACATTAGAGAACGTATCATTTGACGATAAAGCGTCATATTTGCAGCCGATTTTCTCAAGATGGAGTTTGTTTCGTTTCGAATCCCATTGGAACTTTCACCTTTGAGTCTCCCACCATTCCAAACTTAGCAAGCAAGGTCTTCGTATAAGCTCCTTGATTTATAAACATTCCTTCCTCACTCTTCCTTACGTTCAAGCCAAGGAAAGAGTTAATCGAACCCATGGAGCTCATCCCAAACCACGTTTCCATCAATTTTCGAAACTCAATAGTTAAGCTTGGGTTAGTAGAACCGAAAATGATGTCATCAACACAGATTTGGACGATCATCAAGTGGTCACCATCTTTCTTGCGAAAGAAGGTTGGGTCGACCAAAACTTGTTTAAACTTAGCCTATTTCAAAAAAACGAGTATGACTTTTGTACCAGGCTCTTGGAGCTTGCTTCAGAAAATATACCTCTTTGTCCAAAATGTAGCAGTGATTTGGATACTTTTCATTTATGAAACCAGGTGGTTGTTCCACATACACTGTTTCTTCAAGTTCCCCATTCAAGATTGCACATTTGACATCTATCTGGTGTACTTGAAAATTCTTGTGAGTCGTATAAGCCAAGAAGATACGAACAGATTCCAACCATGCAACTAGTGCAAAGGTTTCTTCATAGTCGATACATTCTTCCTGGAAATATCCCTTGACAACCAATTGTACTTTTTTTTGTATGATGTTTACCTCTTTGTCTAACTTATTGCGAAATACCCATTTGAGACCAACAATAGAAGCATCCTTTGGAGTGGGAATAAGTCATGAGACTTTATTTCGTTCAAACTCATTGAGCTCCTCCTACAGAGCTTTCACCTAATCTAATTGATCAAGAGCAATTTGAACGTTTTTAGGTTCAATTTTGGAGATAAACGAATCGAACATGCAATATTCTACTTTAGAGAATAGTTTAGTTAGCTTCGCCTTTTGTTGAGCTCTCGTAAGAACACATGGAGATGAATATCCAATGACTTGAGATTTTGGATGGTCTTTGGTCCATTTTGCTAATAGAGGGTAATTTGGATCATATGATGGATTCATTTCCGCATTCACTTCTTCAAGTTCTGATTGTACATCCAAATCATCATTCACAGTTCCATTCTCCCCCTCGAATGATGTATGATTGCCCTCTTCTGGATTCGAACTCTCCCCCTAGAAAGGTGGTTCTAAGCGAACATTAGGGATTTCGATCTCCTCCTGAACATGTGTATAATGTGAGGAGGCTGAGGGTGAACCCTTCCCCTGGACTGTAGCATTCACATCTGAAGATTGCAATGGACCTTCATTGTCTTTCAAAGTTGGATTCTCCTATTCCATTTCTTTAGCAACATCATCTATGATTTTCTTCAGTTCATCTCCTTTGTTGTCAGCTGGCGTGGACCCAGACAAAATTACTTTTTCTAGTTCTTCGAAAAGATTCAGAAATTCATCGTAGATAGTAGAGAGAGGAATTGTTGTAGCATTCTCTTGTGGAAAGATCTCCTTCGTTTGGCTATCATCTTCAGAATCATCTTCAAATTATTATCATCAAATGTGACATTATAGGTTTCTTCAATATTTTTTGACCTTTTGTTGATAACCCTGTATGCTTTGTAGGTCATCAAATATCCCAAAAAGATACCCTTGTCAGCTATCGCATCAAATTTGTTCCTTTGTTCTTTAGAGTTGAAAATGAAACACTTGGAACCAAACACATGGAAAAACTTTACGTAATGTTTTCGTTTGTTTATGATTTCATAAGGGGTGACAGAAAAATACTTGGTGAGAATTGTTCGGTTTTGGGTGAAGCATGTAGTTCCTATCGCATCGACCCATAAGTAGAGAGGCAGATTCGCAAAACAAAGCATGGTTCTCACAGCTTCACATAGGGAGCCGTTTCGCCTTTCGACGACTGTGTTCTGTTGTCGAATATATGGAGCATAAAAGTTATGTGTTACTCCTTTCGCAGTTAGAAACTCTTAAAACACTTGGTTTTTGAATTACAACCCATTCTCACTGTGAATGTTATGAACTAGCTTTCACAATTGTAATTCAATGTGTTATATGAAGTCTTTTAACTTTGGAGTGGCTTTAGATTTCTGCTTAAGAAAATACACCAAAGTGAAACAAGAAAAATCATCTACAATAACAAGAATATACTTATTACCACTAATACTTTCATTTGCAGAAGAAACACAGAGGTTAATGTGCAGAAGTTCGAGTGGCTCAATAAGTTTCATATTCACAATAGTTGGATGACTCTTCCTTCTTTGCTTCCTCATTTCGCATGCAGCACAGAGATGGTCTGTGTCGTATTTCAAGAGTCGAAGACCTCGCACGTGATCACCAAGAACAAGCTTCTTGATATCTTTGAACTTTAGGTGCGAAAGTCTATGATGCCACAACCAACTATCATCTGTAGGCGCTTTTGTTAGTAGGCAAAGGGCAGGCTTCCCTCGAATAGGATGCATGTTCAATGGGTACATTTTTCCTTTGCATTTTGATTTTTGAAGAACATGCTTCGATTTCTTTTCGAGGATTTTAGAACCCTCATCATCAAACGAAACTTTCGATTATGTGCTCACAACCAATTGCGAAACACTGATTAGCTTGTGTTGCAATCCTTCCACATATGCGACCTTGCAAATTGAAAACTCTCCATTAGTGATCATCTCATATCCTTTAATTTCTCCAAGTGAGTTATTTCCATAATTCACTCTTCCACCGTCTTCTAGTTCTCTATAGTCTCGTAACTCTTCCTTCCTTTCTGACATTTGACGTGAGCAGCCACTGTCGATGTACCATTCTGAGTCAAACTGCTCATCACTTATTACATGAGAAAGTTAAGCAGATTTAGTAACCCAAAGTTTTTGAGCCCTCGTGAGTTTTTCACAGGAAAAGAAATAGAAGGATCAACCAGATATATTTTTTTTAATGAGGTTGTTTTATCTTTCTTTGTGATTTTAAAAAATAGTAATACTATAGTCATTTAAGTTCGCATCCTTGGTGGATGGTTTCTTTTGATTATTCTGGATTTTCTGCTTAAAAGCCTTTTTATGAACTTGCTTAAGGTTAGCTTTAGATCATTTCAAAGGAACATTAGACTCCGAAATCATCTTTCCTTTGCCTTTCACATCTTGTGAAAATTGACTGAATTTGAAACATTTTTGTTAGATAGGTGTGAAAGTTGATTTTCTGCATAGGATTCACTTGATTTTGAAAAGATGAGTTTTGACAAACTTTTTGTTGTGAAACCTTAGGTGCGTGATTTTGTTGAAAGATCTTAGGTTTCGTAGATGAAGAGACTTTCGCCTTTTGGATGGACTTTTTCCTTATAGACGAAATTGGGATTCCTATACTCTAGAACTACTTTCTCTCATTAGTATTCTTGTTATATCTAGCATTTATTTGGTGTTTTTGAGCTGCAAACTGCTTTGATGATCTGAGAAAATTGACCTTAGGTTTTGGCTTTTTGGTAGGGGTTTCGGTCCGATTTGATAATGTATCACTTGGAACACTCTTAGTTCCACTTGGACTTCCCTTTTCGTAGCTTGAATTGACTTTATTTTGGTGTTCTTCTATGTATCTGCTCTTTGTTCTCCATGAGGTCATTTCAGATAGACCTTTGGTTTCGTTTGCATTGTCGATTAGAGCAGACCAGAAGTACTCATCACATCCATCTTTATTGTCACCGACTATGGACATTAATTCAGCATTTTTATTTTTTTTCAAGTACTTTTGTTGGAAAAACTTAGTTGGGAACAGTTTGGACTTTAGGAAAAAACAGTCTCTTTTTCTTTTAAAACTTCAGGTTTATCTGGAAATTCGTGCGAACCCAACTGAATCCTCGGAAATTAGGACTTTCGTACGGACATGTTTTTTTTAATGAACTCGGAACAGTCAACCTCATCCTCCAAAGAGATTTCACTCATATCACTTTCATTGTCAAATTAAGAAACATTTTCAATATTAAGTTTGTTTTTGAATTCAACTTAGTGCTTAGAGAGTCAAGTTTTTGCACAGTTTCAGATTTAATTTGCTTTTTGTCTTTCTCATCCGAAAGCTATTTGAGCATGTTTTTATGCTCTTTGGAGTTAATGAATGATTCGATTTTGTCTAGTGCAATTCGGTATGCATCTGAAGTTTCATCAGATGAGACAATGGATTCGCATATGTTACAGTCAACATCAATTTCATCCTCTTTGAATTCGAGGAAAGGTAAAACCACTTTGTGAATTTTTCATCAATCCCACAACTAAGATGCAACTGAGTGATATTGAAGTAAAGTCTTTTGGCAATCAAACAAAAAATATTACACTGTTTTAAAAGACTCAAATTATCTCTTTGTAAATAAATTGACTCATCCCTAGACTTCGATAAATCGTACTCAATCTTCTTTATCCATATGCATCTCTCCTCACTCTTTGATGAAACCCTGCTGACTTGATTGATTAGGTTAGAGTGTGTTAAACGAGTTCTTTTTAAACTATCACTAAAACTTGAAAACATTTAGTTCTGTTTTGTAACAAGACAACGAAATATTTAGAGTTTCGAGAATACAATTTACTTTGTTGATGACTTGCTCGCATTCGCTTATTTGCTCAAGGACAGTCTTTGCAGCGAAGCAGCTATCAGAAACACGATCTGCATCAGTGGTGTATCCTTTCTGTCCTAACGCATCATTCATCACATCATACATCTTCCTCCAAACAGTGAATCTTCTTCCTTCGCAACAAAACTTCTCCCATGAGTAGGCCTACGACGCTCCTCATCTTCGGAGTCAATAAACCAGACTTCAACCCTGCGAAACTCGTCATCAACATCGTTTTCCTGCACAATCAAAGCATGCATAGAGTTATCAACATTCTTTTTCTTTATTATCTCCTCGATATTTCAGAGATGGTAAGTATTATCACCTTCCCATTCCTTCTTCTAATTAAACCTTTGTAGCATACAATCATATGGTAGGTGGTTCTTACCATAACAGTAGTTACAATCATAGTTAGAATCACCCATGAGCTTCTTTTCCTTCTTTTCTTCTTCTTTCTGAGAATTTATTGCATTCTCCTCTTTCACTTTCTCAGAGTTGTAGCTTCCTTGCTAGTTTTGGTTCTTATTCCTATTGAAGTTCTTCTTTGTGAACCTCCTTGGGTTAGACACCATCATTGCGAACTCTTCTTTAGAAAGTTCACAATCTGAGAGATCAAACTTTAAATCCTCATCTTCAGCAGCTTTCGTACCTTTAGCTACCAGTGCCAGCGAACCTACTCCAGAAACAATTTTTCCTTCTTTTGTCACTTTATCCTCATGTGACCGAAGGATACCAACCAGCTTAACAAGCATGTAGTTATTAAATTGCCCATGTGCTTTAAATGTAGAAACAACAGGTTTCCATTTAGAACTCAGACCATTCATGAACGTGAATTTTTGCTCGATAAGCACATGTCCAATTTTATGTTTCAACATCCTGTTGAGAAGATGATTGTATCGATTAAAGGTCTGATCTAAACTTTCTTCGGGCTGTTTCACAAATGGTCCAAACTCTGACAGCAGTAACGTTTGAGATGAATGCTCCAGATCAACATCAGTGGAGTACAATTCCTTAAACCTGTACCATATACCTTTTATTGTATCGTATGAACTAACCAAACCAAAGGTGTCTGGTGGTAGGGCAAACCTAAAGATACTCATTGCCTTGACATAACTGATTAACTTTTCCTTCTCATCTTGTGGAACATCCTTATGTTCAAGAAGAATCTTGTTATAATCACACCGAGTTTTAACTTCTCTTCCAGTTCCTATATGAACAAACGCCCCAAGTGTGATGGCATCCCAAATCAGATAGCCGTTGTCTTCCAGACTAAGGACATAATCTTCAAAAAGTGGCCCCCAAACTTCATATTCACTAGGGAATAGGATAGGAATCCTTGTTGTGGATCCAATGCCGCTTGAGAGATTTATTGAGTTAACGTGAGAATCATCTGAATGCTGTGTATTCAACAAAACATGTATGAGTCAGATGTGTAAACAAGATTAGGGTAATATTAAGATCAAAATCAGTTTCAGTAGATGAACAAATGATGATGATGGCTGATACCAGATCCAGTAATAGCAGAAATCGTAAAAAGCTTCTTTCAACAAATTATGCGTATAAATTACACAGTCTCCTGCTCTGATACCAATTGTTGAGATAAAATCTCTAAAGATCGAAAGATTCAAATAGGTAATCGTAAACAAGAGCACAAGAATGGATCAAAATATGCTAAAGGATTCAAAGTCAACCCTCAAAAGAACTCGATAAAGAATTGCTATTGTAGAGGCGTGTAGGGTTACAATGCTATTTTCAAAGTTACAAAAATGGTGCATGTATGCGCCTTAAATACTATATCCCTTGTAATAAATGATGGGAGGACAAGCCCAAGCCCGTTTACATAAATGGGCTAATTAACAAAATACAATGACGCAACACTAATTCCCAACAACATATAAGTTAAACATTCATCGGGCTTGCCCCGACATCGGACTGAAGCCCGGAACATATAACACATAACATATAAGCTAAACATTCCTCGGGCTTGCCCCCAGCATCAGACCGAAGCACAAAACATATAGTCACACACGTGCAAGAATCACGAAGACATCAAGCAAACAAACGTTCATCGGGATTTCCCTGGCATCGGAACGAAGTCCGAAAACATATAAACTACATCGGGCTAACCCCGACATCGGACCTAAGTTCGGCGTATGCTAATATACATAAACGGGCCGACATTGGTTCCTTCGACCCATTCCAAGTGAATGAAAACTCACCTCAAATGTTGAGTGAAGTAGGTGAACATCTCTTGCAACCGGCTCTAATCATTCCCTATCCAAAACAACCCCTTACATACCATTCCTTACATCAAGACCGCTTCATAGGTCAACCTTGGTTAAAGTTAAGGTCCAAGCCAAAGTCAACGCTCAGTTAAAGTCAAAGTCAACAGTCCAAGTTGACTCAACTCATCGAGTCATCCACCTGACTCACCGAGTTCCCTTGCTACTCGTAGCCATGATAGAATAAGTCAACTCATCGAGTCCCTCCTCAGACTCGTCGAGTTCTACCCTATTCAGAATCGGGACAAATTGACTCAACTCGCCGATTTCCTCTATGGACTCAACGAGTTCCTTGGTCTGTTTGGGACATGTTAATGGATTAAGCCCCTACTCTTCAGATCTAAGCTCCATGCTTCTCATATATACCGAAAATGCCCTTTTAAGGGTAAAGTTTCCAACTTTACCTGTTAATACCTTTACTCAATGGGTTTAGCTCAAACCCTAACTCCTTAGGACCTAGATCTTGGTGCACAAGCCATCCATACTCCAAACTAACGCTTACAAACAGAGATCTAGACCCTAAAGACTAGATGAACAAGTAAAGCTTCCACCTTTCTCTACATGCATGGCCTTTTGAGCATAAAAGGCCAAAATGACACTCTATGGATTGCACGGGGCTTTAATGGCCATAAACTTTGCACCTTTATGCCATGAAAGCCCTACATGATTCTAGATCTGAAGGTTTACTTACTTGGGATGTCCATATCCCAAAGATCAAGGTTCTTGGACCAAATACCCAATAACGTGATAATAAAGAGATCTAAGAAGCTACTAAGCCAGTTTGAGACTTGATTATCGGAAAATGATGAGAATGAAATGGATTCTCTAGAACTACTAGCTTCTTCTTGAATCCCCAAGCTTCTCCTTCCTTCACAAGCTTCAAAACCCACCAAGATTCACTCAAAAATGGATCACAAACTCACAAATGCATTAGGGTTTCTGAATCTAGGGTTTGGGACTTGGAGGCTGGAAATGAGGCCAGCAAGTGGGGATTAGAATGCTTAAATAGGATGCAAAACCTCAAAATTGGGGTTTCATCCTAGCAACCCTACGCTTTGAGTTGAGGCTCTCAACTCATCGAGTAGGTGACTTAAAATCTTGCTTCATATCTTGTTTCTACTCGACGAGCTTGGGGCTCCCAACTTGTCGAGTTGCTCTACAAAAGTGAATAAATTATAATCAAATGTGTATCAGGGACTTGGTGTTATAATTCTCCCCCACTTGTCTTAGACTTCATCCTCAAATTCTGTTGTCGTGGGAAACAACTCCAGGTAGTGCTCCTTCTTCTCCTCCTCGGGCTCCCAAGTCCACTCTGAGCCCTTGCGGTGCTGCCATTGCACCTTTACCAGCTCAAACCTCTTGCTCCTCAGCTCCTTCTTCTTCTTGTCGAGAATAGCTACTGGTCTCTCGATGTAGTTCAGGATCTCATCAACTTGTATATCCACTAGAGGCACAACTGCGGAGTCATCCACTAAGCACTTTCGTAGCTGGGAAACATGAAAAGTGTTTTGAATCTGACTGAGCTCTGCTGGAAGATCCAATCGATACGCCACCTTGCCCCTTGGGGCATAACCCTAAAAGGACCGATGTACCTGGAACCCAACTTGTCCCACTTCCTGAGCCATATGATACCTTTCCAAGGTGACACCTTCAAGAGAACCATGTCGCCCACCTAAAACTCTAAGTCTGAACGAAGCTTGTCAGCATATCTTTTTTGCAGACTCTAAGCAGTCTGGAGCCTGCTCCATACTTGATGGATCCTCTCAGTGGTCTTGAGTACTGCCTCCATACTCCCTATGACCCTCTGACCGACCTCTCCCCAACAGATTCGGGCCCTACAATTTCTATCATAGAGCATCTCCAAGGGAGGTCGATCTAAGCTAGTGTGGTAATTGTTGTTACATGAAAATTCTACTAACGAAAGATACGTATCCTAATGGCCATCAAAATACAATACACATGCACGTAGCATGTCATCGAGAGTCTGAGTCCTTCTCTCGTTCTGCCCATCCGTCTGAGGGTGGCAATCAGTGCTGAAGTGGAGACGAGTACCCATCTCGTTGTGAAACAACTTCCAAAATTTGGAAGTGAAATGAAAATCCCGGTTTGACACCACTGAGACATGCACTCGATGTCATGACACTACCTCACATACATAGATCTCGGCCAACTTCTCAGCAAATACACTCTCTTGGATCGGAATAAAATGAGCACTCTTGGTGAACTAATCCACAATGACCCATATCGAATTTAATCCAGGTGCAGTCCTGGGAAGCTTTATGATGAAGTCAATAGTGATGTCTTCCCATTTCCACATGGTAATGTCTTACAGTTTCATCTTGTCGTGTGGTCGCTAGTGCTTGTACATGACCTTCCTACAGGTCAAGCATCACTATACATACCAAGCTATGTCCCATTTCTAGCAAGGCCACCCGTAATCAAGGCGAAGATCCATATACATCTTCGTCGCCCTGAGATGGATGGTGAACCACGACTTGTGGGCCTTATCCATCAGAACTTGTCGTACTCCGCCCCAATACGGAACATGCAGGGTCAACAACCCACGGTTGTCATAATAAAATGAGACCACTTGGCCCACGATTCGCTCATACTTTCAGCGCTCTTCCTTTAGGCCCTTGACATGTGCCTCTCTAATTTGCTCCAGCAATGAGTAATCACTATCATACTCAAACATATGTCTCGAATCAGAGCCACCACTGCCTTGCAGATCAGAGCATCCACCACTACATTGGCCCTGCCCAGGTGGTAAAGGATCTCATAGTCATAGTCCTTCACCACATCTAATGATTAACATAGGCTCATGTTCAGTTTTGGGTGATCCATGAGGTACCTGAAACTCTCGTGGTCCGTGTAAATGGTACAACGAACCCCATAGAGGTAATGCCGCCAAATCTTGAGGGCGAAAACCACAACCCCCAGCTCTAAATCATGCATCTGATAGTTTGCCTCATGAGGCTTCAAATGCGTCGAAGTGTAACCTATCACATGACCCAACTGCTTCAATACCATACCCATGCCCGTGATCGAAGCGTCACAATAAACCACGAATTCCTCAACGCCCTCTGGATAAGTTAGAATTGGTGCCTTGCATAACTGTTTTCGGAGAGTCTCAAAGGTTTCCTGCTGCTCAGGCCCCTAGCAGAATGTCACTGATTATTGGACAGTTGGGTCAAAGGAACAACCATCTTGGAGAAATCCTGGATGAATCTCCAATAATAACCCGCTAGACCAAGAAAACTCAAAATCTCAACTGGAGACCTCGGAACCTCCCGCTGCATCACGGCTTCTATCTTGGCCGGATCGACCAAAATGCCCTTCTGGTTGAAAAGTTTCCCTAGAAACTGCACCTCGCGCAACAATAACTCACACTTGGAGAACTTTGCGAAAATTTTCTCCCTCCTCAATGTCTCCAGCACCTCCCTCAGGTACTCCTCGTGTAGCTCCTCAGTCTTGGAGTAAACCAATATGTCATCGATGAAGACTATCACCGACTGGTCCAACATCGGTCTACACACGCGGTTCATGAGGTCCATGAATGGGTCAGGAGCATTGTTGAGCCCAAACGGCATCACCACGAACTCATAGTGACCATAGCGAGACCTATAAGTTGTCTTCTGCACATCCTTGTGTCTAAATCGCATGTAGTGATAATACAATCGCGGATCAATCTTGGAAAACCAAGATGCACCCTGTATCTGGTCAAACAAATCATCAATCCTCGGGAGGGGATAACGGTTCTTCATCATTACCTTATTTTGCTCCTGGTAGTCTATGCACATCTGATGTGACCCATCCTTCTACTTAACAAACCGGATCGGGGCTCCCCATGGCGAACTTCACGGCCTGATAAATCCCTTGTCTAGCATTTCTTGCAGCTGCATAGACAACTCCTGCATCTCGAGATGAGCAAACCGATATGGCGCCTTTGCTATCGGAGCCACACCAGGGATGAGGTCAATTCCGAACTCAACCTGTCTCTCCGGAGGTATCTCAGGTAAATCCTCTAGGAATACGTCTGGTACTCTCGCACGATCGACATGTCATCCTTTGTTGCCTTACCCTTATCTCGTGTATCCATGACATAGATGACATAACCTGCACAACCTTGCTGAAGATAGCGGCTCGCTGTCACTGCTATACATAGAGTCGGTCCACCGTACGGCCTCTCGCCCTGAATCACTAATCCTCCCCCACTAAGAGTCCGAACGCTCACTAGCTACTGCTCGTAGTGGATCACTACCCTATTGGGACTCAACCAGTCCATATCAACTATAACCTTATTTCCTCACAGGGGAATATGGACTAGATCCACATAAAACTGTTCATTTAACTATTGTAGTGTACATCCTCAGTGAACCCTCACGATCCGAATGGTCCTATCATCTGCTATAATTATCTATAGCTAGTAGGCAATCCAGCTCCCCTGGAGCCCCTACGAATCTCTTGTTGAGCGCGAGCGAAAAAAAAGATCGGGTAGCCCCCTGAATCAAACAATACCAGAGAAGATATACTGTCTACAAGGAACGATCCTATAATGAAACACATAAACATAAGCAATAATCAACATAAGTAATGAGATAATGAGAAGATACTTACTCGTCACCATATCGGGAGTTGCACGTGCCTCCTCAACTGTCAACTGAAAGGCCATGCTCTTAGCCACAAGCACCTCTGTCCGACCCTGACGGTCGTCTGTAATCCTCAACATAGTAGGAGTGGGTACTGCCACATGTCCTACTGCTGCTAAACTTGGGCATTGGGACTACTTGTGTCCCTCTAATTGCATTGAAAGCAAATCAGATCTGATATTGTCGTGGTGCTGGTAGTAATTGTACAATATCTCTTCACATGAAAGCAAATCAGATCTGATATTGTTGTGGGCCTTGGATATTGTCCAAATTAGAGTAGGGGTAAAATGGTCATTTTACCCTAAGAAGGATTATTGGTTTTGGACTAAGTGTTTTTTGGTATTGATAGCTCGGGGAGCCGAAGGATTAGCAGTTCGGGGAATTTCCAGTTAGCAGCCAGAGGATTATCTGTAAGTGTTCAACAGTGCAAGGTGAGTCTCCTCACTGTTTGTATGGGTTTAAGGCAACAATGTCAGCCCATTTAGTTTATGTATGGTAGAAGACCCAGGGTTAGCCTTAGGCATTATGCATGAAAGACCAGGAGGCAGCTCTTAGCACACATTATGCTATTATTTATGGTAGGAAGACCTGGGGGTTAGCCCTAGGCAGTATGTGTAAAAGACCATGAGGTGGTTCATGGCACACTGTATGTACATTTTCTAAGTAGAGTAGTATGGATGCTAGTTGTGTTTGTGATACTTGCATGGAAGATGTAACACCGTAAATTTTCAAACCAAATTTTTAATTTTTAATAGCACATAAAAGTCATATATTATATTTCATAAACCACAAGTGTCTCAAATGTCAACATAAATCCAAAAATAAAGTCAAATCCTAGAATCCTCAACATAGTCTCAAACATGTGTGTACAATCATGTCGGTGACTTCCCGCGGTCCTAAAAGGTACGTGAAACACATAACCCATAACATGGTAAGCATGAAGCTTAGTGAGTTCTCCAAAATACCACATACACATATAATAAGCCTCTCATGGCTATAACTCGGAATGGACCCTCCGGTCTCATGCGTCTCGGTGTGGACCCTCCGGCCATGTGTCTCAGTGAGGAACCTCTGGTCTCGCAGCTCGGTTTGGACCCTCCAGTCTAGTGTCTCAGTGAAGACCCTCCGGTTCCACAACTCAGTTTGGACTCAGGTCCTGTCATAGTAAACACAGAATATAGCATATATATCACACAGACAAAATGCATAATATCATATAAATCAAGTAAGCAAATAGGAACCTTCGGTCGCACAAATATACCAGTCATGGTAAGTATATTGAGAAGACTCACCTCTTAAGTAAGCTAAGAAAATGTGTACTCCTCGAACACGAATCACCGAATCTAGCATCCACCAAATCACATATGATAATTATCTCTAATTAACACCTTAGTCAAAAATTCTAAATAAACTAAGTTATTTTCCCTCTCTAACTCTTGGATTAGGAAAAAGACCATTTTACCCCTCCATGGTCTCCAAAAGTCATGATTGACCAAACCCTTAAGTCAATAGAAGTCAAACTCGAGTCAACAGTCCAAGTTGATCCAACTCGCCGAGTGCAACCATGTGACTCATCCAGTCACCTCGCTTCTTCAGAATGTAGTGAATATCCAACTTAACTCGTCAAGTTGTCTCATCAACTTGCTGAGTTACCCATATCTAGACTCATCGGGGAAAACCCTAACCGACTTATCGAGTCATGTTATCGACTCATTGAACCCTATGGAATCCTTATTCCATTCAAATGATTTCCATCTTGGAAACCACCCCAAACTCTAGATCCAACTTCCTAAAGATTGAATACCACATAAAGCTACAAGCTTTACGCCCATGCATGGAACTTAGGCTTAAAATGAAAAAACATGATCCAATAAGGGTTTTATATACAAAAGATCTACTATGGTTGAATAAGGTTAGGACCTTTGGACTCTTTGGACCTTACAAGGTCCAGATCTGATGTCTCAATGCTTAGGAAGCACAAGTCACACAAAATCTCAAGGGAAATATGGAAAAAGCCCCAAAAGTTCCTCATTAACAAGATCTAAACAATATGATGTGAAATGTGATGATTTTTACCTTCCAACAGAAGCTCCAAGAGAAAGAACACTAGATCACACAGCCTTTCCTTGTTCCTTACTTGAATCTCTCTTCTTCTCTTCCAATCGTTGACCAAAAACACTCAATATAAGCTCTCTCACCCTCTCTTAGCTCCAGTGGCCGATTAGGGTTTCAAAAAGAGGAGTTGGGTGGCTGGTGAGGTGGAAATGAGAGCTTAAGGACCCTTAAATAGGTCACAAATGCGAGGATCTAAGGTGTCCTCACACAACGCCAAGTCGGCGAGTCGGCTCGCTGACTCGTCGAGTTGGTCATTAAACCCACGTGACCAATACGAGCCTACTCGACGAGTAGGGCACACAACTCATCGAGTCACTCATTAAATCCCAAAATAAATATATATAAAATGTAATACATGGGATTCGGGATGTTACAATTCTCCCCCACTAGAATCAGACTTCGCCCTCCAAGTCATGCTCCGGGAATAACTTAGGATAGTACTCGAGCATCTCGGACTCCGGCTGCCAAGTCCACCCGGATCCCTTCCGATGTTGCCACTGGACCTGAACCAGGGACACTTCTTTAATCATCAACACCTTTACCTTCCGATGTAAGATAACTATCAGCCTCTCAATGTAATTCAGGCTCGCATCCACCTGAATGTCCTCTAAAGGAACCGCTTGTCACACCCCAAAACCAGAACGATGGAAACGTTCTGGGGTGGACGACATCATGTATAGTATCACAACAATGTATAATAGTAAACAAGCAACAACATCATCCATTGCATTAATAGTATAATTTTAATACAAGTGTGTGTTGTACATAGTTTCTAAGATACCAAAAATGAATAATCAAAATAAAGACGAGTCTTGAAAGCTCCTTCTTCTCAAAACCTGGTCATCGGTACCTATCTACTGGTGACCTGAGAATACAAGATATTCTGAAAGAGTAGATCAGCATTAAAGTTGGTGAGTTCATAAGTATTTTAGTGTCATTGTTTGTATGAAATTGTCTGGAAATGTTTGATGTAATTTTTTCTATCTCCTAGAAAATCCTATATTTTCTACTAAAAGTGGCTGTCTACCAAGGCTCAAATGTTCTGTATGTTGTTTGTTTGTAAAAGTGTGTATCTTTCCCAAGTATCACTATCATTACCAAACTATAGTTTACATTACCGTTTATGTGAGAAGATCACATTGTGAATGCAATGGGAAAACAAAGATGTACTGTGGTATTGTATACAAATAACTACCAATGTACTAACTACCTTAAACTAGTTTGTTTAATTATGGTAAAATGTGATGAGGTTGTAAACATACTTGATTGACTAGAAAAATACGACAATCAAATACGTCGAAATGGTATGACATTCGTCACCCGTAGACCTGCAGGTCCCAATGTATCTAGCAGCAAGGTGTAGGAAGGTTAGTACTGTATAGATCTATACACAAACTCGCGCTCTCCCTCCAGGAGACTTTGGTTACAAAACGTGACACAACAGCGGATTTTCATGCCATGAAGTAGTGGCTCACATTAATGTTATAGTATTCTAGTGTTTATATAATATGTTCTAGTGTATTGTATGTTCTCTCTGTTCTAGTGTATGGTATGTTCTCTTGTCTAGTGTAGTGTATGTTCTCTTAGTTTCTCATCGTAGTATGTTCTTTCTATTTCTCATAATAGTAAGTTTGTATTGACTCATGAATGAACTGACTCTTGTATGTTTCATTGTACTAGAAGTAGTGAGTAGTACTTCCATAACCTATACCCATTATAGTTTACTAGTAATGTTGTTTGAATGACTGAGTATGTATGTACACCTTTGCTACCCAAAGGTGCTGAACTGATGTAAGAACTTTTATATCTATACTTATATACATAATATATAACTAAGATTTGAACAACACTCGGACAAATTACCGGGTTCCCTAAGTCCACAACCATACAAGGAACAGGAAATAAAGTGGTTTATCAGTCCGAAGTCCTATCAATCTTACTTGTATAACTATATATATATATATATATATATACATGATTTTGACAATTTAAAAGAGTTTTAACCATTTAAATAGTAACATATGACTTGATGTTAGTTTGTAAAATGTTTCGAAGAGTTTGCTTGATAAAACAATTTGATGTATAAGAAAATCCACTTATTTGATAGTTATTAATCACATGCGATTGATATAACAACTATAATGTTATCAACTTGTATTCCCCCCTCCCCCCCCCCCCCCCCAAAAAAAAATCATTTAAAATCGTTTGAAAGGTAGATTAAGGGGTATGAAGTCTCCTGTAGTGAGTGATGCGAATATAAGATTGATACAGGATGCTAAGTGTCAAGTGAAACCTCAAACACAAACGGATGCTAATAAGCATATAATGATACATATATGGATATAATTAGTGTTTATACAACTAATTATGCAAGCAAAATACCCTAGGAACTAGGAAACACTTAGATTGAAGTGTTAGAAGTACTAAGGATTGCATAAAATGGGTTTATGGCTACACTAGTGTGTGTACGGCCATGGAGTGTATGGTCGTACACTCCATGAAGAACATGTCAAAATGGGTGGTCTAAGGCTGTATCTAGCATCTGTCACACCCCCAAACCAAGGATGGCGGAAACGTCTGGGGGTGGAGGACTTCATGTACAGTATCACAACAACGTGTATAATAGTGCTCAAAGTAAAAACAACCACCATAAATATAATTGCAAAAGTTACACCAAAGTATATGTTTACATGTTTCAAAAGCAATTACATTATGATGACAAAATAAATTGTTGACGGTTTAGCGTCCCATCCTCAAAGCGATGAAGTTTTCCTGTTTCACTGATTTCCTGAGAATACAAGTAGTTTTAAAGAGTGTCAACACAAAGGTTGGTGAGTTCATAAGAGTTTTGTTTGAAGTGGAAACCGTTTTTCCTTGTAAAATCGATTTAGTTTGATTTCCAGAAAATCCAATATTTTCTTAGTTAAGTATGAATAGAAATAATCCTACATGATGCTGTAATGAACCCTAGAGTAATCCGTAGAGTTCCTCTATAATCGTCCAACATATAAAGTTATATAAGGCTTAACTTAGATAAAACGTTGAATATAGTGGGTCTGCCCTAGGTCCACAACCCAACGAGGAACAGGAGATGAGGCGGGCACCACCAATTCTAGGCCAATCAAGACTAAATTCTTATATGACTCAACATATACGCTCAGCGACTATAGTTGAAGTCTAACAATTTTAGAGGAAGTGTAGTTTTAATATCATAATAGCTTTGTATAGAGACCCGGCACTTTGTATTTGTACCCCTTTTTGTATAGAGACCCGGTACTTTGTATTTGTACCCATAGAGATAAAAGGTGATTTTAAATCGACATAAAACTCATTTAGGTTTTAAAAATAAAATCCCGTAAACTTATGGATTGTTCCCTATGTGAGCCGTTATAATCATACTATGACTATGTGAACCTGCCACGACGTTCTCAGTGTCGCGAAAAATGAAATGACATTTGTCACCCGTAGACCTGCAGGTCCAACTGTAGCTAGCAGCAAGGTGTGGGGTGTCAATCCCAATATAGATCTATATACAAGTATCACGTTCTCCCTCAAGGAGATTCTGATTATAACTACCAGGAATTATATCCTGCACTCGGACGTACGGGGAGAGAGAGAGAGAGAGAGAAAAATAGAGAAACTCACAATATAGGATAACAAGTTTACGTGAAATGTGTGTGAATATAAATATTTCTTGTATGAATGTACCCTTCTTGTACGAGTGCGTAGAGTGATGTATCATAAACTATACCTATTATAGTTTATCTAAAATGTATGTACTATGTATGAACTCCTTTATGGAAAAGTATTAGTGTTGTGAATTTATTGAACCATAGCTTAATAAATTTACGTGAAATGTGTGCGAATAGAAATCTTTCTTGTATGAATGTACCCTTCTTGTACGAGTGCGTAGAGTGATGTATCATAAACTATACCTATTATAGTTTATCTAAAATGTATGTACTATGTATGAACTCTTTTATGGAAAAGTATTAGTGTTGTGAATTTATTGACTATACTTTTTATAGTTTAATAGCACGTGTTCCAAAATGAATGAATAATATTTAATATGAATGTTTTAGTTTCAGTTCATAATGATAAACTAGCAAGGAAACACATTCAAATATTAGAACTTATGATTATACACTTTGCTCAACATAATACAAAGTGTGTTGGCAAAATTAGAACTTATGAGGAAACACATTTACATGTTGTTGGCAAAATTTAGCAATTCTGCCCTGTTTTGGAAAAATCATAGAAAAATCATACGAAGTCGAAAACTAGATCCGTAATTTCTGAGAGTTCACAAAATGTGTCTAGTTTGCTCAAAATTTTTATCACAATTTATAATGACCTCTAACTTGGGTGAATAAGTCCATAATCACAGACTGGTCCGGATTGTTGTTTGAAATGATAGGCAGTTTTGTAAAAATCACCATAAATTGTAGAAAAATCGTATGGAGATGTGCAAGTAGCCATTTTAAAGCTAAAAACTTGAACTATTTGCACCTTGTACAGTTTTGAAAACAAAAGTGTTTAAGATGCCCAAAACAGTCTGTGAATGGAGTTGAACTTTTCTGACGAAGTCTGTTAGAAAATTTTAGATATGTTCTTAGTGTTTTAACTTGTATTCCCCCCCTGAAAACTTGAGAAAACATGAAAATGTAGGGGTATGAACTCACCTTAAGTGATTCCAGTAGGTAAGTGTTGAAGAAGGAAAGTGTTCAACCCAAGAACACTTGAAGAATCACTTGAAGATTCGAAGATCTAACACAATTATGAGAGAGTTTGTCTAAGATATCCATGATTTGAGTGGAAATAAATGAGATAATCATAAAGAGAATGGATTATGCTTACCAAATGTGGAGGAAAAACTCAAGATCAGCCCTTGAATCTCGAATTTCTAGAGAGAGAAAGTGAGAGAGGAAAGAGTTTGATCTTCTTGTGAAATGAGAGCAAATGAGAGAAGTGAGGAGAGAGGATGAATAATCAGCCCTCAAAAACGTGGGGAGGAGGGATAATTGAGTGGAAAAGACATTGATGTGACCTAGGTAAGGTGGAGAGGTGTGGTTAGTCAAAGAGTGGGTGTGGGGTGGTTGCTTGTGACTTTGGATAAGGCAAAGTCAACACTCCACCTTTAATAATTCATCCATTTGATTTTTATTATTTAAATAATGATTTTCATCAAAATATGTTTAAATTATGAATATTTAGAGTTTATAATGTTAAAATATAATTTCTGGAGAAAATCCCGCTTTAAAATCATGAAAAACGGGCTTAAAATGTCAAAAATATCAAAAATGGGCTAAAAGTGGCAATTATGCGAAATCTGGCCGAGTCTCGGCCTTCTGGTGCTGAACCGAGAGAGAGGGAGGCAGAAACCGAGAGAAGAAGAAGAGAGAAGGAAGGAGCCGAGAGGGGAGAAGGGAGAGGGTAGGAACCGAGAGGTGGGAGGGGACAGAGAGGCGCGCGAACAGAGAGCGAGTTAGCGAACAGAGAGGCGGAGGCGGACCGAGAGGCAGAATAGCGGACAGAGAGTGGGACGGACCGAGAGGCACCGAGAGGGACCGACCGCTCGGTTGTGAACAGTACTCTCGGTTCCGGTTCTTGCTTCTTGGGCTCGGTCTCGGTTCGGTTCAGCATCAGGAGGGTTCAGCTCTACTTTCGGTTTCGGGTACTTGCTTCTTGCTCTCGGTTTCGGTTCTCTTGGCCACCAAAGGCTCGGTCTCTGGTCTCTTGGCCACCAGAGGCTCGGTCTCTGGTCCTAAGAAGCCTCTCATTCCGGTTTCGGTTCCTAAAGCCTATTTTTCTCGTTTTCGCCCCGTTTTAAGCCGTTTTTGACCCGGTTAAGGGCCGGAATGACCCGAATGATTCCAAAAAGTTACGGGAAACTTTTGAGAGAGATTTGGGAGAGATTTCTCACACTTGGAGAGATTTGGGAGAGATTTGACATTCTTGGAGAGATTTCTCATACAAAGAGATATTTGAGAGAGATTTCACATACTTAGAGGGATTTGGGAGAGATTTGACATTCTTGGAGAGATTTCTCATACAAAGAGATATTTGAGAGAGATTTCACATACTTAGAGGGATTTGGGAGAGATTTGACATTCTTGGAGAGATTTCTCATACAGAGAGATATTTGGGAGAGATTTCACATACGTGGAGAGATTTGGGAGAGATTTGACATTCTTGGAGAGATTTCTCATACAAAGAGATATTTGAGAGAGATTTCACATACTTAGAGGGATTTGGGAGAGATTTGACATAGTCAGAGATAGAGTGAAAACGATTGAGAGGGGATCCATGTGTGACAAATGTGAGTGTCCGGCATCGCAATGCATGGTTCGTAAACCCTGTTAAGCCCTGATTAAGGATCTTACACATTCCCGATGAGTATGCATCATTGTTTTATCAGTTTGGCTCGCCACGTAGTACGGTTTTTAGGTTAAAGAGATCTAGTTGTACGTACTTTTCGATTCATGTTTTCTTATTAGAGTAGCGACTTGTTTAGTAGATACTGAACGTAAGTCCAAGTACACAAGGGTCAGTTGAGCTGACCGGTTTGACTTGTTGACTTGATTTGACTTTGAATTGACCGGAATTTGACGGTTGTCACATCATCCCCCCGTTAAAGGGAATTTCGTCCCGAAATTTGCACTTCGAATGGGGATCCAGGAATTTAGAGGAAAGATGGGGATGACTTTTCGTAGTACAAGAATTTGATTATGGCGAGGAATAACTCGCCCGATGTCACATGATTACTACTATGCATGCTTTAATCGATGCTAGATTTATCATATAAAGAAATTCGGGATTTAAATGTCGATGTTAGAAACACGTACTGATATTTGCGGGGGGTTCCGGAGTGGTTTCTCCCTCGGTGATTGCAAACACCCTCCCGCCACCACCAGCATCTCTTGTCCTTGGGCATTCCCTTTTAAAGTGTCCCATTTCTCCACACTCGTAACAGGTTGGGCTTGCTCCAGAGCCGGGTACCTGGTTGATGGGTCGTGCTGGTGCCTTACAGAAACGAGCAGTGTGCCCCTCTCTGTCGCAGTTTTGCAATGCATCTTTCGGCAAGCCCCAGTGTGATGGAAGTTACACTTGTTGCATTTTGGAAGTGTTCCAGCGTATGGTTTCATGGGAGTTGGTGTGGTGAGGGTTGTGGCAGCATGAACAGCAAGGATCTGTTGCTTCTTAGCGAGGCCTTGGGTTGATTGGTCCTTCTTGTTGTCTCAAAACTTTCTTTCGTTGTTCCCTTCTCTTGCTTGGGTAAGGGTGGTTGTCATAGTGTCATGGTGGGCATGATGGTCAATGAGTTGTTGTGCTAACTCCTTGGCGCTGTCGAAGGTAGTTGGTCTTGAGGCGAACACGCTATCTTGAATTTCGGGGGACAATCCCCAGAGGTAACGCTCCAACTTTTTGTCTTCCGGGGTGACCATAGCGGGACAAAGGAGTGCTAGATCACAAAATCGGTTGGTGCGGATCGTATGTATTCTTGCATTTGCATCAACCTTTGCGATACTATGGAGAGTTGTTCTACCCAGAATCTCGTTTCGGGCAACTCTATGGACCAGGATTGGAAAAATTGTATCTGCTGAGCTTCCTTCGTTTATGTTGTAGAAACTTCGTTCTCTATTAAACGACATATGTTGGTCTTGTTCTTTGCTCCAGGTTTCCAAGCACTCTACCCAAGGAGGCGTCGGGCCTTGAAAGCCGGTCAAGGGTTGGGATTCGGAACAAGAGTCATCGGGGTTAAGTTCTCCACTTCAGGGTCGGGGTCAGAACCATCAGCATAGCCTTCAGCTTGGTGACCATCTACAGGGGTTGGGTAATCATTCTCTGGATCCTCTCCGAGCCATTTGGTATTATCGTGGTTAGGGTAGTACGGGTCATCGTGTGGATGGAAATCCAGCCATGATATCTTCGCGAGAAATGGGGATATAAGAAATAATTAAGCAAAAGTACTAATTGGCTAATTATACGATGATCTTTGTCAGGTACTTCAACAAATTGTTTAGTGCATACTAATTATATGTATTCGGGACAGGATAGACCTTCGAATAAGCGACCCTAACTCTAAATCCCCAATCCAACGAGAACAGGAAGTAGAGCAAAGATCCACAGATTCTAAGTCTATGACGTCCTGGATACATAAAATTTTAATGTATCCACTAAGCAACTATTGACCTATTGATAAAGATCTATTTAGTTCTCGCAGATGTAATTTTAATAATGCCAAAATACCCCTATGGTATTCCATTGTGGTAGTGTTGGTAAGTTTTTAGACTTGTTGCCACATCACAACCATTCTTGGGCATATGCTAATCACTCCTCGGACCAGCATAGTTGATCAGGCTATGATATTCCCAAGACTGATCATACATCCCCAGGCTTACCTGTGATATCCAACAATCATTACTTTTGTTTTGTCCTAAAATAATGCTGACCTTAGTATGTATGCATGCATGTATACTTTTAACAAGAGTTATTTATTCTTAAAGGTATAGTGGTTTTGAAAACTTAAAATCAGAGACCTTAGTCCCAATGCATTTATAGTTTGTATATCTTATGTGGTTCGATATACTTAGTTCACTATAAACAATGCTCTGATACCAATCTGTCACACCCCCAAACCAAGGATGGTGGAAACGTCTGGGGGTGGAGGACTTCATGTACAGTATCACAACAACGTGTATAATAGTGCTCAAAGTAAAAAAAACCACCATAAATATAATTGCAAAAGTTACACCAAAGTATATGTTTACATGTTTCAAAAGCAATTACATTATGATGACAAAATAAATTGTTGACGGTTTAGCGTCCCATCCTCAAAGCGATGAAGTTTTCCTGTTTCACTGATTTCCTGAGAATACAAGTAGTTTTAAAGAGTGTCAACACAAAGGTTGGTGAGTTCATAAGAGTTTTGTTTGAAGTGGAAACCGTTTTTCCTTGTAAAATCGATTTAGTTTGATTTCCAGAAAATCCAATATTTTCTTAGTTAAGTATGAATAGAAATAATCCTACATGATGCTGTAATGAACCCTAGAGTAATCCGTAGAGTTCCTCTATAATCGTCCAACATATAAAGTTATATAAGGCTTAACTTAGATAAAACGTTGAATATAGTGGGTCTGCCCTAGGTCCACAACCCAACGAGGAACAGGAGATGAGGCGGGCACCACCAATTCTAGGCCAATCAAGACTAAATTCTTATATGACTCAACATATACGCTCAGCGACTATAGTTGAAGTCTAACAATTTTAGAGGAAGTGTAGTTTTAATATCATAATAGCTTTGTATAGAGACCCGGCACTTTGTATTTGTACCCCTTTTTGTATAGAGACCCGGTACTTTGTATTTGTACCCATAGAGATAAAAGGTGATTTTAAATCGACATAAAACTCATTTAGGTTTTAAAAATAAAATCCCGTAAACTTATGGATTGTTCCCTATGTGAGCCGTTATAATCATACTATGACTATGTGAACCTGCCACGACGTTCTCAGTGTCGCGAAAAATGAAATGACATTTGTCACCCGTAGACCTGCAGGTCCAACTGTAGCTAGCAGCAAGGTGTGGGGTGTCAATCCCAATATAGATCTATATACAAGTATCACGTTCTCCCTCAAGGAGATTCTGATTATAACTACCAGGAATTATATCCTGCACTCGGACGTACGGGGAGAGAGAGAGAGAGAGAAAAATAGAGAAACTCACAATATAGGATAACAAGTTTACGTGAAATGTGTGTGAATATAAATATTTCTTGTATGAATGTACCCTTCTTGTACGAGTGCGTAGAGTGATGTATCATAAACTATACCTATTATAGTTTATCTAAAATGTATGTACTATGTATGAACTCCTTTATGGAAAAGTATTAGTGTTGTGAATTTATTGAACCATAGCTTAATAAATTTACGTGAAATGTGTGCGAATAGAAATCTTTCTTGTATGAATGTACCCTTCTTGTACGAGTGCGTAGAGTGATGTATCATAAACTATACCTATTATAGTTTATCTAAAATGTATGTACTATGTATGAACTCTTTTATGGAAAAGTATTAGTGTTGTGAATTTATTGACTATACTTTTTATAGTTTAATAGCACGTGTTCCAAAATGAATGAATAATATTTAATATGAATGTTTTAGTTTCAGTTCATAATGATAAACTAGCAAGGAAACACATTCAAATATTAGAACTTATGATTATACACTTTGCTCAACATAATACAAAGTGTGTTGGCAAAATTAGAACTTATGAGGAAACACATTTACATGCTGTTGGCAAAATTTAGCAATTCTGCCCTGTTTTGGAAAAATCATAGAAAAATCATACGAAGTCGAAAACTAGATCCGTAATTTCTGAGAGTTCACAAAATGTGTCTAGTTTGCTCAAAATTTTTATCACAATTTATAATGACCTCTAACTTGGGTGAATAAGTCCATAATCACAGACTGGTCCGGATTGTTGTTTGAAATGATAGGCAGTTTTGTAAAAATCACCATAAATTGTAGAAAAATCGTATGGAGATGTGCAAGTAGCCATTTTAAAGATAAAAACTTGAACTATTTGCACCTTGTACAGTTTTGAAAACAAAAGTGTTTAAGATGCCCAAAACAGTCTGTGAATGGAGTTGAACTTTTCTGACGAAGTTTGTTAGAAAAATTTAGATATGTTCTTAGTGTTTTAACTTGTATTCCCCCCCTGAAAACTTGAGAAAACATGAAAATGTAGGGGTATGAACTCACCTTAAGTGATTCCAGTAGGTAAGTGTTGAAGAAGGAAAGTGTTCAACCCAAGAACACTTGAAGAATCACTTGAAGATTCGAAGATCTAACACAATTATGAGAGAGTTTGTCTAAGATATCCATGATTTGAGTGGAAATAAATGAGATAATCATAAAGAGAATGGATTATGCTTACCAAATGTGGAGGAAAAACTCAAGATCAGCCCTTGAATCTCGAATTTCTAGAGAGAGAAAGTGAGAGAGGAAAGAGTTTGATCTTCTTGTGAAATGAGAGCAAATGAGAGAAGTGAGGAGAGAGGATGAATAATCAGCCCTCAAAAACGTGGGGAGGAGGGATAATTGAGTGGAAAAGACATTGATGTGACCTAGGTAAGGTGGAGAGGTGTGGTTAGTCAAAGAGTGGGTGTGGGGTGGTTGCTTGTGACTTTGGATAAGGCAAAGTCAACACTCCACCTTTAATAATTCATCCATTTGATTTTTATTATTTAAATAATGATTTTCATCAAAATATGTTTAAATTATGAATATTTAGAGTTTATAATGTTAAAATATAATTTCTGGAGAAAATCCCGCTTTAAAATCATGAAAAACGGGCTTAAAATGTCAAAAATATCAAAAATGGGCTAAAAGTGGCAATTATGCGAAATCTGGCCGAGTCTCGGCCTTCTGGTGCTGAACCGAGAGAGAGGGAGGCAGAAACCGAGAGAAGAAGAAGAGAGAAGGAAGGAGCCGAGAGGGGAGAAGGGAGAGGGTAGGAACCGAGAGGTGGGAGGGGACAGAGAGGCGCGCGAACAGAGAGCGAGTTAGCGAACAGAGAGGCGGAGGCGGACCGAGAGGCAGAATAGCGGACAGAGAGTGGGACGGACCGAGAGGCACCGAGAGGGACCGACCGCTCGGTTGTGAACAATACTCTCGGTTCCGGTTCTTGCTTCTTGGGCTCGGTCTCGGTTCGGTTCAGCATCAGGAGGGTTCGGCTCTACTTTCGGTTTCGGGTACTTGCTTCTTGCTCTCGGTTTCGGTTCTCTTGGCCACCAGAGGCTCGGTCTCTGGTCTCTTGGCCACCAGAGGCTCGGTCTCTGGTCCTAAGAAGCCTCTCATTCCGGTTTCGGTTCCTAAAGCCTATTTTTCTCGTTTTCGCCCCGTTTTAAGCCGTTTTTGACCCGGTTAAGGGCCGGAATGACCCGAATGATTCCAAAAAGTTACGGGAAACTTTTGAGAGAGATTTGGGAGAGATTTCTCACACTTGGAGAGATTTGGGAGAGATTTGACATTCTTGGAGAGATTTCTCATACAAAGAGATATTTGAGAGAGATTTCACATACTTAGAGGGATTTGGGAGAGATTTGACATTCTTGGAGAGATTTCTCATACAAAGAGATATTTGAGAGAGATTTCACATACTTAGAGGGATTTGGGAGAGATTTGACATTCTTGGAGAGATTTCTCATACAGAGAGATATTTGGGAGAGATTTCACATACGTGGAGAGATTTGGGAGAGATTTGACATTCTTGGAGAGATTTCTCATACAAAGAGATATTTGAGAGAGATTTCACATACTTAGAGGGATTTGGGAGAGATTTGACATAGTCAGAGACAGAGTGAAAACGATTGAGAGGGGATCCATGTGTGACAAATGTGAGTGTCCGGCATCGCAATGCATGGTTCGTAAACCCTGTTAAGCCCTGATTAAGGATCTTACACATTCCCGATGAGTATGCATCATTGTTTTATCAGTTTGGCTCGCCACGTAGTACGGTTTTTAGGTTAAAGAGATCTAGTTGTACATACTTTTCGATTCATGTTTTCTTATTAGAGTAGCGACTTGTTTAGTAGATACTGAGCGTAAGTCCAAGTACACAAGGGTCAGTTGAGCTGACCGGTTTGACTTGTTGACTTGATTTGACTTTGAATTGACCGGAATTTGACGGTTGTCACAGCATCCCCTAAGTGTTCTTGATCTTGTGTTGGAGTATATCATGAGTTTGAGGCCAAATATGCACTAAACAAGGGGTGTACGGCCATATGAAGGGTGTACGGCCGTGCACTCTTTGTGTTCATGCATAGTATGGTGTTTTAAGGCTAGAAAAGGAGTTATTCATAAGCCTAACTAGAAGATGGAATAGGTAATTACGAATTAGAAGCCTTTAGGGGTGTTTAAAGTCCAAGAACTAGTGTGTGTTCTTGGTGTTCTTGGTGTTTCTTGAAGATCTAACCAAAAGAAGTAATTTCATGGATGAAATAATGGATCCTCACTAGATATTGTAATGAATCAACTAACCAAAGGAAGTAACACTTACATTTTGAAGATCTAGGTGAAAAATCCGATGATAGTTGAGAGAGAATCGATTTCTTGGTTTGAAGGAGTGAAAAGTGATTAAAAATGGCCAAGTACCACATATATATGTGAGAGTGTATGGTCAGAAGGGGGGTGTACGGCCGCACACCCATGTGTACGACCGTAAACTCCTCATAAAGGAGTGTTTGTCCCTTTCGAAAAGTGATGAACTTAGGGAACACATTTCCAAACCCTAACTTTGAAAGTACATGGTTTAGAACACTCAAAAAGACTCTAAACAATGTCGAAACATAGCAGAAACGAGTATGATTTTGATTGAATTGAACGCTTGTAAAAGATAGAAATTTCGGGTTGTCAAACCACTGTCATCTCATCGGCTACACACTTCCTCAACTGTGACACGTGGAAGGTGTTATCAATCTGACTCAATTCTGCAGGTAGCTCTAACCGATATGCCACCTTCCTCACTCGAGCGGTCACCCAAAAGGGACTGATATATCTAGGACACAACCTCCCCCGCTTCCTGAATCAGATCACCCCTTTCCACGGGGAAACCTTTAGGAGGACATAGTCTCCAACCTGAAACTCTAGGTCAGATCATCTCCGGTCTGCGTAACTCTTCTGACGACTCTGGGCTGTCAGTAACCTCTGTCTGACCTGTTGAATCTGCTCAGTCATCTTGAGCACTATCTCAGTGCTCCCCATCACTCTCTATCCCACCTCTCCCCAACAGATGGGATTCCGACACCTCCTCCTGTATAAAAGTTGAAAGGGAGGCATGTCGATACTAGTATGATGGCTAATGTTGCTTGAAAACTCAGCCAAAGGCAAATAAGTGTCCCAACTTCCACCAAAGTCCATAACACATGCACGCAGCATGTCCTCGAGCGTCTGAATCGTCCGCTCAGTCTGTCCGTCTGTCTGTGGGTGGTAGGTTGTATTGAATTGCAGTCGGTTACCCAACTCCTCATGAAATTACTTCCAGAACCTGGAAGTAAAACGCACATCCTGATCTGAAAATATCGATGTCGGCACCCCGTGTCAATTACTCTGTAGAAGAGTTGTCACTGATAGTGAGGCAGAGAGCACTCTTCATCAACCGTTCTACAATCACCCATATCGCGTCTACTGCACTCGCATTCCTCGGTAACTTGGTTATAAAATCCATGTTGATACGTTCCCACTTCCACTGGGGAACCTCTAAAGGCTACAGCTGACCCTGGGGTCATTGGTACTCTGCCTTGACCCGACAACAGGTCAAGCTTCTCTCGACTACCCAAGCCAAATCCCTCATCATACAGGGTCACCAATAATCCATCTTCAGATCAAAATTCATCTTAGTGGCCCTGGGATGGATCGAGAATCTTGATCTATGTGCCTCCTCCATCAATATACGCCGAGCTCCACTTGTATCTGGCACCCAAATCCGACCTTAGAAAGTCAAAAACCCCTAACTATCTGTCTGAAACTCAGAAATCTGCCCGACCACCCATTATCTCTTGCGGTTCTTTGGTTTCAAAGCCTCTACCTGAGCCTCTCGGATGGTATCTAAGACTGGAGTCATCATCGTCATCCTCATACACACATCATGGATTGGAGCTCTCTCGGCTTTGCCACTCAAGGCATTGGCTACCACGTTAGCCTTTCCTCGGTAATATAAGATCTCACAGTCGTAGTCCTTAACTACATCTAACCACGTCCTTTGTCTCATATTCAGGTTGGGCAGATCCATGAGATAATCCAGGCTCTTATGATCCGTATATATAGTACACTGGAAACCATAAAGATAGTGGTGCCAAATTGTGAAGGCGAACACTACCGTCGCCAACTCCAAATCATGGCTGGGATACCTCGTCTCATGTGGCTTCAGCTGCCTCGATGTATATGCTATCACTGTTGGGTTTTGAGCAATCTAACACTTCCTAAGTGTGCATGCAACCCTAATAAACCTTGGATCTATGTTTGTCTAAATACATGCAAAATAATAAATTTTCCAAGGTTTATAACCTATCTAACATGGCATGGGGAACATTTCAACATAAAAGAGTTAGAAGAGATTACATACCTTTTGGTGAGTTTGGTTCTAAGGAGTTTGAGGGCCAAGCACCAATAGTGTGAATGCATCAAATGGAATCACAAAACACCACAAACTCTTGGAAAACTTTGAGAAAGTATACACACTTGTATAAATTCGGCCACAGACAAGCACACACACACACACACTAGTTCACTAGTTTCCTCTTAGGCTCCATAAGCATGCATATATAGTGTGCATGGTTAGGGTGAAACCCTAATAACCCATGTCTTTTCCTTTCCAAGGATCCATGGGTTAAAAGCTCCATGAATCATCCATGGACTTCCACATAAGCCTATCCCATTAAAAAATGAGTATTAGCCCACACTATATAAAACAAATAGCCCATAATCTAATTAGTCTTCCTTTTAATCTCTAAATTAATTCATAATTAATTTAAGACTAAAACTAATTAAATAACCTAACTTCATATTAATATATTATAACTTATAATATATTAATAAACATATGTGTATAACTCTCATAAAATTATCCATAATAGTTTGGATGAGATGCAACCCAAATGGACCATGCCGGTCGAGTCAAGTATATACCAAATAAGTTATGGACTTAGACACCTTATCCAACAATCACATGGCCCCTCTGTATCAATACTGCCTCCATACCTGATATAGATGCATCACAGTAGACTACGAAGTCCTCCACTCCCTCCAGAAGGGCTAACACCGGAGCTTTACACAACCTCTGGCGAAGAGTCTCGAATGATGCCTGCTGCTGAGGCCCCCAAAAAAATGTAATGCCCTTCCGGGTCAATTTGGTGAGAGGAACCGCAATCTTGGAGAAATCCTTGATAAATTTCTGATAGTAACCGACCAATCCCAGAAAACTCCTATTCTCGATTAGGGATCTCAGTACCTCCCATCTCATAACTGCCTCAGTCTTCGCTGGATTGATCAAAATCCCATTCTAATTAACGAAGTGTCCTAGGAACTGGACCTCTCGTAACTAGAAATCACACTTGGAAAATTTGGCATAAAGCCTCTCCGACCTCAAAACCCCAAGAACCTCTTGCAAATGCTCCTCATGATGCTCTCTGGATCTCGAATACACCAAGATGTCGTCGATGAACACGATCACCGACCGATCCAACATAGTCCTGCTCACCTGGTTCATGAGATCCATGAACGATTCCGGTGCGTTGGTGATCGAAAGGGCATCACCACAAACTCGTAATGCCCATAAAGTGTTCTCAAGGACGTATTCTGGATATCCTCCTCGCACACCCTCATCTGATGATATCCAGATCTCAAATCAATCTACGAAAACCAAGATGCCCTCTGCAAGTGATCAAATCAATCGTCGATCCTCGGGAGTGGATAACGGTTCTTGACCATCAGCTTTGCTCAACTCCCGGTAATCAATACACATTTGGTGTGAACCATCCTTCTTGTTGACCAAAAGGATCGATGCTCCCCACGGAGAGCTATTCGGTCTGATAAAACCCTTCCCCATCAGCTCCTGAAGTTGAGAAGATAACTCCTGCATCTCAGGCGGTGCAAGGCGATAAGGTGGATTGGCAATAGGCACCGCTCCAAGAACCAAATCAATCCGAAACTTGACCTGCCTCTCAGTAGGCACTCTCGGCAACTCCTCGGTAAACATATCTGGGTACGCGCATACTGTCGTTACCTCATACATAGAACTCGGCCTCTCTGTAGCAACCCGTGTATCCACAACATACACCAAAAAGCCCATTCAACCCTGTTGTACACTCTGTCTCGCTCTGGTAGCAGAGCAAAAAGCTGATCCGGATCTGGTACCCTCGTCGTACACGCTAAGCACTCCCCTACTACGATCTTTTATAGTCACTAATTGACGCTCACAATCGATCATGGATCCAAATTGACTCAACCGTTCCATGCTGACAATGACACAGAGGTCACCCATCGCTATCCGCACGAGATCTATCGAGAACTCCACACCGAAAATCTCCAATACACAGCCTAAAATACCTCAGTTGTATAAATCTCATGCTCGTCGGCTATAGAAACTCTTAGAGGTCAACTTAACGCCTCTCTCTTGACACTAATGTGACGACTAAAAGCTAAGGACACGAGGGATCGTATCGTACACGAGTCAAATAACACCAAAGCAGGTATAGAACTCACAAGAAAACTACCTATATATATATATATATATATATATATATATATATATATATATATATATATATATATATATATATCACAATATAATCATGCATGAATCTCAAAATCATAGGAAATGAAAGAAATATGTACTAGCTACGACATAAGGTGTTGCGCGGACCTCCTCCGCTATCAGCAGAAAAGCTATCTCGTGAGCCCTCAGTGTCCCGGTCTTCAGTGGTCGACAATCGGTAGGACGAATAGCAGCAGGAGCAGAACCCTGGGCTGATCCCTAATTGAGCTGAGGGCACTCGGCCTGCCAATGGACCATTTGGTTGCAGTGGAAACAAAAAGAAAATCCCTTGGGACTGTCTCTTTCCATATGCCTCTCCTTACCGCATTTGTAGCTAATCCCTTTCTGGCAAGATCCTTCGTGGTTCTTGCCACACTTTCTACAAGTGCGGACCTTCTGGCCTCCATTCCTCGAATTAGGCAGCTTAGCAAGCTTCGCTGCCGGTTGTGACTGTGTCGGTATACTATTGCTCCCCTGCTGCTCTGCCTCCTGTATTGACGGAATCTCCAACTCAATTTCCCTCCTCCTGAAGTTGGTATGCAACTTAGGAAATGTCCGGTAAGATGAGTTTGCCACAAACTCCTGAATGCCTCTCCTCAAGATACTAAAATACCGACTCACACGGGCCTGCTCAGTGGACATGTGCTCAGGGCAGAACAACGTCGTCTCATGGAACATCCTCGTAATCTCAGTCACTAACTTTGTCTTCTGCTTGAGAGATAGAAACTCTTGTGCTAAATGCTCCCTCTCCACCTGGGGAACATACTCATCTCGAAACAACTTGATGAAACTCTCCCAAGTAACTGCAGTATGATCTATAGGGGTAAAATCAGTTGTCACAAACTTCCACCAGTCATTCGATCCCAAGCAAAACTGGTTTAGGGCGAACCAGACTCTCAAATTCTCTAGGCATGAACAAGTATAAAAGCATCCCTCAATGTCAGCGATCCATCTCATGGCAGCAATCAGATCCTACATCCCATTAAACTCTGGTGGCTTCGTGTTGATGAACTCCCGAAACAACAATGAGTCACCTCCATGTGGCCTAGCAGCAGCAACAACTGCAGTGGTTGCAGCAGCAGCAGCCTCAGTAACACTAGTGTATCGCTCATCAAATGTCTCAATCAGTGTGGTCCTAATAGACCCAAACATCTCCGATGTTGCCTCTCAAATGGGTACGACCACCTCACTTTTGTAGAATCATAAATTCTGTGAAACATAACACAAAATCATTAGAGACTTTCTTGAGAATACTCACACTCGAATTCCCATCCCTACATGCTTCTCAGCAACCTAAGAATTCTTAATTTGGATTGCATACATATTTGGTGCTTTCAGTTGTACGGGCCCAATACTACCTTCTGCACCAACCTCTAGTCATCCCAAGACCTCCTCCTAGGATTCTAATTCACAAGTAATCTATCCCTCCCAAATATCAAACTGCTCTCTCAGTAGGCTACTCTTATGCTCATCTAGGTATCTCTCTTAGATTACCCATCGACTCAAAACTCAGCACATACTCAGGGAAAATAATAGATAACACTTATCAATAGCATCTCCTAGGCTAAGGCATCACACTTAAGGAAACTCTAGCCCTAGAATATGAAATACCTAGACTATTCTAAAAGACCCCTTTTATAGTTAACAAATTTTACATATATGGTCTTATTACAAAAGACTGGATACAAACCAACTAACAAGGTTTTTACAAAGTTACATATATATATATATATATATATATATATATATATATATATATATATATATATATTACATAACTACCCAGGAATATATAATTCGCAAACATACATAAGTAAAAACTACAAAAGTAATAGTAATAACTATTATATATCTTCCAACTACATGTCTATACTGGATGCTTATCACATGTAAAAGTTAAACACTGAGAGGGATAATCGGTGACACTTAGTGAGTTCAATAACCATTACAGTATAACGTTATGCCAGATATATCAATATGACAAAAGAAAAGAGGAACAAAGAACAACAAGGGGATATGTGTATCATATGACAGCCTTTCCATATCAACCAAGGATTTGATTCAAAGATTTATAATCAATGAGACACAATGATTTCAACATGATATACATCATAAAACTCCAACTCAGGAGACACATAAAATACCATTTCTGCTTATCATTTTGCTAGCATATACTGGCTTTCAGCCCTACCTAGCCCTGTGCCAATACCAAAGTGATACGAGTCATTCTCTACATGGCCAAAAGCACAAAGCTATTACCAAAGTGATACGAGACATGCTCTACCCGGCCAAAGGCATGATACCATTATGAAAGTGATACAAGTCATTCTCTACATGGCTAAAGGCACCAAGCCAATACCAAAGTGATACAAGACATGCTCTACATGGCCAAAGGTATTAAAACTATTACTTGAATAACACAGGAAAGAACATTGCACATATAACACATAACATACAATTGTCCCTATATTGAACTTACCATGAAATAACCGAATGATCAAATCATAATTTGGTCATCACTTTGTTTATAAAAAAGACTTTATTTGACGAAACTGAGAGTTTTTGTTGAAAACCGGGCTTTACGAGGGCATAGTTTCGATTGAAAATATTATTTTCTTGGGGTCTTCAGTGCTCTGGGCTTGCTTCGGGTGTTCTGGTAGTTCCCTACGCTTCGGGGGGTGTTAGGGTAATTTGAGAGAGAGTAGAGGGTGAAAGAGTGTCAAAATTGTAACAAAATTCGGAGACCTCGCATCCCTTTTATAGATGTCTGAGGGCTCGCATTACGCTGGGCGTACATCGGTATGCTGGGCGTACCTTTCTACACTTTGCGTAGGTGAGACATGGCTTTAGATCGGAACCCGAGCCTCAGACATGACTGATGTGTGTCGATATGCCAAGGAAGGGCGACATGGCCGGCTCCTGACCTTGTTTCCAAGTATGTTGGGCGTACGTACGAAGTACGCTGGGCGTACTTCTCCGGTCTATCCTTGTAATTTGTTCCATAAACTTCAAAATTTCATATCTTTTGTATACGAGCTCCGTTTTTTGACGTTATTTACATCCACGTGTAGGTGAGATTATACTCTAAAACTTTCGTTTAGATTCCATCGGATAATTTTTACTTCATTTTTAATATTATATGTTTTTAATAGGCCGGAACAGGACAAGTCCGTTAAAAACTCATAATTTCTTCGTTCGATGTCCGTTTTCGTCTGTCATTTTACCGTTGTACTACTATTGATGAGATCTTCGATTCTCGTTTAGGTTGAGTCGGCTAAAAATCACTCGATCTTACTTTAAGTTTCGGGTTGTGTACCGCTATGCCGAATCTTAGAAAAATCGTAACTTCCTCATACGAAGTCAAATTTGGATGTTTTTTATGAAAATTCTCGATTTAATGAATACTACGACTTTCATTTAGATCACTAAAGTTAAAAAGTAGTTTATCGTAAACTCACTTTCTAGGTCACATGGCGTTGTGCCGGTTCTATCCCCAAACTTTCATAAGTCATAACTTCTTCGTCATAACTCAGATTTCGATGAGGTTTTCACCTAAATGTTTCTAACGAGATAATCTACAACTTTCAACAGAATTATTTTTACTTATTTCCAACTTTATATTTTCGTTAATTTAATAGTTGACTTTTCATCGGAATCTCATAAGATTTCCAATATTTCCCGAATAATTCTAAACTTAGTTTTACCTCAAATCTCATAAAACTATCTTGTTAAAACTCAATTCTCAAAACCAAATAATATTTAATAATATTCATTTTTAAAGTAATATAACACGATAACTGACTGTGTATGTTACATATTCTCTAGCATGCATTTCTAATATCACATAAACATCTCATAAATATCTCATAAAGTAAACAACTAAGGGTATTTTGGGAAACCACCGTTCGGGCTCTAGCTGATTGTACACATTGCTCCTTCTCGTTTTTCTCTTAGAAACTCTTACTCGATTTTAAAAAAATAATTTCTTTTAACAAAAATTTATCAAATCCTTAGTTTGGGTCCATACATACCAGAAGGTGCATCTGAATCCCTCAATCCAAGGCTCTGATACCAACTTGTTTTTGGATTAGATGTCTAAGCCCGTAACTATAATTGGTATGTACTTCACACGAGAATAACATGGTCCATTTGGGTTTTATATCACTAAGACAATTTGATAGGATGGACTTTTGAAAAGAGGTTACTTATGATTTATTAATATATTATAAGTTCTAATATATTAATATGAAATCATATTATTTAATTAGTTTTGATCAAGAATTAGTTTGGACTTAATTTTGTGATCAAAGGAGACTAATTAAATGTGAGGGGTTGATTTGGTAAATCATTCATTCTTATGGTGCGGGCCAATGATCCATGATTCCTTAGATTAGGCTAAACCCATGTGACACTCCATGGATGATCCATGGAGGTTTAAATCCATGGAGCCTAAGGAATATGGAAAGCCATGCCCATAAGGGTTTACATGGTGTAACCCTAATCATGCCACACTATATAAGAAGTCCCTTAGTATCCAAAATAGCACACTAGTGTTGTTAGAGATCATTGAGCCAATTTTGGTGTTAGGATATTCTCTCAAAAGTCATCCTTTTGTCGAATGGTGTGTTGTCATTCCAATTGATGTGCAACACTTGGGGCAACAAGTTCTTAAAGGCCAAACTCAAGAAGTTGTACAAGTTGCACCAAAGAGGTAATTCTATAACTCTCTTTTATGTTGATTATGTCATTTGTATGCTAGTTGTAGGCTTAATGCTTTGGAAACAATATTGCATGTATAATTACAGAAAACATAGATCTAAAGCATTTAGGGTTGTATGTACACCATAGGATGTTGTAGTATACTAAAACCAATCAATGGTATCAGAGCCATGGGTTATTTTCTATTATACTTGATTCTTGTTGGTTTTTAAAGTTGAAAAAAATCTTTTTTTGCATCTGATTGATGGACTTGCCGAGTCCACTGGCTGACTCACCGAGTCCACTCAGAAATAGCCTAACTCAACAAGTCTAGTTCATGTACTCGCCGAGTTGGTGCTCTAGTGTGCACAATTTCGTGTTTTTTGGCCTGTTTTGGATTAGGATCATTACCATAAACTGGTGTAGTTAATAAAAATTGATGTTGTTGATTTGTTAATGATGATTCTCATCCAATAACAAGATAATTGTCAAAATTTTAAGAAAATTATGAGTTTCAATGATAAGCTAATTTTCTTGTAAATTGTTGATATGAATTATCTTGGCTTCTAAGTTTAACTAGATCATAGACAAATTGTTTGATTTTTGTGTTAATTAAAATAATGATCTAAATGACTTTTATGAAATCCATAACTTGTCTTCAAGTTATGGAAAATGAAAAGTTTTTCATAAATGTTTTTTTTATTAACTCCATAACTTGTCCTGAAGTTATGGAATTTCAAGAGTCTCATTTTAAATGTCATTTTAAATGTCATTTTAAATTGGTTTTAAAGTCTTCCATCACTTGTCCTCAAGTTATGTAACTTGAATTTTTTTTCACAAAAACCTCATTAAACTCATAAGTTATAGAAATGAAAAGTTTTGACAAGTTTCAAAACATGCCCTCAAGTTTTGGAATTTGTAAAGGATCACTTTTGAATACTTTAGTTCCAAACCCTAGAGTTTTAAAAGTTAAAATTCTACCCTTATACTTTATATTATTATAAATTTAATAATTATATATATATATATATATATATATATATATATATAAGACAACTCAGTCTTATTGTTAATAGGCCTCATTCATGAAGTTAGTCTATAAGGGTGGTATAAGGTTACTCCTATAAAATAACAGTTTAAAGGGTGTCCACTCTCACCCACCGCTTCCTTGATTGGTGGAGCGTGTGTGGTTAGCCGACACACAAATCTGCGACAGACAATGCGTGGAAAAGGGTAGCTTGATGTTAATCATAGATCAATGGAGTGTGTGTAGTTAACCGGCACATTGATTAGGTGGTTTGTAACATTGGGTGTACCAAGCTAATTTGCATGGTTATTCAAACCTTGTTTGTAATCCTGGGCATCCAAGTCACAAAGTTGAAGGGCACAATCAAAATTTAAACATGCCATTAAAAAGTTTAATGAATCTCAAAGGATCTAGGAGGTACAAATCATTTAAAACCTAAATTTCATTTTCCTTTTTCATGGTGGAAATTGGTAACTTGTCATTTACCTACCTTCAAATATTTTGCAATTGGATTACGGCATCCTTCTTCCCAATTATAAAATATTGTGTTGGGTCCTACCCTTAATATTTCATTTGGGTGTTATATTAAGGACATAAATTAAAATAAACTTGAATTTCTCCCTTATAGATGTCAAGTTCTAACAACTATGGTCTACCTTATCCTTTTGGAACAAGATTTCCTCTTAAAGATGATATTCCACAAGATAATCAAGGTGAAAGATTAATCTATTCTTTGTGCTGTAGTGGAATTTCACATCATCCACCTCCTCTATTAATTCTCTTTAACCTATACATTCAAAGACTTGAAAAGTTCAAGGTCACTAAAGCCCTACTGGCTGGAAGGAAAGTCTGTATGTGCTCTCGTCTTGGTGATGAAGTTACATATTGACAAGCTGCGAGATTTGGGTGTCGAAGTCTCGAGGAAGTTTGTTTTTTACTGGGTTCTTTAATCACTTCCCGAGTCATATAGTGTGTTCATTAAGGACTACTATGTGCTAGACCACGACATAACCCTTATTGATCTTACCTATTTACTTGTTGTTGCTGAATCAGGAATGATTTGGCACACCTATAATGCAAATTTGATTGGAATATCTATTTCCCAAACTTCCATGGACATTGACAATGGTAACATTGGAAGTCCAGAAAAGCTTTCTCTTCCTAATGGAAATGGATTGGCCACGGTCAAGTCATTTGAATGAATGGTAATGAGAAATGCTAAGTCTGAGATAGTCCCATGTACCATTCCCAAAGAGTGCATATGTTTCTATTGCCAAGAGAAGGGCATTGGTTGCGAAGCTGCCATATTTACCTGAAAGATCAAAAGAAGGTAGAATAAAAAAATTGACTCTGCTTCAGGTAAATCTACTATCTAACTCTATTAAGATCCTAATTGTTGATTCTTAATACATGATGTGACAAGGTTGGGTTTTAAAATTTTGTAGGCTCAAGCAAAACGAAGGAAGCTTAAAGGAAGAGTATGTTGAATCCGGTCGCGAATATGGATTTCAATTGTATGGTACGATGATCGGATTTTTGAGTTGCTGCTTAGACAGTTATGATAGATTTCTTAGAAATATGTAGTAACATAGTTTTCATTTGTAATTACATTGTAAGGAAAAGTTTTCCCACTTTTTATAACTAAATAATTTTTATTTTATTTTATTATATCTCTTTGCAATGGTATTTGTGAATATTGATGTTTGTATCTTTCTATGTTAGCAATATGAATTTGATTCCTTCGTTTGTGGTAGTGTCGAGAATTTGCCAAATAAGGGAAGATTCTCATCACCCTAGTTTCAGATGGATAGAAACATGGAATCATGCAACTTGTATTGTATGATGAATGGGAATTTTTTTCTTTGGGAAATTAAGACTAATTCCTTGTCCACATGTATACGTGAGTTAAGTTAAGGACTAGGAGATCGGGTAAACTGGGTGTGCGTTGGTCAGGTCCACCACAAAGAACGATAAGACTATTCGTCATGATTTACTAAAGTCCAATAAATATGGTTATTCTTCCAAGTTTAAGGATGATTCTGAATCATTGGAAAAGTTCAATGTATGGCAGACCGAATGAGAAGAATCAAATTGGGGCAGAAAGATAGAAGTTTCTCTAATCTGAAAAGATGGGAAAGTACTTGAGTATCATGTTTTATGATCATCATAATGATTATGAAAACCATATCACAATTGATCCTCTAAGGATATCTTAGTGCATTTGTATGGCTTAGAAGAGGAATCATGAATTGTTGAAATGGTTAAATCTAGGAGATCAGTCATACTTTGTTCCAAAAACAAGTCTTAGAGTCATACTCCAAGATTGTGCCTTGAGTTACTCTAAATTAAGAAGGTTTATAACAGTCATCAAATGTAGAGTAACATGTTTCTTACTCTTGTACATTAGAAATTGGTAAATTGTGATCTTTTGGATAAGACAAAGACCAACTAAGACCAATTGTGTGAAGTGTTTGTCTTGATGAGAATCCACACTGACTCTTGAATATTTGTTTGTCAAGGAATGATTATTGACAAGAGAATTTTATATGTCAAGTGTTCAGTGGGAGTCTTAAAGATCTTGGAAAAATTCAAGAACTAATCAAAAGTAAACGTATTGTTAATCACTAGCACACGACTTAGGGTTTCTAACCTGTCGGGTTGACATATTCTTCTTTCGGTGCCCATTCCAATTAAAGTTGACTATGTATTTGACTTCTATGAGTTATCAATTGTATGGATAACAACTTGGAAGCAATGGTAGGCCCTTATGCTACCTGGTGGCAAGAAATTAAGATTGAACAAGTTCAGTCCATATGAGTTTGGATTTGTCACTACCTTGTCTTGTGATTATGGTTATGACAAATTCACATGGATACGAACACATACATCATGAATCTAAGTGTCATAAGGTTTCTCTCCAATTCATGAAAATGATTGTGAAGAAACGCTTTCACTAAGTAGATTTTAAGGATATATCAATTGTGTTACTTGAATTCTTAAAATTCAATTATGATTATGGCATCCCTCTTCATAGTTCGAATTGTGAGAAATGGCAAAAGGCCTAAACATTTGATACTTAGTGATTATAAGTTCGAAAATTTTTTAGAAACACATGAAAGTTATCTAAGGAAAGGAGTATGATTTTGTGAAGCCTAGATAAAGTCTTATCGAAGCATCTCATATCAGAAATCTGAACTTTGGAAATGAAAGTCAATAAGTATTGATTTCTAGAAGTCCAGCTGATTTCTAAGTAGATGTAAAAGCTAGTGGGAGCATAAGTGTTATACTAGTAAGATAATAATTATTATGCTAGTGGAAGCATAATTATTATGCTAAGTGTTGCAAGTTAACAATGTTAATTATAGAAATCATAGGTTGCAATTCGTAAAGTTATAGGGTTTGAAAAGTTGTTTGGCTATAATTAAGGGAGAGTATATTATACTTCATTTCAAATATAAAACCTTAGATTGAGTTTTTAAATAAATTTAGTCAAGGACATATATGCATGTTATGTTAAAAAGATTCAGCAGAAGGAAATTTTATATTAAATGTTCATAATTCGAATTGTGAGAACATGGAAAATAGAAATATTATAGCAAAAGGTTGATCAAGCATCATGTCCTTATGTAGACATTATGAATCGCATCCCATATGTTTCGGGTATAGGATCGATTGCATATGCTATAATATTCTCGTGTTCTAATTTTCCAAATTCCTAGGGCATCAAGAGGGAAAAAGGAATAGAACCGGATATGACTAAAGTGGTTAAACTACTGTTAAGGACAATCTAAGGTTCGCCAATGATTGGTTGCTTAAGGACATTTAGAAGTATAGTAATCGAAGGACCATATTGACATTATAATGAATAGACAGGAGTCTATTAATAATGATTTGTTGTATGGAAAACGTTGAATGTTTCCATATTAAGAGTGGAAGAATAGATCAGAAAGTTAGAAACTTTTATGCAAGAAGGAAATTCAAAGAATGTACTTTGAATCTGAGACTTCATTTCCATGGAATTGTCTTGTAACAATCTCCAAAAAAATATTTTGTAACGTTGGTCAAGTCTCTGTGACTTTTGGTACCTATTACAAAAGAATCATTGCATGATAGTTTAGAATCTAACACTTTCTAGCAGTGAAAAGAATTTGGAATTGTGCAATGTGCATCATTGAAAAGTTTTTCAATTGATCTATTTCACAAATTCAGGACCATAAACAAACATGGTGTGCATGCTTGGAGCATGGCATAGCTATTGATTTAATTGAAGTATTAAGTTGATAAATCGAACCATTATACAATGAATAATGACTAATCAATATGACACTCAAAAGTTTTAGGGTCATAGGATTAGTATTATTCTTGTGTTTCACTTTGCATGTTTTGAATTCCCGATTAAGTAGGTTATTCAAACCATCCACAGTTGATCATACTTTGGAAGTAGGTATTGAGGCAAGATTTTCATGAATGGGTTTGTAGTTTGTCTAGGTGTTTTAGACATAGCTTCAGTGTTCATGAGTACTCCTGGAATACAATTCGACAATTGGATTCAGCCCGCACTCATCTGAATCACTTCGTGGATTTTATAACTAGTGATTATGAGATGATAATATCTTATATTCATGAAACCAATACGTGTGAGTTGTAGTTGCAAGTCGATTGCACATCGACGTATGTAAGCGTACCAGTAACTTGGTGTTATAAAACATATTATTGTGTGTGATTTGATTAGTAAGTACAAGAAAGCATTTTAGTTGAAGTTTATCCATTCCTTTTACCGCGTGTGGATAAAAGCAATATTTGTAGGCCCCTCGATGATTTACTGATGACACCCGCAGTGCTTGGCCAAGCCTGGACTGATGTGATTTGTTCAATTAGTCAGTCATCAAAAATCGGAAATACGGAAACAACAGTTGGAAAGAGAGAGTGATTAAAATCCATTTCTCAGTCCATATGATATCTAGAATGGAGGAATATATGATCCATTATCTAATGGACATGTCAGAGTTTAACAGTAGCTTGTAAGAGCTATCATTGCTAGTCAGGTAGTGGATTCGTGCTTGAAATAATAGTTATTAGACTTATCCAAGTAGGAGACTATTTGATTAGGTGTCTAAGCCCATAACTATAACTGGTATGTACTTGATCCGAGAGTAGCATGGTCCATTTGGGTTGTATTTCACCAGGACAATTTGATAGGATGGACTTTTTAGAAGAGGTTATTTATGATTTATTAATATATTATAAGTTCTAATATATTAATATGAAATCATATTATTTAATTAGTATTGATCAAGAATTAGTTTGGAATTAATTTTGTTATCAAAAGAGACTAATTAAATATAAGGGGTTGATTTGGTAAATCATTTGTTCTTATGGTGTGAGCCAATGATCCATGATTCCTTAGGTTGGGCTAAACCCATGTGACACTCCATGGATGATCCATGGAAGTTTAAACCCATGGAGCATAAGGAATATGGAAAGTCATGCCCATTAGGGTTTACATGGTGTAACCCTAATCATGCCACACTATATAAGAAGTCCCTTGGTATCTAAAGTAGCACACTAGTGTTCTTAGAGATCATTGAGCCGATTTTGGTGTTAGGATATTCTATCAAAAGTCATCCTTTTGTTCAAAGGTGTGTTGTGATTCCATTTGAGGTGCAACACTTGGGGAACTAAGTTCATAAAGGCCAAACACGAGAAGTTCTACAAGCTAAAACAAAGAGGTAATTCTATAACTCTCTTTTATGTTGATTACGTCATTTGTACGCTAGTTTTACGGTTAATGCTTTGGAAACACTGTTTCATGTATAATTAGAGAAAACATAGATCCAAATCATTTAGGGTTGTATGTGCTCCATAGGATTTTGTAGTATTCTAAAACCCATCACTTGTAACACCGTAAATTTTCAAACCAAAATTTTCGTTTTTAGAAGCACATAAAACTCATATATTATATTTCATAGACCAAAAGTGTTTAAAATGTCAACATAAATCCAAAAATAAAGTGAAATCCCAAATCCTAAACATAGTCTCGAACAGGTGTGTGCAATCATGTCCGTGCCTACCCACGGTCTAGAGAGGTACCTGAAACACATAACACATAACACGGTAAGAACGAAGCTTAGTGAATTCCCCAAAATACAACACACACAAATAATTAGCCTTTCATGGCTATAACTTAGCATGGACCCTCCGGTCCTATGTGTCTCGGTGTGGACCCTCCGGTCTCACAGCTCAGTTCGGATCCTCCAGTCTAGTATCTTAGTGAAAACCCTCCAGTCCCACAACTCGGTTTGGACCCTCCGGTTCTATCTCAGTAAACACAGAATATAGCATATATATGACACAGACAAAATTCATAACATCATATAAATCAAGTAAGCACATAGGACCCTCCGATCGCACAAAGATACCACTCATGGTAAGTATAGTGAGTAGACTCACCTCGTAAGTAAGTTAAGAAAATGTGTACTCCTCGAATACGAATCACCGAATCTAGCCTTTGCCTAATCGCATATGATAACTATCTCTAATTAACACTTTAATCACAAATTCTAAATAAACTAAGTTATTTTCCCTTTCTTACTTTTGGATTGCGAAAAAGGCCATTTTACCCGTCTATGGTCTCCAAATGTCATGATTGACCAAACCCTGAAGTCAACAGAAGTCAAACTCAAGTCAACAGTCCATGTTGACCCAACTCGTCGAGTGCAACCATGAGACTCGTCGAGTCACCTAGCATTCTTCAGAATGTCGCGAATATCCAACGTAACTCGTCGACTTGTCTCGTTAAGTCGCCAATTTACCATTATCCAGACTCATCAGGGAAAATCCTATCCGACTCATCAAGTCATCTAGTCGACTCTGGTAGGTCATAATATAATGGCTTGGTTTAGGCATCTATCTTGTAAAGGTCTTTTTTGGATCATGGGGTTAGTGATGGTGGTTGTATCTTTTGTATGGCTGTGTGCAGTCAGACACCTGTGTGCGGCCGTATACCTTGTGTGCAGCCGCACATAAATAGTAGATGTCTGTGTCAATCTTAGGGTGACGTATGTGTGTGTTTACCAAGGTGTATATGACATTTATATGATATACATGTGTGCATGCTTGGGTTAATCTTTTCTTCTACTCCTTCTTGTCACACCCCGCTAAAGCGGAAACGCAAGGTATGACAGCGATAACGGTTTCAATGCAAAAGATAAAGATACATCACCATAGCAGTATTTAAAAGTTTACAACCCATAGCTTCAAAAGAAACAAAATACAAGTTTTTCAAAATAACATTGTTCAAAATATAGCTTCATAATAGCTTCAACACGATGCAGCATGCTCTATGATGATGAATCTTTACATCCACTTACTAATTACTTCCTGAAAAAGCATGTAAAACGAGCGTCAACTATGAAAATAGTTGGTGAGTATCACAAGTTTATAAAAATCGAGCGTACAATAAGGTTTTTCGTAAATACGAGTACATTGCTTCAATGATAAACAAGTTGATTGCTATTAATGAATACAAGTTTATTGCTATAACGAGAAACAAGTTTGTATGTGTATGAGCAAACAATGAGTCTCAACCAAACCTATGACTGAAGCTCTATCGAGATCTATGCTTATCGTTCCATAGATGAATATGGTATCATGCACTCCAGCGATTCGGGTGAGTGAGGAGTTGTCAATTCCTAATAGCGCTATCCATAACGACCATTGGCTCAAAGAGTTAATGGTTAGAGATAAGGGATGGGCCTTAGTACGATAAGTTCTCATGTTCCGTGTTGCATAGACATACATAAAGAAACATAGCAATACAATAGCAATCATGTTTGATACAATTCAATTTAAATACAACATGCAAACAGTAGTTTTTCTGGACATGCTTTTCCACCCCAAAACATAAAAACCGAAAATAGGGGAGTGCGTGAATACTCACGATGTTTTGTGTAGACACAAGCGGTACTTCGGGATGCACCAACGTCTTACTATCGGGATCCTACGACATCAAACACACGCACTAGTGAGTTTCCATGTCGATATCTAATGCTAATATACTAAACTCTACATATAGGGAAATGCCAATTTATGTTTTAGTATTGGATTTTATATCAATTAGTTACACTTTTTCTGAAGTAATGAAATTCTATATATCGGGCGATTAATTACAACCTTGGAATATAAAATTTCCAAATTTTTAAGTCCTTATTACAACATAAATTCACGAAAATAGCATTCGAGGGATAAAAATTCTCAAACTTTTTATTTAACTGTTATTACACAATACTAAGCTGGGAAAATTATAAAAATGGATTTCCAAGCTGTTTAATTATATTTTATGATTTTTGAGCATTTATTTCAATAAAAATTGAAATAGATAGAAAACAGTTTCCAAAATTACCCAAACTTTTTATTTAATTGTTATTATACATAAATAGGCTGGGAAAAATATAAAAGATATTTTTTAGTGGGTATTTTTATTTTTCCTTGTTTTATTCCTTTAAATAGTCATTAATTAAAGAAATAATATTAAACAGTTAAAATAAATCACCATAAATTTTTGTAACATCATTTACAGTATAAATATCCTGGGAAAAAAATATCAAAAGTGGTTATCATAATGTATAAACTGGTTTTGGGTATTTATGTATATTTAAGAGTATTTTAGTGCAATTAACTTTAGAAAATAAGAGAAAAATAGATTACAGTAGAGAAAAATATTCAAAATTTTTATGTAACCTCCTACTCTATAATATTATATCCTGGTAAATTTTCATGAATTTTGGATAATCAGAACTATTTCTCCCATTTTTAGACCATTATAATTACCAAAAATTAGGAAAAATAGTAAAACATGATGGAAAATCTTGAAATTATTTTCTGGAGTCACCCATCACAGTTAAGGTATGCGAAAATTGTTAGATACAATTTTCACATCCTATAAAGCAGTTTTGTAATTTATCATGTCCTAAATAAAAGAAAATTAGAAATCATAATTTATTTAGGATTTATTGACCTCTGGAAGTATTTTATATGATTTATGCCCTTGGTTTTAGCAATAATTCTAATAAATCAAAGAAATAACAAAAGCTCTTGAAATTTTCCAGATTATCTCATGCATGCAAGGGCTTTCAAAAGGAAAAATGTAAAAAAATGTATTCAGAAGAGAAATGAGGGTAATGATTCCAAACAATTTAAGAAAAGTTGCATGCAATAATGCATGAAGTGTAAATGTGGCTGAAGTTCATGAATTTGTGTAGCCCATTCAGTGAGGTTTTAAGCCACGAAAATTTCAACCATAATTCACTAGATATGTTAAGTTTCTAAGGTATTTTTCCTCAGATTTATGGTTGGGTTTAAGGCCATTGTTTAAGCAAGATAAAAATAGTGATCACAGAAAAAGAGCTGTATGCGCAACCTTTTTGTAAAATCTGCTAGAATCGGATATTTAATATTTTACAGTGAGACCAGTTGGGTTTGAAAGTTCACTCGTGGAACTAACCAATACAAAAAGAATATCATGATTTGGTTAAGAAATGACTGAGTTATGACTGTTCAAAGTCGAACAAAGTAATCTGGCAGATTGCATGTTTGCTTGTGTGCATTATTAGGGTATTTCAACAAGAACATCATGCATGTCTTTGGTAAGGCCCGATTTCTAACACATGCATGGAATGAATGAGCATCCAAGATGTACTAGAAATGGTTTAAATGCTTTTGGTCATGCATGAACACAAAATAAATGAAGAAGAACATGAAATATTAGAATTTGATGTCACATGATCATATGTGCATCTTTTTCACTCCTAGCATGGGTTTGATCCCGGATTTTCACCATTTTCAAACACATGCATTGTGTTATGGTGAGAATCTACAAACCACAAGGGGAGAATAAAGATTTCTAGCCATGGAAAGGCATAGAATCCGAAAAGTAGAGAAGATTAAGAAGAAAAGAAGTTTAACTATGAAACTATGGAAGAAGATGTTGTTTACCTTGGTTTTGATCTTGAGAGAAGTAAGAACACTTCAAGGTCTTCAAATTAGTGAAATTTGGCAGAGAATTGAGAGAAATTTCGTGAGTTTAGAGAGAGAGAGAGAGAGAGAGAGAGAGAGAGAGAGAGAGAGAAAGAGAGTGAAGTGTGTGAAGAGAGTGAAGTGAGAAGAGTGAAGAGAGAAGAGGTGGAGTGTGGGTTTGAGTTTAATCATGAGTTTTGGGAAGAGAGTGCATGGGGAGAGGGGAGAATGGCCAGATTTTTGAGTGGATTAGGGCCTTCTCTCTCCTCAATTCAAATTTTATCAAAATCCCTCCTTAATTTTTATAAAACCCAAGAATTTTTTTGTAAAATTTCTTCTTTATATAGTTCTTGATTTATTTAAAAATCTTTGTATTTAACCAACAGTTTATGATAAACACTTGATAATTTAATTTCTATTTCATTGATTATAATTCATAATTTGATTAATAAAAATTTGATATTAGGAAGTTTATAGCCAAATTTTATAAAGTTTTTAAGCTTTATAATTTATAAGTTTGGATTTTTGGCTCTTTGGGGTTTTGAAATATTGTATGATATTCAACAACATGTTGAAGTATAATTAGAATGTTTTAATTTATTTTTAGAGTTTTATACCCTATTTCAATTATAACAAAGCTTGAAGCTTTATTCTAATTATAGTATTGGCATTTCCTATTGTAGCTAAGCAACTTACTAGAATTGTAAGTATCAATTATATTAGTCCTAGACCTTAGTTGGATCCTAGTTTATGAAAGATTTTTGACCTAATTTATACTACTAGGTCATGGCATGTTGTGCATGAATGGTTATTATAAAGATGCATGAGTCCAAGAATGACCTGAATTGGCAGTTGTCACAGTATCCCCCACTTAAAAATAATTTCGTCCCGAAATTCATTCTATGTCATCGCTTGTCATTGCAAGGGAATAGTTGCGGATACTTTTCCTTTATGAAGTCCTCGCGCTCCCAGGTGTACTCCGGCCCGCGTTTTGAGTTCCATCGAACTTTCAGAATCGGGATCTTACTCCGCTTAAGTTGTTTTACCTCCCTGTCAAGGATTTCTATCGGTTCCTCAACGAAGCTCGGCTTATCATTGATCTTAATTTCCTCCAGGGGTACTATCAATGTTTCGTCGGCTAGACATTTCTTAAGGTTGGAGACGTGGAATGTGTCGTGAATGGCGCTTAACTCTTGGGGCAATTGGAGTTTATACGTTACTGGACCAATCCTTTCAAGGATTTCAAAGGGTCCAACATATCTCGGGCTTAGTTTTCCTTTCTTACCAAAACGCACAAGCCCTTTCCAAGGTGACACTTTTAAAAGTACCTTGTCTCCTACTTGGAATTCTAATGGTTTTCGATGATTATCCGCATAACTTTTCTGACGATCTCTAGCAGCTTTAAGCTTATCCTTGATGATAGCAATCTTTTCGGATGTTTCCTGGATAAGTTCGACTCTAGTTAACTGTCTGTCTCCGATTTCTGTCCAGCATAAGGGCGAACGGCACTTGCATCCATACAATGCTTCATATGGAGCACATTGGATACTCGTGTGGTAACTGTTATTGTAGGAAAACTCAATTAGGGGTAAATGAGTATCCCAATTTCCTTTGAACTCAATGACACACGCTCGTAGCATGTCTTCCAATGTTTGTATTGTTCTCTCTGTTTGCCCATTTGTCTGAGGGTGGTAAGCTGTGCTCAAATCTATCTTGGTTCCTAGTGCTCTCTGTAACATCCACCAAAATCGAGATGTAAAACGACTATCTTTATCATAAATGATAGATAGGGGTACACCATGCAGAGAAACAATTTTGTCGATGTAGATTTGGGCCAATTTTTCCATCTTGAAATCTTCTCGAATGGGGAGAAAGTGTGCAGATTTCGTCAGTCGATCCACTATGACCCAAATTGAGTCATGACCTTTAGCAGTTCTAGGAAGTTTGGTAACAAATTCCATAGATATTTGCTCCCATTTCCATTAGGGAATTTCAGGTTGTTAACCCTTGGAATCCAGACCCTGTCTTTAAAATAACGAACTCCATCAGGTTTGGTTTCAAATCTTTCTTCCAAACCATGTAAAGTTTCGCCTGGAAGATTTTCCTTGCATAACGCTTTCTCCTGGGCATTAATGATTTGAGATTTCAAGCTTGTCTAAATTACCATTCCCAAAGCTCTCACATGGGAAGGTTTCACTCTTTCTTTTCTACTAAGAGCGTTAGCTACTACGTTAGCCTTCCCTGGGTGATATCGTATCTCACAATCATAATCACTAAACAACTCTACCCATCTTCTCTGCCGCATGTTTAACATTTTCTGATCCAGGATATGCTGAAGGCTTTTGTGATCGGTATAAATGGTGCACTTGGTTCCGTACAAATAATGCCTCCATATCTTAAGGGCGAAAACTATTGCTCCTAGTTCTAGATCATGGGTGGTATAATTCTTCTCGTGCGGTTTGAGTTGTCTGGAAGCATATGCAATGACCTTATCTTTTTGCATTAGCACACATCCTAATCCTTGATGAGACGCATCACAATACACCACAAAGTTCTCTAATCCTTCTGGTAAAGCCAGAATTGGTGCATTGCACAGCTTGTTTTTCAGGATTTGAAACGCCTCTTCGTGTTTCTCTTCCCAGAGAAATTTTCTATCCTTTTGGGTCAAAGATGTTAATGGTTGAGCAATCCTAGAGAAATTCTCAATGAAGCGTCTGTAGTACCCAACTAATCCTAGGAATTGTCGTATTTCTGTCGGGGTTTTGGGGGCCTCCCATTTCTTGATTGCCTCTATCTTAGCTGGATCTACATGGATTCCTCTTTCACCGATCACATGGCCAAGAAAATGTACTTCCCGAATCCAAAATTCACACTTAGTGAACTTGGCATACAATTTTTGTTCCTTCAACAACTCCAACACTAGCTTTAGATGTCTATTGTGATCTTCTTTGTTCCGCGTGTAAACAAATATGTCATCGATAAATACAATTACAAACCTGTCTAGGTATGGTCTACAGACCCTATTCATCAAATCCATGAATACAGCGGGTGCGTTCGTTAGTCCAAAAGGCATGACTAAGAACTCATAATGTCCATAACGGGTTCTAAATGTTGTTTTGTGAATGTCCTCTTCGTGAATTCTTAGCTGATGATACCCTGACCGAAGGTCGATTTTTGAGAAGTAGGAAGCGCCCTGCAACTGATCGAACAAGTCATCTATTCTAGGGAGGGGATATCGATTCTTGATTGTCAACTTGTTCAATTCTCTGTAATCAATGCACATTCGGAACAAACCATCTTTCTTTTTGACGAATAACACTGGGGCTCCCCATGGTGAAGAACTTGGTCGAATAAACCCTTTGTCTAGAAGTTCTTGAAGTTCTCCGGACAGTTCTTGCATCTCGGATGGTGCAAGGCGATATGGTGCTTTTGCTACCGGTGCCGCTCCGGGAATTAAGTCTATCCGAAATTCGACCTGTCTATAAGGGGGTAGACCGGGCAATTCCTCCGGAAATACTTCGGGATAGTTTTGAACCACTGGAATCTCCTTGAGTTGCTTAGCTTCAGGTTCTCTTTCTAGCACGTGGGCCATGAATGCAATACAATTCTTTTTCAGGTACTTGTGAACCTTCACGCTTGATACTATGTTTAAACTTCTTCCTGGCTTCTCACCGTGTATGATAAGGGTTTCTCCATTAGGGACAGGCACTCTAATGACTTTCTCATAACAACCAATGTCCGCTCTATTTTTGGATAACCAATCCATCCCTACTATCACATCAAAACTACCTAGCTCTATAGGAATTAGGTTAATGCTAAAGAGTTTATCAGCTAAATTCAAAGTACAACCAGGAATTATATCACTAGCCCTAATTTCATACCCATCAGCAAGTTCAATAGCATAAGCACTCCTCATCTTTACCGATTTCAAGCCAATTAACGGTCTAAATGCTAAAGAAACAAAACTCCTATCTACTCCCGCATCGAATATTACTAATGCAAAATGGTTGTTCAGGAGAAACATACCTGTTATCACTTCAGGGTTCTGACGAGCTTCTTCTGCACCAATCACAAAGGCTACACCTCTTGGCCGTCCAACTTGATTTCCTTGAAAGTTTTGCCTGGCTTGGCCTTGTCCATTGTTTCCAGGTCCATTGTTCAGTTTGGGACATGCTCTACGGAGATGATTAGTACTCCCGCACTCATAACACATCCTTTTTCCCTCCTTATTCACCTTACAATACTTCGAGTAATGGCCTGTTTGCTTACAGTTTTGGCACACTGGGCAAGCTCCCTTGTGATGGAAGTTACACTTATTGCACTTCGGAAGCGGCCCTGAGTACTGGTTTCGCTCCTGCACTTCCCGTTCTTGAGTTTTCACTGGTTCTTGCTCCTGGGCTCTTACCATAAAGTTTCTTGAGACTTTCTGCTTCCTCCCTAACTTGCCTCCATACTTCTTCTCTCCCTGATCTGCTGGCTTCCTCTTGCTACTAGAGCTTTCCTTTGTCGATGCTCCCATCCTTATCACATCACAATCAGTAATTGCCCACCAAGCACATAATATGATGTCATCGCATGACCTGCCTCTCGTCTAGCAGCACTAGCACTATTAGCAGTCTCCATCGAATGCTGATACAAGATTTCCATCCCTGTCATCAGTTCGTTCAATACCTCCTGTTTCCTGGCTATTACAGCGAGGCTGTGGCACAGATCCGTTGCCATCAAATGCATCCTCTGGGACTCCTTCGGGGTCATACCTGGCTGCCTGACAGGTATCCCTATGACTCGATGTAGTGGCGGTGCTCTCAGTCCTGCAACGCTGGGTCCTACCTCGCTAGGTCCTTCCGTGCCAAGTCCTGCTGTGCTGGCGGGTATCCTTCTTTGAATGGGAACACTCTTCCTCGCTGTCCTCCGAATGCGAAGTCCATAGAGCGGTGCCTGTGGCAACACCGATGTAGGTGATGCCTCGCGTCGTTGACTCGGGGCGTTGTCATTGCTGATCTCCACCGAGTTCCCAGTATCTTCCGTATCCTCTGATGGGTCTTCTTCTACCGAGGCGGGGGGATTACATCGAGGGATAATAGTAACGTAGCCGGATTCATCGGCTGAGGCGGTAGCGCGGGAAGATGACGATGTTGACATAGTGGACTGTGACATAGTTTCAATGAGATATGAAATAAATGACAATGCATGCCTATAATATGCAATGCTTACACACACCAAAATTAACCTTTTGAAATTTTGAAATAAAGTTTTCTCAAATATTTTTGTTGAACATATTCCCATTATAATTAGCTCAAGCTTTGTATAAATCTTTTCTAAATTAAACATAGGTGATCAGGCTATGTTTAATCAAGGTCCAATAATACAACTCCCGACCTAATTATACTAGTAATATGTTTGATGTAAAAAGAATTTCTTTGTAAGTTTTAGTTATAGGTTGTGTTTTCTTAAAGAAAAACCGATGTTCTCTATAACTTTAGCTCTGATACCACTTCTGTCACACCCCGCTAAAGCGGAAACGCAAGGTATGACAGCGATAACGGTTTCAATGCAAAAGATAAAGATACATCACCATAGCAGTATTTAAAAGTTTACAACCCATAGCTTCAAAAGAAACAAAATACAAGTTTTTCAAAATAACATTGTTCAAAATATAGCTTCATAATAGCTTCAACACGATGCAGCATGCTCTATGATGATGAATCTTTACATCCACTTACTAATTACATCCTGAAAAAGAATGTAAAACGAGCGTCAACCATGAAAATAGTTGGTGAGTATCACAAGTTTATAAAAATCGAGCGTACAATAAGGCTTTTCGTAAATACGAGTACATTGCTTCAATGATAAACAAGTTGATTGCTATTAATGAATACAAGTTTATTGCTATAACGAGAAACGAGTTTGTATGTGTATGAGCAAACAATGAGTCTCAACCAAACCTATGACTGAAGCCCTATCGAGATCTATGCTTATCGTTCCATAGATGAATATGGTATCATGCACTCCAGCGATTCGGGCGAGTGAGGAGTTGTCAATTCCTAATAGCGCTATCCATAACGACCATTGGCTCAAAGAGTTAATGGTTAGAGATAAGGGATGGGCCTTAGTACGATAAGTTCTCATGTTCCGTGTTGCATAGACATACATAAAGAAACATAGCAATACAATAGCAATCATGTTTGATACAATTCAATTTAAATACAACATGCAAACAGTAGTTTTTCTGGACATGCTTTTCCACCCCAAAACATAAAAACCGAAAATAGGGGAGTGCGTGAATACTCACGATATTTTGTGTAGACACAAGCGGTACTTCGGGATGCACCAACGTCTTACTACCGGGATCCTACGACATCAAACACACGCACTAGTGAATTTCCATGTCGATATCTAATGCTAATATACTAAACTCTACATATAGGGAAATGCCAATTTATGTTTTAGTATTGGATTTTATATCAATTAGTTACACTTTTTCTGAAGTAATGAAATTCTATATATCGAGCGATTAATTACAACCTTGGAATATAAAATTTCCAAATTTTTAAGTCCTTATTACAACATAAATTCACGAAAATAGCATTCGAGGGATAAAAATTCTCAAACTTTTTATTTAACTGTTATTACACAATACTAAGCTGGGAAAATTATAAAAATGGATTTCCAAGCTGTTTAATTATATTTTAAGATTTTTGAGCATTTATTTCAATAAAAATTGAAATAAATAGAAAACAGTTTCCAAAATTACCCAAACTTTTTATTTAATTGTTATTATACATAAATAGGCTGGGAAAAATATAAAAGATATTTTTCAGTGGGTATTTCTATTTTTCCTTGCTTTATTCCTTTAAATAGTCATTAGTTAAAGAAATAATATTAAAAAGTTAAAATAAATCACCATAAATATTTGTAACATCATTTACAGTATAAATATCCTGGGAAAAATATCAAAAGTGGTTTTCATAATGTATAAACTGGTTTTGGGTATTTATGTATATTTAAGTGTATTTTAGTGCAATTAACTTTAGAAAATAAGAGAAAAATAGTTTACAGTAGAGAAAAATATCCAAAATTTTTATGTAACCTCCTACTCTATAATATTATATCCTGGTAAATCTTCATGAATTTTGGATAATCAGAACTATTTCTACCATTTTTAGACCATTATAATTACCAAAAATTGGGAAAAATAGTAAAACATGATGGAAAATCTTGAAATTATTTTCTGGAGTCACCCATCATAGGTAAGGTATGCAAAAATTGTTAGATACAATTTTCACATCCTATAAAGTGGTTTTGTAATTTATCATGTCCTAAATAAAAGAAAATTAGAAATCATATGAAACAGTAACAAAAATTGCTGAAATTTGGTGAGGGGTCATTATTCCCCATAAGGATCATCCATGAATTTATTTAGGATTTATTGACCTCTGGAAGTATTTTATATGATTTATGCCCTTGGTTTTAGCAATAATTCTAATAAATCAAAGAAATAACAAAAGCTCTTGAAATTTTCCAGATTATCTCATGCATGCAAGGGCTTTCAAAAGGAAAAACGTAAAAAAATGTATTCAGAAGAGAAATGAGGGTAATGATTCCAAACAATTTAAGAAAAGTTGCATGCAATAATGCATGAAGTGTAAATGTGGCTGAAGTTCATGAATTTGTGTAGCCCATTCAGTGAGGTTTTAAGCCACGAAAATTTCAACCATAATTCACTAGATATGTTAAGTTTCTAAGGTATTTTTCCTCAGATTTATGGTTGGGTTTAAGGCCATTGTTTAAGCAAGATAAAAATAGTGATCACAGAAAAAGAGCTGTATGCGCAACCTTTTTGTAAAATCTGCTAGAATCGGATATTTAATATTTTACAGTGAGACCAGTTGGGTTTGAAAGTTCACTCGTGGAACTAACCAATACAAAAAGAATATCATGATTTGGTTAAGAAATGACTGAGTTATGACTGTTCAAAGTCGAACAAAGTAATCTGGCAGATTGCATGTTTGCTTGTGTGCATTATTAGGGTATTTCAACAAGAACATCATGCATGTCTTTGGTAAGGCCCGATTTCTAACACATGCATGGAATTAATGAGCATCCAAGATGTACTAGAAATGGTTTAAATGCTTTTGTTCATGCATGAACACAAAAGAAATGGAGAAGAACATGAAATATTAGAATTTGATGTCACATGATCATATGTGCATCTTTTTCACTCCTAGCATGGGTTTGATCCCGGATTTTCACCATTTTCAAACACATGCATTGTGTTATGGTGAGAATCTACAAACCACAAGGGTAGAATAAAGATTTCTAGCCATGGAAAGGCATAGAATCCGAAAAGTAGAGAAGATTAAGAAGAAAAGAAGTTTAACCATGAAACTATGGAAGAAGATGTTGTTGTTTACCTTGGTTTTGATCTTGAGAGAAGTAAGAACACTTCAAGGTCTTCAAAGTAGTGAAATTTGGCAGAGAATTGAGAGAAATTTCGTGAGTTTAGAGAGAGAGAGAGCGAGAGAGAGAAAGAGAGTGAAGTGTGTGAATAGAGTGAAGTGAGAAGAGTGAAGAGAGAAGAGGTGGAGTGTGGGTTTGAGTTTAATCATGAGTTTTGGGAAGAGAGTGCATGGGGAGAGGGGAGAATGGCCAGATTTTTGAGTGGATTAGGGCCTTCTCTCTCCTCAATTCAAATTTTATCAAAATCCCTCCTTAATTTTTATAAAACCCAAGAATTTTTTATAAAATTTCTTCTTTATATAGTTGTTGATTTATTTAAAAATCTTTGTATTTAACCAACAGTTTATGATAAACACTTGATAATTTAATTTCTATTTCATTGATTATAATTCATAATTTGATTAATAAAAATTTGATATTAGGAAGTTTATAGCCAAATTTTATAAAGTTTTTAAGCTTTATAATTTATAAATTTGGATTTTTGGCTCTTTAGGGTTTTGAAATATTGTTTGATACTCAACAACATGTTGAAGTATAATTAGAATGTTTTAATTTATTTTTAGAGTTTTATACCCTATTTCAATTATAACAAATCTCGAAGCTTTATTCTAATTATAGTATTGGCATTTCCTATTGTAGCTAAGCAACTTACTAGAATTGTAAGTATCAAGTATATTAGTCCTAGACCTTAATTGGATCCTAGTTTATGCAAGATTTTTGACCTAATTTATACTACTAGGTCATGGCATGTTGTACATGAATGGTTATTATAAAGATGCATGAGTCCAAGAATGACCTGAATTGGCAGTTGTCACACTTCTACACACTGATTTATTGCAATATCATTTGATCACTGATTTGGATCTCAGATTTGGGACCTTTCAATTGGTATCAGAGCGAGATCAGTGACAATTTGGATTATCGTGAGTGTACGACCAGAGTAAGGTCACCATTTTTGAAGATAATTCAAAATTAATTATAAAGTATTTGTTTATGAAACAACATTTAAGATTTTGGATTGAAAATCAAGTGTTTTTGGAGTGTACGGTTGAGCTTAGTTGAAGGAGTATGGTTGCTAGTTAAAGGTGTGCGACTGAGTGTGTACAGTTGAAAGTGTGTACTGTTCAGTGTGCAGTTGAAAGTGTGTACGGTTCATTGTGCGGTTGTAAGTGTATACGGTTGAGTTTACGGTTGCAAATTATTTAGCAGCTTGAACCTCTTAATTTTAAGCATCTTTCTTGTTAAGTTTTGGATCTGTTCATTTATAAAAAAACAAAAACAACAAACAAGAATGGACTCCCAAATCTCATCAACTCATCATGAATTGGACACCATAATGGGAACCACCACTCGAATTCCTCGATTGCTATCCGCCGAAGGATTTCCAGAATGGAAGTATCGAATGGAAAAATACATTAAAATGAAAGTCTTCACAACTTGGAGAAGCATTTTAAGAGGACCAATTTATATTACCACAACACTTGAAGTCGGAACAATCACTGACAAGAAAAATGAAAACTACACGGATGATGAGTTTGAAAAAATTGAAGAGTAAGAAAACGCATTGGCTACACTCACAATGGCATTATCTCCAGAGATTTCAGAAGGTTTTAGAGAATACGCTTCAGCCAAAGCTCTGTGGGAAGCTTTGATTGAAGTCTATGAAGCAAACAAATACATGAAACAAATCCGATAGGATATGCTAAGACAAAAATTCAATATGTTTAATCATATTCTTGGTAAAACCCTGGAATTTCAGTAACAGCGGTTTACCACACTCACTACTGAGATGAGTTCAGCCGAAATTTTTGTGCCTAAATCTGAAATAAACAAAAATTTTCTCAACTCTCTGCCGAGTTCTTGGGATATGAATGTTTCTATGATCAAGAAAACAAAAGATCTCAATCGTTTAAGTTTAGCTGAAACAATGGCAATCATTAAAGCTTGTGAATTGGATGACAAGCAGAGAGAGATCAACCATACCAATTCATACTCCACTGCAAATCTGGGAATTCAACCTAACAATGCCTTTTCATCTTTCACCATTCCTCAAGTTGAACCATTTGTTGCTTCCCAGCCATCATCATATGTCACTCCATCTATGGAAAGTGCTCAGTCTTCAATGTCATGCCTGCAAGTTGCTTCCACTTCAAAGACATATGTTCCAGTTGCTCCTTCACCTCCTGCCCCAACCCCAACTCCCATTGAAAATGATGAAAATCTATCTTTTCCAACTGGTCTTGTAAATTGTTATAATGATTTTGTAGCTAGTGAGCTGCACCCTCAATTCTCATTTGCTGATCTGGACCAAATTCATCTAGAAGATGTTGAAGAAATGGACATAACATGGAAAATTTCTATGGCCGTGTTTAGAGCCAAATAGTTTTCCAAGAAGACATGAAAAATAACTGGGATATAAATGTAGAAAATAAAGTTGGATTCAACAAAGGAAAACTTCACTGTTTCAACTACCATGAACCCGGTCATTTCGCTAGAGATTGCCCAAAGCCTGACAGAAGGGAAAATGGTGAAAGAAATATGGTGCCAGTGAATACTAGTAGAGGAGCTACCATCAACAATCAGACAACAAATCTCGCCATGGTGGCTCAGTCATTTGACTGGGAGGATCAAATTCAGGCTCGGAGCATCTTAGGACCTGAAAATGCTCATCTCGCCCAAATCAATGATGTTGCTGAAGGAGAAGCTGAAACATACCCAGAAGCAGAAATAATGGAACTCCAATTCTCATTCATGGTTCAAACCACGTCGGAGCCTGCAAAGCCGAAGGTTAGTAAAATAGCTTGTTCTCAATCTTGCAATAAAATAGTCAAATTCCTACGTGACCAAATGAGTTGATTAAGAGAGAAAATGAGGACCTAAAATATGAACGGTACACTATTAGGAAAGAACAAAAGCCATTAAAAGAAAAATTAGAATCTAAAATTAATGATATCAAGAAATTAAAAGAAGATTACGACAACAAGTGTGAGAATTATGATCACATGAAAAATAAACTTATTGTTGTAACCAAAGAACTTGACACGTTGAAAATTCGTTTTGAAAATACTTATTTTAATTTTAAGAAGTTCGATGTGTCAAGTGAAAAGCTTGCAAAAATAATTCAAGAACAAATGCAGTGGAGAGACCAAAAACAAGTAGGTTTAGGATATGAGAGTGTCCCTCCTCCATTTAATCACAACTATATTCCTACTCCTTTGACCAAAGAAGAAATTGATAGAAAACCATACATGATTTATGGTAAACCAGTTGATGAACTGGCAACAGGACCAAGTTCTAGGGTTTTGGATACTAACATTTCTATTTCAAATGAAGATGTGTCAGTAAGCCAAGGAAAGAAAGGAGATGAGAAGTCTGAGTCTAATAAATTAGTGTCTAAGTTTGGTGCTCCATTTTTGATGAGTTTGTGTCTAATGTTAAGACTGATGCTTTTGTTTGTGATGATGTGATGTCTAAAACTGATAATTCTAAAAAATGTTGTGTTGCTTTTGAAAAATCTATCAAATCTGACACTAGTACATCCACACCTTTTACATATGTCACATAGTCTAACTCCTACATGTGGAAAATTTAGAAAAGTAGATAAGAGCATGAAATATGATCAGGGTGGTATCAAGTTTAGTGATAATAAGAAAATTTGTTTAAATGTGGTATTGCAGGTCATATCGCTCGAAATTCTTTTAATAGGGTATTTGTGCATTTTTCTTCACCAAGGAGAGAGAACGAGTCTCGAGGATGGTCTTTAACTATAAAGTCCTTAAGACCTCACCCTCAAGATGATGATTGGAAGGATAATCATAACAAGAAAAGGGCAATTTTTCAAAAGAACAAACAGGTTTTCAATAACAAAGTCACAAACAGTTTGCAAAAATCGAGCAAGGCTAAGCCAAGGTCGGTTTCTATAAAGAGTAGATATGGATCTTCAACCACTTCTGGTACAAAATCCAAATGCTCAAAGCAAAATGAAAAGAAAAATGCTTCAAAATCACCCATGATTATTAAGAAACCTAAATACCAGTAGGTGCCCAAATTAACTTCCAACCAATCATTGTCATCCTTTGAGAGTGATTTAAATGATGATTCAAAATCAAAAGGTTCAAAAGATAAGTCTGTGATCGTAAAGGGTCAACCCAGGAAAGCAAGGACCTAGGTCCCCAAATCTAAATGATCCCACTCATTTGTAGGGACAGTAGCGGAGTAATGTTGTCAGACCTTGGTATGTCGACAGCGGCTACTACAGACATATGACAAGAGACATATCCTAGTTAAACGACATTCAAACTTTTAATGGGGGATTTGTTTCCATTGCGAGCGGAGAAGGCGGAAAAATTACGCAAAGAGGAACTATGACGAATGGAGTGCTGAGTTTTGAGAGCGTCAACTATGCTCCCGAGTTAAAGCATAGCCTGTTGAGCGTCTCACAGATTTGTGACAAGGGCTATTCAACTCATTTCACTGATAAGGAATGTTTGATTCTGAAGCAAGGCATTGTCATCCTGGATGAGTGGATTCTTGTTAAATCAAATCGGGATGAAAATGCATACATCATCGACATGAATAGCAACATTCCCGAGCAAGTCACCTGCCTCTTTTCAAAAGTCTCAGAACGAAATGCTACGTTATGGCACCAACAACTCGGTCATGCGAACGCTATGAATATGAATCGTCTTGCTAAAAATGAAATGGTGCGTGGCCTGCTTGTCAGAGACTTCATAACATTTGAAAAGTGTGTGTCATGTGCCTAAGGAAAGCATCATAGAAAACCACACGTGCCAAAATGGGTCAATTCAATCAGCTAGGTGCTCCAATTATTGCACATGGATTTATTTGGTTAGGTCAATGTCCTAAGCATCAATGGGAATTCATATTGTGTAGTTGTGATTCGATGATTTCTCGCATTTCACGTGGGTTTTCTTCTTATCCAACAAAGTTCAGGTATTCGATCTGATCAAGAAGTTCATCGTAATGATAAAGAACCAAACCAATAACTGGGTGAAGGCGCTTCGAATTGATAATGGAAAAGAATTCAAGAATGTGGTTCTTGATCACTTTTACACAGAAAAGGGAACTGTGCGTCAACATAGTTCAGTTCGTACGCCTTAGCAAAACGGTTTTGCTGAACGGAGGAATCGAACGCTACAAGACGCTGCAAGGATGATGTTGTGTGACTCCAAAGTACCTGTTTTTTGGGCTGAGGCGATCAACATAACATGTTATGTTCAGAATCATGTTTTGATTAACAAAGCCCAGACGAAGATTCCGTACGAAATTCTATATGGTCACAAGCCATATGTCAGTCATTTTCATGTATTTGGCTGTCCTTATACCCTTCTTCACCTGGAGTCCAATCTGAAGTTCAATGCCAAAGCTGATGACCTCTATTTTGTGGGGTATGTTGATCGCACTACGTACAGGGTCTACCACAAAAAAACAAAGCAAATTGTAGAATCCTTCGATGTGTGCTGGTTGGAGGAGAATGAAACGGATGCTAGAGTGGTGCCTAATTGGCTGTTTGATTACACATCTTTGTTCAAATCATTCAATGTGTGTTCAGATAGTCTATCTGGTTCTACTTCTGGTTCGAAGATTGTACCTGAAGATGAAGACGAAGAAGTTCTTTACAGACCGCCGATAGTGTCTTCTGAAATTCCTACGGTGGATACATCTGTTCCAATTACTTGTCCAGAATCTCAAAGTCAACAACACGCTCCAAATGTTGATGCCACACCTCTTACTCATCTTGAAAGAGAGTTCATGTCCCGAGATGCTTCCGCTGTTACTCAAACTTTTATGGAACTTCTCTTTCCTGAACAAATTGCTAATGAGTTTGTGGCAGATCCTTCTAATGAGACAGGTTTGTCTGAAGTGGATCATTCGGAAAATGATGGAGTTATCAACATTCACAATCTTCATGTTTCAATCAATGACATCAGCCAAGAGATACCTTCAAATATTCAACGTGATTATCCGATCGACAATGTCATTGGCCAGCTGGGTGACGGTGTTAGAACAAGAACCTAGATTGGAGATGTTAATACATGTCTATATTCTTGCATTATCTCTCAAATAAAGCCAAAGAAAATTGAAATGAATTTGAATGAGCCCAGCTGGGTAGATGCTATGCACGAGGAGTTAAATCATTTTGAAAAACTCGGGATTTGGATGCTGGTTGAACTTCGTAAGGGCAAAAAGTCTCTTGACACACGCTGGGTATACCGCAAAAAGCAGGATGATTCTGGAGTCATAGTGCGCAACAAGGCAAGATTGGTCATTCGTGGGTTTAGATAAATCAAGGGTCTTGATTACACCGAGGTTTTTGCTCAGGTGGCTTGCTTTGAGGCTATCTGTATCTTCCTTGCATACGCTTCCTCCATGAACTTCACTGTTTATCAGATGGATGTCAAGACAGCCTTCATGTATGGCAAGGTGAAGGAAGAAATCTATGTTGATCAACCTCTTGGGTTTATTAACTCGAAATTTCCCAATCATGTCTACAAGTTGGACAAGGGATTGTATGGGTTACATCAAGCTCCTAAAGCGTGGTATGTAACTCTCACAAAGCACTTTCACGAACATGGATATTCTCGTGGCACTATCGATCAAACTTTGTTCATCAAGCATGTGGATAATGATTAGATTCTAGTTCAGATCTATGCTGACGACATTATTTTCGGGTCTACAAGTCCACAACTTTGCAAAGAGTTCTAAGGAGTGATGAAAAAGATGTTTGAGATGAGTTTGTTGGGTGAAATGACCATGTTTTTGGGGCTTCACGTTCAATAGAAGTCAACCGGAATCCTGCTTCATCAAGCCAAATATGTGGAGGATATGTTGGAGAAGTACGGGTTCCGAGACGCTAAACTTGCAGTGACACCGATGGCCGAAAGACCCCTGCTGACTTCGGATGCTAATGGCGAACCCGCAGATCAGACCGACTATAGATTTATGATCGGATCGCTAATGTATCTAACTGCAAGCAGACCTGACATCATGTTTGCATTTTGTTAATGTGCTCGCTATTAGGCTAATACTAAACTTTCACATCTTATAGCTGTCAAAAGAATCTTTCGGTATCTCAAAGGCAACCCAAAACTTGGGTCTCTGGTGTCCGAAAAAGTCTGAATTTGATTTATATGTTTTCGCTGATAGTAAATACGAAGGTTGTGAGCATGACAGGAAATCTACATCAGGAGGGTGTCAATTCCTAGGTGATTCCCTGGTGTCGTGGCAGTGCAAGAAACAGCACACCGTCTCTAGCTCAACAGCGGAAGCGGAATATGTTGATGCCTCTGTTTGTTGCTCTCATGTAATATGGATCCAACAACAGCTGTTGGATTACGGTTTGAACTATCGAGAAACCCCTATTTTCTATGATAATGAGGCTGCAAATCGGATTGCTAAAAATCTAGTCCAGCACTCCAAATCCAAGCACATTAACATCGAAATTCATTTCATCAGAGATTGTTATGAGCGTTCGCTCATTCGGATGGAACAGGTTCCTACTGCTAATAATGTAGCAGATCTGTTCACAAAGCCATTTAACAAAGCTCGATTCAATGTGCTTGTGAGGTTTTTGAAAATGATATGTTTTGAGGACTAAATTATGCTTTAGATTAGTTTAAATTTGAGCATGTTAATTTCGTTCTCACCCATGCATAAATTTGTGGGAGAAATAAATGAAAACCAAAACAAAATTTTAAAAATACAAAATCCAAAAACATTAAAAAATAAAAATATATATATATGTTGTTGATAGTTTTTGCTTGGAGGTGATGTGTTGGGAAGTGATATAATCATATGATAACAAACAATCTGAATATGTGTAAGGTGCCAAAGTTGAATTGTCCAACCTTTGTGTTCGATGTGCCGGTAGGCATGAAAGTTTTTAAAATGGACTTGACTAGGATCAGATGAACTTAAGGAATTTAGAGTCTTGACAAATCTTGAGCTAGATAGTTCCATTTAGCCTGAAAATTCGACGCTTGGGTAGGTTGAGCAGAGAGATATACATGAGAATCTGTGCATACATTAAAAATTCTGTATCTACAAATATGGATTAACTTTTCCTCGATGTACGGACTTTGTCCTTAATTCCGGCATTGACGGGACAACTAGGGAATTCCGATAAATTAGTTCTGTAGAAAATTATTTTCTTTCTTTCTATCTGTTATTCATATGTTGCTTCCTCTACTTATTGGAAGAGATCTGACCTGGAATGCAACATATGCAACTCTATCTCTCTACATCTTCTTCTATGCTATTCTTCCTACCTGTTAGCCATATGTTGTCTCCTTTGTATGATTAGGACACAGCATATGCATCGTTCTACTTCTGAATACCTCTAAACTCTAGTTAGTCATATGTTTCACTCTCTACGTGATTGGAAGAGATCCGACCTGAGAGTACAACATATGCATTCTAAATTTGACTCCTTCCTTAATAATTATTTGGTCATCTAAAGTAAGGAGTATTCTGGAAGTCCTTGATTGTTAGGGTATATCAGGAAGCGGGAAAAACGTTCTAATACAATTAAAATTGAACATTTTATAGGTTGTCTGTACATCTCGCTGCTCAATTTAGGTGGACAAAACTACATTTAGTTGTCGTTAGCTAAATGGTCTTTTAGGAATATTATCTAAGTTCATAAGATCTAATGACTTGTCATTTATAGCGTGTACCAAAATTTATCAAAAACCTTTTGTGTTTAAGTGGACTACAATACCGGCGATCGACCAAACTTGGACATGAAGACAGAAGTATGAATAAGCGGATTAAGGTTGTCTTACAATTTTGATCCCAATATCACAAAATTATTATTAGCATTGGTAAATGAGAAATTAGTGTTGATTCATTTCAATTTCAATTTTAATTTTTTTTTTTTTTTAATATTTTTATTTTATTATTTTATTTTCTTAAGCAAAATAGAAAATTAAAAAAAAATATTAGTTTAGTTTAAAATTCTTATATTTTATTTTATTTTATTTTATTCTATTTTTTTGGTCCTTGAAATGCATCATGTTTAAAGTCTATTAGGGTGTTGGGTTTCAGTTCATTTGGGTTGCAGCCCATTTTCAGGCGGAGTATATAAAGTGGGGTAGCCGGGCTCTCTTCCACTCTTCAGTTTTTGAGTATGGCCTCACACCCGAAACACACACACACACACACACTCTCTTTCTCTTTCTCTCTCTCTCTTGAATCTTCAAAAACTCGATTTTCCTTGAAATTGGTTGTTGGTTTGTGTAAGTTCCATCTAATTGATCCTCGTAATGGAGTTATTGAGCTTAATCGACTGAGAATCCACGGTTTATTGAAAGAAAATTGATTTTTGGCAATATGGGAGCGTGTACGGCCGCACACCCGTGTACGACCTCACACCTTGTGTACGGCTGGACTTCTGTGTACGGCTTCACACTCCAATTTGCCCTTAAAATATTGAAATTTAACCAGTGAGTAGCTTGATTTAATGGTTTATTGGGAAAAGCACTTGATGTTTATTGATGATGTTTTTTTGTGTGCTTTTCTCAGCTCAAATATGGCAGATCTTGAATTCGCTAAAGTTCACAACTCTGCTATTTACCTTGCTGATCCTCTAGAGGCTCACTCTAAGTTTCAATTCATAGTAGATGACCTAAGAAGATGCTGCTTGTTCTCTGCTCTCACCACTTGTCTAGTCATTTATCAAAAATTGGTTAAGAAATTCTGGAGCAACGCAGTTGTGAAGAAGGATAATAAGGGTGCAAAATTTCTTGAGGTTTCTGGACGTGGAAAAAAAGTCTTGGTTACTGAGCGGATTATTCAAGAAACTTTCCAGATCAGTGATAAGCCTGAATTCCCAAAGGAGATTGATCTAGACAGGGCTCAAGAGATTCTAAACCAAATGGGTTATGAAGGAACTTTTCCCCCTACTCTCAAGAAGCTACTGCCTCCGTGCTGGAAATATTTAGCTCATGTATTGTGAGCTGTATCTCTGGTCGGAACTCAGGAGCTTATGAAATATCCATGTTTAACACCGGTGCAATTGCTTCCTTAGCTTCTATATTTGAGTTCAATTTCTCAAAGTTTATTCTTCATGAGATGATTTTGAACTTTGTAGGAAACAAGAGGGATAAGTTCTTCATCTACCTAAGATTCCTTCAAACTATCTTCAATATCAAGCACCCTGAAATCAAAAGAGGAGGAGAGACTCTAGATCTCAAGTCTATTGGCTCAAGTGCTTTTGGTCTGATGAAGCAAAATCGACAAGGAAAGGTTAATTTTGAATGGAAATATCCACTTATCAAGTTTGGAACTTTTGCTAAAGAGAGTGAACAATCTGAATCCACTAATCTCTCTAGCCACACGGAAACCGAGGAGATTATTATCTTGGCCTTTGAACATGAAAACGAGGAAGGTCGTGTTTCCCCTGTCGCAATTATGGCAGAAGAGCATGACCAACTATGAAATGTGGAGGTTCAGAGTAACTTTGATGTAGAGGGTGATGATGAAGAAAATGATGGTGATAATGATTTTCTCAGAGACATGGATTTTTCTAGCTTTGACAATGAAGAAATCCCACTTAATCTTAATCTTGATCATGACGACCTAGGTCCAAGTTCAACGTTCTTTGACAATTTCTTTATCAATAACAATGAAGTTACTCAAACAGCAATTGAGTTTAGGGTTTCTGAGGTCGTTCTTAAAACAATGCCTCCTACATCAAGATTGATGGTAGAATCTTCAAGCCATAAGAATGCAGTTTCAGGGATTCCTACCTCTAATACAGCTATTCTTACAGCTTTACCATCTTCTAATGATCCGAAATAGACACAAACCTCTCTGCCTCCTGTGAAAACAAGGCGTCTTGATCTGAGGCAGGGTGTGCTTATTCAAGATCAGGTACCTCCAGCTCCATCCACAGTCGTCGCCACAATTGTTACTACACCACCCGTTCTTACCAAACAAGGCCCAAGCACCACGTTTGAAACAGGCAGCTCATCTTCTGCCCAGAATACTCCCCCACAAGGCCTTCGCTAGATACAACATCCATAAGGCTAGCAAGGCACTTGGCTCAACATATTTCCGAACCTTCCTCACGTTGAATAGGAGTATCTATCGAGGAAGGTCGTTTAGGGGATGATGATTCTGATGTGTCCTCTCTCAAAGACGAAGTTGGAATTCTAAAAAAACAAAATATTCATACAGACATTTTGATTGGAAAGCATGATGTTAGGATTGCTGAGCTTGAGGAAGATAATGCGTTGAAGTCAAAACAAATCTCTGAGCTATAGGCTAGTCTTGGATCTTTGACTGCTTTCTATTTTAGCTTAAAGAAAAAAACTGTTTGAAGCCTTTGGAGATAAATTCCACTATCTGTTTCAACAGTTGGATGGTATTGAAGATCTTCCCATAGCTCCCTTCCATCCTTCCGTAGGCAAATTTCCTGTTGACCAACTGCCTGCAAGAACAACAAGAGTTGTTGATCGATTTGAGAAGGAGCCAGTAAATGCCATTCCACGGATCAAAATCAAACATGGCCAAAGAATAGTCACAGCTGAGTAGAAGGATGGATTGCTTTTCTTAAAAAGTTCAAACGAGAATTGTAAAGCAGATGAACCTCAACTCTCAGTGACTAATCTTAAAAAGAGAAAATTTGGTTATCAATATGGTGATCGTACAGGGATCAAGATGTAGGGTTATGATCTTAAGCGTAAGTTGTGGGTGGTTAAGAGAAATTATGGAAATCTAGAATAGTACAAAAACATTCATGACTTCATCCCCTAGACGAAGTTTGATCTCTCTGAACTCTCAAGGGCTCCATTCCACAATCCTTCTCAAGATGCTAATGCTTTCACCTTCAAGCAGTTTTTGGATAGACGGGTCAGGGATAACTTTCCAATGATGAAGATTGAAAAAGCGTTGGTTAGAAAAGACAAAGATATCCTTGACCCTGAAACTAATCATCCTATGAAGATAATGTTATGGTCAGCTACTAATTAAGTGAAGGAGATTCCAATTCCACAACACTTTAGTGATGGATATCTTGATGATATGGAATTTTGGGCCTATGATGATGAAACTGCAACTACTATCATAAAGTTCAAAAGCAAAGAAGGAGTTCTAAGGCTGTTTAGGGATAAGGATCTCCAGAGATTTAAAGAGAGAGACATTCATACCTTGGCCTGTCATCAAATCATATAGACAAGGGAGGTCATGGAAGTTGTTGCAAAGGAATTCACAGGAATGGTTGCCACGATCATCAATGAAAAACCTGGGATGGGATCTATGGGAAAATCTGAACTAAGGCTGTTCGAGAAACCAAGTGATTGAAGACCATGTCTATGCTAGCCACAAACCAAGCTGGAGATCGATAGGTCATAATATAGTGGTTTGGTCTAGGCATCTATCTTGTAAAGGTCTTGTTTGGGTCTTGGTGTTAGTAATGATGGTTGTATCTTTTGTATGCCTGTGTGCGGCCGAACACATGTGTGCGGCGGTACATCCCATGTGCGGCCGCACACGCGTGTGTGGTTGTACACTCGTGTGCTGGTGGGGTGATATAAATAGTAGGTGTCTATGTCAGTCTCAGGGTGACGTATGTGTGTATTTACCAAGGTGTATTTGATTTTCATATGATATAAGTGTGTGCATGCTTAGGTTAATCTTTTCTTGTACTCCTTCTAAACTCTAATTGATTGCAATATCATTTGCTTACTGATTTGGATCTAATATTTGGGACCTTTTAGACTCGTCGAGTCCTATCGAACCCCTATTCCATTTAGACGATTTGCAGGCTGGAAACCACCCCAAACTCTAGATCCAACCTCCTAATGCTTCAATTGTTGGGTTTTGTATACTACAACATCCTATGGTGCACATACAACCTAAATACCTTGGATCTATGTTGTCACTAATTATACATGCAATGATGTTTCCCAAGTATTAAACCTATAACTAGCATGCAATTAACATATACCAAAGAAGAGACTAGTTAAGGTAACATACCTTTTGTGTAACTTGAAGTCTTGATGTATTTGGCCTTAAGTTCTTAGCCCCAATAGTGTGGAAGCCTCAAATGAAGTCACAACACATCATGAACAAAGGTGGAACTTGAGAGATAACTCCATGCACCCAAAAACACCTACATGAACTCCAAGTACAAGTATTGGTGTTTTTAGCTATGAATGGACATATTTATATGTAGGATTCCAAGGGTCATGGGTATAATCCAAATCCATACCCATGGGTGTTATGATCCATGGTTCATGTGGCCCAACTCTTTATGTATCCATACATAAAGTTGGTCCAACATGGATTATAAACCTAACACATATAAATATAACTAATTACCATAATTAGTCCCCATAGATTTAATGAGTCTCTTTTTATCACCAAATTAATTCCAAATTAATTCTTGATCAGTACTAATTAAAACATATGATATTATAAATTATAATATATTAAGAAATCATATATATATATATATATATATATATATATATATATATATATATATATATATATATAACCTTCTCTCAAGAAACCATCCTAAAAAATTGTCCTGATGATATGCAACCAAAATGGACCATGCTACTCTCGGGTCAAGTACATACCAACAATAGTTATGGGATTAGACATCAAATCCAACAATCTCCCACTTGGATAAGTCTAAAACTATTATTGCAAGTATGACTCCAAAACATGACTATCAATCGTTGCTTTTAAAAGTCGTTGTTGAACTCTGACCTAGTCAATGACGTGTCCTTTAGATAAGTGATCATATATTCCTCCATTATAGATATAATATGGAATGAGACAAGGGTTATAATCATTATCTCTGTCTATCCTTTGTTTCTTGATTTCCTATTTATGACGAGCACTTAGGTTTGTCATCGCTAAATCATCGTGGGGCTCGGCCGAGCACTTACGTTTGTCATCACTAAATCATCGAGGGGCCCACGGATATCGCTTTTATCCCTACAACGGTAAAAGGAATTGATAAACTTCGACTCATATGCTTGTACTAACTAGTTGTTGAATCATACACAAAGGCACATTTAATAACATCAAGTTACTTATGCGTTCTCATAAAATCAACGTACAACCAACTCATAGTCAATAACTCATATCTCTAGGTCTGAAGACTTATATGATATTGTCGTCTCATGATCACTCATGATAAAATCCATGAAGTGATTCAAATAAGAGTGGGTTTAATCCACTACTCAGAACTTATGAGCACTTATGACTGCTGCAGCAACTTTCGCTATGTCTAAACACCTTATACATATACAAGCCCAATTCATGACGGTCTTGATTCATACCTACTTCCAAAGTATGATTGAATGTGGAGAATTTGAATAAGCTAGTTATTCGGGAAGTCAAAACATGCAAAGTGAAAAACAAGAATAATACTAATCCTATATGGCCCCAAACACTTTTGAGAGTAAATAAAACACCTTTTATTTAATCACCATATTGATTACTCATTATTCATTGTATAATGTTTCGAATAATCAACTTTATACTTGAATCAGAACAATAGTTGTCCCATGCTCTAAGCATGCACACTATGTTTACTTATGGTCCTTTGTTTATAGAATAGATCAATTGACAACATTTCAAATGATACTTTCACAATTCCAAATCCTTACCGTAAATGTAAGAATACAAGATTCTTTGATATTTACTAAAATCTGTTAGATTCAAAACTTATATGCATTGCTCCTTTTGTAATGACTATGCACAAAAGCCATAAAGATTCGGCAAGAAACATTACAAATTATTCCAATGGAGAGCAATTTCATGGAAACGAAGTCTCACATTCAAAGTACATTCCTTTGAACATCCTTCTTGCATTATGTTTTCTAATCTTACATAGATTTAATGAATAACTTCCACCTACGGAAACATTTCCATATTCCCATTTTGATTATCACTTCTGAACAAGAGTTGCCTCTTTTCAGAATATGTCAATATGGTCCTTCCAAAAATACACCATACTTCCAATTGTCCATGAGCAACCAATCTTTGGTAAACCTCATATTGTCCTCGACAATTGCTTATTCATTTTAGTCATAACCAGTACTAGTCCTTTTCCCTCTTAATGCCCTAGGCATTTGAAAAATTTAGAACAGATGAATATTATAGCACATGTAATCAATCATATATCCAAAGCATATGGGACATGATTCATGATGTCTAACATAAAGACTGGATACAAGACCAGTCTTTTGCTATAATATTTCTATTTCTATTTGCCATGTTCTCATAATTCAAATTATGAAAAGGGATGTCATAATCATAATTGAATTTTAGAACACAAATAATGTAATCATGACTAAATTTGATTAAAGACTCACAATATAAGCTTTTAGAATTGGAATGAAGTATAATTTCCTTTCCCTTAACTATAGGAACACAACTTTCCAAACCCTCCAACTTTGCAAATTGGCATTTTTGTTTTCTATAATTAACATTTCTAACTTGCAACACCTAACATAATAATCATGCTCCCACTAAAATGATAATTATAAGCATAACACTTATGCTCCCACTAAAATGATAATTATTTGCATAACACTTATGCTCCCACTAGCTTTGACATGTATCTAGAAATCAGTTGGACTTCTAGAAATCAATACTTTATTTAATTTCTTACCAAATTTCAGATTTTTGATACGAGATGCTTTGATAAAACTTTATCTAAGCTTCCCGATTTAATACACCTTTCCTTAGATAGCTCACATTTGTGTCCAAACAATTACGAAGAGGGATGTCGTAATGATAATGTTTAGACCTTTTTCCATTCTCACTAGGTCATGTTAGTGTGTCAGTGAACCCCACACGCTCCACTAACAACATTGAGAATTCAAATATCATAATTGCTATCTACTTAAGATCTACTTAGTGAAAGCGTTTCCTCGCCATCATTTTCGTGAATCGGAGTGAAACCTTATGACACTTGGATTTTTATGGTGTATGTGTTCCTATCCATGTAAATTTGTCATCACCATAATCACAAAACAAGGTTAGTGACAAATCCAAACTCATATGGAGTGAACTTGTTTAATCTTAGTTTTCTTGCCACATGGCCGCACAGGGGCCTACTATTGCTTCCAGGTTGTTATGCAAACAATTGAGAAGTCATAGAACTCATATGCATAGTCAACTTTAACTGCAATGGGCACAGAAATAAGAATATGTCAGCACGATAGGTTACAAACCTCAAGTCACGTGTTAGTCATAATCAACATGTTTTATTCTTGATTAGTTCTTGAGAACCTTTTCAAGATCATTAAAACTCCACTGACCTCTTAACATATACGTTTCTCATGTCAAGAACCATTCCTTGACAAAACAATTATTCAAGAGTTAGCGCTGATTCTTATCAAGAAAACCACTTCACATAATTGGTCTTAGTTGGTCTTTATCTTATCCAAGACATCATAACTTACCAATCTCAAATGAACAAGAGTAGAAAAAATTTTACTCTACATTTGACAAGTGTTTTAAACCTTTCTTAAGATTATTTTACTCGAGTTACAATCTTGGAGTATTACTCTAAGACTCAATTTTGGAATGAAGTAAGATTCATCTTAACCATTTCAACAATTCACGATTCCTTTTCTTAGTCAAACAAATGCACTAAGATTTCCTTAGAGGATCAATTGTTATATGGTTTTTCATAATCATTAGGATGATCATAAAACATGATACTGAAGTACTCTCCCATATTTTCAGATAGAAGAAACTATTCTCTTTCTACCTAATTTGATTCTTCTCATTCGTCCTGCCATACATTGAAACTTTTCCAATGTTTCAGAATTATACTTGAACTTGTAAGTACAACCAGATTTACTAAACTTTAGTAAATCATGACGAATAGTCTTAACGTTCTTTGTGGTGAACCTAATAAGAGCACAACCAAGTGTACCCGATCTCCTAGTCCTTCACTTGACTCACATATACGTGTTAACAAGGACTTAGTTTTAATTTCCTAAAGATGAAAATTCTCATACATCATACAATAGAAGTTGCATGATTCCAAGTTTCTATTCAACCGAAAGTTGGGTGATGAGAATCTTTCCTTATTCGGTAAATTCTCGCCACCACCACAAACGAAATAATCATATCCATTTTCCAATATTGCTATCAATGGAATCATATATACAACAATTTTCACAAATGCCATTGTAAGGAAACTTAAAAAAATAAAATAAATAATTTTCAAAAAATTTCTTTTATTGTAATATTGCTGAAAAACATATCCTTAAAATGCAAATAAATATGAAAACTAAGTTGTTATCTATTCCTAAGCTTATTATCATAACTCTTAAGCAGCTGCACAAAATTTTGATCGTCGAATCATGTGATCGAAATCCATCTTCGCGATCAGATTCAGCATACTCTTCTTCTAATCTTCTTGTACTTTTTAGATTCTACAAAACATCAAAATGATGTTGGGTTATGAGCATTCTAACACTCCTAAGTGTACATGCAACCCTAAATACCTTGGATCTATGTTTTCTCTATTATACATGCAAATATGAACATCCAAGGTATTATCCTAATCTAGCATACAAAACTATCAATATAACAAGATTGAATACATACCTCTTTGATGTAGAATGTCTTCATGAAGCTTGAGTGCCTAGTGCCCCAAGTGTGACACCTCAAATGGTTCACACAACACCAAATACACTTGGAATAACTTGAGAGAATTCTACACTTCATGAAAATCGGCTAGCCCTTTCTTACTCTCACTAGTGGCCGATTTTGATCAAGAATAAGATGTTTATATAGTGTTACAATTAGGGTAAACCCTAATTGTCATGACTTTCCATTTCCTTGGATCCATGGGTTCAAATACACCATGGAGAATCCATGGACCATCCTATGGGTTTTAGCCCAACTTGATTATCCATGGAGCATTAGCCCACTATACAAATATGGATGATTTACACAATCAACCCATATATTTAATTAGTATTCTTTTGATCACTTAATTAATCCTAGATTAATTCTTGATCAATACTAATTAAATAATCTCATTACTCTTATTATTAATATACTAGAACTTATAATATATTAAGAACCATAAGTGTCTTATTTCTCTCATTATAGTCTATCCAAGTGCATGATGCCATGCAACCCAAATGGACCATGCCGGGTCGGGTCAAGTCTTATCAATTATAGTTATGGACTTAGACATTAATCCAACAGTCTCCCACTTGGATAAGTCTAAAACTATTATTGTGTATGACTTCAGGAACCAACTGGGAATCGTAGCTCTCAAAAGCTTTTGTCGAACTCTGACCTTGTCGATAAACGCTAACCTTTGTCAATGACTTGTCCATTAGATAAGGGATCATATATTCCTCCATTCTAGATATCATATGGACTGAGACATGGATTATAATCATTCTATCTGTCCATTTGTTGTTTCACGATTTCCGATTTATGACGACTGACTAATTGAACAAATCAAATTAGTCCTGGCCCGGCCGAGCACTTCCATTTGTTACCATCAAATCATCGAGGGGCCCACGGATATCGCTTTTATCCCGAAGGTAAAAGGAATGGATAAACTTCGACTCATATGGCTTGTTCTACTACTTGTTGAATCATACACAAAGACTCGTTTTATAACATCGAGTTACCAATGCGTTTTCGTGCAATCAATGTACAACCAACTCATAGTAACAACTCATATCTCTAGGTTTGAAGAATATAAGATATTATCGTCTCATGATCACTCGTGATAAAATCCATGAAGTGATTCCAATGAGCGCGGGTTGAATCCAATACTCAGAACTTATGAGCACTCATGAGTGTTGTAGCCCTTTTTCCAACATCTTAGACCTCTACAAGCCAACCCATGATAGTCTTAATTCATATCTACTTCCAACATATGACCGACTGTGGATGGTTTGAATAACTTTTTCATTCCGGAAGAATAACCTAGTTTATTCAGGAAGTCAAAACATGCAAAGTGAAACACAATAATAATTGAATCCAATATGGTATCAAAACCTATGAACATAAATAAAACACCTTTTATTTATCACCATATGATTACACATTATTCATTGTATATTGTTTCAGCTATCAACTTTATTCTTGAATTTAAAACAATAGTTGTCCCATGCTCCAAGCATGTACACTATGTTTTCTAAACACTAGTCATGCCATACACCAAGTATGCATACTATGTTTGTCTATGATCACACTCCCATATCCTTACTGCAAATGCAAGAATATCAAATTCATGCCATTTACTAAAATCTGTTAGATTCTAAACTTATATGCATTGATCTTCTTGTAATGATTATGCACAAAGTCATAAATACTTGACAACAATCATTACAGAGTATTCCAAAGGAGATCAACTCCTTGGAAACATCCTTCTTGCATTAAGTTTCCTTAATCTTACACAGATTGAAAATTCTAACTTTGAAACATTTCCAGATTCCATTTTGACTATCACTTCTGAACAAGAGTTGCCTCCGTACAGATTATGTCAATATGTTCCTTCCAGAATTATCACTATACTTCCAACTGTCCTTGAGCAACCAATCTTTGGTAAACCTAAGATTATCCTCGACAATTGTTTAATCCTTTTAGTCATATCCAGTTCTAAACCTTTTCCTTTCTTATTGCCCAAGGCAATTGGAAACTTTTAGAAAGGATGAATATAGCACATGTAATCGATCCTATATCCGAAGCATATGGGACACGATTCAATGTGTCTCACATAAAGACTAAACCAGTCTTTTGCTATAACATTTCCATTTCTATTTGCCAAGTTCTCATAATTCAGATTATGAAAAGGGATGCCGTAATCATAATCGAATTTTAGAACGCAAATAATGGACCCATATACATAATTTCCTTATGTTGAGCCATTCCAACATGAAATTCATATATATATTTCCTTGACTAAATGATTAAAACCTCACGATCTAAGCTTATAGATTTGAGATGAAGTATAATTTCCTCTCCCTTAATTATAGCAAAACTACTTTTCCCAATTGAAACCTTTTGTTTTCTATAATTAACATTGCTAACTTGCAATACTTATCATAATTATCATGCTCCCACTAACATGATGATTATTAGCATAACACTTATGCTCCCACTAGCTTTGACATGTACTCAGAAAGCTCGACTTCTAGAAATCAATACTTTATTGACTTTCTTACCAAAGTTCAGATTTCTGATACTAGATTGTTTTGATAAGACTTTATCAAAAAACATACACCTTCCCTTAGATAGCACACTTGTGTATCTAAACAATTATGAAGAGGGATGCCGTAATCATAATGGTTAGACCTTTTTGTCACTTCTCACAAGTCCAGGTTAGTGTGCCGGTAAACCATACACGCTCCACTAACGACTTTGAGAATGCAAATATCACAATTTCTATCTAACTAAAATCTACTTAGTGAAAGTGTTTCCTCACCATCATTTTTCATGAATCGGAGAGAAACCTTATGACACTTGGATTTATATGGTGTATGTGTTCTTATCCATGTGAATTGTCAAAACCATAGTCACAAGACAAGGATAATGACAAATCCAAACTCATATGGACTGAACTCAATCTTTATTTCTTGCCACCTGGCAGCTCAAGGGCCTGCCATTGCTTCCAAGTTGTTGCGCAACAAACTGAGAACTCTAAGAACTCATATGCAAAGCCAACTTTAACTAGAATGGGCACAGATATGACAACACGATAGGTTATAAACCTCAATTCGTGTGCTAGTGAGGAAATTCAGGTTTCATTCTTGATTAGTTCTTGAGACTTTCAAGACCTTTAAGACTCCCACTGTCCTCTTGACCTATAAGATTCCCTTGTCAAACATCCAAGAGATAATGCGGATTCTAATCAAGACAAACACTTCACACAATTGGCCTTAGTTGGTCTTTGTTTTATCCAAAACATCACAACTTACCAATTTCAAATGTACAAGAGTAGAAAACTTTTACTCTTACATTTGACAAGTGTTTTAAACCTTCTTTAAGACATGTCACTCAATTTACAATTTTAGAGTATAACTCTAAGAATTGTTTTTGGAACGAAGTATGACTCATCTTCTTGATTTAACCATTTCAACAATTTAAGATTCCTCTTCTTAGTTATAAGAATGCACTAATATTCCCTTAGAGAAATAATTGTTCTATGGTTTCTTAATCACTAAGATGATCACAAAACTGATACTAAAGTACTCTCCCATCTTTTCAGATTTGAGAAACTTTTATCTTTCTGCCTAAGTTGATTCTTCTTATTCGCTCTACCTTACATTGGAACCTTTTCCAATGTCTCAGAGTTACATTTAAGCTTGTAAGTATAACCATATTTACTGAGCTTTAGTAAACTATGATGAATAATCTTATCAATATTTTGTGGTGGACTTAATCAGTGCACAAGAATGTGTACTCGATCCCTTAGTCCATTACTTGACTCACACATCCATGTGAACAAGTAGTTAGTCTTAATTTTCCAATACTTGAAAGTTCTCATTCATCATGTTATACAACTTGCACGATTCCAAGTTCTGGTCCAATTGAAACTTGGGTGATGAGAATCTTTCCTTTATTTGGTAAATTTAGACATTACCACAAATGAAAGAATCAATTTCATATTTCCACTCTTGCTATTAATGGAATCATATAAGCAACAATTTTTCCTCAAATGCCATTGTAAGGATATTTTAAAATAACTAAAATCAAAAAAATTTCTTTTATTTTAAAACTATGCGGAAAACTTATCCTTACAATCCATATGAAAACTTGTTGTTATCTATTCCTAAGCAATATCTCATAGCTCAAGAATCTGATCTTCAAACTACGCGATAGAAATCCATCTATGCGATCAGATTCAGCATATTCTTTCTTTAAGTTCCTTCACTTTTCATTGATTCTTAAAACATCAACATGTGACCCAGTCACATCATGTAATAAGAATCTCAGAATAGAAACTTAGCAGAGTTAGATAGTGGACTTTACATGAAGTAGAGTCAAACTTATTGACTTTAACATCCTTAGGTAAATTTGGAAGCTTCGCAACTAATGACCCTCTCTTTGGCAATATAAACATATGGACCCTTTGATAATGGTACACGGGACTATCACAGACTTAGCTTTTCTCTTTACCATTTGTTCAACCGACTTAACTATGGCCGATCCCTTTCCATTGGGAAGAGAATGCTTTTCTGGATTTCCTGTGTCACTATTGTCAATGTCCATCAAGTTTTGAGGAAGTTGATCTTAACAAATAGATAAGATCATTAAGGGTCTTGTTATAGTCTGTTTCATAGGTGTTCCAAAAGAACTCACTATGTGACTTAGAAAGTGATTGAACCACCAACTTTCTCAAGACTTTGACACCCAACTCTCCCGGCTTGTCAATATGTGACTACATCTCCAAGATGTGACCACACCTAGACGTTCACTTGCCAATAGGGTTCGAGTGACCTTAAACTTTTTAAGAACTTGTGGGTTAGGGAGAATAATTGGAGGAGGAGAAAGAAGTATGATATCCCTGGGACATCATCTTCATTAGGAAAGCTTGTTTCAAGAGATTTGGTAAGATCATAAATGTCTAACCAGACATCTTTTGGTAGATATTCAAGATAGTTGATCTTAAAGTCCTTAATATGACACCCAATATGAAATATTAAGGCTAGGACCCAACAAACTATTTTATAACTTAGAAGAGGTATGTCGTAATCCAAGCTATAAAACAATTTGAAGGTAGGTGAATGACGATTCACTAATTTCCACCAAGATAAACGAAATGTATTATTAGGTTTTAATTGGTTTTGAAAATACTAGATCTTTTGAGATTCATTGAACTGTTCAACGGCATGTTTCAATCTCGAGTGTGCCCTTCAGGTTTTGTGACTGGGATGCCGAGGATCACAAAACAAGGTGTGAAGTAACCATGCAAATTACTTGGTACCCTTAAGTGTTTATCCCTCAATCGATGTGCCGGTTAACCACACACGCTCCATCGATACTATGATAAATATTAAGTCACCCTTTACCTACCTTGTTAAGTCCAAGTTAGTGTGCCGGTTAACCACACACGCTCCACTAACCGACTTAAACAAAGTGCAAAGTGTAATTTCATGGATTAGCACCTTCTTCACATTTTCCTAAGTAACTAAGATTGGGTATTTATAAGAGTTTAGTTACTTAGTATTTATCATTAATACTTTTAATGAAGGGAGAATTATAGTCCTGTCAAACCCGTTCGGCTAACGACCCTCCACCAGTCAAGCAAGCGGTGGGTGAGAGTGGACACCCATTAAATTGCCATTTTATAGGCAACAACCTTATACCCACCTTATAGACCGGCTTCGTGAATGAGGCGTACTAGCGGTAAGACTGACTTTACTCTTATACATATATATATTATTAACTTATAATATTATAAAGTATAAGGGTTGAATTTTAACTTTTAAAATTCTAAGGGCTAACTTGGAATTAAAGTATTCATAAGAGAAAACTTTACAAGTTCCAAAACTTGAGGGCAAGTTTTGAAACTATTCAAAACTAATTAATTCCATAACTTATGTGTTTAAAGTAGTTTTAATCCAAAAACTCTTCAAGTTCCATAACTTGAGGACAAGTTATGGAAGACTTTAAACTAATAAAAGAATTAACTTTTCTTTATTTTATAACTTATGGAATTAATTAAGGTTACATTATTTTTTATTTATTTATTTAATGAAGAGACTCTTGGTCCTCCATAACTTGAGGACAAATTATGGAGTCATAACTCCAATTAATTAGAACTAGACTCTTCATTTTTGTAACCTTTGCCAACTTTTATGAGTTTTATGAAACTTAAATGTGACTTTTCATATAACTTGAGGACAAGTTACAAAAACACATTTTAGAATCAACTCTTAGATTAATTTGGATGGAAAACAACTTTTTCACTCAACTTTTCTATTAATCTAAGCAACTCATAAGAACAAGATAATTCAAATCAAACTTTTTCATGTAATTAGTCTAAACCTTAAACTAATACAAAACATGAATCTATTGACAATTATCTTTGAAATTGGATTAGCATGAACATTACCACATCAAAAACAAGTTTATAAGTTCAAAAACATCTTAGGGTAGTGTTCCTAGTCCAATTCTAGCCAAAAAAGTCGAGTTTATGCTGTCTGGGGTTCCAACTCGTCGAGTGCACTAACCAACTCGGCGAGTTGGATGCTTTTTACCTTGGACTCGTCAAGTCCCTTCATGCACTCGGTGAGTCTGCTGGGCACACAGCATCAAAACTCGATTTTTCAGCTCCATTTGCAAGTATAACAAGAAAACAAGCCTAGGCTCTGATACCACTGTTGGGTAATGAGCATTCTAACACTCCTAAGTGTACATGCAACCCTAAATACCTTGGATCTATGTTTTCTCTATTATACATGCAAATATGAGCATCCAAGGTATTATCCTAATCTAGCATACAAAACTATCAATATAACAAGATTGAATACATACCTCTTTGATGTAGAATGTCTTCATGAAGCTTGAGTGCCTAGTGCCCCAAGTGTGACACCTCAAATGGTTCACACAACACCAAATACACTTGGAATAACTTGAGAGAATTCTACACTTCATGAAAATCGTCTAGCCCTTTCTTACTCTCACTAGTGGCCGATTTTTATCAAGAATAAGATGTTTATATAGTGTTACAATTAGGGTAAACCCTAATTGTCATGACTTTCCATTTCCTTGGATCCATGGGTTCAAATACACCATGGAGCATCCATGGACCATCCTATGGGTTTTAGCCCAACTTGATTATCCATGGAGCATTAGCCCACTATACAAGTATGGATGATTTACACAATCAATCCATATATTTAATTAGTATTCTTTTGATCACTTAATTAATCCTAGATTAATTCTTGATCAATACTAATTAAATAATCTCATTACTCTTATTATTAATATACTAGAACTTATAATATATTAATAACCATAAGTGTCTTATTTCTCTCATTATAGTCTATCCAAGTGCATGATGCCATGCAACCCAAATGGACCATGCTGGGTTGGGTCAAGTCTTATCAATTATAGTTATGGACTTAGACATTAATCCAACAAATGCGACCTAGTCCCATCATGTAATAAGAATCTTCAAATAGGAACTTAGTAGAGTTAGATATTGGACTTTACCTGACTTTTACCATCCTAGTGAACTTCCAGGTAAATAAGGTAGCTTCACAATCAATGCCCCTTCTTTTGGCAATAAAACATATGGAGTCTTTAGTAATGGTCATGGGACTATCTCAGACCTGGCCTTACTCTTTACAATTTGGTCAACTGGGTTGACTATGATCGATCCCTTTGCATTGTGAAGAGAAGTCTTTTCTCGACTTCCAATGTTTCCATTGTCAATGTACATGTAAGTTTGGGAAATAGATCTTCCTATCAAATTTGTTTTACCAGTGCCCCAAATCATTGCTGATTTCAGCATCAACAAGCAAATAGGTAAGATCGATAAGGGTCATGTCATGGTCTGTCACATAGTAGTCTTTAATGAACTCAGTATATGACTCGGAAAGCGATTGAAGAACCCAGTTAACAGTCAATTTCCTTGAGACTTCGACACCCAACTCTCCCAGCTTGTCAATATGCAACTACATCTCCAAGACGTGAGTATATATAGACACTGCTTGCCAATAGGGACTGAGTGACCTTGAACTTTTCAAGAACTTGTGGGTTAGGGAGAATAATTGGAGGAGGTAGAGGAAGTGAAGTATGATTTCCAGTCTAATTAATGCACAACAAAGGGATTAATCTTTCACCTTGATTGCCATTTAGGATATCTTCTTCATTAGCAAAGCTTTATCCAAAAGGATATGGAAGACCATAGTTGTCATGACTAGACATCTATGACAGAGAAATTCAAGTTTAGTTGATTTAAGTCATTAATATAACACCCAATATGAAATATTAAGGTTAGGATCCAACACACTATTTTATAACTTGGATGATGAATGTCGTAATCCAAGCTACAAAATATTTGATGGTAGGTAAATAACGATTTACAAATTTCCACCATGAAAAAAAAAATTTAACATTAGGTTTTAAATGAATTGAAAATCCTAGATCTTTTGAGATTCATTGAACTATTCAATGGCATCTTTAAATCTCGACTGTGTCCTTCAAGTTTGTGACTCGGATGCCGAGGATCATAAACAAGGAGTGAATAACCATGCAAATTAGCTTAGTACACCCAATGTTAGAACCACCTAATCAATGTGTCGGTTAACCACACACGCTCCATTGATCTATGATTAACATCAAGCTACCCTTTGCCACACATTGTCAGTCCCAAATTAGTATGTCGGTTAACCACACACGCTCCACTAATGACTTAACAAGGTGAAAATTGCAATTTCATGGGTTAGCACCAAATTCACATTTTCCTAAGTAACTAAGATTGGGAATTGATAAGTGTTTAGTTACGTAGTATTTATCATTATATTTTTAATGAATGGAGAATTAATGTCTTGTCCTAGCCGTTCGACTAACGACCCTCCACCAATCAAGGAAGCGGTGTGTGAGATTGGACACCCATTAAACTGCCATTTTATAGGCAGTAACCTTATACCCCCCCCCCCCCTTTATAGACCAGCTTCGTGAATGAGGCCTACTAACGGTAAGATTGGCTTACTCTTACACATATATAAATATTAAACCTATAATATTATAATAGTATAAGGGTTGAATTTTAAACTATTAAAATTCTAAGGGTTTAACTTGGAATTAAAGTACTCATGGGGGGAAAATTTAAAATTTCCAAAACTTGAGGGCAAGTTTTGAACAATTCAAAAACTTTTGGTATCCATAACTTATGAGTTTAAACTAGTTTAATGAAAAAAAACTCTTCAAGTTCCATAACTTGAGGACAAGTTATGGAAGACTTTAAAACATTTAAAATAAGACACTTCATTTTCATAACTTATGGAAATTTTATGAGTTTTAAAATTCATAAATCAGACTTTTCATATAACTTGAGGACAAGTTACAAAAAACTCATATTATGAACAACTTTTAGATCAATTTGAAACGAAAACCAATTATCACATAATTTTTCTATTAATCTAAACTAACTCATAGGAAAAAGATAAATTATATCAATCTTCAAGAAATTAGCATAAACATATAAACTAATACAAATCTTCAAATTATGACAATTATCTTTTATTTGGATGAGAATCATCATTACCATAACAACAAAATCAAATTTTATGAACAAAAACACTTTGTGGTAATGATTTTAATTCAAAACTGGCCAAAAAAACTCGAATATATTTTTTCAGGGGCTCCAACTCGTGGAGTGCAAGAAACAACTCGACAAGCTGGATGAGTTTACACATGGACTCATCAAGTCCCCTCTCCATACATCAAAAAATTTGATTTTTTCATCTTTTTTCAGCAAGTAGCGTCAAGTATAATTTGAAAACAACCCATGCCTCTGATACCACTGTTGGGTTTTGGATACTACAACATCCTATGGTGGACATACAACCCTAAATACCTTGGATCTATGATTTCACTAATTATACATGCAATGATGTTTCCAAGGTATTAAACATATAACTAGCATGCAATTGACATATACCATACAAGATACTAGTTAGGGTAACATACCTTTTGTGTAGCTTGAAGTCTTGATGTATTTGGCTTTAAGAGCTTAGCGCCAATAGTGTGGAAGCCTCAAATGAAGTCACAACACATCATGAACAAAGGTGGAACTTGAGAGAGAACTCCATGCACCCAAAAACACCTCCATGAATTCCAACTACAGGTCTTAGCGTTTTTGGTTATGAATGGACATATTTATATGTAGGATTCCAAGGGTTAAGGGTATAACCCAAATCCATACCCATGGGTATTACGATCCATGATTCATGTGGCCCAACTCTTTATGTATCCATACATAAACTTGGTCAAACATGGATCATAAGCCCAACACATATAAATATAACTAATTACCATAATTAGTCCCCATAGATTTAATTAGTCTCTTTTGATCACAAAATTAATTCCAAATCAATTCTTGATCAAAACTAATTAAAACATATGATTTCATATTAATATATTATAACTTATAATATATTAACAAATCATATATATATATATATATATATATATATATATATATATATATATATATATATATATATATATAACCTTCTCTCAAGAAACCATCCTAACAAATTTCCTGATGATATGCAACCTAAATGGACCATGCTACTCTCGGGTCAAGCACATACCAATAATAGTTATCTGCTTAGACATCTAATCCAACACGAATATCACGTAAAGCTACAAGCTTTACATCCATGCATGGCACTTAGGGCTTGAATCGCCAAAAACATGATCCAATAAGGGTTTATATACAAAAGCTCTACTATGGCTGAATAAAGTTGGGACCATTGGACTCTATGGACCTTACAAGGTCCAGATCTGATGTCTTAATGCTTAGCAAGCACAAGTCACACAAAATCTCAAGGGAAACATGGAAAAAGCCCCAAAAGTTCCTCATTAACAAGATCTAAACAATATGATGATCAAGGTGATGACTTTTACCTTCCAACAGAAGCTCCAAGGGAAAGAACACTAGATCCCACAACCTTTCCTTATTCCTTGCTTGAATCTCTCTTCTTCTCTTCCAATGGTTCACCAAAAACACTCAATATAAGCTCTCTCACTCTCTCTTAGCTCCAATGGCCGATTAGGGTTTCATACAGGGGAGTTGGGTGGCTGGTGAGGCGGAAATGAGGGCTTAAGGCCCCTTAAATATGTCACAAACCTGGGGATTTAGGGTTTCCTCACACAGTGCCAACTTGGCGAGTCGACTCTCTTACTCGTCAAGTTGGTCATTAAACCCACGTGACCAATTCGACACTGACGAGTCGGGCACACAACTCGTCGAGTCGCTCATTAAATCCCATAATAAATATATGTAAATTGTAATACCAGGGGGTCAGGATGTCATAGAAGACCAGATGGCGGCTCTTGGCACTTGTCTCTAAGACCCAGTGGTGGCCCTGGCTTGCCAATAAAGACCATGTGGCGGCCCGTAGCATAACGACAAGACTATGTGCGGCACATAACAACTTATTTGATATATGATTGATACGTATGGCTCATTTGATATGTATGGTATCTAGTATGTGGGGAACTGACTAAGCTTTGTGCTTACTATTTACAATTTTGGTTTCAGGTACCTCTAGTTTTTAGATAAGGAGCTTGGGACGATTGGAGCACATCCACCCATATTATTTCGCATTATGTGATCTTTGGGATTACACTCTGATATTAGTTTAAATTAAAATGTTTTCAACAAGGTTGTTAAAGTATTTTTAGTAAACCATTTTATAGCTTATTAAATCAAAAATGAAGTTTTTGGTCTTGAATTTTGGGATGTTACAAGTTCGTATCAGAGCCTTGGTTTGAGGGATTCGGACACACTCTCGAGTGTGTCTGGACTCAAGCTGAGGACTTGGTATGAATGTTTTCAAAAGAGAATCTTATTTTTATAAAAATGGTTTTAAAAGGAGAAAAGAGGATGATACTTGCAATCGACCAAGCTCAAGTAAGTGGTTCCTAAAATACCAATACATGTTTGTTCTGTGATATGATATGATTATGTGATTCGCATGCTAGATTAGAGCTAAGGATCTAGGATAGATTCCTTTGTATGCGTAAATGAGATTGTAGATTTGCATGCTAGAACAGATCAGCCCGAGGTAGGATGGCTTGTTAATGTTATGCCTGATTGTATGAGCCTTTGAATTACATGCTAGTTTAGACTCCTAACAAGAGGATAAAATGGCTTGGTTGGCTAGATTTTTCATTTTTTAAATGTTGCTTGCTTTATGATTTGTGGGACTCATAGTGATGTGAATTCACTACTAAGTGAACATGTCAAGTCACATGCGACACAGGTTGGATAATTTCATACTGCCTGACTTGAACCTATTGTTCAGCTCTTGTTTGAGTCTAACCATTCTAGGGATGAGTCTTTTACTCAAAGGATTATCTGATCTATGTTGCATGTGATTGTATTTATGAGGAAGCTAATTGACATTGGTAGGAGTCTTTCAATAGTTGAGGATTGGGTGGGTTCGGGAACCTAGGAAAGCCTAGGATATTCTTCAGTGACCCAAGCGGTGTGGTGTAGTGATTTTTGTTGCCTTTATTGAGAAAGTAACTTAGATAATTCGGTATGAATACTGAGAAAAGTATCGATATGTGTGGAAGGTAGTATTGCGCTCGTACAACTGGAAGCACAAGATTCATACTCGAATCGGTGAGAGTCTTTGAGAATATAAGAAGCTTATAGGGAAAGGACCCTTGGTTATTTTTGACTTTTGGAATATTGTATTTCAGTTGGAGATGAGCTCTCAGGGACATGGTCCAGGTTCAGGTTCTGGCTCAGGTGCAGATGATAAGTCGATTAGCGAGCAGTTGCGAGAGTTCATTTCATCAGAGATTTCTCACTGTCTTTCAGAGATAGTAGATGAGCGCTTGGGCGCATTTTGTACGGAGGTTATGGCTATCACTGGAGCTTGCACACTGACATTCCAGGAGTTCCGTGCTTGTGGAGCTCTTGCATTTCATGGGGAGAGGGATCCCATTATCATTAGGAGGTGGTTAGCAGATATAGCTAATGCATTCAGGATGATTTTCTGCCCTGAGGAGGTGAAAGTCAGATATACTTCCTACCTGTTGAAGGATCGGGTACGTGATTGGTGGGAAGAGGTCCGTAGTGATTTGGGTGATGATGCGGTCGATGCTATGTCATGGGATGACATCTCGACCAAGTTTCGAGCTGATTTTGCACCAACGTTTGATGTATATCAATTGGAATGAGAGTTCCTGAATCTCCTCCAAACTACGAAGACTCTGGCAGAGATCACTGCCAAATTTCGGGAGAGGGCATTGTTGGTACCGCAATATGTAGCCGGTGAGGAAATGAAGAAAGTAAGGTATCACGAGAAGCTGTGAGATGACATCAGGATGTTTGTAAGTATCTTAGGGTGCGAGACTGTAAATCACATGATCTCTAGAGCCTGAGAGCGGGAGATTGATCTGGAGCACATTGATAAGAGGAGGGCAGATTAGGTGTATACTTTGGAGTGTCCTGGGAAGAGACCCAAGAGTTTTGACCAGCATTCGAGAGGCCAACAGGATTGGAGTCAGTGCAGTACGTGCGGGAAACTACACAAGGGAGTTTATCGTTCCTAGGGTACGGGCTCCTAAAAGTGTGACAGTGTTTGTCACGTCAGTAGGGATTGCCCTCAACAGGCGAGCCCATTGTGTTTACATTGCGATCAGGTGGGCCACAAGAAGGCCGAATGCCCGACGATGAGGGGAAGAGTAGGGAGTGGGTCTGTCCCGGCTACCTTGAGGATTACTGATGGACGAGAGAGTAAGGATTTGTGGTGACAAATGAGGAAGATCAGGATTCTAACAGGCCATGTGGTAGGCATCTATACCTTTTACTCTGCTCAGTTCTATCGGTACTTAGAGATTTTATTTCCTCTCATTGGTTGAGAACAATATACCTATAGATTTATCCCTCTACTTGTACTTAGATTATATCTTCAAGAAATGTCATATGTAAATTGCATACTGGGAATTGTCAGTAGTTAGTGTAAGGTCATTTTACCTTTTTCTAGTTCGGAAGTGTTTAGTGTTATTTTGGTTATGGTCGAGGTCGGTTTCGGGGAATTACGTGACGGTCTTCGGTCAAGGTTCAGCAGTGCGGTTATTCACCATCATCAGGATACAGTGGTTCCAGTCTTTGTGCTTGGGATGGCTTTTGGAAGCGTCAAGGGAAGTGGTTTATCACTGAAGAAGCTAACCCTAAGCATCGGCTAATTTATGTTTATGTTTTGAATGAGACATCAAGATGAGCATGCGAAGTCATCAGTACTGACAATTCAGAGAGCATTCATCTAGCCTCTAGTAATGATGCAATCTTTGGAGTAGGCTAGTAATGGATCACTATCCAGGTTAAGTGTTGGTATTCAGCGTGTCTATCGCGTAAGGAAAGAAGGAATGAGAATCCTCCAATTCTCGTGTGCCGGGAAGACTTAGTCGAATCTAAGTAGGGGCGAAAAAATCATGTATAAAGAAGCGGGAAAGGTTTTGAAACTGGGATAAGTTTCGCATCCATGTCAGGATGAAAGGTGGCCCAAGCAACTATATGGAGTGAGGGTAGTGTAAGTTGGAAATTCGAAAAACTTGCCAACATTGAGATCGCGTTCTCGTGATGGTTGATAGCGGGTCTTAAGAAATCATGATGGGGATTTTAGTCAAGACATGAGTTCAACTTGGGATATTAGATCGTGCATGTATGCTCGACTTTGGGTGTGTTCGTATTAGTAGTCAGCAAAAGACCATGGTCAGCAGCCGAGTTAGCATGGAAAGTGTTGTAAAACTGCAGGATATCCCTAGCGTTCACTAGTAGCCAATCAGAGTGGAAAGTGTTGTAAGACTGCAGGATAGATGTAGCGTTCACTAGTAGCCAGTCAACATGGAAAGTGTTGTAAGACTACGAAATAGTCATAGCATTCACTAGTGGCCAGATAGCATGAGAAATGTGGCAATACTATGGGGTGGCCCGTAGCATTAGAAGTGTTCTAAGACTCTGGGGTGGCCAGTAGCATTCACTAGTTGGCAGATTGAGTAGACACTTTGTAAGACAGTGGGTGGCTCGTAGCATTTGTTAGTTGGCCATTAGTATATTGGTATAGTAAGACTATAGGGTGGCCCGTAGCACTCGTTGGTTAGGCTTTAGTACATTAGTGTAGTAACGTTGCGGTGTGGCCCAAAACATTCATTAGTGATCAGTTAATACGCGAGAGTCAGATAGCAGGGTAGCCCGTAGCATTTGTTGGTCTTTATTCGGGAGTGAGAATATATCATATGCATTATTTGTTGGTGGATTTATTCAGATGGTTTAGACCAGGACAGAACAGCCCACACAGATCTGAGCATGCTATAGTCTGATTGGATTCTACAAGAGATAGGTCGTTCAAGACCGGGAGGGATGTAAGACTACAACAACTATGGTACCATTCACCTTTTATATTAGATTCGGTGGCGATGAGTAGTCGGACGGTGTGATCAGGAGGGTAGGTAGGAATTATGGAGCCATGAGTGGCAATGCGGATAGAGTAGTTTTCAGTAGTCGAAGTTTCTTCGGAAGTCGCTGGGAGCGACTAAGAGGGTGTTCTTTAGTTCAACAACCGGGAAGGGGTCCGATATTCCAGATAAGGGCAGATCAGTTGGGTCTATGGTGGTCTAGATTCATTCAAAAAGTGGATAAAGGGCAACATGATGTTCGGATAGAAGTGGTAATGTGAGGATTCCTATGTGAGGAATAGCTTACCGATCGAAGGTACTAAGTCACTTACAGATGGATTGAATAATCTTAGAGTAATGGATTTAACCCTGTTGCACAGCTTTTGTATGAGTCTAACCATTGCAAGGATGAATCTTCTAATTGAAGGATTATTTAAGCCTTCTGCCAAGTATAAATGTCCAGCAAATGGTTATGCAGGAGTAGTCTGTCAGGGAGACAGACCCGTATGTGATTTAAACTTGCGGGTTACAGAAGTGGTTTGCTAAAGATTGAAACTCGTTTTCTTCGGGATGGAAGATCGATTTGGTTTTTGGTTGTTTTGGGAAGATTGTTTTACAGTTGCGTTCCTCGGATCAATTGTTGGGAGATGCGTGTAAGTAAGAAGAGATTTTGAGGACGAAATCTAATTTAAGTGGGGGAGAGTTGTTACTGTTGGATAAGGTGTCTAAGTCCATAACTTATTTGGTATATACTTGACCCGACTCGGCATGGTCCATTTGGGTTGCATTTCATCCAAACTATTTATGGATAATTTGATGAGAGTTATACACATATGATTATTAATATATTATAAGTTATAATATATTAATATGAAGTCATGTTATTTAATTAGTCTTAGTCTTAAATTAATTATGAATTAATTTAGAGATTAAAAGCAAGACTAATTAGATTGTGGGATATTGGTTTTATATGGTGTGGGCTAACACTCATTTGTTAATGGGCTAGGCTTGTATGGAAGTTCATGGATGATCCATGGAGCTTTTAACCCATGGATCCTTGGAAAAGGAAAGGTCATGGGTTATTAGGGTTTCACCCTAATCATGTACACTATATAAGCATGCTTATGTTGCATGAAATAGCCACTAGTGAAACTAGTGTAACTAGTATGTGTGTTTGTGTGTGACCGATTGTATAGTGCGTATACACTCTCTCAAAGTTTTCCAAGAGTTTGTGGTGATTTGTGATTCCATTTGAGTCATTCACACTATTGGTGCTTGGCCTTCAAACTCCTTAGGAATCAAACTCATCATCAAAAGGTATGTAATCTCATCTAACTCTTTTATGTTTAAAAGTACCCCATGCCATGTTAGATAGGTTATGAACCTTGGAAAAATTATTATTTTGCATGTATTTAGACAAACATAGATCCAAGGTTTATTAGGGTTGCATGCACACTTAGGAAGTGTTAGATTTCTCAAAACCCAACAGTGGTATCAGAGCCTAGGCTTGCTTGTTTGATACTTGATGCAAAATAGTAAAAACAAGTCGAAATCTTTGTTGTCTGCATGATGGACTCGCCGAGTCCATGGAGGGACTCGACGAGTCCAAGGCAAAGTTCAACCTACTCGGCGAGTAGATTCGTGCACTCGGCGAGTACAAGGTTCAGAATGCAGATTTTCGACTTTTGCTGCTGGAAATGGACTAGAAACTTTACCCCAAATTGTTTTGATGTTTTAAAACTTATTTTGGTTCGTGTAATGGTTGTTCTAATCCATTTACAATAGCATATATAAAAATTTCATGCTTTGTATGTGTTCATATAATTTTGAAACATTGATAATCATGTTCATGTCCTTATGAATTTAGAAGATGATAGGAATTATTTGCTGAATTGTTTAGGATTAATTCTTGATCATTTATGTGTTTTAATGGAGTCCATAATTTGTCCTCAAGTTATCGATATCCAAAGGTCACATTTCTTTAACACACATTAAAAGCACATAAGTTACATAAAATGAAGAGTCTTCATTTTATGAACCTTTAATTCATAAGTTATGAAATGAAAAGTTTTGAAGAGTTACAAAACTTGCCCTCAAGTTTTGGAATTTGGAAAAGTTTCACACACTTTAATAAACTTTAATTCCAACACTTAGAGTTTTAAAAGTTAAAATTCAACACTTATACTATTTATAACATTAATGGTTAATTATATATATATATATATATATATATATATATATATATATATATATATATATATATATATATATATATATGTATGTATAAGAACAAGTCGTTTTATCGTTAGTAGGCCTCATTCACGAAGCCGGTCTATAAGGTGGGTATAAGGTTGTTGCCTATAAAATGGCGACTTAATGGTTGTCCACTCTCACCCACCGCTTGCTTGATCGGTGGAGGGTCGTTAGCCGAACGGGTAGGATAATGACTTTAAATTCTCATTAAAAGTATAATGATTATTATAAAGTAACTAAATATATTTTGTTTAATTCCCAATCTTAGCTACTTTAGGAAAAATGTGAATTTGGTGCTAGCCCATGGAATTCACACTTTGTACCTTACCAAGTCGTTGGTGGAGCGTGTGTGGTTAACCGGCACACTAACTTAGACTAGTAAGGATCACGAAGGGTGACTTAATGTTTTTCATAGATCAATGGAGTGTGTGTGGTTAACCAGCACATTGATTAGGTGATAATGTTAAGGGTACCAAGTGAAGTGGTATGGTTATTCACACCTTGTTTTGTGATCCCCGGCATCCCAGTCACAAAATTTGAGAGGGCACACTCGAGATTGAAACATGCCATTGAAAACTTCAATAAATCTCAAAAGATCTAGGAATTTCAAATCCAATTAAAAGTTAATAAATTATTTCGTTTTTCATTGTGGAATTTGGTGAATCGTCATTCGCCTACCTTCAAATATTTTATAGCTTGGATTACGGCATCCCTCTTCCAAGTTATAAAATATTGTGTTGGGTCCTAGCCTTAATATTCCAAGTTACATCCTTTTCTCATAGAGGTCCATATTGATATATAAAAAATGAATTTTCTTTCTCAAAAAAACACACTTCATTTTCTTTATTTTTTTTAAGTTAAGGTCTATTTTTTCTATTAATAATAAGTATATCAAAATTCATATTTTGTGGTACTCTTTAAACGTAGATTCATATTAAGATTTAAAAAAAAAATCAAAATTTCAGTTGATATTCACATTGTTAATATGCTTGGATTCACAATGTGAATAATAGTAAGTCAGATTCACAATGTGAATTCTGAAAACTAAATTACATACAGCTCAAATTCACAATGTAAGTAAATTCAGTTGTTAATTTAAAAAAAAAAAAAAACTAATTTATGACTAATCAAAACGTTAAAATATTATAAAACTACATGGAAATATATTTTGATTCAATTGTAAATTTCAGTTTATTTGTTAATGATCAAAGAGTTAAAAAAAAAATAAGTCAGATTCACGTTATGGATGTTAAAATTGAAATATTTACAGTTTAAATTTACAATGTGAATATGAACTGATCGATTTGTTTTTTAATTGATGTTGATGTCTATTAATAGAAGACAAAAAAATTGAGATTTTTGGTATAATTAGGTCTTTTAGATAAAAAAAAACATAAATGTTGAAAAAAAAACAAAACGAAGTGAGTTTTTTTTGAAAAAAAAAGTTTATTATATATTGTCACACCCCGAAACCGAAGGCGGAAACGTTCTGGAGCGGAGGTGACTTCATGTGAATATCATAACCAACGTACATAGTAAGCAAAGTAAAACACAAAACATTACATTACATAGTTTTCATTACATCAGTTGAAAAGTAAAGTAGTACAAGTTTCATAGATACATAAGTTTAAACAAAAGAAAGACGTGACTTTCATTCCCTCCGTCTTCTGCAAAAGGACCCGGGGTACCTCTCTAAGTAGAACCTAAGAATACAAGCATTTTAAAATTCAGCATCAAGCTGGTGAGTTCATAAGCGGTTTGTTTTTATGAAAATGTACAAGATTCATTTTGTTTTCTGAAAAAGTGGTTATCCAAGAAAATCCCATATTTTCTTAAAATTAAAGTTTAGTTGTTCAGTTATGTTACACGGTTCTGGTTATGAATTTTGATTACCCCAGGAAAATCCTATATTTTCCTAATGTGAAAGATGTGTACTGAAAACCTGATTAACCTTGTGAAGTGTGTGTTTGTTTACCAACCCAAAAATGTAATGTAAAAGATGTATACTGAAAACCTGGTTAACCTTGTGAAGTGTGTGTTTGTTTACCATCCCTAAAATGTAATGTAAATGATGTATACTGAAAACTTGATTATCATAGTAAACTAATTCATATGGTTATTAATTTACTATATCCATTATTACTAAAAAGTAAATTTCTGTTATCCAAATTGCGAGTTCTATAACCATACTAAAGACTAAATATGGCAAAGGAAGGCCAATATCACTATGACTTTTGTCACCCTTGAACCTTTCGGTTCGGCTGTAGCTAGCAGCCAGGTGTGGGATAGTCAGTCCCGTATAGATCTATACACTCAAGTCACGCTCCGTACCTAAGAGATTCTGGTTATAGAGGCGGTCCCCCACTCGCGTATCTCTGTGGAGTGTTCTCCGAGGACGTGTCTCCAATTTATAGGAATAACAAATCTACAAGTAATAATGAGGAAGGTCCTGTTTAAGTTCTATCTAAAAAGACTATCCTCCACTCGCGTATCTCTATGGAGTGTTACCGAGGACAAAACGATATACTAAGTTTCTTGTTCAAAGTTCAAACATTATGTTTTTAACTATTTATAATATGGAAACCATTTGTGAAAATATAAAGTCTAACAATTTATAACATTTTTCACAAATACTATGATAATGAAATCTGCAAGTTCAAACGGTTAATTGATATGATTAATAGTGTTAAAAACATATGTAGTATGAAACACAACACATATAAAATAACTTTTGAGTACAAGTATTACTTGTACTTTGCTTTTATTCCGCCCCCCCCCCCCTGAAAACAGTGAAAAACATTGAAAAAAGGTAGGGGTATGAACTCACCGGACGAGGAATGTGTCGACCAGGATGCTAAACGTCAGATCGAGGCTTGAAAACGTGCGAGGTTCCTATGTAATATGAAATGATACACAAATGTATCTAGTTAGACTTTAAATCACTAATTAGATAAGCATTTACACTCCAAGACGCGAAAACGCTCTAATTAGGTGTTAGGAGTGGTCCAGGTAGCATCTAAGGGTGTGTAGGGCATAGATAAAGAGTTTACTCTTCAAAAGTAAGCCCTTAGGGGAGTTTACGATCCTATGACCATATTCCCATGAGTTTACGGCCGTAAACTCATGGGTGGTGTGTTCTTGGATGCTAAATGTTCTTATAATGCACAAAGGAAAGTTCTAGGGTCGATTCTATGGCTTAGGAAGTGATTGGGACTTGAAAGGCCTTGGAAAAGGAGTTTACGGTTTATAAAGATGCTATTGGGAAGTTTACTACCTTAAACTCATGTTTGTCCATGAATCATGCGTTTTTGTGGTCAAAGGTTAAGCATACATGGCTCTAGGTTCAATTCCAAGCCATACAAGGTGTTAAAGGCACTTTAACACCCATTTGAAGAGTTTATAGTCTAAGGAGATCAGTTTATGGTCTAAGGAGATGAGTTTACGGTATAAGAATGTTCTTGGTGTCACACCCCCAAACCGGAACGGTGGAAACGTTCGGGGGCGGATGACTTCATGTGGTAACGTAACAAATGAATACATAGTAAAGAAAGCAATACAACCATCATATATATAATTGAAAGTTTACATTGTTAAAAGGTACATGTTCAAAACCAATTACAATATGATTCCAAAATATGAATTTAAACTGGCGCCGCAGCATCCCTTCTTCAAAACCTGTTTGTTACCTGTAATTACTGAATCCCTGGGACATACAAGTAGTTTTGAAAGAGTAGATCAGCATTTAAGCTGGTGAGTTTCATCAGTATTAAATGACAATGTTTGTATGAAATGAAATGTTTTTGTTCTTGTTTGTTTGTTCCTAGAAAATCCTATATTTTCTACTAGTATAAATGTAGCCTTCTTTCAAGACCAATGTTTGTTTCTAGTAAATGTATGCACGTATAAAACTTCCAATACGACTGAAAAACCCCGTAAATCATTATGTTTTTAATACTCTATGTGTGTCACACCTCAAAACCGGAACGGCGGGAACGTTCTGGGGTGGATGACGTCATGTCAAGTATCACAACACATGCATTATAGTAATCAAAGTACAACAAAACATTGCATTAATAGTAATAGTTTTACAAGGTTACATTACAACAATTTAAAGTAATACAAGTAATAGAATAAATACAGCGTGGTACTAAACTATCTTCATCAACAGCTCCGGGGATGTACCTGTCTAATGCTATCCTGAGAATACAAGTTATTTGAAAAGCGAGTATCAGCATTTTTACAATGGTGGTGAGTTCATAAGTATTTAGTGTCATTTAGTCAAATAACTTTATAAGCAGTAGTTTAAGTGATTTCAGTGTATTAGTGTTCTTTCCAGAAAATCCTATATTTTCTTTAATAAAAGCATCCTTCTACCAAGACTGGTAAGTGTAATGTGGTAAGGAGAAGTTTCCCTTGATTGCTAATAATATCAAAATACTGAATTTGATTATTAAAGAAAGTAGAGGCATTAGGGAATAACATATGCCTCAGCAGTGAGGACTGCTAACTAAGGCAAAAGAGTCATAGACTCCAGGAAAGTATCGAACTAACGACACACCTGGTTCAGTCTAACAAATGGAGAAACAAACCCCCGAAGGTACCAAATGAAAGGTACAACTGGTAAGGTCTAAAACAGTGAACGCAGACCGAAGACAATACCAAATGGAAGGTACATCTTGCAAGGTCATAACAATGAAGACAGACCGCAGACGATACCAAATGAAAGGTACATCTCGCAAGGTCAAACAGTGAAGACAGACCACAGACGATACCAAATGAAAGGTATATCTTGAAAGGTCAAACAGAGATAACAGACCCCAGATGGTATCAAATGAAAGATACATCTAGCAAGGTCAAAACAGTGTGACTCTGAAAAAGGTGACATCAGCATACAGTGTAAATCGCTGACAAAATACTGTTACCTTAAAGCCATGAATTATAAGGCAACCCAGGATACTCGTAACCATACTAACTAGAGTTCTAGACGCCCTACAAGCATCTATATAATGTGACATTTGTCACCCCTTGGCTTGGTAGGTCGGGGACTGTAGCTAGCAGTCAGGGTGCGGGGTTGTCAATCCCGTATAGGCCTATACACACAATGTCCGCTCTCCCTACAGGAGACTCTGGTTACCAACTAGACGACAGAGAAGGCCGCGTCCCGAAGATGCATCCCAAATAGAGGATAATGTGTTACTAGGAGGGAGTGGGTTTCTTATGTAAGTGTAGACTAGAGGTATAGACTCTTAACTGAATTGACTGAAGAAAACTCGTATGACTATGCTCGTATACATAATATATAACTAATAAATCGAACAACCTTCAGATGGACATCCGATCCCACCAGACCACATCTCAACGAAGAAAAGGAAATAGGGCGGACAAGCCTTCCTAAGTCATTCAATCATTATTTATATGCATCTATACAAGCATAAACATACATCTAACTACGCTTGAGTGTGTATCATACGGTGAAGTATAAGTGTACAGTGGAACATCTGAGTCGTGAAGTATAAGAGTACAGTGGAGCATCTGAGTCGTAAAGTATACGTGTACAGTGTGGGATAATCGAACCATGAAGTATAAGCGTACCCAGTATAAGTGTATCACGAAGCAGAGACGACAATAAGTGATGTAAGAACGTCTATCAAGTATAAGTGGAGTAAAGTCGTTATCCAGTATAAGTGAAGGAGATATCGTATCACTAAGTAGGAGCGTGAATAAGTATAAGCGTCATCAAGTATAAGCGACTATAGGTATAAGTAAAAGTGTTACCGAGTCAGAGTATAAAATAAGTATAAGTGAAGCAGCAGTATTTTATAAGTAAAAGTATACGTCGAAAAGGGAAATCTTTAATGAAAAATCTTTATGTACAGAGAAAATCACAAATTGTATTCCTTCGTAAAATACGTTTAAAACCTTAGAGGATCTTTCATAAACCAATTTAGAATGAATTTGAATAAATCAGTATAAGTAAAAGTTATGAAATAGGTAAAAGTCATTCTAGTGTCCCACTCGGTAAAACAGTGTAAAGTGGTAAAATCTTGTGCATGCGGGTTATCAATCATATGCGAGTGACATGATAACTGGCATGTTTAACATGTATTCCCCCCCTATAAAACATTTAAAAGCATTTAAAAGGTTCATTCAGGGGTATGAACTCACCTGGTGTAAGTAGGTCCGACGAGAGTGCTGTTTGGGCGTTTGGTGCAACGTAAGGACTCGAACACACACAATGACCTATTTAACATATGATAACATATATTTACATGTGATTAGCACATTTAATACTAATTAAACAATTCTACACGCTCACAGGAGCGGAAAACACTTTTGGCCAAGTGTTTGGGTGTCCCGGGTAGCGTTTAAGGGTGCTAAGGGTCTCCTATCAGTTGTGGAACTTTGCTAAACTCAAATATTAAGTGTGTAAATGGACTTAAAGCATCAACATGGACCAAACAAGGAGTTTACGACCCAACCTAAGGGAGTTTACGGCCGTAAACTCCCAAGGTCAATTTCTTGGGTGTTTGATGCTTCTAGCTTGTTCATAGAATTATTCCAAGCACTTTTCCTAAAAGGTATGTGTGGGTTTGAGGCCTCTAAGGGTACTTTATAGGAATTTACGTCCTAGGAACTCTCCCAAGGGAGTTTACGGCCGTAAACTCTCAACCTTTGAGTTTAGTGAAGTTTTAAGCCCCTATTGCCTTCCTAGAATTTTCTTATGAAGTTTGATGCTATTTTGGGTGATTAAAACCAACATCTGAGGGGGTTTTGGGGAGTTTACGGCCTAGATAAATGCTTGGGCTGTAAACTGCAATAAATCCCTCATTTTCCTTGTGTTTAAGCCCTTAAATCCACCCTAACATTTTATAGAGATAGCCTATGGTCATTTGGGGGGCAAAAACGACCTTTTGGGCATGATTTTGGGTGTTTACGGCCTAGACCTTTGTCTGGGCGGTAAACTCCTTTCTTTAAATCATTTTGGAGTGTTTGAAGTGTCTAAACTCAAGAGGATAAGTCCCTAAATTATGTAATAAGCCCTAGGATGAGTTTGGGAGTGTTTTGGGGCATTTTGACATGGTTTAGAGGTGTTTACGGCCTAAGCATGTGCTTGGGCCGTAAACTCTCTTTTATGCCCTCAATCTTTGTGTTTTGATGTTTAAACACTCCTAGGCTAGATCCCTAATTAGTTTCCAAGTTTATGGACAAGTTTAGAGGCATGTTTGACACCATTTTAGGGGTTTACGGACCTAGAGTGTTCCTGGGCCGTAAACTCATTATTCCATGCCTTCTTGGATGATTTTTGGGCTATAAACATAAATCACTATCTTTAGATTAAGCTAGGGTAAGCAGACTTACAATTTGGAAGCGTTTGGTTGCGGTTTCGGGGCGAAAACGGGTCTAGAGAGAGAGTATAGAGAGAGTGTAAAAAGTCTCCAATAGACTCCACTCACCCTTATTTAGGGTTTTGAGTCGGGACACAGTGGAATTTTACCCGATACTGTCGTTAAACGGGGCTTTTGGTCGCACCCGATTTATTGGTCATAATAATAAACTAATATTTTCCAAGTAAATGGAAATATGTGCTATGTATTTTATTTCCTTTTATCACGACTTAACGGCATATAAACATACATAATTGAAATGTTTATTAAACTTGACGACTTCTCATTAACGGAACTTTTGAACAGTGGAATATTCCGTTAGTGGTAATGGAGAAAAGTAACGGGGCAACTTGGGTTGTCACAATGTGAGTTTTATAACCATACTATTGACAAGGAATGCCTATACACAACGTTCTTCAGACGTTGGAATATCCTGACGTTTGTCACCCCAAAAGGTGGACTGTAGCTAACAGTCAGGGCGCGGGTTGTCAAGCCCGTATAAATCTATACACAAACACCATGCTCCCCCTCCAAGGGATTCTGGTATATAATATAGGACTTGAAATGTGTACTCGAACGTACGTGAAGTTAATGGCGCACAAAACTTAGTATAAAACAGATTTACGTGTGAAAATGTTCGTTTGTTATTGTATATGAAATAGCTGCTTAAAATAGTATTTCCATGTATGTAAAAGTTCGTAGTATTCTCGTAAAACTATACCTATTATAGTTTCCTAAAAGTGTGTTTCGTTTGTATAGTAAACCCTTAGTGAAAATGTTCAATTGTTATGAAAACTGTAGTTTTTGTAGTGCTAAAACCGACACACAGAAATGTACTATAAGCAAAGTATCTGATTTATATAAATACATAAATCGTTTCTCATTTCAAAAGATAAAATGTTGTCGTGGTATAATTTTCATATGAAAGTTTCCCTATAATAGTTTTAAATCACATATGATTCCTTTGATAAAACGCGTATAGTGAAAGTTTATATAACACACAATAATAATCGAGTGTTTTACTTGTATCCCCCCCCCTTAAAAGCATATAAAAGTACTAATAAAACATTTTAAAGTGTGAATTATAGGGGTATGAACTCACTTGAAAAATCGGAGGTTGCGTGATGAAAACCGGACATAATTTTGGCTCGAGAAAGTGATTTTCCTCGGGATTCTCGGGAGCACAAACGACCTTCGGGACTTGAGCAAAGTGATCGGGGCTTCGGGGTACCATGGGCACGGAAAATGAGGCAAGAATGTAAGAGAAATGAGAGAAACGGTGTGTTTTCTTCGGAACCCTAGCATCCCTTTTATAGGGGATGGGAACCGACCTCGTACGTTCGGCGTACGCGTGTACGCTGGGCGTACGCGTGCGTCATGCATGACCAAGTCCTCGACTGCCTCGGAGCTCGGATGGGATGGGGCATAACCTCGCATAGGCGCGACATGGACGATCCGAGGCCAAGGCCTCGCGTACGCTGGGCATAACTCGGCCCTATCTGATGACTCCCCTTCGGATAATACCAAGGGTTTTTAATTAAGATTTATATTTTAATTATTTAATAAACTTCAAATATTCATATCTTCTTCATACCAACTCCGTTTTCGACGTTCTTTATATCCACGCGAAGGTGAGACCATACTCTACAACTTTCGTTTAGATTCCATCGGCAAATTTCGAATTTTTTTTTTATTTTTAAAAGGTCGCGGTAAGAAAATTTATTTAGAAATTCATAACTTCTTTATCTGACGTCAGTTTTTGCCAGACTTTTTACCGCTGAAATACCATTGTCTTGACCTTCGATTCTCGTTTAGGTCATTCCGGCTAAAAGTCGCTCGATCTCCGATTCGAGTTTTTAGCCGTCTGTCGTTAAGCCGAACTTGAAAAATTCCTAACTTTCTTATACGAAGTCGGATTTGGGTGTTCTTTTTACGTACGGTCACGGTTTAATGATATCTAACATAATAGGTAATTTAATTAGTGATTTTTGGATATTTTATTTTCGAAGTTAATTTTTATTATAACGAACGTGGTTACAATACTTGACTTTTTAGGTCGTTTACATGTAGTTAAAATATCGGGTTGTCACATCATCCCCCTGTTAGAGGGAATTTCGTCCTGAAATTTAAAGTAAGAACGATATAAGTGAATCAGAGAAAAAGATGCGGGTACTTTTGTTTCATCTGATCTTCGCGTTCCCATGTGAATTCAGGTCCCCGCTTGGCGTTCCAACAGACTTTCACGATGGGTATGTGACTTTGTTTCGTTTGTTTGACCTCTCGGTCCATTATTGTGTTTCGAGAAATTCTACGAGAAATTCTACGAACCATGATTGGTAGGACTCTGTCAGCAGAACCTCCTTCGGTGAGGTTGTAGAAACTTCGGTCTCCATTGTAGGGAATCAGTTGACCTTGTTTGTGGCTCCATGTATTCAAGTTCATGGCCCACAGAGGTGTGGGTCCTTGAAATGCGGGACGGGGATTCAGGTTTGGGTTTTGAGCAGGTAGGGGTAGGTTGTTGACTTCAGGCTCCGAGTCTGAACTAATGGAAAAACACTTTGCATGTTGGTCATCCAAAGGGATTGGGTGATCATCTTCTGGTTCTTCCTCTAGCCATCCAGTGTTGCCTTGGTTTGGGAAGTAGGGGTCCCCATGCGGGTGAAATCCAGCCATTTGACTATACGAGAATAGGGTTATAAGATTTGAACAAAAATTGAGACATGTAATACTAATTAATCTATTGTATGCACCAAATACTCCTATAGCATTTAAATTGTACGTTTGATACTAGTGTCTATTTTTGGTAAGTTTTGACTTGTTGCTCACTACGATCATTCCTCGATATACGTTAGTCTAATTTCGGATAAACATAGTTGATCAGGCTATATTCGTCCCAAATTTGATTACATATCTCGAGAACTAATCGTAGTGTCCAACTTGTCTTAATACTTTTGTATAGTTCTCATCATGAAAATATGTCGTTGTATGCATGTATTTTGGATTTTCATAACCTAAAATAATCTATTTAAATGAAATAAGGATTTTAGGTACGAAAACTTTTTTCAGAGACTTTGAGTCCCTAAGCATTTATAGTTTGTATATCTTATCAGGTTCGATATACTTAGTTCACTATAAACATTGCTCTGATACCAATCTGTCACACACCCAAACCGGAACGGCGGAAACGTTCGGGGGCAGATGACTTTATGTGGTAACGTAACAAATGAATACATAGTAAAGAAAGCAATACAACCGTCATATATATAATTGAAAGTTTAAATTGTTAAAAGGTACATATTCAAAACCAATTACAATATGATGCCAAAATATGAATTTAAACTGGCGCCGCAGCGTCCCTTCTTCAAAACCTGTTTGTTACCTGTAATTACTGAATCCCTAGGACATACATGTAGTTTTGAAAGAGTAGATCAGCATTTAATCTGGTGAGTTTCATAAGTATTAAATGACAATGTTTGTATGAAATGAAATGTTTTTGTTCTTGTTTGTTTGTTCCTAGAAAATCCTGTATTTTCTACTAGTATAAATGTAGCCTTCTTTCAAGACCAATGTTTGTTTCTAGTAAATGTATGTACGTATAAAATTTCCAAAACAACTGAAAAACCCCGTAAATCATTGTGTTTTTAATACTCTATGTGAGTTTTATAACCATACTATTGACAAGGAATGCCTATACACCACGTTCTTCAGGCGTTGGAATGTTGTGACGTTTGTCACCCCAAATGGTGGACTGTAGCTAACAGTCAGGGCGCGGGTTGTCAAGCCTGTATAGATCTATACACAAACACCATGCTCCCCCTCCAAGGGATTCTGGTATATAATAGAAGACTTGAAATGTGTACTCGAACGTACGTGAAGTTAATGTCTCACAAAACTTAGTATAAAACAGATTTACGTGTGAAAATGTTCGTTTGTTATTGTATATGAAAGTAGCTTCTTCAAATAGTATTTCCATGTATGTAAAACTTCTTAGTATTCCCGTAAAACTATACCTATTATAGTTTCCTAAAAGTATGTTTTGTTTGTATAGTAAACCCTTAGTGAAAATGTTCACTTGTTATGAAAACTGTAGCTTTTTTAGTGCCAAAACCGACACACGGAAATGTAGTATAAGCAAAGTATCTGATTTATATAAATACATAAATCGTTTCTCATTTCAAAAGATAAAATGTTGTCATGGTAAAATTTGCATATGAAAGTTTCCCTATAATAGTTTTAAATCACATATGATTCCTTTGATAAAACGCGTATAGTGAAAATTTATATAACACACAATAATAATCGAGTGTTTTACTTGTATTCCCCACCCCCCTCCCCTTAAAACCATATAAAAGTACTCATAAAACATTTAAAAGTCTGAATTATAGGGGTATGAACTCACTTGAAAGATCGGAGGTTGCGGGATGAAAACCGGACCGAATTTCGGCTCGAGAAAGTGGATTTCCTCGGGATTCTCGGGAATCTCGGGAGCACAAACGACCTTTGGGACTTGAGCAAAGTGATCGGGGCTTCGGGGTAGCACGGGCACGGAAACCGAGGCAAGAACGTAAGAGAAATGAGAGAAATGGTGTGTTTTCTTCGGAACCCTCGCATCCCTTTTATAGGGGCTGGGAACCGACCTCGTACGCTGGGCGTAAGCGTGCATCATGCATGACCGAGTCCTCGACTTCCTCGGAGCTCGGATGGGACCGGGCATAGTCTCGTATAGGCGCGACGTGGACGATCCGAGGCCAAGGCCTCGCGTACGCTGGGCGTACGGCCTTACGTTGTGCGTAACTCGGCCCTATCTGATGACTCCCATTTAGATAATACCAAGGGTTTTTAATTAAAATTTATATTTTAATTATTTAATAAACTTCAAAAATTCATATCTTTTTCATACGAACTCTGTTTTCGATGTTCTTTATATCCACGCGAAGGTGAGACCATACTCTACAACTTTTGTTTAAATTCCGTCAGCAAATTTCGAAATTTTTTTTATTATTTATTTTTAAAAGGTCGCGGTAAACAAATTTCTTTAGAAATTCATAACTTCTTTATCTGACGTCAGTTTTTGCCAGACTTTTTACCGCTGAAATACCATTGTCGAGACTTTCGATTCTCGTTTAGGTCATTCCGGGCAAAAGTCGCTCGATCTCTGATTCGAGTTTTTAGCCGTCTGTCGTTAAGCCGAACTTGAAAAATTCCTAGCTTTCTTCTACGAAGTCGGAGTTGGACGTTCTTTTTACGTACGGTCACGGTTTAATGACATCTAACATAGTAGGTAATTTAATTAGTGATTTTTGGATATTTTATTTTAGAAGTTAATTTTTATTATAACGAACGTGGTTACAATACTTGACTTTTTAGGTCATTTACATGTAGTTGAAATATCGGGTTGTCACACTTGGACCATAAACTCAAGTTTGATGCATTTACATATGTTTTGGTGCATCACATGAAGGATTATAAGGTTCTACACTCTCATGGAAGCATGATGGAAGCATTTGGAGGTGCTTAGGGGCATTTTTGACACTTTAAAAGGAGTTTATGGTCCATGAATGTGGGTTTACGGCCCAAGCATGTTCTTGGACCGTAAACTCATGTCCAATACTCAAATGGCACGAATTTGGGGTCCTAAGCTCATGCATGCAAGTTTCTAAGCCATTTCTAAGCACTATAATGGGTTTGGAGGGGCTTTGGGGCTTCAAAACCCTCTCAAGGGGTGTTCATGGTTTTGGGAGGGTCCCTAGACCGTAAATACTTCTTCATGGGTGTTTTTGGCAGTTTCAAACATGAATTTGCATGCCAAACAAGTTAAACAACAAGCTAGGATGAACTACTTACCAAATTGAAGCTTGAAATGGGGTTTTTGGATGAATTTCGAATTCTAGAGAGAGAGAGTAGTGAGAGAAAGTGTTTAGAGAGAGAGAGGGAGAGAGAGAGAGAGAGAAAGCTTCAAAATGATGTCACTCAGTCCCTTATATACGGTTTGAGTTTATGGCCCTGTGGAATTCTACCCGATACTGCCGTTAGACGGTGTTTTTGGTCGTACTCGATAAATTACTGTAATTACGACATAAATGAAACTAATAATTTTCCAAATAAATATGGAAAAAATTTTAATGTTTTTAACGCATCCCGAAACTTATGAACCAAATTAAAAGTCGCGATTAATTTAATTTAACTCTAAGGTTAACGGGAAAAATTTTAATACGAACGGTTTTATAGTGACGGAATAAATTACGGGTTGTCACATTATCCCCCCGTTAGAGGGAATTTCATCCCAAAATTCTAGAATTAAGATACAAGTTATGGAAAGAGATGCGGATATTTCTGTTATGTTGGGTCTTCGCACTCTCAAGTGAATTTAGGTTCTCACTTGAAATCCCAGCGAACCTTCATTATCGGGACGTGGCTTTGTTTCGTAGGTTTGATCTCTCGGTCTATGGTCTCGATTTGTCCAAGCGGGATTACTAGGGTTTCATCAGACAGGCACTTCTAAAGATTCGGGACGTGGAAGATAGGATGGATGTTGCTAAGTTCTGGAGGTACTCGGAGTTTGAAGGCTACGGGGTTGATCCTAGCGAGGATCTCAAAGGGTCCAATTTACCTCGAGTTAAGTTTTCCGTGCTTTCCAAAGTGTGTCATGTCTTTCCAGGGTGAGACCATTAATAGGACACGATCTCCAACCTGGAATTCCAGAGGTTTCCATTGTACATTGACATAAGTCTCATGTCTATCTCGTGAAGTTTTCAATTGTTCTCGGGTTTATATGATCTTCTCGACGGTTTCGCGGATGATTTCAGAACCAGTGTGGGTACTACCGGGGAATCGACTCTTGGCTAGCTGTGTGTCTTCTACCTTGACCTAACACAAGGGAATCTGCACTTTTGACTGTAGAGGGTTCTAAATGGTGTAGTATGGATACTGGTGGGATAACCGTTATTATTCGAGGGCTTGATCAAAGGTAAAGGGGTATCCCAAGTCGCTCAGTAATTTATGACCTAAAGAACTCTCTTACTGTCCAATTGTCTGAGGATGATAAGTTGTACTCATGTCTAGGTTGGTTTCGTGAGTTTTCTGAAGGAATCTGCCTAAATCTTGAGGTAAACCTGCTATCTCTACCAAAGATAATGGACGCAGGTGTACTATGCAGTCAGACTACTTCTTGGATGTGGGTTCGCGTGAGTCTTTCCATCTTGAATGATTCTTTGATCGGAAGGAATTGAATGGATTTTATCGAAGGATCGACCATTTCCAAATGGTATCGTAATCACTCGGGAAAATTGGATAACTTGATGGTAAAGTCCATGCTGGTCATCTTTTATTTCCATTTTGGTATCTCGGGCTGCTGGAGAAATCCCGAGGGTTTCTAACTAGGCTTCTCAGGTCAAAGCGAGTAAACGGGTCTAGATGGTCATTGTCAATGTCTTAGTCTTGCTGTCTAAGCTTTCCTTTCGGCTAAGGGCACCTCATGTTCATGTCTTTATGATCGAAGCTATGTTGTAGTCTCTTATGGTTAGTGAAATTTGCATACTTGGTTCCATAGAGATCATGTCTCTCATTCTTCAGTGCAGGGACTGCTGCTCCAAATTCCAAGTCATGAGTTGTGTAGTTAATTTCGTGTGCCTCTTGTTTCTCTCAAAGTGTGAACGACAACTTTTCCTTCTTGCCTAAGCACATGATCTAAACTCTGATTGGACGTACTACAAAGGACAATGAAGTCCTTTGTTTCTTCTGGCAGAAACAGGTTAGGTGTGATGTATAAGTCTCACTTCAATGCTTGGAATGATGTATCTCACTTTTTACTCCAACATAAAGGGTACACCTTTCTGTGTCGGAGTGGTTAGGGGTTTGATGATTTTGGAAGAGATTTCCGAATGGGTCTGCAATAATAGCTGGCAAAACCCAAGAATTGACAGGTTTTCTATAGGTGTCTTCGGTGCCGACCAATTCTATATTGCTTCGACCTTAGAAGGATTCACGCATATGTCTTCATCGCTCACTACATGACCAAGGGAAAAGGGTTTGACCGAAGGGTATCAATATAAACTCTTAGTGATCCTATCGAGTCTTGAATACTGTCTCGGAAGCATTATCCTTGTGAACTCATAGCTGATGGTGTTTCGACCTAGGGTCTATCTTCGAGGAGTAGCTAGCTCCTAAATTTTATCGAAGAAGTCATCTACTCGGGAAAGAGGATATCGGTTTTGACGGTCAACTCATTAAGTCGACTGGATAACTCCTGCATTTCTGTTGGCGCCAAAATGGTACGGAGATTTGGCTGTGAAGGTAGTTCCAAGAATTTGATTGATACGGGACTCGACTTGATGTTCGGGAGGAATTCTCGGGATCTCTTCGGGAATATATCAGGAATATTACAGTTTTCGGGGACGCTCTAGAGGTCTTTAACTTATTGTTTTGCGCTGATTTCATGGACTAGGAATACCTAACACTCCTTTTGCAGAAGTTTTCGAGCTTTGATACAGGGAATGATGCTAAAATTTGAGCTAAGCTTGACACCATATTGTTGGATAAGGTGTCTAAGTCCATAACTATTTTTGGTATGTACTTGACCCGACCCGGCATGGTCCATTTGGGTTGCATGGCACCATGCAATTGGATAGACTAAATGAGAGAAATAACGCTTGGAGATTATTAATATATTATAAGTTCTAATATATTATTTGATTAGTTTGATCAAGAATTAATTTAGAATTAATTAAGTGATCAAAAGATAACTAATTAAATATATGGGTTGATTAAGTAAATCATCCATATCTTGTATAGTGGGCTAAAAGGCTCCATGGATCATCAAGTTGGGTTCCACCCATAGGATGCTCCATGGATGCTCCATGGGAGTTACAAACCCATGGGTCATGGAAATGAAGAGTCATGACACATTAGGGTTTAACCCTAGATGTGTCAACACTATATAAGTAATATGATCTCCTCCCAAATCGGTGACACACATGCACACTAAGTAATAGAGGGCTTGGCCGATTTTTGAAGAGTGTGTATTCTCTCATAAGTTCTTCCAAGAGCATTTGGTGTTGTGTGAAGCATTTGAGGCATCACCACTTGGGGTGCTAGGCTCACAAGGTTTCAAGGAACACAAGCAACAACAAGGTAAGTTATTCTATCTATACTTTATGTTTAAATTGTTCCCCATGTATGCTAGATAGGAATATAACCTTGGAAATCAACTTTGCATGACAAATTAGACAAACATAGATCCAAGGTTATTAGGGTTGCATGTACACTTAGGAAGTGTTAGAATGGTGTGGCTGAGAGGCGTAATCGAACCTTGTTGGACATGGCTCGTTCCATGATGAGTCGAGCTTCGCTACCAATCTCATTCTGGGGGTATGCCTTAGAGACTGCCGCCCATATCCTTAATCTAGTCCCTACAAAGAAAGTTTCCAAAACTCCTCACGAGATGTGGACTGGTAAAGTACCTAAACTAGACCACATCAAGATTTGGGGCTGCGAGGCTTTCGTGAGACGCGAGACTCATGATAAGCTCGAACCCCGAAGCGAGAGGTGTATTTTCATCGGCTACCCACAGCAATCCTTTGGTTACCTCTTCTACAGACCTAGTGACAATGTGGTCTTTGTAGCAAGAAGAGGAGTCTTTCGAGAGAGAGAGTTTATAAGCCAAGGAGACAGTGGGAGGCAAGTTGATCTTGAAGAAATTCAAGAGTCAAGTGGTGAAGGAACTTCAAACTCTAGCCCTCAACTTGAGGAGGAAACTCCTGTTGAGCCAATTGACGAATCTGTACCTCTGAGGTGTTCCACGAGAGTTAGGAGTGCACCTGAGCATTACTATGGATTCCATATTACTGTAGAAGGTGAGACACTTATTAGTGATGAGACACTAGTAAGTCAAGATGACCCTAACAGCTACGAGGAAGCCATGGCGGGCCCCGAGTCTACCAAATGGAAAGAGGCTATGGATAGCGAGATACAATCCATGTATGACAATCAAGTTTGGAACTTGGTTGAGAATGTACCAGGTCGAAAGACTGTAGGGTGCAAATGGGTCTTCAAGAAGAAGACCGACATGGATGGTAAAGTACACACTTATAAGGCTAGACTGTTTGCAAAGGGCTTCTCTCAAATTCCTGGAGTGGACTATGATGAGACCTTTTCTCCGGTAGCCAAGATTAAGTCTATTCGGGTTCTGTTAGCCATAGCTGCATTTCATGACTATGAAATTTGGCAAATGGATGTCAAAACCGCTTTCCTTAATGGAAAGTTGGCTGAAGATGTTTACATGAGTCAGCCAGAGGGTTTTGTCAGTAACGAGTACCCTAATAGAGTGTGTAAGCTTGAGAAATCCATTTATGGATTAAAGCAAGCACCTCGCAGATGGAATCTTTGCTTTGATGAAAAGGTCAAGGAATTTGGCTTTTCTAGGAGTGAAGATGAATCTTGTGTATATGTCAAGGCTAGTGGGAGTATAGTTAGCTTTTTGGTATTGTATGTGGATGACATACTACTCATAGGAAACGACATTCCAACCCTGCAGGAAGTAAAGTCCTGGCTTGGAAAGTGTTTCGCTATGAAGGACCTTGGTGAAGCTGCCTATATCTTGGGGATAAGAATCTTGAGAGATCGGAGTAAAAGACTAATTGGACTTAGTCAAAGTACCTACTTGGAGAAGATTCTGAAGAGATTCAGAATGCAAGACTCCAAGAAAGGAGAGTTGCCCATCCAGAGTAGCGCCAAACTGAGTAAGACACAAAGCCCTAGCTCTGAGGCTGAGATAGCAGAAATGAGTCGAATACCTTATGCTTCGGCTGTAGGTTCGATCATGTATGCTATGACGTGTACTCGACCTGATGTAGCTTTTGCCTTGAGCATGGTTAGCAGGTTTCAAGGGAACCCTGGCAAGGCACACTGGATTGCGGTAAAGAATATTCTCAAGTACCTACGAAGGACTAAGGACTGGGTCCTTACCCTCGGTGGGAGTGATGACTTGAGAGTTGTAGGGTATAGTGATGCTAGCTTCCAGACTGATAGGGATAACTTCCGCTCTCAGTCGGGCTGGGTCTTTACCCTAAATGGAGGAGCAATTTCTTGGAAGAGTTCCAAGCAAGAGACAGTGGCAGATTCTACTTGTGAATCAGAGTATATTGCAGCTAGCGAAGCGGCAAAGGAGGCGTTATGGCTGAGGAACTTCATTGGAGACCTTGGAGTTGTACCAGCTATTAAAGAGCCGATGGAAATTTTCTGTGATAGTGAAAGTGCTGTTGCCTTAGCCAAGGAACCAAGGGATCACGGGAGATCCAGACACATCGACAGAAAATACCATTTCATCAGACATCGGATCGAATAAGGACTCCTCGTGGCAAAGAGGGTATCATCGGATGAGAACCCAGCAGATCCCCTCACGAAGGGACTGACTCGGGTTAAGCATCTCCAGCATGCTCGGAGCATAGGGCTGAAGGATGATATTAGATTTAGTAGTTAGATAATCTCGAAATTTGTAAAGTGTAATTGACATTTGATGATGAATAAAAGTGTTTTATTTATGAGTAAAGTGTTGCTATCTCTTGTCGATCGTTTACTATATTTCTTTTGCATGTTTTGACTTCCAGAATAATTTTGTTTGGTATAACATATTATTCAAACCTCCACAGTCGGTCATATGTCGGAAGTAGGTATGAATCAAGACTGTCATGATTGGTTGTAGAGGTCTGGGACAAGGCTACAACAATCATGAGTGCTCATAAGTTCTGAGCATTGGACTCAACCCACGCTCACTGGAATCACTTCATGGAATTCTATCTCGAGTGATCGTGAGACGGTAATATCATATAAGTCTTTAAACCTAGAGATATGATTTGTTACTTACAAGTTGGTTATGCATTGATTGTACGAAAAACGCATTGGTAACTCGATGTTATAAAATCGTGCTCTTATGTGTAATTCAATGAGTAGTAGAACAAACATATGAGTCGAAGTTTATCTGTTCCTTCTTGGATTAGAAGCTGATATCTGGGCCCCTCGATGATTTTGTTTTGACCTATGTACCGGGCCCGGTCAGAACTAAATTGATGTGTTCAATAAAGTTCTTTGTCAAACAAATCGGAAATCGGGAAACAAATGTTGGACAATAAGTAAGACATTGTTCCATGTATTTGTCCGACTGATATCTAGAACAGAGGATTATATGATCACTTATCTTAAATGGCGTACCATCATCTTCTCAAGTTTTGAGAAACCTTGTAAAGAGCTACGATTGCCGATCGGTTCCTGAAGTCATACTTGCAGTAATAGTTACTAGACTTATCCAAGTGGGAGACTGTTGGATAAGGTGTCTAAGTCCATAACTATTTCTGGTATGTACTTGACCCGACCCGGCATGGTCCATTTGGGTTGCATGGCACCATGCAATTGGATAGACTAAATGAGAGAAATAACGCTTGGAGATTATTAATATATTATAAGTTCTAATATATTATTTGATTAGTTTGATCAAGAATTAATTTAGAATTAATTAAGTGATCAAAAGATAACTAATTAAATATATGGGTTGATTAAGTAAATCATCCATATCTTGTATAGTGGGCTAAAAGGCTCCATGGATCATCAAGTTGGGTTCCACCCATAGGATGCTCCATGGATGCTCCATGGGAGTTACAAACCCATGGGTCATGGAAATGAAGAGTCATCACACATTAGGGTTTAACCCTAGATGTGTCAACACTATATAAGTAATATGATCTCCTCCCAAATCGGTGACACACATGCACACTAAGTAATAGAGGGCTTGGCCGATTTTTGAAGAGTGTGTATTCTCTCATAAGTTCTTCCAAGAGCATTTGGTGTTGTGTGAAGCATTTGAGGCATCACCACTTGGGGTGCTAGGCTCACAAGGTTTCAAGGAACACAAGCAACAACAAGGTAAGTTATTCTATCTATACTTTATGTTTAAATTGTTCCCCATGTATGCTAGATAGGAATATAACCTTGGAAATCAACTTTGCATGACAAATTAGACAAACATAGATCCAAGGTTATTAGGGTTGCATGTACACTTAGGAAGTGTTAGAATGCTCAAAACCCATCACATATATCATGAGGGTCCGGTCAGAGGGGAGATTGAGACGAATAGCTTTTTCATAACAAAGAGCATTAGTATGATCAGGACTCAGTTGATACATGCCAAAGATAACATTAAAGCTCTTTATTGAAACTGACATCAGGTCAATGAGGAAAGAATGATTACTCAAGGTAAGGATACAACTTAGAGATAAATCGTTAGTGCACTCATTCTCACCGGTAACCATCTTGACGGTAAATGTTTCGGTTATTAGACGAGGACTATAATTATAATGATATTTGAATGAATGACTAATAAAACTTCCTTGACACTAAATTCGAAAAGGATACGAGCATAGGAATTGTCGAGAAGAAATATACCCGCGCAGTGGTGGGATCAGCGGTTGCCTCCTCTTGCCTTATAGCTAAAACCATCTCGGCGTTGTTGATATTGTTGGTGGTTGCTGCCTTTGGGAAGTTTCGCTTGAAATTCCCAATTTCTCCACAACCATAGCAGGCTCGATCAATACTCGATCCTGAAGCTTGATTGATTAGTGGGGATGGTTTTCTGCAGGTTCGAGTGGAGTGGCCCTTTTTGTCACATCTTTTGCAGATCAACTCACGACATGGGCCAGGGATACGATGGTGAGAACTGCACCTGTTGCACCAAGGGTAATTGCCAGTATACCCAGTGATATGTGCTTGAGTTGTAGGCACAACAACTGGAGTAGCGGTATCTTGAACTATAGACATAGCAACAGGAGTAGCGGAAACTTGAATTGCCATAGCTTCATGCCTCTTGGAGGGTCCTTGTGAACTCTAACCCTTTCGCTTTTTCCAGAAAACCTTCTTACTCTTTTTACGCTCGTTCTGATGCTCCTGAACATTTTCATGGTTTTGGGGGTTGGTGATACTTCCTGGTCCACTGAACCTATTAGAGCACAAATATGTCACTATGGCAGTCACTGCGGCAGAAATAGCCAACTGGAACATCACTAGGTCGAATCGAGAAGGAGGTGGCGATGGAGGGTTGTTGTTACTTGAACAGGATCCTTCCTTTCAATACATTTCGATCTAAAGTGATTAGGAAAAAGAGGATGGTAAGCCCTCTGCATTAAATCGAGAGATATGATACAAGGGATATCTCTTTAAGACAAACATATAATTCTATTAAGCGATAGAGCAGGAATGAATTATCAAGGCAGATAAACTATCGCTAAAGGAATGGTCGAGGAGCAACGCCTGAATGAGGATTTTCTACAACAAAGTTGGATCTATAAATACTCCCATAGTATTTCATGATTCGCTGCGACGACGACTCGTTGTTGGGATATTTGGCTAAGTTTTAGGCATGCTGAACACCACAGTCACTCCCAGACACATGTTGGCCGTGTCTCGAATGAATATAGTTGATCAAGCTATATTGACCCTAGACATGACTACATAACTGCCCAGGTTTAACCGCAACACACAACACCCATTTACTTATGTTTTGTTCTACTTTTAGTTACGGATCTCGACTGTTAGGTATACTTGTATGTTTTTGAAAATACTTATATTTTGAAGTATACATTTAGTTCAAAGCACTTAGGCCCCTTAATGTTTATAGTCTTATACCATGTAAGGTTTGGTATACTCAGTTCACTATAAACAAGGGCTCTGATACCAATCTGTCACACCCCGAAACCGAAGGCGTAAACGTTCCGGGGCGGAGGTGACTTCATGTGAATATCATAAACCAATGTACATAGTAAGCAAAGTAAAACACAAAACATTACATTACATCAGTTGAGAAGTAAAGTGGTACAAGTTTCATAGATACATAAGTTTAAACAAAAGAATGTCGTGACTTCCATTCGCTCCGTCTTCTGCAAAAGGACGAGGGGTACATATCTAAGTAGAACCTAAGAATACAAGCATTTTAAAAATCAGCATCAAGCTGGTGAGTTCATAAGCGGTTTGTTTTTATGAAAATGTACAAGATTCATTTTGTTTTCTGAAAAAGTGGTTATCCAAGAAAATCCCATATTTTCTTAAAATTAAAGTTTAGTTGTTCAGTTATGTTACACGGTTCTGGTTATGAATTTTGATTACCCCAGGAAAATCCTATATTTTCCTAATGTGAAAGATGTGTACTGAAAACCTGATTAACCTTGTGAAGTGTGTGTTTGTTTACCAACCCAAAAATGTAATGTAAAAGATGTATACTGAAAACCTGGTTAACCTTGTGAAGTGTGTGTTTGTTTACCATCCCTAAAATGTAATGTAAATGATGTATACTGAAAACTTGATTATCATAGTAAACTAATTCATATGGTTATTAATTTACTATATCCATTATTACTAAAAAGTAAATTTCTGTTATCCAAATTGCGAGTTCTATAACCATACTAAAGACTAAATATGGCAAAGGAAGGCCAATATCACTATGACTTTTGTCACCCTTGAACCTTTCGGTTCGGCTGTAGCTAGCAGCCAGGTGTGGGATAGTCAGTCCCGTATAGATCTATACACTCAAGTCACGCTCCGTACCTAAGAGATTCTGGTTATAGAGGCGGTCCCCCACTCGCGTATCTCTGTGGAGTGTTCTCCGAGGACGTGTCTCCAATTTATAGGAATAACAAATCTACAAGTAATAATGAGGAAGGTCCTGTTTAAGTTCTATCTAAAAAGACTATCCTCCACTCGCGTATCTCTATGGAGTGTTACCGAGGACAAAACGATATACTAAGTTTCTTGTTCAAAGTTCAAACATTATGTTTTTAACTATTTATAATATGGAAACCATTTGTGAAAATATAAAGTCTAACAATTTATAACATTCTTCACAAATACTATGATAATGAAATCTGCAAGTTCAAACGGTTAACTGATATGATTAACAGTGTTTAAAACATATGTAGCATGAAACACAACACATATAAAATAAGTTTTGAGTACAAGTATTACTTGTACTTTGCTTGTATTCCCCCCCCCCCCCTGAAAACAGTGAAAAACATTGAAAAAAAGGTAGGGGTATGAACTCACCGGACGAGGAAATGTGTCGACTAGGATGCTAAACGTCGGATCGAGGCTTGAAAACGTGCGAGGTTCCTATGTAATATGAAATGATACACAAATGTATCTAATTAGACTTTAAATCACTAATTAGATAAGCATTTACACTCCAAGATGCGAAAACACTCTAATTAGGTGTTAGGTGTGGTCCGGGTAGCATCTAAGGGTGTGTAGGGCATAGCTAAAGAGTTAACTCTTCAAAAGTAAGACCTTAGGGGATTTTACGGTCCTATGACCATATTCCCATGAGTTTACGGCCGTAAACTCATGGGTGGTGTGTTCTTGGATGCTAAATGTTCTTACAATGCACAAAGGAAAGTTCTAGGGTCGATTCTATGGCTTAAGAAGTGATTGGGACTTGAAAGGCCTTGGAAAAAGAGTTTACGGTTTATGAAGATACTATTGGGGAGTTTACTAGCTTAAATACATGAGTTTACTACCTTAAACTCATGTTTTTCCATGAATCATGCGTTTTTGTGGTTGAAGGTTAAGCATACAAGGTTCTAGGTTCAATTCCAAGCCATACAAGGTGTTAAAGGCACTTTAACACCCATTTGAAGAGTTTATTGTCTAAGGAGATGAGTTTATGGTCTAAGGAGATGATTTTACGGTCTAAGAATGTTCTTGGACCGTAAACTCAAGTTTGATCCATTTACATATGTTTTGGTGCATCACATGAAGGATTATAAGGTTCTACACTCTCATGGAAGCATGATGGAAGCATTTGGAGGTGTTTAGGGGCATTTTTGACACTTTAAAAGGAGTTTATGGTCCATGAATGTGGGTTTACGGCCCAAGCATGTTCTTGGACCGTAAACCCACGTCCAATACTCAAATGGCACGAATTTGGGGTCCTAAGCTCATGTATGCAAGTTTCTAAGCCATTTCTAAGCACTATAATGGGTTTGGAGGGGCTTTGGGGCTTCAAAACCCTCTCAAGGGGTGTTCACGGTTTTGGGAGGGTCCCTAGACCGTAAACACTTCTTCTTGGGTGTTTTTGGAAGTTTCAAACATGAATTTGCATGCCAAACAAGTTAAACAACAAGCTAGGATGAAGTACTTACCAAATTGAAGCTTGAAATGGGGTTTTTGGATGAATTTTGAACTCTAGAGAGAGAGTAGTGAGAGAAAGTGTTTAGAGAGAGAGAGAGAGAAAGCTTCAAAATGATGTCACTCAGTCCCTTATATGCGGGTTGAGTTTATGGCCCGGTGGAATTCTACCAATACTGCCGTTAGACGGTGCTTTTGGTCGTACTCGATAAATTGTCATAATTACGACTTAAATAAAACTAATAATATTCCAAATAAATATGGAAAATATTTTAATGTTTTTAACGCATCCCGACACTTATGAACCGAATTAAAAGTCGCGATTAATTTAATTTAACTCTAAGGTTAACGGGAAAAATTTGAATACGAACGGTTTTATAGTGACAGAATAAATTACGGGTTGTCAGATATATTAACATGGATCTCTATGGAAAGATGACGAAAAATCGTGAACAATGATATATTCGTTTTTTTTTTTTCGATAAAGAAATCGCTTAAAATCGTTTAAAAAGAACTTAAGAAGAAAAATCGTGAAGAATGATATTTTCATGAAAAAAATGTAAGTTTTTTTAAATATTTTTATTTTTTTAGGTAAAGAAAATGACGAAAATAATAATTAAAAAAGAATTTTTATATTTTTTCTTTTATTTTTCATTTTAAAATTATTTTAAATTGTATCTCACGTTGTTTCAAAATTAACATGGTCTCAAATCAATATATATATATATATATATATATATATATATATATATATATATATATATATATATATATATATATATATATATATATATATATATATATAAAGTTGGAAATAAATAAGTCAATCATTTACTTTTGCTGCAAAACTCTTCGGCGTATCAGGCCGACGGAGGATGAGTATTATTCATATATGAATATAAATATAACTGGTATTCATATATGCATATATCACCTCCCGTCCGCCACCAACCACCACCATCGCCGCCACTAACCATAATCATTATCTCCGTCACCATCACCACCTCTACAACCGACAACCACCAACAACCGCCACCCCTGCCACCGCTCACCGTCACCATATTCTTATATGAATAATCACTTTTTATATACTTATTTATATATGAATACACTATTCATGCGTATTCATAAATGAATAGGATCTGTTCCGTCGGCCCGGTACGTTGAAGCGCTTAAACGGAAAATTCGAAATGAGTGACCCAAATTTATTCGTTCTTTCTCAACCATTTTACCATATAGACACCCTAATTTAGTTTTGAAATATTTTTATTGGTTAAAATTACATTGTTTTCTGAAAAAATTGATTATAAGTAGTTAACTATAGATTGACTTTTTAAAAAATGGTTAGTAGGGTGTACAACGGGTGTCTTATTAACAACACTCACATATATAGCTAAATAAACACCCCCGTTACTAGAAACACAACCTATACAAAAAAAAACACCCTAATAAAAAAGTTAACAATGTTTTTTTTACATTGAAGTTTGTATACCCAAATTTTTTGTTTTTCTTTAATTCACGTGCCTTTCTTTTTATTTTTATTTTGTTTTTCATTGAATATTAATATTTTTTTTGGAATATATATTTTGTCATGTTATTTCAGCAATCAAATAATAAAATGTTTTATTTGCAATAAGGAGTAATCTTGTTTTTATTAGAATAACAAAATAAAAAATCTAAAATAATTTAAAATAACTAATTGAAAAATAAATATATATTTATATATTTAATAATTAAATATAAATGATTAATTATTTATTATTATAATTAATATAGATTAATAACATATACATGTGTATATTATTTAATAACTAAATATAAATGAATACATAAAAACAAGAATATGATGTAGAAAACAATAACATTAGCAATCTTCATGAATACATAAATGCATAATTCAAGAGAAAATTAATACCCGCTAACAATCCTCTATAATTATAAAGGTGTTTCAGGATTGTAACGTTTTAGTTGTCTATAAAGTTCCAGATGTGACATGAACATAGTTTCCCATCCAATTGCACATGTGGCTTTATGGCGAATCCAAAAACCTAAAATGGTAGGCAGTGGGCAATCTCATTCTAATTTTACCATCACATAATGATTACCATATACAAGTGAAATCGTAATAACGCGATGGTACAAAAATTCTTCTGAACCTTTCCAAAGAGGAAAGAAAGTGAGACAGGCTTGGTTGGTTAAAAAGGTAAGGACTACACCAAATCTGTTCGCAATAAGTATACATTTCCAGGCATAAGTAACCAGTATTTTTTAGATGTCGGTGATTCTAAGAAACTCAACGAAGTATATAGTTCACCGATTCCATTAGTGAAAACTCTAGCATATACATCGTACGAACTCAATAACTCATCTAGTAGTTGACGTCGAACATAGAGCCAGTCATTCTCGTCATACCTAAGACAAACAGATATTGCTCGAAATCCATAGTTTCGAAATCCACAGTTTCCATCTCCCTCTACATCTTGTATATGTGTGATATAAGGATGAAACATCACTTCAATTTCATCTATTAGTCGATGATTGTAACATGATTGAGGCTCTTCCTTCAAGTCTGGAATTTCATTTAAGTCTGGCTCTTCTTTCAAGTCTTAAATTTCATTCAGGTATGAAATTACATTCAAGTCTGGAATTATGGTTATGAATGAACTATGTCATGTCGGTTCCCTATTGTTCAACTCAACAAATTTTGGCATGGTTGAAAAGTTAGGTCTTCTTGGATCTTGATTAATAGAATCAGTGTGACAACCGTCAATTTCTGGTTAAATCAAAGTTAAATAAAGTTAACAAGTCAAACCGCTCAACTTAGTTAACCCTTGTATATTAGGGTTTACCTTATGTTTACTATTGTACAACGCACCATCTTAATACAAAGCATCACTTATAAGTTTCACGTGTTCAAAAAATCTACACCCAAATCCTGTTTTTGTTCATAACAAATATTACAGATTAATGTGAATATGTAGTAATTAAGATGGATAGATGGAGAAGAAGATTAAGTTTACATAACCATTGAACTTCTCCACAGCTTTCTCAACTTCTTCTACTGTGCTCATTGTCACAAACCCAAAGCCTCTACTTTGTTTTGTATCCCTGTTGTATATAACCTAAAACTAGACACCTCTACTTTGGGTAAGTTACCGACAAAAAGCTTTGCCTCTTCAGGTGGTTCTGAATATGATTCTATTTCCTCTTCTTCTTCTTCGTTAGTTGCATCTTCTTCATGTACTGGTGTAGTTTCTTGTGTCAATTGTTGTGACCGATCTGAGGTGTTGGTCACGAAGTGGAGTGACTAATCGAGAAATCGGGATTTTGATCTTGGCTCTGGGTAGAAGTCAATTGGAAAATTGAAACCTTAAAATTATTGTCTATAAATATACGTGATTAATAACAAAATTACCATAATTATAGGATATTATTTGTGGAAACTAATTATCAAATTACCTATATACCCTTATTTATTAATTTAATTATTTATTTTTATTTTAAAATTTGATTGGCCCATATTTATGCATACAATAACACAATAATTAATTTTAATAAATGAACCTAGCTCTCTCTCTCTATATATATATATATATATATATATATATATATATATATATATATATATATATATATATATATATATATATGTTCAGGTTCATTTGAGACCATGCTAATTTTGTGAGACCGTGAGACAAAATCTAGAAATAATTATAAAATGCAAGATAAATGGAAAAATCCAAAATTCTTTTTTTTTAAATATTATTTTCGGAACTTGAATTAACTAAAAAAAATTAATATAAAATAAAAATAAAATAAAATAAAATAAAATAAAAATCCCGTTTTTTTTTTTTTTTTTTTGAAAAATACGTGAAATATTCTAAATAGAATATTACACTGATATATTCTAAAAAATAATTTTGAAATGAAAAATAAATGGAAAAATCTAAAAATTCTTTTTTTAAATATTATTTTTGGAACTTGAATTAACTAAAAAAAATAAAAAAAATAAAAATAAAATCCTATTTTTTTTAAAAATACGTGAAATATTCTAAATAGAATATTACACTGTACATATATTCTAAAAATAATTTTAAAATGCAAAATAAATGGAAAAATAAAAAAATTCATTTTTTAAATATTATTTTCGGAACTTGAATTAACTAAAAAAAATAAAAAATAAAAAAAAATAAAAAAAATAAAAAAAATGCATCTCACGGTCTCACAAAATTAGGCGGTTTCACATGAACCTAACACTATATATATATATATATATATATATATATATATATATATATATATATATATATATATATATATATATATATATATATATATATATATATATATATATATAAAAAGGCTTGTGTATATTGTTATCTAAGATTACACCGACAAGAATCTTTGCGTTTACAAGTTAATTATTTAGTAATGCGCGTTAAACTTTTTAATATGAATTTCCGTGCTTTGATTTAGACCCACCAACTACTTTAGGGCGTTTATCTACACTAGTAAGCTTCATCTTCACGTAAGTTGTTTAAGTCTCAATTTCACACCGCTTTCTTTTAATAGAAACAAGACCGTGACATTGATATGATTCAAGTCAATAAAGTTTCAAAAAAATAAATAAAATAGAAGATAGTGAAAGCATAAAGTTCACTCAATACATTGACTGAAATGTATAGTATCCTTGTGGCTACCACGAACACATCGCTGTCATTGACATTATCAGAAAACCTCAGTTTTGGGTTTTTCTGGAATACCAAACGCGTTAAATCAAAAAACGTATAAACAAGTTGTTCTTCCTGCTTAACTTGAAAGTCATTATTATACGTGAGGATAATTATCACCAAATATTAGTTCAAAGACACAACATTAAGGGATCTTTGGATGTAACTTGATCACATTCGACGTTTGTCTATAAACAACATACGGATTCGAAGACCTAAATCTCATATTACATATGTCCATATATTAATATTTCCTCGGTTTTTTATAATTTTATCTATTTATTAAATTTATATATAAAATATTAAACTCGATTTTACATTTTTTATTATGTTTTTATTTTTTTAATTTTCAATAGTTTTATTTTAAATGTTTCTACTGCATCTTTAAAGCTTTTTCACATTTTTTTTTTAGTTTTTTGGTATGTAAGTCGGTTATGAGTTTAAAATTTTAAGATTATAAAAGTGTTGAATAATAAAAGATTAAGAATTATAGAATTTTTAAATCATTAAAATTTAAATCACAATAGTTTTGTATCATACATATGTATCATAGCATTTTAAATAATATTATTTTCATTCATGGTACAATTTATATCAAATTATTTTGGATCATAATATTGTAAATTAAATGGAATTTTGTTCATAGCATATTTTGGAACATTATATTTTTTTAAATCAAATAATTATGAATTATAAAAGATTAGATTAAAAATCAAAATTGATTTGGATAATAATATTTTTGTATAATAAGAGTTTAGAATTATAGTATTCTTTGATGGTAACAAATAAAATATGATAGCTAAAAGACAATGTAAAAGAAATCCTTAAAAGGATTTTGATTTGGATAATTAAAAATTCTATATCTTAGTTTTTATACTAAATTACTCTGTTCATGATTTTTTTATGCTATTTATCCCTAACATACAAGGAAGAGGATATCTTGATGTGTTTAGAGAGACGAACGTGGTGAATTTTCCGGTGAGAAATGGATGTGTTTAAGTTCCAATAAAGATGAAAGCTTTTGTCAACATTTTAGAGAGAGATAGAGAGAGAGAGAATAGTTGCCCTATTCGATTAATATTATCAAAAATATTAAACTTATCGGTCAAAACTAAAAGAAAATCAATATAATAAAAAAAATATAATATAGTCTTTTCATATTTTTGGATAAAAAACAATAAAAAAAAAATACTAAATGAACAGTTTCATTGCAAAGAAAAAGCTTACAGACTATTACAAACCAAACATATACAAATATTATCAAAAACTAGATGTAAAACTTATGTATTACACGAGTTTGTTTACAAAAATTAAATATTAAATTCTAAACATTTGAAGAGTTTGAATGTATAAAAGAATTAAAAAAAAATTGACTTATTAAAATTAAAGTGTTTTTTTTAATTTAAACAAATAATTTAGATAAATAAACAAAGGAAATTAATGAGCTCTAATTTATAAAATTTGAAATTAAAAGGTAAGTCAATTAATAAAATTGAAATGCATTTATTATTATATTTATTGCAATTAATACATGTAATTAAATATTATATGAAATTTACTAGAAATTAAACAAACACAAAATATCATGTGGAAAAAATTTAATTGAAAATAACCATAAAATGAAATGTGGTGAAATCAATGAAAATGTGACATGTAGCAAAAAATATTTCATTTATTAAAATAGATATTAAATTTATCGTTGAAAACTAAAAGAAAATCAATATAATAAAAAAAATATAATATAATTTTTTCATATCTTTGGATAAAAAACAATAAAAAAACAATGACATCTTTAAAATAAGGTTTGTACTTTTAAATATAGTATTTTAATTTTTGTATTAAAACTCAAAAAAGTAGTACGATAAAAGCCCATTAACATTTCATTGGGTTTGGAGAAAAAAATGAAGATACATTATATTTTTATAAAACTAATATTACTTTAGATTAAAATATGAAACCATAAAAGACCTCTTTTTAGAAAATTCTTTTTATGAACCTACTAGTATAGTAAGTAAAAAGTTCTTTTAAATTTTTATAACTTTTGAAGAATATATTTTAGGGTTTTTATAAAAATAAATTCATGACTATGCTTATTTTCAAGAGAATTAAATTTTATAAAATTTCGTTTTTTTCCAAAAGCAAAAAAAAAAAAAAAAAAAAAAAAAAAAAAAAAAAAAATTATGGTTGAAAACAAAATAGATGAAAAAACCCTAGCACACAATAAAACTCGCAAATTTGGTGCATGTCTAAGATAAATAAATATCTATTTTTTTTTTACACATATTATCAGAATCTTGAAAATAATTATCAAAATATCATTTTTTTTTATTGTGATATTTTGACAATTAATAAAACTGAATTACGACCATTAATTTCTTCGATCGTATGACCAATATTTATCATCATGGTTTTGATAACTTATAAAGTTCCGATTTGATCATATATATATATATATATATATATATATATATATATATATGGTTAGGTTCATGTGAGACGCTCTAATTTTGTGAGACCGTGAGAATATGTCAGTCTAATATTCTATTAGAATATTTCACGTATTTTTCAAAAAGAAAATGGGATTTTTTTTTTAATTTTTATTTTTTAATTTTTTTAGTTAATTCATGTTCCGAAAATAATATTTAAAAAAAGAATTTTTGGATTTTTCTATTTATTTTGCATTTTAAAATTATTTTTAGATTTGGCCTCACGGTCTCACAAAATTAGAATGATCTCAAATGAACCTGAACCTATATATATATATATATATATATATATATATATATAGACACACACATACACACGTTTTTCATAATAGGTATAGTTTCAAAGGTGAAACTTATTTACGAGATAATTAGGATAAATACAACATGAATATTTCTTAAAGGTATGTATAAACTGTATTATGATGTATCGTGAGGAAGTAGAAGGAGAATATGAGACTTTTATAAGTAGATTGTTATTGTTGGAAAAGCGTTGTGCGTCCTTGTATAGGCACGACGTATTAGGTGAAGTCGTGGTCAACAAAAGTCAAACTAAGGTTGCAACATGATTGTTTACTATCGCGATGCGTTAATTTGTTTGTTAGTTGGATGCATTACAAGACGTGGCGAAGCTTGGCGGAAAGAGATGACGCATGGCAGGATTAGGGTGACGCGCGTTGATGCAACGTACTTATTCGGTGACGCGACACGCTCCCTTAGCAAATGTTGTGTATATATATAGTTTATGTGTGTGTGTGCATGTGTATATTTTGGGGTTTTCACACATATCAGTGGTAAACACTATAAAGGTTTTTTCTGAGGCTTATCACCAATATCGACGCTACTGTGAGGGTATGAGTTATCGATCGAACCATGGTATCATCTTGTTATGTTGTCAGTGTTTTGTAGCGCAATTACGAAGGGTTGTGGGAACCCATGTTAGTTGTTAGAATTTAGAGTATGGTGATATTGTGAACTATGTTTTGAATTTAACAGCTAGATTAACTTATTGGTTAATGAGTTTTATAAACCCTAACATTTGGAATTGTTAGAAATGTATGATAAGACAACGACTAACTGGTTTATCTAATTTAGTAGTGCTATTGTGGAGATAGATTAATTTGGTGGAAAATGGTCACAACATTTAGCTAATAATATATTTTAAGAAGTTCTAAGGTACTTGTTATTTGTTTGAATACATGTTGGTAAAGTGGGAAGCTTAGAGGTAGTAGAAGCCAAAGACCAAAGCAGGAGTTAGTTTTACTAACTAGCTAGATGTGTAACTTTACTTTAACATCGGATGTTTGTTGGTGTGTGTTGTTGCAAAATAAGTGGATTTATATTTTCCTATTAATCATTTTTTATTATTATGGTGAATAATATTGTGTTGTAGTGATATAAGTATTAGTTAATATTAGCTATATAAACTAGTTGATGGAAGTGGTGTTATTATATAGATGAATAATGAGTGATTTGATTATTTTAAACAATTGATATCCAAAGTTATGTATTATAGTAGTGGTTAATTATGAGTTAGCCTTATTGGTGTTATAAGGTAATAAACATTGGTGTAGAATCATGTTAAAAGTCTCATATGATGTCATCGGATGATAACCCTAACAAGTAATTGAAAGTATATTATATACTTAGAGTATGAAGTTAGTGATATATTGTTAAATACATATGTTGAATTGATCATATGTTAGTGTATTGTTATTCACTAAGCCTTTGGCTTATTACATGTTGATGTGTTGTCAGTTAGGTCTTGTTGTACCGTTGACTTGGATCTTGTACTTCGATGCAAGTACCAATCCTAGTGATAACTCCTTGTATTCCAACATGCAATTATACACCAAAATGTTTTATATGTCTATAAATGAATAATTTTTTGGGTGTATGTAGTACCAAAATTTGGTAGTTACCTAAGATAAGTTAATCAACTATTAGAAAAATTAAGAAAATGGTGATAGTATATATATATATATATATATATATATATATATATATATATATATATATATATATATATATATATATATATATATATATATATGTAGTGTAGAGTAATTCGATAAAGGTATTGTTTTGATTTATGATACATAAGAGTTATGTGGAGTTGTAGTAATGAAAATTTATTATGACCAAAGGAATATTTTGGTTCTTTATAGGAGTAAAATATAAATTCCAATTAATTTTAGTTGTTGTAACAACATATTACAAAGTTAATAAATTCTTTGAATTGCATAACGACCCACTAGAAAGTATTGAGGAAAGATCTTATATGAAAAGGAGAGAAAGATGTCATATTCTAAAAAAAAGTTTGTAGTACGTGTATCAAAAGCTAAAATTGGTCCAACAATGGTTCACAAAATACGAGCAGTTTTGAAAGGAGGATATGAATATATAGGGACAAAGGTAACAGACTACAAAAACGTAAGGAGAGGAGTAAATAGAATCTTATGTTACAAGGATGCTCAAATAATTATAAACAAAATGAATGATCGTAGAGATCATTACCCGAATTATTCATTTGAGTTCATTCATGATGGAAATATGTTGGCTGCTACATTTTGGGCAGATGAAAGAGAAAAGGCTTTTTATGCAGAGTTTGGAGAAGTTATATCTTTTGATGCAACTTTTAGAACAAACAAGTAAGTTAATGTATATGTTTTACATAATTTATACATTTATGATTAAAATAAACTAATTATACTAAACACATTTTCTTTATGTAGGTATAAAATGGTATTTGTTCCATTCATAACAGTTAACCACCACAAGAAATCAGTTCCTGTTGGCGCTAGGTTGCTGAGTAAAGAGACAATTGAGTCTTATGAATGGCTAATTAAAGATTTTCTTAGATCTCATGAAGGTAAAGCACCAAAAGTTGTTCTAACTGATCAAGATCCAACAATAAAACAAGCAGTGGAATCTGTCATACCAAATTCAAGACAAAGACTATGCATGTGACACATAATGAAAAAACTACAAGAAAGGTATAAAAAAAACTGTATAACCATATATGATTAAGTATTCTAATAATATAAATTATTATATATCATACTGTATAATCATATATGATTAAGTATCGTAAGAATATGCATTATCAGATACCATAATGTATAATCATATATGATTATATAGTATGATATCTGATAAGTCATACTATTATAATTATTAATCATATATGATTATAATAATATGAATTATTAGATTTCATACTATATAAGCATATATGATTAATCATATTTCATTAAGTACTTTAAGAATATGAATTATCAGATATCATACTGTATAATCATATATTATTAATAATATATGATTATAGATTATGATATATGTTAATACAGTATATAATCATATATGATTATATAGTATGATATATGATAATTCATATTATTAGAACAGTTAATCATATATGATTATATACTATATTATCATATACCATAATATATAATCATATATGATTATATAGTATGATATATGATAATCATATTATTAGAATAGTTACTCATGTATGATTATAATAATATGAATTATCAGATATCATACTGTATAATCATACATGATTTATCATATATGATTATAGAGTATGATATATGATAATACAGTATATAATCATATATGATTATATAGTATGATATCTGATAATTCATATTAATAGAATAGTTAATCATATATGATTATAATAACTTGAATTATTGGATATCATATTCTACAATTATATATGATTAATCCTACATTATAGTACATAATCATAAATGATTACTCATATATGATATATCCAAATAAGTATATAATTTATACTTATATAAGTAAAATTGTTCATTCAGAGGTTACTGGTGATTTATTTAAAAACAAAGACTTCAAGAAAAGACTTAACAAGCTTGTATGGAACATGCATATCAAAACTGATCAATTTGAGAAGAAGTGGGAGTTGATTATTAATGAATTCAACCTCAAAGATAAAAGATGGTTCAATGTTATGTTCGAATTACATGAAAAATGGATACCTGCATACTTCAGTGACACTAGAATGTTTGGATTGATGAAAACCACTTCAAGATCAGAAAGCATGAATTCCTTCTTCAACACTTACTCGTAATCTGGAAATTTACTTTTACATTTCATGATAAACTATGACACAACAATCAAAAACAAAGAAATACACAAAAGGAGCTTGATCATCAAATAAAGAAGGCAATATATAAATTTATTTCACCACGACCAATAGAAAAACATGCTGCAAAAGTTTGTACAAGTACATTGTTTTATGAAGTACAAAAAGAAATATATAAAGGTTCGTAGTACTGCCAATACAAACATATTGGAATAAAAAACGGATGAGAGTTACACAAAGTGGAACAACTGAACAAAAAACAGTGATCTAAAAAGAGAATTTGAGGTAATATATTCTTATTTTAATTTTTGATGAATCAAAATATAATATACAACAATTTTCAGTTATGATTATAAAACACATAATGCTTTAATTTTATTTTGAACATGTAGAAATAAAACTTCCAATAAATGATGTAAAACATATTTGTGAACACTTCAACCGCTTTGGGACTTTGTGCAGACATGCATTCAACATACTCATGAAACATGAAATTAAGGAAATACCTGAACAGTACATTGAGAATCGTTGTAGAAAGGATGTGATATCAAGGCATTATCACTTTGGTAAGCATGTATATGATACAGGAGACAGTGAAATTAACAGATCTGCCAGTCAAACATAATACAACTTTGAAGCATGCTTAGAATACATAAGAAAAAATCAAGACACGATGGATTTGTTTGTTAAGAAAACAGAAAGCATGTTGAAGTAATACGAGAACGATCCTACAAATGAATTGCAGCAAAATATGACAGATGTTGAAGAGGTAGGAAAGCTTATGAGCATTTCTATTCCAAAAGACATTGACATCAATGTTCAAAGCAATAAAGGAAGTGAAAAGAAAAATAGAATTCAAAGTGCAGCATAAATAGCATATAAAAGTTCAAACAAGCAAACAAGAAGATGCTCAAAATGTGGAGAAACGCTCCTCATAACTTGCGTACATGCCTATAAAACTTGCAGTAAAATAATCATCAAAAGTTACATAGATAATTACTAGTGTAATCAGTAATGAATAATTCAGGATTTTGTTTTCTAAATAATATACTTTTTAGTAAATTACACAAATGGTCCCTATGGTTTAGGGTAATTTGCGCGTTTGGTCCGTAACTTATTTTTTTAACTCGGAAGGTCCCTACTGTTTGTTTTTGTTACGCGCTTGGTCCCTGTCTTAGTTAAAAAGACTATTTTGCCCTTGATTTTTTTAATTTATTTAAATAAACATTCCCCCAACCCCACCCCCTCACCTTACCTTACCTACCCCACCATTTTTTCTTATTTAAATAGTAGTTTTTTTTAGGTAAGAAAGGGACCAAACGCGTAACAAACATAAACAATATGGACTAAACGCATAACAAAAACAAACAGTAGGGACCTTCCGAGTTAAAAAAATAAGTTAGAGACCAAGCACGTAAATTACCCCAAACCATAAGGACCATTCATGTAATTTATTCTATACTTTTTGTTTGGTACACTTTACTCTTTTTATAAAACAAAATTTACTTTGATAATTCTTTCTTTGATTTTAGTAGACGTACAACAAAATAGTTTTCTTGAATTTTTTCTCTCTTAAACCTTCTTCTATGTAACTTTATGTCTTTTATGATTACAAAAGTATATAATCTTTTATGATTAAACAAAACATATGAAGTGGTATTACATAATCATTTATGATTATACAAATAAAAGTAATTACGTAATCTGTTAACTGTTATTCAATACATGCAATCATAAAGGATTATGTAATACCACATCATATGTTTTGTTTAATCATAAGTGATTAAAAATATGATTACATATAAATAATATCAAATATCTACTACAAAACTCATTACATAGAACCATATACAACAACATTGTTCCTAATGAATATACAACAATGTTCATAAAAAATATAAACATAACAATATCCATCTAGAAAATCAAATTCTAATCACTCATCATAGAATTTCATCAAACATGATAAGATCTTCAATAAAAAATAATTTCACAAGTCTCAAATATCACGTTCCCATTTTCCCAGATTCTTGTTCTTCATATTCCTAGCTAGATTTTCATACAGATTGTAGCTGACTCCAAGAACACTTCCACCATTACTTAGAAAGATTATCTCCATTGAACATAAAAAATCTTTACTACATATTTGATGTAGAGAAATGTTGTTCATTAAAAAGAAATCTTCTTTAAATGAACAACTTCCCTCTACTTCAAAGAAATCTAGTAAAGATCTGATATGTTCAATGAAGATAAACGTTTTAAGTTGTAGCACCTGGTTCTTGGTACACATTCTTTTCTTTAAATATTTTGCATTTTGGCCTTGGACTCGCCGAGTTGAAGGACCAAATCGTCGAGTAGAAGTGGGATGAGACACAGAGTTTAAGCTTTGGACTCGACGAGTTGGGTCCCGGACTCGACAAGTAGGCCCTGTCTAGACAAAAACCCTAACCCGAGGGTTTACACGCTATTTAAACACCTTAACTTGGCCTCCTTCGTCCCATTTGCTCCCAGAAGACCCCGATAGCAAACCCTAGTCGTTATTGAAGCAATCTAAGGCATTTGGAGTGATTTTGGTGCTTTTGTGATCCAAGGAAGGAAGGAAAAGCTTGAAGGATCAAGAGGAGGCTAGAAGAATTCGGTTTTGAGCATCATTTAAAGTTTACAGAAGGTAGAAAGTCTATACATTGCTTGCACTTTTGATAGATCCCATTTTGTGGAGTTTTAGGGCTTTTCTAAGCCATTTTGATCACCAACCATGATTGCAAGCATGGTTGGGGGTTGATGTTTCGGATCTAGGTCTTTAGAGGGGTTACAAGGCAGAAAGGAGTGGCTTTTGCACTCAAAGAAGGCCCCATGCATTGTAAGAGCTTGTTTTAGGACCTTTTGAGCTCAAAGTCCCATGCAAGAACATAAAGGTTGTAACTTTACGTGCTAGGTCGATTGTAGAAGCATAGATCTATCTTTTGACCGAAGGTTGTACATTAGAAATCGAAGTTTTAGTGAGGGGATGTGACCGACTCGATGAGTCCATTCTTGGACTCGGCGAGTCCAAGGTTTCTGTCCCATATCAGCGATCAAAAGAACCCAGTTGAGTATGGAAAGGTTTTAGGGAGTCATGGGGAGTGACCCAACGTTCTGTACTAAGCCATTGTTCTAGAAATTCATGGGACTCGGCGAGTGCATGAGAAAACTTGGCGAGTCCAAGGCAATCTTCTTAAGGATGAAGATGAACTAGACAAGTTTTTCATCAAATCGACGAGTCGAGGATAGAACCTGTTCATCAAGATGAAGGTGAACTCGACGAGTTGTTCATCAACTCGGCGAGTCGGATGAGTTTCATGTGATGTTAATATGAGAGAAGAACTCATCGAGTTAACGGCTCAACTCAACGAGTGGGGTCATGGATGAGGACGAGTAAAGAGTGAGGGAATCGGCGAGTTGACGACGCAACTCAGCGAGCCGGGTTAACTTGAAGTTGACTTTGGCTTTGACTTTGACTTGGTCAGGGGTAAAATGGTCATTTTACCCTAAGAACAGTTAGCAGTGTATGACTAAGTGTTTTGTGGGAATTATAGCCAGAGGACTTCCAGGGCAGCAGTGACAACAATCAGAGAATTCCCGCACAGATCAGCAGCTACTACGAGGTGAGTTACCTTCCAGTAGCAGTGAGTCTATGGACACAATGTCAGCCCACCAGTGGGAGTTGTATATTAGATGATTGTCTTTGTGATATCATCTAGGTTTGCTACTACTTGATATGTTATATGCTGGCATGATATGTTATATGTGATAGTAGTAGAGTTCGGTTGTTAGAACCGAAGGGTAGGTCAGACACCCCAGATATGTCTGATAGTATGTGATGCTATGTTTATATGTTGGCATGATATGTTATATGTGCTAGTGGTAGTAGGAGGGGAATAGTCCCCAAGTTCGGTTGTTAGGACCGAAGGGTAGTTCGGACACCCAAAATATGTCTGATTATATGTTTATGTTATGATATATGTGATAGTAGCAGTAGAGGATGGAATAGTCCCCGTGGGTCGGTTGTTAGGACCGACAGGCAGGTCAGCACCCTAGATAGGCTTGACATGGGTACGATGGCACCCCAGAATGGTCTTATGGGTAGGACGGCACCCCAGAATGGCCGCATGGGTAGGTCGGCACCCCAGAATGGTCGTACCAGGTATGTTGGGCACCCTAGAATTTCCTGGTAGCATGTATGCTATGTGATTGTATGGTATGTGTTATGTTGGGGGAACTCACTAAGCTTCGTGCTTACAGTTTTCAGTTTTGGTTTCAGGTACCTCTTCAGCGAAGGGGAAGGAGCTGGCGCGGTAGCGGCACATCATACACATGCTCTTTGTTTTCCGCACTATGATATATTCTGGGATTTGTACTCTGACATTATTATGTTTTATGTTTTGGTTTTCAGATACGAGACATGTTTTTATTAAATGATATGATTGAATGATATTTTGTTACAAATGTTTTGCAAATCACTTAATCAAAAATGAAATTTCTGGACGTGAAAATTGGGTCGTTACAAGTTTGTATCAGAGCCCTGGTTTGAGGGATTCGGACACAGCTTTGCGGGGCATCTGGACTCAAACCGAGGGATTAAAAGATTTTTACAAGGAAAATGACTTTCTAAAAGCTAAGATAAAAGAGTTTTGCAGAAGGAACAAGTTTGTGATGTGCGTGACGGGCGAAGCTCAAGTATTCCCCAAATACCCATACAATGTTATACTACGTTTATTAGATTAAGTAGAACAGCATGCTAGAATATGACTAAGGATCTAGAAATGATGCCTTATGTGCCTGCTTTATGTGATTTAGCTTATGTGAATTGCATGTTATTATTGAGTAGAGAACAGTAGGATAGCCTGTTTAGGTTATGCTTGATAGTATGAGATTAACATTGTATGCTAGTGCAGTTTCTCACTATGAGAATAGATTTGCTTGAATAGTTTTCTTGCATCTGAATGCTGATTGTTGTGTGCTTACGGGACTCTGAGTGATAGGAGTTAGCCATAGGTGAATACGTCACGTCACATGTGGTTAGGGTTGAATAATATTAGAGTGCTGGATTTGACCCTATTGCGTAGCTCTCGTTTGAGTCTAACCGTTGTAGGGACGAGTATGTTACTCGAAGGATTATCTGAGCCTCATCACATGTGATGGTATTCAGGTAATGGCTGATTGGAATTACAAGGAGGCCTTCAGCAGCTGAGGACTGGTTTGGGTGGAGTCAGAGATTTTCCCTAGGGCAAGCCTAGAATGGGAATAGCAGAGAATTAGCAATAGTGAAAGGGACTTGGTGGAGTCAAGGCAGACCTTGAGGAAGGTACGAATAGATGTGGAAGGTAGTATAGGCCCGTACTATTGAAAGCAGAGGATCCGTACCCGAATTAAGGAAGGCTGAGACAAGACCAGGGAACTTGTAGTGGATGTGATCCCTCTAGAGGTTTCGATATCACTAACGGTTGGTATTATGTCTTGCAGAATGGTGGTACTTCAACAGAGGCCAGTAGTTGGTAGTTCAGGAGGGGGATCGTGTTTGGGATTAGGTTCCGAGCCAGCAGATGAGAGGCAACACGAATTCATCGCTTCAGAGATCACCAGAGGCATCCTTAAGTTGACCCCCATCATCTTCAGGTCGATCAAGGAAGGGATAGTTGAGCTGATGGAGGATCGCCTCAGGGCGTTCAGGAGTGATATGGCATTTGGCCAGTCAGTGTGACATCCCCTAATTTCTCGGCCATAAAATACCGATTTAATTTATGCTTTTTAAAATAAAGTCAGAGAAATCTTTTTAAAAGATTTTGTGGAATTGGTCCCCAAACAACACATGATAAAAGTTTATCAAAACCCTTCATTAAGAAGGTATATATTTTCCATATATATCAAAACCTCGGAATGTCATATAGATCAAAAGCATAAACAAGATATTATAAGCCTTTCAACAGTTATTTACAACTACTAGCCTGTAATCCAAATATCTCCCGTCGTCCTCCGACTATGCACGGGGTCCACTACCTGTAACATAAAAAGCTGAGTGGGTTAGGCTTGGGAGCCTGGTGAGCATATAGGGGTTTCAACCCCAATAATAATAAACTTACTAAGCTCATCAATCAACAATAACCCTGATTACCCGTTCCCGTTATCCTCAATTTACATCGCTAAACACTTTTTAGAAGGGACCTAGCCTAAAGAATATCATCGGGATGAACACTACTGCTAAAGGGTTTCCTCAGCCATACATGTCCTAAAGGCAACCATGAGGGGGATGGAGTACAACGAATGAACACCCAAGTTCATTAACACCTAGAGGTTGCGGACCTGATAATGTTTCCCACTGGACTGTCTAGAAAGTCCGTGGTCGTCATCCAAACTCCGCTAGATGAATGGATCTCAAAACACATCGAGGCCTCTCCTCAATTTTATTTTATCACACATCACTATCTACCCATGTTCTACCCAACATATTTATAGATAAAAATACTTATACAGTTTAAAACTTGTATAAAACATCAACTCAACCGTCACCTCAAATAAACAATTAATATATTTACACATAGCACGTATTATAAGGTAAATACTTCATATCTATGTGTAAAATGAAATTGACTATACACTCACATGATTTGATGACAATCGGGTAGCAATTCGTTTCCTAAAACGATCGTTTCTAATAAAACCGAGAGTTTTATTAAGAAACCGGGCTTTGCAAAGTTCGGGCTTCGAAACCGAAAAGGAAAATTTCTCGGGCTTTTAGGGACATTGTTGAGTATTACGGGCTTTGGAATAAGTACCGGGGCATCGGGGGATGTGAAATTAGCCAAAATAGTGAAAAGGGGGCCAAAATTGCCAATTTCTAAATTCTAACCGGGAGGGTTCGCACCCTTCTATTTATAGAGGGAGGCTTCTATTCCAAGGGCTGAGAAGAGGCCATGTGTCGCAGATCCTAAGGCTCGCAGGGAGGGCTCGCACCTGTGAGGGGCTCGCTGTCAGTCTGTAATTGGACCGAGGTCTAGGGTCCGACGTCGGTTCCGGTGGTGGGGTCTGCAGGCGAAGGTGCATAGATGGCAGCACATGCGAGGGCCTCGCTGGCGGTTGCTGATTGGACTGCAGTCTAGCAGTCCATGTGCGAGGCTCGGACTAAGGCGTGCGAGGTTCGGATCGGGCCTCCCTGCGGCCAAATCAGAATTTGACACATGGCTTCGCATGACTCACCATTTCTGACACGTGACACATGCGAGGCGAGGGTGACATGGCAACTTTTGACTATGCGAATTTTCTCGATTTTCGCACCAAAACTTCTAACATCCATAACTTTCGCATACGAGCTCTGTTTTTGACGTTCTTTATATGCACACGTAGGTAAAATTACGCTCTAAAACTTTCGTTTAGACTTCGTGGGCTAATTTAGACTTTAATTTTTATATTATTATTTTTAACTGACCGGGAGAGTAAATCCGTTAAAAATTCATAACTTTTTGATCTGACATCCGTTTTCATCAGACTTTTTACCGTTGTGCTACTAATGACGAGACCTTCAATTCTCGTTTAGGTCGTGTTGGCTAAAAATCACTCGATCTAAAATTCGAGTTTTTAGTTGTCTACTGCTAAGCTGAAACTTCGAAAAGTCATAACTTCCTCATACGAAGTCAGATTTGGGCGTTCTTTTTATCGAACTTCTCGGTTTAACGAATACTACGACTATTGTTTAGATCACTAAGGCTAAAAAGTAGTTTATCAAATACTCACTTTTTACGACATTCGGCACCGTGCCGGTTTATCGCGAAACTTCGACATGTCATAACTTCTTCGTTACAACTCGGATTTTGGTATTCTTTATATCCCTGAAATCCTTGTTTCGACCACTACAACTTTATGTAAAGATATTAGGCTTATCTCACACTTTAATTTTGACGCTTATTTTTATTCTTAATTAATTAAACCCTAATAATTAAGTATAAAACACATAATTAACATAATAATCACATAATTCCTTTTCATTTCTTCAAAATGAGTTACAAAGGTTAACCTAGACTATAATGTAAATATTAATCTCTAGCCTAGAAACACGGGCATTACAACTCTCTTCCCCTTAGGATGATTCTGTCCTCGGATTCACACAATGACAAACAATTACGGGTAGCGACTCACCATGTCACTCTTTGTTTCACAGGTGGGAGTTGGCCCATTTATAACGTTCCAATGCACAAGCACTAAATCTACTATCTTACATTACAACTTCTTAGTCTTACGGCTAGACCTCTTGCTCTCATCCAATCTTAATTCAAAAATGGGAATTATGTCGGGCACACCTCCCGTAAACTACCTCAAATAACACACATGAAAGGTATTGTTAATACCCTCTAGTTCTTTCGGTAATTCTAGCTTGTAAGCTTGATTTCCGATCCTATGAAGAACTTTTAAATGGTCCAATAAACCTTGGACTCAACTTTCCCCTTCTACCAAACCTTATAAGTCCCTTCCATGACGAGACTTTGAGTAAAACCGAATCTCCAACTTCGAATGATATCGGTTGTCTTTTCTTGTCAGCATAACTCTTTTGAGCAGCTAACATCCTTTCCCTAATCACTTACAACTTTTGAATAGTCTAATGGACTATTTCAAGTCCCATAAATTGCTTTTCCTCAACTTCCAGCCAACATGATGGCATTTAACACTTTTCCCCATACAAAGCGTGATAAGGTGCCATCTTGATGCTTGAGTGGAATCTATTACCCTAGAAAAATTCTACTAAAGGTAAATGTTCATCCCAGTTACCTTGGAATTCCAGGGTACATGATCTCAGCATATCCTTCAATGTTTGAATCGTTTATTCGCTCTGACCATCGGTTTGCAGATGGTAAGCTGTATCCAAACACAACTTGGTACCCAGTTCCTCTTACAGACTCCTCCAACACCTTGACGTAAAACGATTGTCACGATCGGATACAATCGTTAACGGAACCCCATGTAACCTCACAATTTCCTTCACAAAAGAATTTCGCAAGTTTATCCATAGACCATTTCTCGTTAACGGCTATGAAATGTGCATTCTTAGTGAAGCGATTAACGACCACCCAAATCATGTCATGACTGTTCCTTGTTCTGGGCAGTTTAGTCACAAAATCCATAATGATATCTTCCCATTTACCCATGGGTACAGGTAAAGGTTCTAAACTCCCATACATTTTCTGATGTTGTGCCTTAACCCTAGCATAAGTTACACACTCGGCCACATACTTAGCAACATCGGGCTTCATCGTCGTCCACTAGTAATAGGGTTTTAGGTCCCTATACATTTTCGTACTACTGGGGTGAATCGAGTACATGGTCTTATGAGCTTCTTCCATCAGAAGATCTCTTACTCATCCCGTCTTAGGTACCCAAATCCTATCTTTGAATACCTTCAATCCCTGACCGTTTATATCAAACACTAACGTTTCACTCAAACGTTCCTCCTTCCGGTCATTTTTCTCTAAAGCTTCCTCTTGAGCTTTCTTTATACTTTCCACAATTGTAGAGACAACTTCAATTCTCAACGCTCTTGGCCTTTACTTTTCGAGGTTCACCTTCCGATTGAGAGCATCAGCATCAATATTTGCTTTACCAGGGTGGTAAAGTATGTAACAGTCGTAGTCCTTGAGTAACTCTAGCCAGCATCGTTGCCTCATGTTCAATTCCTTCTGATTAAAGCGATATTGAAGACTCTTATGATCTGTGAAAAGTTTGCATTTAGTACCATAAAGATAATGCCTCAATATCTTTAAGGCGAATACTACCGCTGCCAGTTCCAGATTATGAGTGGGGAAGTTCTTTTCATGCTCTTTCAATTGCCTCGATGCATACGCTATCACCTTATCCCTTTGGGTCAGACACATCCTAACCCAACTCCAGAGGCATCACTATAAACTGTGAAGTCATCAACTCCTTCAGGTAACGAAAGAATCGGTGCTTCACACAACTTCTTCTTTAACTTCTCAAAGATTCCTATGCTTCTCATTCCAAGTATAGACAACTCCTTTGTGGGTCAGAGCTGCCAATGGAGTCGCGATCGAAGAAAAGCCTTGGATAAATCATTGATAATATCCAGCTAATCCTAAAAAGCTTCAGAGCTCCATAGGACTTTCAATCGTAACCTTCGAGTTACAAAATAAATCCTTATTGAGGACTCCTTTTTCTTGGAATAAGTACTTTCCTTCATTTATTGTAACAAACCGATGGGTCATGTTCTAATGGTCTCTCATTGTATACTGCACTACTTAGACTCAGATCTCCAAGGTATAATTTTTAGAACAAACTAAACCTTCCTTCATGTTCTAATGTGATACAATCACAGTTCAACATGTATCATTCCTAAATATCAACTTCTTTAACAATGAGTGCGATACTTCTGTTGATCGCTTTAATCATCTTTCACCTCAATCTTCTGGCTTATGTCAAATGCTACATCGAACTTGGTTCTCTGAACCACGTAACATACTCATCTTAGTCGGACTCGATTCAATATGACCTCTAAGGTCGGAATAACAACCATCTTCTTAGTCATTACCGAAATAATGGTAACGACATACTAGAATAAAATGGAATCAAATAATAGCTCTTTGGTAACCTTGTGACTTTCCCTGATCCAAGTACGAGTCATGTGCTTCCGGTAGAATAGGCCTCTACTACCATTCGCACCTACTCATACTTGTCCCAAGTATTGTCTCGCAGTTCTCCAAATCGCCATACAAGAATTTCACATAGTCATTCAATTCATCATATGAAAAAACCAGGGTTTATATTATTTCCTTGAAACGATTACACAAAGGTTCATGTTTACCCTATACTATGCCTTTAATAGGCTAAACCACTTGTTACTATTCACATTACTACTTTATAACCTGATCTTCTTCTTTTGCAGCCTCAAGTGTCATCTGAAAGGGTCTCGCCTTCAGCTTTAGTGGTAGATTAGGCTTTGCAACATCCTTCCTCTTCGGATAGTCTTTAAAAACATGCCCTTCTTCATGGCACTCAAAACATACCCTTTTGTTGGACGGACACACGTTAGCATAATGCGCAGTCTTTCCACATTTGAAGCAAGTCACCTCCTCACTACATTTCCCTAAGTGCTTTTTCTTGCACTTCTCACACCACTTAAATTCTCCTCCTCCTCCTCCAAACTTCTTAAACTTAGAAAATTTTCTTCTCATGCTGGAACCTGAAGTTCCTTCAAATTTTTTCTTTTCACCAACTTCCACCCTCTCCAGACCCTTCTCTCTGATCTGAACCTCAACGTTCTTAGCAGCCCAGGTGGCGGCTTTCAAAGTGGTTTCTTGCTTAACCATCGGACCAAAGTCCACTGGTAATCCAAGGGCAAACTTGTTAACCTTAGAGAGTTCAATTGGAACTAGATGAGGAACAAGCTTCATCTTTTCCGTAAAACTAGTAGCGTATTCAGTAACGCTCATCTTTCCCTTCTTTAAATTCTGGAACTCATTGTTGATTTCCAGAAGATCCTGCTCAGAGCAGTATTGCAGTTTCAGTTGAAGTACAAAGTCTTCCCAAGACATCTTACTAGCTTCTCCCTTGGGCATCAAATTAGCTAGTAACTTCCACCAGTTCAACACACTGGACTTTAACAGAGGAATTGCAAGTGCGGTCTTTTTTTGTTGCTGCACTCACAACTTTCAAACAATGTCTCCATTTCGGAGATCCAATTCATGACTTCCACTGGTGTCGGACTTCCAGATAGATACTGTGACATCCCCAAAATCACGGCCAGAAAAGACCGATTTTGTTTATGCTTTATAAAAATCAGAGTACTTCATTTTATAAAAAGGTTGCGGAATTTGTTCCCAGAAAAACACGATAAATACGTTATTAAAACATTTTCGAAGAAACGTATTTTTATTCATCTTAAAACGTTTGGGATGTCATCGTTAATACAGAAACATAAGCATAAACAGAACTTACAATTATTTACACTAGTGATCTACATCTCTTTAAATCTCTTAGTGTAATGTCACTTCATATCGCCACCTGTGATGTAAATAAACTGAGTGGGTCAGGTTGGGAAACCTGGTGAGTACATAGGGTTTTCAACCCACAATAATATAATTGTTATGTTCAATCATCAAACAATTAACCCAATTACCCATCCCTGTTATCTTCTTTACTCCTAAGAGTCATCTATTCTGCATTTGTTTATTCCAAAGTACCTTACTTCCAGGGTTATAGGACTGGCACTAAATCCATAGCTGCCGATATTCGTTCTTAAAGCACTAATTCCATAGCTGCTATATTTTACTTATCGGGTACTAAATTCATAGCTACCAGTGCTCAACAGGTACTAAGTCCATAGCTACCAATTGTCTAACTAATAGGTACTAAGTCCATAGCTACCAATTCCCAACAGGTACTAAATCCATAGCTACCAACGTCTAACAGGTACTAAGTCCATAGCTACCGGTGTTTGTCCTATAGGCACTAAGTCTATAGCTGCCAATGTATACTCATGTCATCTTCTATCTCTCATCATTCATCTACCCATCATCATACCCAACATATTCGTATATAAAATACTTTATACAGTTTACATCATTTAAAACATGTATAGAACGTTCATCCAGCATAGACAACAAGTATTCAGATAATATGCACACATAGCACGTAGTTTATATAAAATACTTCATATCTATGTGTAAGATGAAAGGGACTATGCACTCGCAACACGTAAATTATATAATAAATACTTCATATCTATGTGTAAGATGAAAGGGACCATGCACTCACAACACGTAAATTATATAATAAATACTTCATATCTATGTGTAAGATGAAAGGGACTATGCACTCACCTGATTAGGTGGTGATTCCGAACTCAGACAGCACTTCGTTATCTCAAAACAATTTTCCTCAACAAAACCTAGTATCAATACCACTAGGGTTTAGTTTTTAACGTTAACCATGACTAATTAATAGTCTAGCTATTATTACTATTATATAAGCGTTAAATAACACTCAATATAACTCATAATAATAGCCCAAATAATTATTTTAAGGTCCTAATAATGTTACTATAATTAAATAAAATCTATATTAAATATAGTATAGGCGTAGCTCACTTACAGCGAGTTTTTATTAAAAACCGGGCTTCGCTGGAGCAGCGTTTCCAAGCCGAAAGCTTTTCTTCTCGGAGCTGTCGGGCGCTTTCTTCTCGTGCTAGGGTGGTTCCGTAGACTTGGGAGGGGTTTAGGGAGGCTAGAGAGAAGTTAGAGAGAGAAAGAGAGGCTTATGGTGTGAAGAAAATATGAGGAGTTCACCCTTGTATTTATAGGAAGTGTATAGTAAAGTAGTCACCAAGCTTCGTCCGTAACTTTTGCATATGAGCTCCGTTTTTGTCTGTCTTTTTACCGTTGAGTTCCTATTAATGAGATCTTCAACTTTCATTTAGACCTCATTGGCTAATTCTCATTCTATCTCGGATTTACAAAACTGTATCGAATTCGCCGCGCTCGAAAAGTAGGGACTAAGCTTCGTCCATAACTTTTGCATATGAGCCCCATTTTTGTTTGTCTTTTTACCGTTGAGTTCCTATTAGTGAGATCTTCAACTCTTATTTAGACCTCGTTGGCTAATTCTCATTCTATCTCGGATTTACAAAACTGTATCGAATTCGTCGCGCTCGAAAAGTAGGGACTAAGCTTCGTCCATATCTTTCGCATACGAGCTCTATTATCGACGTTCTTTATATCTACGTGTTGGTATTTACGAGTACTACAACATTCATTTAGATCCGGTCGGCTAAAAATCGACCGATCTAAAATTCAGATTTCGGGCTGTGCACTGCTATGCTAAATCTTAGAAAAATCATAACTTCCTCATACGAAGTCAGATTTGGGCGTTCTTTTTATCGATGTTCTTAGTTTAACATATTCCACAAATTTCATTTAGAGCGCTAAGGCTAAATCTCGCTCTATCGTAAATTCACTATTTACGCTTCCCGGTATCGTGCCGGTTCTGTCGCGAAACTTCGACGGGTCATAACTTCTTCGTTATAACTCGGATTTCGGCGTTCTTTATATGTACGGAAACCTTGTGAAATATAATATAACTTGGTTAAAATTATTTATTCTAAATAATCTTTTGCCGAAAAGTCGTTTTCGACCCATATTGCCTCTAAATTGACTAGCCCGGATCTACGGGCGTTACAGATACGGCGGTTTAGATGCCTTGAAATCTGTGTATTTCACCCGTGTCCATCAACTCCTCCATCCTGGTTGTTTTGTCTAACTATTAGTGGGTTGGCTTGACCAAGAGTCCAACTATAGTTCCCTCCTACTGATTGCCCTTCATTCAATACGGATTATTCAACAGGCATCGTAGTCTCTTCCCTATGCTGTTGTAGTAATCGCCTTGTCTCCTCCATCTGGTGATCTAACATCATATGCATCATTGCTTGTACCCCAGCCATCATCATTGGCTCAGGTGCAGCTCCTACAATAAGTACTTGATCAACTTCTTGAGGTTGAGGCTATTGATCCCTGTTTCCGTTTGCATTTGCAACTCCACTACGAGTTCTTGCCATTACAATCTATATACTATATAAGGCGAATTTAGGTCTTTACCCTCGATAGGTATTTAAATTCCCTTATCCCCCCCGAAATGTTTACATGTTTGTTCTAATCTCGTAATCGTATGGTTAGAATCCTAGACACATAAGGTTTCTAGATCCGGTCGGCAACATACCATAGATCCGAACAAATAATAGCCTATATGACAAACATATAACATTTAGCACATAAGGGCATTTTAGGCATCTTTCCTAAAATAAACTAGTGCTCGTGTCTAAAATATGGTAGACACTCATCTCACAATCATCACTTAGCATTCTAAGTTTAAGTCTAGAAATTCTATAATTTCTTAGTTCGCTTAAACTAATGCTCTGATACCAACTGTGACATACCCTAATTTCTCGGCCAGAAAAGACCGATTTAATTTATGCTTTTTAATATAAAAACAGAGAAATCTTTTTAAAAGATGTTGCGGAATTGGTCCCCAAACAACATATGATAAAAGTTTATCAAAACCCTTCATTAAGAAGGTATATATTTTCCATATATATCAAAACCTCGGGATGTCATGTTCCGATACAGATCAAAAGCATAAACAAGACATTATAAGCCTTTCAACAATTATTTTCAACTATTGGCCTATAATCAAAAAATCTCTCATCGTCCTCCGATTATGCTCGCGGTCCACTACCTGTAACATAAAAAGCTGAGTGGGTCAGGTTTAGGAGCCTGGTGAGCATATAGGGTTTTCAACCGACAATAATAATAAACTTACTAACTTCATCAATCAACAATAACCCTGATTACCCGTTCCCGTTATCCTCACTTTACGTCCCTAAACACTTTTCACCAAGGACCTAGCCTAAAGAATATCATCGGGATGGACACTACTGCTAAAGAGTTTCCTCAGCCATACATGTCCTAAAGGCAACCATGAGGGGGATGGAGTACAACGAATGAACACCCAAGTTCATTAACACCTAGAGGTTGCGGACCTGCTAATATTTCCCACTGGACTATCTAGAAAGTCCGTGGTCGTCATCCAAACTCCGCTAGATGATTGGATCTCAAAACACATCGAGGCCTCTCCTCAATTTTATTTTATCACACATCACTATCTACCCATGTTCTACCCAACATATTTATAGATAAAAATACTTATACAGTTTAAAACTTGTATAAACATCAACTCAACCGTCACCTCAAATAAACAATTAATATATTTACACATAGCACGTATTATAAGGTAAATACTTCATATCTATGTGTAAAATGAAATTGACTATACACTCACATGATTTGATGATAGTCGGGCAACAATTTGTTTCCTAAAACGATCGTTTCTAATAAAACCAAGAGCTTTATTGAGAAACCGGACTTTGCAAAGGTCAGGCTTCGAAACCGAAAAGATAAATTTTCCTGGCTTCTCGAGCACTTCGTGGAGTATTCCGGGCTTTGGAATAAGTAACGGGAATTCGGGGGATGTGAAAATAGCTAAAATAGTGAAAAAGGGGCCAAAATTGCCAATTTCTAAATTCTAAACAGGAGGGTTCGCACCCTTCTATTTATAGCGGGAGGCTTCTGATCCAAGGGCTGAGAAGAGGCTACGCGTCGCAGATCCGAAGGCTCGCAGGGAGGGCTCGTACATGGCTCGCACCTGCGAGGGGCTCATTGTCAGTCTGTGAATGGACTGAGGTTTAGGGTTCGAAGTTGGTTCCGGTGGTGGGGTCCGCAGGCGAAGGTGCGCAGATGGCAGCACGTGCGAGGGCCTCGGTGGCGGTTGCTGATTGGACCGGGGTGTAGCAGTCCATGTGCGAGGCTCGGACTAAGGCATGTGAGGTTTGGATTGGGCCTCCTTTCGGTCAAATCATAATTCGTCATGTGGCTTCGCATGACTCACCATTTCTGACACGTGGCACATGCGATGCGAGGGTGACGTGGTAACTCGTGACTATGCGAATTTTCTCGATTTCCGCGCCAAAACTTCTAACATCCATAACATTCACATACGAGCACCTTTTTTTCATTCTTTATATGCACGTGTAGGTACAATTAGGCTCTAAAACTTTCGTTTAGACTTCGTCGGCTAATTTTGAATTTAATTTTTATATTATTATTTTTAACAGACCGGGACAGGAAATCTGTTAAAAATTCATAACTTCTTCATCCGACGTCCGTTTTCGTCAGAATTTTTACCGTTGTGCTACTAATGATGAGACTTTCAATTCTCGTTTAGGTCGTGTCGGCTAAAAATCACTCGATCTAAAATTCGAGTTTTTAGCTGTCTACTGCTAAGCTGAAACTTCGAAAAATCATAACTTCCTCATACAAAGTCAGATTTGGGCGTTCTTTTTATCGAACTTCTCAGTTGAACGAATACTACAACTTTCATTTAGATCACTAAGGATAAAAAGTAGTTTATCAAATACTCACTTTTTACGACATTCGGCACCGTGCCGGTTTATCGCGAAACTTCGACAGGTCATAACTTCTTCGTTATAACGCGGATTTTGGTATTATTTATATCCATGAAATCCTTGTCTCGACCACTACAACTTTATGTAAAGATATCGGGCTTATCTCACACTTTAATTTTGATGCTTATTTTTATTCTTAATTAATTAAACCCTTATAATTAAGCATAAAACACATAATTCACATAATATTCACATAATTCGTTTTCATTTCTTCAAAATGAGTTACAAAGGTTAACCTAGACTATAATGTCAATATTAATGCCTAGCCTAGAAACACGGGCATTATAATTCTCTCCCCTTAGGATGATTCCGTCCCCGGAATCACACAACGATGAACAATTACGGGTAGCGGCTCACCATGTCACCATGTACCATTTATATTGTTTGAGGGACCGGGCTAGGGATTGGTGGGAGTCGGTTGGTGACTCTCTAGGAGCCTTGGCTGTTCAGGCTACGTCATGGTTGGATTTTGTGACCCGGTTTTGAGGAGAGTTTGCGCCAGCGGTAGAGCTTCAGCAGTTGGACAAGGAGTTTTTGGACATAAGGCAGACTACGGAGACTGTGGCGGAGATCACCGCCAAGTTCCGGGAGAGGGAATTTCTGGTGCCCTAGTATGTGGGGGATGAGGACATGAAGAGGACCCGCTATCATGACATGATGCGAGCCGATATTCGGGAGCATGTTAGTTTTTCAGCTTGCCCTACCATGGATTCCATGATTGCTAGGGATAGGGAGAGGGAGATCGATCTGGAGCATGTCCGGAAGAGGAAGACTGAGGAGGATCAGACGACTGGGGATTCGGGGAAGAAGCCCAAGAGATCAGATGGTAGGCCGAAAGTCCAGTCATGACCGGGCCGGTGCAGGAAATGCGGCAGGTCACATGAGGGGTCGTGTAGATTGGGATCGTCGGGCTGCTAAGAGTGCGGCAAGACAGGGCACTTCAGCAGGGACTATACTGCCCTTGCACCGGTTATTTAGACATCTGAGTTGCTGTGTTTCCACTGCAACTAGAGGGGCCACAAGAAGGCCAATTGCCCCCATTAGACAGCAGTATTAGCACCAGTGAAGGCGCCAGCTCCAGCGACCCTACGGATCACCGATGGCCGATAGGGCAAGGCAGAGGCTCCAGTGGTGAGGAGTCGGGCATTCCAGTTGATTACCGAGGAGGCACGTACTGTACCCGATGTGGTGACGGGTATGATTTCATATCTTTATGCTTTTATGATGCACTGTTCTGATTTTGATATGTTATGTATGTGCTCTGTTTAGGATCGTTCCATGTGAACGGTATCCCAGTTCAGGTATTATTTGATTTAGGGGCTACCCGATCATTTGTCTCTCTTGCGCTTAGCATGAAGTTTCCTGAGTCTTCGTGTATGTTGGATCACCATTTAGAGGTAGAGATTGCAGATGAACGATCGGTGTGAGCATTGACGGTATTCTGAGACTGTGTGTTGAGATTATTCGAGGAGCGTTATCTGGTAGACCTGGTTCCTATTCCGTTGAGAGGGAACAAGGTGATTATAGGCATGGATTGGTTGAGCCCCAATGGGACAATGATAGATTATGCACAATAGCTGGTTCGGATCAGGACCCCAAGTGGGGGAGAGTTGGTAGTTCAAGGCGAGAGTCCACAACAAGGACCAGCAGTATGTTCATCAGCGAGAGCTAGGTGTTACCTTCAGCATGGTTGCACAGGATATGTCGCTTATGTCATGGATACCCGGGAGGCGGGTAAGACGACAGTAGGAGATGTGCCCGTGGTGCGAGAGTTTACAGATGTATTCCCCGAGGAGTTGCCAGGGATAACTCCGGAGAGGCAGGTAGAGTTCAGGATGGACCTAGTCCCTGGTGCGACTCCGATAGCCAAGGCACCGTATCGGTTGGCTCCTCCTGAGATGCAGGAGTTGTTTACACAACTGCAGGAGCTGTTAGACAAGGGATTCATTAGACCGAGTAGCTCTCCTTGAAGAGCCCCAATTCTATTTGTGAGGAAGAAGGACGGGTCGCATCAGATGTGTATAGATTATCGGGAGCTGAACAAGGTAATGGTGAAGAACCGTTACCCACTCCTGAGGATTGATGACCTCTTTGACCAGCTACAGGGAGCATCTTGGTTCTCCAAGATTGATCTACGTTCAGGATACCATCAGATGAGGTTTAGAGAGGAGGATGTACAGAAGACTGCGTTTCGGACACGCTATGGCCACTACGAGTTTGTGGTGATGCCCTTCGGGCTCACCAATCCTCCTGCCGCATTCATGGACCTCATGATCCGCGTGTGTAGACCGATGTTGGACCGGTCTCTGATAGTGTTTATTGATGATATCTTGGTTTACTCGAAGACGTAGGAGGAGCATGAGGAGCATTTGCGAGAGGTTCTAGAGACTTTGAGGAGGGAGAACTTGTATGCTAAATTCTCCAAGTGTGAGTTCTGATTGCACGAGGTGCAGTTCCTTAGGAATCTCATCAACCAGAACAAGATTTCAATGGACCCAGCCAAAGTGGAGGCCGTGATGAAGTGGGAGGTTCTGAGGTCTCCATCTGAGATTCGGAGTTTCCTAGGATTAGTCGGCTACTATCGGAGATTCATCCAGGATTTCTCCAAGATAGTCGTACCCCTGACCAGGCTAACAAGGAAATTTGTGGTCTTTCGTTGGGGGCCTAAGCAGCAGGCCGTGTTCGAGACACTAAGACAGAGATTGTGCGAGGCGCCAATCTTAGACCTGCCAGAGGGCATGGAAGATTTTTTTTGTGAACTGTGATACGTCCATCTCAGGTTTGGGTGCAGTATTGATGCAGAGAGGGCATGTCATCGCCTACACATTGAGGTAGATGCTGCCTCACGAGGCGAACTACCCGACACATGATTTAGAGTTGGGGGCTGTTGTATTCGCCCTAAAAATTTGGTGTCATTACCTATATGGGGTTCGTTGTACCATCTACATGGACCATAAGAGTTTCAGGTACCTCATGGATCAGCCGAATCTAAACATGAGGCAGCATCGGTGGATGGACGTGGTAAAGGATTACAATTGCGAGATCCTTTATCACCCACGGAAGGCCAATGTGGTGGCCGACGCGCTTAGCCGCAAGGCAACGCCGATCAGGGATATCTGCCTGAGGATGACAGTGGTGACTCCGTTGTTGGAGCAGATTCGGGAGGCCCATCAGGAGGCCATGAAGGAGGAACATCGGAAGAGCGAGCAGATCCTGGGGCATGTTTCCTCCTTCGACTATGACAACCGAGGGTTACTGAAACTACACCGTAGGGTGTGGGTGCCATATCACGGGGGTGTACGCCAGGTTCTGATGGAGGAGGTGCAAAAATCTTGATTCTCCATTCATCCCGGGGCGACGAAGATGTATAGGGATCTTCGTTTGGATTAGTGGTGGCCCTGCATGAAGTGGGATGTGGCATGGTTCGTGGAGAGGTGCTTGACCTGCAGGAAGGTTAAGGTTGAGTATCAGAGACCTCACGGCAAGATGCAGTCGTTGGATATTTTGTTGTGGAAATGGGAAGACATCACAATGGATTTTATCACAAAGCTTCCCAGGACCGCACGGGGAGTGGATTCGATCTGGCTCATTGTCGACCGATTGACCAAGAGCACCCATTTTATCCTGATTCAGGAGATCATCTCAGCCGAGAAGTTGGTCGACATCTATATCCGGGAGGTGGTGGCACGACATGATGTGTCAGTTTTTGTGATTTCAGACAGGGATGTGCGGTTCACTTCCAGGTTTTGGAAGAAGTTTCATGACGATTTGGGTACTCGTCTACATTTTAGCACCGCCTTTCACCCACAGACGGATGGTCAGAGCGAGCGGACCATCCAGACGCTGGAGGATATGCTTCGAGCATGCGTGTTAGACTTCGGGGGTAGTTGGGATACCTACCTTCCATTGGAAGAGTTCTCCTATAACAATATTTATCATGCGAGCATTGACCATCCTCCCTTCGAGATGCTATATGGTGGGAGGTGCAGGATCCCGATATGTTGGGGCGAGGTTGGCCAGAGGGTGATGGGGAGCACTGAGGTAGTGCTTAAGACGACAGAGAAGATTCAACAGGTCCGGAGTAGGCTTCAGACTGCTCAGAGTCGTCAGAAAAGCTATGTCGATAAGCGCCGATCAGACCTGGAGTTCCAGGTCGGGGATATGGTTCTCCTGAAGGTGTCGCCATGGAAAGGCGTTATTCGATTCAGGAAACGTGGCAAGTTGGGCCCCAGGTACATTGGACCGTTTAGGGTTGTAGCCCGGGTGGGCAAGGTGGAGTATAGGCTGGATTTGCCAGCCAAACTCAGTCAGATACACAACACTTTCCATGTTTCTCAGCTGCGAAAGTGCTTGGAGGACGCCTCAGCAGTGGTACCCTTGGAGGACGTTCAGGTTGATGGCAGCCTGAACTCCATTGAGCGACCGGTGGCAATCCTAGATTGGATTTCAAATGATTTGAGGAACAAGAGAGTGCAGCTCGTAAAGGTGCAATGGCATCATCGGAAGGGGTCCGTGTGGACTTGGGAGCCAGCAGACGAGATGATGGAGCATTACCCCAAGCTGTTTCAGGATCGAGCAGAAGACTTCGAGGATGAAGTCTAAAATAAGTGGGGGAGATTTGTAGTACCTGGTTCTTGGTACATATTCTTTTCTTTAAATATTTTGCATTTTGGCCATGGACTCGGCGAGTTGAAGGACCAACTCGTCGAGTAGAAGCAGGATGAGACACAAAGTTTAAGCTTTGGACTCGACGAGTCGGATCCCAGACTCGGCGAGTAGGCCCTGTCTGGACAAAAACCCTAACCCGAGGGTTTGCACCCTATTTAAACACCTTAACTCGTCCTCCTTCGTCCCATTTTCTCCCAGACGACCCCCATAGCAAACCCTAGCTGTTATTGAAGCAATCTAAGGCATTTGGGGGTGATTTTGGTGCTTTTGTGATCCAAGGAAGGAAGGAAAAGCTTGAAGGATCAAGAAGAGGCTAGAAGGTTTCGGTTTTGAGCATCATTTGCAATTTACAGAAGGTATAAAGTCTATACCTTGCTTGCTCTTTTGATAGATCCCATTTTGTGGAGTTTCAGGGCATTTGTAAGCCATGTTGTACAAGTACATTGTTTTATGAAGTACAAGAAGAAATATATAAAGGTTCGTAATACTGCCAATACAAACATATTGGAATAAAAAACGGATGAGAGTTATACAAAGTGGAACAACTGAACAAAAAACAGTGATCTAAAAAGAGTATTTGAGGTAATATATTCTTATTTTAATTTTTGATGAATCAAAACATAATATACAACAATTTTCAGTTATGATTATAAAACACTTAATGCTTTAATTTTATTTTGAACAGGTAGAAATAAAGCTTCCAATAAATGATGTAAAACATACTTGTGAACACTTCAACCGCTTTGGGACTTTGTGCAGACATGCATTCAACATACTCATGAAACATGAAATTAAGGAAATACCTGAACAATACATTGAGAATCGTTGGAGAAAGGTTGTGATATCAAGGCATTATCACTTTGGTAGGCATGTATATGATATAGGAGATAGTGAAATTAACAGATCTGCCAATCAAGCATAATACAACTTTCAAGCATGCTTGGAATACATAAGAAAAAATCAAGACACGATGGATTTGTTTGTTAAGAAAACAGAAAGCATGTTGAAGTAATACGAGAATGATCCTACAAATAAATTACAGTAAAATATGACAGATGTTGAAGAGGTAGGAAAGCTTATGAGCATTTCTATTCCAAAAGACATTGACATCAATGTTCAAAGCAATAAAGGAAGTGAAAAGAAAAATAGAATTCAAAGTGCAGCAGAAATAGCATATAAAAGTTCAAACAAGCAAACAAGAAGATGCTCAAGATGTGGAGAAAAGGCTCCTCATAACTTGCATACATACCAATAAAACTTGTAGCAAAATAATCATCAAAAGTTACATAGATAATTACTAGTGTAATCAGTAATGAATAATTCAAGATTTTTTTTTCTAAATAATATACTTTTTAGTAAATTACACAAATGGTCCCTATGGTATACGGTAATTTGCGCGTTTGGTCCCTAACTTATTTTTTTTAACTCGGAAGGTCCATATTGTTTGTTTTTGTTACGTGCTTGGTCCCTATCTTACTTAAAAACACTATTTTGCCCTTGATTTTTTAATTTATTTAAATAAACATTCCCCCAACCCCACCCCCCTCACCTTACCTTACCTACCCCACCATTTTTTCTTATTTAAATAGTAGTTTTTTTAGGTAAGAAAGGGACCAAACGCATTACAAGAATAAACAATATGGACTAAACGCATAACAAAAACAAACAGTAGGGACCTTTCGAGTTAAAAAAATAAGTTAGAGACCAAGCGTGTAAATTACCCCAAACCATAAGGACGATTCAAGTAATTTACTCTATACTTTTTGTTTGGTACACTTTACTCTTTTTATAAAACAAAATTTACTTTGATAATTCTTTCTTTGATTTTATTAGTAGTACAACAAAACATTTTTCTTGAATTTTTTCTATCTTAAACCTTCTTCTATGTAACTTTATGTCTTTTATGATTACAAAAGTATATAATCTTTTATGATTAAACAAAACATATGAAGTGGTATTACATAATCATTTATGATTATACAAATAAAAGTAATTATGTAATCTGTTAACTGTTTTTCAATACATGCAATCATAAAGGATTATGTAATACCACTTCATATGTTTTGTTTAATCATAAGTGATTAAAAATATGATTACATATAAATAATATTAAAGATCTACTACAAAACTCATTACATAGAACCATATACAACAACATTGTTCTAACGAATATTCGACATTGTTCATAAAAAATATAAACATAACAATATCCATCTAGAAAATCAAATTCTAATCACTCATCATAGAATTTCATCAAACATGATAAAATCTTCAATAACAAATAATTTCACAAGTCTCAAATATCACGTTCCCCATTTTCCTAGATTCTTGTTCTTCTTATTCCTAGCTAGATTTTCATACATATTGTAGCTGACTCCAAGAACACTTCCATCATTACTTAGAAAGATTATTTGCATTGAACATACAAAATCTTTACTACATATCTGATGTAGAGAAATGTTGTTCATTAAAAAGAAATCTTCTTTAAATGAGCAACATCCCTCTACTTCAAAGACATCTAGTAAAGACCTGATATGTTCAATGTAGATAAACGTTTTAAGTTGTAGCACCTGGTTCTTGGTACGTACTGTTTTCTTTAAATATTTTTCATTTTGGCCTTGGACTTGGCGAGTTGAAGGACCAACTCGGTGAGTAGAGGCGGGATGAGACGCGGAGTTTAAGCTGTGGACACGACGAGTCGAGTCCCGGACTCAGCGAGTAGGCCCTGTCTGGACAAAAACCCTAACCCGAGGGTTTGCATGCTATTTAAACACCTTAACTCGGCGTCCTTCGTCCCATTTGCTCCCCGAAGACCCCCATAGCAAACCCTAGATTTTATTGAAGCAATCTAAGGCATTTGGAGTGATTTTGGTGCTTTTGTGATCCATAGAAGGAAGGAAAAGCTTGAAGGATCAAGAGGAGGCTAGAAGGATTCAGTTTTGAGCATCATTTGCAGTTTATAGAAGGTATAAAGTCTATACCTTCCTTGCTCTTTTGATAGATCCCATTTTGTGGAGTTTTAGGGCTTTTCTAAGCCATTTTGGTCACCAACCATGATTGAAAGCATGGTTGGGGTTGATGTTTCGGATCTAGGTACTTAGAGGGGTTACAAGGCAGAAAGGAGTGGCTTTTGCACTCAAAGAAGGCCGCATGCATTGTAAGATCTTGTTTTAGGACCTTTTGAGCTCAAAGTCCCATTCAGCACGTAAAGGTTGTAACTTTACGTGCTAGGTCGATTGTAGAAGCATAGATCTATCATTTGACGGAAGGTTGTACATCAGAAATCGAAGTTTTAGTGAGGGGATGTAACCGACTCTACGAGTCTATTCTTGGACTCGAGGAGTCCAAGGTTTCTGTTCCATATCAGTGAGGGTCAAAAGGACGCAGTTGAGTGTGGAAAGGTTCTACGGAGTCCTGGGGAGTGACCCAACGTTCTGGACTAAGCCATTGTTCTGGAAATTCATGGGACTCGGCGAGTGCATGAGCAAACTCGGCGAGTCCAAGGCAATCTTATTAAGGATGAAGATGAACTCGGCGAGTCGAGCACATAACTTGTTCATCAAGATGAAGGTGAACTCGACGAGTTGTTCATCAAATCGCCGAGTCAGATGAGTTTCATGTGGTGTTCATATGAGAAAAGAACTCATCGAGTTGATGGCCCAACTCAACCAGTGGGGTCATGTATGAGGACGAGTAAAGAGTGAGGGACTCGCCGAGTTGATGGCCCAACTCGGCGAGTCGGGTCAACTTGAAGTTGACTTTGGCTTTGGCTTTGACTTTGACTTGGTGAGGGGTAAAATGGTCATTTTACGCTAAGAACAGTTAGCAATATATAACTAAGTGTTTTGTGGGAATTATAGCCAGAGGACTTCCGGGGCAGCAGCGACAGTGGTCAGAGAGTTCCTACACAAATCAGCAGCTACTACGAGGTGAGTTACCTTCCAGTATCGGTGGGTCTACGACCACAATGTCATCCCACCAGTAGGAGTCGTATGTTAGATGATTGTCTTTGTGATATCATCTAGGTTTGCTACTACCTGATATGTTATATGCTGGCATGATATGTTATATGTGATAGTAGTAAAGTTCGGTTGTTAGGACCGAAGGGTAGGTCAGACACCCCAGATATATCTGAAAGTATGTGATGCTATGTTTATATGCTTGCATGATATGTTATATGTGATAGTGGTAGTAGGAGGGGAATAGTCCCTATGTTTGGTTGTTAGGACCGAAGGGTAGTTCGGACACCCCAGATATGTCTGATAATATGTTTTTGTTATGATATATGTGATAGTAGCAGTAGGGGGTGGAATAGTCCCCGAGGGTCGGTTGTTAGGACCGACGGGCAGGTCAGCACCCCAGAATGGCTTGACATGGGTAAGACGACACCCCAAAATGGCTGTATGGGTAGGACAGCACCCCAGAATGGCCGCATGGGTAGGTCGGCACCACAGAATGGTCGTACCGAGTAGGTCGGGCACCCTAGAATTGCCTGGTAGTATGTATGCTATCTGATTATATGGTATGTGGTACGATGGGGGAACTCATTAAGCTTCGTGCATACAGTTTTCAGTTTTGGTTTCAGGTACCTCTTCAGCGAAGGGGAAGGAGCTGGCGCGGTAGTGGCACATCATACACACGCTCTTTGTTTTCCGCGCTATGAGATATTCTGGGATTTGTACTCTGACATTATTATGTTTTATGATTCGGTTTTCAGATACGAGACATGTTTTTATTTAATAATATGATCGGATGATATTTTGTTACAAATGTTTTGCAAATCACTTAATCAAAAATGAAATTTTTGGACGTGAAAATTGGGTCGTTACATAAGTCATAGCGGAAGTGGCGTTCTCGGAGTCAACTACAATATCTATGAAAATCTAGCTAAAAGTAAAAGAACAAGAATCTTGAAAAAATGAGGAACATGTTATTAGATTGAACAAAATTAGTTCTTTTAGACTTATAGACTCCATATTTTACCTAAAACAAAATGGAAGTTGTTTACATCATAAATAAGTAATGGTGATATATAAAAATTGATGAAATTAACAAACAAAACTAACAATTTGGAAGTATAAGGATTCATCTTTGAAGAAATATAAGGGGTAGCACAAGGCTACCCCTTATATACAAATATAATCACTTATCAAAACTACACTATATGGCTGTCCCAATCAGTTTTCATTTATAAAGAAAAGATTCTCACTACAAACACTAAAAAACAAAGCTAAAATCTTACAAAGATAAAATTCTGCATGGTGATGTATTCCATGTAGTAATGATAAGCTCACTTATCAAGAAAAACATATAATAAATTATAATGTGTTGTACAACATATATAATCGTTTATTATTAGAAAAACAAAATACAATCACTAATGATTACATATAAACAACTTATAATCAATAGTAAAAACATAAAATTACATATAAAAATATAACATAGTCACTTATGATTAACATTCAATAACATAATTCACACAAACAAACTTACATAATAAAATCCACCAAAATACATATTAACTTGTTTTCCATCACCATGTTTTTCATCATCATAAAAACAAACATTCTTCACAAGATCCATAACATACACAACATAAACAAACTTGTTCTTATAACATCATCAATAAGAAAATATTTAATCAAAAAACAGCCTTCTGTCTATATTCCATTGAGCATCATATGCATGCTTACCATGAATATTTTGATCAACTTTTTGATACTCATATACATCTTTCAACACATCATCACGCTTTGTATTAATCTCAGAAGTTAAAATTGTTGTTGTATATTTCATTCTCAACTTTTCCATAATTTTTTTCTTGAGATCCACCTTCTTTTGGAAGACCACATTTCCATTTATAACTTTTTTCTCGAAAATAACTCTCCATATGTCTCCTAGCAAAAATACCACAATCCACTTTGTTATAAACTGTCCTCCATGGCATTATCAATCTCACCGGTGTAAGATTTTTATCAGCCATTTCATTTGCTTTAACATGATTGATCTCTTTTAGATACTTCAAAAAAAAAACTTTTTTTGAAAATCATATATGATTTCACATCAGAAAAATATAAGTATTATAATATTAAAACATATCATACATGATTTGATATCTAAATTATAAATATGATTTGAAACTTACAAGAGGTTTAAAAACTACACCATACTTATCATCAAAATAAGCATCATCTGCACCATTATCAATAACCTCAAAAGCACGTTTCTTCAGATTGATAAAAATAACATATATGTGCTTTTACCTCAAAACAGGGAAAAATACCTAACATTAACATATATAATATTAGAAAAAAAACATTAATAAACATATATAAATGTATAAAAAAACTAAATATATCATATCAACATCCTTCATAACCTTCAAGTCTCTATCACCAGAAACACTATGAGAGAAGTTCTCCTTGAAAACTCTTTATTTTCCAACTTCATTCAAATAATTATATTCAAATGACAAAGTTTGTAATATAAAAAATAAGAAATGATTATATAATTAAATGATTATAAAAATATAAAAATAAAAGAACAAAATAAAAACTTACAGTGTCAACATTCATGAACAATCTGAGTGGAGAATTAACAACATTTCTAAATTTCTCTTCATGATTTGGTATACGAGACCATGAATCAAGAACACTTACATGCAAATAGGTTTTTTATAAAGACTTTCATAATTAGCACTAAAACCCATAAAATCTGTTTCCATAAGCAAGATAATATCCCTATATACGTATATATATATATATATATATATATATATATATATATATATATATATATATATATATATTAAATGTCATTAAAAAAATTATAATTATAAAAATAAAAAAATATATTTGAAAAAATTACCCTGGATTTCCTTGAAGGCTGAAAATCCGTTCACAAACAACATTTTCTACTTGTGTCAAAGTTGGTTTAAAATCAATTAACCATTCCTTAAAAGGTGACTTATAAACATAAGAAAATTTCATTTTTCTTTTTCCTTTTACATCTACTACTGATGTTCCTTCTTCATTTATATCTTTAGGTTTGACTAAAATTGGTTTTGATGGTCCTTATAATGTACCCAAAGGGGGTGCAAAAGAAACAGGATTAGCATCAATAACATCAACATTTGGAATAACACACTCTGGACCAACACTTGGTTTCTTCAAATAAACTCTATCCTTAATCTTTTTCTTTGTCATCCGTTCAGAAGAACTTTAAATTTTAGATGACTTCTTGGAACCTTCAGAATCTTGACTAAATCCAATACTAAAACTTGGAACAAAAAACTTCTCAACTTTCCCTTCCACTTTGTACATTTTCAGTGATTGAGTCTCCTTTGAATCCTTCAATTGTATAATTTCTAAACCATCTTCAACCGTTTCTACCCAATAAAATTATAAAAATCATATATGAATAAGCAAGAATTATAAACACAATCATATACAAATAAACAATAATTATAAATTAATTACCTCCATCTTTATTTTTATTTGAAAAATCTTCTCTTGGTTTCCCTAAATCCAAATCAACTTCAACATCTTCACATTCTCCATCCTTTTTTGCTACAATAACTTTATCATCCTCACCCAAATTTATAGTCCCTAAATTATTAAAATCATAGGTGAATCATCTATATAACATATTCATATATATTTTATGTATAAAAAATACATAAATAAATACTTACTGTCATCAAATTCATTTTTCTCAAAGCCTGTCAAATTCTCATTCACATCATCTTCAACTCGTTTCTGATTTATACAACCATCAACCACATTTTCAGTACCTATAAAATTCAAATATAAAAATTTAAAATCATATATGAGTACACTATATATAATAATAAAATATGCTTACCTTGATCCAAAGTTTTAAGAAAACTTTCAACAACTGGATCACAAATGAATTGACTAAAAGATACATCTTCCTGGTTATCAATTAGATCCACACTCTTAGTAACATTTTCAACAACAAAATTTAAGTTCATGGCCTCTTCTTTATTTAATCCACTTCCATTTCCTTGTTCATCATCTTCATTATCTTTCTCATTCAACAAATCAGTATTTTTACCAATATCATCCTCATATACATCATCATTAACATCACCTTTACCGTCAACATGATTTTGACCAATATTTCCCTCATGTGGACCACTTCCATCCCCTGACCACCAGAACATTTCCCTTGATCATCATCTTCAAGATTTTCATCATCATTTAGAAAATCATTCTCGTAATCTTCATCATTAAGTTGAACAAAAATAAGTGTCAATATCGGTTCTTTACTTTGTTGTAAAACATAATGGAAATCAAAAGTTTTCTGCTTAAATCTTCAACAGGAAATAATAATTTCCAAATTTTCAAATTTTGACTTTGAGGAAATTTCAACACTCCCTCATCTATCTTTACAACAAGATCCCTTTTCAAATCCTCCATCTTCTGATACATATATGAAATTTTATTTTCATACACCTACATAAAAAACATATACTTACAAATAAAATACTTAAAAATAAAAATTCATAAATGAATACACTAATAAAATAATAAATGAATAAAACTATAAAATTACCTCCACAACACTAACTTTATTTACATCACAATCTTCTTCATCCTCATCACATAAATCCTCTGCACCATCAGATTCATCCTTATCACCACCCGATTCTTCCTAATTATACTCAGATTCTTGACATTCATCTTCAATATATGGTTCATTAACATCTCCACATCCAAATCCTCCATTCTCTTGTAAAGTATACTCAAGAAACCTTATCTTCTCTGACGTCCAATAAAAAATAGTTGGACGTTTACATGTGACTTGCAAATGATCAAACTTGAAACTATCCACATACAACAACTACAAAAAACATATATAACAAATAAGTTAACTTTCTAAAAAGATTTACATATACAGTTTAATATATCATTACTTATTATATATATATATATATATATATATATATATATATATATATATATATATATTAATAACCATATATGATTATGTTGTCTGATATATAATAAATCATATATGATTATAAAATCATATACGTTTAAAAATAAAAACAAACATATTTTTAAAACTAAAAATAATATTTAATCTCAAAAAATTAGCTCACGTACCATAATGTATGCTGCTGGTCCATAAAAGAAAGAAGATTCTTTCTCTGGGTTGCAAACCTTCTTCATTCTTATCAACCAATCGACAATGAAATCGCACCAGTCAATGCTACTTAAATCAGTATCTCTTCTAATTAAATACAATGAATTCAGATTACATTTTTCCATGTTTGTAGACTCACATAATGTATTAATAAAAAGAACCAAAAAGTTGATTCTAAAATTATCATCCACTGCACTAGTTCTCACAAGTTTATTCTTTAGCTGTTTGAATCTCAATTTATCAATATTTTCATACTATTTCATCCATTCAAACATAAAACTCTCTTCATTATTCTCAGAAATATAATCCATGTTTGAAAGTAATGAGCCACCAAATGGTAATTCTAACATCTCATGAACATACTTACTATCAACACTAACTTCATAATTTTCAAACTTCACCTTAAAAGTTTCAAAATTAAAATGATCAAGAACATAATAAACAATCTTCTACAGTACATAAATCATCTTCATGTGTAACAAACTCCCAAATCCCATAGCCCTAACACAATCCTTATGTTCTCTACTTAAACCTTGAATAACACCCAACAATGAACCGTGTGAACATCTGTTCTTCAATGAAGGAATTTCTTTTATAACAACCACTTTTTCCTCTTTCTTAACAACTTTACTTTCTCTCTTTGGTTTCTTTGAAGATCCAGGGCAACTCTGAAAATTAGAATCATCTTCATCAGATAGTTTACGTTTCTTACTTACAGTTTTGACCTTAACCCTCAGGTTCACTTTTTGTTGTTCAATAACTATTTTTTTAGATTTCTTTGACCGTGTTTGCAAAACCCCCTAGGCCTTTTCTGTTTTGGAAGATGACTATGTCTTCCTTGAGCTATCTAAAGTATATTTTTTACAGAAAATTTTCATTCGAAACATAGTGTTAGTAAAAAATAAAACATAATACATATAATCAATTGCAAATCAAGAAACATAATGTCACACCCCAAAACCGATAACGGCGGAATATGTTTCGGGGTGGATGACGTAGTGTACAGTATCATCACAATTGTATAATAGTAAAAGCAAGAAACATACAACCATTTCATTTATATAGTAAGTGTATTTACAAGTGTGTTTTGTAATGTTTGACAAACACCAAAAGTAAACAAAAATAAGAGATGGGTCTTGTATCCTCCATCTTCTCCAAAAATTGCTGCTGTACCTATCTATCTTTGACCTGAAGATACAAGTTATTTTGAAAAGAATATCAGCATAAAGCTGGTGAGTTCATAAGAGTTTTAGTGTGAGTACTTGTATAAAAAGCATAAGAGTCATTATTGTGAAAACTGAAGTTTGAAATCATAAATAGTGGTGAAACCTAGAAAATCCCATATTTTCCAGAACATTAAGTAATGTAATATAGTGAGTTATTCTTAGAGTATGTAATAGTGGTGCAGCATCCTTTAGTATTAGATACTTATTTACTTCGGGATATTACTTCATCTTTCTTTTAGTATTTTAGTGCGGTTATAGTGTCTTTCTAGTATATTCCCAATAGTGTGAGTAATAGCGAACCCCCATGACCTTCCTAGTCATGCATAGTGTAGTAGAGTAAAAGCATCCCTGGGCCTGAGCGGCTCCGACTGAAGTTATCAGTTGGGATGTAATAGCGTCTGCCCCGTATAGATCTATACATATAGTGTCGTCTTCCTGTCGGAAAACTTCGGGCATAGTGAATAGCGTATAGAGTATCCCGTAGTGGATTAGCGAGTTATCTCATGGTTAGTGCATTCTCTTGTATTATAGTGCAGTAATCTTTCGTATAACTTGTATTGTATTCTCTTATTAGTGTATTGCTTCATAGTATAGAGAATTATAGTGGTGTAGAGTAATAATGGAAACTAGGGATAGAGTCCTTAACTATATCCATTATAGTTAATTTAGTGTATGTGATTCTAGTCAAGTAGTGATTCAGGTAATTAATGAATTAAGAAGTACTCATAATCTGTACTAATATATCAGATATATAATTAAGAAATCAATGACAGTCGGATGGATAACTACTACCCGAAGTCCACAATCAAACAAGAAACAGGAAATAAGGCGAGCTATCGGTCCTAAGTCTTTCAAATCTTACTTATATAAATATATCAGCATGATTACATTCTTATAAAGAGTTTTATTTAACAAAAGTATTGTACGAAAGGAACATTTAAAACTTATTTGTTAATCCAAGATAGTTTTGAAAACAATTGATTTATTTATAAAGCATAGTGATAAATCACATGTGATTTGAACTACAGATTGGGAATCACATGTGATTAACTCTGAAATCTAAAAAATAGTTTTGTATAACTTTTCATAAACATTTATATTCAACTTGTATCTCCCCCTAAAACATATAAACATTTGAAAGGTTCATTAAGGGGTATGAACTCACCTGAAATCGCGGAAATCGGGTAAATCGGGTAAAAGTGTCGATTGAGCGTTTGGTACCCAATAACCTCTTGAGCACCTCCTGGGACCCTAATGTCATATGAAATATGTATTTTAAAAGAAGTTAATCATCTTGTGCTTTTCATTATAGTATTGGGACATTCTAGCATCGTTTTCGGGGTTTTAAGGCTTAGAAGGGGTTCCCGGGAGTGGTACAAAGTCATGAATGATTTACGGGAGGGTCCACGAGCTCACTCCCTTGGATTTTATGGCCCAAAGGCCATCCTTTGGGAGTTTACGGCCGTAAACCCCCTAGGTTTGGCCGTAAACTCTTGTGGCACTCCAAAGTGTATGTTTAAGGTCTTATTTCACTTTCTTGATTTAGTGGTATGTGTCTTGGACTATTTTAAGGGATTAAACATCATAATTTGTGACATTTTTGGGGAGTTTACGGCCAAGGCTTGTTCTTGGGCCGTAAACTCTTGTAAACCCTTCAAGATGTATGTTTTGTTGGTACAACAAAGTCTCATACACCTTAGATAAATCCTAGAAGGCCCTATAGTGAGTTTGGGACAATTTGGCATACATTTTTGGGGAGTTTACGGCCCAAGAACACCCTTGGCCGTAAACTCTTCATTTTGTGTCCAAATGTGAAGTTTAATGGTACAACACACTTCCAAAGGCCTTAGCTAAAATCCTTACATGCATTTGAGGGGTTTTGGGACTTGTTTGACATAAAAATATGGGTGTTTACGGCCCAAGCTTAGCCTTGGCCGTAAACTCCTCTTTTTGCCATCAAATGATGTTGTTTGATGCATTTAAGCCTTCCTTGTTGTCAACTCTAAATTGCCAAACGCCCTAGTTGAGTTTTTGGGACATTAAACAAGTGTTTTTGGGGTGTTTGAGGTGTTTACGGCCTAAGCACATGCTTGGGCCGTAAACTCCTTTTTAGGCTCTAATTCCTTGTGTTTTAGTGTCCAAAGTCCCCTAGGTTTGTGCCTTAACTAGTCCATAAGCTTAAAGGAAGGAAAAACAAAGTCTTTGGCATGAATTTGGGGGTTTACGTGTGACAACCGTCAAATTCTGGTCAATTCAAAGTCAAATAAAGTCAACAAGTCAAACCGGTCAGCTCAACTAACCCTTGTGTACTTGGACTTACGTTCAGTATTTACTAAACAACTCGCTATTCTAATAAGAGAACATAAATCGAAAAGTACGTACAACTAGATCTCTTTAACCTAAAAATTATAGTACGTGGCAAGCCAAACTGTTAAAACAATGATGCATACTCATCGGGAGTGTGTAAGATCCTTAAACAAGGCTTAACAGGGTTTACGAACCATGCATTGCGATGCCGGACACTCACAACTGTCCCACATGGATCCTCTCTCAATCGTTTTCACTCTATCTCTCTCTCTCTATGTCAAATCTCTCCCAAATCTCTCCAAGTATGTGAAATCTCTCTCAAATATCTCTCTGTATGAGAAATCTCTCCAAGAATGTCAAATCTCTCCCAAATCTCTCCAAGTATGTGAAATCTCTCTCAAATATCTCTCTGTATGAGAAATCTCTCCAAGAATGTCAAATCTCTCTCAAATCCCTCCAAGTATGTGAAATCTCTCTCAAATATCTCTTTGTATGAGAAATCTCTCCAAGAATGTCAAATCTCTCCCAAATCTCTCCAAGTGTGAGAAATCTCTCCAAGTATGTGAAATCTCTCTCAAATATCTCTCTGTATGAGAAATCTCTCCAAGAATGTCAAATCTCTCCCAAATCTCTCCAAGTGTGAGAAATCTCTCCCAAATCTCTCTCAAAAGTTTCCCGTAACTTTTTGGAATCATTCGGGTCATTCCGGCCCTTAACCGGGTCAAAAACGGCTTAAAACAGGGCGAAAACGAGAAAAATAGGCTTTAGGAACCGAAACCGGAATGAGAGGCTTCTTAGGACCAGAGACCGAGCCTCTGGTGGCTAAGAGACCAGAGACCGAGCCTCTGGTGGCTAAGAGACCCGAGACCAACCGAGCGATCGGTCCCTCTCGGTGCCTCTCGGTCCGCCTCCACTCTCGGTGCCTCTCGGTCCGCCTCCGCCTCTGTGTTCGCTACTCCGCCTCTCTGTTCGCTACTCCACCTCTCTGTCTCGCGCGCCTCTCTGTCCCCTCCCACCTCTCGGTTCCTACCCTCTCCCTTCTCCCCTCTCGGCTCCTTCCTTCTCTCTTCTTCTTCTCTCGGTTTCTGCCTCCCTCTCTCTCGGTTCAGCACCAGAAGGCCGAGCCTCGGCCAGATTTCGCATATTTGCCACTTTTAGCCCATTTTTGATATTTTTGACATTTTAAGCCCGTTTTTCATGATTTTAAAGCGGGATTTTCTCCAGAAATTATATTTTAACATTATAAACTCTAAATATTCATAATTTAAACATATTTTGATGAAAATCATTATTTAAATAATAAAAATCAAATGGGTGAATTATTAAAGGTGGAGTGTTGACTTTGTCTTATCCAAAGTCACAAGCAACCACCTCACACCCACTCTTTGACTAACCACACGTCTCCACCTTACCTAGGTCACATCAATGTCTTTTTCACTCAATTATCCCTCTTCCCACGTTTTTGAGGGCTGATTATTCATCCTCTCTCCTCACTTCTCTCATTTGCTCTCATTTCACAAGAAGATCAAACTCTTTCCTCTCTCACTTTCTCTCTCTAGAAATTCGAGATTGAAGGGCTGATCTTGAGTTTTTCCTCCACATTTGGTAAGCATAATCCATTCTCTTTATGATTATCTCATTTATTTCCACTCAAATCATGGATATCTTAGACAAACTCTCTCATAATTGTGTTAGATCTTCGAATCTTCAAGTGATTCTTCAAGTGTTCTTGGGTTGAACACTTTCCTTCTTCAACACTTATCTACTGAAATCACTCAAGGTGAGTTCATACCCCTACATTTTCATGTTTTCTCAAGTTTTCAGGGGGGGAATACAAGTTAAAACACTAAGAATATAACTAGATTTTTCTAACAGCCTTCATCAGAAAAGTTCAACTCCATTCACGGACTGTTTTGGGCATCTTAAACATTTTTGTTTTCAAAACTGTACAAGGTGCAAATAGTTCAATTTTGTAGCTTTAAAATGGCTACTTGCACATCTCCATACGATTTTTCTACAATTTATGGTGATTTTTACAAAACTGCCTATCATTTCAAACAACAATCCGGACCAGTCTGTGATTATGGACTTTTTCACCCAAGTAAGAGGTCATTATTAATTGTGATAAAAATTATTAGCAAACTAGACATATTTTGTGAACTCTCAGAATTTACGGATCTAGTTTTCGACTTCGTATGATTTTTCTATGATGTTTCCAAAACAGGGCAGAATTGCTAAATTTTACCAACAGCATGTAAATATCATAACACTTTGTATTATGTTGAGCAAAGTGTATAATCATAAGTTTTAATGTTTGAATGTGTTTCCTAGTTAGTTTATCATTATGAACTGAAACTAAGACATTCATATTAAATATTATTCATTCATTTTGGAACACGTATTATTTAACTATAAAAAGTATAGTTTGAATATATTTATAACACTAATACATTTCCATAAAAGGGTTCATACATATTACATACATTTTAGATAAACTATAATAGGTATAGTTTATGATACATCACTCTACGCACTCGTACAACAAGGGTAAATTCATACAAGAAAGATTTCTATTCGCACACATTTCACGTAAATTTATTAATCTATGGTTCGATAAATTCACAACACTAATACATTTCCATAAAAGAGTTCATACATAGTACATACATTTTAGATAAACTATAATAGGTATAGTTTATGATACATCACTCTACGCACTCGTACAAGAAGGGTACATTCATACAAGAAATATTTATATTCACACACATTTCACGTAAACTTGTTATCCTATATTGTGAGTTTCTCTATTTTTCTCTCTCTCTCTCTCTCTCTCTCCCCGTACGTCCAAGTGCGGGATATAATTCCTGGTAGTTATAATCATAATCTCCTTGAGGGAGAACGTGATACTTGTATATAGATCTATATTGGGATTGACACCCCACACCTTGCTGCTAGCTACAGTTGGACCTGCAGGTCTACGGGTGACAAATGTCATTTCATTTTTCGCGACACTGAGAACGTCGTGGCAGGTTCACATAGTCATAGTATGATTATAACGGCTCACATAGGGAACAATCCATAAGTTTACGGGATTTTATTTTTAAAACCTAAATGAGTTTTATGTCGATTTAAAATCACCTTTTATCTCTATGGGTACAAATACAAAGTGTCGGGTCTCTATACAAAGTTATTATGATATTAAAACTATACTTCCTCTAGAATTGTTAGACTTCAACTATAGTCGCTGAGCGCATATGTTTGAGTCATATAAGAATTTAGTCTTGATTGGCCTAGAATTGGTGGTGCCCGCCTCATCTCCTGTTCCTCGTTGGGTTGTGGACCTAGGGCAGACCCACTATATTCAACGTTTTATCTAATTTAACCCTTTATATAACTTTTATACGCTGGACGATTATAGAGGAACTCTACGGGTTGCTCTAGGGTTCATTAATGCATCATGTAGGATTATTTCTAATCACACTTAACTAAGAAAATATTGGATTTTCTGGAAATCAAACTCTATCGATTTTACAAGGAAAAACGGGTTCTACTTCAAAAAAAACTCTTATGAACTCACCAACCTTTGTGTTGACACTTTTTAAAACTACTTGTATTCTCAGGAAATCAGTGAAACAGGAAAACTTCATCGCTTTGAGGATGGGACGCTAAACCGTCAACAATTTATTTTGTCATCATAATGTAATTGCTTTTGAAACATATAAACATATACTTTGGTGTAACTTTTGCAATTATATATATGGTGGTTGTTTTTACTTTGAGCACTATTATACACGTTGTTGTGATACTGTACATGAAGCCCTCCACCCCCAGACGTTTCCGCCATCCTTGGTTTGGGGGTGTGACAGATTGGTATCAGAGCATTGTTTATAGTGAACTAAGTGTATCGAACCACATAAGATATACAAACTATAAATGCATTGGGACTAAGGTCTCTGATTTTAAGATTTCAAAACCACTATACCTTTAAGAATAAATAACTTTTGTTAAAAGTATACATGCATGCATACATACTAAGGTCAGCATCATTTTAGGACAAAACAAAAGTAATGATTGTTGGATATCACAGGTAAGCCTGGGGATGTATGATCAGTCTTGGGAATGGCATAGCCTGATCAACTATGCTGGTCCGAGGAGTGATTAGCATATGCCCAAGAATGGTTGTGATGTGGCAACAAGTCTAAAAACTTACCAACACTACCACAATGAAATACCATAGGGGTATTTTGGCATTATTAAAATTTCATCTGCGAGAACTAAATAGATCTTTATCAATAGGTCAATAGTTGCTTAGTGGATACATTAAAATTTTATGTATCCAGGACGTCATAGACTTAGAATCTGTGGATCTTTGCTCTACTTCCTGTTCTCGTTGGATTGGGGATTTAGAGTTAGGGTCGCTTATTCGAAGGTCTATCCTGTCCCGAATACATATAATTAGTATGCACTAAACAATTTGTTGAAGTACCTGATAAAGATCATCGTATAATTAGCTAATTAGTACGTTTGCTTAGTTATTTCTTATATCCCCATTTCTCGCGAAGATATCATGGCTGGATTCCACCCACACGACGACCCGTACTACCCTAACCACGACAATACCAAATGGCTCGGAGAGGAGCCAGAGAATGATTTCCCAACCCCTGTAGATGGTCACCAAGTTGAAGGCTATGCTGATGGTTCTGACTCCGACCCCGAAATGGAGAACTTAACCCCGATGACTCTTGTTCCGAATCCCAACCCTCGACCGACTTTTCAAGGCCCGACGCCTCCTTGGGTAGAGTGCTTGGAAACCTGGAGTGAAGAGAAAGACCAACATATGTCGTTTAAATAGAGAACGAAGTTTCTACAACATAAACGAAGGAAGCTCGGCAGATACAATTTTTCCAATCCTGGTCCATAGAGTTGCCCGAAACGAGATTCTGGGTAGAACAACTCTCCATAGTATCGCAGAGGTTGATGCAAATGCAAGAATACATACGATCCGCACCAATCGCCTTGAGCACACTCGTGAAAAATCTAAGAGAGACCACAAAACCTACTAACTCGTGAAGTTCATTCATATGGACTTCCTTTATGAACTATATATAAGGAATTCTTAAATCGAAGAAAAATGCAGAAAAAAATCAAATTCTATAACAACTGACTTGTCTTTACTAGTAGAAACTTACCATCTGATCAGTTTTCCTTTTTGCAAACTCATGACAGAACGATGCCACCAAGGAAAAGACCCAGACCTTCGGGCAGCATAGCGCCACCACCTCCGACGCCACCTCCCCAGTTTGATCCCGAAATGTTCCAAGCTGCAGTAACAGCAGCCGTGGTAGCTGCAATGTCACAAATTGGCACAAATAGCACTGGTGGTGCTGGATCTGGAGCCACAAACCCTAACCACGGGGATAGTGCAGGACGCACAAGGGAATGCACTTACAAGGACTTCACAAATGGCAAACCCGATTCCTTCGATGGAAGTGGGGGTGTCCTCGCACTAATTCAATGGTTCGAGAGGACCGAAGCAATCTTTGAGATTTGTGCTTGCCCCGAAGCGAGCAAAGTCAAGTACGCGACATTCACCTTCATCGGAAGAGCTCTCACTTGGTGGAACGGCAAAGTTAAGTCGCTTACGCTTGCAGTGGCTAACTCGTTAAGTTGGGAGGACTTAAAGAAGATGATGTTGAAGGAATATTGCCCAAGAGGTGAAGTGCAAAAGCTGGAGCAAGAACTATGGAATCTCAGAATAGCAGGCTCCGACCTTACAACTTACACCAACCGATTTTGTGATCTAGCACTCCTTTGTCCCGCTATGGTCACCCCGGAAGACAAAAAGTTGGAGCGTTACCTCTGGGGATTGTCCCCCGAAATTCAAGATAGCGTGCTCGCCTCAAGACCAACTACCTTCGACAGTGCCAAGGAGTTAGCACAACAACTCATTGACCATCATGCCCACCATGACACTATGAAAACCACCCTTACCCAAGCAAGAGGAGGGAACAACGAAAGAAAGTTTTGGGAAAACAAGAAGGACCAATCAACCCAAGGCCTCGCTAAGAAGCAACAGATCCTTGCTGTTCATGCTGCCACAACCCTCACCACGCCAACTCCCATGAAACCATATGCTGGAACACTTCCAAAATGCAACAAGTGTAACTTCCATCACACTGGGGCTTGCCGAAAGATGCATTGCAAAAACTGCGACAGAGAGGGGCACATTGCTCGTTTCTGTAAGGCACCAGCACGACCCATCAACCAGGTACCCGGCTCTAGAGTAAGCCCAACCTGTTACGAGTGTGGAGAAACGGGACACTTTAAAAGGGAATGCCCAAGGACAAGAGATGCTGGTGGTGGTGGGAGGATGTTTGCAATCACCGAGGGAGAAACCACTCCGGAACCACCCGCAAATATCAGTACGTGTTTCTAACATCGACATTTAAAATCCCGAATTTCTTTATATGCTAAATCTAGCATCGATTAAAGCATGCATAGTAGCAATCATGTGGCATCGGGCAAGTTATTCCCCACCATAATCAAATTCTTGTACTACGAAAAGTTATCCCCATCTTTCCTCTAAATTCCTGGATCCCCATTCGAAGTGCAAATTTCGGGACGAAATTCCCTTTAACGGGGGGATGATGTGACAACCGTCAAATTCTGGTCAATTCAAAGTCAAATAAAGTCAACAAGTCAAACCGGTCAGCTCAACTAACTCTTGTGTACTTGGACTTACGTTCAGTATTTACTAAACAACTCGCTATTCTAATAAGAGAACATAAATCGAAAAGTACGTACAACTAGATCTCTTTAACATAAAAATTATAGTACGTGGCAAGCTAAACTGTTAAAACAATGATGCATACTCATCGGGAGTGTGTAAGATCCTTAAACAAGGCTTAACAGGGTTTACGAACCATGCATTGCGATGCCGGACACTCACAACTGTCCCACATGGATCCTCTCTGAATTATTTTCACTCTATCTCTCTCTATGTCAAATCTCTCCCAAATCTCTGCAAGTATGTGAAATCTCTCTCAAATATCTCTCTGTATGAGAAATCTCTCCAAGAATGTCAAATCTCTCCCAAATCTCTCCAAGTATGTGAAATCTCTCTCAAATATCTCTCTGTATGAGAAATCTCTCCAAGAATGTCAAATCTCTCTCAAATCCCTCCAAGTATGTGAAATCTCTCTCAAATATCTCTTTGTATGAGAAATCTCTCCAAGAATGTGAAATCTCTCCCAAATCTCTCCAAGTGTGAGAAATCTCTCCCAAATCTCTCCAAGTATGTGAAATCTCTCTTAAATATCTCTCTGTATGAGAAATCTCTCCAAGAATGTCAAATCTCTCCCAAATCTCTCCAAGTGTGAGAAATCTCTCCCAAATCTCTCTCAAAAGTTTCCCGTAACTTTTTGGAATCATTCGGGTCATTCCGGCCCTTAACCGGGTCAAAAACGGCTTAAAACGGGGCGAAAACGAGAAAAATAGGCTTTAGGAACCGAAACCGGAATGAGAGGCTTCTTAGGACCAGAGACCGAGCCTCTGGTGGCTAAGAGACCAGAGACCGAGCCTCTGGTGGCTAAGAGACCCGAGACCAACCGAGCGATCGGTCCCTCTCGGTGCCTCTCGGTCCGCCTCCACTCTCGGTGCCTCTCGGTCCGCCTCCGCCTCTCTGTTCGCTACTCCGCCTCTCTGTTCGCTACTCCACCTCTCTGTCTCGCGCGCCTCTCTGTCCCCTCCCACCTCTCGGTTCCTACCCTCTCCCTTCTCCCCTCTCGGCTCCTTCCTTCTCTCTTCTTCTTCTCTCGGTTTCTGCCTCCCTCTCTCTCGGTTCAGCACCAGAAGGCCGAGCCTCGGCCAGATTTCGCATATTTGCCACTTTTAGCCCATTTTTGATATTTTTGACATTTTAAGCCCGTTTTTCATGATTTTAAAGCGGGATTTTCTCCAGAAATTATATTTTAACATTATAAACTCTAAATATTCATAATTTAAACATATTTTGATGAAAATCATTATTTAAATAATAAAAATCAAATGGGTGAATTATTAAAGGTGGAGTGTTGACTTTGTCTTATCCAAAGTCACAAGCAACCACCTCACACCCACTCTTTGACTAACCACACCTCTCCACCTTACCTAGGTCACATCAATGTCTTTTTCACTCAATTATCCCTCTTCCCACGTTTTTGAGGGCTGATTATTCATCCTCTCTCCTCACTTCTCTCATTTGCTCTCATTTCACAAGAAGATCAAACTCTTTCCTCTCTCACTTTCTCTCTCTAGAAATTCGAGATTTAAGGGCTGATCTTGAGTTTTTCCTCCACATTTGGTAAGCATAATCCATTCTCTTTATGATTATCTCATTTGTTTCCACTCAAATCATGGATATCTTAGACAAACTCTCTCATAATTGTGTTAGATCTTCGAATCTTCAAGTGATTCTTCAAGTGTTCTTGGGTTGAACACTTTCCTTCTTCAACACTTATCTACTGAAATCACTCAAGGTGAGTTCATACCCCTACATTTTCATGTTTTCTCAAGTTTTCAGGGGGGGAATACAAGTTAAAACACTAAGAATATAACTAGATTTTTCTAACAGCCTTCATCAGAAAAGTTCAACTCCATTCACAGACTGTTTTGGGCATCTTAAACATTTTTGTTTTCAAAACTGTACAAGGTGCAAATAGTTCAAGTTTTTAGCTTTAAAATGGCTACTTGCACATCTCCATACGATTTTTGTACAATTTATGGTGATTTTTACAAAACTGCCTATCATTTCAAACAACAATCCGGACCAGTCTGTGATTATGGACTCTTTCACCCAAGTAAGAGGTCATTATAAATTGTGATAAACATTATTAGCAAACTAGACACATTTTGTGAACTCTCAGAATTTACGGATCTAGTTTTCGACTTCGTATGATTTTTCTATGATTTTTCCAAAACAGGGCAGAATTGCTAAATTTTACCAACAGCATATAAATATCAGAACACTTTGTATTATGTTGAGCAAAGTGTATAATCATAAGTTTTAATGTTTGAATGTGTTTCCTAGTTAGTTTCTCATTATGAACTGAAACTAAGACATTCATATTAAATATTATTCATTCATTTTGGAACACGTATTATTTAACTATAAAAAGTATAGTTTGAATATATTTATAACACTAATACATTTCCATAAAAGGGTTCATACATATTACATACATTTTAGATAAACTATAATAGGTATAGTTTATGATACATCACTCTACGCACTTGTACAACAAGGGTACATTCATACAAGAAAGATTTCTATTCGCACACATTTCACGTAAATTTATTAATCTATGGTTCGATAAATTCACAACACTAATACATTTCCATAAAAGAGTTCATACATAGTACATACATTTTAGATAAACTATAATAGGTATAGTTTATGATACATCACTCTACGCACTCGTACAAGAAGGGTACATTCATATAAGAAATATTTATATTCACACACATTTCACGTAAACTTGTTATCCTATATTGTGAGTTTCTCTATTTTTCTCTCTCTCTCTCTCTCCCCGTACGTCCGAGTGCGGGATATAATTCCTGGTAGTTATAATCAGAATCTCCTTGAGGGAGAACGTGATACTTGTATATAGATCTATATTGGGATTGACACCCCACACCTTGCTGCTAGCTACAGTTGGACCTGCAGGTCTAGGGTGACAAATGTCATTTCATTTTTCGCGACACTGAGAACGTCGTGGCAGGTTCACATAGTCATAGTATGATTATAACGGCTCACATAGGGAACAATCCATAAGTTTACGGGATTTTATTTTTAAAACCTAAATGAGTTTTATGTCGATTTAAAATCACCTTTTATCTCTATGGGTACAAATACAAAGTGTCGGGTCTCTATACAAAGTTATTATGATATTAAAACTATACTTCCTCTAGAATTGTTAGACTTCAACTATAGTCGCTGAGCGTATACGTTTGAGTCATATAAGAATTTAGTCTTGATTGGCCTAGAATTGGTGGTGCCCGCCTCATCTCCTGTTCCTCGTTGGGTTGTGGACCTAGGGCAGACACACTATATTCAACGTTTTATCTAATTTAACCCTTTATATAACTTTTATACGCTGGACGATTATAGAGGAACTCTACGGGTTACTCTAGGGTTCATTAATGCATCATGTAGGATTATTTCTAATCACACTTAACTAAGAAAATATTGGATTTTCTGGAAATCAAACTCTATCGATTTTACAAGGAAAAACGGGTTCTACTTCAAACAAAACTCTTATGAACTCACCAACCTTTGTGTTGACACTTTTTAAAACTACTTGTATTCTCAGGAAATCAGTGAAACAGGAAAACTTCATCGCTTTGAGGATGGGACGCTAAACCGTCAACAATTTATTTTGTCATCATAATGTAATTGCTTTTGAAACATATAAACATATACTTTGGTGTAACTTTTGCAATTATATATATGGTGGTTGTTTTTACTTTGAGCACTATTATACACGTTGTTGTGATACTGTACATGAAGCCCTCCACCCCCAGACGTTTCCGCCATCCTTGGTTTGGGGGTGTGACATTAGGGCCTAAGGAGCTTCCTAGGCCGTAAACTCCTTTATTGTCCTTGATTCTCATGATTTTGGACTCTAAAAGCAGTAAAGTATGATTAGATTAAGTTAGGGGATGAATCCTTACGTTTGGAAGTCGGAAATTCACGAATTTGGAGTCGATTTCGGGTCTAGAGAGAGAAAGTAGTGAGAGAGAGGTGTAATTGTGGTAAAAGAGTCCAATTGAAGTGTTCAAGTGTTTTTATATGTCTCGGGTATTGTACCCGATACACGGCTACCCGATGCTAAAGTTTAACGGGGTTAAAACTTTTTACCCGGGTGAAGTGGTTGTAACGGTAATACAACTCTATTAGATTAAACTAGATCAACACGTATGAGTTATATTACTTATAATGCTATTAGGACATGCATATAATTAGATATTCGGATATTAACGATTCCAAATATTACATAAAATAACGTACGTTAACGTATTCCGTTAGTGAAAATGGGATTTGTAACGGGAATAGATTTAGGGTTGTCACATCATCCCCCCGTTAGGGGAATTTCGTCCCGAAATTTTAGAATTCATACATATAAGAGTTACAGTATAACTACGTGAAGAGATGGGGGTATTTGAGTTTCATTTGGTCTTCGCGTTCCCAACTGAATTCCGGTCCTCGTTTGGCGTTCCACCGAACTTTCACAATTGGGATACGACTTTGCTTCGTTCGTTTTACTTCTCGATCCATAATTTCCACGGGCTTTTCCACGAAGTTGAGGCTCTCATTGACCTCGATCTCGTCAAGGGGAATCACGAGTGTCTCGTCTGATAGGCATTTCTTCAAGTTAGAGACGTGAAAGGTAGGGTGTAAGTTGCTTAATTCGCGAGGTAGGTTGAGTTTATAAGCTACGGGGCCGATTCTAGCGAGAATCTCAAAAGTCCCTATGTACCTTGGGTTCAACTTTCCACGCTTTCCAAAGCGTATCGTGCCCTTCCAGGGTGAGACCTTCAACAGGACTCGATCTCCCACATGGAACTCCAAGGGTTTTCTTCGTTTATCGGCGTAGCTTTTCTGTCGATCCCTAGCGGCTTTGAGTCGTTCGCGTATCTGTACAATCTTCTCGGTCGTTTCTCGAATGATCTCCGGACCAGTGAGAGAGCTGTCAGGAACTCTTCCTTTAGCTAGTTGAGTGTCACCCACCTCAGCCCAGCACAAAGGGGATCTACACTTGCGGCCGTAGAGGGCTTCGAATGGGGCTGCCTTGATGCTCGTATGATAACTATTATTATAAGAAAATTCCACAAGAGGTAAGTGTGTGTCCCATGACTTACCAAAGTCAATTACACAAGCTCGCAACATATCCTCTAAGGTTTGAATCGTCCTCTCACTCTGTCCGTCGGTCTGCGGATGGTAGGCTGTACTCATGTCCAGCCTCGTCCCTAGTGCTTCTTGCAACGATTGCCAGAACCTAGAGGTGAATCTACTATCTCTGTCTAAGATAATAGATATAGGGACGCCATGCAGTCATACTATTTCTTTAATGTATGTCCTAGTGAGTTTCTCCATCTTGTCCGTTTCCTTGATGGGTAGGAAATGTGCGGACTTAGTCAACCTATCGACAATGACCCAAATAGTATCTAATCCACCCGTTGTCTTGGGAAGTTTGGTTATAAAGTCCATTGTGATCCGCTCCCACTTCCATTCTGGTATCTCAGGTTGTTGGAGAAGTCCTGATGGCTTTTGATATTCAACCTTGACTTTCGCGCAAGTGAGGCACTTACTCACAAAGGTGGCGATCTTCGCTTTCATGTTTGGCCACCAGTATAGCTTTTTGAGATCCAGATACATCTTATCTGAACCCGAGTGGATGGAGTAGCGAGTGTTATGTGCTTCCCTCATAACCAAATCTCTAAAACCTCCATGGCATGGAGTCCAGATTCGGTCCATGAAGTAGTAGGCTCCGTCACCCTTTACCTCCAAATTTTTATCCATTCCACGTAGAGATTCTCCCAACACGTTCTCGGGCTTTAAGGCTTCCAGCTGAGCCTCTTTGATCTGCGTGGAGAGATGCGAATGAATAGTTATCGTCAACGACTTGGTCTTTCGACCAGTATACTCCTTCCTGCTCAGTGCATCTGCTACTACATTGGTTTTCCCGGGTGATATCTAATTTCACAGTCGTAATCGTTAAGTAGGTCGACCCATCGACGTTGCCTCATGTTGAGTTCTTTTTGGTTCATTATGTGTTGGAGGCTTTTATGATCAGTGTATACCACACTCTTCGTCCCATATAAGTAGTGTCTCCAGATTTTTAGTGCAAAAACAACCGCTCCTAACTCGAGGTCATGCGTAGTGTAGTTCGCCTCATGTGTCTTTAGCTGTCTCGAGGCATATGCGATAACTTTACCCCGTTGCATCAAGACACAACCGAGCCCCTGGTTGGATGCATCACAGTATACGACAAAATCTTCTGTCCCTTCGGGAAGGGATAATACTGGTGCGGTGCATAGGGCTCGCTTCAGGGTTTGGAATGCCTTCTCCTGTCTTTCCTCCCAGTCGAACGGTACTCCTTTCTGGGTCAGCATAGTGAGAGGTTTCGCAATCCGAGAAAAGTTTTGAATGAATCTACGGTAGTAGCCAGCGAGGCCTAGAAATTGACGAATTTCTGTAGGCGTCTTCGGTGCTGACCAGTTCTCAATAGCTTTAATCTTGGAGGGATCCACATGAATTCCTTCTTCATTAACCACGTGACCTAAGAATTCGACTCTTCGGATCCAGAACTCGCACTTAGAGAACTTCGCATATAACTTTTCGGATCGCAACGTTTCCAAGACTCGTCGTAAGTGATCCTTGTGTTCTTCCTCGTTCCGAGAGTAAACGAGGATATCGTCAATGAAGACGATGACGAACTGATCCAGGTATGGACGACACACTCTATTCATCAAGTCCATGAATACTGCAAGGGCGTTGGTCAGTCCAAAGGGCATCACTACGAACTCAAAGTGTTCGTAGCGGGTTCGGAAAGCTGTCTTCGGAACATCTTCCTCGAGTACCCGTAACTGATGATACCCAGATCTAAGGTCAATCTTGGAGAAGTAACTTGCTCCTTGTAGTTGATCAAACAGATCGTCGATACGAGGGAGGGGGTAGCGATTTTTAACCGTGAGTTTATTGAGTTCTCTATAATCGATGCACATCCGAAACGATCCGTCTTTCTTTTTCACGAACAAGACCGGAGCTCCCCAAGATGAGAAACTCGGTCTTATAAAGCCCTTGCTGAGCAGTTCGTTGAGTTGGCCAGATAGTTCTTGCATTTCGGCGGGCGCTAGACGGTAGGGCGACTTAGCTACGGGGGTAGCTCCTGGAATTAGGTCGATTCTGAACTCAATCTGACGTTTGGGAGGTAGGCCGGGAAGATCCTCCGGAAAGACATCAGGGAAGTCGCATACTACGGGAATGTCTTTTGGATCTTTTGATTTCTGGTTAGTGTCGACGACATGGGCAAAAAAGGCGCGATACTCCTTGCGTAAGTATTTCTGAGCCTGAACACTGGAGATGATACGAAGGCTCGTACTCGGCTTATCCCCATATATCAAGAGGGTTTCGTGATTCGGAAGGTTCAGGCGAATGGCTTTGTCGGAACATAGGATATCGGTGCAATGGAGACTTAACCAGTCCATACCAACAATGACATCGAAATTTTTGATTGAGACTGGCATAAGATCGATTGGGAATGAGTGATCGTCTAACATGAGAGTGCAACCTATGTAGATTTCGCTAGAGCTTTCTGTTTTCCCATTAGCCATTTCTACGACGAATGTTTCTTTTAGTGGTTGAGGGGTTTGTTTGAGTAAGTGTTTAAAGTTATGATTTACGAAGCTTCTTTCTGCACCACTATCAAATAAGACACAGGCATAGGAGTTGTTGAGAAGAAACGTACCCGTGACTACTGTGGGATCTGCTACTGCTTCATTGTGACCGATAGCGAGTAGCCTTCCAGTTCCTCCAGCATTTGTGGTCTTTGGACAGTTTCTCTTAAAATGACCCGCCTCTCCACAGCCATAACAAGTTGGGGTCACTCCCGTACCAGGAACCTACGTGATAGGTTTGGGAGGGGCCTTACAAAATCGGACAGTATGGCCCTTTCGACCGCAGTTGGAACACTGCAGTTCACGGCAGGGGTCGTTGTGATGGAAAGGGCACTTGGGACACTTGGGCAAGTTTCCACTGTATGCTTTTGGCAGGGCTGGAGCAGCTGGAGTAGTCGGGGTGGTGGCAGCATGGACCGCCACAATTTGTTGGTCCTTTGAGGAGGTTTGAGTTTTCTTGCCTTTCATCTTATCCCATCGCTTCCTCTTTCTGTCAGATGAAGCGGGCGGTGCAGTGGTTATTGTGGTCGCTGTCGCCGGAGTGGAGGGGATTTCGTGGTTGATCAGACTCTGGGCCAATTCCTTGGCGCTATCAAAAGTTGTAGGGCGTGAAGCTAGAACATTTCCTTGATACGGGGGCACTAAACCCCAGATGTACCATTCAATCTTCTTGTTCTCTGTAGGGATCATATTGGGGCACATAGCTGCCAAGTCACAAAACCTGGCCGTATAAGCTGTTATATCGGTCCCCTTCATCTTGAGGTTCCAGAGTTCTTCCTCAAGTTTCTGAATTTCGCCCCTAGGGCAGTACTCTCCTCTCATGAGGTCCTTCAGAGTGTCCCAGCCCATAGCATTGGCTGTAACCAAGGAAAGTGAACTAACATGGCCATTCCACCATGTTAAGGCCCTGTTGGTAAGGGTAGCAGTAGCGCACTTGATTTTGCTCTCCTCGGGACAAGAGCACATCTCGAACACAACTTCGGTTCTTTCGAACCATCGAGATAATGTCAGAATTCCTACAGTACCATCGAAGAAGGTGGGTTTACAGTTCATGAAATCCTTATAAGTACATCCCTGCACTCGATGATGGACTTCACCGAACCTGGAGTTACCACCGCTCGCATCCCCAGAATTCATTTGGGCCATGGCTGCTGTCACGGCCGCAGTTACCGCTGTTTGAAATAACACCGGATCGATCTGTGGAGGAGGGGGTGATGGAGTAGGGGTTTGAGTTGCAGGCCTTCCTCTGGCGGGACGCTTTCGTGGAGGCATCCTTTACTGGAAGAAGTATAGAAATGATAGCAATAGTAAGAGCCTATTGCGAATATAAATAGAGTGTTTCGTGGACTAAATCAACATAATCCAAGATCAGGATGAGAGTTATAGCAATAGAGAAATCAACTGCCAATATATTGGTATTCATGATGCAACACGAGTTCATGAAAATTTGACCTAGCAATAGGTCTTACATCATACCATAGGGACAAGGTTTGGCAGTTTAGAGGTTTGACTAGAGTGCTTTCAAGCTAGGAATGTTTACAGATAATAGATCTACGGAACATAGAGTGGATAGGTTAATCCATTAAACAAAAGATAGAGGTAACTAGACGTCTTCTACTGGCGACGGTTACTTGTCGGGTGAATCCTCAGTTCTGCTAGCTGACTCATAACTTCTTGAAGGTGTCGATCATGAGTCCTTTGGCGTGCACGGAGTTCTCTAACTTCAGCTCGGGATGCAGCCAGCTAGTGCTGCAGAGCCTCGTTAGTCCTCCTTGTCCTGTCCATGGCTTCTTCGAGTCGGCGGATGTGAACTGTGTTGAGATTTGAGTTAGCATCCACTTCTACAACTCGACCTATTGCAGGTTGACCTTGCTCGACATTCCTGGCAATCCTTCGGACCATGATGGGCAAAACCTGATCTGCTGATCCTCCTTCATTTATGTTGTAGAAGTTTCGGTCTCCATTGTAGGGCATGGGCTGACCCTGCTCTTCGCTCCATCTGTGCAAGGATATGGCCCACATAGGAGTGGGGCCCTGAAATGTCGGACGGGGGTTGGGGTTCGGAACTCCAGGGGGTAGGTTATTAACTTCTGGCTCGGAGTCGGAGTTATCCGGAAAGCCTTCTGCTCGGTGGTCATCCAAGGGGATTGGGTGATCATCGTCCGACTCTTCACTGAGCCATCCCCCATTACCCTGGTTTGGGTAGTACGGTTCGCCAGGAGGGTGGAAGCCAGCCATGGTATCTATGCGAGAAAAGGGGAAAAGAAGGTTAATAGGCGTACTAACCTAAATTACTTATAAGGCGGTCGTCACGAGTGGGACCAATACTTGCATAATGCATACTAATTACATGTGATTGGGGCAGGATAGTTCGTCGAATGAGTGACCCTAACTCTAAATCCACAACCAAATAAGGAACAGGAAGTAAAGCAAAGATCACAGATTCTAAGTCTATAACGCCCTAGTCACATGTAACCGGAAAGTATCCATTTAGCAACTATTGCTTCATCAGTAACGATCCTTTTTAGTTCTCACAGATGTAGGTTTTTAGAGGTACAGAATACTCCTATAGTATTCTAATGTTAGCGTTATTGTGGTAGTGTTGGTAAGTTTTAGACTTGTTGCAATACCGCAACCAAACTTAGGCACATGCTAGTCACTCCCAGGAAAACGTAGTTGATCAGGCTACATCCCCCTAAATGTGACTATATGTCTCTAAGCTCAATTGTGTTATCCGACAATCTTAATACTTTTGTTTCGTTCTAGGATGATATTGGCTTCTGTGTTTTATAGTGATGTGTGTATATATACTTAGTTAAATCTTTTAGATACTTAACAGTATATATTCTTGGTCAGAGTGTTTTAGTCCCGAAGTGTTTATAGTTCGTATATCTTTTATAGGTTGATATACTTGATTCACTATAAACAATGCTCTGATACCAATCTGTCACACCCCAAAACCGATAACGGCGGAATACGTTTCGGGGTGGATGACGTAGTGTACAGTATCATCACAATTGTATAATAGTAAAAGCAAGAAACATACAACCATTTCATTTATATAGTAAGTGTATTTACAAGTGTGTTTTGTAATGTTTGACAAACACCAAAAGTAAACAAAAATAAGAGATGGGTCTTGTATCCTCCATCTTCTCCAAAAACTGCTGCTGTACCTGTCTATCTTTGACCTGAAGATACAAGTTATTTTGAAAAGAATATCAGCATAAAGCTGGTGAGTTCATAAGAGTTTTAGTGTGAGTACTTGTATAAAAAGCATTAGAGTCATTATTGTGAAAATTGAAGTTTGAAATCATAAATAGTGGTGAAACCTAGAAAATCCCATATTTTCCAGAACATTAAGTAATGTAATATAGTGAGTTATTCTTAGAGTATGTAATAGTGGTGCAGCATCCTTTAGTATTAGATACTTATTTACTTCGGGATATTACTTCATCTTTCTTTTAGTATTTTAGTGCGGTTATAGTGTCTTTCTAGTATATTCCCAATAGTGTGAGTAATAGCGAACCCCCATGACCTTCCCAGTCATGCATAGTGTAGTAGAGTAAAAGCATCCCTGGGCCTGAGCGGCTCGGACTGAAGTTATCAGTCGGGATGTAATAGCGTCTGCCCCGTATAGATCTATACATATAGTGTCGTCTTCCTGTCGGAAAACTTCGGGCATAGTGAATAGCGTATAGAGTATCCCGTAGTGGATTAGCGAGTTATCTCATGGTTAGTGCATTCTCTTGTATTATAGTGCAGTAATCTTTCGTATAACTTGTATTGTATTCTCTTATTAGTGTACTGCTTCATAGTATAGAGAATTATAGTGGTGTAGAGTAATAGTGGAAACTAGGGATAGAGTCCTTAACTATATCCATTATAGTTAATTTAGTGTATGTGATTCTAGTCGAGTAGTGATTCAGGTAATTAATGAATTAAGAAGTACTCATAATCTGTACTAATATATGAGATATATAATTAAGAAATCAATGACAGTCGGATGGATAACTACTACCCTAAGTCCACAATCAAACAAGAAACAGGAAATAAGGCGAGTTATCGGTCCTAAGTCTTTCAAATCTTACTTATATAAATATATCAGCATGATTACATTCTTATAAAGAGTTTTATTTAACAAAAGTATTGTACGAAAGGAACATTTAAAACTTGTTTGTTAATCCAAGATAGTTTTGAAAACAATTGATTTATTTATAAAGCATAGTGATAAATCACATGTGATTTGAACTACAGATTGGGAATCACATGTGATTAACTCTGAAATCTGAAAAATAGTTTTGTATAACTTTTCATAAACATGTATATTCAACTTTTATCTCCCCCCTAAAACATATAAACATTTGAAAGGTTCATTAAGGGGTATGAACTCACCTGAAATCGCGGAAATCGGGTAAATCGGGTAAAAGTGTCGATTGAGCGTTTGGTACCCAATAACCTCTTGAGCACCTCCTAGGACCCTAATGTCATATGAAATATGTATTTTAAAAGAAGTTAATCATCTTGTGCTTTTCATTATAGTATTGGGACATTCTAGCATCGTTTTCGGGGTTTTAAGGCTTAGAAGGGGTTCCCGGGAGTGGTACAAAGTCATGAATGATTTACGGGAGGGTCCACGAGCTCACTCCCTTGGAGTTTATGGCCCAAAGGCCATCCTTTGGGAGTTTACGGCCGTAAACCCCCTAGGTTTGGCCGTAAACTCTTGTGGCACTCCAAAGTGTATGTTTAAGGTCTTATTTCACTTTCTTGATTTAGTGGTATGTGTCTTGGACTATTTTAAGGGATTAAACATCATAATTTGTGACATTTTTGGGGATTTTACGGCCAAGGCTTGTTCTTGGGCCGTAAACTCTTGTAAACCCTTCAAGATGTATGTTTTGTTGGTACAACAAAGTCTCATACACCTTAGATAAATCCTAGAAGGCCCTATAGTGAGTTTGGGACAATTTGGCATACATTTTTGGGGAGTTTACGGCCCAAGAACACCCTTGGCCGTAAACTCTTCATTTTGTGTCCAAATGTGAAGTTTAATGGTACAACACACTTCCAAAGGCCTTAGCTAAAATCCTAACATGCATTTGACGGGTTTTGGGACTTGTTTGACATAAAAATATGGGTGTTTACGGCCCAAGCTTAGCCTTGACCGTAAACTCCTCTTTTTTCCATCAAATGATGTTGTTTGATGCATTTAAGCCTTCCTTGTTGTCAACTCTAAATTGCCAAACGCCCTAGTTGAGTTTTTGGGACATTAAACAAGTGTTTTTGGGGTGTTTGAGGTGTTTATGGCCTAAGCACATGCTTGGGCCGTAAACTCCTTTTTAGGCTCTAATTCCTTGTGTTTTAGTGTCCAAAGTCCCCTAGGTTTGTGCCTTAACTAGTCCATAAGCTTAAAGGAAGGAAAAACAAAGTCTTTGGCATGAATTTGGGGGTTTACGGCCTAAGGAGCTTCCTAGGCCGTAAACTCCTTTATTGTCCTTGATTCTCATGATTTTGGACTCTAAAAGCAGTAAAGTATGATTAGATTAAGTTAGGGGATGAATCCTTACGTTTGGAAGTCGGAAATTCACGGATTTGGAGTCGATTTCGGGTCTAGAGAGAGAAAGTAGTGAGAGAGAGGTGTAATTGTGGTAAAAGAGTCCAATTGAAGTGTTCAAGTGTTTTTATATGTCTCGGGTATTGTACCCGATACACGGCTACCCGATGCTAAAGTTTAACGGGGTTAAAACTTTTTACCCGGGTGAAGTGGTTGTAACGGTAATACAACTCTATTAGATTAAACTAGATCAACACGTATGAGTTATATTACTTATAATGCTATTAGGACATGCATATAATTAGATATTCGGATATTAACGATTCCAAATATTACATAAAATAACGTACGTTAACGTATTCCGTTAGTGAAAATGGGATTTGTAACGGGAATAGATTTAGGGTTGTCACACATAATCACTTATGATTGCTAAAGACATACCCTTATTATTTTTAACCTTTGAATTTTTAACTGAAATTGCATATAACTAATAAACTACGATATCAAATCACACAGTCACTAATGATTATAAAAACCTACATTTATCATTACTATTTACTAATTATTATAAACAAAACATATAAAATCATTTATGATTAGAACTAAAAATAATCATACAACTAAATCTAATGTTCACTAAACTGAAAAAATCACAAAATCAGTTATGATTACAAAAAATACCTTTAAAATTTATTCTCTTCAAAATCTTCTCTTTAACTTTTCCAGAAAGATCTTCATATTAACATTTGATACATAGAAATACATAAACACAAAATTTTATAATCAGTTATGAATAAAAAACTAAACTATTGTTTTAAATCACAAAATCACTAACGATTATAAACACATACATTCATCATTACTATTTACTAATGATTATAAACAAACGTATAAAATCACTTATGATTAGAATTAGAAATAAACGTATAACTAAATGTTATGTTCAATAGTAACAACCCAAAATTTCCATTCTGTGCGAACTTTATAAGTCAATAGAAGTTATAACAGTCACAGTAAATTTTCATACTTTTATGTATAAGTTTGAGTATTTCAGGATTTAACACTTAAGGAGATATCAGGAGAGTGGATGCACTAGGGTTTTGTGCAACACTGTTATTCCAACACCCTATTATATTAGAGATCATTTTGGGAATAAAATATTTTCTGCCAAAAATCTCAAGACTATAAATAGAATTCTGAACCAATTTCATTCATTATTTACATTTACAACTAGAGAAAAGCCATTTTCTCTCTCATGGATCTTCGGGTTTTTATCCCAAATCGTGAGTACCTCTCTATAGTAGTGTTATATAGCTTAAAATATGTTCATAACATAGATTACATAGCTAAATAACTAGATTTAGGAGTTTACTCCCCAAGGTGTTCTTGGGCGGTAAACTCCCGAAACAATGCCTAGACCTTCCCTTGTGTTGTGCTACTACCGTAGACTCATATATATGTTTGTTTGGGACAAGAAAACAACCAAGAAACACAAAAACATGGGTGTTCACGGCCCAAGATGATCTTGGACCGTGAACTCCAATAACTTGGATCAAAGGGTGGTTTTAAGGCACCTAAAGCGTTAGACAATTACTGGGAATTGTTTCCACTTAAATCAAGGACCAAAACACATCAAAAACACCCCTCAAAATGAGTTCACGGCCCTAATGAGGTTCTTGGGCCGTGAACATCAAACAAAGGCACCAAAGTGTGCCTAAGGCCTTCACATGCTTGGGATAAAAGTCTAAGACCTATACCACATGTGCAAGAGACTTGAAAGCATCAAAAACATCATTCCAATGGAGTTTACAGCAGTAAACTCCAAAGGAATTGTCCTTGGGGCCGTTAACTCCTCAAAGGAGTGTTTCTATGCCATAAACCATTCCAAGAATTAAACCACCAAGTTGGAATAATTCTAGGGATCATTTAACACCTCAAAACAACCAAGGACATTAAGTCTTGGAGTTTACGGCCGTAAAATCAAGAGTTTACAATCATAAACTCCATGTGTGAGGTTATATGGAGAGTAAACTCAAATATAGGGTCCTTTGGAACCCTAAACCCAAGTGCTTTGTCCCACAATAGCTTAGATGCAATCCTTAGGGCTTATAACACTTATATAAAGTGTTTACTATGTTCTAGGATGTCTTAACATTATCAATTAGTAGTTTAAGACTAATTGGATACATATATGTGCTATTATATGTTAACTAGGGTTATAAAGTGTGTTTAAGACTTCACTTGTCACCTAGCGATCCTACATCTTCAGTTCATCCAAACCACTCACTACAGGTGAGTTCATACCCCTTAACCAATGATTTAAATGTTTTTAAATTCTTTATAGGGGGGGGGGGGAATACAAGTTAAATACTTATAGTTATTACATCAATCACATGTGATTAATAACTATAAGGCCAATGATTTCTTACCGTTCAAACTGTTTATCAAACCGTATTGTTTCAAATTGTTTTAAAAACTCTTTTACTTATCAAATACTTTTACTTAAACTATTTAATACTTATTATCAATTGCATGTCTATGTATGTATACTTATATAACGAATGTTTTAAGGGCTTAGGAAGGACTGCCTGCCATATTTCCTTTTCGCGCTTGAGATGTGGTCTGGTGGGATATCGGGTATCCGTCCGAAGGTCATTTAAAAATTAATTATATATCATGTGTACATATGTAGTCATAAAGGTCCTTTCAGTTCATTCAGTACCCTTGGGTAGCAAGGTTATACTTCCAAGTTCATACGTACCAGTTACATCATTAGTAAGTTACCATAGGGGTAGCACAGGAGAATACTAATACTATAACTAGAACAAAGAAACATACAATGAGTCAGTTCATTCATGATTCAGTTCGAGTAGTACACACAGTACATTACTATATATGCTAGATAGAGAGAACGTACATTACAACTAGCACACGCAGAACATTTCAGTACTCACAGGCTACATAGAGGAAGATTACACTTTCAGTTAGCACATTTATTACATATACGTTTATGCAGTTATGTGAACCATTGAGCGGGTCATGGCACTTCCTGCCACGACCGTTCTTGTATCCCGAATCTCCTTAATTGGAGAGTGTATGAGTTTTCGTATATATCTATACTGGATTGACTATCCTACACCTTGTTGCGTGCTACAATGGGACTTGCAAGTCTACGGGTGCCAAATGTCATTTCTTACGGTGTCTTACATCGTCGTTTTACTAGATTCGGTAGCAGGATACAGGTCGATCACATGTTATTTGAAAACACCTTTTGTATTAAAGTAGTTAGTACCACGGTAGTCACTTATTACAAATACTACGGTACGATAATATTTTTCCATTACATTCACTTCGTGAATATTCACACGATGCACGGTAATGTAGTAACTATATTTTGGGTTAATGATAGTAAAAATTTGGGAAACACGCACACTCTAACAAGAGACATATACACGAACACGAGATGCCTTGGTAGAAGGCTACAGTTAGTAGAAAACATAGGGTTTTCTAGGAGAGTTCAAACATTATACAAAACATTTTACAGAAACAACTTTCAAACGTTTTCATACAAACTCAGAAATTAATATACTTATGATCTCACCAGCATTAAGCTGATACTCGCTTTCAAAATAACTTGTATTCTCAGGTCACCACTAGACAGGTACAGGTGCTAGGCTTTTGAGAAGATGGTGTTCGTTCAAGACGCATCTTTTATTTTGATATGTATATTTATGGTGTCTATAACTTTGACAGAACACACCTGTATGAAATTATAATATTAATGCAATGGATGATGTTGTTGCTTGTTTACTACAATTCATTGTTGTGATACTGTACATGACGTCCCACAATAGCTTAGATGCAATCCTTAGGGCTTATAACACTTATATAAAGTGTTTATTATGTTCTAGGATGTGTTAAAATTATCAATTAGTAGTTTAAGACTAATTGGATACATATATGTGGTATTATATGTTAACTAGGGTTATAAAGTGTGTATAAGACTTCACTTGTCACTTAGCGATCCTACATCTTCAGTTCATCCAAACCACTCACTACAGGTGAGTTCATACCCCTTAACCAATGATTTAAATGTTTTTAAATGTTTTATGGGGGGGGGGGGGAATACAAGTTAAATACTTATAGTAATTACATCAATCACATGTGATGAATAACTATAAAACCAATGATTTCTTACCGTTCAAACTGTTTATCAAACCGCATTGTTTCAAACTGTTTTACAAACTCTTTTACTTATCAAATACTTTTACTTAAACTCTTTAATAATTATTATCAATTGCATGTCTATGTATGTATATTTATATAACAAATGTTTAAAGGGCTTAGGAAGGACTTCCCGCCCTATTTCCTTTTCGCGCTTGAGATGTGGTCTGGTGGGATATCAGGTATCCTTACGAAGGTCATTTAAAAATTAATTATATATGATGTGTACATATGTAGTCATAAAGGTCCTTCCAGTTCATTCAGAACCCTTGGGTAGCAAGGGTATACTTCCAAGTTCATACGTACCAGTTACATCATTAGTAAGTTACCATAGGGTTAGCACAGGAGAATACTAATACTATAACTAGAACAAAGAAACATACGATGAGTCAGTTCATTCATGATTCAGTTCGAGTAGTACACACAGTACATTACTATACATGCTAGATAGAGAGAACGTACATTACAGCTAGCACACGCAGAACATTTCAGTACACACAGGCTAGATAGAGGAAGATTACACTTTCAGTTAGCACATTTATTACATATACGTTTATGCAGTTATGTGAACCATTGAGCGGGTCATGGCACTTCCTGCCACGACCGTTCTTGTCTCCCGAATCTCCTTAATTAGAGAGTGTATGAGCTTGTGTATAGATCTATACTAGATTAACTATCCTACACCTTGCTGATCGCTACAGTGGGACTTGCAAGTCTACGGGTGCCAAATATCATTTTTAATGGCGTCCTACATCATCGTTTTACTAGAGTCGGTAGCAGGATACAGGTCGATCACATGTTATTTGAAAACACCTTTTTTTATATTAAGGTAGTTAGTACCACGGTAGTCACTTATTACAAATACTACGGTACAATAATATTTTCCCATTACATTCACTTCGTGAATATTCACATGATGCACGGTAATGTAGTAACTATATTTTTGGTTAATGATAGTCAGAATTTGGGAAACACGCATACTATAACAAGAGATATATACACGAACACGAGATGCCTTGGTAGAAGGCTACAGTTAGTAGAAAACATAGGGTTTTCTAGGAGAGTTCAAACATTATACAAAACATTGTACAAAAATTTTTACAATAACAACTTTCAAACGTTTTCATACAAACTCAGAAATTAATATACTTATGATCTCACCAGAATTAAGCTGATACTCACTTTCAAAATAACTTGTATTCTCAGGTCACCACTAGACTGGTACAGGTGTCAGGCTTTTGAGAAGATGGTGTTCGTTCAAGACTCATCTTTTATTTTGATATGTATATTTTTGGTGTCTATAACTTTGACAGAACACACCTGTATGAAATTATAATATTAATGCAATGGATGATGTTGTTGCTTGTTTACTACTATTCATTGTTGTGATACTATACATGACGTCCTCTACCCCAGAATGTTTCCGGAATTCATGGTTTTGGGGTGTGACAGATTGGTATCAGAGCATTGTTTATAGTGAATTGAGTATATCAACCCATAATTGATATACTAACTATAAATACATTAGGATTAAAATACTCTGACCAAGAGTTTATAATTATAAATAATAAAATATTTAATTAAGTATACAAGTCTGCATTCATACTAAAATCAGTGTCACTAGGACAGTACAAAAGAATTACGATTGTTGAACAACGCAGGTAGACTTAGAGACATATAGTCAAAACTGGGAAGATATAGCCTGATCAACTATATTATCCGAGAGTTGACTAGCATGTGCCGAAGTGTAGTTGAGTAGTTGCAAAAAGTCTAAAATCTTACCAACAACCCTACAATGAGAACACTAGAACATAACATTAAACTTAAAATACTATAGGATTATTTTATATTACAGTTAGTTACTTATGTGCTAGATTCTTATACCTCCCTTCTCGCGTAGATTTAATGGCTGGATTCCACATTACCGGAGACCCGTACTTTCCACCCAATGGAAATGTTGGATGGCTTGAGGCAGAGTCTGATGATGAGCATCAAATCCCTTTGGATGATCATCAAGCAGAAGGCTTCTCGGATGGATCTGACTCTGAGCCCGAAGTCAATAACCTACCTCAAGTAGGTCAAGCTCCGAATAACAACCCCTGACCAGTATTGCAAGGACCCACTCCTTTGTGGGCAACAAACTTGAATACATGGAGCCATGAACAGGGTCAACCCATTACCTAAAATAGGGACAAAAGTTTCTACAACCTCACTAATGGAGGTTCTGCTGACAAAGTCTTACCCATCATGGTTCGTAGGATTTCTTGGAACACGATACTGGGTCAATCATCTGTCAATCGAATCTTGGTGATTGATGCCAACACCGGTGTTAACACTGTCCGCATTCACCAACTAGAGTCTGCTCATGAAAGGATTCTGGTCCAGAATGCAGCTCTTCAGAGGGAACTCACTGAAACACGAGCTGAAGTCAGAGAACTTCGAGATCAGCAAGCAAGGGCTGATAGGCGTATGAGGGACCTAGAACACCTTCTGTCAGGATCAAGGACTCACTCTGGTAGTTCTCGTCGCTGATAGATCCTTATCAACTTCTCTATTTGGATATAACCTAGTTATGTAAAACATTGGTCTATTTTCCTATCTTGTAAATCATAGGCGTGTTAGGTCTTTGTTAGGTTGTAATTCTATCAAAATTTTCCTATTTTGGTTGATGTAAGGCCTATTATTGTAGGCTGTTTTTACCGAACTTTTTACATCAGTAATACCAGTAATATTGACAGGTACCTAATCATATGGGAATTATTATCCAAATATAACCATCTATTAGATTAGATCTTCATTCAATCGTATTGTTGGACTATGGGGAGTTAGTCCATCAGTCATTCTCATCAGTTCTTCCATTAAATTCTTATCAATGCTTTCATCTTCATAAACTTATAGATCAAAGATGCCACCTCGCAGAAATCGAAGGTGAAACCCAAATAACGAAACACCACCTCCTCCACCTCCACAACCACCTACTCCTCAGTTCGACACGATAGCTCTAAATGTTGCCGTAGCTGCGGCTGTGGCTTCCGCCATGGCCCAATATCATTCATCTGGTTCCACTGGAGGAGGAACCCATGTTCAGTCGGTTCAGGTTGAAGCTCCTGTGCGCTCGAGAGAATGCTCCTATAAGGACTTCACGAACTGCAAGCCATTATCCTTCAATGGGACTGGTGGATTCATTTCCCTCTCGCAATGGTTTGAGAAAACCGAATCGGTTTTCGAAATCTGCTCTTGTTCCAAGGATAGCAAGGTGAAGTATGCTGCTTGCACCTTCGAAAATAAACCCCTAACATGGTGGAATAACCATGTAAAGTCACTATCTCTAATAGTGGCAAATGATATGGGTTGGGGATCTTTAAAAGACCTCATGATTGAAGAATACTGCCCGAGGGGCGAGATCCAAAAGCTGGAAGAAGAACTGTGGGGCCTAACCATGAAGGGCTCCAACGTAGTCCCCTACACCGCCAGATTCTGCGAACTGGTGGCCCTCTATCCCAACATGATTCCTTCAGAGGTAAAGAAGATTGAAAGATACATATGGGGACTGGTGCCCCCATACCAGGGAAATGTCTTGGCATCACACCCCACTACATTTGATAGTGCCAAGAAATTGGCACAGCGACTCATAGACCATGGGGTTCGTACCCCAGCCGCAGCAACTACCCTGGCCATCTCAAAACCTACAAGAACCGCTGATTCCAAGCAGAAGTTTTGGGATGATAAGAAGAAGGCAAAGGCTGCCAAGAAGAGGCATGTTGTGGCAGTACATGCTGCGATAACACCTACCACTACTGGTCCGATAAAGCAGTATGCTGGAAGTTTGCCTAAGTGCAACAAGTTCAACTTCCATCACGACGACGCCTGGCAGGTGATGCAATGTCTAAACTGTTGGATTAGTGTCTAAGTTCATAACTATTTTGGTAAGTACTTGACCCGATGGTGCATGGTCCTTTTGGGTTGCCTTCACCAAAGCAACTTGATAGGATGAATTATGGAGAGAAAGAATTAATTATGATTTATTAATATATTATGAGAATAATATATTAAAGGAGAAATCATATTGGTTAATTAATATTAGTCAATAATTAATTAAGAATTAATTTTGTGGCTAAAAGACATTAATTAAACTTAAGGGACTAGAACTGTCAATTGTATGATAGTTGGATATTGGGCTAATGACTCCATATTAGAGGGATGGTCGAATTCTATGGGAAAACCCATTAGAAATCGTCCAAGGCATATAAGAAGGGAGTCCTTGGGTTGCTTAGGGCCTAAGCAGTCAAATTAGGGTTTCCTTGTTAGATAACCCTAATAGCCTCACTATTTAAGGATCCCTAGAGCACCAAAGACGTGGCTAAGAGTTTCGTTAAGGTTTCCACACGTTTTTGGGTGCCTCCCCTCTTATCATTCTTCATCCTCTTCCTCTTGGTGTTTGTGAGCCATTAGAGGAGTGACATTTGTGACTCTAAACTTTCTAAAGCCATTACAAGGAGGACTTGAGTTGTTGTTACTATATGACAACAAAAGGTATGTTCTAAACTTCTTGGTGAATTTCAAAAATAGTATGACTCATTATGGTTTTATTATGTGTTCATAATGTGTGTAACTAATAGTGAAAACATATATCCAATTCTAGGGTTGCATGCACACATAGGATTGTTTGTACAAAACTCATAAGTGGTATCAGAGCCAATGGTTTTTGTTTTCAATTAGCTTTTATTCAAATGTATGAACTAGTCATATTAGGGTTTTTGGCTAATAAACCCTGAAGGCTAGGTAATTTTTGCAATTAGGGTTGCAAAACCCTAGTTGGTGAATTTTGCTAGGGTTTCCCAAACCCTTTCCTTAGCCACCAAGATTTTGAAATCTAGGGTTATCCAACCCTTGGATTTCGAAATTACCTCCTTCCCCAAGGTTAGATGCTAAATTTTAGGGATTTGGATTATCTCATATCTTGTAATTATCCTTTATTAGTTAAGTATGGTAATTAAAGATTTTGGGATATCTCATCCTTTATTTTCGAAATCTATGTAGAAGTTTAAGCGATTAGGATATCTTAAATGTATAAATGGTAATTATCCTCATGATTTAGATAATCCCTTATGATTTAATAATTAAAATTAATAGTCTAATTCAAGATAATTATTAAATCAAGAGTTAATATTTAAAATTTTAATTTAAATGTCTTAAATTAGAAAATTTTAAGTGAGATTAAAACCTAATTGTTTTGAAGAGTTTCAAAACTTGCCCTCAAGTTTTGGAATTTAAATTGTTGATTAAAAGTTAATTTTGAAAGTCTAAATTCCAAAACCGTAATTTTGAAAGGTTCAAATTACACCCTTATGGTTTTATTAAATTAATTAAGCGTATAATTAAAAGAAAGCTAATAAATCCATAATGATTTTGGTTAATTAAAAATATAATTTAAACCACCTAGTATTTTAAAAGTGTAAAATACACCCTTATACTATGTATAACATTAAAAGTTTAATATTATATATGTATAACTAAAATGCTAGTCTTACCGTTAGTAGGAATCATTCACGAAGCCGATCTGTAAGGGGGGTATAAGGTTATGGCCTATAATATGGCCGTTTAATGGGTATCCACGCTTACCCACCGCTTCCTTGATTGGTGGAGGGTCGTTAGCCAAACGGGTAGGATAGGGCAAACCCTTTCCATTAAAAGTATAATGAAGTATAAAGTAACTAAAAGTTTTACAAAATTCCCAATCTTAGTTACCTTAGGCAAAAGTGAGTTGATGCAATTCCATGAAATTACACTTTTTGCCCTTGCGAAGACGTTAGTGGAGCGTGTGTGGTTAACCGGCACACTAAATGGTTCTAAGCAAAGGTAGCAAAGGGTGACTCAATGTTTGTCATAGTTTGGTGGAGCGTGTGTGGTTAACCGGCACATCGAAAAGGTGACTGTAACATGTGGGGGCACCATGTAAGTTTGCATGGTTATTCACACCCGCTTTGTGATCCTCGGTATCCCAGTCACAAACTACAGGGGCATATCGAGATTTAAACATGCCATTGAAAAGTTCAATGAATCTCAAAGGATCTAGGAGTTTTCAAATATTTAAAACTTAAATTTCTTTTTCGTTTTTCATGGTGGAAATTGGTAAATCGTCATTTACCTACCTTCAAATATTCTGCAACTGGATTACGGCATCCCTTTTCTAGGTTGTAGCGTATTGTGTTGGATCCTAGCCTTAATATCTCATTTGGGTGGTTTATTAAGGACTCAATCAACAAACTTGAATTTGGTTTCTCCCGTTTTGTAGATGTCAAAGTATGACAACTATGGTATTCCCAAATCCCGTGGAACAAGCTTTCTACATGAAGATGATGTTCCATGATTTGATCGAGGAACAAGAGATCATGCTTCACTTCCTCCACCTCCTCCAATTATTCTCCTTAACCCACAACTTCGAAGGCTTGAAAAGTTCAAGCTCACTCAAGCCCTTTTGGCAAGTAAACATGGGAAACTTGTGTGTGTACATGTCTTAGAGATGAAGTCACACATTGAAAGGTTAAGGATGTTGGGTGTCGAGATTTCAGGTAAGTTAGCTATTGACTGGGTTCTTCAGTCGCTTCCTAAATCATATAATGTGTTCATTAGAGAGTACTATATGATGGATCATGACGTGACCCTCATTGATTTGACCTATTTGCTTATAGCTGCTGAATCAGAAATGATTTGGTGAGCTGGTCGCGCAAATGTGTTTGGCAAATCAAACTCCCAAACTTCAATAGATATTGAAAACGGTGACATTGGAGATCCGGAAAAGGTAGATTCTGAGCTAGTCCCATGTGCCATTCCAAGGGACTCCATTTTCTTTTATTTCCAAAAGAAGTGGCATTGGAGACGAAGCTGCCCTATTTACCTAAGAGATCTAAGAGATGGAAGAGTCCAACTGTATGGCTCTGCTTTAGGTAAATTCCATTAACTAACTCTTTTAAGTTCCTATTATAGATTCTTAATACATGATGCGATAAGATTACATTTGATGTTTTGTAGAATCGAAGAAAAGAGAGGAAACTTAAGGGAAGAAGTAAGCGGAATCTAATCGTGAAGAAATGGATTTCGATCTCATTACTTGAAGATTAGATTCTTGAGCTACTACTTAGAGTTAGAATAAGAGTGCTAAGAAATATTTATTAGCATAGTTTTTCTATGAATTGCATTGTAAGGACAAATTCTTCCGCAATAAAATAAAATTTTGATTTTATATTATTTATTTATCCTTGCGATGGCGTGTATGAAAAATTAATGTTTTGAATGTTTCTATTATTAGCAATAATGGATTTGAATCTTAATTATGTGGAAATGTCAAGAATTTACCAAATAGGGAGAGTTTCTCATCACCCAAGTTTTAATTGGGTAGAAACTTGGAATCATGCAACTTGGTTGCATGATGAATGAGAAATTTAGTATTTGGAAATTAGACTAATTCGTTGACAAAGTGTCAAGTGAAGGTCTAGGAGATCGAGTACACAAAGTTGTGTGTTGATCAAGTCCACCACAAGAGTAACAAATATATTCGTCATGATTTACTAAAGGTTTAGTAAATATGGTTATACTTGTAAGATTAAGTGTAATTATGAATTGATTGAAAGAGTTTAAATCAATAGCAGAACGAATAAGAAGAATCAAGTAGGCAGAAACATAAAAGTTTCTCTATTCTAAGAAGAAGAGAGAGTACCTTTTATTAGGTTTTGTGATAGGTCTTAATAATTAAGAACCATATCTCAATTGATCCTCTAAGTGAGTCTTAGTACAATTGTATGTTTGATAAGAGGAGTCAAGAATTGAAGAAATGGTTAAATCAAGAAGTCAATCATACTTCGTTCCAAAAAACGTGTTAGAGCTAAGATTGTGACATTGAGTGACAAGTCTTAAGAAGGTTTGTAACATTCACCAAATGTGGAAAGTTGTGATGCCTTGGATAAGACAAAGACCAACTAGGACCAATTTTTGTGAAGTGTTTTGTCTTGATAAAAGCTACACTAACTCTTGAATATTTGTTTGTTGAGAAATGTTTGTTGACAAGAGAATCTTATATGTCAAGGAGTCAGTATGAGTCTTAATGGGCTTGAAAGGTTACAAGAACAAATCAAGAATAAACCTTATCGATCACATGACTTGAGGTTTATAACCTATCGTGTTGACGTTATTTTGTTTCTGTGCCATTCCAATTGAGTTAATTATGCATGTGAGTTCTATGAGTTCTCATTTGAACGCATAAAAGGCAAGGACCTTGGTCAATGAAAAGTACATTGATAGGAAAGGGTAAGCTGCTTAACTGATTTGAAGACATTGTGGGCACTCGTGTTACCATAAGGCAAGAAATCAAGATTAAGAGTTCTGTCCATATGACTTTGGATTTGTCGCAAACTTTGGTTTTGACAAATTCACATGGATAGGAACACATACACCATTAAAATCTAAGTGTCATAAGATTCCATCCTTCATGCAAATGACTGTGAGAAAATGCTTTCACTAAGAGAGATTTTAAGAATATAGTGATTGTGAAAATTGCATTCTTAAATTCGATTATGGTTACGGTATCCCTTTCCATGATTCGAATTGTGAGATTTGGAAATTAGTCTAAATTGTTTATACACACATATGAGCTATCTAAGGAAAAGGTGTATAAGCTTAGATAAAGGATTATCAAAGCATTAGGTATTAGAAATATGAACTTAAGAAATTCAATAGTTATTGTTTTTCTGGAAGTTAAGTTGTTTTCTGAATACATGTCAAAGCTAGTGGGAGCATAAGAGTTATGCTTATATGATAATAATCATCATGATATTGGGAGCATAAAAGTTGTGCTTGTACGATTATTATGGCAAGTATTGCAAGTTAACAATATTAATTATAGAAAACAAGAGTTATACTTTGCAAAGTCACAAAGGTTGAAAGGTTGTTTTGCTATAATTAAGGGAGAGAATATTATGCTTCATTTCAAAGCTAAAGGCTTAGGTTGTGGAATGTTAATAATTTTAGTCAAGGATACATAGTGCGTTCTCAAAATTTCGATTATGATTATGACATCCCTCTTCATAGTTCGAATTGTGAGAACGTGACACATTAAATATTATGGCAGAAGATTGATAAAGTATTGTATCTTTATGTAAGACATTATGCATCGTGTACCATACACTTCGGGTATAGGATCGATTGCAAGTGCTATCATATTTAACTATTCTAAAATTTTCCAAATGTCTAGCGCATTTAGAGGGAAAAGGACAAGAATCGGTTTTGACTAAGATAATTAAACAACTATCAAAGGACGATCCAAAGCTCGCTGAGGATTAGTCGCTTGTGAGTAGTTGGAAGTATGTTATTGGATGGAACATATCGACATTATTATGAATAGATAAGATTCTATTAAGAATGAGTTGTCATATGGAAAATATACAAATGTTTCCATATTGGGAGTTGGATATTGAGAATCTATATCTAGATTAGAAACTTTTATGCATGAAAGGATGTTCAAAGGAATGTAGTTTGAGACATTATATCTATAGAATTGTTTCTTATAGAGATTGGCCAAGTCTTAATGACTTTGAGCTATGACTTTACGAAAGAATCATTGCATAAAATGTTAGAATCTAGCATAAGTAACAAGAATTTGATATTCTTACACTTGTGATAGGGATTGGGAGTTGTGAAATGAGTATGATTGGAAATGTGTTCATTTGATCTATTTCATAAAGAAAGGACCACAGGTAAACATTGTGTGCATGCTAAGAGCATGGGACAAGTGTAGTCAAAATTCAAGTAAGAAGTTGATTACCCGAAACAACAAATAATGAGCAATCGATATGGTGGTAAATAAAAGGTGTTTTATTTATACTCAAGGTTTTGGGACCATATAGGATTAGTATTATTCTTGTGTTTCACTTTTGTCACACCCCAAAACCGATAACGGCGGAATACGTTTCGGGGTGGAGGACGTCATGTACAATATCATCACAATTGAATAATAGTAAAAACAAGAAACATACAACCATTTCATTTACATAGTGAGTTTAATTACAAGTGTGTTTTTGTAATGTTCAAAAAACACCAAAAGTAATACAAAAATAAGAGATGGATCTTGTATGCTCCACCTTCTCCAAAATGCTGCACTTGAACCTGTCTATCTTTGACCTGAGGATACAAGTTATTTTCAAAACGAATATCAGCATGACGCTGGTGAGTTCATAAGAGTTTAGTGTGAGTTTTGTATACATGCATTAGAACTGATAGTATGAAAAGTTGCAATTTACATTCATAAGTAATAGAAAACCCTAGAAAATCCTATATTTTCCAGAGAATACATTGTAAGTGAAAAACCTTAAGGAAACAAGAAATCTTCATTTGTGAAAAACCATTTATTGTAAAAGTATATCATTGGATCTCCAATAAGTAATTTAATAAGATAGGATATACCTGTAGTAGTGATAGAGGTGCAAACTCTCCTTAGTGATAGATACTTATTTACTTCAGGAATGTTAAATTAGACTTTAGTTTAGTATTTTAGTGTGGATATAGTGTATTCCTTGTATGTTACCGATAGTGTGAGCAATAGAGAACCCCATGACCTTCCCGGTCATACACAGTATAGTGAAGTAGTGGCATCCCTGGGCCTGCACGGCTCCAACTGAAATTAACAGTCGGGATGTACTAGTGTCTGCCCCGTATAGATCTATACATGTAGTGTCGTCTTTCGGTCGGAAAAACTCTGGGCATAGTATGTAGCGAATAGAGTATCTCGTAGTGAGTTAGTGTGTATTCTTATGTTTAGTGCCTTTTCTTGTATTATAGTGTGGTAGTCTTTTGTATAGCTCGTAGTGTGTTCTCTTACTAATGTATCGTCTTGTAATAGTGTGTATTATAGTGTGTAGAGTAGTAGTGATAGCGAGTCGTAATGGCCTTAACTATACCTATTATAGTTAACTTAGTGTGTATAGTTCTTACCAATTTAGTGGTTTAAACATCGTATGAAATGAAAATGTTCGTATCCAACACTAATATACATGATATATAGCTAAGAAATTAACGACAGTCGGACGGATAACAACTACCTTAAGCCCACAATCAAACAAGAACAGGGAATAAGGCGAGCTATCGGTCCTAAGTCCTTCAAGTCTTACTTATATAAATATATTAGTGTGGTTACTTTTTATAAGGAAATTTATTTAGGAAAAATCTCATCTAAAGGGAACATTTAAAAAAAGTTGTCTATTTATTGAAAATAGTTTTGAAAACGAAAAATCCTTTTATAAGGCATAGTGATAAATCACATGTGATTCGAACTACGGATAGTAAATCGCATGTGATTAATTTCCATAAACATGTATAATTGACTTGTATCCCCCCCCTAAAACATATAAAAACAATTGAAAGGTTCATTAAAGGGGTATGAACTCACCTGTAGTGAGTGGTTCTGATGAAAAAGTTGGATTTGATGCTAGGTGTCAAGTGGTGACTTGAGTACACACGCGAAGCCTATTTAGCATATATTGGCACATGTATGGATATAATTAGTGTTATGAACAACTAATTGATGATTTTGGGACCATCATAGGGACTAGTAAACACTTATAATGAAGTGTTATAATCATATATGATTGTATGAGGGTTTATAAGGCTATACAAGAGGGTGTATGGCCAAAATACACACTATATGTGTGTGTGCGGCTAGGTCTGCGGCCTAGTGTGCTGCCAGCACTTGTGTGCGGCCAGATGGTGTTCTTGGTACCATTTTATGAAGACCTTCAAGGAGAATGGATGATACTTGAGAGGATCTCGTGTTCTATGCTTGAAGAAATGAAGGAAGTGTTCAAAAATGATTTATGTGTGGCATATATAGGTGGAGTGTGCGGTTCGGAAAGGTGTGAGGCCACAAACAAGAGTGTGTGGCTGCACACTCCATGTGTGCGGTCGCACAGTCCATGCGTTGGAGTGTTTAGCCCAATTTTGATTCCTACGCTTCGAGTTATCCCTTTTTAACACTGCTACTTTGATTATATCACATTTAGAATGCTTCATTAGACTTTAAAGGGTACTACCATATAGAAAAATAAGTCTAATATTTCAAAGAATTGAAGAGTGCATGCGAGAAGTTTTTCGGGTTGCCACATCATCCCCCTGTTAAGGGAATTTTGTCCCGAAATTTGAGTTTAAGTTACTGGATTATTACAAATAACTAAGTAAAAAGATGAGGATATTTCAGTTTTATCTGATCCTCGCGTTCCCAAGTGAATCCCGGCCCGCTCTTGGCGTTCCAGCGAACCTTCACAATCTGGATACAGATTTGCTTCGTCTGCTTGACCTCACGGTCCATGACTTCTACGGGTTCTTCCATGAAGTTGAGGCTCTCGTTGATCTCGATCTCGTCGAGTGGAATCACGAGAGTCTCGTCGGATAGGCATTTCTTCAAGTTTGAGACGTGGAAGGTAGGATGTATGTTACTTAGCTCGTGGGGGTAAGTTAAGTTTGTAAGCTACGGGGCCGATTCTGGCGAGAATCTCGAAAGGCCCTATGTAGCTTGAGTTCAGCTTTCCACGCTTTTCGAAGCGTATCATGCCCTTCCAGGGCGAGACCTTCAAAAGAACTCGGTCTCCCACCTGGAATTCCAAGGGTTTTCTTCGTTTGTCGGCGTAGCTTTTCTGTCGATCCCTAGCGGCTTTTAATCGTTCACGAATCTGTACAATCTTCTCGGTCGTTTCTCGAATGATCTCCAGACCAGTGAGAGCGCTGTCAGGAACTCGTCCTTTAGCTAACTAAGTGTCACCCACCTCAACCCACCACAGAGGGGATCTGCACTTCCGGCCATAGAAGGCTTCGAATGGAGCTGCCTTGATGCTCGTATGATAACTATTCTTGTAGGAAAACTCCACAAGAGGTAAGTGTGTATCCTATGATTTACCAAAGTCGATCACGCAAGCTCACAGCATATCTTCTAGAGTTTGGATCGTCCTCTCACTTTGTCCGTCAGTCTGCGGATGCTAGGCTGTACTCATATCCAGCCTCGTCCCTAATCCCTTTTGTAGTGATTGCCAAAACCTTGAGGTAAACCTACTATCTCTATCTGAGATAATAGATATAGGAACACCATGCAGCCGTACTATTTCCTTAATGTATGTTCTTGTGAGTTTCTCCATCTTGTCTGTTTCCTTGATGGGTAGGAAGTGTGCAGACTTGGTCAATCAGTCTACAATGACCCAAATGGTATCCAAGCCACCCGCTGTCTTGGGTAGTTTGGTTATAAAGTCCATTGTAATCTGCTCCCACTTCCATTCCGGTATCTCTGGTTGTTGGAGGAGTCCTGATGGCTTTTGATATTCGACCTTGACCTTCGCGCAAGTTAGGCACTTACTCACAAAGGTAGCGATCTCTGCTTTCATGTTAGGCCACCAGTATAGCTTTTTGAGATCCAAATACATCTTATCTGAACCTGGATGGACGGAGTATCGAGTGTTGTGTGCTTCCTTCATGACCAGATCCGTGAAACCTCCATGGCGCGGAGTCCAGATTCGATCCATGAGATAGTAGGCTCCGTCACCCTTGACCTCCAAACTCTTATCCATTCCGCGCAGGGATTCTCCTGTCACATTCTCAGGCTTCAAGGCCTCAAGCTGAGCCTCCTTGATCTGTGATGACAGATGCGAATGGATAGTCATTGTTAACGATTTGGTTCTTCGACTAGAATGCTCTTTCCTACTCAGGGCATCTGCTACCACGTTGGCTTTTCCCGGGTGATATCGAATTTCACAATCGTAATCGTTAAGTAGCTCTACCCATCGACGTTGTCTCATGTTGACCTCCTTCTGGTTTAGTATGTGTTGGAGGCTCTTGTGATCAGTGTACACCATGCTCTTCGTCCCATACAAGTAGTGTCTCCAGATTTTTAGTGCGAAGACGACCGCTCCTAACTCGAGGTCGTGAGTAGTGTAGTTCACCTCATGCGTCTTTAGCTATCTTGAGGCATAGGCGATGACCTTACCTCGTTACATCAAGACATAACCGAGCCCCTGATTTGATGCATCGCAGTATACAGCAAAATCTTCAACTCCTTCGGGCAGGGATAATACTGGTGCGGTGCATAAGGCTTGTTTCAGTGTCTGACATGCCTTCTCCTGTTTCTCCTCCCAATCGAATGATACAGCCATTTGCGTCAACATGGTGAGAGGCTTCGCAATCCGAGAGAAGTTTTGGATGAACCAGTGGTAGTAGCGTAACAACCCGAAATTCATATCCTTAATTGTAACCCATTTTGCGACTCGTTCCGTTCATCCAATCGCCGTTTCCGATTTCGTTTCCGTTTCCGACCTTTTATTAAGTCGTTAACGTGAATTTTATTTTATGACTTAATAAGTGTCTTAATACCCTTAGAACTTATTCTAACATCTCATATTAATGATCGAAATATTTTCAGAACCAACCATATCGGGTTACGGTAAATTGGCCGGGTGCGACCAAAAGCCTCGTCTAACGCTGGTGTTGGGTAGAATTCCACCATGTCCCGAACTTGGACACTATTTAAAGTGACTCAAGTCTCCATTTTGAAGCTTTTGCTCCATTTTACAACTATCACTCCAACCTCTCTCCTCAAACTAGATTTTAGGGTCAAAATCTCAAGTTTAAGGCTTCAAATCACCAAGGTACCTTCCCTAATTTGTTATGCAACATATTTAGCCCTCAAATTCGAGTTCAAACCATGGGATAGGACCATTTTCATGAGTTTACGGCCCTAGAACAGTCCTAGACCGTAAACTCACATAAAGAGGGTTTTTGGAGCAACAAAACCCTTCCAAACCTCAATTGGACCTTGTATATGGCTAAAGGACTTTATGAAATGGAATTAGAATGCCTCAAACCAAGATTTGAAGCCTTGTATATGAGTTTACGGCCTTGGAAGGTGCCTAGGCCGTAAACACATATTATGAGGGTTTTTAAGCCATTTAACCCTTCCAAAACACAAACAAGACTTAGATATGATTTTTAGAATACTAGAATTGGACTTAGAACACTTCAAACACAAATTTTGAGAGGTTTATACGAGTTTACAGCCAAGGCATGTGATTGGGCCGTAAACTCCTCAAAAAGGGGTATAAATTCATTTCTAAGGTGTTAGAAAGCCATCCAACACCACCAAAAGCCTTGGAATAAATCATAGAATCAACCAAAAATAGTTTAAGGGCTTTAAGCACATCAAAATCCCACATTTGAGAGTTTACGGCCATAGAACATGCCCCATGGCCGTAAACTCCTAAATGGCTGTCAAAAGGTGCCCAAAATTGATTTCTACGCTTGTTAGATTTTTAGAATCACATGTGATTAATTTTGGGACCTTAACAACACTTATTCTAAGAGATATGTGAGTTTACGACCATAGAACCCATGCTTAGGCCGTAAACTCCCTTAAGTGTTGTATTTGATGATTTTAATTCAATCCAAGCCTTAGTTAAAATTATTCCAAGCATTTCCAAGTGTCCATACCCATTTGTGAGCCATTAAACACGATAAACCACCCCTCTATGAGTTTACGGCCGTAAACTCATGGGGGAATGGGTGTTTAGGCCATAAAATCAATTAGGAAGTTTACTATTGGGGAGTAAACTCAAATCCCAAGTCCCACGCTTCAATTCCCGTCCGTAGATGTCACCCGGGTCACTCCAAACACCCGTTTTGAGGTATTTTCGTTCGTTGGAGTGTATCTTCATATCTAATTAGAGATTGTAAATCTAATTAGATATAATTGTATGCCATTTCATTTTACATAGGAGCCTCGCGTGCTATCAGGCCTCGATTCGACGTTTAACATCCGAAATCGACACATATCCGCGTCCGGTGAGTTCATACCCCTACCTTTTTTCAATGGTTTTTCAATGTTTTCAGGGGGGGAATACAAGCAAAAGTACAAGAATAACTTGTACTCAATCACATGATTTTAGTTGAATGGTTTTATAATTGTACAATTTAAGAATTGAAAACCTTTTAAACAAACTGTTTTAACTTGCAGTGTTGTTTGTTTTTAACCCGATTTTCAATTCTTATTATACACTGTTATATTGTGTACTTTTCATTTGATTGTTCACATTTAAACTGATAGAATATATAACCCATTGTAATGTCTGTAATAGAACACTAAGGTTCGAGTATAAAAGACAGACTCGATTAGAAAACATAAAACATCTATATGTCCTTAACAATACACCTAGGCTCGAGTGTGATAGATAAATACCATCATAACACACAAATCACTGTAATGTCCTTAATAATACACCTAGAGTCGAGTGTAAAGGACGGCCATCATTAAATAACACCTAGGCTCGAGTGTAATGTCCTAAATAAAACACCTAGGCTCGAGTGTAAAGGACAGGTGCGTAGAATATAGTCAGTCGTAAATACTACTTTCCTAGTCGAAAAGTAAAGAGTAATCTTAATGATTGGAGACACGTCCTTGTAACACTTCCATGGCACGAGATAGTGGAGGACTAACCCTGTAACCAGAATCTCCGTTCCTAGGAGAGCGTGGCTTGAGTGTATAGATCTATACGGGACTGACAATCCCACACCTGGCTGCTAGGTACAGCCGAACCGAATGGTTCAAGGGTAACAAAAGTCATAAAAAGGATACTGACCATGGTCCGAGTCATATCCAGTCTAAGTATGGTTAAGGACTCGCAATCTAGATTATTAACGTTTCAGACTCATTTACTAGCTTTATGTACGTAGTAAAGCTAATGTACATCTAGGGATGCCAGATACACACAAACAGTTAGGAAAACATGGGGTTTTCCTGGGAAGAACACTGAACATAATCATAACCAGTAAAGACACACACACACACAGTCAGGGAAACATGGGGTTTTCCTAGGGAGAACACTGAACATAAACAAAACCGGTAAAGATATACACACAGTCAGGGAAACATGGGGTTTTCCTGGGAAAGACACCAAACATAGTCAGAAACTAGTAACAGTTCACTCACACACACAGTCTGGAGAATATGGGGTTCTTCCTGAATAACAGTAGTACGAAATTTGAGAAGTGTAATAAGTTAAACAATTGAAATACATTTCACAAGAACAATCATGTTTTAATTAGACATCGTTTACTTTACTTTTGGATTTGGAAACTAACTTTACATAAGAAAATATGGGATTTTCTTGGATAACCATTTTTCAGGAAATCAAAGGAACTCATACATTTTCAGAAAAACTAACCGCTTATGAACTCACCAGCTTTATGCTGATTTTCAAACCGCTTGTATTCTCAGGTCCATGTTAGACAGGTACCCGAAGATCCTTTTGTGTGAAGACGGAGTTCTCAGAAGACTCGTTTTCGTGTTGTTCATATATACTATGTATCACTTGTCTAACTTATGCTTTTGAAACAAATGTAAATCTTTCATATATGTAATGTAATGGTTGATTTACTTTACTTACTATGTACATTGGATTTGATACTCGACATGGAGTTAACCCCGGAAATGTTTCCGCCTTCGGTTTTCGGGGTGTGACAGATTGGTATCAGAGCCCTTGTTTATAGTGAATGAAGTATACCAAACCTTACATGTTATAAAACTATAAACATTAAAGGGCCTAAGTGCTCTGAATTAAAAGTATCTTCAAAACTATAAGTATTTTCAAAAGTATACAAGTATACCGACCCGTCGAAATCCGTAACTACAAGTAGAACAAAACATAAGTAAATGGATGTTGTACACTGCAGTTAAACCTGGGCAGTTATGTAGTCGTGTCTAGGATCAATATAGCCTGTCCAACTATATTCATTCGAGACACGACCAACATGTGCTTGGGAGTGACTGTGGTACGCAACATGCCTAAAACTTACCTAATATCTCAGACAACAAATCGTCGCTGCAGCGAACCATGAAATACTATGGGAGTATTTCTCGAACCAACCTTTCATAGAAAATCCTTGTATACGCGATGTTACTTGAACATCCCTCTAGCGATAAAATGTTCTATCTTGATAACCCTTTCCTGCTTTATCGCTTAGTATGATGTTATATCTGTCTTGATGAGATATCCCCTGTTCCATATCTCTTGATTCAATTCAGAGGATTTATCATCCCCTCTTTCTTGATCTTTTTAGATCAAGATTCCTCCGAGAAAGAGACCCAGCTCGAAGAACAACGGCAATCCTCCTCCGCCATCACCTCCTCCTCAATTTGATCTCGCATCACTTCAGACAGTTCTGACTGCTGCAGTGGTGGCAGCCATGTCACAAATGAATCTCAGTGGCTCAGGAGGTGGCCCCCAGCCCCAAAACCCAGAAGATAGTCAGGGACGCCGGAAAGAGGGTTCCTATAAGGATTTCATGAACGCCAAACCCACGTCTTTTGATGGCACTGGAGGTGTCATTTCCCTTACCCGATGGTTCGAGAAGATCGAATCTATCTTTGAAATCTGCGCTTGTTCAGATTCAGACAAGGTGAAGTTTGCCGCCTGCACCTTTCTTGACAAAGCTCTGACTTGGTGGAACGGCCGCGTTAAATCCCTAACCTTACCTGTAGCCAACGCCATGGGTTGGGAAGCCATGAAGGAACTTCTGCTGGCTGAGTACTGCCATCGGGGAGAAATGCAGAAGTTAGAACATGAACTATGGAACCTGAAGATGAAAGGTTCCGACATTGCTGCTTATACTTCCAGGTTCGACGACTTGGCACTACTTTGTCCAGGAATGGTTACCCCGGAAAGTAAGAAGATAGAGAGATTTATCTGGGGACTGACTCAGCCAACGAAAGGAAATGTCATAGCTGCGAGGCCGGATACGTACGACAGCGCCAAATGTTTAGCACAAATCCTAATCGATCACAGTGATGACCTTAAAGAGGCAGTTACCACTACTGAGCCGACGGTGAGGAGCGGTGAGAAAAGAAAACTTGGGAAGAAAGAGAAAAGCCAAACATCACAGGAATCTTCAAAGAGACAGCAAACGATGGCAGTTCATGCTACCACTTCCCCTATGACTGTTTCTGTTGATGGGTCCTCAACCTGAAAATCTGCTAATAGGTATGTTGGAACGCTTCCTAGTTGTGGCAAGTGCAACTATCATCATCTTTCGTCCAGTCCATGTATAGAGGTAATTTGCAACAAATGTGGCATAAAGGGTCACATGGCGAAGAACTTTAAGACGCCAACGCAATCAACGAGTCAAAATTCCGGAGCGGGCATCAGTAGGGCCTGCTATGGTTGTGGAGAAGTGGGACATCTCAAGCGAAACTGTCCTAAGACTGTAAAACCTGGTAACATTGGAAGAGTTCTAGCGATAGGACAAGAAGAGACAGCCACCGATCCCACCGTTGCCACAGGTATATTTTCCCTCGTTAAATTTATATGCCTGTGATTATTTTCGATTCTAGCACCGAAAGAAATTCGTTAACCATCCATTTGAACATTTTCTAAACCCCATCGTTTACGAGTAACTGAAAATGTATGTCTTCGAGATGGTTATCACATGAAAACGAGAATGCTTGTGTCATATTCGTAGATTGTTTTCTCAATCCGAACGATTATTCTTTTCCATTCGATCTATTGGTAAACTTTTCATGAAATGCTTTGAGGTCACCCTTAGCACGTAATGACCGAGCCTCATTTATACTGTCTTTCCTAGAATCGAGAAAGCCATTTGTTCCAATCTTCCTCCAACTTGACTCCCATGATCTTCGTACATCAAAGCTTAAAAAGTCTGCCCATATATCTCTCGTCCAAGTGATCATCGAGAAACGAGAAGTCTACGATCCTTTCCCGATGCTGTTTCTAAAGAATTCTTGAGAATTCTTTCCGAACGCGTAGTCTAGTATCGCATCGATCTAATCCCGGGAATTTCCTCGTAACCAAACCTCAGTAAGCACAATGTGTGCAAGTCAGCAATCAGGGCATGATACGATCACTACGAGGAGGTAGTGATGCCCTTCGGTCGAACCATTCTCTTGTTCATGTAGATAAGCAAAGCAGTCATACTCGTAGATCCTTCCAAAAGCTAAGACAATAAAGAATTAGTCGACACCGGGAGCACCCATGGAACCTATCAATCTTTGGGTCCCGTCGGCTACGATCGTAGACTCACGTAGAAGTTCCCCTTAGAACCATTGGACCTTTAGTTACTCTGACATGTGAAAGTGTACCCACTTGTTGAAGATTTTACCCTGGAGAGACACAGTACGTCTTGGGAACTGCAGAAAACTTAACTTGTGAATCCATAGACCCTTCAAGATCTTCGTTAGGAATCGATACCATAGCCCTCTCCGAGCTATCTTAAAGACTCAGTAGCAACCATCTGGTATTCCGCATCTTTATTCGTAAGGCTTGCCGACCTGACGAAACCCTAGTAAATTCCTTTGAGGAAATAAAAATCCAAATTTTCATATATGAATCAACTGAGATCGTAGATTGAGAGGTTAATCATGCGTAACAAAGCCACATCCTGACAGTGAGGGTTCACTAGAATGTTAAGCGGAGACCCGAATGCAGTAAATTCATCCCCATATATCTTTCCACTTCATGATCTGTGTTCGAATCTTTGAATTTCGGGACGAAATTCCCTCTAACGGGGGATAATGTAACAACCCGAAATTCATATCCTTAATTGTAACCCATTTTGCGACTCGTTCCGTTCATCCAATCGTCGTTTCCGATTTCGTTTCCGTTTCCGACCTTTTATTAAGTCGTTAACGTGAATTTTATTTTATGACTTAATAAGTGTCTTAATACCCTTAGAACTCATTCTAACGTCTCATATTAATGATCGGAATATTTTTAGAACCAACCATATCGGGTTACGGCAAATTGGCCGGGTGCGACCAAAAGCCTCGTCTAACGCCGGTGCCGGGTAGAATTCTACCATGTCCCGAACTTGGACACTATTTAAAGTGACTTAAGTCTCCATTTTGAAGCTTTTGCTCCATTTTACAACTATCACTCCAACCTCTCTCCTCAAACTAGATTTTAGGGTCAAAATCTCAAGTTTAAGGCTTCAAATCACCAAGGTACCTTCCCTAATTTGTTATGCAACATCTTTAGCCCTCAAATTCGAGTTCAAACCATGGGATAGGACCATTTTCATGAGTTTACGGCCCTAGAACAGTCCTAGGCCGTAAACTCACATAAAGAGGGTTTTTGGAGCAACAAAACCCTTCCAAACCTCAATTGGACCTTGTATATGGCTAAAGGACTTTATGAAATGGAATTAGAATGCCTCAAACCAAGATTTGAAGCCTTGTATATGAGTTTACGGCCTTGGAAGGTGCCTAGGCCGTAAACACATATTATGAGGGTTTTTAAGCCATTTAACCCTTCCAAAACACAAACAAGACTTAGATATGATTTTTAGAATACTAGAATTGGACTTAGAACACTTCAAACACAAATTTTGAGAGGTTTATACGAGTTTACGGCCAAGGCATGTGATTGGGCCGTAAACTCCTCAAAAAGGGGTATAAATTCATTTCTAAGGTGTTAGAAATCCATCCAACACCACCAAAAGCCTTGGAATAAATCATAGAATCAACCAAAAATAGTTTAAGGGCTTTAAGCACATCAAAATCCCACATTTAAGAGTTTACGGCCATAGAACATGCCCCATGGCCGTAAACTCCTAAATGGATGTCAAAAGGTGCCCAAAATTGATTTCTAGGCTTGTTAGAATTTTTAGAATCACATGTGATTAATTTTGGGACCTTAACAACACTTATTCTAAGAGATATGTGAGTTTACGGCCATAGAACCCATGCTTAGGCCGTAAACTCCCTTAAGTGTTGTATTTGATGATTTTAATCCAATCCAAGCCTTAGTTAAAATTATTCCAAGCATTTCCAAGTGTCCATACCCATTTGTGAGCCATTAAACACCATAAACCACCCCTCTATGAGTTTACGGCCGTAAACTCATGGGGAATGGGTGTTTAGGCCGTAAACTCAATTAGGAAGTTTACTATTGGGGAGTAAACTCAAATCCCAAGTCCCACGCTTCAATTCCCGTCCGTAGATGTCACCCGGGTCACTCCAAACACCCATTTTAAGGTATTTTCGTTCGTTGGAGTGTATCTTCATATCTAATTAGAGATTGTAAATCTAATTAGATATATTTGTATGCCATTTCATTTTACATAGGAACCTCGCATGCTATCAGGCCTCGATTCGACGTTTAACATCCGAAATCGACACATATCCGCGTCCGGTGAGTTCATACCCCTACCCTTTTTCAATGGTTTTTCAATGTTTTCAGGGGGGGAATACAAGCAAAAGTACAAGAATAACTTGTGCTCAATCACATGATTTCAGTTGAATGGTTTTATAATTGTACAATTTAAGAATTGAAAACCTTTTAAATAAACTGTTTTAACTTGCAGTGTTGTTTGTTTTTAACCCGATTTTCAATTCTTATTATACACTGTTATATTGTGTACTTTGCATTTGATTGTTCACATTTAAACTGATAGAATATATAAACCATTGTAATGTCTGTAATAGAACACTAAGGTTCGAGTGTAAAAGACAGACTCCATTAGAAAACATAAAACGTCCATATGTCCTTAACAATACACCTAGGCTCGAGTGTGATAGATAAATACCATCATAACACACAAATCACTGTAATGTCCTTAATAATACACCTAGGGTCGAGTGTAAAGGACGGCCATCATTAAATAACACCTAGGCTCGATTTTAATGTCCTAAATAAAACACCTAGGGTCGAGTGTAAAGGACATCCATCATTAAATAACACCTAGGCTCGAGTGTAATGTCCTAAATAAAACACCTAGGCTCGAGTGTAAAGGACAGGTGCGTAGAATATAGTCTGTCGTAAATACTACTTTCCTAGTCGAAAAGTAAAGAGTAATCTTAATGATTGGAGACACGTCCTTGTAACACTTCCATGGCACGAGATAGTGGAGGACTAACCCTGTAACCAGAATCTCCGTTCGTAGGAGAGCGTGGCTTGAGTGTATAGATCTATACGGGACTGACAATCCCACAACTGGAAGCTAGCTACAGCCGAACCGAATGGTTCAAGGGTGACAAAAGTCATAAAAAGGATACTGACCATGGTCCGAGTCATATCCAGTATAAGTATGGTTAAGGACTCGCAATCTAGATTATTAACGTTTCAGACTCATTTACTAGCTTTATGTACGTAGTAACGCGAATGCACATCTAGGGATGCCAGATACACACACACAGTCAGGAAAACATGGGGTTTTCTTGGGAAGAACACTGAACATAATCATAACCAGTAAAGACACACACACACACACACAGTCAGGGAAACATGGGGTTTTCCTGGGGAGAACACTGAACATAAACAAAATCGTTAAAGATATACACACAGTCAGGGAAACATGGGGTTTTCCTGGGAAGGACACCGAACATAGTCAGAAACTAGTAACAGTTCACTCACACACACAGTCAGGAGAATATGGGGTTCTTCCTGAATAACAGTAGTACGAAATTTGAGAAGTGTAATAAGTTAAACAATTGAACTACATTTCACAAGAACAATCATGTTTTAGTTAGACATCGTTTACTTTACTTTTGGATTTGGAAACTAACTTTACATAAGAAAATATGGGATTTTCTTGGATAACCATTTTTCAGGAAATCAAAGGAACTCATACATTTTAAGAAAAACTAACCGCTTATGAACTCACCACCTTTATGCTGATTTTCAAACCGCTTGTATTCTCAGGTCCATGTTAGATAGGTACCCGAAGATCCTTTTGTGTGAAGACGGAGTTCTCAGAAGACTCGTTTTCGTGTTGTTCATATATACTATGTATCACTTGTATAACTTATGCTTTTGAAACAAATATAAATCTTTCATATATGTAATGTAATGGTTGATTTACTTTACTTACTATGTACATTGGACTTGATACTCGACGTGGAGTCAACCCCGGAAATGTTTCCGCCTTCGGTTTTCGGGGTGTGACAAGTAGCCAGCAAGGCCTTGAAATTGGCGAATTTCTGTAGGCGTCTTCGGTGCTGACCAATTCTCAATAGCTTTAATTTTGGAGGGGTCAATGTGGATTCCGTCTTCACTAACCACATGTCCTAGGAATTCAACTCCTCAGATCCAAAATTCGCACTAAGAGAACTTCACATATAACTTCTCTGATCGTAGGGTTTCCAGGACTCGTCGCAAATGATCCATATGCTCTAGCTCGCTCCGAGAATAGACGAGTATATCATCAATAAAGATGATGACGAACTGATCTAAGTATGGACGACACACCCTATTCATCAAGTCCATGAATACTGCAGGTGCGTTGGTCAGTCTAAAGGGCATCACGACAAATTCGTAGTGCCCGTAACGGGTTCGAATGGCTGTTTTCGGAACATCTTCCTCAAGAACCCATAACTGGTGATACCCGGACCTAAGATCAATCTTGGAGAAGTAAATCGCTCCTTGTAGATGGTCGAATAGATCTTCGATATGAGGGAGGGGATAGCGATTTTTAACTGTGAGTTTGTTGAGTTCCCTATAATCGATGCACATACGGAACGATCCGTCCTTCTTCTTCATGAACAAGACCGGAGCTCCCCAGGGTGAGAAGCTTGGTCTTATAAAGCCCTTGCTGAGCAGTTTGTTAAGTTGACCGGATAGTTCTTGCATCTCGGCAGGCGCTAGACGATAGGGAGACTTTGCTACGGGAGTAGCTCCTGGAACTAGGTCGATTCTGAACTCAACCTGACGCTTGGAAGGCAAACATGGAAGGTCCTCTGGGAAGACATCAGGGAAATCACATACGATGGGGATGTCCTTTGGGTTCTTTGATTTCTGGCTTGTGTCGATGACGTGAGCAAGGAAGGTGCGGTATTCCTTACGTAAGTATTTCTGAGCCTAAATGCTGGAGATGATACGAAGACTCGTACCGGGTTTATCTCCATAGATCAATAGGGTTTCACAATTCGAAAGATTTAGGCGAATGGCTTTGTCAAAGCATAAGATATCGGCACGATAGAGACTCAACCAGTCCATACCAACAATGACATCGAAACTCTTGATGGAGACTGGTATGAGATCGATTGGAAATGAGTGATCGTCTAATGTAAGGGTAAAACCTACGTAGATTTCGTTAGAGCTTTCGGTCTTCCTGTTAGCCATTTCTACGACTAATGTTTCTTTTAGTGGTTGAGGGGTTTGTTTGAGTAAGTGTTTAAAGGTTTGGTTTACGAAGCTTCTTTCTGCACTACTATCGAATAAGACACAGACATAAGAGTTGTTGAGAAGAAACGTACCCGTGACTACTGTGGGATCCGCCACCACTTCATTGTGACCAATAGCGAGTAGTCTTCCGATTCCCCCAGGATTCGCAGCCTTCAGACAGTTTTTCTTGAAGTGATCAGCTTCACCGCAGCCGTAACACGTCGGGGTCACTCCCGAACCGGGAACTTGCGAAATAAGTTTGGGTGGGGCTTTGCAGAATCGCACCGTATGGCCCTTCCGACCGCAGTTGGAACACTGCAATTCACGACAGGGACCGTTGTGGTGCTAAGGACACTTTGTACATTTGGGCAGATTCCCACTATAAGGCTTTGGCGGTGCAGGAGCGGCTGGAGTAGTGGCAGCATGGATCGCCACAATTTGCTGGTCCCTGGAGGAGGTTTGAGTCTTCTTGCCCTTCTTCTTATCCCATCGCTTCCTCTTTCTATCAGAAGAATCGGGTGGTGCAGTGGTAGTTGTGGTTGCCATTGCTGGAGTGGAAGAGATTTCATGGTTGATCAGACTCTGGGCCAATTCATTGGCGCTGTCGAAGGTGGTAGGGCGTGAGGCTAGAACATTTCCTCGATACAGGGGCACTAAACCCCAGATGTACTGTTCAATCTTCTTGCTTTCGGACGGTATCATATTGGGACACATAGCCGCCAAGTCACTGAACCTGTCCGTATATGCTATTATGTCGGTCCCTTTCATCTTGAGGTTCCAGAGTTCCTACTCAAGTTTCTGAATTTCACCCCTAGGGCAATACTCCTTTCTCATGAGGTCCTTTAGAGTGTCCCAGCCCATGGCATTGGCTGTAACTAAGGAGAGTGAACTGACATGGCCGTTCCACCATGTCAATGCCCTGTTAGCGAGGGTGGCAGTTGCGAACTTGATTTTGCTCTCTTCGGGGCAAGAGCACATTTCAAAGATAGATTCGGTTCTTTCGAACCATTGGGACAGTGCCAGAATTCCTCCGGTACCATCAAAGAAGGTAGGTTTACAGTTCATGAAGTCCTTATAAGTGTATCCCTTCACTCTTTGATGGACTTCACCAAATCTAGAGTTGCCACCGCTCGCATCACCAGAGTTCACTTGAACCATGGCTGCTATCACAGCTGCAGTCACAGCCGTTTGGAACAACACTGGATCGAAATGCGGAGGAGGATGTGGTGGAGGAGGGGTCTGAGTTGCTGGTCTTCCTCTGCTTGAACGCCTTCGTGGAGGCATCTTTCACTGGGAGACCATAGAAATGATAGCAATAGTAAGAGTCTATTGCAAGTATGAATAGAGTGTTTCATGGATTAAATCACATAATTCAATATCAGAATGAGAGTCATAGCAATAGAGTAGATAACTGCCTATACACTGGTATTAATGATGTAACACAAGTTCATGAAAATTGACCTAACGGTAGGTCTTATATCAAACCATAGAGAAAATGTTGGCAGTTTAGAGGTCTAGTTAGAGTACTTTTAAGCTAGGAATGTTTACAGACAAGAGATCTACGGAACATAGATAGGAAAGGCTAGTCCTTTAAACAAAAGAGTGGGGTACTATACGTCTTCTACTGGCGACGATTACTTGTTAGGCGAACCCTCAGATCCGCTAGCTGAATCATAACTTCTTAAAGGTGTCGATCATGAATCCTTTGACATGCTCGGAGTTCCCTAACTTCAGCTCGAGATGCAGCTAGCTGATGCTGCAGAGCCTCGTTTTTCCTCCTTGTCCTGTCCACGGCTTCTTCGAGTTGGCGGATGCGAGCAGTGTTAAGATTCGAGTTGGCATCCACTTCTACAACTCGACCAATGGCTGCTTGACCCTGCTCAACATTCCTGGCGATCCTTCAGACCATGATGGGTAGAACTCGGTCCGCTGATCCTACTTCGTTTATGTTGTAGAAGCTTCGGTCTCTATTGTAAGGTAGGGGCTGGCCCTGATCCTCGCTCCATCGGTGCAAGGATGTGGCCCACATAGGAGTGGGACCCTGAAATGTCGGACGGGGGCTGGGGTTCGGAGCTCCGGGAGGTAGGTTATTAACTTCTGGCTCGGAGTCGGAGTTATCCGAAAAGCCTTCCGCTCGGTGGTCATCCAGAGGGATTGGGTGATCGTCATCCTACTCTTCGTTGAGCCATCCTCCATTGCCCTGGTTTGGGTAGTACGGGTCGCCTGGAAGGTGGAAGCCAGCCATGATATCTATGTGAGAAAAGGGGAAAAGAAGATTAATAGACGCACTAGCCTAAAATACTTATAAGATGATCGTCATGAGTCAGACCAATACTTGCATAATGCATACTAATTACATGTGACTGGGGCAGGATAGTCCGTCGAATAAGTGACCCTAACCCTAAATCCACAACCAAACAAGGAACAGGAAGTAAAGCAAAGATCACAGATTCTATGTCTATAACGCCCTAGTCACATGTAACCAGAAAGTATCCATTTAGCAACTATTGCTCCAATAGCAACAACCCTTTTTGGTTCTCATACATGTATATTTTAGAGGTACAGAATACTCCTATAGTATTCTTATGCTAACGTTATTGTGGTAGTGTTGGTAAGTTTTAGACTTGTTGTAAAACCACAACCAAGCTTAGGCACATGCTAGTTACCCCCAGGAAAACGTAGTTGATCAGGCTACATCCCCCCCAAATGTGACCATATGTCTCTAAGTCCAATTATGCTATCCAACAATCCTAATACTTTTGTTCTGTTCTAGTGCGATATTGACTTCTGTATTTTATAGTGGTGTGTGTATATATATATACTTAGTTAAATCTTTTAGATACTTAACAGTATATATTCTTGGTCAGAGTGTTTTAGTCCCGAAGCGTTTATAGTTCGTATATCTTTTATAGGTTGATATACTTGATTCACTATAAACAATGCTCTGATACCAATCTGTCACACCCCAAAACCGATAACGGCGGAATACGTTTCGGGGTGGAGGACGTCATGTACAGTATCATCACAATTGAATAATAGTAAAAACAAGAAACATACAACCATTTCATTTACATAGTGACTTTAATTACAAGTGTGTTTTTGTAATGTTCAACAAACACCAAAAGTAATACAAAAATAAGAGATGGATCTTATATGCTCCACCTTCTCCAAAATGTTGCACCTGAACCTGTCTATCTTTGACCTGAGGATACAAGTTATTTTGAAAACGAATATCAGCATGACGCTGGTGAGTTCATAAGAGTTTAGTGTGAGTTTTGTATATATGCATTAGAACTGATAGTATGAAAAGTTGCAATTTACATTCATAAGTAATAGAAAACCCTAGAAAATCCTATATTTTCTAGAGAATACATTGTAAGTGAAAAACCTTAAGGAAACAAGAAATCTTCATTTGTGAAAAACCATTTATTGTAAAAGTATATCATTGGATCTCCAATAAGTAATTTAATAAGATAGGATATACCTGTAGTAGTGATAGAGGTGCAAACTCCCCTTAGTGATAGATACTTATTTACTTCGGGAATGTTAAATTAGACTTTAGTTTAGTATTTTAGTGTGGATATAGTGTATTCCTTGTATGTTACCGATAGTGTGAGCAATAGAGAACCCCATGACCTTCCCGGTCATACACAGTATAGTGAAGTAGTGGCATCCCTGGGCCTGCACGGCTCGGACTGAAATTAACAGTCGGGATGTACTAGTGTCTGCCCGTATAGATCTATGCATGTAGTGTCGTCTCCCGGTCGGAAAAACTCTGGGCATAGTATGTAGCGAATAGAGTATCTCGTAGTGAGTTAGTGTGTTATCTTCTGTTTAGTGCCTTTTCTTGTATTATACTGTAGTAGTCTTTTGTATAGCTCGTAGTGTGTTCTGTTACTAATGTATCTTCTCGTAATAGTGTGTATTATAGTGTGTAGAGTAGTAGTGATAGCGAGTAGTAATGGCCTTAACTATACCTATTATAGTTAACTTAATGTGTATAGTTCTTACCAATTTAGTGGTTTAAACATCGGATGAAATGAAAATGTTCGTATCGAACACTAATATACATGATATATAACTAAGAAATTAACGACAGTCGGACGGATAACAACTACTCTAAACCCACAATCAAACAAGAACAGGGAATAAGGCGAGCTATCGGTCCTAAGTCCTTCAAGTCTTACTTATATAAATATATTAGTGTGGTTACTTTTTATAAGAAATTTTATTTAGGAAAAATCTTATCCAAAGGGAACATTTAAATAAAGTTGTCTATTTATTCAAAATAGTTTTGAAAACGAAAAATCCTTTTATAAGGCATAGTGATAAATCACATGTGATTCGAACTACGGATCGTAAATCGCATGTGATTAATTTCCATAAACATGTATAATTGACTTGTATCCCCCCCTAAAACATATAAAAACAATTGAAAGGTTCATTAAAGGGGTATGAACTCACCTGTAGTAAGTGGTTCTGATGACAAAGTTGGATTTGATGCTAGGTGTCAAGTGGTGACTTGAGTACACACGTAAAGCCTATTTAGCATATATTGGCACATGTATGGATATAATTAGTGTTATGAACAACTAATTGATGATTTTGGGACCATCATAGGGACTAGTAAACACTTATAATGAAGTGTTATAATCATATATGATTGTATGAGGGTTTATAAGGCTATACAAGAGGGTGTATGGCCAAAATACACACTATATGTGTGTGTGCGGCCAGGTGTGCGGCCTAGTGTGCTGCCAGCACTTGTGTGCAGCCCTGTGTGCTGCCAGCACTTGTGTGCGGCCCTGTATGCGGCCATGTGTGCGGCCAGATGGTGTTCTTGGTGTTCTTGGTACCTTTTTATGAAGATCTTTAAGGAGAATGGATGATACTTGAGAGGATCTCGTGTTCTATGCTTGAAGAAATGAAGGAAGTGTTCAAAAATGATTTAAGTGTGGCATATATAGGTGGAGTGTGCGATTGGGAAAGGTGTGAGGCCGCAAACAAGAGTGTGTGGCCGCACACTCAAGTGTGGGGCCGCACACTCCATGTGTGCGGCCGCACCCACCATGCGTTGGAGTGTTTAGCCCGGTTTTGATTCCTACACTTCGAGTTAACCCTTTTTAACACTCCTACCTTGATTATATCACATTTAGAATGCTTCATTAGACTCTAAAGGGTACTACTATATAGAAAAATAAGTCTAATATTGGAAAGAATATAAGAGTGCATGTGAGAAGTTTTTCGGGTTGCCACAACTTTGCATGTTTTGACTTCCTGAATAATTAATTATTTCATAATAATCAAATTATTCGAACGGACCACAGTCATTTATATGTTGGAAGTAAGTATGAATTAAGACTGTCGTGAATTGGTATGTGGATTGTCTAAAGTGTATTAGACATAAGCAAATGTTTGCTGCAACGTTCATGAGTGCCTATAAATATGATTTTAGCGTTGGATTAAACCCACGCTCACTTGGATCACTTTATGGATTTTATCACGAGTGATTGGTAAGACGATAATATCTTATATTCTTGAAACCGAGATGTGTGAGTTGTATCTTGCAAGTCGGTTACACATTGATAATATGTAAAGGCACCAGTAACTTGGTGTCATAAAACATATTGTTGTGTGTGATTCGGTAAGTGAGTGCAAGAAAGCATTGAATCAAAGTTTATCCATTCCTTTTATCCAAAGTAGGATGAAAGCGATATCCGTGGGCCCCTCGATGATTTAATGATGACACCTAAGTGTTTGGCCAAGCCGAGACTAATTTGATGTGTTCAATTCTAGTCTATTGTCAGTCATCGTATATTGGAATTCGGGAAACAACACATAGACAGAGAGAATGATTTAAATCCATGTCTTAGTCTATATGATATATAGAATGGAGGAATATATGATCTCCTATCTCAAGGACGCGTATCTGATAAGATCAGAGTTGACAGCGGCTTTTGAAAGCTACGATTGCGGATCCGGATCTGAAGTCATATGCATAATAGTTATTAGAGTTATCCAAGTGGGAGACTGTTGGATTAGTGTCTAAGTTCATAACTATTTTGGTAAGTACTTGACCCGATGGTGTATGGTCCTTTTGGGTTGCCTTCACCAAAGCAACTTGATAGGATGAATTATGGAGAGAGAGAATTAATTATGATTTATTAATATATTTATGAGAATAATATATTAAAGGAGAAGTCATATTGGTTAATTAATATTAGTCAATAATTAATTAAGAATTAATTTTGTGGCTAAAAGACATTAATTAAACTTAAGGGACTAGGACTTTCAATTGTATGATAGTTCGATATTGGGCTAATGACTCCATATTAGAGGGATGGACGAATTCTATGGGAAAAGCCATTAGAAATCATCCAAGGCATCTAAGAAGGGAGTCCTTGGGTTGGTTAGGGCCTAAGCAGTCAAATTAGGGTTTCCTTGTTAGATAACCCTAATAGCCTCACTATTTAAGCATCCCTAGAGCACCAAAAACGTGGCTAAGAGTTTCCTTAGGGTTTCCACACGTTTTTGGGTGCCTCCTCTCTTATCATTCTTCATCCTCTTCCTCTTGGTGTTTGTGAGCCATTAGAGGAGTGACACTTGTGACTCTAAGCTTTCAAAAGCCATTACTAGGAGGATTTGAGTTGTTATTACTATATAACAACAAAAGGTATCTATTCTAAACTTCTTGGTGAATTTCAAAAATAGTATGACTCATTAGGGTTTTATTATGTGTTCATAATTTCGTGTAACTAATAGTGAAAACATATATCCAATTCTAGGGTTGCATCCACACATAGGATTGTTTGTACAAAACTCATCATAAACTGCAACGGGAAGGGGCATACAACCCGTTTCTGTAAAGCTCCGGCGAGACCAATCAACGAAGCCCCCGGTGCTAGAGTGGGCCAAACTTGCTACGGATGTGGCGAGGTAGGCCACTTCAAGAGGAACTGCCCAAAGGCAGGGTTTGCCGGTGGAGCAGAAAGAGTTCTGGCCATAGGCAATGAGGAAGCGGTTGCCGACCCCACAGTGGTCACTGGTACGTTCCTCCTCGATAACTCTTATGCATGCATTCTATTTGATAGTGGAGCGGAGAGGAGTTTCGTGAACCAAAAATTTGCTCACTTAGGCAAAAATCACGAACACTTAATGAACCCTTCACTGTGGAAATGGCTAATGGAAAGACAGAGAGCACTAGCAGTATATTCATAGGGTGTACCCTAACTTTAGATAACCATTCATTTTCTATCGATCTTATACCGGTCTCAATTAAAAGTTTCGACGTCATTATCGGCATGGATTGGTTGAGTCTTCATCGTGCCGATATCATGTGTTACGAAAAGGCTGTTCGCCTTAATCTTCTGTCTGGCGAAACCTTAGTAGTTTATGGCGACAAACCCAACACGAACCTTCGTATCATCTCGAGCATCCAAGCTCATAAATTCTTACGAAAGGAATGTACAGCATTCCTTGCTCACGTGGTCGATGTGAGCCAAGAAACGAAAGACATCCAGAACATTCCAGCAGTACGCGACTTTCCAGACATCTTTCCAGAAAAACTCCCATGATTACCTCCGCAACGTCCAGTTGAGATCTGAATCGACTTAGTTCCAGGGGCTACCCCAGTAGCCAAATCGCCCTATCGTCTAGCACCTACAGAGATGCAAGAACTGTCCGGTCAACTTAATGAACTGCTCAGCAAAGGATTTATAAGACCAAGCTTCTCACCCTGAGGATCTCCAGTCTTGTTCGTCAAGAAGAAAGACAGATCGTTTCGTATGTGCATCGACTAAAGGGAGCTCAACAAACTAACGGTCAAAAATCGTTATCCATTACCTTGGATCGACGATTTATTTGACCAACTGCAAGGGGCGATCTTCTTCTCAAAAATTGACTTAAGATCCGGATATCACCAATTGCGAGTACTAGGGGAGGATGTCCCGAAGACAGCCTTCCAAACTCGTTATGGGCACTACGAATTCGTAGTGACACCATTCGGATTAACAAACGTGCCCGCAGTATTCATGGACTTAATGAATCGGGTGTGTCGTCCTTACTTGGATTAGTTCGTCATCGTTTTCATTGATGACATACTTATCTACTCTTGTAGTAAGGAGGAGCATAGTCAACATCTGCAACAAGTCCTCGAAACTTTACGGTTGGAGAAGCTCTACGCGAAGTTCTCGAAATGCAAATTTTGGATTCGACGAGTCGAATTCTTAGGGCACGTTGTTAGCGAAGGGGGAATAAACGTGGACCCTTCCAAAATCAAGGCCATTGAGAACTTCTCCTGCATAGCAAAACCTCTTACAACACTGACCCAGAAGGGTGTGGCCTTTGATTGGAAAGAGAAGCAGGAAAGAGCGTTCCAAACGCTGAAACGAACCTTGTGCATCGCACCAATACTATCCCTTCCCAAAGGAATAGAAGACTTCGTAGTCTATTGCGATGCATCGAATAAAGGGCTCGGATGTGTTCTGATGCAATGGGGAAAGGTCATCTCCTCTGCCTCGAGACAGCTAAAGACACATGAAGTCAACTATACAACCCACGATCTTGAACTAGGAGCAGTTGTGTTTGCTCTGAAAATCTGGAGACATTACTTGAATGGAACGAAGAGCATTATCTTTACAGACCACAAGAGTTTACAACACATCTTCGACCAAAAAGAGCTCAACATGAGACAACGACGGTGGGTCGAGCTACTCAGTGATTACGAATGCGAAATTTGTTATCATCCGGGTAAAGCCAACGTAGTAGCTGACACCCTAAGTCGGAAGGAATATTCTGGTTGTAGGGTCAAATCATTGACCATGACTATCCATTCACACTTGTCCACCCAAATTAAGGCAGCTCAGCTTGACGCTTTGAAGCCTGAAAATGTGGCCGGTGAATCCCTAAGAGGGATGGATAAGAACTTGGAGGTTAAGGGTGACGGAGCTTACTATTTAATGGACCGGATCTGGACCCCGAACCTAGGTGGTTTCAGAAACTTGGTCATGAACGAGGCGCACAACAATCATTATTCTGTACACCCGGGATCAGATAAGATGTATCTAGACCTCAAAAAGTTATACTGGTGGCCTAACATGAAAACAGAGATAGCTACCTTCGTGAGTAAATGCCTTACTTGCGCAAAGGTCAAGGTCGAATACCAGAAACCATCCGGTCTGTTACAAAAACCGGAGATACCAGAATGGAAGTGAGAGTGGATAACTATGGATTTCATAACCAAGTTTCCCAACACGACGGGTGGACTTGATTCCATATGGGTCATCGTCGATAGACTGAGCAAGTCTACACACTTCCTACTGATCAAAGAAACAGACAAGATGGAGAAGCTTACAAGGACTTACATTAAGGAGATTGTAAGACTGCATGGAGTTCCTTTATCCATTATCTTGGACAGAGATAGTAGATTCACTTCGAGGTTCTGGCAGTCATTACAAAGTTCCTTAGGAACTAGGTTGGACATGAGTACAGCCTACCATCCGCAGACCGACGGGAAAAGTGAGAGAACTATCCAGACCTTGGAAGATATGTTGCGAGCCTGTGTGATCAACTTCGGGAAAGCATGGGATACTCATTTACCCCGTGTCGAATTTTCCTATAAAAACAGTTATCACACGAGCATAAAGGCTACTCCATTCGAAGCCCTCTATGGCCGAAAGTGCAGATCCCCTCTGTGCTGGGCTGAGGTGGGTGATACCCAGTTAGCTAAGGGATGAGTTCTTGAAATCATTCTCACAGGTCTGGAAATCATACGAGAAATGACGGAGAAGATCGTTCAGATCCGTGAACGATTGAAAGCCTCCAGAGACCGACAGAAAAGCTATGCTGATAAACGTAGGAAATCGTTGGAATTCCAGGTGGGCGACCGCGTTCTATTGAAGGTCTTACCCTCGAAGGGCTTAATACGCTTCGGAAAGCGTGGAAAGCTAAATCCAAGGTACATTGGGCCTTTTGAGATTCTCGCAAGAATCGGCCCAGTAGCTTACAAACTTAACTTGCCACGCGAACTCAGTAATGTACATCCTACCTTCCACGTCTCGAACATGAAAAAGTGTCTATTCGATGAGACTCTTGTTATTCCACTCGACGAGATCAAGATCAACGAGGGCCTCAACTTTGTGGAAGAAACAGTAGAAATCATGGACCGAGAGGTCAAGCAAACGAAAAAAGTTGTATCTCGATAGTGAAGGTTCGATGGAACGCCAAACGAGGACCTGAATTCACTTGCGAATGAGAGGATCAGATGAAGCTAAAATATCCTCATCTTTTCGTTTAGTTATTTGTAACTTCTTATTTGCTTAAATTCTAATTTCGGGATGAAATTCCTTCTAATGGGGCGATGATGTGACAACCCAAAATTTCCATTATGTACGAACTTTATAAGTCAATAGAAGTTATAATAGGCATAGTAAATTTTCAGACTTTGGTGTATAAGTTTGAGTATTTCGGGATTTAACACTTAAGGTGATATCAGGAGAGTGGATGCACTAGGGTTTTGTGCAACACTGTTATTCCAACACCCTATTATATTAGAGACCATTTCGGGAATAAAATATTTTCTGCCAAAAATCTCAAGACTATAAATAGAATTCTGAACCAATTTCATTCATTATTTACATTTACAACTAGAGAAAAGCCATTTTCTCTCTCACGGATCTTCGGGTTTTTATCCCAAATCGTGAGGACCTCTCTCTAGTAGTGTTATATAGCTTAAAATGTGTTCATAACATAGATTACATAGCTAAATAACTAGATTTAGGAGTTTACTCCCCTAGGTGTTCTTGGGCGGTAAACTCCCGAAACAATGCCTAGACCTTCCCTTGTGTTATGCTACTACCTTAGACTCATATATATATATATATATATATATATATATATATGTGTGTGTGTGTGTGTGTGTGTGTGTGTGTGTGCTTGGGACAAGAAAACAACCGAGAAACACAAAAACATGGGTGTTCACGACCCAAGATGATCTTGGACCGTGAACTCCAATAACTTGGATCAAAGGGTGCTTTTAAGGCACCTAAAGCCTTAGAAAAATACTAGGAATTGTTTCCACTTAAATCAGGGACCAAAACACATCAAAAACACCCGTCAAAGTGAGTTCACGGCCCTAATAAGGTTCTTGGGCCGTGAACATCAAACAAAGGCACAAAGTGTGCCTAAGGCCTTCATATGTTTGGGATAAAAGTCTAAGACCTATACTATGTGTGCAAGAGACTTGAAAGCATCAAAAACATCATTCCAAGGGAGTTTACGGCAGTAAACTCCAAAGGAATTGGCCTTGGGGTTGTAAACTCCTCAAAGGAGTGTTTCTATGCCCTAAACCCTTCCAAGAATTAAACCACCAAGTTGGAATACTTCTAGGGGTTCATTTAACACCTCAAAACAACCAAGGACATTAAGTCTTGGAGTTTACGGCCGTAAACGCAATAGTTTACAACCGTAACCTCCATGTGTGAGGTTATATGGAGAGTAAACTCAAGTATAGGGTCCTTTGGAACCCTAAACCCAAGTGCTTTGTCCCACAATAGCTTAGATGCAATCCTTAGGGCTTGTAACACTTATATAAAGTGTTTACTATGTTCTAGGATGTCTTAACATTATCAATTAGTAGTTTAAGACTAATTGGATACATATATGTGCTATTATATGTTAACTAGGGTTATAAAGTGTGTTTAAGACTTCACTTGTCACCTAGCGATCCTACATCTTCAGTTCATCCAAACCACTCACTACAGGTGAGTTCATACCCCTTAACCAATGATTTAAATGTTTTTAAATGCTTTATAGGGGGGGGGGGGGGGGAATACAAGCTAAATACTTATAGTTATTACATCAATCACATGTGATTAATAACTATAAGACCAATGATTTCTTACCGTTCAAACTGTTTATCAAACCGTATTGTTTCAAATTGTTTTAAAAACTCTTTTACTTATCAAATACTTTTACTTAAACTATTTAATACTTATTATCAATTGCATGTCTATGTATGTATACTTATATAACGAATGTTTAAAGGGCTTAGGAAGGACTGCCTTCCATATTTCCTTTTCGCGCTTGAGATGTGGTCTGGTGGGATATCGGGTATCCGTCCGAAGGTCATTTAAAAATTAATTATATATCATGTGTACATATGTAGTCATAAAGGTCCTTCCAGTTCATTCAGTACCCTTGGGTAGCAAGGGTATACTTCCAAGTTCATACGTACCAGTTACATCATTAGTAAGTTACCATAGGGGTAGCACAGGAGAATACTAATACTATAACTAGAACAAAGAAACATACAATGAGTCAGTTCATTCATGATTCAGTTTGAGTAGTACACACAGTACATTACTATATATGCCAGATAGAGAGAACGTACATTACAGCTAGCACACGCAGAACATTTCAGTACACACAGGCTACATAGAGGAAGATTACACTTTCAGTTAGCACATTTATTACATATACGTTTATGCAGTTATGTGAACCATTGAGCGGGTCATGGCACTTCCTGCCATGACCGTTCTTGTATCCCGAATCTCCTTAATTGGAGAGTGTATGAGTTTTCGTATATATCTATACTGGATTGACTATCCTACACCTTGTTGCGCGCTACAATGGGACTTGCAAGTCTACGGGTGCCAAATGTCATTTCTTACGGTGTCTTATATCGTCGTTTTACTAGATTCGGTAGCAGGATACAGGTCGATCACATGTTATTTGAAAACACCTTTTGTATTAAAGTAGTTAGTACCACGGTAGTCACTTATTACAAATACTACGGTACGATAATATTTTCCCATTACATTCACTTCGTGAATATTCACACGATGCACGGTAATGTAGTAACTATATTTTTGGTTAATGATAGTAAAAATTTGGGAAACACAAACACTCTAACAAGAGACATATACACGAACACGATATGCCTTGGTAGAAGGCTACAGTTAGTAGAAAACATAGGGTTTTCTAGGAGAGTTCAAACATTATACAAAACATTTTACAGAAACAACTTTCAAACGTTTTCATACAAACTCAGAAATTAATATACTTATGATCTCACCAGCATTAAGCTGATACTCGCTTTCAAAATAACTTGTATTCTCAGGTCACCACTAGACAGGTACAGGTGCTAGGCTTTTGAGAAGATGGTGTTCGTTCAAGATGCATCTTTTATTTTGATATGTATATTTTTGGTGTCTATAACTTTGACAGAACACACCTGTATGAAATTATAATATTAATGCAATGGAGGATGTTGTTGCTTGTTTACTACAATTCATTGTTGTGATACTGTACATGACATCCTCCGCCCTAGAATGTTTCCGCCATTCATGGTTTTGGGGTGTGAAATCAATTCACTGAAAAATTAACAAAATCAGTTTTGATTACTGAAAAAACCTTTAACATTAAGTTATATGTTTATTTCTAGTTCTAATCATAGATGATTATATACATCTTTTTTACATCGAGTTTTTGAACTGTACCATCAGAAATAACAACACTTCTACTGCCTTTGATATTTTTTTGATTTTTGAACTTTTTTCGAACATAGTTTCTTTTGAAATCCTTATTTGTGAAAATATAAACAACTTACATCAAAATCCAACACAAAAAAAAAAGCAGATCAACTCTAAACGAGAAAATAATCAAAATCAAGTAAAAATGACGAAAAACTACTGAATCAGAACAAAAAACATTATTATCAACATAAAACTGTAGTTAACTAATTAATACAAACATGCATTTTCAATAAAATAAAAAATCATTTGCATTCTAACCTTTCATTTCCATTAATGAAGATGTGACTTCGTTTATATTTTCTCTTGAAGACAATTCGATTTTCCAAACATAATTTGAACAACTAATAAATGAAAACTATGGCAAAATGAGACAAAGAAAGAAAAAGGGGGTTTTCATGAGAGTTCCAATTGAGATTTTGATCGAGAATGAAAGAAACGGTATAGGCGGTTACACCTCTATAGAAGTAATTCTTCATCGAGTTCTTATGAGGCGTGATTGTTAATCATTCAGCACCAGTTTGATCAATATCGTGTTCTTATTCTTTACATGTTAGAATCATTTTGATCTTTAAGGTTTTAATCCTATCATTACCTCAACGATTTGTGATCAGAAAGCAAAATAAAATGACTAGCACGTAGATAGTGACTCTAATGATCTCGCCCACATATAGTTGCATAAAAATCTTTATTATAGGGGCAATAGTTTAATCGTGCATCTTCTAGCCTCTCAGAAAAGTAGGTAATCAGACACTTCACCTAAATCAACACCACATCAATTCCCACCTCAATCGCAACACATTTAATCTCAAAAGGTTGCTAAAAGTATAGGAGAGGTAACACAGGAGCGATAGACAACAACTCATTAATCTTTTTAATGCCTTTTGGGCATCTTCTCCCCATGCGAAAGTTCCCTTCTTCATGCAGTTCATAATGAGGCTTGCGATGGCACTGAAATCAAAAATAAAATGCAGATAAAATGATGCAAGACCATGAAAAGAACAAACTTCCCTTATATTCGTAGGACTAGGCCATGATTTTCTTAAATTTTGTATGGATCCACCGAAACACCATCCTTTGATAGCACAAAACCCAAAAAACACCTTATCAATGAGAAACGAAATTTTTTTCTAGCTTTCCATAGAGTTTTTGAGCTTTAAGGGTTTTAAAAATCTACTTTAGATGCATCAGATGATCCTCCCCGCTCTTACGATAAATGAATATATCATCCAAATACACAACAAAGCTTCTCAAAAATGACTTCGAAACATCGTTCATCAACCTCATAAATTTACTAGGTGCGTTCTTCAGACCGAAAGGCGTCACAATTCCTTCATATAGATCATGCATGGTTTTAAGCCCTGTCATTCACTTGTCCCCTTCTTGCATCCTGATTTGATGATAACCTCTACTCAAATTGATGTTTGACAAAAAAAAAGTTCCATGCAATTCATCTAACATATCATCAAGTCTAGGAATGACAAACATGTACTTGATGGTGATATTATTCACGAACTTACTACTAAAACACATTTTTCATGATCCATCCTTCTTTGGTACCAACAAAACCTGAACAACACACAAACTCAAGATCTCACGAACATAACCCATTTTCATAAGTTTGTCAATTTGTCATTGCAACTCCTTCGTTTCTTCCAGGTTACACCGATAAGAAGCCTTATTGGGTAGGGTCGCACCTTGAATAAGGTCTATTTAGTGTTCAATGACATGGATCAGAGGCAATCTTGGTGTTAACTGAATGGTTTTGAGCATTCTATCACTCCTATGGTGTACATGCAACCCTAAATACCTTGGATATATGTTTTCTCTATTATACATGCAAACTTGAACTTTCCAAGGTATTACCCTAACCAGCATACAATCATTGATACTTGGGTAATATAAACAAGTTAGAAGACATACCTTTGTTGGAAAAGGTGTCTAAGTCCATAACTTATTTGGTATATACTTGACCCGACCCGGCATGGTCCATTTGGGTTGCATTTCATCCGAACTATTTATGGATAATTTTATGAGAGTTATACACATATGTTTATTAATATATTATAAGTTATAATATATTAATATGAAGTTATGTTATTTAATTAGTTTTAGTCTTAAATTAATTATGAATTAATTTAGAGATTAAAAGGAAGACTAATTAGATTATAGGCTATTGGTTTTATATAGTGTGGGCTAATACTCATTTGTTAATGGGCTAGGCTTATATGGAAGTCCATGGATGATCCATGGAGCTTTCAACCCATGGATCCTTGGAAAGGAAAAGACATGGGTTATTAGGGTTTCACCCTAACCATGCACACTATATAAGCATGCTTATAGAGCATGAAATGAAACTAGTGAACTAGTGTGTATGCTTGTGTGTGGCCGAAAATACAAGAGTGTGTATACTCTGTCAAAGTTTTCCAAGTGTTTGTGGTGATTTTTGATTCCATTTGAGGCATTCACATTATTGGTGTTTGGCCCTCAAACTTCAAAGAATCAATCCCATCAAAAAGGTATGTAATCTCTTCTAACTCTTTTATGTTTAAAAGTACCCCATTGCATGTTAGATAGGTTATGAACCTTGGAAAAATTATTATTTTGCATGTATTTAGACAAACATAGATCCATGGTTTATTAGGGTTGCATGCACACTTAGGAAGTGTTAGATTGCTCAAAACCTAACAGTGGTATCAGAGCCTAGGCTTGCTTGTTTGATACTTGATGCAAAATAGTGAAAAAGGTTGAAATTGTTGCTGTCTGACGATTGGACTCGCCGAGTCCATGGGGGGACTCGCCGAGTACAAGGCAAAATTCATCCTACTCGCCGAGTTGGTTCGTGCATTCGACGAGTAGAATGAACAGAATGCATAATTTCGACTTTTGCTGCTGGAAATGGACTAGAAACATTACCCTAAACTATTTTGGTGTTTTAAAACTTGTTTTAGTTGGTGTAATAGTTGTTCTAATCCAATTACAATAACATATATAAAAATTCCATGATTTTATGTGTTCATATAATTCTTGAAATTTTGATGATCATGTTCATGTTCTTATGAATTTAGAAAATGATAGGAATTATTTGCTGAATTGTTTAGAATTAATTCTTGATCATTTATGTGTTTTAATGGAGTCCATAATTTTTCCTCAAGGTATGGATTTCCAAAGGTCACTTTTATTTAACACACACTTAAAACACATAAGTTACATGAAAATGAAGAGTCTTCATTTTTATGAACCTTTAATTCATAAGTTATGAAATGAAAAGTTTTGCATAGTTACAAAACTTGCCCTCAAGTTTTGGAATTTGTAAAGTTTCACACACTTTAATAAACTTTAATTCCAACCCTTAGAGTTTTAATAGTTAAAATTCAACCCTTATACTATTTATAACATTAATGGTTAATTATTATATATATGTATAAGAACAAGTCGTTTTGCCGTTAGTAGGCCTCATTCACGAAGCCGGTCTATAAGGTGGGTATAAGGTTGTTGCCTATAAAATGGCGACTTAATGGGTGTCCATTCTCACCCACCGCTTGCTTGATCGGTGGAGGGTCGTTAGCCGAACGGGTAGAACAATGACTTTAAATCCTCATTAAAAGTATAATGTTTATTATAAAGTAACTAAACTCCTTTTAATTCCCAATCTTAGTTACTTTAGGAAAAATGTGAACATGGTGCTAGTCCATGGAATTCACACTTTGTACCTTACCAAGTCGTTGGTGGAGCGTGTGTGGGTAACCGGCACACGAACTTGGACTAGTAAGGATCACGAAGGGTGACCTAATGTTTGTCATAGATCAATGGAGTGTGTGTGGTTAACCGGGACATTGATTAGGTTATAATATTAAGGGTACCAAGTGAATTAGCATGGTTATTCACACCTTGTTTTGTGATCCTCGGCATCCCAGTCACAAAACTTGAAGGGCAAAATCGAGATTGAAACATGCCATTGAAAAGTTCAATGAATCTCAAAAGAATCTGGAAATTTCAAATCCAATTAAACCTAATAATTCATTTTGTTTTCATGGTGGAAATTGGTGAATCGTCATTCACCTACCTTTCAAATATATTATTACTTAGATTACGGCATCCCTCTTCTAAGTATAATATATTGTGATTGGGTCCTAGCCTTAATATTACATTTGGGTGTCTTATTAAGGATTCTATATATCTAATCTAAACTTGCTTTCTTCCTTCAGATTCCTTCCAACACTAATGCTTCGGGCTCTAACCCAAATGGTTCTTTCTCTCTCATGAATCTTTGTGGGAGGGTCATCTTTGATGGTTCCAACTTCATGGATTGGATTAGGAACATCAGGATGGTTACTCGTTATGAGGACAAAGAATATGTCCTCGATAAGGAGTTAAAAGAGCTTGATGAGTCTACTGCCACTCCTGAAGAGATCGCTGAATTCAAGACTCATGAGAGAGATGCTACTAAGGTGGCATGTATCATGATGGCCACGATGACAGCCGAGCTCCAAAATTCGTATGAAGATTTCTACCCTTTTGAGATGCACCAAGACCTAATGGAAAGGTACCATCAGAGTGCTCGTCAGGAGCGATATGAAATAATCTCCTCTATAATAACTACCCGCATGAAGGACGGTGAATCCATCACAGCCCACATGCAAAAGATGCAAAGGTATGTGGACCGTTTGCTGAAGCTGAATGTAAACATCCCTGAGGAGTTGGCAATTGACAACATTTTGCACTCCTTGCCTTCTTGTTATGACCATTTTCGTATGACATATCATATGAACAAGGAGGAAGTTACCCTCAGCAAGCTTCAAGGACTCTTGAAGACCGCGGAATCCGATCTTAAGGGTAAGGCGGTTGTTACCTCTACTACTCCTACTCCAACATCTACCCCTGTTTTGGCTATCGGGCAAGGCAAAGGGAAGAAGAGGAAGCACCCTTCGAAGGGTACCAAGGGAAAGTCTCTTGAAGGCTCCTCATCGAAGCCCAAGAGTAGTTATGTCACTCCTTCTGCCATTCGCAAGGATGCTGAATGCTTTTATTGCCATGAAAAGGCACACTGGAAGCGAAACTGCCCTAAGTACTTGCAGGATCTAAAGGATGGGAAAGTGAAACCCACCCACGCAGGTATTTACACTATATTATCTAATTACTCATCATATTCTAACTCTTGGGTGCTTGATACAGGATGTGGTATTCACATATGTTCTGATTTGTAGGGCCTAAGAAGAAGTGAGAATGTGGAGCATGGGAAGATAAACTTGATCATGGGGAATAAGAAGGCTTCACCTGTTTCCAAGATTGGAGTTTATACTTTGTTGCTTAATAATGGGTTGAAATTAGATTTGAATAAATGTGTGTACTCGTCTGAAATGGCGAGAAATATTATTTCTTTTCATGCATTGTACAAACAAAGTTTTACCTTTTCGTTTGATAATGAATGTGGTGGTATTGATGCTTTCTTTAATAATGTGTTTTATTTTAAAGCATTACCTTGTGATGGTGTGTATGAAACTGTGTCGATTGTAGACAACTTAGGAAATAATGTGTTTTATATTGATTCTTCTACTAGCTTAGATAAAGCATCATTGTGGCATTGTCGTCTTGGACATGTAAACAAGAAACGCATAGGTCAACTCCAAAAGAGTGGAGTCTTGGAGTCGTTCGACCTTAAATCGGATGATAGTTGTGAATCTTGTCTACCTGGAAAGATGACAAAATCACCTTTCACGGGAACTTGTGAGAGGGGTGAGCGTTTGTTGGACCTAATACATACTGATGTATGTAGGCCATTCAAAACCGCCACAAGGGATGCTAATCGGTATTATGTGACTTTTATTAATGATTTTAGTAGATATAGGTATGTCTACTTAATCAAACATAAGTCAGAAACCTTTGAAAAGTTTAAGGAATTCAAGCAGGAAGTAGAAAATCAAAAGGGCATGAACATTAAGATGCTTCAATCCGATCGAGGTGGTGAGTATCTTAGTACCGAGTTCCTTGACTATCTTAAGGAGTGTGGGATTGTCTCACAATTGACTCCTCCCAGGACACCACAGCTGAATGGTGTAGCTGAGAGGCATAATCGAACCTTGTTAGACATGGTTCGCTCTATGATGAGTTGAGTTTCGTTACCAATCTCTTTTTGCAGGTATGCCTTAGAGACTGCCGCCCATATCCTCAATCTAGTCCCTACAAAGAAGGTTACCAAAACACATCATGAGATATGGACTGGGAAGGTTCCAAATTTAGATCACATAAAGATTTGGGGTTGCGAGGATTTCGTGAGGCGTGAGACTCAAGATAAGCTCGAACCCCGAAGTGAAAGGTGTATTTTCATCAGCTACCCACAGAAATCCTTCGGTTACCTCTTCTACAGACCCAGTGAGAATGTGGTATTTGTAGCACGAAGAGGGGTCTTTCGTGAGAGAGAATTTATAAGCCAAGGAGACAGTGGGAGGCAAATTGATCTTGAACAAATTCAAGAATCAATTGGTGAAGGAACCTCAGACACTAGCAATCAACCTGAGGAGGAAACTCCTGTTGATCCAGCTGACGAGTCTGTACCTCCGAGGTGTTCCACACGGGTTAGGAACACACCTGCATTTTATTATGGTTTTTATATTACTACGGAAGGTGATACGTTTATCAGTGATAGTACATTGGTAAATTTGGATGAACCTAGTAGTGTTAAGGAAGCCATGGCAGGCCCAGAGTCTGCCAAATGGAAGGAGGCTATGGACAGCGAGATGCAGTCCATGTATGACAATACAGTTTGGAACTTGGTTAACAATGTACCAGGCCGTAAAACAGTCGGGTGCAAATGGATCTTCAAGAAGAAGACCGACATGGAAGGAAAAGTGCATACTTATAAGGATCGACTAGTTGCGAAGGGTTTTACTCAAACTCAAGGTATTGATTATGATGAAACCTTCTCGCCGGTAGCAAAGGTTAAGTCTATTAGGGTTATGTTAGCCATTGCCGCATATGGAAAATGGATGTCAAAACCACTTTCCTTAATGGAAAGTTGGCTGAGGATGTGTACATGAATCAGCCAGAGGGTTTTGTCAGTGCAGAGTACCCAAATAGAGTATGCAAGCTTAAGAAGTCCATTTATGGATTAAAACAAGCATCTCGTAGCTGGAATCTTTGTTTCGATGAGAAGGTCAAAGAGTTTGGTTTCTCGAGAAGTGAAGATGAGTCTTGCGTGTATGTCAGAACTAGTGGGAGTATAGTTAGCTTCTTGGTACTGTATGTGGATGACATACTACTTATAGGAAATGACATCCCAACCTTGCAGGAAGTTAAGTCCTGGCTTGGGAAGTGCTTTGCTATGAAGGACCTAGGGGAGGCTGCCTATATCCTAGGGATAAGGATATTAAGAGAAAGGAGTAGAAGACTAATTGGACTTAGTCAGAGTACCTACTTGGATAAGGTGTTGAAAAGGTTCAACATGCAGAATTCCAGGAAAGGAGATTTACCGATCCAAAGCAACACCAAGCTGAGTAAGACTCAGAGTCCGAGTACAGAGGCAGAGATACCTGAGATGAGCCAATTACCGTATGCTTCCACTGTTGGCTCGATCATTTATGCTATGACTTGTACCCGCCCTGATGTGGCCTTTGCTTTGAGCATGGTCAGCAGGTATCAGGGGAACCCTAGCAAGGCTCATTGGACCGCGGTAAAGAACATTCTCAAGTACCTGCGGAGGACTAAGGATTGGATCTTTACCCTTGGTGGGAGTGATGACTTGATAGTATTAGGGTATAGTGATGCTAGTTTTCAAACTCATAGGGATAACATCCGCTCTCAGTCAGGCTGGATCTTTACCATAAATGGAGGGGCAATATCTTGGAAGAGTTCCAAGCAGGAGACGGTGGCTGATTCGACTTGTGAATCAGAGTATATAGCAGCGAGTGAAGCAGCAAAGGAGGCGATATGGCTAAAGAACTTCATCGGAGACCTTGGAGTTGTACCAGCTATTAAGGAGCCTATGGAGATTTTCTGTGACAACAATAGTGCGGTTGCCTTAGCCAAGAAACCGAGAGATCATGGCAGATCCCGACACATTGACAGAAAATATCACTTCATAAGACACAAGATTGAAGAAGGGCTCCTCATGACAAAGAGGATATCGTCGGATGAGAATCCTGCAGATCCCCTTACGAAGGGACTGACGAGGGTTAAGCATTTTCAGCATGCGAGGTGCATCGGGCTGAGGGACGATATTAGTTTTACAGATTAGATAGTTTTCCTGAAACTTGTAAAATGTAATCGACGTTTCATGATGAATAAAATTTGTGATTTATTTATGAGTAAAGTGTTACTATCATTGTCAATTGTTTACTATTGTTTCAGTTTTGCATGTTTTGACTTCCAGAATAATTAATTTATTCAAACCTCCACAATCGATCATACGTAGGAAGTAGGTATGAATCAAGATTGTCATGAATTGGGTTTGTAGATGCTAAAAGGTGTTTAGACATGGCAATGGTTGCTGCAACATTCATGAGTACTCATAAGTTATGAGTATTGGTATAAACCCACGCTCACTTGTATCACTTCATGGAATTTATCTCGAGTGATCGTGAGACGATAATATCATATAAATCTTCAAACCTAGAGATATGAGTTGTTACCTATGAGTTGGTTGTGCATTGACTGCACGTAAACGCATCAGTAACTTGATGTTATAAAACGTGCCTTTGTGTACAATTCAATAAGTAGTAGAACAAGCATATCAGTCGAAGTTTATCTGTTCCTTCTAGAAATAGAAGCTCTTCTAGAAGTTCTTCGTCAAACAAATCGGAAAATCGAGAAACAACTGCTAGACAATAAGCAAGACATAGTTCCATGTGTTTATCCGACTGATATCATGAGAATAGAGGATTATGTGATCACTTGTCTTAAAAATGGCGCTTCATAGTTCGACGGAGTTTTCGAGAGCTACGATTGCTGGTTGGTTCCTGAAGTTATATAGACAAATACAGTTATTAGACTTATCCAAGTGGGAGTCTGTTGGATAAGGTGTCTAAGTCCATAACTTATTTGGTATATACTTGACCCGACCGGCATGGTCCATTTGGGTTGCATCTCATCCAAACTATTTATGGATAATTTTATGAGAGTTATACACATATGTTTATTAATGTATTATAAGTTATAATATATTAATATGAAGTTATGTTATTTAATTAGTTTTAGTCTTAAATTAATAATGAATTAACTTAGAGATTAAAAGGAAGACTAATTAGATTATGGGCTATTTGTTTTATATAGTGTGGGCTAATACTCATTTGTTAATGGGCTAGGCTTATATGGAAGTCCATGGATGATCCATGGAGCTTTTAACCCATGGATCGTTGGAAAGGAAAATACATGGGTTATTAGGGTTTCACCCTAACCATGCACACTATATAAGCATGCTTATGGAGCATGAAATGAAACTAGTGAACTAGTGTGTGTGCTTGTGTGTGGCCGAAAATACAAGACTGTGTATACTCTCTCAAAGTTTTCCAAGTGTTTGTGGTGATTTGTGATTCCATTTGAGGCATTCACATTATTGGTGCTTGGCCCTCAAACTCCAAAGAATCAATCCCATCAAAAAGGTATGTAATCTCTTCTAACTCTTTTATGTTTAAAAGTACCCCATGGCATGTTAGATAGGTTATGAACCTTGGAAAAATTATTATTTTGCATGTATTTACACAAACATAGATCCAAGGTTTATTAGGGTTGCATGCACACTCAGGAAGTGTTAGATTGCTCAAAACCCAACAACCTTTTCATGTATCTTGATTCCATGGAGCTTAAGAGCCTAGTGCCTCAAGTGTGACACCTCAAATGGATCACACAGCATCACCAACAACTTTGAATAACTTGAGAGCAAAGGTGCCTATGCTCAAATCGGCTAGCCCTCATGTGTACACACACTAGTTCCAATTTCTTGAGCCATGGGGTCCTTATATATTTTGGCTATTAGGGTTACACCATGTAACTCATGTCTTTCCATATTCGTCATGCTCCATGGGTTAAAACCTCCATGGAGTATCCATGGGTTTAGCTCGACTAGAAGAACTATGGATCATAAGCCGACATATATAAGAATGAATGATGTACACAAACAATCCCCATATATTTAATTAGTCTCCTTTTGATCACAAAATTCATTCCAAATTAATTTTTGATCAATACTAATCAAATAATATGATTTCATATTAATATATTAGAATTTATAATATATTAACAAATCATAAATATCCTTTTCTCACAAAACACTATCCAAATGGTGCCGATGCCATGCAACCCAAATGGACCATGCCAAATCGGGCCAGGTACATACCAATTATAGTTATGGACTTAGACACTAATCCAACAGTAACTGCATTGGGAACATGTCCTCGTACTCCTTGAGTATCGTTGCGATCCAACCTTCATGTTGCAAATCCTGCTCCTCTTTCACATCTATTTTTGCAACGAACATATAAACTATTTCCCTTAGTCCAACACCTGCTCCACCTCGTTTTTAGTAGCTATTATCGTGAGACTTGATTTCTTACCCTGCTGGTTTTGTATCGAGCTCACCTCAGTCGTAGGTATCAGTTTCAAAATGCGATTCTTCCCATTATGCCTCAGTTCATACTTATTACTTCTCCCTCAGTGCATTACATTCTTGTCATATTTTCATGTTCGTTCTAATAGAATGTGGTATCATCGATTGGAACTACATCATAAATGACCTCATCTTCATAAGATCCCATTTTCAAAAAAAACCTTGAATTTTTTCGATACCATCACTTTTTTGTCATCATCAAACCAATGTAAAGCATATGGTTTTGGATGAGCCATTATTGTCAAACCCAATTTCTACACCATTTCACATGAAGCCACATTAGTACAACTACCTCCATTGATTATCACACTACAACCTTTATTCCCTACCAAACACTTTGTATTGAAGACCTAATCTCATTGATTGGAATCAACCTATACGAATTGAGTATGTAAAGTGTGAAGAATTAAGGAGGTGTCATAAGTCGATGATTCATATGTTTCTTCCTCCTCCTCTGTTTCATTCGGATTTTGAAATGAAAAGGTTCCACCCAACCTTTCCTCTTCCTCCAATAGTTCATCACGAACCTCCACAACTTCCCTTAGTGACACTATCAACTTGTTCGTATAAGCACTTTGATAGTGTCTAAACTCCTAACACTTGAAACAACACACTTTCAAAAGGTCAATCTCCTTGTTCTCACTACTGGCTTTCAGAATCGTAGTGGAACTACTAGCTCCTGGTGTTGTGGTTGGCTTCACAAGCATTTCGGTTCTTGGCCAAGGCTTGGGTATTGCAAATTTTGAGCTAGAATTGGCTCCATATCTCAACTTCACTTGCGCTTCTAATTTTAAACACAAATTATAGAGTGTCTCAAAATTGACATAAGGGTAAAGCTCCATCGTATGATAAATTTTGTAATTTAAGCCCCTTAGAAAATGTGCCATCTTGGTTTCCCCAATATCCCCCATCAACGATAACTTTTCAAACTCGTCAATCTATGCCCCAATGCTCATTCTCCCTGCTTCGAATTGACAATCCTTTTATAGGCGGCGATCCTATAGTTGGCGAGTACGTATCTTTTACAAAGATTTTTCTTCAACGACTCCCATGAAGAGATCTTTTCTTTTCCTTCCCGGTCTCTCTTGGTTTTAAGCCCTTCAAACCACTAAGAATCTCTTGCAATTAGTTTCAGAATTGTGTATTTGTAACCCTTTTCTTCAACCAACACATTAAATTCAAACATTCACTCTATTTTACTTTCCCAATCCAGATTTCTTTCTGGATCAAAGCCCCGAAAAAATTATGGCAATTTGTTCACCTTGAAATCTTGAGCCCATTATACTTCTCACCTGCGAAACCTTCGATTAAGTGGCTCCTCAGCCAAATTCCTCAAGGCTTCACGAAGATAATGAAGAAAATTAGAATCTTCCCAATTCATCTTGATTGGTCGTTGATTTGAACTGGGCTCTGATACCACTTATGATATGTGTTTGTAGGGGGTTAATTTATGGAAACTTGATTTTGTAGCGGAACAAAGAATAACGGATAAAATGACTAGAACAAAACAATAAAAAAAGGATAGATGTGAATATAAAACTAGACCTATCGCTTGAAATTCGATGAAAACATGTTAATACCTATTAACTTGAGTTCAAGATCAACATTAAGAGGCGCGTCCTAATAAGGATCGAATTTTGAATCGTTGCAACAATTTGAATGAACAATGTTCAATTTGGAATAACTTCGATGACATGCTTACAACCTAAAAGAAAAATGGCTTTATATATCCTTACACATTAGCAGCTAAGATAATAAAATATTCCTAATAACAATGCCAATTAAAGGCTTTATTAAAACTAGTGATAAAAGACTTTATTAAATACTAGGAAAAATAATAGATTTAGCATTGAAAAAAAGCTCTTAAACTTCCGAGGTCACCATGCAGACTCCAAGATCACAACCAAACCAATCGCTATGAAAATACCCATCGTAACTAGTCGTTCCAAAATCACCCGACTCTGATGTTCCGAGGGCTCGAAGCCAGTGGTAACCACTTTCACCATACCATGATGCATTCTGAGGGTTTGCATCTAGTCGCAGTGCATCGTAACCATTCCATTCATATCCTTCTACCAATACGTGACAACCCGAAACTTCTAACCCATGTAATTGATCTGTGTTTCAGCACTAAAACTTGAGTTCATTGTCTTTTATTAAATCTTGTGGTTCCATATGGGTGCTCTAGACTTAGTATAATCTAGATATGAGTCTTAAGATGGGTTGGAGAGAGCTTAGTATCACAAAATCGGGCCAAACTCACCAAATAAGGTGTGTGCGGCCACACACATGTGTGTACGGCCACTCACCCAACCGCACTCACCCTCAACCTCACACTCGATCCCTTATATGGATGGATACCCCTTCATTCATTCATTTGGATGTTTCTCTTCCCTCTCTCTACTTTCTCTCTCTAAAATCATCAACCAAGAACACTTGGAAGGCTTCATAATTGTGATCTACTCCATCTTTAAGCAAAGTATAGTGCTAAACACTTGAATCCCAAGCTTAAAACTCATCATGTTCATCATCCCTTGAAGGTGTACAGCCGCACACCTTCACATGGGGGCAGCATACATTCAAATCTCCCAAGTGTGAAGAGAAAACACTTCAAAATCATCATATGGACTCAAATGAGGAGTGTACGGCCGCACACTCCTGTGTACGGCCGCACACACCCTCTGTACAGCCGCACACTCTTGTGTGCTGCCTCACACACACTCCTGGCTGCACTCCCCAGCCGCACACTCATTTTCAAAACCATACACCCACTCTAATGCCCATATTTGGCCCTAAACTAGCATAAATCATTAAGCCTGGATCATAGGACACTTATTCTTAGTAATTCCAAGCCCTAAGGATGTTTTCCGATCATGTTTAGTCATGAACTACCTTAGTTCTAACTCATGTATGTGCTGTCACATGAATAATAGGGGCCATAGACGTTCAGGGCATCCGTTGACACTCGAACCCTACATTAAGCAGTGAGTTCATACCCCTACTCTTTTCAACATTTTTCACTTTTTTCAAAGGGGGGGGGGGGAATACAAGCAAGGTACAAAGAATACTTGTACTTTAAACTTGTTTTTACATGTGTTGCGTTCCATAATTCATATGCTTTTAACACTGATAATCATAACAGATAACAGTTTGAACTCGCAGAACACACTATCGTATTATTTGTGAAAAACATTATAAAATGTTGTATTTTATATTTTCACAAATGCTTTTCCACATTATATCAGTTAAAAGCATAACCTTTGAACTTGAAACATGAAACCTAGTACAATGTTTTGTCCTCGGTAACACTCCATAAAGATACGTGAGTCGAGGATCATCGTTTTCATCAGTACCTTTCTATATTATTACTAGTAAATTTGTTATTCCTATAAATTAGAGACAAGTCCTCGGTAACACTCCACAAAGATACGCGAGTGGAGGACCGCCCCCGTAATCAGAATCTTCTGGAGGGAGAACGTAACTTGAGTGTATAGATCTATACGGGGCTGCCTACCCCACACCTGGTTGCTAGCTACAGCCGAACCGAAAGGTTCAAGGGTAAAGAAAGTTATAAGGTGATGCGGACTACTCATTGCCATATCTAGTCTATCGTATGGTTATGGAACTCGCAATTTGGATAGCAGAGATTTACTAAATAGTAATAATGAATAATGTAACTACGTTTACTTTGTATATATTAGTTTTATATACGTGTTAAAACTAATACATTTCACAAGGACAACCAGGTTTCCAGTATACATCTTTCACTTTTGGTAACCAACATTCAGGAAAATATGCGATTTTCATGGGGTAATATTTGTACATAATTAGAATCATGTAACAAATTCAAATAACTAAACTTTACAATTTACAAGGGTAAACATGTTTTCAGTATACATCTTTTACTTTACACTTTGGATTTGATAACCAAGTTTTAAGAAAATATGGGATTTTCTTGGTGTGTAACTTTTTCAGAAACAAAAAGGAACTTTTACATTTTTCAGAAAACAAAACCGCTTATGAACTCACCAACATTAGTCTGATTTTCAAAGCGCTTGTATTCTCAGGTCAGCGTTAGACAGGTACCCGAAGATCCTTTTGTTCGAAGACGGAGTGCTCAGAAGACCCGTTTCATTTTTTTCATATATACTATGTATCATTTGTATAACTTTACTTTTCAAACAAATTTAAACGATTAAATATGTAATGTACTGGTTGTTTTACTTTACTTACTATGTACATTGGATTTGATACACAACGTGGAGTCAACCCCGGAAATGTTTCTGCCTTCGGTTTCGGGGTGTGAAAGATTGGTATCATAGCCCTTGTTTAAAGTGAATGAAGTATACAAAACCAAACATGGTATAAAACTATAAACACAAAGGGGCCTAAGTGCTCTGAACTAAAAGTATACTTCAAAATATAAGTATTTTCAAAAGTATACAAGTATACCTAACCGTCGAGATCCGTAACTACAAGTGGAATATAACATAACTAAATGGGTGTTGTATGTTGCGGTTAAACCTGGGTAGTTATGTAGTCATGTCTAGGATCAATATAGCCTGGTCAACAATATTCATTCGAGACATGGCCAACATGTGCTTGGGAGTAACTGTGGTGTGCAGCATGCCTAAAACTTACCCTAATATCCCAAACATCGAACCGTGGTCGTAGCGAATCATGAAATACTATGGGAGTATTTCTCGAGCCAATCCTTTGTAGAAATCCTCATTCAAACGTTGTCACCTGATCATTCCTTTAGCGATAATTTATGTGTTTTGATAACCCTTTCCTGCTTTATCGCTTATTCGGGATATATAACTTTCATATCTATCGATTCAATTTAGAGGACTTATCATCATCTCTTTCCTGATCTTATTAGATCAAGATGCCTCCAAGAAAGATACCCAGCTCAAAGACCAACAACCCTCTGCTACCACCTTCTCCTCAAATTGACCTCGAAACGCTTCAAACAGCTATTACTACTGCAGTGACAGCCGCCGTGTCACAAATGAACCCCAGAAATTCAGGAGGTGGTCCCCAACCCCAAAACCTAGAAGATAGTCAAGGACACCGAAAAGGGGGTTCTTATAAAGATTTCATGAGCGCAAAACCGACTTCCTTAGATGGCACTGGAGGTGTCATTTCACTCACTCGATGGTTTGAGAAAATCGAATCCATCTTCAAAGTCTGTGCTTGTTCGGAGTTCGATAAAGTACAGTTCACAGCCTGTACCTTCAGCGACAAGCCCTGACTTGGTGGAATAGCCGAGTCAAATCCCTGACCCTACCTGTAGCTAATGCTATGGGGGGAAGCCATGAAAGAACTCTTTCTGACTGAGTACTGCCCTCGGGGAGAAATACAGAAGTTAGAGCACGAGCTCTGGAACCTAAAGATGAAGGGTTCCGATCTTGCAGCGTACACCTCGAGGTTCGATGACCTGGCACTGCTCTGTCCAGGAATGGTTACCTCGGAGAGTAAGAAAATAGAAAGATTTATTTCGAGGTTGACCCAACCAACCAAGGGACACGTCTTATCTACACGGCCGGATACTTATGATAGTGCCAAAAGTTTAGCCAAGATCCTGATTGATCACAGTGATGAGGTTGAGGAAACAACCGCCACTCCCGAACCGACCAAGACTAGTGGTGAAAAGAGAAAGTTCTGAAAAAAAGAAGAAAGGCCAACCTTCACAAGGATCCCCAAAGAAACAGCAGACTGTAGCAGTCCATGCTGCTACTACCCCCATTGTTGTTGCTTCTGTTGTAGGATCCACAGCCCATACCCCTACCAGTAGATATGATAGTAACCTCCCTCTGTGTGAAAAATGCAAGTACCACCATAACCTCGACCCCTACCGTGAACTGTGGTGCACCAACTATGGCAAAGAGGGGCACACGGTCCGATTTTGCAAGGTACCAGTCCAATCTGCAAATCAATCTTCTGGAGCAGGTGTTGGTCAAGCCTGCTACAATTGTGGAGAAGTTAGGCACTTCAAGAGGAACTGCCCCAAGAAGGAGACAACTAATAATACCAGGAGATTCCTAGCCATGGGACGGGAGGAGGTAGTCGCCGATCCCACTGTTGTTTCGGGTACGTTCCTTCTCGACAACTCTTATGCTAGTATTCTTTTCGATTCGGGTGCTGAAAGAAGTTTTGTTAGTCATTCGTTCAAACATAACATAAAACCTAACCCCCAACCACTAACCGAAACGTTTACTGTCGAGATGACTAACGGTGAAAAAGAAAGCGCTAACGAGGTGTTCGTAGGTTGTACCCTTACCCTGAATGATCATTCATTTCCCATCGATCTTATGCCAGTCTCCATTAAGAGCTTTGATGTTATCATTGGCATGGGTTGGTTGAGTCCCAATCATGTTGATATCCTTTGCTACGAAAAAGCCATCCGTCTCAATCTTCCTACAGGTCAGACTCTCATAATCTATGGCGATAAACTAAGCTCCAACCTTCACATCATTTCCTGCATCAAAGCTCAGAAACTCTTGCGAATGGAATGCCAAGCATTCCTAGCCCATGTCATTAACAAGAAATAGGAAGTTAAAGGCCTCGCGGGCATCCCCGAAGTCTGTAACTGTCTTGATGTCTTTCCGGAAGAGCTTCCAGGAATTCATCCCGAACGTCAGGTCGAATTTCGCATTGACCTAATTCCTGGAGCTACCCCCGTAGCCAAGTCTCCATATCGCCTAGCTCCAGCAGAAATGCAGGAGTTATCCAGCCAACTAAACGAGTTACTCAGCAAAGGGTTCATTAGACCGAGTTCCTCACCCTGGGGAGCTCCGGTTTTATTTGTAAAGAAGAAAGATGGATCCTTCCGGATGTGTATTGACTACCGTGAGCTGAACATGTTGACCGTCAAGAACCGATATCCTCTCCCGTGAATAGATGACCTCTTCGATCAACTCCAGGGAGCCAGCTACTTCTCAAAGATATACCTTCGGTCAGGGTACCATCAGTTACGAGTTCAGGATAGTGATGTTTCCAAAACAGCTTTTAGGACTCGGTATGGACACTACGAGTTCGTAATGATGCCCTTCGGTCTAACCAATTCACCAGCAGTGTTCATGGACCTGATGAACCGGGTGTGTCGTCCTTTCTTAGAAAAATTCGTCATCGTGTTCATTGATGACATCCTTGTCTACTCAAGAAGTGAAGAAGACCACAAGCAAGACTTGAGATTAGTGTTGGAAACCCTTAGATCCGAGAAGTTGTACGCGAAATTTTCCAAGTGTGAATTCTGGATCTGGAAGGTAAGTTTCCTCGGTCATGTGGTAAGCGAGGAGGGAATTCATGTGGATCCTTCCAAGATTAGAGCGATAGAGAATTGGTCGGCACCAAAAACACCCACAGAAATCTGTCAATTCTTGGGTCTCGCCGGCTATTATCGGAGATTCATCCAGAATTTTTCCAAAATCGCCAAACCCCAAACCAATCTAACACAGAAATGTGTACCCTTTTTTGGAGTGAAAGGCAAGAATCCGCGTTCCAGACATTAAAGCAAGCCTTGTGTAGCGCACCTGTTCTGTCCTTACCCGAAGGGACAGAAGACTTCGTTGTCTATTGTGATGCGTCTAATCAGGGCTTAGGATGTGTGCTTATGCAAAGGGGAAAGGTAATCGGTTATGCCTCGAGATAGCTAAAGGCACATGAGGTCAACTACACCACGCACGACATGGAGTTAGGAGCCGTAGTCTTTGCACTGAAGATTTGGAGACATTATCTCTACGGAACCAAGCATACGATCTTCACTGATCATAAAAGCCTGCAGCACATCCTCAATCAGAAAGACCTAAACATGAGGCAATGACGATGGGTCGAGCTACTCAGTGATTATGAGTGCGAGATTCGCTACCATCCCGACAAGGCCAATGTGGTAGCAGATGCCCTTAGTCGAAAGGAAAGTTCGAGACGTAAAGTGAGGACACTGACAATGACTATCCATTCCCAATTATCCATGCAAATTTGAGATGCCCAAATAGAAGCCCTCAAACTAGAGAACGTGTCAAGCGAAGCCTTGAGGAGACTGGATAAGAAACTTAAGATCAGAAGTGACGGAGTCTACTATTTCATGGACCAAATCTGGATTCCAAAGTCCGGAGGATTCAGGGAGATTGTCATGGAGGAAGCACACAAGACCAGATACTCGGTTCACCCAGGTTCGGACAAGATGTATCTAGATCTCAAGAAACAGTACTGGTGGCCAAACATGAAATCCAAGACCGCTACGTTTGTGGGCAAGTTTCTAACTTGCTCCAAGGTAAAAGTCGAGTACCAGAAACCCACGGGTCTGCTCCAGCAACCCTAGATACCTGAGTGGAAATGGGAGATGATTAGCATGGATTTCATCATCAAGATACCCAAATGTCCGAGTGGGTACGATACCATTTGGGTAATTATCGATCATTTGACCAAATCCGCTCACTTCATCCCGATTAAAGAATCATTTAAGATGGAAAGACTCGCACGGATCTACCTCCAAGAGGTAGTTCGACTGCACGGTGTACCTGCATCCATTATCTCAGATCGAGATAGCAGGTTTACCTCCAGATTTTGGCAGTCTCTTTGAACCAAACTAGACATGAGCACGGCTTATCATCCTCAGACCGATGGACAGAGTGAGATAACTATCGAACCCCTGGAAGACATGCTTAGGGCATGTGTCATCGATTTCGGCAAATCGTGGGACACACATTTTCCATTGATCGAGTTCTCGTACAACAACAACTACCATACCAGTATCAAGGCTGCCCCGTTCGAAGCCCTCTACAGTCGCAAGTGCAGATCCCCTCTATGCTAGGCCGAGGTATGGGACACACAGCTAGCCAAGAGTCGATTTCCCGATAGTCCTCTCACTGGTCCTGAAATCATCCGTGAAACCACCGAAAAGATCATCCAAATCCGAGAACAACTGAAAGCTTCACGTGATAGACAGAAAAGTTATGCTGATAACCAACAGAAACCTCTGGAGTTCCAGGTTGGAGACCGTGTCCTATTGAAGGTCTCGCCCTGGAAAGGCATGATACGCTTTGGAAAGCGTGGTACACTTAATCCGAGGTACATTGGACCCTTTGAGATCCTCGCCAGGATCGGTCCGGTAGCCTATAAACTTCGATTACCTCACAAGCTTAGAAACATCCACCCCGTCTTTCACGTCTCTAATCTTAAGAAGTGTTTATCCGAAGAAACTCTTGTGATCCCTCTTGATTAAATCGAGATCAATGAGAACCTGAACTTTGTGGAAGAACCAATCGAAATCATGGATCGAGGAATCAAATGCACGAAACAAAGTCGCATCCCGATAGTGAAGGTTCGATGGAATTCCAAGCGAGGACCGGAATTCACTTGGGAGCATGAATACTTAATGAGAAAGAAGTATCCGCATCTCTTTCCAGATCCATGATTTGTATCTAAATTCTGAATTTCGGGATGAAGTTCCCTCTAACGGGGGGATAATGCGACAACCCGAAACTTCTAACCCATGTAATTGATCTGTGTTTCAGCACTAAAACTTGAGTTCATTGTCTTTTATTGAATCTTGTGGTTCCATATGGGTGCTATAGACTTAGTATAATCTAGATATAAGTCTTAAGATGGGTTGGAGAGTGTTTAGTATCACAAAATCGGGCCAAACTCACCAAATAAGGTGTGTGCGGCCACACACCCAACCGCACTCACCCTCAACCTCACACTCAATCCCTTATATGGATGGATACCCCTTCATTCATTTATTTTGATGTTTCTCTTCCCTCTCTCTACTTTCTCTCTCTAAAATCATCAACCAAGAACACTTGGAAGGCTTCATAATTGTGATGTACTCCATCTTCAAGCAAAGTATAGTGGTAAACAATTGAATCCCAAGCTTAAAACTCATCATGTTCATCATCCCTTGAAGGTGTACTGCCGCATACCTTCGCATGGGGGCAACATACATTCAAATCTCCCAAGTTTGAAGAGCAAACACTTCAAAATCATCATATGGACTCAAATGAGGAGTGTACAGCCGCACACTCCTGTGTACAGCCGCACACACCCTCTATATGGCCGCACACTCTTGTGTGCTGCCTCACACACACTCCTGGCTGCACTCCCCAGCCGCACACTCATTTTCAAGACCATACACCCACTCTAATGTCCATATTTGGCCCTAAACTAGCATAAATCATTAAGTCTGGATCATAGGACACTTATTCTAAGTAATTCCAAGCCCTAAGGATGTTTTCCCATCATGTTTAGTAATGAAACACCTTAGTTCTAACTCATTTATGTGTTGTCACATGAATAATAGGGGCCATAGACGTTCAGGGCATCCGTTGACACTCGAACCCTACATTAAGCGGTGAGTTCATACCCCTACTCTTTTCAATATTTTTCACTTTTTTCAAGGGGGGGTGAATACAAGCAAGGTACAAAGAATAATTGTACTTTAAACTTGTTTTTACATGTGTTGCGTTCCATAATTCATATGCTTTTAACATTGATAATCATAACAGATAACAGTTTGAACTCGCAGAACACACTATCGTATTATTTGTGAAAAACAGTATAAAATGTTGTAATTTATATTTTCACAAATGGTTTTCCACATTATATCAGTTAAAAGCATAACCTTTGAACTTGAAACATGAAATCTAGTACAATTTTTGTCCTCGGTAACACTCCATAAAGATACGCGAGTGGAGAATCATCGTTTGCATCAGTACCTTTCTATATTATTACTAGTAAATTTGTTATTCCTATAAATTAGAGGCAAGTCCTCGGTGACACTCCACAGAGATACGCGAGTGGAGGATCACCCCTGTAGTCAGAATCTCCTGGAGGGAGAACGTGACTTGAGTGTATAGATCTATACGGGGTTGACTACCCTACACCTGGCTGCTAGTTACAGCCGAACCGAAAGGTTCAAGGGTGATGAAAGTTATAAGGTGATGTGGACTACTCATTGCCATATGTAGTCTATCGTATGGTTATGGAACTCGCAATTTGTATAATAGAGATTTACTAAATAGTAATAATGAAAAAAGTAACTACGTTTACTTTGTATATATTAGTTTTATATACGTGTTAAAACTAATACATTTCACAAGGACAACCAGGTTTCCGGTATACATCTTTCACTTTTGGTAACCAACATTCTGGAAAATATGGGATTTTCCTGGGGTAATATTTGTACATAACTAGATTCGTGTAACAAATTCAAATAACTAAACTTTACAATTTACAAGGGTAAACATGTTTTCAAAGCGCTTGTACTCTCAGGTCAGCGTTAGACAGGTACCCGAAGATCCTTTTGTTCGAAGACGGAGTGCTCAGAAGACCCGTTTCATTTTGTTCATATATACTATGTGTCATTTGTATAACTTTACTTTTCAAACAAATTTAAACCATTAAATATGTAATGTAATGGTTGTTTTACTTTACTTAGTATGTACATTGGATTTGATACACAACGTGGAGTCAACCCCGGAAATGTTTCCGCCTTCGGTTTTCGGGGTGTGACATAATAAGATAGGATCGCCTTCCTTGTCCAAGATCGTATTAGTTGAGTTGTAAAATCAATCTTCATCTTGTCTCTTCAAAAACTTCTAACATCAATTGAAGAATGACAATATGAACTATCATCCGTCATCTAAGCATATCTAAGATGCAGTTGAGGTCATATTTGGTATTTTCCTTGCATATCTTAGTCTTTGTAAGGATGCCAGTCAATGCTGTAGATTTTTAAAGGTTCTTATCATGGAGATACATCATACAATTTTGTACAGTCTCATTCTCATGTACTCTGTATACCACACCCCATGGTTTCTTTTGAATAAAGCCATCTCTCATCTCTTCAATGTTTTTATGATTTCTACTACACTTAACACAAAAATTATTCTATAAAATCTCAACAACTTCAATATCCATCATACACATCTCCATGATGTAAAATGTTCACATTCTCTTCAAGTGTTGAAGTTGATTTGGGAACTTTGGTTCATGCTTTTCAAAAAACCAAAACAATAATCCAATCATATGGGTTGATGATCAAAAGATCAACAAAAGTGAATTTAGATTTCTCATTGGTTGATCCCCTCAGAATAGTAAACTTGTAGTTCGTATATCCATCAAACTTAATCTCTTCAATTTTCTTGACTGCTCTAATCTTCTTCAAACTCCATACTTCATATTGTGGCTTGGAATGAGTGACATAGAACTTGAAAAGATTTTTATTCACAAAATTATTTGATAAAGTAACACCAACAATATTTTGAAAACTTCTAAATAAGAAATCTCTTGTTGTCATGGCATCTATGTGACAATCACTTATATTATCAGTTAAATACGAAGATCTTGGTTCAATCTAGTATTTTTCAACATTCTTAATGGCTTATTCTTGTATTCTTACAATAGTCCATTATGGCCAAAGAACTTTTAAATTTACTTTTGTTGCTTCTTTTTCTCTCTTCTCAACACCTTGTCAATCCAATTCAATATGAAATTGCTTCATTCTTTCAAGTTCTTCATCCCTTTTCGATTGAGCTTATATTTAAACATAAACATCACTTGGATCCACTTGAATATACGAAATAATTCTCACCGAACTTGTTCCCACATTTCCTTCGGTATTGATTGGAATTTTTGGAGTAATTTCTTTTGATCTCCTTTTCAGTGATCTATCAACAATAAGGATTTTTGGACCATCTTGTTCCTTGGTTTTTGGAGGAACAATATAAGGAGTTTTAAGATTAACATGAGGAGCATTTTCGTTCGAAAATTCCTCCCACCTTGTTGTGAAGTATCCCTGCTACTCGTAACACCTTTTACAGCTTTAAGTTGTGAGTGAATATGAGTGAGTCTCGCATCCAACATTTGTGACATGTAACTGACATGTCGAGCATCCTTCTCCTCCACAATGCAAGTGCGCCTTTCATTAATTTCAAAGTTCCTTCCCTTGACTACTAATAATTCTTTATTTTTCTTCTCAATACCCCTTTTTATCTATCTCAATTCCAATTTAAGAGATTTAAATTTGTTCTCTTTTTCATCCAAAAGATCTACTATATTTGCTGCTGAGTCATAGAGTTCAACAAGAGTGCTGATTGTACTATTCATTTTTTTTTATGGTGGCTTGTATTCTTAGAAATAATTGATTCTTCCAGAGTTTGTATCTTTGTGAGAACATAACAAACCTTTGACAAAGTTGCAGTAGACTGAGAAATAACTTCATTGGACTCTGATGTTGTATCATAAATCAACTTTTCTTGAGCATCAAATAAATGCTTGCTCTCATAAATAATGGACTTCATCGTAGATTCATGCACACTCATGATATTCTGAAAATTTGTTAGAGAGAAAGACTTTGCTTTGCAAACAAGAGGATTAAGCTTCTTATTCATCAACTGAATGTAATTTCCTCATGTAGATCACTCTCATCATCCAAGATTGATGGAGCAAGAACAGGTTCAATAAATGTGAAAGTTGGAACCGAGAAGGACAGTTTATGAATTAAATTTCAAAGGAGTGAAGCAAGTGGCTTCCTAGAGCAACTGGTAAGGCACCTTGTTGAGTACACAAGGGACCCGAGTTCGATCGCCGACACCCCCAAAATTGTTCCGCCTTTTTTTTAATTGTATGTTCCGATGCGAGGACTTCACTTGCGAGGACGTCTGTTGGGATGCGAGGCGAGGACGATGTGATGTGATGCAAGGCTAAGAAAGAGATGAGGTGCGAATCGTAAACGATCCTGGACAACAAACCACCGCATACCGCAAGCTCAGACCGTAAAACGAAAGGTCGTAATCTCAGACCGCAAGCTTCAAGGACCGCAAACTCGGGCCGTAAACTCCGGAACCCCTAGCTGCTGGCCGCAAACTCTTCCACCCCCTTGCAGGTTACAACCAAAAACAGTGATTTTTGCCCTTTTTTGCTCCAAAACTCGATCAAAAACCCATTTTTATGAAAAACGCAAAGAACAAACCCCCCTAATTCTCAGAGATCTATCCAAAAATGCAAAAATCTTTCAAAAAAAAGATCAAATAAGCCCTAGATCTGACAAAATTGATTGATACAATCCAAGCTCTGATACCAATTGTAAGTCCCCAAATATGCTTGTGTATCAATCAGATCCAATTGATGGTGCGGAATCCCAGTCAATTGGATGATGTCAGATCAAATAGAAGAGAAGGAAAAGAAGAATAATATGAATCTTGAATGATATGATTATAATTAAGTTCCTTACAATAGATTCACACACACAAAATGCTCTCTTCTTCTCTCTAGTTTCTCCCTTCTCACGTTCATCAACCGTTCATCAATCTACTCCTCAACCCTAACACCTATATATATACTAGGGAATATGGGCTTGGTGAACATGGGTCGTGAATCGGTTTACGGCCGTAAACCTGTTCACGACCATAAACACAATCGTAAACACGTATACGGCCGTAAACACCAAGCTGTTTACGGTCCAAGACACAAAAATACATTTTGATAGAAACTAAATTATAAACCATATTTTTGACCCAAGAATCTCCCCCTTGATTTATAGCTTTCTTTTCTTAATTGACCCAACAAGCTCCCCTTAAAAAGTAGTTGTGTTTTCTTGTTAATCTTCAATGGAATCTTTGGGTTCAGCTTTAATCTTTGATGACATCACAGCTTCAAGACGAACTTCATGAATCTTCAATAATTTGACTTCATCTTGAGCAATTGGGCTTTTATTCAGAATTCAGCATTGAACGCACATTGGGTGAGGATGCTTGATGCAGAGATTCTTGAAAGATAGTGCTTTCAGCTTCAGAATCTTTAGATAGAACATCAAAGAGAACAAATCTTTTGGATCACTTTAGCAGATACAACGATAGCAGCAGACTGATTGAGGAGGCTTCAATGCAATCCGTCAAATAATCTTCAATTTTAGCTTCACCTTGCTTCTGGGGTTGAAAGATTGAATGTCGAAAGAATAATATTCATTCCTTGCTCCTTCGAATGAAAATTCTTCGATAATCACGGATGAATCCTTAGCTCAGAAATCTTCGACACAAACTCCATGAATTTCATCTACACCTGAATTCACTTTTCAAGACAAAACAAAACTAAAAGAAAATTTATCACACAATATTTTTGGGGTTTTCATATATTTTATGAAATAATAAAATAGAAACAAAAATATTTTTTGATTTTTTAATTTTTTTAATTTTTTATTGATTTTCTTAAACAAGAAATAAAACAGAAATAACACTATTTTTGGATTTTTTTAATTTTCTTATTTTTGTTTAATTGTTTAAATATTTTTAATTCTCCCCCTAAATTTGTGCATAGAGGAAACTATGAACAAATTTAACAAAAACAAAAATATTTTCGATCAAAGTTGTGAGACAGCTTGAACTTGTTTATCAGTACCTTTACTTTCATGAGTAGATCTGGTCAATTACCGGTATTGTGGTCCACTTAGACACAAAGGATATAGACAAACTTTTCCAAATATACAATTTAGTTGACGACGACCACGAGTATTGTTGTCCACTTAAATTAAGCAGCGAGATCTACAGACAACCTCTAAATGGTTCCATTTTAGTTGCACTAGAACGTGTTCCCCACTTCCCAATATATCATGTTTATCAAGAACTTCCAAAGAAATCCTTACTTTAGGTGAGTAAACAATTATTAAGGAGGAAGTCAGATTTAGAGATATATGCATATGTTGTGTCCCAAGTCAGATATATTGAAATCACGCATAGGGGACAACATATGGCTAACTAGGATAGAGTGATTGAGAGGTAGAATGTTGCATATTATGTGTCCCAGGTCGGATCTTCCGATCACACAGAAGGGATAGCATTTGGCTAACAGATAGAAAGAATTTCATAGAGAAAGAGATGCATAGAAATAGAGTTGCATATGTTGTATTCTAGGTTGGATCTTCCGATCACGCAGAAGAAGCAACATATGACTAGCAGAAAGAAAGAATGAAAATAATCTTCTACAGACCTACTTTATTAGTACCCCCCAGTCGTCCAATCAGAACCAGAATTAAGGACATAAGTCTGTACATCAAGGAAAATTCGAACCACTGTTGTAGATGCGTATTAATTTAGTGTATCTTGTAGGTTCCCGTGTTTATCTCATTGCTCAATCTACCTGAGCGTCGTATGGCCTGTCCAAGCAATCCTATCTAAATCCACACTTTCAAATCCTTCTTGCCTACCAGCACATTGAACACATAGTCTAGACAATTCAGATTCAGTCCTTTACATATGTTATAGACTACCTGTTATCACTTTCTTGATATCACTTCCCAAACAATACTTACAAACAAAAAAATATGAAAAATTGTCTTTGAATTGAATTAGTGTAAAATAAACTCAGGAGTATAGAGAAGAAAACTCAAACCGTAATTCAACGATTGAATTTGCATCCAGAAGGTCTGAGAACAGCATGCTTAATCTCATAACAGATCCGAAAATTCTTCATGTCATTAAGCACTAACCCCATGTGATCCCTTCCTTTCTTCCATTCTTTCCTTTCCCGCAAAGGACACATACTCTCGAACAATGTTTTGAGTGTTGTACAGTTGAGAGATGTCCCCTATCATATGCCACGAGCAGCCACTACCAACAAACCGAAGTCTGATGATATGCCTCCATAGCTGCTCCGACACAGAGCGGGATCAGTTAGTCTTTGGAACCCAGTCCATTTTGACACTGGGTTGACTTTTTTCATCCTTGCACGATACTCTCTCCCACGACATATCTTGCTTATCACAAACAAAAGATGTGCAAATATTAGAAGCATTAGGTGATTTAGGAGATTGAGCCTTCGGAACCCATATATAGTCAGGTTTAACCCATTTATTTTTTGATCTGATGGGTGGCTCAATACTTGCTTTTGATCTTGATGTCGGTCGTTGATATGACTTTGATTTTGGCTTCAAGGAAGCATCTCTTGGATTTGGCTTCTTGGCCAACATTTCCTTGTTGTCCTTGGCATTCAGATTCTTGGCCTTGTGGGTTTGATTCTTGGCCTTCTACGCGTTCCAGTCACCATTGTCTGAACGTGACCTGGAAGGTTTTCTTTTGAAGTGTCTCCCACTTGGCGCATTTTTCCATGCTTGTGCGTAGTAGGGAACATATGCGCGATTAGGACAATATCTGGAAATGTGTCCAGGTGTTCCACAATGAAAACATGTCTTTTTCTTTACTGGGAAGTTATCTCTTCATGCCCCTGGTGGCGTATCCATGCCTTGTCTTTGATTGATCCCACATGCACACTTGCAACAAGCACTCTGTTGCGCTGGGATTGGTGGCCTGTATTTCTCAATGACAGGTTTGTTAGGAATAAGAGAATTCGAAGCAACATATTCTGAGTTCAAGGAGATGTTGGTTTGTTCAATGGTTTTCTCCTTGTTCTCATCTTCTGCTACTTTACCTGCACATAAAATAGAAACATTAGTATTTTCAATCTGAATACCTCTTGAGACAAATCTAGCTGGTTTGCCATATTGAAGATGTGCCTGATTGGTTTTATACAAACAATATTATATGTGCATGGAACCCTAGAACCCTAGAATTGGATCTATGTTTTCACTATTAGTTACACAACATTATGAGCACATACTAAAACCCTAATGAGTCATACAATTTTCGAAATTCACCAAGAAGATTAGAATACATACCTTTTATTGTTATATAGTAATAACAACTCAAATCCTCCTTCTAAATGGCTTTAGAAAGCTTAGAGTCACAAGTGTCACTCCTCTAATCGCTCAAAAACACCAAGGATGAAGAATGATAAGAGAGGAGGCACCAAAAAACGTGTGGAAACCCTAAGCAAACTCTTAGCCACGTTTTTGGTGCTCTAGGGATCCTTAAATAGTGAGGCTATTAAGGTTATCTAACAAGTAAACCCTAATTTGACTGCTTAGGCCCTAAGCAACCCAAGGACTCCCTCCTTAGAGGCCTAGGACGATTTCTAATGGGTTTCCCCATAGAATTCGTCCACCCCTCTAATATGGAGTCCATTAGCCCAATATTCAACTATCATACCATTGACAGTTCTAGTCCCTTAAGTTTAATTAATGTCTTTTAGCCACAAAATTAATTCTTAATTAATTATTGACTAATATTAATTAACCAATATGATTTCTCCATTAATATATTATTCACATAATATATTAATAAATCATAATTAATCCCCTCTCTCCAAAATTCATCCTATCAAGTTGGTTTGGTGAAGGCAACCAAAAGGACACCATCGGGTCAAGTACATACCAAAATAGTTATGAACTTAGACACTAATCCAATAGTCTCCCACTTGGATAAGTCTAATAACTATTATGCATATGACTTTAGATCCTGATCCGCAATCGTAGCTTTCAAAAGCCGCTGTCAACTCTGATCTTATCAAATACGCGTCCTTTAGATAAGAGATCATATATTCCTCCATTCTAGATATCGTATAGACTAAGACATGGATTTAAATCATTCTCTCTATCTATGTGTTGTTTCCCGATTTCCGATTTACGACGACTGACAACAGACTACAATTGAACATATCAAATTAGTCCCATCTTGGCCAACCTCTTAGGTGTCATCACTAAATCATCGAGGGGCCCACATATATCGCTTTTATCCTTCTTTGGATAAAAGGAACGGATAAACTTTGATTCAATGCTTTCTTGCACTCACTTACCGAATCACACACAACAATATGTTTTATGACACCAAGTTATTGGTGCGTTTACATATTATCAATGTGTAACCGACTCGAAAGATACAACTCAGACATCTCGGTTTCAAGAATATAAGATATTATCGTCTCACCAATCACTCGTGATAAAATCCATGAAGTGATCCAAGTGAGCGTGGGTTTAATCCAATGCTCAAATCTATTCATAAGCACTCATAAACGTTGCAGCAAAAATTTGCTTATGTCTAATACACTTTAGACAATTCACACACCAATTCACGACAATCTTCATTCATACCTACTTACAACATATGAACGATTGTGGTCTGTTCGAATAATTTGATTGGTATGAACCAATTTAATTATTCAGGAAGTCAAAACATGCAAAGCGAAACATAAGAATAATACTAATCCCATATAGCCCCAAACTCTGGGTATAAATAAAACATTTTACTTAATCACCATATTGATTACTCATTATTTATTGTTTCGGGTAATCAACTTCTTTCTTGAATTATTACTACACTTGTCCCATGCTCTTAGCATGCACACAATGTTCACCTATGGTCCTTACTTGGTGAAATATATCAAATGAACACATTACCAATCATACTCATTTCACAACTCCCAATACCTATCACAAGTGTAAGAATATCAAATTCTTGTTACTTATGCTAGATTCTAACATTTTATGAAATGATTCTTTCGTAAAATCATGGCTCAAAATAATCAAGACATGGCTAATTTCTATAAGAAACAATTCTATAGATATGATGTCTCAAAGTACATTCCTTTGAACATCCTTTCTTGCATAAAAGTTTCTAATCTAGATATAGATTCTCAATATCCAACTCCCAATATGGAAACATTTCCATATTTGCCATATGACAACTCATTCTTAATACAATCTTATCTATTCATAATAATGTCAATATGGTCCATCTAATACCATACTTCCAACTACTCACAAGCGACCAATCCTCAGCGAGCTTTGGATCATCCTTTGATAGTTGTTTAATTATCTTAGTCAAAACCGATTCTTCTCCTTTTCCCTCTAAATGCGCTAGACATTTGGAAAATTTTAGAATGGTCAAATATTATAGCACTTGCAATCGATCCGGGAGACGACACATAATGTCTTACATAAAGATACGATACTTTATCAATATTCTACCATAATATTTAATGTGTGACGTTCTCACAATTCGAACTATGAAGAGGGATGCCATAATCATAATCGAAATTTTGAAAACGCACTATGTATCCTTGACTAAATTTATTAACATTCCACAGCTTAAACCTTTATATTTGAAATGAAGCATAATATTCTCTCCCTTAATTATAGCAAAACAACTTTTCAGCCCTTGTGACTTTGCAAAGTATAACTCGTGTTTTATATAATTAATACTGCTATCTTGCAATAATTGCCATAATAATCATACAAGCATAACATTTATGCTCCCACTATCATGATGATTATTATCATATAAGCATAACACTTATGCTCCCACAAGCTTTGACATGTACTCAGAAAACATCTTAACTTCCAGAAAACAATACCTATTGAATTTCTTAAGTTCATATTTCTAATACATAATGCTTTGATAATCCTTTATCTAAGCTTCTCAAACTTATACACCTTTGCCTTAGATACCTCATATGTGTGTTGAAACAATTCAGACTAATTGCCAAATCTCACAATTCTAATTATGAAAAGGGATGTCGTAATCATAATTGAATTTGAGAACGCAATTTTCACAACCACTATCTTCTTAAACTGTCTCTTAGTGAAAGCATTTCCTCATAGTCATTTTCATGAAGGAGGGAATCTTATGATACTTATTTTTTAATGGTGTATGTGTTCCTATCCATGCAAATTTGTCAAAACCAAAGTTTGCGACAAATCCAAACTCATATGGACCGAACTCTTAATCTTGATTTCTTGCCTTATGGTAACACGAGTGCCCACCATGTCTTCCAAGCAGTTAAGCAACTCACCCTTTCCTATCAATGTACTTTTCATTGATCAAGGTTCTTGCCTTTTATGCATTCAAATGAGAACTCATAGAACTCACATGCATAATTAACTCAATTGGAATGGCATAGAAACAAAATAACATCAACACGATAGGTTATACCCCTCAAGTCATGTGCTAGTGATTCTCGATAAGGTTTATTCTTGATTTGTTCTTGAACCTTTCAAGACCATTAGGACTCCCACTGACTCCTTGACATATAAGATTCTCTTGTCAATAAACATTTCTCGGCAAACAAATATTCAAGAGCTAGTGTAGCTTTTATCAAGACAAAACACTTCACAAAATTGGTCCTAGTTGGTCTTTGTCTTAACCAAGACATCACAGCTTTCCATATTTGGTGAATGTTATAAACCTTCTTAAGACTTGTCACTCAATCTTACAATCTTAACTCTAAGAGTTGTTTTTGGAACGAAGTATGATTGACTTCTTGATTTAACCATTTCTTCAATTCTTGATTCCTCTTATCAGACATACAATTGTACTAAGACTCACTTAGATGATTAATTGAGATATGGTTCTTAATCATTAAGACCTATCATAAAACATAATAAAAGGTACTCTCCCTTCTTCTTAGAATAGAGAAACTTTTATCTTTCTGCCTACTTGATTCTTCTTATTCGTTCTGCTATTGATTTAAACTTTGTCAATCAATTCAGAATTACACTTAATCTTATAAGTATAACCATATTTACTAAACCTTTAGTAAATCATGGCGAATATCTTTGTTACTCTTGTGGTGGACTTGATCAACACACAACTTTGTGTACTCGATCTCCTACTCCTTCACTTGACACTTTGTCAACGAATTAGTCTAATTTCCAAATATGAAATTTCTCATTCATCATGCAACCAAGTTGCATGATTCCAAGTTTCTGTCCAATTGAAACTTGGGTGATGAGAAACTCTCCCTATTTGGTAAATTTTCGATGTTTCCACATAATTAAGAATCAAATCCATTATTGCTAATAATAGAAACATTCAAAACATCAATTTTTCATACACGCCATCGCAAAGATAAATAAATAATATAAAATCAAAATTTTATTTTATTGCGGAAATTTTTTTCCTTACAATGAAATTCATTGAAAAACTATGGTAATACATATTTCTTAGCACTCTTATTCTAACTCTAAGTAGTAGCTCAAGATTCTATTCTTCAAGTAATGCGATCGAAATCCATTTCTTCACGATTAGATTCCGATCACTTCTTTCCTTAAGTTTCCTATCTTTTCTTCGATTCTACAAAATATCAAATGTAATCTTATCACATCATGTATTAAGAATCTAGAATATGAACTTAAAAGAGTTAATTAATGGAACTTACCTAAAGCAGAGCCATACGGTTTGACTCTCCCATCTCTTAGATCTCTCAGGTAAATAGGGCAGCTTCGACTCCAATGCCCCTTCTCTTGGCAATAAAAGAAAATGGATTCCCTTGGAATAGCACATGGAACTTTCTCAGAATCTACCTTTTTCGGATCTCCAATGTCACCATTTTCAATATCCATTGAAGTTTGGGAGTTTGATTTACCAGACAAATTTGCTCGACCAGCTCGCTAAATCATTTCTGATTCAGCAGCTATAAGCAAATAGCTCAAATCAATGAGGGTCACATCATGATCCATCATATAGTACTCTCCAACGAACTCTCTATATGATTCAGGAAGCGATTGAAGAACCCAGTCAACAGCCAACTTACCTAATCTCGACACCCAACATCCTTAACCTTTCAATGTGTGACTTCATCTCTAAGATGTGTACACACACAGGTTTCCCATGTTTACTTGCCAAAATGGCATAAGTGAGCTTGAACTTTTCAAGCCTTCGAACTTGTGGGTTAGTGAGAATAGTTGGAGGGGGTGGAGGAAGTGAAGCATGATCTCTTGTTCCTCGATCAAATCATGGAATATCATCTTCATGTGGAAAGCTTGTTCCACGGGATTTGGGAATACCATAGTCATCATACTTTGACATCTACAAAACGGGAGAAACCAAATTCAAGTTAGTCGATTTAGTCCTTAATAAATCACCCAAATGAGATATTAAGGCTAGGACCCAACATAATACGCTACAACCTAGAAAAGGGATGCCGTAATCTAGTTGCAGAATATTTGAAGGTAGGTAAATGACGATTTACCAATTTCCACCATGAAAAACGAAAAAGAAATTTAAGTTTTAAATCTATGAAAACTCCTCGATCCTTTGAGGTTCATTGAACTTTTCAATGGCATGTTTAAATCTCGATATGCCCCCTCTGGTTTGTGACAAGGATCACAAAGCGGGTGTGAATAACCATGCAAACTTGCATGGTGCCCCCACATGTTACAGTCACCTATTCAATGTGTCGGTTAACCACACACACTCCACCGAACTGTAACAAACATTGTGTAACGTCCCAAAATTGAAGGCTAGAAATTTCATTTTTACTTTAAGTTATTGCATAAAACCGATCAATATAAAAACTTCCATAATAAAATCTCATATCAAAAACCAAAGTGTCAATAATCAAACAAAGTATCATAAAACCATATCAAATTGTAATCCCAAAGATCCAATGTGGGGAAAACATAGTGTGATGCGTTGCGACCAAGCCGACTCCTTTCCTTTGAAACAATGTACATGAAACACATAACACATAACATGGTAAGCATGCATGCTTAGTGAGTTCCCCAAAATACCTCTTACACACATACGCCCTTCCAGGCCATGACCTTCCGTTCCATGTGCCTCAGGGGACTTCCGTCCCAACCCGGTAAACCTTCCGGTCCTACCCGTGTTGACTTTCCGGTACATAACTCCCTGACCTTCCGGTCTACAGCATACTGCCTTCCGGCCCATAACATAATGCCTTCTGACCCATATCAAGCATAGCATACATAACACATACAAAACAGGTAACTAATCACATACAATGCATATATCTTATAGCATACCAGACCTTTCGGTCACACATAGGTACCCTTCCAGGTACAACATAGTGAGAAGACTCACCTGGCACTGCTGAAGTCCTGCAGACTCAATTCCACACTACTGAAGTCCTGCAGACTCAACCCCAGTTGCCGAATGATAGATTCCCGATCTGTCAATATCAAAATATCACCCAATTAATAATTGGATCCCACTACATAACCATAAATACATACATTGAATAATTACTAAATTACCCCAAGTTTGGCTTTATTTAAGCCCAAGGCCCAATCCATAGGCCCAACATCAATTAGGAGTCAAAGCTCATCTATGGCCCAATTTTCCAAATTGTGCCCAAACCCCTTGCATGGGCCTTACCCTAGGCCCATCAAACTACTCTAGACCATTTGCTTGATCTTGGATAGCCTATTTAATAATCCAATCGTCAAGGCCCAATAGAAAGGCCCAACAATAAACCCAAGTGAAATTAGGGTTTCACATAAAATGATGATTAAGGTTAAGTTTCCTACTTAACCCATTAAAGATTTAATCCATTAAGGACTTAATCCATAAAGCCCAATATTGCTTAAATTATCCTTTGTCCATGATTATTATTTGATATCTCAAGTTATTAAATAATTCTTGTGTGTGTGACCCGATTAATTCTTAAAGTTAGGTTTTCATTAGCATTAGGGTGTTCCAATCCAAACATTAGCCCATTTATCAATTTGTTGGCCTTTTATGACAATTAGGGCTTTATTGGGCCTAATAAGCCCACTAAAATCTTATTAAGCCCATATGGGTTTTATTGGGTCCATTAGAGTCCATTAAGCTTCATTGGGCCAATTAGAGCCTTTTTGGGCCACTTAGGGTTTCAAGCATCCCCAATTGAGTCAACTCACAAGAGAAGCACACCGCCACCCGACTCGGCGGCCGGTGGTGGTAGCCACCACCCTAAGGTGTTGGTTTTCAATTCCTTTTATTATTCAAATATCAAATTACATTTTACAAGGCTAATCTCAACTAAACACACACAACCACTAAGACACACACACACGGTGGTTCATGGTGGCAGCCACCACCTTATGGTGGTGGCGGTGGCAATTCTTGATTTCCGGCTAGACCCACACACATCTCACGCAGCTATACCCATTAACACATCATAACACGCACACAGCCACCCTTGTGGTGGCTGGTGGTGGCAGAAAAGGTGTGAACGGCGAACACCACCATGGTTGGCTGCCATGGTGGTGCCCTTGTTTTCCGGCGGCACAAACACTCCATATACACACAATAAACATAAACGGATAGGTATTTTGCCGAGTACATACATGTGTGAAACCCACATCCAACTAAGGCTTCCACACGAAATCGGAGCGCTAACGGTGGCTGAAAGATGGTCGGAAAGGCAGACTAATCTAGGTCCATAGAAACAGCATCGTTCACGACCGTATGGACCTTGGCGAACATCGCCTAGATTGAAACGGCACAGAAAAGAAGGAGGAGAGGTGTGGCCGCATCGATACGAGATTGGCATCTTCTCCAATGGATGACATCGATATCCCGGACTGTCGGATCTGGCCACCGTGTTGGCATCAACAGTGATGCTCTCGCTGCTGTTGGTAGTCGCTCCTGTGGCTAGCTTCGGTGGCTTTCCGGCTTCACAGGTGAGGATGTGGCGGTATAGGCGAAGGGAGACATAAGGAGGATGGTGGCTGCTTAGGGTTAAGGTTATGGTGAAGGTGACGGGCTTAATACCCGCTCATATGCACACCTTTGCTCATATTTCACTTCCAACCCCTCAAAGACCATTATTTTCAAATAATTACCACAGAGCCCCTATCTTCATAAATAATTATAAAGTGAGTACGAAAATTACACTTTTAACTCTCGACATCTAAAATGGTGGCAATTAGCTGTTTGAGACCATCCTTTTATACATAATTATTTATTTTAGGGCTACGAGTTCTTTATTTCTTTCTTTATTTATTTAATAAATAAACGGGTGTTACAACTCTCCCCCACTTAAATTAGATTTCGTCCTCGAAATCATTTTTACCATTCCTTACACACCCAATCATTCTAGTAACATGGTCACCATCCTGGGCACACCCTAGCCTTCCTAGGGTAGCCATGACCAATCCTCGTAAAGCCCTACAATCCGTAGATGAACGAATTTCTCGCAACAAGGTAACATTTACTCGATCTGAATCTGTTGTCTCGAGATGGTCTGAATCCCTGGCATACCACTCATACTGAATCAATATCGTTGGACCCAGTCCACTTTATCCTTCAACCGGCTACTTAATTTCCGATAACTCGAGGTTCCAATTATAAAACAGGATCGTAGACCTAATTATCTTTGCAGATCACTTGTACCTGGCTAAGGCCCAGATACTCCTGTTTTGAGTGACTTGTCACTCACCAAAAATCAGCTATTCCGTGAGTACTTGCAACCCCAAACACCAATACACTGCCCAGACGTTGAGACTGCCCGAACACTGAACTGCCTGAAGCAGTATGCTGCTACATGGCTGCTTCCCACAAGCTATCGAGACCTCCTGGGTCTCAATTCGCTCGCCAATCATCTGAAAATTGGGTTCCGGCCTGGCTGCGGAATCAAAGGACTCACTACTTAGTCACCTCACACGATTTCTGAACGAAATCCTTCTCTAGAACTAGTTGCCACTAGTTATCATGACACTGTGACTCTACTATTTTCTGATATAACCAATCGGGACCATACGTTGAATCCTGTCATCTTCAAATCCAAGGCTGATAGTGATTGCTACCTGACCAATGGTAGCCTTATCTCGCATGTCCTGAAGCAGTCTGTTGCTTCTCTGATCTCACAACTGTAGTGACGCTCCTACAGTCCTATCACTGGCTCAACCAGATCTAATCCATCTGGGAAATTCCGAAATCCAATCTGTGGATTTCCTCATCCTTACTGCTACACTCGAACTGGTGGGTACTACTGTTCCTTCTGCGTCCTAACAATGCGCTCCCACTATCTACTAACCTAGTGAATGTTGCGGCTACACCCGCAGTCCTACAACACTTCCCATGCTAACTGACCACTAGTGAATGCTACAGCTACCCCTGTAGTCTTACAACACCTTCCATACTATCTGACTGCTACTGAATGCTACGGCTACCCCCGTAGTCTTACAACACTTTCCAAACTGGGTCGAACACGCACTCGACCTAACACATCATTGAACTAGAGTCCTAACCGGAACTCTCACTTGATTCCCGTAACCTGCCATCACGTGACCCCATTGTATCAGTACCGCACCCATGTCCGTGATCAAGGCGTCATAGTAAACCACAAAAATCATCTACACCCTATGGTAGGGCGAGAGTCAGTGCCTTGTACAATTTTTGTCTGAGAGTCTCGAAGGCTACCTGCTACTCATGCCCTCAATGAAAGTCCATCAACTTCTTGGTCAGTCGGGTCAAGGGAACCACAATCACAAAGAAGTCTCGTATAAGTCTCCAGTAATAACCTGCTAGACCCGGGAAACTATGAATCTCAGCTGGAGACCTCAGAATCTTCCACTGCATCACGACCTCTATCTTGGCCGGATCAAGTAGAATACCCCTTCTAGTTGACAAGGTGCCCAAGAGATTGCACCCCGCGCAACCAGAACTCACATTCGGAGAACTTTATATAAAGTCCCTCCCCCATTTAGATTCGATTAAGTCTTCGTTGCACGCAAGAATTGAAGGATTTCCAATCCTTCTCGTTTCCTAGTATCCCCTTGACGACAGCCTGCACTTACCAATGCTAGCGATCCATCACCAATCAAACCCTAAGATCGCCCATCCTCTGAAATCTTGAGGAGTACTCTTGAAATCTTGTCCAATCTAACGCCTCAATCCATCTCCCATGTTGTCAATTGAAGACCTTAATCTTCACTCTCGCTGACGAATCCTTATTCACACTTCCAATCTCGCAGCACCACTGAAATCTAACCGAACATAGCCCGCACGAGAATACAATTTTCTTGATCATGCGATGACCAACCACTTATGCATCTAGCACTCGCGACTGACACTACCGTTTTCATGTCACCTGCTCTACCCTAGCACCGGTAGTGCCTTGAACTCCAAGGTTCATCCATAAACAATCACCGACCATACCTGCACATGGTAGAATCCCTGAACGTTGACTTCACTGGAACTATCACTCCAACCCTGACCAAGTATCCTCTAAATAAGAATCCTGCATAGATCCCTAACGGTACGCACGGAACCCACTCCGCAAGATGCCTCCCTGTGTGGGTTCATCAAGGACTTTTCGGTATGCATGATGGCATATATGATCCTTGATAACCCAACACTAGTAGAAAATCGACCCGAGATCCGACTTATCCAAACTCACTCGCAATCCCAAAGTGATACGTATTCCAAACATCCATCTAATAGTAGTAGAAGATGGCATACCCACAACATCTGGAGGAATCCTAATCACCTACAGTTGACATGATCAACCCTGCCACATTTGTAGCAGACTAAACACTTGGAGTGACAAACTGCCTCGTGTACTTTTCTTGTACGCACTGCACCGACTCAGGCCCTGCTGGCCTTTCACCCGATGATCAGAAATCATAGGTCTCTTCCCGTGACGCTTACTATACGCACCTAGCACAAATCTCTCTTCTCAAAGTGCTCCAAATCGATCTCGCATCTGCAACTTCATGGAAATCATATCCTTCAGGGTCTGACACCCTGTCACGCTCACTAGCTCACTTGCCAATGGCTAAGCTGCAATAACTGGAACATCCTCTGTCCCCAAACTGGGTCACAAACTCTTCCCTAAAGCTTCTTAGATTCTCCAAGACTCTCACTGATTCGAGTATGGATCCTGTGCTTTCAGTAGTACGGGCCCAATACTACCTTCCACACCTATCCATACTTTCCTCAGCAATCCTCCCAAATCCTCTAAGTCACTTCCTCAAACTGGTACACCCACGTCTCACTGAGCCTCACTACTAGCCCACTGAAACATATCTTAGGCTTTCCTAGGTTCCTGAACTCACCCAGTCCTTAGTTGCTGAAAGATTCCCAGTAATGTCAACTAGCTACCTCATGAATATAGCTAGATACAAGATAGATCAGATAATCCTTCGAGTAATAGACTTATCCCTAGAACGGTTGGACTCAGACAAGAGTTGCGCAATACGGTCAAGTCTCTCACTTTGAGATTATCTGGCCTGTGTCCCACAAAGCACAAAGCAAGCAGCATTCAGACAATGGAAAATCTAACCATCATATTCCAATCAAATCATTCTATCCTCTAATCAGGAATCTGTACATGCAATTCAAAGGCTCATACAACCAAGCATAACCTAAATAGGCTATCCTATCACTGACTGATCAGTACTAGCATGCAAGTCTACAAGCAAATATAATAGGCATATAGGGCATCCTTCCAAGATCCTTAGCCCTAATCTAGCATGCAGTTCTCATAATCATATCATAACATAACTTATCATAACATGTATGTGAGCTCGGCTGATTGCACGCATCACACACTTTGTTCTTTTTAAAAATCTGTTCTCTTTTCCAACCACTTTTATAAAAAGATTTTAGCTTTGAAAAATTTTCATACCAAGTCCTTCGTTTGAGTTCAGAGACACCCAAGAGTATGTCTGAATCCCTCAAACCAAGGCTCTGATACCAACTTGTAACGTCCCAAAATTTAAGGCCAGAAATTTCATTTTTACTTTAAGTTATTGCATAAAACCGATCAATATAAAAACTTCCATAATAAAATCTCATATCAAAAACCAAAGTCTCAATAATCAAACAAAGTATCATAAAACCATATCAAAGTGTAATCCCAAGGATCCAGTGTGCAGAAAACATAGTGTGATGCGCTGCGACCAAGCCGACTCCTTTCCTTTGAAACAATGTACCTGAAACACATAACACATAACACGGTAAGCATGCACGGTTATTGAGTTCCCCAAAATACCACTTACACACATACGCCCTTCTAGGCCATGACCTTCTGTTCCATGTGTCTCAGGGGACTTCCGTCCCAACCCGTTAAACCTTCCGGTCCTACCCGTGTCGACCTTCCGGTCCATAACTCCTTGACCTTCCGGTCTACATCATAATGCCTTCCGGCTCATAACATAATGCCTTCTGGCCCATATCAAGCATAGCATACATAACACATACAAAACAGGTAACTAATCACATACAATGCATATATCTTATAGCATACCAGACCTTTCGGTCACACATAGGTACCCTTCCAGGTACAGCATAGTGAGAAGACTCACCTGGCACTACTAAAGTCCCGCAGACTCAATTCCACACTACTGAAGTGCTGCAGACTCAACCCCAGTTGCCGGATGACAGATTCCCGATCTGTCAATATCAAAACATCACCCAATTAATAATTGGGTCCCACTACATAACCATAAATACATACTTTGAATAATTACTAAATTACCCCAATTTTGGCTTTATTTAAGCCCAAGGCCCAATCCATAGGCCCAACGTCAATTAGGAGTCAAAGCTCATCTATGGCCCAATTTTCCAAATTGTGCCTAAACCCCTTTCATGGGCCTTACCCTAGGCCCATTAAACTACTCTAGACCATTTGCTTGATCTTGGATAGCCTATTTAATAATCCAATCATCAAGGCCCAATAGAAAGGCCCAATAATAAACCCAAGTGAAATTAGGGTTTCACATAAAATGATGATTAAGGTTAAGTTTCCTACTTAACCCATTAAAGATTTAATCCATTAAGGACTTAATCCATAAAGCCCAATATTGCTTAAATTAACCTTTGTCCATGATTATTATTTGATATCTCAAGTTATTAAATAATTCTTGTGTGTGTGGCCCGATTAATTCTTAAAGTTAGGTTTTCATTGGCATTAGGGTGTTCCAATCCAAATATTAGCCCATTTATCAATTTGTTGGCCTTTTATGACAATTAGGGCTTTATTGGGCCTAATAAGCCCACTAAAATCTTATTAAGCCCGTATGGGTTTTATTGGGTCCATTAAAGTCCATTAAGTTTCATTGGGCCAATTAGAGCTTCTTTGGGCCAATTAGGGTTTCAAGCATCCCCAATTGAGTCAACTCACAAGACAAGCACACCGCCACCCGACACGGCGACCGGTGGCGACAGCCACCACCCTAAGGTGGTGGTTTTCAATTCCTTTTATTATTCAAATTTCAGATTACATTTTACAAGGCTAATGTCAACTAAACACACACAACCACTAAGATACACACACACACGGTGGTTCATGGCGGCAGCCACCACCTTATGGCGGTGGCGGTGGCAATTCATGATTTCCGGCTAGACCCACACACATCTCCCACAGCTATACCCACTAACACATCATAACACGCACACAGCCACCCTTGTGGTGGCTGGTGGTGGCAGAAAAGGTGTGAACGGCGAAAACCACCATGGTTGGCTGCCATGGTGGTGCCCTTGTTTTCCGGCGGCACAAACACTCCATATACACACAATAAACATAAACGGATAGGTATTTTGCCGAGTACATACATGTGTGAAACCCACATCCAACTAAGGCTTCCACATGAAATCGGAGCCCTAACGGTGGCTGAAAGATGGTCGGAAAGGCAGACTAATCGAAGTCCAGAGAAACAGCATCGTTCACGACCGTATGGACCTTGGCGAACGTCGCCTAGATTGAAACGACACAGAAAAGAAGGAGGCGGAGGAGTGGCCGCATCGATACGAGATTGGCATCTTCTCCAATGGACGACAACGACATCCCGGACTCTCGGATCTGGCCACCGTGTTGGCGTCAACAGCGATGCTCTCGCTGCTGTTGGTAGTCGCTCTTGCGGCTGGCTTCGGTGGCTTTCCGGCTTCACAGGTGAGGATGTGGCGGTATAGGTGAAGGGAGACATAAGGAGGATGGCGGCTGCTTAGGGTTAAGGTTATGGTGAAGGTGACGGGCTTAATACCCGCTCATATGCACACCTTTGCTCATATTTCACTTCCAACCCCTCAAAGACCATTATTTTCAAATAATTACCACAGAGCCCCTATCATCATAAATAATTATAAACTGAGTACGAAAATTACACTTTTAACACTCGACTTCTAAAATGGTGGCAATTAGCTGTTCGAGACCATCCTTTTATACATAATTATTTATTTTAGGGCTACGAGTTCTTTATTTCTTTATTTATTTATTTAATAAATAAACGGGTGTTATACATTGAGTCACCCTTTGCTACCTTTGCTTAGAACCATTTAGTGTGCCGATTAACCACACACGCTCCACTAATGTCTTCGAAAGAGCACATAGTGTAATATCATGGAATTGCATCAATTCACTTTTGCATAAAGTAGCTAAGATTGGGAATTTTGTAAAAAAAAATTTAGTTACTTTATACTTCATTATACTTTTAATGGAAAGGGTTTGCCCTATCCTACCCGTTCGGCTAACAACCCTCCACCAATCAAGGAAGCAGTGGGTGAGAGTGGACATCCATTAAACGACCATTTTATAGGCCATAACCTTATAAGCCCCTTATAGATCCGCTTCGTGAATGAGGCCTACTAACGGTAAGACTAGTATTTTAGTTATACATATATAAAATATTAAACTTTTAATGTTATACATAGTATAAGGGTGTATTTTATACTTTTAAAATACTAGGTGATTTAAATTATACTTTTAATTAACCAAAATCATTATGGATTTATTAACTTTCTTTTAATTATACACTTAATTAATTTAATAAAACCATAAGGGTGTAATTTGAACCTTTCAAAATTAGGGTTTTAGAATTTAGACTTTCAAAATTAACTTTTAATCAACAATTTAAATTCCAAAACTTGTGGGCAAGTTTTGAAACTCTTCAAAACAATTAGGTTTTAATCTCACTTAAAATTTTTGAATTTAAGACATTTAAATTAAAATTTTAAATATTAAAACTCTTGATTTAATAATTACCATAAAGTAAACAATTAATTTAAATTATTAAATCACAAGGGATTATCTAGATCATGAGGATAATTACCATTTATACATTTAAGATATCCTAATCCCTTAAATCCCTCTCTAAATCTCGAAAATATAGGATGGGATAATTCAAGATCTCTAATTACCATATTTAACAATTAAAAGGTAATTACAAGATATGGGATTGTCCAAACCCTAGCAAAAATCGCCAACTAGGGTTTTGCAATCCTAATTGCGAAAATTTCCTAACCTTCAGGGTTTATTAGCCATAAACCCTAATATGTCAAGTTGATACATTAGAATAAAAGCAAATTGAAAACAAAAACCATTGGCTGTGATACCACTGATGGGTTTTATACAAACAATACTATGTGTGCATGCAACCCTAGAATTGGATCTATGTTTTCACTATTAGTTACACAACATTATGAGCACACAATAAAACCCTAATAAGTCATACTATTTTTGAAATTCACCAAGAAGATTAGAATACATACCTTTTATTGTTGTATAGTAATAAGAACTCAAATCCTCCTCGTAAATGGCTTTAGAAAGCTTAGAGTCACAAGTGTCACTCCTCTAATGGCTCACAAACACCAAGAGCAAAAGGATGAAGAATGATAATAGAGGAGGCACCAAAAAACGTGTGGAAACCCTAAGGAAACTCTTAGCCACGTTTTTGGTGCTCTAGGGATCCTTAAATAGTGAGGCTATTAGGGTTATCTAACAAGTAAACCCTAATTTGACTGCTTAGGCCCTAAGCAACCCATGGACTCCCTCCTTAGAGGCCTAGGACGATTTCTAATGGGTTTCCCCATAGAATTCGTCCACCCCTCTAATATGGAGTCCATTAGCCCAATATTCAACTATCATACATTTGTAGCTCTAGTCCCTTAAGTTTAATTAGTTTCTTTTAGCCACAAAATTAATTCTTAATTGATTATTGACTAATATTAATTAACCAATATAATTTCTCCTTTAATATATTATTCTCATAATATATTAATAAATCATAATTAATCCCCTCTCTCCAAAATTCATCCTATCAAGTGGCTTTGGTGAAGGCAACCTAAAAGGACCATGCACCATCGGGTCAAGTACATACGAAAATACTTATGAACTTAGACACTAATCCAACAGTGCCTCCTTGTCAATTTCTTCCTGTGTCATAGGGATGGATGTGTAGTTATAATTGAAAGGTGGAGGAACACTATCATACCCTAGACCCTTGTTTTGATTACCTTTAAATTTTAATTGGGTTTCAAATAAGGAATCGACTGTCTGACTTGACGCAGGATAATTTTTGAAACTAACATCTGTTTTTCCACAGTTAATTTTCAAAGTGCCAAGTTCTTTAGTTACAACAGCAAGTTGTCTCTTAATATACTCATAATTTTCACACTTGTTGTTATACTCTTCCTGAAGCTTCATAAAGTCTTTGATTTTTGCTTCTAATTCAGGCTTCAGGGGTTTCTGTCCTTTCCTAAGTTGATATCCTTCGTATCTTAGGTCCTCGACTTCCCTTTTTAGCAAATCATTATGTTCATAAAGAAGTTTAATCATAGCTTCACATGATTGAGAGCATGAAACTTCATTGACCGGAGTGTTTGCGGAACTCATTGTTTTTCCACACTTCAAAACGTCAAGTTCTTCAAATATAGCAGCAAGACTAAGATGATTGAGATCTTTTGTCTTCTTGATGACAACCACGTTCATATCCTACGATTTCGGAAGTGAATTCAATAGCTTTTTGTTTATCTTAGATTTGGTCAAGAAGATCCCATCTATATTCATCTCAGTAGTGAGTGTGGTAAATCGCTGCAGCTGAGCCTCCATTGTTTCTCCGGGAATATAGTTGAAGATGTTGAAATTTTGTATTAACATATCATGACGATTCTCTTTCATGTCTTCAATTCCCTTGTTGACCTCAAAAGCCATTAAAAGCACAACTCGAAGCTAAAATAAAAGTTAAACGTCAAACTAAAATTAAAAAAAAATGCTCTTTGACTATAAACCTTAAAAGTCAACCTTAAAAGTCAAATTTAAAAAGTCAAACTTAAAAAATCAAACTTAAAAGTCAAACTGAAAAGTTAAATTTGAAAATTTAAAAGTCAAACGAGAAAGTCAAAGTTTAAAGCCAAAGGTCAAACTTGAAAGTCAAAGTCAATTTTTGAATACAAAAGTCAAAAATAAAAGTAAAAAAAATTAGAAACTATTACTTTTTTAATTTTTTTATTTTATTTATTTACTTTTATTATCATTATTATTATTATTTTTATTATTATTATTATTATTATTATTATTATTATTTATTTATTTTTAGATGAAAAAGGAATTTAAAATTAAAGAAATTTAATTTTGGGCTAAAATTGACAAAAATGTGAAAATTAGAACAAAGAGGGACACTTTATGAATTAAATTGTAAAGGAGTGAAGCAAGTGGCTTCCTAGAACAACTGGTAAGGCGCCTTGTTGAATACACAAGGGACTCGGGTTCGATCCACGTTACCCCCAAAATTATTCCGCCTTTTTTTTAAGTGTATTTTGCGATGCGAGGACGATGTGATGCGATGCGAGGCTGAGAACGAGACGAGGTGCGAACCGTAAATGATGCTTGACCGCAAACCACCGAGGACCGCAAGCTCATACCGTAAACCGAAGGGTCGTTATCTCGGACCGCAAGACCCGATGACCGCCAACTCGGGCCGTAAACTCCGGAAACCCTAGCTACTGGCTGCAAACTCCGCTACCCCCTCGCAGGTTACGACCAAAAACGTTGATTTTTGCCCTTTTTGCTCCAAAACTCGATCAACAACCCGTTTTTATGAAAAACGTGAAGATCCTTCAAAAATAAGATCAAATAAGCTCTAGATCTAACAAAATTGATTGATAAAACACTTGCTCTAATACCAATTGTAGGTCCCCAAATATGCTTGTGTATTAATTAGATCCAATTGATGGTGCTGAATCCCAATAAATTAGATGATGTTAGATCAATAGAAGAGAAGGAAAAGAAGAATAATATGAATCTTGAATGATATGATTAGAATTAAGTTCCTGACAATAGATTCACATACACAAAATGATCTCTTCTTCTCTTTAGTTTCTCTCTTCTCACGTTCATTAATCGTTCATCAATCTACTCCTCAAACCTAACACCTTTATATATACTAGGGAATATGGGCTTGGTGAAAATGGTTCATGAATGGGTTTACGGACGTAAACCTGTTCATGGCCCTAAACACAATCGTAAACACGTATACGACCGTAAACTCCAAGCTGTTTACGTTCCAAGACACAAAAATATATTTTCTTAGAAAAGTAAAGTATAAACCATATTTTTGACCCAACAATACTTTATTCATTTTAAACTAGAGGAGTTTGATTAAGTTTAGAAGTCAGATTATATGTGGGTGGTGATGGAATTGTGGTAGTTTTTGGTTAAGTTAAGGAATCTGTGAAAATTGGTGTTTGAATTAGAATGGTGGTTTGTATAGATGAAACAGGTGGAAGAGGAATCTGAATGGTAGTGTTTTGAGGTCAATAAGTGGTTTGTAATGGTTAAATAGGTGGAACGGGAGGTGATTGAGTTTGAGAAAGAATGAGAATAGGCTCATTATTGATATGGTCAAAAATACCATTTTCAGTATGAACAAGTATATGAGTTGAAGTGTTCGTAGAAACAACGAATATCATGACAATCTGTGAAGACTCGGTTTTGGCAGTCTGAGTTTTTCTCAGCAGTCACAGATGGGTGGATTAAGTTCTAAGGATTAGATGATTTTACAGTATCATCATGCTTCACATAATCCTCTATATGAAAATATCTAAATGTGTTCTCATCCTCCTCATCTTCATCAGCAACTGAAACATTCGCTTTCTCTTTCATTTTCATTTGAGGCTTTTGCTTTGTAGGAACAATATCTTCAATTTCCTTAGCTTTTCCCTTTTATCATGCCCTTCCTTTGAAGATTCCTAGCCTCCAAGGCAACTACTTGTAGACTATGGTTGTATAGTTTTGCTTTTCAGAATGTCGAAAGTTCTAATTACCTGACTCGGTCTGCTGGTCCTTTTTATGTAAGATAACTACTTATAAACTATGGTTTAATCTAATTGTGTACCCGGTGTTGGTAATTGTTATGTTGTGATTTTTTGGGTATACTTTAAGTTAAAATACAACTGTTAGTTGTCTAGCGACTTAATGGTTCACCAACACTCATTCTATATTTATTGGTCACAATTTTGTCTTCTAAAGTGCAAAGAAACAACCTAGAATTTCCTACTCAAGCTGTGAACCAAAATACTATGCAATTAATGACATTGAAGTAGAAAATGTGAGGAATACTAATATTCTTAATGAACTTCATCTGCAGTTCAAATCCAATATTACATAAACAGAAAAATCATATTGACATTAATTATCATTTTGTGTGAGCCTGTATCATCTAGAAAGTTGTACACTTTCTTTGTACCAATCAAACTTCAACTCGCAGACATTTTCACGGAAAGTCTTTTGCGACCATTTTTTGATCATTTTTGTACAAAATTAGGACTTGGTCCTCCACCACTTTGAGGGGTAAAGGATATATCTCACACATCAAGATAATGATATTTTGTGCTCATTATATACGACAAACATTAATTGTGTAATCATCCTTTCCTTATCTTATACATCTTTGTAATCAAATATCATCCACAAGTGTGGTGATTTCACATAACCTAATAATAGTAAAACATCCTCATTAAATTGAAGAGTGTAACTTCAAGTATATGTTTCACATGTTGGATTGGCCATCTCATCGAGGTTTGTATTAAACTCCAAGACTTGTGTCTCTCTATAGTTTGGTTATTATTTTCACTCCCAATTATGTAAAAAATGGATCTTGCTAAGGTTTATCACTTGACATCTTTTAACAAAGAAGCCTCTTCCTATTCCTTCATCGGAGATTAAAACTATTAATTTGGCATCTTATTGGCTCTTAAGGAAGTTTTTGTTGGTGATTTTAGTGTCACAATGCCATTTTATATAACTGGAACTAACATATGAGCTAAAGGGCTTCATAATATGTACTCTGATACATTTACGGGTTGGTGCGGAGTGCATGCATTTATAAGATCAAATTAGAAGCCGGTTTGACGACAACTCGGGGTTCGAGGGAAACGCCCTTGGCTTGGGGGTTTCTAAACGGGCAGCGTCCCTAGCGGGGTCCAAGGTAACTAATTCAGATTCTTGAGAGTGATTATGGTAAAAGTAACAAAACTCGTTAGTTTTTGGTAACCCTAAATCCTCATAAAAATCCGGATTATCCTGACTTGCTTCCAAAGCAACTAATGATGGCCCCCAACCCTAATGAAAACCTAATCTCGTTTTTTATATGAACGGCTCTTCCTTTTTAGAAGGAAAATCCGGAAAACTAGCTCTTGTTTTCTTCAAACTCTCACAGAATCTTTCTAGCAACTTGGCATACGATTTCTGTGCCTAGAATCGTAAGTGTCAACTTAGATTATCTTAGGCTGAATTTCTTACAACCCAGACATAAGATATAAATATCAGCTCGGAAAGTATTCACACTATCCAAGTTGGTATCCAAATCTCCAGTACAAACCTAATTTTTTCCAACATTTTTTAGCTGCTACTGGTTACTCCTTTTGGTCTTTAAGTATTTTAATTTATATAACGAACTCCTGCAATGGCAATATTTTGTTTGTACATGTAGTTTTTATGTATTTCCGTTGTAATCTTTGTATTATTAACCGTTTTTCAACTGTTTAATTAATAACATTGTTTTTCTTTTCTAAACAAAGTTAGATTTTCTAAAAGTAAATTTGAAGAACCGGTAAAAGTTGAGATGACATGAAAATATTTGGAAATATAATTTATTAGAAAAGTTACATATCAGAGGTTTTAAACTCGAATAATCAGAATGAGATTATTTTTAGAAGAAAGGTCAGGAGCTGTAAGGATATAAGAAAGTGAAAGCAAGATCCTCCCGTTCAACTGGGTTATGTATGGAGCTAGATTGGGTGCCACAATGAAATGGTGTAACTGGTGTGATAACCTGAAAAAGAATATACCAAAATTATGTAATCTTAGGGTCTCGCTACTTTTTTTTGATAGAAGTTTTTGTTGTTAACAAAAGGTTTTAAACTCTAGTATGCATTATTCATTCAAAAAGGATATGTAAATACGAATTACTAATACACATTATTTTTATTTTATATTTCTAATTTATGTAATACAAAAAGTCAACGACAAATGTTTGAAGTTATGCATGTACCAATTCAAAACCCATTTTTTCAATCCATCGAGAAGGAAGCCCTACAAGTCAACCTACAATCAATTTGCAACTTAACGACAACTTTAGGTGGAAGACTTCTCACTTTGAGCTGAACCGGTCTCATCGTAGTTGGATAATCACGTATGGAACAGTATATTATTGGCCTCTTATCTTTAAATATCATGAATAACTACACATTTAATTATTAATTTAGTTTAAGAAAAAAAAGTGTAATGGTTGAATATTCACAAAACTATATATATATATATATATATATATATATATATATATATATATATATATATATATATATATATATATATATATATATATATATATATATGTTTAAGTTCATTTGAGATCATTCTAATTTTGTGAGACCGTAAAATCAAATCTAAAAATAATTTTAAAATACAAAATAAATGGAAAAATCCAAAAAATCTTTTTTTAAATATTATTTTCGGAACTTGAATTAACTAAAAAAATATAAAAAAATAATAAAAAATAAAATATAAAATATAAAATAAAATAAATCACGTTTTTTTTAAATACGTGAAATATTCTAACAGAATATTACACTGTACATGTTCAAAAAAATAATTTTAAAATGCAAAATAAATGGAGAAATCTAAAAATTATTTTTTTAAATATTATTTTCGGAACTTTAATTAACTAAAAAATGAAAAAAAATCCCATTTTTTTTTAAAAATACGTGAAATATTCTAATAGAATATTACACTGTACATCTTCTAAAAAATAATTTTAAAATACAAAATAAATGGAAAAATCCAAAATTTCTTTTTTCAGATATTATTTTCGGAACTTGAATTAACTAAAAAATAAAAAATAAAAAATAAAAAATAAAAAAATAAAAAAATGTGCCTCACGGTCTCAAAAATTAGGCCGTCTCACATGAACCTAACCATATATATATATATATATATATATATATATATATATATATATATATATATATATATATATGTGTGTGTGTGTGTGTGTGTGTGTCTATATATATATATATATATATATATATATATATATATATATATATATATATATATATGTTAACGCGAAAACATATATAAATATATCTTGCGAGAACGCAAAAACAGATTTTATCTTATGAAAATCAAACATGTGTACTATAAAAAAAAAAATTATTTGCAATAAATTAAAAATAGTAAGTTTACATTGGATTGTGTTATGGTAATATAGATTCAAAGACGGTTTTAATAAAAAAAAAATTCACGTCCTTAATCATTTTTAAATTCATGTTTTCATAATAAAAATGTTAAAAATCATACTTTGGTAATATGAAAGAATTTTTCATCTATCATCGATTATCATCATGTATTTTAAAGTTTGGATGAATTATTTTCAAAAATATAATGTTTAGGTGACACAATATCATAGCTTTTTTTTTTCGCGTTTTCGCATATTATTTGCATTTTCGAATGAATCCACTTATATATATATATATATATATATATATATATATATATATATATATATATATATATATATATATATATATATATACAAGTTCAATTTAGAAAATAAAAAAGGTTGATAATGTAGGAATCAGTGACAACCACTAATTTATTTTTGCCGCAAAAGCCTTCGTCGTAGCAGCGGAAATGGAAAAGGAACACGCATGTGTTTTCTAACAAAATATGTTTTCTTAAACTATACTAATCATTACCTTAATATACATACAAAAACATGGTTTTTCGTTTTTTTAATTATTAAGAAGCTATTTTTTATCAAAAAATGATTTTAAATATACCAAAATCTATGATTTTTTTTATTATCTATAAATTGATATCCATATTAATATAGTTTTAAGATAAAATAATTTTTTTTTTATATTTTCAGTTAACGTTATTCATAAGTGAATAAAAATGTATCAGATTTTTAGTACAGCACATTCGTTAGTCACTTATGAATAAAAAAATATGATTAATTTTTTTTACAGACTACGTATCATTCATATATAAATATAACATATAATAAACTCTTTACAGCTTAATCAACTATCATCACATGTTATATTCACATATGAATAAAACGTGTATTGACTTTCCTCACAAGTAATATTTATATATCAAGAACATATTTATCTTAATTTTGTTACAGTTCATTTGTTATCCCTATATGAATAAGTAGTTCAAATTTTCAAAACACTTCATTTTTTTAACATACTACTTATTTATATATGAATAACAAATGAACTGTAATAAAAATCTTAATAATGTTTTAGTAATATATGAATATAACATATGACGATAATTAATACACGTTTTATTCATATATAAATATAATATGTGACGAAAAATGATGTAAAAAAATATATATTTTAGGTAAGAAAACTTTATAATGTGTTATATTCATATATAAACGATACATAAACTATAAAAAAGTTAAGCACATGTTTTATTCATAATTGAATAAAAAATTTACTATAATATAAATCTGATGCGTTTTTATTCACTTAGGAATAACAATAGCTGAAACTCTAAAAAAATATATTTTTTTATTTTATCTTAAAACTATATCAATATGGATGTCTATTTATAGAGAATAAAAAATTATGAATTTTGATATATTTAAAATAAATTTTCGAGAAAAATAGCATTCTCATATATATATATATATATATATATATATATATATATATATATATATATATATATATATATATATATATAGACACACACACACACACACACACACACACACACACACATATATATATATATATATATATATATATATATATACACACACACAATCCGGATTTTCGGGATATTCCAATTCTCACTGGTAACAAGGAGGGATTTTCAATGACTCGGAATACGTTCACGACAATCCGAAACTCCTTCCTATAATGCTCAAATTCATGCCAGAAGACTCATAACGGTCCTGGAATTAGTTTCCAGAAGCAACTTCTGCCCTTCCCCAACTTCATAACAGCCCAAACATTTCAACCAGGATTCTCCCACCGCCGAACTAACCTTACGAGCCAACCACCTCGAAGAATTCCAATCCATCACAAGGTCTCCGACCGATGGCCACTTGCCGTGGAGACATTCAGCCTTTACCAAACATATACCACATGCATTATCTCGCTCTATACCTCGCTTCAAACACCAATAACCCTGATCACATGAATCCACACCGCAGGTCTCTATATCCAGATCTCTAACCGATCTCGAACAGATCTCTCTCTCTACAAAATACTCCGTCCTCCCCCAATTAGGGTTCGAACCATCACCAATTGGTGCACCAACACTCTATCCCATAGACTGTCTCCACCAGTAACATCGTACCCAATCCCGCAAGGTGCTATGCAACGCTCGATGATCTCCTTGACAGAGATCAAACAACTCCAAATACCCGAATCTCATAGGAAGTCCTCAGAACTTACCATCATGACTGCCTCTAGTCATTCAGAATCTCACATCATACCATCACCGGTCCTCCCAAATGTCTAGTATTAACCCTGACTCCTAATCTCGAAATAATGAACTATTATACTCCTTATCCTCGACTCCTCGCCCAACGCTCCGACACATCCCTTATCATAAGAGAAAAAACCACATTTCCACTCTCTATACATATCAAAGACAATAAGTATCACCGCCATGATATACACCTCTTGATCGTCTAACGCTGCAGCTAACACATGCCTTATTATACTCAAATAAGGTGTATCTTGGTCCTTGACCATCTCAGTCCCCACTGTCAACCTGCTCAAGCTATATCATTCCCTCGCGACAGACCTACTGCCAGATACTCTGATTGAAGGTCACCATCGGTGCGATCCCATAAGGCTCACCCCTAACTCAGAAACCGAAATCTCAACACCTCTTACATCTCCTTTAGGAAACGGAAATAGCACCACTCGGGTCACGGAAGGTGACATCTGTACTATCGGCCGGTTGCCCAGCTCAGACCGTATTCCACCATAACACACCGTCCCTACTCAACTCTGAGTCTTGCGATTCTACTGGCATATCACTAACAATCCCTCGGAGCGAACTCGATTTCCCTATCAAGGGATGCTCCAATAAAACTCGTTCATCCTGGCCTTCTGGACCCATACTCTTTCACATCCGACCTTGGTCTAGATAATCACTGCGGAATAACTGGTAAAACCAGAAGCACTAACCGCAGCATATCATGGTACTCAAACCATGTCCTCTCTTCTCAACCTGCCTCAAATCATGGTACTCAAACCTTGACATCACCTCTCGATCTGCTACTAATCATGGTACTTGAACCATGACATCACCTCTCGATCTGCTACTAATCATGGTACTCGAACCATGACATCACCTCTCGATCTGCTTCCAATCATGGTACTCGAACCATGACATCACATCTTGATTTGCTACTAATCATGGTACTTGAACCATGATATCGCCTCTCGATCTGCTACCAATCATGGTACTCGAACCATGACATCACCTCTCGATCTGGTACTTAGAACCTTTGGAATACTCCCTGCATCGAGTATGGGTCCTCTCCTTTCAGTAGTATGGGCCCATACTATCTGCCACATTTACCCATACTCTCTACACGGACCATCCCAAATTCCCTAAATAGCTGCTCAACCTTCTCATCACCAATATCCACTCGCATGCTGGCTCCCCAGCAAAATGCTCTACTCTGTCAGCGTACTTATCTGACTAAGGCCACTTCCTAGGTTCTCTCACTTCTCCGCCATCATCTGCTGAGAAACTCCTTATGATGCCTGTCATTTACCTCCTGAATATCGTCACATTCACTTGGTAGCTGACTCTAGGGGTGAGCGCGGTGCGGTTCGGTGCGGTTATTAGCTAAAACCTCACCACTAACCGCAAATGCGGTTAATCCATTTTGAAAACCGCATAGTGCGGTTATTTTTGCGGTGCGGTTAGGCGGTTATTTTTGCGGTGCGGTTTTGTTTTTTCTGTGTTGCGGTTATTAACCGCATGGATTTGGTGTGGTTATTTTGTGTGGTTTTTAACCACAATTTAGAGCTCAAACGGTTTTAAAAGTTCAAACATATTACTTGTAATAATAAAAAAACCATAAAGTATAAGACAATTAACTTAAATTACAAACAACTAATATCTTAAAAACGTCAAATCAATAGTAATTTACAAAAAATATCTTAAAATTGTCGAATTTCACCATTTTTCAAAGTTAAACATAACAAAACACCAATATTTTGGTCTTCTAGTATTTTATCCATCTTTCATCCATGAAACTTATGTTATTTTTAGTATTTAATATATTAATAAATAATTAAAAAAATTGTATATAACATATGCGGTGTGGTGCGGTTTTTTTGCGGTTTTTCAAAACTAATAACCGCACCGCACCGCAAATTTGCGGTTTTTGAAAAACAGAAAACCTCATCATCGGTTTTAATTGCGGTTGCGGTTTATGTGGTTTTTGCGGTTAAATTTAATTGCGGTGTGGTTTTTGCTCACCCCTAGCTGACTCCCATCACCAGGAGTTCCACAAAGCACGAAGCAAGTAGCATTCAGGCGTTGAATAACACATATAACCCGCTCTCAGCGATAACTCCACTAGCTTTACTTAAACTCAAAAGATATCACCGAACTCTGCAACTCTACCCCCGCGGGTATCTAGCTACTCTCTCGGTAGGCTTTATAAATGCTCATCTAGGTATCTCTCCCAGATTACTCCTCTACCCACATCCCTCTCTACATAGGATTCCTGCTGGGTACTCTTACTCAGCATATACTCGAAAGTACATCACAGATAACAGCAACTCCTAGGCTAAGGCATAACAAATCAAGTCACTCTAGTCCTAAAATATGAAATACCCAGCCTATCTCTAGCATGCATAATATCTCATAACATATTTCATAAAACAAAAGTAAGGGTATTTTGGGAAATCACCGTTCAGGCTCTAGCTGATTGTACACACTGCTCCTTCCCGCTTTCTCTTAGAAACTATTGCTAGTTTTAGAAAAATCATTTATTTATAAAATTTTCCTCATTTTCTCAGTTTGAGTCTAGATATACCCGAAGGTCCATCCGAATCCCTCAAACCAAGGCTCTGATACCAACTTGTAACGATGCGAAGATTTAAAACAAATTTTCATTTTTAAAATGCATACTCTTCATTACATATCGTATAAAAATCTCTTCTATTCAATTACAAACCACAACTCCATTATTAATCTAGGATCCTCTTAACTCTTTCTCTGGTGTGTACAATCAAGTCGGTGCCGTCCCGCGATCCTGAGAAGAAAACCTGAAACACATAACACGGTCAGCACGAAGCTTAGTGAGTTCCCCAAAATACCACATATAACACATAGTAGCCACTCGAGGGTATAACTCTGTGGAACCTTTGGTCCTAACTATGTGGACCCTCTGGTCCTAACTCTGTGGACCCTCTGGTCCTAAGCTCGTTAGACCCTCCGGTCTGGTCTGCATGAGCCTTCCGGCCTTATAAATCGTTAGACCCTTCGGTCCGGTCTATAACTCTGCATAACATAGATCACAAAGACATAATGCATAGCATGCCACATACAACCGGATAACATAATACACAATATAAGCACAAAAGACCTTCCGGTCACACATAACTACCACTCAAGGTAAAGTATAGTGAGAAGAATCACCTCGGGAGAAGAACAACTCCTATAATTATTGCTGCTACGCACCAGCCTCTAACTCTATGCCAAACCCACAATTATCTCAATTAGGAGCTAAGTCCAACCTCTCACTTAGTGGGTCTAAAGATAGACCACCTACCAGCCCATTAACGCCCTAAGCCCATTAGGCCCACCAAGCCCTAATAATAAATGGGCTTCTTCGAGGCCCAAACCTCAACCTACATTACAAGCCCAACCCAAGGGTTCAAGGCATAATTATATTATTTCTCAGCTCAAAGTCTCAAATACACAGGACCAAAGATTCTTTCCAACACTTAAGGCCCAACAATAAAGCCTAGCCCAAAAGCATACAGAGAGATTACGCGGGGCGTACCTCCTTGGTACGCTCATCATACTCAAGCGTGCATCAGACTGATCGGGGACCTCAAACCAGTACACGGGGCGTACTGGAAGTACGCCGTGCGTACTATCAGTTTTTCTTATTCAAGTTTTTGGGTCTTAATCCGTTAAGAACTTATCTCATCTCTTGGATTTGGACCTCCTAACATCTATTCCTCCATAAAGTTAACAACTTTAAGCCCTAGAATGGCTTATAAGGTCACAACACATGAAACTCTTACTTTCTTAACCCTAAATGCACATAGCTCATCCATGGGCTGATTCTCATGATGAAGATCTCATTTTTATGGTTCCTCGCAACTAAAAACACTTAAAAGGATAGGTTATTAAGCTCTGGAGTTCACCAACTCACAAAGTTCAAAGCTTGGGACATAAAACCCTAAAAATGGACCATACTAAGCATAGATCAAAAGAATGGGAAATCTTTGAGCTTTTTACCTTCAAATGATGCTCTAGCCCCAAGAAAGCTCATATGCAAGGCTTGGACTTCAACTCCATTCTCTTCCATGCTCCTTCTTAAATCCAAAGAGCCCACAATAACACATATAAGCTCAACATGGCCACCTACAAGCTCAACAACAAGTATTAGGGTTTGAGAGGGTTTATTGACTAAGGAAGATGGCAAAAAATGAGACCATATAATTCCTTAAATAGGGACACTACTTGAATTAGGGTTTTCCTTCAGCGCCTCGTGCGCCCAGCGTACCCTCTGGTACGTCCAGCGTACTAGGTGGTCCTCGTGTACATTCCACGCTCATAGGTACGCTAAGCGTAACCATACTTACGCCCAACGTACCCGATGCCACCCATTTCTCATTAAGGAACCAACTTGCCCTAACTTCCAAACTATCATAGCTTCTGTGCTATATCTTCAGATTTCAAAGATCCTCATATCTACGAACAGGTGATGAGATGCCCTACGCTTTGGCAACTCGCTGCAACCCGAGACCTCCTCATGCCCGACTCGCGGCTCACGAACCCTAATCACAGACAATCTGAAACAGGATGTTACATTTTTTTATGAATATCACTCGATTTTATTGTTTTCCTACTATTTGTTTCATCAATATACAGGGGATCGACATTATTCAAAAGTTTTTTTTAAAATCAAACCCTAGTTTTGACGTCGAGCAATTTATTGAAAGTTTTCTGTTAATATCAAGTTTTTCTACTCCTGTTTTGTTAAATATACATGAAATCTACGTTTATTCAAGCGTTATTTTAAACTAAAACCCTAGTTCCGAGTATATAGAGTTTTTCTACTATTTCCTTTTTCAATATACATGAAATATGCATTTATTCAAAAGTTACGACTAAGCATTCAATTTTACGAATATTAAACTTTTAATTCAATTTAGTGTTCTGTTATTCATGTATTCTATAAACAAAGTCGGTTTGGAATTGCAAATGGTACTAAAACGTTTGAAAAAACATATTCCAGAACAAGGATAAATAGAAAAAAGAGGCATGAAGGTAATAACTAATATGATTGTGTTCAATCATATATTTAATCACATCTGATTGAAATTAACTTTTTCATTTTCTGATTATATATGTATTTTTATATCTTAGAAAATCCAAAACAAAAGTACAAAAAGCGCAAAAACGACAGTGTAACAGAAGAAACAAAGATAACAATGGAATATAAAAATAAGAAAGGTATTGCTCAATTACATATGATTATACACATAAACGTAACACCCTATGTTTTTAATCAAATCTGATTACCTACTTTTATATGCAAAAAACATGATCCTTGAAAGAAAACGAGCATAAACCCAATTAGAGTGACACATTAAGAGCCTATTTCTTTCTCTCTCTTTCAACTCCTGAGAAACTTAAAGAAAGAGAGAAAAAATGGCAGTGTCGACTGTAGTCTACACATTCCAATCCTTGAACTCAACATGCTCATCAATCTCAACACCCACCACTAAAACCCACTTAGGAATCCAGCAAAGACAAGTGTTGTTCTATGGTAAAAAGACACACAGCGGAAGAGTGAGAAGTGGTGAGATATGATGTTCAGGGGATACAATCGTAATTGGACTTGCAGCAGACTCAGGGTGTGGGAAGAGTACCTTCTTGAGAAGGTTGACCAGTGTGTTTGGAGGTGCATCAGAGCCACCAAAGGGAGGGAATCCTGATTCCAACACACTGATAAGTGACACAACGACAGTGATATTTTTAGAGGATTATCATTCCTTGGATTGAATAGGGAGGAAAGTGGAAGGGGTTACAACATTGGATCCAAGAGCCAATAATTTTGATCTTATGTATGAACAGGTTAAGGCTCTTAAAGATGGTATCGTTGTTGATAAGCCTATTTATAACCATGTCATCGTCTTCTTCATCGGGTAGAAACAAACTTGGTGATGGAAGATACTTAGCTTACAAAGAACGAGGAGTCCTGAAGAATGAATCGACTTACAGAGTCGTTATTTTTCATGGATTCGTTAGCAACAAAGAGATGAACTTCATGGCTACCCAAATACATATTGATCAACCCCTTTTCGTTTTCAATATTGTGTGAGTAGAATGTAGATCTGTGTGTATTTTTAACAATTTTTATATCGAAATTGATACCCTATGTCGTAAATTTCAAAAACTAATGGATGCATTGGGGATTTATCTTGTACAATTCGATAGAGTTGGATATGGAGATAGCGACGCAAATCCAAAGCGTTCATTTAAGAGTGAATCTTCAGATATTTAAGAACTTGCAGAGCAATTACAGCTTGATATTTTCGGGGCATTTTCGTCTGGAAGAGAGACAGATAGAGAGAGAGAGAGAGAGAGAGAGAGAGAGAGAGAGAAAGAGAGAGAGAGAGAGAGAGAGAGAGAGAGAAGGGTGGGACCCTTTAATATTAAATAATTATATTTTTTTCTTTTAAAAAAAAATAAGGTAAAACTTCATTAATGGTCCCTGTGAAAGTGAAATGACAGAATTGCCCTTCACTTAACGGCTAAAAAGCTAACGGAGTTAGCGAAAAGGACCAAATGTTAAAAGTTTTGAAACCATAGGGACCATCTGTGAGGTTTTTTGAACTTAGGGACTAAACTTGATATTTTTGGAAACCATAGGGACCGTTTTTGAAGTTTTGTCTTGACTTTTTCATTTTCTGATTATATATGTATTTTTATATCTTAGAAAATCTAAAACAAAAGGACAAAAAGCGCAAAAACGATAGTGTAACTCAAGAAACAAAGATAACAATGGAATATAAAAATAAGAAAAGTATTGCTCAATTACGTATGATTATACACATAAACGTAACACCCTATGTTTTTAATCAAATCTGATTACCTACTTTTATATGAAAAAAACATGATCAATCACATGTGATTAACATCAATCAATAACACTTTAAGCTTATTATAATAACATTGTTTTATTGATTTTGATTTATATGTATATTTATACTTATTTATTATTGATTTGTATACAAATATGAATTTGATTACAGCTATTGTACTATTCACAGAAGAAAAGAAAACAACAATAGACAAAATATGTATATTTAAATCACATATGGTTTATGAAGAAATATTATAAATATATGACTATATGATTATTCTTTTTTTACAATTTGTCTCTCTAAAGGAAAAGGAAAAAGATCAAATGAAGAAGATACAACAGAAAGAAGGTCTAAGTTAAAACGCGAAAAAGGTATAATTTAGTCACATATGATTGTAATATGTATTTAAAACCACATAATTATTAATTATTACTTGATTGTCATATCATATATGATTATTATTTTCATTACACCTGGAAAAAAAAAACTAAGTGGGAGTATTTGTCCTCAACTTATAAAAATAATTTTGTTAAATCATATGTGATATAATAATAACTTTATTAAATCACATCTGACTAATATCTTTTATGTACGAAAAAACTCAATATACAAATAAGATAGTTTATTAAATCATATATGATTCAAAAATTAATCATTTCTGGTTCTTAAATAACTTTGTTGATCATATATGATTCAAAGATGAATCACCATGTGATTAATATCTTTTATATACGAAAGTAACAATCACATGTGATTATGCAAAAATTTAATAAATCATATATGATTTAAAAATCAATCATGTATGATTATTCAAAACATATTTCATGTATTTTTCAGTTAACACACATGTGATAAAATTGTGTCAGACAAATGGGTTTTAGGGGGATATTAAATATGAAGATGACAGAGGTCCCAGGGGCCTTAAGCTGCTTTGTTCTTAAGAATTTTAACTCAGAGATAAAGAAGATAGTTCTTCAAAGAGGAGTTATTGATGTCATCAAAGAATCCGTGAAAGAAATTGTTGTACTTCCTTTGGGAAGAAAACAGTTTTCAAAACTTCTGTTCAAAACAAAAGAAGATAAATGTTATGAAGAATGGACAAACCAGTTTGATGACAAGCAGATGATTCGACTTCAAGATACAAAGATGAAGATTGTTTCCACCAACAAGACAAATATGAATTTCACGATGAATTTTATAGCTTTGTTGATCAACTCGTTGATAGAATCAAGCTCTTTAGGAAAAGCAAACACCAACCCATTGGACTACATAATAAGCAAGACGAAAATAAAAAACATCGACTGGTGTGCTTATCTGATAGACAGTTTGGTTAAAAACAAAGTCTTTTGATCCATCCAATACAAAAAGCAATTTTAATGGACCATCTGCTTATTTAGTGGTATGTTTAATATGTTTTACTCTATTTAAATATCTTTAAAATCACATATTATTTTTATTTAAATATAACGTATGTTCTAACATTAGTAGAAATAATCACATGTGATTTAAATGTCAGATTCTTACATCCTATATGATTAGTAGAATTTGTTACAAAATTAAAACATGAATCACATGTGATAATATATATATATATATATATATATATATATATATATATATATATATATATATATTGATTTTTTTTTTTTTTTTTTTTTTTTGCAGTTGCTTTATCTAGACAAAATCAAATATGGCGTACTTAAGGTTTAAAGAACTCATCCAGTGATCTGCTATTGGACTTCAGAGAAAATAAAGATGAGGGAAACTTTTGAAGCGGATGAGCTTGGGGATTTTGGATTAGGGGATTATACGATCAGTATGTTGAGGAAGAATTGAATGAGGAGGTAAATTTAATTGCAACAATTACATGAAAACTCATTATTATATACTAATATTTTACATGTTATATTATATATATTAGTATATATTTTCATTCATTTATTATGTAGGCTTATGTGGAAGTGGTTATGATTAAGTATATGAAGTTAACATGTCGATTGAAGATGGAATAAATAAATTCACAGAAAATATAACCTTGAATCATTTGAAAATTAGCTTTGATGTAATTTTTAAAATAAGAATGAAGATAATCAAGAAAAAATGGGGATGATCATGTTCAAGATGACAATAGTGTTGATGTGACATCCCCAAAATCTCGGCCAGAAAAGACCGATTTTTCATTTATGCTTTTAAAATAAATTCAGAGTAAATCCTTTTGACTTGAAAGAGTTGCGGAATTTGTTCCCAAAAACAAAACATGATAAAAGAATGTTTACCAAAGCATTTCATAAAAGAAATGTATTTTTCATTATATAATTAAAACTCGGGGTGTCATGTTCCGATACAGACCAATAAGCATAAACGATAACATTACAAGTCATTCAGCAAATATATACATATACAGACTTGTAAACAAAACAACTTGATGGTTCATCCATCTTACGCCCTTGCGCCACATCCTGTAATACAAATAAAACTGAGTGGGTCAGGCTTGGGAGCCTGGTGAGCATATAGGGTTTTCAACCCACAATAAATAAATTATATTTAATTTCACCAACCAATCACTATCCCGATTACTCATTCCCATTATCCTCACTTTACATCCCTAAAACAACATCTATCTCAAGGGACCTAATCTTGGATTTTCATCGGGACGGACATTACTGCTAAGGGGTTTCCTCAACAATAGATATCCTTAAGGCAACCATGAGGGGGATAGAGTACACCGGTGAACACATCGTTCACAACACCTACAGGTTATCAACCTGCTAGCGTTCCACGAGACTGTCTAGAAGGAGTCTGTGGTCGTTATCCATACTCCGCTGAATAACTAGGTCAACAACAACAACATCGAGGCCTCTCATCTGTTTATTACACACCAACTATCTACCCGTGTTCTACCCAACATATTAGTAGATAACAAATATATATTTTTATACATAGTTTAAAACCTGTATAGCATTTTCATCCAATACATATTTCACATAACAGATGAGGCATACCCACATAACACGTATTTCATAGAAAACAAATCAGATCTATGAGATTGAAGAGAGTGAATATACATTCACGTACATAACAACAAAACTATACACATAACACGTATTTCGTATAAAATACTTCATAATTATGCATTAGAAGAAAGTAACTACACACTCACACATATAAACAACAATATACTTAATACACTCAAACCATACTTGTATTATTATTGCGTTTATGAAAGGTAGTATACACTCAGTTGATCAGAAGATGATCGGACAACACTACGACTTGCAAAAGTAGTAATCCTCAGCAGACCTGAAAGATCTCTACAAAAATCAAACTTCTCGCGGGCAGAGCTTCGTCTCGGAAACCGCACTTCTCGGGATCTTCGGGATCTCGGGACTTGCTTCGAGACTCGGGAATATTACCGGGACTTCGGGGTGGCTTCGGGGGTAAAAATGCAGAGCTTCGGCACGAAACGGAGGAGAAATGAGCAATTATGCCCGGACCCCTCGCATCCTATTTATAGGAGGCTGGAACCTCCCAGTACGCGGGCCGTACATGCCTCCGAAGTCGTAACTGCATGCGTCATCCGAAGTGTCGACATTTCTTGTTGTACACGGGGCGTACTCCGGATGAGTCCGGTGACTCGTCTTCGGATAAGGCCGGATTTAATAATTAAATTTAATTATTAATTATTTAATAAAATTCGAAAATTCATATCTCCTTCACACGAACTCCATTTTAGACGTTCTTTATATCCACGCGAAGGTGAGACTACGCTCTACAACTTTCTTTTAGACTCCGTCGGCTAATTTTTATTTTGATTTTTATTATTTATTTTTAATAAGCCGGGATAGAAAATTTCGTTATAAATTCATAACTTCTTCGTTTGATGTCCGTTCTTGCCTAAATTTTTATCGCTTTGATACTAACAACGAGATCTTCGATTCTCATTTAGATCACTAAGGCTAAATATCGATCTAACGTAAATTTCACTTTTTTACGTCATTCAGCGGTGCCTGTTTTGTCGCGAAACTTCGACAGGTCATAACTTCTTTGTTATAACTCGGATTTCGGCATTCTTTATATCCTCGGAAACCTTGTTTCAACTACTACAACATTATCTAAAGATATCAAGTTTATTTTACACTTAAATTTTGACGCTTGTTTTTATTCTTAATTAATCAAACCACATAATTAAGCAATTAAGCACAAAACACATAATACTCAAATAATACACTTATATTATTTCAAAACGGGTTACAAAGGTTAACCTAGACTATTACATTGCTAAAAATGGGAAGCCCAGAAACACAGGCGTTACAGTTGATGATGAAGATGACAATGGAGATGATAATGATGAATCAAAGAAAAAGAATGTAGAAGGGGAAATATTGAAGGATGTAAGTGTATTAAAAAAAAATCTCTATAAAATCACATGTGATTAAATACGTATCTTAAATTACATGCAATTATGGGAGAAGAAAATGAGAATGTTAAAGGAGGAGAGGAACAACAACGAAAAAATAAAGATGAGGGAGGTGAAGATATTAAAATAGTAGGTAAGTAATATTTTACTGAATCATATATGATTGCTAAAAATAACTTTTTACAATCACATGCGATTTACTAAATTTTTATTATATGCAAATCACAGATGATTAACTACAAATTTTTATTATATGCAGATGGTGAGAAAGATGAAAATGATAATAATGATCAAGGTTTGGATGACATGAATTTGCATGATGAAAGTGTTGAAAAAGAAAAAGGTGGTAATAATGAAGAAGAACAAAATGTTAAAGGAGATGGTAAACAACAATATTGTAACACCCAAAATCGGAAAGACCAAGAAAGGAAAGGAAACCCTAAGTCAAAAGGGGTCAACTCGTCAAGTCTAGGGAAGAACTCGACGAGTCGGAGCGAGATCCGTGTGAAAGATTAAGTGACCGACTCGACGAGTCGGCAAGTGGACTCGGCGAGTCAGGTCTGGGGTTAGGAAACCCTAATTTTGGGACTTGGTACCCTATTTAAGCATCTTATTCACTTCCCTAGGGATCATTTGCGGCCCGTATTGTTCGGAACTCGAAACCCTAGCCACCCAACTCGATTGTTGAGCTAGTTCTTGCCTTGAGAGTGAATTGAAGCTTGGAGAAGGAAGAAAGGCCTTGGTGATGCAAGAAGAAGATATAGATCCAAAGTTGGGGTAGCATTTCAGATCATTTAGAGGTAAAAAGCTTATACGTTGAATGATAATCATTTAGATCCCCTTTCTAGCATATATTTTGTCACATTTAGACCATTTCCAAGGTTAATCTGAACATTGAGCCATTGCGGACGAAAGGGACTTAAGATCTAAGCATTTCTGAGCTTTAGAAGCTTTGGGGGGCAGTTTTACCCAACCATGGCTTCATTTCATGACCTAGGCCTTCTTTGAAGCTTGGATTAAGTGTTCTAGCCTCATAACACCTTGCGTGCACGTAACGTTAACAACTTTACGTGCAATGCTAGCATTAGAAGTCCTGATCTATGGGTTGAAGGTGTTGGAATGGAGTGTAATGGACAGAGTAGAGATGTCACAAGGTGGACTCGGCGAGTCAGTTCATGGACTCGGCGAGTCAGGTCACAAACCCAAACCCTTATGTTTATGATTCGGCTAAGTGAGTGGAGTTAGTAAAGGATGCAATGAGACCGGGTCCGTCTTGTTCATGAGGATCATAATAGTCGACGACTTCGAAGAGGAACTCGGCGAATCCAAGGCAATATTCTTACTTATGAAGATGAACTCGACGAGTTGTTCATACAACTCGGCGAGTCATGGCCTAGATATTCATGCGATGATGATGAACTCGGCGAGTTGGTGGAAGATAGTCCCAAAGTGTTAGATGAAGGAGAACTCGTCGAGTTCTCACTAGACTTGACGAGTGGAGTCGAGGTTTTTTTGGGATTTGAGGAGCATGGACTGAGCGAGTTGGCAGAACAACTCGACGAGTTGAGTCAACCGGAAGGTTGACTTTAACCAGGACTTTGACCTTGAGAAGGACTTTGACCACAGTTAACTTAGTTGACTTCTTGAGGACAGTTAGGCTAAGTGTTGCTATTATTTTGGTATTGGTAGCTCGGGGAGCTAGAGGAGCAACAGTTCAGAGAGTTATTGGATAGCAGCCAGAGGGTTATCAGCAGTTTTAGTAGTTCGAGGTGAGATTTCCCTTTGTGTGGATGGGTCTACGACCACAATGTCGGCCCACTATAGTTATGAGTAAGAAGACCTGGGGGTTAGCCCTAGGCACTGTATGATGGTATGATATTCAGAACCACGGTCCAATGTTAGCAGGCAGGTACCCAAGAAACGGTTTACATGATAGTTTATACTTGTTGTCTGTATGATACATGTAAGTGCCTAGTATGGAGGTGAGTGTGGGCGAGGTCCCGTATCTCACCAATAGCAAAGTGTGGATGGTGTTCCACATCTCATTAGCAGCAGAGAAGGGGCAAGGCCCAAGGTAAGAAGGGAGTGAGTGTGGGTTGGGCTCGTATCTCACTATCAGTAGGAGCGTGGATGACGTTCCATGACTCATCAGTAGTAGGGCAGGGGCAGGGCCCAAGATAGGCGAGGCTTGGGAACAGGAATCCAGTAGTATATGTCTAATTGATGTGTTATGATATGAATGTATGTTAGTATATGTTAGAGGGAGGGGCCCAAAGACAGGTGGGGCCTAAGAGAAACAGATATGTACACCGAGCGGGGCTCAAAGCCAAGTGGGGCCTGTTGTAGCGGGCGGGGCCCGAGGTAGTGGGTGTGGCCTAGTATTTGCAGTATGCGATTATGTGCATGGTATGTGGTAGGTTAGGGAACTCACTAAACTTCGTGCTTATGGTTTGCAGTTTTGATTTCATGTACTTCCGGTGGCGGAGGGCAGAGCTCAGGGTGATCGCGTGGCACACACCATAGTTAGTCAGCCTGGGATGTTTACTCTGATAATAAGAACATGTTTTGAAGTGATACTCTGAATTTATGTTATGACTTATGATATGGTTTTAGTAATGTTTTTAAAGGAAATTTTTGGTCGTTACAAATATAGATTAATAAAGTGATCACATGTAATTATTATATATGTAAAGACATGTGATTACATTAAGAAATTATTAATAATTTCTTTTTAATTGTATTAAGGTGTGAAGGGGATGAATATAGAAGGGAAGAATGCTAAGAAAGTAGAAGGAATAATTGGTGAAGAACCAAAGAGAGTTGGAGAAGGTAAATATAAATATATTGAAAATAACAATATAACATATTTATACATATAATAATCACATATGACTACATCTCTTGTAAACAAATGTGATTATATTCACATAACAATACAAATATATTTGTACAATATTTTTTTAATCACATATGATTAATCAATCATATATAATTCTTAAAAATAACTTTTTACAATCACATGTGATTAACTACAAATTTTTATTATATACAAATCACATGTGATTAACTATAAATTTTTATTATATGAAGATGGTGAGAAAGATGAAAATGATAATATTGATCAATGTTTGGATGACATGAATTTGCATGATGAATGTGTTGAAAATGAAAAAGGTGGTGATAATAAAAAAATATATTTTTACAATCATCTATGATAACTAACATGTTTTACTTATATGCAGAATTGATAGCAACAAATGTTGCTCAAGGAGAAGGTACCAATCATATTTATCTGATAAAAATATTGTATTAAATGATAATTACTTTTTGTGTACATGTATTATATAATTTAAATTCTATTGTATGTATTTTGTAGAATTTAAAAATCTTTTGATGTAATTGATTAAATACTATAAAACTATTCCTTAATGAATGTCTATAAATGTTGATATGTTTTAGTATAATCACATATGATTATTGAAAAACATCTCAATATTTATCTATAATCACATGTGATTATAACCACAAATAACTGAATGAATAAAATCACTTACGATTATAATCACTTAAGATTACATGTTAAAATGACTATAATAACAATATAACTAATCACTAAATAAATATCTACAAAAACTCTTCATTAAACAACATTCGTTCCTATATAATCGCAAGTGATTATTCTACCTATATAACTACATCTAATCCACTAACCTATTTTGTTTATGTGACTTGTGAAGAAGATGTGAACAAAAAAATAACAAATGTTGTTGAAAGTATTTTTGAAAACACATAAAAGTTTAACAATACCCAAATGTTAAATGATGATGCATTCAATTCTCTTTATGAAAAGACCATGAAAGAATACAAAGATAAAAAAAGAAGAAAATATGATGCCCTCGTGTGATCTCAACATAAGTCAATTAACACCTCCAAACATGACAGATTATTTTGTTTGTTTCTACAATATCATACCTTTATGAAGGTAATCACATATGATTTTATTATTACTTAAATGTACAATCACATTTGATTAAAACTAATTATCACTTTACTTAAACTTACAATCGTATGTGATTAACAGTAATTATAAATGTTTTAAAATTATGATTCTAATATTTTTCTAATGGTTATAATCATATATGAATTGCAGAATACTAATGAAGAAGAAAAAGATGAAGGTGAAAAAGAAGATATGGAGAAACTACAACCACAACCATATATGAATTGCAGAATACTTCATTAACCAGTTTGTTAACTTCTCCCATTTCCCCTATCATCACATCTCAACCTACTTCCACCATTCCCATTCCTACTCCTATATTCTCTGAAGCTACAACCACAACCACTACTGGAGTTTAGACCAACGTATCTGATACGGGGGTTCACACTTCAGCACCCGAAACCCCTGTTACTACCAAACCTCCATCCATACCCAATCGATAGAAACCAATTCCATTCTTGGTGGTGAGGATGTCGATTTCGATACCTTCTAGTACGTCCATACATGGTGCAAAGCGATGATGATAATGATGCTCCTGTAACCAAGAGGCACCTCAAGGATTTTCATAAAAAGCTTGACAAGATTGTGGCATCTTCCTCCTCTTCCCAAGACTCGTTTTCAGAAGCTGCAGTGAAGGCTATGATGGCCACATTTGTAAAAGAGGATGAGGCTTCAATTGCTAAGGCAACCTATGCTATAGATGCCTCCACGAAGTCCTGCAAAGAAGCGACCGAAAAAGTAGAAAAACTAATTCGTGATGCTAACATTTTTTTGGGGTCTTTATAGGGTGCAACGGAGTTGAATGCAAACAAGGTGAACACCAATGTGGAAAAGCTTGTTGTGTCTCTTGAGACCGAAAAGCAGCACTTTGCCACCATGCGTCAGAATATCCAAACAGATGACACTGAATTGTAGACCTCTACCAATGAGCATCTCAAGAAGCTCCAAGAAGATCTAGCCATGGAAAGCAGGATCATGGATGAAGTGGCTCTCAAAACAACTTAACTAAAGACCAAATCACTGCAACTTTCTCAGGCGAACAAGGAGGTTGACATCCTTCGCTCTGAGAGGACCTGCATCAAGAGTTGTGTCTCAGATGTTCACGCCATTTTCTCCAATGTTCTGGAAGCTCACGACTCAGTTCTCACTCTTCATGTCAGACGTCATCTTGCAGAAAAGCTTGGCCCGACACTTGAAATGTTAAGTCGCATAAAGGGTGTTTCAAAGGCTGTTGTCCCTCTGAAACAAGGGGGGGAGGAATTACAAGCACTAATCAGCCTCCTCCTATAAGAAAATTAACTTGTTCCACCGAAGGTAACCACTGAACGAACGAAGGGCGATGAAGCTTCGTGTTCTAGTGATCTTGTCAATAATGAAAGTGATGATGACAAAGGATGCATGTATGCACATTAAATACTAAACCCTAATAAAAATAAACATGGTTGGACAGGCCCAAAATGGTAACAAAACTGGGCTAAGGAGCAAGCCAAAGGTCCAACACTTCAGGTCCCAACAGTTTATTTTTGTTTCATGTTAGTATTTTGCTAAGCTTTTGAAAAAGCTAGATCAGTGTAGAGTTGTGTGAGCATGCTCACATCTATTTTGGGTGGATGATTAGGATGTAATCAAGGATGGAGAAAAGTATTCCATTCCTCTTTTGTTGGAATTCTCACAATCTTAATTACATTCCAATTCCAATTCCAGTAACAGGGTTCTCCTTTTCCTTAAACATAAATTAAGGATTGTAAATGTTGCACATCAAATGAGAAATGTTGCATGTGGTAGCAGTGGGCATGTTACTCTATTTGTTGAAATACTCAACAAGTAGCATCCAACTTTCATTTCTTTATATTATAAGATTTTTACTTATTATATAAATGTTATTATCCAGTTATTTGTATTATTCATTTGTATGATAAACCCTAGTGTAGTGTTGACTTTGTATGTAAATTATAACATCAGTAATAACATTATTGAATATGTATGCTCAAGATATAAAGAAAGTGATTGATATTTATATAACAAAAGTATAGCAAAATATTGATGTTTTTCACATGAGGATAACCGTGTGTACTTGTATTCCCACCTTAAAGTTGTATAAAAGCATTTACAAAACATTTGAAAATGTAGTTACAGGGGTATGAACTCACTTGATAGATTAAAGAATGTAAGACGAAAATCGAGTAGAACTTCGATAGGAGGAGGCGGATTTCTAAGGATTCTTAGAAATCTTGGGACTTTTGTCGTGAGCTAGTGGTAATACTAGGGCTTCATGGTAATCTTAGAGGGACTCGAGAGGTGTTCGGTGGAGGAAATGGTGAGAGAATAGCAACCAAACCCGGAGCCCTAGCCTCCCTTTTATAGTGATGGGGGCACTCACAAACGTAGGGCCTTCCCTGGGTCGTTATCGCTTACGTACTCTAGTTTTGACAAATGGATGGGACTGGCTCTGTTCCCTAAACGCAGTGCATTCCCTGAAGGAACGTAGTGCGTTCCCTCAAACCGTCCTCGAGTTTTGTGCCTCGATCTTGTAAATTGCGTAACTTTTGCGTACGAGCTCCGTTTTCAACGTTCTTTATATGAACGCGAAGATGAGAATATACTCTACAACTCTCATTTAGACTTCATCAGCTAATTTTGATTTTATTTTTAATAATATATTTTTAACAGGACAGGACTGGAAAAGTCCGTTAAAATTCCATAACTTCTTCATCCAACGTCCGTTTTCGTCTGTCTTTTTGCCATTGTACTACTATTGACGAGATCTTCGATTCTTGTTTAGGTTGTGTCGGCTAAAAATCGCTCGATCTCTATATCCGAAACATCGAAAAATCATAACTTCCTCATACGAAGTCAGATTTAGGTGTTCTTTTTATGTATGTTCACGGTTTAATGATATCTACGACTTTCATTTAGATACTTAAGGTTAAAAAGTATTTTATTAAAACTTCGCATTTTACGTTTAACCGTATTGACGATTTTGTTGTGAATCTTGGGTTGGTCATAACTTCTTTGTTATAACTCGGATTTTAGTGTTCTTTATATTTCTGAAACCCTTGACACGATATCTATCATTTATGAAATCCAGTAGAGACTTTTGAACATTTTATTTTTGATGATAATTTCATTATATTAAAAGAGATTACAATTCTTGACTTTTTAGGTCATTACATTGATTCGAAATATCAGGTTGTCACATTTTAGTATCCATGTTAAGAGCATATGTTTCAATAAAACAAATATCCGGTTTTCTATAAATTTTACCTTGTGTTCAACTTGTGAAGCTTAATAAGTTGAGAAACCCTTGAATGTGTTCAATTTAGCATCATATTCATGGCTACTAGGCGCCTATTCCCCTTGTGTTGACTTTCTTCTTCTCTTTCTCTTCTATTACTTGGTTCTCTGATCAACTGGGGAAGTTAACTTTGTGTGAATCGTTTCAACAGGAACACCAAGCTCAATAAGTGAATTCTCTAATACGTTAATCTGATCTAGGACATGTAAATTTGGACAATCTCCAACGAGGTCATGTGAGCCCAAGGTCGTCGGCGAGGAGAAGTCATCCGGAGGATAAGTAACCTAATGTCATCAGAGGAGAAGTTGTTGGCAAGGCGAGGCAAGGTGAGGCGAGGTTGTAGAGCCGATTGATTGTAGAGAGTGTACTAGCTGAGTGAGTGTTTTGATTTTTGTTCAAAAAAGCCCTAGAATATTAGTAGTACTTGAGATTTTTGTTATAAGGGACACATATTTCATTAAATTTTTAAAGTGATAGTTATAGAGGACACGCGTTTAAGATAAAGCGCCCTCCTTATTTTTAATTTTTTTTCTTGAGACACTAATTTAAGGGCACACAATTTTTTCTAGATGTGGTTCATAGTCATGCACGTTATAACTGTTTAAATGAATCATAAATTTTACATGTTCAACTGTTGGATTGGTGTCTAAGCTAGTAACCATATTTGGTAAATACTTGACCCGATTGTGCATGGTCCTTTTGGGTTGCCTTCACCAAAGCAACTTGATTGGAGAAATAATAGAGAAAGAGGTTATTATGATTTATTAAAATGTTATAAGAATAATATATTAAAGGAGAAATCATATTTGTTTATTTAATATTGGTCAATAATTAATTAGGAATTAATTTTGTGATCAAGTGTAATTAATTAAACTAGAGGGCTGAATTGTAATTATATGATAGTTGCAAAATAGGGTAAGGATTATCCTAGAATATGGGTGGACGAAATCTAAAGGATATGTATCCTTGAAATCGTCCAAAGATGTGGGCTTTCAAGGCTTATCTTATTGTTACTTGGTGGGCAAGCAACTAGATAAGGATAACGACTGAAACCCTAATCTATACACCTATATAAAGACCCCTAAGGCTCATGAATTCGTCCATGCCTTCCCAAGGGTTCCTAGGGACGAAATTCTATACCTCTTCTCTCTCTTTATTACCTCTCCAATTGCCTTGGTGTTTGTGAGCCATTAGAGGCACTACACTTGTGGTGCTTGCTTTTAAGACTTAGGGTTTGAAGATTCAACTTGTTATTACAATATAACAACAAGAGGTATGTAATCTAACCTTCTTGGTTAATTTCGAAAATACCTATCATCTTTAGGGTTGTATTATGTGTTCATAATGTTGTGTATCTAATAGTGAAAACATAGATCCAATGCTAGGGTTGCATGTACGCATAGGATTGTTTGTATAAAACCCATCAGTGGTATCAAAGACATTGGTTATTTTGTTTTCAATTAATTTATTCAATTGTATGAACTTGACATATTAGGGTTTATTGCCAATAAACCCTAGGAAGCTATAATTTTCGAGATTAGGGTTTAGAAACCCAAATTTGCAAGAGTTTGAATAAGATCTTCAAATCCTTTCCTTAAACCCTTAAATTTCGAAATCTAGGGTTTGTCTTAATCCCTTAATTTTCGAAATTAGCCTCCTCCCCAAGATAAGATCCTAAATTTTAGGGATTTGCATTATCCCATATCTTGTAATTATCCTTTAATTGTTATGTATGGTAATTATAAATTTTGCATTATCCTAACCATAATTTCGAAATCTAGAGAGATAATTAAGGGATTAGGATATCTTAAATGTATAAATGGTAATTATCCTCATGATTTAGATAATCCCTTATGATTTAATAATTAAATTAATAATCTAATTCAAGCTAATTATTAAATCAAGAGTTTTAATATTTAAAATTTTAATTTACATGTCATAAATTCGAAAACAATTTAAGAGAAATTAAAACTAAATTGTTTTGAAAAGTTTCAAAACTTGCCCTCAAGTTTTGGAATTTTCAATTTTGATTAAAAGTTTAATTTTGATGCATATTTAAATTCTAAACCCTAATGTTTTGAAATGTTTCAAAACTTGCCCTCATGTTTTGGAATTTAAAAGTTGATTAAAAGTTTAATTTAGGAATGTTAAATTCTAAAACCCTATTATTGTTTTGAAAAGTTCAAATCACACCCTTATGGTTTTATTAATTAATTAAGGTGTATAAATAAAAGAAGTTTAAGAAATCCATAAAAGTTTTGGTTTACAATTAAAAGTATAATTGTTATATTTGACCACCTAACATTTTAAACGTGTAAAAACACCCTATACTATATATAACATTAAAAGTCTAACATTATATATATGTATGAGTAAAAGTCAGTGTTATCGTTAGTAGGCCTCATTCACGAAGCTGGTCTATATGGGGTGTTTAAGGAAATTGCCTATAAAATGGCGATTGAATGGGTATCCACTCTTACCCACCGCACTCTTGACTAGTGGAGGGTCGTTAGCCAAACGGGTAGGATAGGAAAAAAAAACTTTCCATTATAAGTATAATGAAGTATAAAAGTAACTAAATGTTTTACAAATTCCCAATCTTAGTTACTTAGGCAAAAGTGAATTGATGCAATTCCATGAAATTACACTTTGTGCCCTTGCGAAGACGTTAGTGGAGCATGTGTGGTTTACCGACACACTAAATGGTTCTAAGCAAAGGTAGCAAAGGGTGACTCAATGTTTGTCATAGTTCAGTGGAGCGTGTGTGGTTTACCGGCACATCGAATAGGTGACTGTAACATGTGAGGGCACCATGTAAGTTTGCATGGTTATTCACACCCACTTTGTGATCCTCGGCATCCCAGTCACAAACAAGAGGGGCATATCGAGATTTAAACATGCCATTGAAAGTTCAATGAATCTCAAAGGATCTAGGAGTTTTCATAGATTTAAAACTTAAATATCTTTTTCGTTTTTCGTGGTGGAAATTAGTAAATCGTCATTCACTTACCTTCAAATATTCTGCAATTAAGGTTACGACATCCCTCTCCCGAGTTGTGGAATATTGTGTTGGGTCCTAGCCTTAGTATTTCATTTGGGTGATTTACTAAGGACTCAATCAATCAACTAACTTGAATTTGTTTCTCCCGTTTTGTAGATGTCAAAGTTCGACAACTATGGTCTTCCCAAATCCCGTGGAACAAGCATTCCACATGAAGATGGTATTCCACGATTCGATCGAGGAACAAGAAATCATGCTTCACTTCCTCCACCTCCTCCAATTGTTCTCCCTAACCCACAAGATCGAAGAATTGAAAGGTTCAATATCACTAAGGCGCTATTGGAAATGAAACATGAAGATGGTAAATCCGTGTGTTCCCACATTCTAGGAATGGAATCACACATAGATAGGTTGATTATGTTGGGTGTGTCATTTCCCGATGAGTTGGCTGTGAACTGGGTTCTGCAGTCACTCCCTGAATCATATAATGAGTTCAAAAGAAAGTATTATATGATGGATCATGACAATAACCTCATTGACCTAACTTACATGCTCATTGCTGCTGAATCAGAAATGATTTGGCGAAGCAATGGAGCGTATTTATTGGGAAAGACAACCGACCATGCTTCCGAGGACGTTCTAAGAGAAGCGACCTGCGATTGCTGCCAAGAGAAAGGGCGTTGGATAGAAGTCTGCCCCAAGAGCCTGAAGATTCCAAAGATGGAAGAGTCAAAGAGTATGGTTGTGCTTCAAGTAAAAATCCACTATCTAACTCCATTAAGTTCCTATTCGTTGATTCTTAATACATGATGTGATAAGATTGCATTTGAATGTTTTGCAGGATCGGTGAAAAGAAAGGAAGCTTGATGAAAGAGCAAGATCAGTCTAATCACAAAGAAATGGATCTGGATTGCATGGACTTGAATAGAATTGTTAGGAATATTCGACTACATAGTTTTCAATGGATTTTGCATTGTAAGGACAAATGTTTTCCACTGCTATTATAAATAAAATAAATTTTGTTTGACTTATTTATTTGTTTGTTTATTTCCTTGCAATGAAATCGTTATGAAAATTGATGTTTACATATTTCTACAACGAATGGATATGATTCTTATTTATGGAAATGTCGACAATTTACCAAATAGGGAGAGTTTCTCATCGCCCAAATTTCAATTGGACAGAAATTTGGAATCACGCAACTTGGTTGCATGATGAATGAGAAATTTCATATTTCGAAATTACACTAATTTGTTGACAAAGTGTCAAGTGAAGGACTAGGAGATCTAGCACACAAAGTTGTGTGTTGATCAAGTCCACCATAAGAGTAACAAAGATATTCGTCAGGATTTACTAAAGGTTTAGTAAATATGATAAGATTAAGCGTAATTCGGAATTGATTAAAAAAGGTTTAAATCGATGGTAGAACGAATAAGAAGAATCAAGTAGGCAGAAAGATAAAAGGTTCTCCATTCTAAGAAGAAAGGAGAGTACCTTTTATGTTTTATGATAGGCCTTAATGATTAAGAACCATATCTTAAATGATCCTTTAAGTGAGCCTTAGTACAATTGTATGTTTAAGAAGAGGAATCAAGAATTGAAGAAATGGTTAAATCCAGAAGTCAATCATACTTCGTTCCAATACAAGTCTTAGAGTTAAGATTGTGACAATGAGTGACAAGTATTAAAAGGTTTATAACGTTCGTCAAATGTGGAAAGTTGTGATGTCTTGGATAAGACAAAGACCAACTAGGACCAATTTATGAAGTGTTTTGATAAAAACTACACTAACTCTTGAATATTTGTTTGTCAAGAAATGTTTATTGACAAGAGAATATTATATGTCAAGGAGTCAGTGGGAGTCTTAATGGTCTTGAAAGGTTTCAAGAACAAAGCAAATAAACCTTATCGATCATCACTAGCACACGAGTTGAGGTTAACAACCTATCATGTTGACATTATTTTATTTATGTGTTGTTTCAGTTGAGTTAATTATGCATGTGAGTCCTATGAGTTCACATTTGAATGCATAAAAGGCAAGGACCTTGATCAATGGAAAGTACATTGATAGGAAAAGGTGAGTTGCTTAACTATTTGGAAGACATGGTGGGCAGCCGTGCTACCATAAGGCAAGAAATCAAGATTAAGAAAGTTCGGTCCATATGAGTTTGAATTTGTCGTAAACCTTGGTTTTAACAACTTCACATGGATAGGAACACATACACCGTTTAAATCTAAGTGTCATAAGATTTCCTCCTTCATGAAAATGATTGTGAGAAAATGCTTTCACTAAGAAAGATTTTAAGAAGATAGTGATTGTAAAATTGCATTCTCGAATTCGATTATGGTTACGGTATCCCTTTCCATGATTTAATTGTGAGGTTTGGCAATTAGTCTTAATTGTTTAGACACACATATGAAATATCTAAGGCAAAGGTGTATAAGTTCAAGAAGCATTGATAAAATATTATCAAAGCACTAAGTATTAGAAACCTGAACTTAAGAAATTCAATAAGTATTGTTTTTTTTTCTGAAAGTTAAGTTGTTTCTGAATACATGTCAAAGCTAGTAGGAGCATAAGTGTTATGTTTTATAATAATCATCATGATAGTGGGAGCATAAATGTTATGATTGTATGATTATTAAGGCACAAATTGCAAGTTGGCAATATTAATTATAGAAAACAAGAGTTATACCTTCCAAAGTCGTAAGGGTTGTAAAGTTGCTTTGCTATAATTAAGGGAGAGAATATTATGCTTCATTTCAAATCTAAAGGCTTAGGTTGAGAAATGTTAATAAATTTGGTCAAAGGTACATAGTGTGTTCTTAAAATTTTGATTATGATTACGACATTCCTCTTCAAAATTCGAATTTTGAGAACATAGCAAATAAAACATTATTCATCGTGTCCTATACGCTTTGGGTATAGTGTCCATTGCAAATGCTTTAATATTTGACCATTCTAAAATTTTCCAAATGTCTAGCGCATTTAGAGGGAAAAGGGACTAGAATCGGTTTTGACTAAAATAATTAAACAACTATCAAAGGACAATCCAAAGTTCGATGAGGATTGGTTGCTTGTGAGTAGTTGGAAGCATGGTATTGGACGGACCATATCGACATTATTATGAATAGAAAAGATTCTATTAAGAATGAGTTGTCATATGGAAAATATGGAAATGTTTCCATATTGGATGGATCATATCGACATTATTATGAATAAATAAGATTCTATTAAGAATAAGTTGTCATATGGAAAATATGGAAACGTGTCCATATTAGGAATTGAATATTGAAAATCTATGTCTAGATTAGAAACATTTATGCAAAAGGATGTTCAAAGGAATGTAATTTGAGTGAGAGACATCATATCTAAGGAATTGTCATGTAACAATCTCCGATAGAGGACTTTGTAATATCATTGGCAATAGTCTTTGTGACTTTGGTGCAGTGACATTACGAAAGGATCATTGCATAAAATGTTAGAATCTAGCATATTCTATAAGTAGCAAGAATTTGATATTCTTTCACTTATGGAAAAGGATTTGGAGTTATAAAATGAGAATGATTGGAAATGTGTTCAATTTGATCTATTTCACAAAGAAAGAACCATAGGTAAACATTGTGTGCATGCTAGGAGCATGGGACAAGTGTAATAATTCAAGTAAGAAGTCGATTACCCGAAACGACAAATAACGAGTAATCATTATGGTGATAAATAAAAGGTGTTTTATTTATGCTCAAAGGTTTGAGGCCATAGGGGATTAGTATTATTCTTGTGTTTCACTTTGCATGTTTTGAATTCCTGAATAATTTAATTGGTTTAGAACAATCAAATTATTCAACCGAGCCACAGTCGTTCATATGTTGGAAGTAGATATGAATGAAGACTGTCATGAATTGGTGTGTGGATTGTCTAAAAGAGTATTAGACATAAGTAAATGTTTGCTACAACGTTCATGAGTGCTTATGAATATGATTTTGAGCATTGGATTAAACCCACGTTCACTTGGATCGCTTCATGGATTTTATCACGAGCGATTGGTGAGACGATAACATCTTATATTCTTGAAACCGAGATGTGTGAGTTTTATCTTGCAAATCGGTTGCACATTGATAATAAGTAAACACATAAGTAACTTAGTGTTATAAAACTTGTTGTTGTGTGTGATTTGGTGAGTGAGTGCAAGCAAACATTGAGTCAAAGTTTATCCGTTCCTTTTACCCAAAGTGGGATAAAAGCGATATCTGTGGGCCCCTCGATGATTTAGTGATGACAAACGTAAATGCTCGGCCGAGCTAGGGCTAATTTGATTTGTTCAATTAGTCAATCGTCGTAAATCGGAAATCGAGAAACAACACATAGTCTGAGAGAATAATATCAATCCATGTCTCGTGTCTATACGATATATATAATGGAGGAATATATGATCCCTTATCTGAAGGACAGGTTACTGATAAAATCAGAGTTTGACAGCGTCCTTGAGAGCTACTATTGCAAATCGAGGTGTACTTACATTTGTAGTTACTAGGCTTATCCAAGTGTGAGACTGTTGGATTAGTGTCTAAGCTAGTAACCATATTTGGTAAATAGTTGACCCGATTGTGCATGTCCTTTTGGGTTGCCTTCACCAAAGCAGCTTGACTGGAGAAATAATAGAGAAAGAGGTTATTATGATTTATTAAAATGTTATAAGAATAATATATTAAAGGAGAAATCATATTTGTTTAATTAACATTGGTGAATAATTAATTAGGAATTAATTTTGTGATCAAGTGTAATTAATTAAACTAGAGGGGCTGAATTGTAATTATATGATAGTTGCAAAATAGGATAAGGATTATCCTAGAATATGGGTGGACGGAATCTAAAGGATATGTATCCTTGAAATCGTCCAAAGATGTGGGCTTTCAAGGATTATCTGATTGTTACTTGGTGGGCAAGCAACTAGATAACGATAAGGACTAAAACCCTAATCTATACACCTATATAAAGACCCCTAAGGCTCATGAATTCGTCCATGCCTTACCAGGGGTTCCTAGGGACGAAATTCTATACCTCTTCTCTCTCTCTCTCTCTCTCTATTACCTCTCCAATTGCTCTTGGTGTTTGTGAGCCATTAGAGGCACTTCGCTTGTGGTGCTTGCTTTCAAGACTTAGGGTTTGAAGATTCAAGTTGTTATTACAATATAACAAGAAGAGGTATGTAATACAACCTTCTTGGTTAATTTCGAAAATAGCTATCATCTTTAGGGTTGTATTATGTGTTCATAATGTTGTGTATCTAATAGTGAAAACATAGATCCAATGCTAGGGTTGGATGTACACATATGATTGTTTGTATAAAACTCATCATAACGATGCTGGTGTTTCCTTTCTTTTGCATGAAGCAATATGTCTCCTTCAACCTTGTGGACCTTTCTTCGATGTCATCACTTTTTCTTGCAACAAGACATTGTTTGCCATGCTTCCTCTTATAATCGTTTTCATCATCTTCATCTCTCGATGACCATAGTTGATTGTCTCTTCTTACTTGTGCTACAAAAGCTTTTACGATTTCTTTCTCGTTGTCTTCAACCTCCTAGGCTATTCTAAGGTAGAATGCTTTGTCCTTCACCATGTTGGCTTTACAGTCTCTAGCAAAGGGATTTTCTTTGTGATATTTATGGCATATGAAAGCTCTATCTTTCTTCTTTTCGGTGCCGTCTCCAGTGTGAGAAAGTCTGTATTTATTTGGTGCTTCAGTGGAGTTAGTAAGCGTCAATGGAGTGCTCTGGGACAGTGGTTGGCATTGTGGGTTTCTAGGGTATCTGGAGGGTTGTTGAAAGTGGTGTGGAGTGTTGTTCTATGTATTGTAGCTACGGTTAAAGGGAGGTCTAGTTAATTATTGATTTTTATGGGTAGTTTGGTGGTGGAAGCCAATTGAATTGTTGACTAAGAAGGGCTAAAGCATTTTGAAATGCTTCTTCATCATCATATGATGTTTGATATGAGGCCTCTCCATTATAAGGATATTGACATGGTCTGTTGGTACACAACGGTGAGTGAGCGAGTAAGCCGAGTGTGTTGGGTTTTGTACACTACAACATCCTATGGTGCAAATACAACCCTAAATGTGTTGGATCTATGTTTTTTCTAATTATACATGCACTATTGTTTCCAAAGAATTAAGCCTACAACTAGCATACAATTTTCATAAACAACATAAAAATGAGTTATAGAAGTACATCTTATTGTAGCTTGATGTATTTGGCCTTTAAGAACTTAGCGCCTCAAGTGTGATGCCTCAAATGGTTCACAAACACCATGAAAAAATGTTGGACTTCATAGAAACTATCCTCGCATAAAATCGGCTCAAATGAACTCGTAGAACATATGTAGTCCTCAATTTTAGCAATAGGGTAGAATATATATTGTAGGATTCTAAGAGTCATGGTTAACCTCTAATCCATACCCTTGAGCTTATTATCCATGATCCATGATCCATATGGACTAACTCTTTATGGATTCTTTCATAAACTTTGGCCATCATGTATCATGTATCATAAACCTAGTCCATATATATATATATATATATATATATATATATATATATATATATATATATATATATATACATAATTTACACAATTAGTCTCCATTTATCTAATTAGTCTCTATTGATCACTAAATTAATTCTTCATCAATACTAATTGAATAATATGATTTTATTAATATATTAGAACTTATAGTATCTTAATAAATCACAAATCACCTCTTCTTAAAAGTTCATCCTATCAAATTGCTCTGGTGAAGGCAACCCAAATGGACCATGCTACTCGCGGGTAAAGTGCATACAAATTATAGTTATGGGCTTAGACACCTAGTTCAATAGTCTCCCATTTGGATAAGTCTAAGAACTATTATTGCAAGTACGATTGCACAACCCAAATAGGAATGGTAGCTCCTAATAGCCGCTGTCGAACTCTGACCCAGTCAATGATGTGTCCATTAGATAAGCGATCATATATTCATCCATTCTACAAGATATTGTATGAATGAGACATGAATTATAATCATTCTCTCTGTTCATGTGTTGTTTTCCGATTTCCGATTTATGATGACTGACAAATAGAACAAATCAAATTAGTCCGGGCTTGGCCAAGCGCTTAGGGTGTCATCACAAAATCATCGAGGGGCCCACAGATATCACTTTTATCTACATGAGGTGAACGGAATGGATAAACCTCGACTCAAATTTTCTCTTGTACTTACTCATCAAATCACACATAACAATATGTTTTATAACACCAAGTTACTGGTGCGTTTACATATGTCAATATGAAACCGACTTGTAAACTACAACTCACACGTGATGGTTTAAAGAATATAAGATATTATCTTCTCACAGTCACTCGTGATAAAATCAATGAAGTGATTCAGATCAGTGTGGGTTTAATTTAATACTCGAATCTTATTCCAAGAGTACTCATGAACACTACAACAAACTTGTGTTATGTCTAAAACACCTAGAAAATCTACAGTCAAATTCATGACAATCTTGCCTCAATACCTACTTCCAAAGTATGATCGAATGTGGATGGTTTGAATAACCTAGTTATTCAGGAATTCAAAACATGAAAATTGAAACACAAGAGTAATCGAATCCAACATTGTCTCAGAACTTATAAATATGAATAAAACACCTTTTATTTAATCACCATATTGATTACACATTATTCATTGTATAATGTTTCGATTAATCAACTTAATACTTCAATTAAAACAATAATTATGCCATGCTCCAAGAATGAACACTATGTTTGCCTATGGTCCTTTCTTTTTGAAATAGATCAATTGACAACATTTCAATGATGCTCATCTCACAATTCGAAATCCTTACCGTAAATGTAAAAATACCAAATCCTTGTCATTTACTGTAATATGTTACATTCTAAACTTATATGCAATGATCCTCATGTAATGACTATGCACAAAAGTCACAGAGACTTAGCAACATACATTACAAAGTATTCCAATGGAGAGTAATTCCATCGAAACAAAGTCTCACATTTAAAGTACATTCCTTTGAACATCCTTCTTGCGTTAAGTTTTCTAATCTTACATAGATTGAAAGAATAACTTCCACTTATGGAAACATTTCCATATTCCCATTTTGACTATCACTTCCAAACAAGAGTTACTTCTTCTCAGAGCATGTCAACATGGTCCTTCCAAAATTTAAAATATACTTCCAACTATCCATAAGCAACCAATCTTTGGTGAACCTTAGATTTTCCCTAATAGTTGTTTAACAACTTTAGTTAAATCTGGTTCTGGTCTAATTTCCCTCTTAATGCCATGGGCATTTGGAAAATTCAGAACACATAAATATTATAGCATATGCAATCGATCATATACCCGAAGCATATGGGATACGATACATCTCACATAAAGATGTGATACTGTAACAGTCTCTTGCTATAAGATTTACATATAGAATTTCCTTATGTTGAACCATTCCAACATAACATTCATATATATCCTTGACTAAATTTGATTAAAATCTCAATCTAAGCTTTTACAATTGAAATGAAGTATGAATTCCTCTCCCTTAATTATAGCAAAACAACTTTTCAAACATTGCAACTTTGCAAATTGAAACTTTTGTTTTCTACAATTAACACTACTAACTCGCAACACTTACCATAATTGATTATGCTCCTGCTAGCATAATAATTATATCCTTGTTAGCATAACACTTATGCTCCCACTAGCTTTAACATGTACTCAAAAATCAGTTGGACTTCTAGAAATCAATCCTTATTGACTTTCATCACCAAAGTTCAGATTTCTAATACGAGATGCTTCGATAAGACTTTATCTATGATTCTCAAACTCATACACTTTTCCTTAGATAACATACATGTGTCTAAACATTTTTAGAACTTACAGAAATAAGTCTCAAATGTTTAGACCTTTTGCCATTTATCACAATTCGAACTATAAAGAGGAATATCGTAATCATAATCAAATATGAGATTGCAAATAACACAATTGCTATCTCCTTAAAATCTACTTAGTGAAAGCTTTTCCTCACAATCATTTTCATGAATTGGAGAGAAACCTTATGATACTTAGATTTTATGGTGTATGTGTTCCTATACATGTGAATTTGGCATAACCATAATCACAAGACAAGGTTAGTGACAAATCCAAACTCATATGGACTGAACTTGTTCAATCTTAATTTCTTGGCACCTGGCAGCACAAGGGTCTACCATTACTTCCAAGTTGTTATGCAAACAATTGAGACCTCATATAACTCACATGCATAGTCAACTTTAACTGGAATGGACAAAGAAACAAGAATATGTCAACACGATAGGTTACAAACCTCAAGTTGTGTACTAGTGAAAAACAATAGGTTTATTCTTGATTACTTCTTGTAGCTATTCAAGACCATTAAGACTCCCACTGACCTCTTGACATATAAGATTCTCTTTTTCAAGAAACATTACTTAACCACAAATATTCAAGAGTTAGTGCGGTTTCTTGTCAAGATAAACACTTCACATAATTGGTCTTAGTTGGTCTTTGTCCTATCCAAGTCATCACAACTTACCAATTTCAAATGTACAAGAGTAAGAAACATTTTACTCTACATTTGATGACTGTTATAAACCTTCTTTAAGATTATGTCACTCAAGGCACAATCTTGGAGTGTGACTCTAAGACTTGATTTTGGAACGAAGTATGACTCATCTTCTTGATTTAACCATTTCAACAATTCACGATTCCTCTTCTTATGAAAGAACATATTTTTATGGTTTGAGCTAGGCATCATTATGTATAGATGATAGTGTTTTTATTTATGTGTTTATGAGTTGTAGTGTGATGTGTGCTGCCGCATATGTGTGTGGCAGCATACATATGTTTGGCAGCATTCACATAGTCTTGGTGTGAGGGGTACTATATATAGCTTCTGAGATGTGTCAGATAGTACGATTTTTGCTGGTGTAAGAACTTGGCTGTAGCTGTATTTCCCTCAAGATGTACCTGGCATTTATTGAATATAAATGTGTGCATGCTTGTTTTTAATTCTTCTTCTTCTATATCTCTTTTATTAAATTAACTTCATTGATTACTAGATTGGATCATTAGATTTGGGACGTACAATTGGTATCAGAGCATAATTTGGTATCATTTGAAGTTACTTTTTGATTAAAGTACTATTGAAGGTTTGCTGCCAACTGTTGAAGGTTTGCTGCCACACACAGTGCATAAAAATTATGTTGTTGACTGTGTGCGGTTAAAGTGTTTGCAGTTAAAACTTGTCCTGTTGACTGTGTGTGGTTAAGGTATCTTAAGTGTGTGCGGTTAAAAATTGTGTGCGGTTAAAAGCTTGTGTTGTGTGCGGTTAAATGGTTTTAATAGTGTGCGGCTCAATTTAGTGTGCGGTCATCATTTGCTGTGTGCGGTTGATTTAGTGTGTGCGGCTGGTTTAGTGTGTGCAGTTGGTTTAGTGTGCGGCTGGCTGAGTGTGCGGTTGAATATTGCTCAAATGGAATCTCAAAACATGACTGCTCATCAAGATCTGCATGCAATTATGGGAACAACTACTTGTATTCCTAGATTGTTATCAGCTGAAGGATTTCCTGAATGGAAATACCGAATTGAAATATACATCAAAATGAAGGATTTAAAAATTTGGAGAAGCATCTTGAGAGGACCAATTTGGATTACTTCAACTCTAGAAGATGGAACGGTAATTGACAAACAGATTGAAAACTACACTGATGATAATTTTGAACGAGTTGAAGAACAAGAAAAGGCTCTTTCCACACTAACTATGGCATTGTCTCCTAAATTACACAAGGTTTTCGTGAGTATACATCAGCAAAAGCATTATAGGAAGCGCTCATAGAAGTTTATGAAGGAAATGAAGACACGAAGCAAAGCCAACAAGACATGCTCCGACAGAAATTCAACATGTTCAATTATGTCGTGGGAGAAACATTGGAAAATCAATTGCAAAGATTTATCACATTAACCACTGAAATGAGCTCCGCGGGTGTGATGGTTACAAGGTCTGAAATCAACAAGAAATTACTTAATTCTCTTCCAAAATCATGGGACATGAATGTCTCAGTGATTAAAAAGACAAAAGAGCTGGACCGTTTAAGCTTGTCTGAAACAATGGCAATCATCAAAGCTTGCGATCTTGATGATAAACAAAGAGAAATCAATCATGTCAACTCGTACTCTTCAGCCAATCTTGGAATTCAAAACAACAACACAACTTTTTCCAGCTTTACCACCCATCAAAATACTCAAAGCCAGGTTCCCCAAGTTCAACATCATGCAATCCATCAAAACACACCATACATCATACCTAAAATACAACAAACTCAAATCCCTCAAACCATATCTCAAGTTGGTTCTAATGTTTTTCCTTCCACAGACTTTTCAGTTCAATCTCATGGAATTGGTTCCCAAAGTTTACTTTCAAAGGAAAAGGATGAAAATATGGCTCTAGCTACTGGGTTAGTGAACTGCTACAATGCTTTTGTTGCTGGAGACCTCTCTCCACAACTCTCATTCGCCGATCTTGATCAAATTCATCCTGAAGATGTGGAAGAGATGGATATTACTTGGCAAATGGCAATGGCTGTATTCAGGGCTAAACAATTCTCAAAAATGATTGGAAAGAACAATTGGGGTGTAAATTCAGATAAAAAAATGGGTTTTAGTAAAGGAAAGTTACGTTGTTATAATTGTCACGAACCAAGACATTTTGCACGGGAATGCCCAAAACCTGATCAATGAGCAAACTCTGATAGAACCATGGTGCTAGTGACTTATGTTCACAACAACAGAGGATCATCTTAAAATAATCAATCTGCAAACATGGCAATGGTAGCTCAATCGTTCAACTGGGAAGATAAAGTTCAGGCCCTAAACATTTCGAGACCTGAAAAGGCAAATCTTGCTCAAGTCAAGGATGCAAATAAAGAGATGGAAGCAGATCCGGAGGAGGAGATAATGAATTTTCAGTTTGCATTCATGGTTCAGACCACTCCTGAACCAGTCAAATCTGAGGTTAGTGAATTCAGTTGTTCTCAATCTTGTATTAAAACTGTTAAGTTTTTGAGAGATCAAATTGAATTAATCAAAAGAGAGAATGAGGACTTGAAATATGAGGGATATACTCTTAGAAAAAATCAAAAGCCCTTAAAAACTCAATTAGAAAATAAAACAAAAGACTTTAAAAAATTGTAAGAGGATTACAACAACAAATGCGAGAACTATGATCATCTCAAAAGAAAACATGTTACTGTAACTATGGAACTTGACACATTGAAAAATTGTTGTGAAAAAGATGAATTTAATTTCAAAAAATTCGATGGTTCAAGTGAAAAGATTGCAAAATTAATCGAAGGTCAATCGCACTAGAGAGATATCACTCATGGTAATCAAATAAAAGTTGGATTAGGTTTTGAGAGTGTCCCTCCTCCTTTTAATCACAATTATACTGTTATCCCCATGTCTCAAGAAGAAATTGACAGAGAACCTTGCATGGTGTATGGAAAGTCAGCTTCTGAGTAGGAAATACAGTCCAGTTATGAGGATTTGCATACTAATGTTTTTATTTAAAATGCAGATATATCAATAGTTCAGGGGGAGCATGCAGCTGAAACTTTTGAGTCAAATAATGCTGTGATTGAGTCTGGTGTTAATTACAGTAATGAGTCTGTGTCAAAATCAAACACAAATGTTTTTGTGTCAGATAGTACGATTTTTGCTGGTGTAAGAACTTGGTTGCAGCTATATTTCCCTCAAGATGTACCAGACATTTATTGAATATAAATGTGTGCATGCTTGTTTTTAATTCTACTTCTTCTACATCTCTTTTATTAAATTAACTTCATTGATTACTAGATTGGATCATTAGATTTGGGACTTACAATGTTTTTTCTAATAGTGATATTGTTGATTAAACTGCTAAACCTGAATTACATGTCTCTGCATCTAACACATCTATCACTACATTCCATGATGGTTCTTACAAGTGTAAATGTGCTAGAAATGGAAAAGCAAAGAATAACAATGACAACAGCAGTGCCAAATTTACTAACAACAAACAAATTTGTTTTAACTATGGCATTGCTAGACACATTGCAAGAAATTGCATGAACCGGATGTTTGTATCTCATACAATCAAAAGAGGGAAGAATGAATTTCGGGGACGATCTTTAACTAGAAAAATTCCCAAAACTCGTTCTAGAAATGGAGATTTGAATACAACATTAAACAAACAGTTTGAATGATTTCAAAAGCATAAACAGGTTTTTCATAATAACAACAAATGCTTGCCAAAATCAACTCGGGTTACGCCTAACTCGAATTTGTCAAAAAGCAGGACAGGATCTTCCAACTCATCAAGTAGAAAATCCACTGGTTCAAAGCAAAATCACAAAGTTTTAAAACCTAACCTTCAGTGGATTCCAAAAACTATTTCAGATCAATCTCCATTACTCTCTAACTCAAAAACAAAGAAAGAAGCAAATGAAAAACTTGCAAAAGGAAAGGGTCAACCCAGGATTGTGATGACCTGGGTCCCTAAATCTAACTAATTCCGCTTATCGTGCAGGGATAGTTACGGAGGAATGTCGCCAGACCTTGGTATGTCAACAACGGCTGCTCCCGGCACATTACTGGAGACATATCCCAATTGCACAACATTCAAACTTTTAATGGAGGATATGTTTCTTTTGCGGGCGGAGAGGGCAGAAAAATTACTCAAAGAGGAACTGTTTCTAATGGAGTATTGAATTTTGAGAATGTTAACTTTGCTCCAGAACTGAAGCACAGCTTGCTGAGTGTATCCTAGATATGTGACAAAGGCTATTATACTCATTTCACAGATAAGGAATGTCTGATCTTAAAGCCTGGTATTATTATCCCTGAAGATTGGATTCTTGTACGATCTAAGCGCGATGGAAATGCCTACATTATAGACATGAATAGAAATTTCCCTGATGATGTCACTTGTCTCTTCTCCAAAACTTCTGAACAAAATGCGATGTTGTGGCATCGTCGTCTCGGTCATGCGAATGAAAAGAACTTGAATCGTCTTGCGAAGAACGAATTGGTCTGCGGGTTACCCCTCAAAGACTTCATTACTTTTGAAAAATGTGTTTCATGCGCTCAGGGAAAACATCATCGAAAACCACACTTTCCAAAGCAGATAAACTCCATAAGTCAAGTGCTCGAGTTATTACATATGGATTTATTTGGTCTGGTTAATGTTCTAAGTATCAATCGCAATTCTTTCTGCCTTGTCGTGATAGATGATTACTCTCGTTTCACTTGGGTTTTCTTCCTGTCTAACAAAGATGAAATTGCTAACCTTATCAAAAGATTCATTGTGATGATCGAAAATCAGACTAACAATCGAGTGAAAGCGCTACGAACTGGTAATGGAACAGAGTTCAAGAACGATGTTCTTGATCATTTTTGCGCTGAGAAAGGGATTGTGCATCAATTCAGTTCTGTTCGAACACCTCAACAAAGCGGGGTTGCCGAACGTCGAAATCGAACTCTAAAAGATGCTGCAAGGACGATGCTCTGTGATTCCAAGCTTCCTGTATTCTTCTGGGCAGAGGCGATTAACACCGTGTGTTATGTTCAAAAATGAAGACACCGTATGAGATTTTATTTGGGCACAAGCCATCTATCAGTCATTTCCGGGTATTTGGCTGCCCTTGCACCCTTCTCCACTTGGAATCCAATACCAAATTCAATACCAAATCCGATGACTGTTACTTTGTTGTATATGCTTCTCGAACTGTGTACAGGGTGTATTACAAGAAGACTAAACAAATTGTAGAATCCTTTGATGTTTGTTGGCTTGAAGAAAATGAGACAGATGCAAGAGTGGGTCCTGATTGGTTATTTGACTACACATCTCTTTTCAAATCATTCAATGTGTCCTCGGATAATAAAAAAGGATCTACTTCCAATTCGAAGATTCCTAGTGATGACGATGAAGACGAAGTTGTCTATCGACCACCATTGATTTCTTTTGATCCTCCATTGATACCCACTGCTCACTCTGAATCTTCTGAGTCTCCTGATGCTACTGTTACTCCTTTAACTCCGATGGAAAGAGAGTTCATTAACCACGAGACTTCCGCTGTAACATCAAATCTGATGGAACTTCTCTTTTCGGAAAATATTGCAGAATAATTTGTAGTAGACTCTTCAAACGAACCTAGTTCATCTTCTACCAATCATACAGCAAATGATGTAGCGGTTAATATTCATAATCTTCCTATTTCTGAGAATGATATTAGTTATCAGATCCCTACACGTGTTCAGTGAGATCATCCAATAGAGAACGTCATTGACCAGCTGGGCAACGAAGTTCAAACAAGAAGCAAAAGTGGGGATGTAAATACATGTCTCTACTCTTGTTTCATCTCTCAAATTGATCCTAAATCTGTCGATATGGCTCTGAATGAGCCCAACTGGGTTGAAGCCATGCATGATGAATTAAATCAATTTGAGAAACTCGGAGTCTGGAAATTGGTAGAGCTACCAAAAGGAAAGAAATCTTTTGACACTCGTTGGGTATTTCGAAATAAACATGACGATTCAGGTGTCATTGTACGCAACAAGGCAAGATTGGTGGTTCGAGGGTTTTGGAAAATTGAGGGTCTTGATTATACAGAATTTTATGCTCCAGTTGCTCGTTTGGAAGCCATTCGTATCTTCCTTGCTTATGCTTCTTACATGAACTTTACTGTATACCAAATGGACGTTAAGACGGCTTTCTTGTATGGAAAAGTCAAGGAGGAGATTTATGTTGATCAACCACCTGGTTTTATTAACTCATCTCTTCCAAACCATGTTTACAAGTTAGACAAAGCTTTGTATGGATTACATCAAGCTCCTCGAGCTTGGTATGCTACTCTTACTCAACATTTGCTCAATCATGGATATTCACGAGGAACCATTGATCAAACCTTATTTCTCAAGCATGTCGGTCCAGATCAAATTCTTGTTCAAATTTATGTGGATGACATCATTTTCGGGACGACCAACCAACAACTTTCCAAGGAGTTTGAAGCGGTGATGAAGAAGCGTTTTGAGATGAGTTCACTTGGGGAATTGACCACGTTTTTGGGGCTTCAGGTCAAACAATATTCAACCGGCATCCTTATTCATCAATCAAAATATGTGGAAGATGTACTGGAGAAGTTCGGGTTTCAGGACGCAAAAGTTGCTCTTACACCCATGGCGGAACGACCTCTTCTGACTCCTGATCTTGAGGGTGAATCCATATATCAAACTCATTATCAATTAATGATCGGATCACTCATGTATCTTACTGCTAGTCGCCCAGATGTCATGTTCGCGGTCTATCAATGTGCTCGCTACCAGGCTAATCCTAAACTCTCTCATTTAATTGTTGTTAAAAGGATTTTTCGGTATCTCAAAGGGTGCCCAAAATTGGGTCTTTGGTATCCGAAAAATTCCGAATTTGATCTTTACGCTTTTGTAGACAGCAATTATGGTGGGTGTGAGCTTGATAGAAAATCGACTTCAGGAGGATGCCAATTTCTGGGAGATAGATTGGTGTCATGGTAGTGCAAGAAGCAGCACACAATCTCAACCTCAACAGTAGAAGCGGAATATGTTGCTGCATCTGCTTGTTGTTCTCAAGTCATATGGATCCAACATCAATTGTTGGACTATGGTTTGAATTTTCAAGAAACCCCTATTTTTTGTGACAATGAGGCTGCAATTCAAATTGCCAAAAACCCGGTCCAGCACTCAAAAACCAAGCACATCGACATTAAAATTCATTTTATTCGAGAATGTTATGAACGTTCGCTCATTCGGCTAGAACAGGTCCGTTCTGATAATAATGTAGCAGATTTGTTCACCAAGCCTTTTAACAAAGCTCGATTCGATGTGCTGGTTAATTTTCTAAAAATGATTCGTTTTGAGGATTAATTTTTTTTTTAATTTTTACATAAATTTGCGCATTTTATTTTTTTATGCACAAATTTAGGGGGAGAAAATCCAAAAACATTAAAAAAAAAAATAGAAAATCCAAAAACATTAAAAAATGGAAAATCCAAAAACATTAAAAAATAGAAAATCCAAAAACATTAACAAATTAGAAAATATGTTTGAGGGAGCTGTTCAGGGAAGTGTCTATGCTCTGGTTTGATGTGTCGGTAGGCACGAAGAATTTAACGGACTTGACTAGGTGCAGATGAACTTAAGGAATCTATAGACTTGACAAATCTTGACCTAGTTAGTTCTGTTTAGCCTGACAATACGATGCTCGGATGGGTTGAGTTGGGAGATATATATGGGAATCTACTCGTCACATTAAATGAACCCGTATCTGGATCCGTGGTTTAACGTTTCCTCCATGTGCGGATTCTGTCCTTAATTCTGATATTGATGGGGCAACTGGTAAATTCCGATAAATTAGGTCTGTAAAAATCATTTTCTTTCTTTCTATCTGTTAGTCATATGTTACCTCCTCTGCGTGATTGGAAGAGATCCGACCTGGACTGTAACATATGCAACTCTATTTCTCTGCATATTATACATATACATATATGAAATTCCTCTTATCTGTTAGCCATATGCTGTCTCCTTTGCGTGACTAACAATCCGACCTGGTACACAGCATATGCACTATAAGTGATAATACTCTGAATCTATCTTTTCCCCTAATGATGGTCTGCTCATCCGATGTAAGGAGTACTCTGGAAGTCCTTGATCACCGGGGCATATCTGGAAGCGGGAAACATGTTCCAGTACAATTAAAATTGAACACTCAAAGATTGTCTATAGATCTCACTGCTCAATTTAGGTGGACAACAATATCCCTGGTCGTCGTCAGCTGAATGGTCCTTAAGATATAGTATCTAGAAACTTAGGATCTCATTGTCTTGTCACTTATAGTATGTCCTAATTTTGTCATAATTTTTCATGTTTAAGTAGACAACAATACCGACAATCGACCAGACAAAGATGTGAATATGAAAGGTACCGACAAGCGGATAATGGTTGTCTAAAAACTTTGATCCCTAATCCTCAACAGGTTAAAGCAATTCATATAGGTTTACATTGATTCTTGTCGTTAACTAGATCTTTAAATCTCATTTTATTTTATTTTATTTTATTTTTATTTTACTTACTTATTTTTATTTTTATTTTATCTTAAAATCTTTCATTAATTAAAATTTTATTAATCCTCAAAATAATTTGTTTTTTTTTTAAATTACGAAGTGAAAGGGTTTTTGGTTAAATAAATAAAAGAACAGGGGGAAAAATCGAAACATTCTCTCATATAAAAGAAATGTGTGTGCGGTACCTTTCTCACATTCTCTATTCATGTTTCAACCGCACACCATAAAACTCTCTCAAAGTCGTTTGAATTTCCATTAAAATTGTTGTGAAATCAAGTTGTTCATGTGGTAATTTTCATGAATGCGGTTAAAATTTTAAATTATTTTCACAAAATTGTCATGGTTTGCTGTTAAATCTTCTTAAAAATTGTTGTTTCTGTTATGTGTGTAACTGCACACGGTGTGTGCAGCCGCACACATCCTTGTGCGGCTAACCGTGTGCGGCCGCACTCATTCATGTTGAGATCATGTGCAGCTGACCGTTTGCTGCCACAACGAGTGTGTAAGGCTGACCTTGTACATCTGTACACATGCGTGTGCGGCTGAATGTATCTACGTTTGCGGCTGAGATTTCTTTTGTTGCCCTAATTTTTCATGTGTTAACTTTTAGATTAAAATGGGAGACATGGAGTTTGCTAAAGCTCATAATTCTGCATTTTTTCTTGAAGATCCTCCTGCAGTCCACAATGACTTGAAATTCATTGTAGATGGTTTGAAGAAGTCGTGCTTGGTTCACTGCTTATCTACAAACCCTTCTATCTACCAAAGCTTAATTAAGGATTTCTGCAGAAATGCTGAAGTAAAGAAGAATGATCAAGGTGAAAAATTTCTAGAAACAACAATTGAAGATGAGAAAGTTCTAGTCACAGAAAGCATCATCAGAGAATCTCTTCAAATTGAGGACAGACCTGAGTACCCCATGGAAATTGAAGTCCATCAAATTGAGAAATTTTTGGAACATATGGGATACGAAGGAACTTTTCCTCCTACAATCAAAAAGCTACTTCCTCCATGCTGGAAACTGTTAGCTCATGTTTTCGTAAGATGCGTTTCTGGCCGGAGATCAGGAGCTAACGAAATTTCTCTAGCAAATACTAGTGCTATTGCTGCATTGGCAGCAGGTTTTGAGTTTAATTTCTCAAAATTCATTTTGAATGAAATGATACTGAATATTGAAGGAAGCAAAAGAGACAAATTCTGCATGTATCCAAGATTCCTTCAAATCATCCTTAACGTAACTCACCCTGAGTTGCAGAGAGGAAATGATACTCTGGATTTCAAATCCATTGGTCCAAGTGCCTTTAGATTAATGAAGCAAAAGAGAGATGGAAATTTTGTATTTGAAGGAAAATTTCCTTTAATAAAATTTGGAATTTTTACAGAGGATGACAGAGAAGAAGCAGCAAATAAATCCATGCCGACAGAAGATGTATACACTCATAATTCTCCCTCTGAGCCTATTGTGAATGTGACATCCCCATTTTCACGGCCAGAAAAGACCGATTTTGTTTATGCTTTATAAAAATCAGAGTACTTCATTTTATAAAAAGGTTGCGGAATTTGTTCCCAGAAAAACACGATAAATACGTTATTAAAACATTTTCGAAGAAACGTATTTTTATTCATTTAAAACGTTTGGGATGTCATCGTTAATACAGAAACATAAGCATAAACAGAACTTACATGTATTTACACTAGTGATCTACATCTCTTTAAATCTCTCAGTGTAAAGTGACTTCGTATCAACACCTGTGATATAAAGAAACTGAGTGGGTCAGGTTGGGAAACCTGGTGAGTACATAGGGTTTTCAACCCACAATAATATAATTATTATGTTCAATCAAAGAATCAACCCAATTACCCATCCCCGTTATCTTTTTTTTTACTCTTTAAGGATTTATCCTAAGAGTCATCTATTCTTCATTCGTTTATTCCGAAGTCCCTTACTTCCAGGGTTCTAGGACTGGCACTAAATCCATAGCTGCCAATGTTCGTTCATAAAGCACTAATTCCATAGCTGCTATAGTCTATTCATCGGGTACTAAATCCATAGCTACCAGTCTTTATCTAATAGGTACTAAGTCCATAGCTACCAATGTTCAACAGGTACTAAATCCATAGCTACCAACGTCTAACAGGTACTAAGTCCATAGCTACCGGTGTTTGTCCCATAGGCACTAAGTCTATAGCTGCGAATGTATACTCACATCATCTTCTATCTATCATCATTTATCTACCCATCATCATACCCAACATATTCGTATATATAAAATACGTATACAGTTTAAATCCTTTAAAACATGTATAAAACGTTCATCCAGCATAGACAGCAAGTATTCAGATAATATGCACACATAGCACGTAGTTTATATAAAATACTTCATATCTATGTGTAAGATGAAAGAGACTAAGCACTCACAACACGTAAATTATATAATAAATACTTCATATCTATGTGTAAGATGAAAGGGACCATGCACTCACCTGAGAAGGTGGTGACTCGGTACTCGGACAGCGCTTCGTTTACTTTAAAATAATTTCTTTCGACGAAACCTAGTATTATCACCAATAGATTTTAGTCTATTATTCGCCGAGACTAATTAATAGTCTAGCTATTATTACTATTATATAAGCGTTAAAAAAAATACTTATATAACCCATAATAATAGCCCAAGTATTTATTATATGTTCTTAATAACGTTAATATAATTAAATAAAAACTATATTAAAAATAGCGTAGGCGTAGCTCACTTACAACGGGTTTTATAGAAAACCAGGCTTTGCTTGGAGCAGCGTTTCCGAGCCGAAAAGCTCTTCTTCTCGGAGCCGTCGAGCACTCCGGGGCTTCCGCCTCGTGCTAGGGAGGTTCCCTAGGCTTTTCGGGGGATTTCGGGGCTAGAGAGAGGTTCTAGAGAGAGAGTAAAGAGAAGAAAGAATGGGAAAGGTGTGAAGAAAATGAGGGTGGGAGAGGTGGTATTTATAGGGTGAAAATGGCTGAACTTGGTGCCACATGTCACCATCTAGTGGCAAGACTTGGGGAGAAAGCAATGGCCAAGATTGTGCCACATCACCCATTTTCGCATAGCACACTTCCGACTTCTAAAATCCGTAACTTTCACATACGACCTCTGTTTTTGACGTTCTTTATATCCACGCGTAGGTAAAAATAATATCTACAACTTTCATTTTGACTCCGTCGGCTAATTCTCGACCGATCTTAAATTTAACAGTACGAGGCGTTTAGACTGTTAAATGACCGCGAAGAATTCGTAACTCCTTCATACCGACTCCGTTTTCGTCTGTATTTTTACCGTTGAGTTCCTATTAATGATATCTTGAACTCTCATTTAGGTCACGTAAGCCAAAAACCGCTCGAACTAAAATTCGAGTTTCGGGTCGTGCACTGCTAAGCCGAATCTTAGAAAAATCATAACTTCCTCATACGAAGTCAGATTTGGGTGTTCTTTTTATCGACGCTCTTAGTTTAACATATTCTACGATTTTGGTTTAGATTGCTAAGGATAAATCTCGCTCTATCGTAAATTCACTATTTACGGTTCCCGGTGCCGTGCCGGTTTTGCCGTAAAACTTCGACGGGCCATAACTTCTTCGTTATAACTCGGATTTCGGCGTTCTTTATATGTACGGAAACCTTGTGACATATTCTACAATTTGGTTAAGATTATTTATTCTAAATAATCTTTTGTCGAAAAGTCATTTTCAACCCATATTGCCTCTAAATTGACTAGCCCGGATCTGCGGGCGTTACAATTATCTCCCCCTTAGGATGATTACGTCCCGGAATCATCAACGAAACAGGGCTCGTATATTGACTCCATACGTCATCTCTTCATCCTAGGTAATAATTATAACTTCTTTATTCATTCGAGTCTATCTTTTAGACTTATTGTCTGTAAGTAGTACTTAATTGTGCACCTGCTATCTTCTTCAGGTTAGACTCCAGATTACGACGTATCATCATGTGATGCTCGTTTAGACTTAGGTCTTTTAGAGTTAAATTCTGAAATAAACTATTCCTTCCTTCACGTTCTAATGTGATATAATCACACTTTAACATGTAGCATTTCTAGCTACCAACTTCTTTAGCGTCGAGCCGATACTTCTATTGGTCTCTTTGATTTTTAATCGTTTGGTTTAAGTCGGACGCTATATCAAACTTGGTTCTCTGAACCACGTAACCTACTCATCGTAGTCGGACTCAATGTGACATGACCACTAGGGTTGGGATAACAACAATCTTCTTAGTCATTACCGAAACAATGGTAACGGCATACTTGAATAAAACGAAATCAATTACTGGCTTCTTGGTAACCTTGTGACTTTCCCTGATCCAAGTGTGAGTCCTGTGCTTCCGGTAGTATAGGCCTCTACTACCATTCACACCTACTCATACTCGTCCCAAGTATTGTCCCGCAGTTTCCCAAGTCACCATGCAACAATTCATACAATCATTCAACGCATCAGATAACAAAACGAAGGTTTTATATCATTTCTTGAAACGATTACATAGGTGTTCAAGTTCACCCTAGACTATGCCTCTACTAGGCTACATCATACGAAACTATGACTACTGCATAATCCGATCCTCGGGTAAGAAGTCCTCATTCTTGATTCCTCGCATGGTTCTCTGCTTCGTCGAGGATCATGTGAAATGCCCTTGGCCTTGGTGGCGTTTCTGGTCTTGCTGCTTTATTTTTCTTTGGGCAGTCTCTGGACATGTGCCCCTTGCCTCCACATCTATAGCATACTTTGTCATTATGCGTGCAGTCTTTGGAATAGTGACCAGTCCTCCCACACTTGTAACAAGTCACTTCTTCGTTGCACTTTCCACCATGCTTCTTCTTGCATCTATCACACCATCTTGCTTCACCTCCATTTGCTCCTCCAAACTTTGAGAATTTGCTTTCCTTGTTCGGCCTCGAAGATCCTTCAAACTTCCGCTTCTCTCCTACCTTATCTTTTTCTAGACCTTTTTCTCTTATCTGGGCCTCTACGTTCTTAGCTGCCCTAACAGCTGCTTTCAAAGTAGTTGCCATTTTGACCATTGGGCCAAAGTCAATGGGTAGTCCGTTAGCAAACCTATCAATCTTGGAGAGTTCAGTAGGCACCAAGTAGGGGAATAGCTTCATCCTTTCGGTGAATGCGGTGGCATACTCGTCAATACTCATCTTTCCTTTCTTCAGGTTCTGAAACTCGTTGTTTAGGTCTATCAGATCTATCTCCGAGCAGTATTGCATTTTCAACTGTTCCAAAAACTCTTCCCACGACATCCTTAAGGCTTCTCCTCGTGGCATCGTATCTGCCAATAGCTTCCACCAGCTCAAGACTCCAGTTTTCAGCTGTCTTACTGCGAAGACAGTCTTCTGTTTCTCGTTACAGCTGCAGCTCTCAAACACCATCTCCATCTCAGAGATCCAATCCATAATCTCAACCGGCTTCGGGCTTCCTGAGAGATTTGGGGGTTTCGCACCCAAGAAATTCTTGTATATCCGCCCATCCTTGTTGTTTCTCCCTTCAGGGTCATCCCTTTGCTCACCTTGAGTCCCTACTTGACTCACTTGGCGGCTGTAGTTCCCTTCCTTTGATTGCTCGGGAACTGGCTCTGTCGGTTCAACATGTACGGTAGGTTCGTCCCTATTTAACATTTGTCTCATTTCTTCCCTTTGTTCAGCCAACATAGCCCGAATCATGGCTTGAACTCCAGCCATGGTGACTGGATCAAGCGCAACTTCTTCTACAATAGGTATTTGCTGAACCACTGGGGGTTGGATCCTGTTCCCATTTGCGTTTACGTTTCCGCTACGGGTTCTTGCCATCTTGATCTATACACCGAATAAGGTGAATCTAGATCTTAATTTAGGATTGACGTCTTAAATCATCCTTATCACTCCGAAACGTTTATATGCTAGTTCTAATATCGTAGTCGTACATTTAGAATCCTAAACACATAAGGTTTCCAGATCCGGTCGGCAACAGACCATAGATCCGAACAACTAACAGCATATCAGGCACAAGTATTTAGCACATAAAAGCATTTTAGGCATAATTCCTAAAATAAGCTAGTGCTCACACCTCACAATCATCGCTTAGCATTCTAAGTTTAAGTCTAGAAATAGATTCATATTCCTAGTTCGCTTAAACTAATGCTCTGATACCAACTGTGACATCCCCATTTTCACGGCCAGAAAAGACCGATTTTGTTTATGCTTTATAAAAATCAGAGTACTTCATTTTATAAAAAGGTTGCAGAATTTGTTCCCAGAAAAACACGATAAATACGTTATTAAAACATTTTCGAAGAAACGTATTTTTATTCATTTAAAACGTTTGGGATGTCATCGTTAATACAGAAACATAAGCATAAACAGAACTTACATGTATTTACACTAGTGATCTACATCTCTTTAAATCTCTCAGTGTAAAGTGACTTCGTATCAACACCTGTGATATAAATAAACTGAGTGGGTCAGGTTGGGAAACCTGGTGAGTACATAGGGTTTTCAACCCACAATAATATAATTATTATGTTCAATCAAAGAATCAACCCAATTACCCATCCCCGTTATCTTTTTTTTTACTCTTTAAGGATTTATCCTAAGAGTCATCTATTCTTCATTCGTTTATTCCGAAGTCCCTTACTTCCAGGGTTCTAGGACTGGCACTAAATCCATAGCTGCCAATGTTCGTTCATAAAGCACTAATTCCATAGCTGCTATAGTCTATTCATCGGGTACTAAATCCATAGCTACCAGTCTTTATCTAATAGGTACTAAGTCCATAGCTACCAATGTTCAACAGGTACTAAATCCATAGCTACCAACGTCTAACAGGTACTAAGTCCATAGCTACCGGTGTTTGTCCCATAGGCACTAAGTCTATAGCTGCGAATGTATACTCACATCATCTTCTATCTATCATCATTTATCTACCCATCATCATACCCAACATATTCGTATATATAAAATACGTATACAGTTTAAATCCTTTAAAACATGTATAAAACGTTCATCCAGCATAGACAGCAAGTATTCAGATAATATGCACACATAGCACGTAGTTTATATAAAATACTTCATATCTATGTGTAAGATGAAAGAGACTATGCACTCACAACACGTAAATTATATAATAAATACTTCATATCTATGTGTAAGATGAAAGGGACCATGCACTCACCTGAGAAGGTGGTGACTCGGTACTCGGACAGCGCTTCGTTTACTTTAAAATAATTTCTTTCGACGAAACCTAGTATTATCACCAATAGATTTTAGTCTATTATTCGCCGAGACTAATTAATAGTCTAGCTATTATTACTATTATATAAGCGTTAAAAAAAATACTTATATAACCCATAATAATAGCCCAAGTATTTATTATATGTTTTTAATAACGTTAATATAATTAAATAAAAACTATATTAAAAATAGCGTAGGCGTAGCTCACTTACAACGGGTTTTATAGAAAACCAGGCTTTGCTTGGAGCAGCGTTTCCGAGCCGGAAAGCTCTTCTTCTCGGAGCCGTCGAGCACTCCGGGGCTTCCGCCTCGTGCTAGGGAGGTTCCCTAGGCTTTTCGGGGGATTTCGGGGCTAGAGAGAGGTTCTAGAGAGAGAGTAAAGAGAAGAAAGAATGGGAAAGGTGTGAAGAAAATGAGGGTGGGAGAGGTGGTATTTATAGGGTGAAAATGGCTGAACTTGGTGCCACATGTCACCATCTAGTGGCAAGACTTGGGGAGAAAGCAATGGCCAAGATTGTGCCACATCACCCATTTTCGCATAGCACACTTTCGACTTCTAAAATCCGTAACTTTCACATACGACCTCTGTTTTTGACGTTCTTTATATCCACGCGTAGGTAAAAATAATATCTACAACTTTCATTTTGACTCCGTCGGCTAATTCTCGACCGATCTTAAATTTAACAGTACGAGGCGTTTAGACTGTTAAATGACCGCGAAGAATTCGTAACTCCTTCATACCGACTCCGTTTTCGTCTGTATTTTTACCGTTGAGTTCCTATTAATGAGATCTTGAACTCTCATTTAGGTCATGTAAGCCAAAAACCGCTCGAACTAAAATTCGAGTTTCGGGTCGTGCACTGCTAAGCCGAATCTTAGAAAAATCATAACTTCCTCATACGAAGTCAGATTTGGGTGTTCTTTTTATCGACGCTCTTAGTTTAACATATTCTACGATTTTGGTTTAGATTGCTAAGGATAAATCTCGCTCTATCGTAAATTCACTATTTACGGTTCCCGGTGCCGTGCCGGTTTTGCCGTAAAACTTCGACGGGCCATAACTTCTTCGTTATAACTCGGATTTCGGCGTTCTTTATATGTACGGAAACCTTGTGACATATTCTACAATTTGGTTAAGATTATTTATTCTAAATAATCTTTTGTAGAAAAGTCATTTTCAACCCATATTGCCTCTAAATTGACTAGCCCGGATCTGCGGGCGTTACAGTGAAGGAGATTCATCAATCTCCCACAGCTTGTGTTGCTGATGAGCATGATCATTAGAAAATAAATGATTCAATATCTTCTCGAGGGGATGACGACGATGATCTTTATAAAGATGTATAGTTTTTGAATGAAATCAACTTTACAGGAATCAATGATGATATTCCAATAAACATCGAGTTTGATTTTGGTGATGAAGATTTTGATCCCTTTCTGGATACTCCTAGCAGCCATGCAAATAAATTCAATGAAGTTGCTTCTCTAGCAACCAATACTAGAAGTGAAGGAAACTCTCTCAAAATTCTGCTCACCTCCTCCAAGCCCTTGGAAATCACTACAAGTCAAGGAGATATGACATCAGAGATTCCTCCCTCTGTGTCACCTGTCTCAACATCAACTCCAGTCATTTCTATGATATCAAAACCTCAGATTTCCCAGACCTCCATTAGAACAAGCCAATCTCTTGAGAGTTTGGAGGTTCCCTCTGTGAAAAGTGCTCCTCAAATTATCTCAACAATCACTACAACCATTGCTCACTCTCCATCAAAACAGACTGATGAAGGTCCAAGCACCATATTCGAGACTAGTGGATCTTCTTCTATTCCATAATATTCCCCAACCCGACCTTCTCTTGATGAAGCATCTATCAGATTAGTAAAACATTTAGCTCAATCTAATCGAACCTCATCACGCGGAAAAGGAATATCATTTAATGAGGGATGGACAAATGATGATAGATCCTCTTCATCTGATCTACAAGAAGAAGTTGGAATCCTCCGTCAACAGCTCATTGAAAAATCTATTCAAATGGATCGGCTTTCTGCACATATTTTTGAGCTTAGGGAAAAAGATGAAGAAAAGACCAAACAAATCAAGGATCTACAAACGAGTCTCGGATCTGTTCTAGCAAAATATTTCAATCTCAAAAACGTATTGTATGATGTCTTTGGTGAGAAAGTCAAAGCCCTTTTCCAACAACCTCATGGAGTAGTTGATCCTCCTTCTGTTCAATCACCTCTTGCAACTGATGATCTACCTATTGACCCACCTGTTCCAAGAACAACTACCATTGTAGACAGATTTGAAAAGGAACCTGAAGGCAGCAGAGCAAGAATTACAATCAAGCAGGGCAAAAGAATCACAAAACATAGCGAATGCCTTCTTTTCATGAAAAACTCTAATGAAAATCGCAAAACGAAAGACCCTGTCTTGACAGTAACAGATTTGAAGAAAAGGAAGTTTGGTGACGAATACAGTGACAGAACTAGCATCCGAATGTGGGCCTTTGATCCAGTGATGAATTTGTGGGTGGTAAAGCAAAAATCAGGAGCTTCTGAATGTTACAAAAGCACCCATGATTTCAACTCCTAGACCAAAACTGATCTTGCTGAATTATCCAGGGCCCCATTCCATAACCCCCTCTGAAGATCAAAATGCATCAAATTTTAAAAGATTCCTTGACAGACAGGTCAAAGAGAACTTTCCTTCAATGAAAACTGCCAAAGCTCTATACAAAAAGGATAAAGATGTTCTTGATCCAGAAACAGGCGAACCCATGAAGATCATACTTTGGCCTGCAACTAAGAAACAGAAGGAAATTCCTATTCCTCAACACTTTCATGAGGGATATCTAGATGACATGGAATTTTGGGCATATGATGACGAAACAACCACTGCAGCCATCAAATTCAAGAATCGAGAACATATTCTACGATTGATTAGTGCTAAAGATCTTCTACGCTACAGAGAAAAGGATATACGTACTTTGGCCCGTCATCAAATCATTTGCAGAAAGGATGTCATGGAGGCAGCTGCTAAAGAATTCACTGCAATGGTAGCTACAAATATAAATGGAAGATTGTGGATGGGTTCAATGGGGAGATCAGATCTGAGGTTGTTTGAGAAGCCCACTGAGGAGCCAAAGGAGTAAAAACAAGACCATGCTAGTCTCAAACCAAGGGGGAGACTGAAAGAATATATTTTTATGGTTTGAGCTAGGCATAATTATGTATAGATGATAGTGTTTTATTTATGTGTCTGTGAGTTGTAGTGTGATGTGTGCTGCCGCATATGTGTGTGCGGCCGCACACACTGTGTGTGGCAGCATACATCTGTTTGGCAGCATTCACATAGTCTTGGTGTGAGGGGTACTATATATAGCTTCTGAGATGTGTCAGATAGTACGATTTTTGCTGGTGTAAGAACTTGGCTGCAGCTGTATTTCCCTCAAGATGTACCTAACATTTATTGAATATAAATGTGTGCATGCTTGTTTTTAATTCTTCTTCTTCTACATCTCTTTTATTAAATTAACTTCATTGATTACTAGATTGGATCATTAGATTTGGGACTTACATCTTAGCCATACGAATGCACTAAGATTACATTAGAGGATCAATTGGAATATGGTTACATCATTATTAAAATGATCCTAAAACAAAATAATCAAGTACTCTCCCATCCTTTCAGATTGGAGAAACTTTTATCTTTCTGCCTAATTTGATTCTTCTTATTCGTCTTGCCATACATTGAAAGTTTTCCAATGTTTCAGAATTATACTGAATCTTGTAAGCATAACCATATTTACTAAACAATTATAAAATCATGATGAATAGTTGTATCGATCTTTGTGGTGGACCTGACCAGTGCACAACCAGGTGTACCCGATTCCCTAGTCCTTGACTAGCATATAAATGTAAACAAGGAATTAGTCTTAATTTCCCAAAGATGAAGCTTCTCATTCATCACACAATACAATTTGCATGATTCCAAATTTTTATCCAACTGAAACTTGGGTGATGAGAATCTTTCCTTAATTGGTAAATCTTGACACTACCACAAACGAAAGAATCAAATCCACTTTCCAATATTACTATCAATGGAAACACATAAACAACAATTTTTAACAAATTCCATTGTAAGGAAACTTTAAATAAAATAAAATCAGAAAAATTTCTTTTATAAAATTGCGGAAAAACTTTTCCTTACAACGCAAATACATATGAAAACTATGTTGTTATCTATTCCTAAGTAATCTATTTAAACTCTTAAGTGGCAGCTCAAAATTCTGATCATCGAACCATGCAATCGAAATCCATATCTTCGCAATCAAAATCAACTTACTCTTCCTTTAAGCTTCCTTTCTTTTCTTCGATTCTACAAAATATCAACATGTAATTACATTACATCATGTATTAAGAATCTCTAAATAGGAACTTAATAGAGTTAGATAGTGGACTTACCAGAAGTAGAGTCAATTTTTTTTTTACTTTGCCATCCTTGTGGTCCTTCAGGTAGATACGGCAGCTTCACAACCAATGCCCCTTCTTTTGGCAATAGAAACATATGGACTCTTTGGGAATGGTACATGGGACTATCTCTGATTTAGCCTTTCTCTTTACCATTTGGTCAAATGACTTAACCATGGCCGATCCCTTTCTATTGGGAATAGAAATCTTTTATGGACTTCCAATTTTTCCATTGTCAATGTCCATGTAAGTTTGGAAAGTAGATCTTCCAGCCAAATTTGCTTTACCAGTGAGCCAAATCATTGTTGATTCAGTAGCAACAAGCAAATATGTTAGATCAATAAGGGTCATGTCATGATCTCCGATTCAGTAGCAACAAGCAAATGTGTTAGGAAGTGATTGAAGAACCAAGTTAACAACCAACTTCCTTGAAACAACGACACCTAACATTCCCAGTTTGTGAATGTGTGACTTCATCTCCAAGACATGTGCACACACAGACCTTCATCTAGCCAATAAGGCTTGAGTAACCTTGAACTTTTCTAATCTATGAACATGTGGGTTAGGAGAATTATTAGAGGAAGTGGAGGAAGTGAAACATGATTTCCATTTCAACGATCCAATCGTGGAACATCATCTTCAAGAGGAAAGCTTTTTCCAAAAGGTTTGGGAAGACCATAGTTGTCTGAACTAAACATCTACGAGGGAGAAATTCAAGTTCAATTGATTTAAGTCCTTAATATAACACCCAAATGAAATATTAAGGCTAGGACCCAACAAAATATTCTTCAATTCAAAACAGGGATGCCGTAATCCAATTGTAAAATATTTGAAGGTAGGTAAATAACGATTTACTAATTTCCACCATGAAAAACGAAATTGATTATTAAGTTTTAAATGAATTGAAATTCCTAGATTCTTTGAGATTCATTGAACTCTTCAATGGTATGTTTAAATATCGATTGTGCTCTTCAAGTTTGTGACTGGGATGCCGAGGATCACAAACAAGGTGTGAATAACCATGTAAATGTGCTTTGTACTCTCGATATCATTTATCACCTAATCAATGTGCCGGTTAACCACAAATGCTCCATTGATCTATGAAAAACACTGAGCTACCCTTTGCCACTCATGTCAGTCCAAGTTAGTGTGATGGTTAACCACATACGCTCCACTAACGACTTGGCAAGGTGCAAAGTGCAATTTCATGGGTTATCACCAAATTCACATTTTTTCTAAGTAACTAGGATTGGGAATTTATAAAAGTATTTTAGTTACTTGGTATTTCATTATACTTTTAATGATAATTAATGTCCTATCTTACTCGTTCGGCTAATGACCCTCCACCAGTCAATGAAGCGGTGGGTGAGAGTGGACACCCATTAAACCACCATTTTAGAGGCAGTAACCTTACACCCCCTTTATGAACCGGCTTCGTGAATGAGGTCTACTAACGGTAACACTGACTTGTCTTAAACATATATATAATTATTAAAGTTTTAATATTATAATAGTATAAGGGTGTATTTTAAAATTTTAAAATACTAGATGGTTTAATCTATTAATAAATTATACTCTTAATTTAATTAAACTTAAACCATGTCATTATGGAATTATTAATCTCTTTTAATTAAACATTTTAATTAATTTAATAAAGCCCATAAGGTGTAATTTGAACAACTCAAATACTTCAAGGTTCGAAATATAAAAAGTTCAAAAATAAAAACTATTTAATTTATGAACCCAAGAGTTATAGTTTTTTTAATTACAAGAGTTTCTTAATTTGAGATTTTCAAATCCCAAAACTTGAGGGCAAGTTTTGTAACTCTTGAAAAACCTTTGATTTCCATAACTTATGAGTTTAATGTGGTTTTTATGGAAAAAAATTTCATGTTCCATAACTTGAGTACAAGTTATGGAGGAATTTAAAAGCATTTAAGATCAAATTTACCAAACAAAAATATCATATAATTTTCATGATCTAATTAAACTTATAAGTCAAGATAATGCACATCAACAATATTCAAGAAATTAGCCTAACGTATAAACTAATAAAAATCTTGAAATTTTGAGAATTATCTCTTAATTGGATAAGGATAATAATTACCATACCATAAAAAATCAAATTTTATGAACTAAAACATTTTGTGGTAATGATCCTAATCTAAGACGAGCAAAAAATCCCGAAACATTGCAATCTGATCATCCAACTCATCGAGCCCAACTATGGACTTGTCGAGTTCAAGAAAAAATACATCCTACTCGTTGAGTCCAAGAATGGACTCATCGAGTACATGGTGACAGAATAATTTTTTAGCTTTGAAAAAATAATCCATGCGTCAAATATAATAGAAAACAATCTTAAGCTCTAATACCACTGTTGGATTTTGTACACTACAACATCCTATGGTGCACATACAACCATAAATGCTTTGGATCTATGTTTTCTCTAATTATACATGCAATATTGTTTCCAAAGCATTAAGTCTACAACTCGAATACAGTGGACATAAACAACATAAAAATGAGTTATATAATTGCCTCTTATTGTAGCTTGATGTATTTGGCCTTTAAGAACTTAGCACCACAAGTGTGATGCCCCAAATGGTTTACAAACACCTCAAGTGGACTTGAGAGAAAATATCCTTGCATAAAATCGGCTCAAATGAACTCTTAGAAACATATGTAGTCCCCGATTTTAGCTATATATATATATATATATATATATATATATATATATATATATATATATATATATATATATATATATTGTAGGATTCTAAGAGTCATGGTTAAATCCTAATCCATACCATTGGGCTTATTATCCATGATCCATAATCTATATGGACTAACTCTTTATGAATTCTTTCATAAACTTAGTCCATCATGTATCGTAAATATATATATATATATATATATATATATATATATATATATATATATATATATATATATATATAACGAATTTACACAATTAGTCCTCATTTATCTAATTAGTATTTTTTGATCACGAAATTAATTCCACATTAATTTTTGATCAATACTAATTTAATAAATATGATTTCATATAAATATATTTGAACTGATAATATATTAATAAATCACAAATAACCTTTTCTCAAAAGTCCATCCTATCAAATTTCTCTGGTGAAGGCAACCCAAATGGATCTTGCTAATCTCGGGTCAAGTACATACCAATTATAGTTATGGGCTTAGACACCTAATCCAACAGAGTGGTCCAGGAAGATCCATGCAGTCTTTCATTACCGTGGACTATTGAGCTTGAAGTTCACGGTAGAGTTTGTAAAGTGATAGAGTTTTGATTTTGCTGTCACCTTGTACTATAATCTTTTCCACGGTCCATTACATTCAGAAGCCATTCAGAAACTGTAGATTTATTTCATGATAACTTCGAGTGATTCCTGCATTTAAGAGTTTGATAACAATGAGGTTGAATCTTTTGGAAGAATCGTCAAGACTTTCTCCAAGGAGGGCTTTGAAGCTGTTGAAATCATTCAAGGTTGTGGTTAGCTTCTTGTCTTGAACTTTTTCAGTTCCTTCATACAGATTCTTACGAATATCCCAGGTTTCTTTTGTAGATTTATAGTTAATAATGAGGTCAAAATAGTTAGGAGGAACTCCATAAGAGATTTCATAGAAATCAATTTCGTCTTTCTTCATCTTTTTATGCCATCGTTAGTAGGCCTGTTCCTGGTAACTTGACCACCTCCAAGTCTAGTTTGAGTTCCATCAGTGATAATGGGTGTAAGGACAGGTACATGTGGTCCTTTTTCTAAAGATCTCCAAACTTCGTTACCAAGCCTTCTTAAATATCTTTCCATACGTTGAGACCAATGATGATATTCAGTTGCAACTAGTATTGATGCTCGATTAGAACCTCCAACACTGTTCGATACATTTAATGAGTAAAGTTGTGCCATTTTCCTTGTTTTTAAATAGATGAGCTAAGTGGTATAGAAGACCTTTTAAATCAGAGTTTTTCTTTAAAAAATATTATGGATGTTTTAAAGAAAATTAAAAAGCAACCACTATGACTCTAATACCGTTGTTGAGAGAAGAACTTAATTGACAAATAGATTATGTTGTGGAATTTAGGTTAATCTTTAGGATCTTTTTAAAGCTCAACAATAAAAGATATCAAAATTATGAAGGAAACTTAACAACAAAATACAATATTAAATATAAACAAGTTAAATGGATACGTATTGAATTATAACATGGTTTGAAGCTAAACACAAGTTATTAAGTGATGAACAACTAAGTATGAACAAGAAGATACGATTGATAAGGAGATTTGTATTTCACTTGATATGATTACAAGGAAGATGGAAATTAGATACATGTTTAAATGATTACAAGACCGTCTATTAAGAGGAAGAAATAGTACTAGTCTTTAAATAAGATATTACCAAAGCATTCCTGATCTAGAAGGCAATGATTCCCATGCTTGGGACTAGCAAATCCAACTTAATACACAATGTTAAAAAAGGTGATCAGTACTTTACTGACACTACACTATCTACAAAAGACAAAAAGATTTAACTATTCATGTCTTTTTATCTTCGGTATTCAAGTCATTAGTCAAGTCTTAGACAATCAATTCATCGCTATCACTTCTCTTCTTGAACTCTTCGCTATTCCAAAATAGGTCTTCGCTTTCAGATACACTTCATAGCTGTTAATGGTCACTTTTATGTATCAACAACCACCCTTAACTCTCGGGTAAATGGCTTTCATCTTTATGACATTTCTTTTTCTGATAGGAAATATTGGAGCAGTGAAGCTAGAGTTTCTATACTTGTCCATATAAGACTTAAAAGCACTCAACATGTCATGCAACTCTATGATGGATCTTACCAAATCGTTCATATCAAAATCATTGCGAACTGATCATAGGTACATGTCAACAAGTCGATTATGGTACCCATAGTCAGCTCCCAAATTAATTGAATTCCACGTTGCTACTTACTTTAGCATGTATTGGATATTTATTAGATTTTTGGTATTTAATTTGACATGTCATGCTGTATTTCTTTTTTTTGGTACTTACTTTAGCATGTATTGGATATTTATAAGACTTTTGGTACTTAATTTGACATGTCATGCTGTATCTCCTTTTTTTTTTCTTTTTTTTTTCTTTTTTTTCTTTTCAGTCAATGGTTCTTGTTTTTGGTATTTTCGTATTGGTTTTTCCGCATATGAAAATGGTTGGTTTAATAAAAAGTATTGTATTACCGGTGACATATCGCATTATCAGCGTTCTTTTGGCAATATCGGCGATGTATTAATAGCGATTTATAGCCGTTATTGACTTTAGCGACGATATTTGAATGTTTTAGCGGCAATGATTTTTGTCGATGCATTATAGGCGTTTTTTTTTTTCCTCATTTTTTTTCTAGGTATTGAGAAAAACTCATCACAGTCGATGCTGGTGGTACCAATTTATCTTGCATGTATTTTTGGAAATCATCTAATAACTCAAACCATATTTAATTTTATCATTTTCAATCAAGCAATGAACCAAAATCTATGTGAAGTACTCAAGTGGAGATGAGAGACAAGAACCTAGGCGAAGCCATACATAACGAAAACTGGTGGCTTTACATTCGAGAATGGACGTCATTTGTTCGACACTAATAAATTTTAACCCAACTCCAAAAAAAAGGGAAAACAAATTCAAAGATTTATTTATAAGACCAGAAGCTAACCTATATAATCGAAGTACTCAAACGATGCATCGTTTGAGTCATTTTCCAACTAGCAATGAACGAAGTCATCATATGTGAAATGGAGATACGAGACAAGGCGAAGCCGAAAGTATATAATTAAACCCACTAAAATAGATGATGGGATAATATTTGATGGGTAAAATTCTATTCGTAACTCCAAATTATTCTGTGAATTTAGTGTACATTTGATTTGACAATTTATTTAAGCGACATACACTTTTTTTAATCTGAATAGAATCAAAATATAATTAATTTTTTGTTTTAATATTTCAATGACAATCCCAGTAAACGTAAGGCACCCATCAAAGTCAAACAAATTCATATTATCTATTTTATTTAACCTATGGATAACTAAGATGTAATATCTTAGCGTTGATTAACATCCCACTAAGAGTATTATTTAATATTCTTCTAAACTGCCATTTTAACGTCTAATTTGCATGGTTAGGTAAATTTATGTACTGGATCCATTATCATGAGGAAGTTTGACTTTGTCCTTTGTTTGCTTTGAAACGGCCGACTTTGTTTACTTTTATCACCTCCAGCAATTTTGAATTTCACTAAACCCTTCACCTCCACTAACACTATAAAATCCCTTCTCCCTCGCATCAACAAACACCAATCCAAGTAGTTATCTTAAAACCAACACATAAATCATCCTACTAATGGAGTCTTTTTCACGTAAAAAAACACCCCTCTTCTTTCTTGTCATGTTAGCAACGTTGACTACCTTAGCACTAGGCCAAACCCGAGTAGGTTTCTACCAGACCTCATGCCCAAGAGTTGAAACCATCGTGCAGTCTGCTGTCGCAGCTGCTAATCGGGCCAACCCAGGAGTCCCACCGGGTTTGGTTAGAATGTTTTTTCACGATTGCTTTGTTAATGGCTGTGATGCCTCTGTCCTTATTACTGGTTCTGGTAGTGAGAGAACCGCTCCTCCCAATTCCCTATTAAGAGGCTTTGAGATCATCGATGCTGCAAAGACTCAGCTTGAAACCGCTTGTCCTGGGGTGGTCTCTTGTGCTGATATTCTTGCTATCGCTGCTCGTGACTCTGTGCTTCTGGTAATTAAATACTAGCTTACTCAATATTTATTTGAATTTAAGCAACCTGCGACGTTGAAATGGTATATTAATTACTATATTTACGTAGCTAGCTTAAACCTTCCTATACTTATTTTATTTTTTGAATGCTACGCAGGCTGGGGGAATTGCGCGTTGGCAAGTGCCATTAGGTCGTAGAGATGGATTGGTGTCACGTGCTGCTGACACTGCAAATCTCCCTGCTTTCAATGACCCCGTTGATGTCCAAATCAGGAAGTTTTCTGACAAAGGTCTTAGCACCCAAGATCTTGTTACTCTTTCTGGTAAGTAATTAACAACAAAAATATAGTTCAAGTTAACCATTGTATGCTTAATAATAAGGAAATAAACTGATGCGTTTCTGTGTTTTATTCTTTCTAGGTGCACACACGCTAGGGACAGCGGCGTGTGCATTGTTCAGTTACAGGCTATACAACTTCAACAACACGAATGGACCCGACCCGTCTATTGACACAACATTCCTTCCCACACTCCGAAACCTGTGCCCTAATGGAGGAGATGGTTCTACGCGTGTGGCTCTTGATAATGGCAGCGAAAACAGATTTGACACTTCGTACTTTGGAAACTTGAGGGATGGGCGAGGAGTACTTGAATCTGATCAAGTGCTATGGGGAAACCCTACAACACGAACATTTGCGCAAAGGTTTCTTGGAGTTAGAGGACTTGTTGGATTGACATTCAATGTTGAGTTCGCTAGGTCAATGGTGAGAATGGGTAATATTGAGGTGAAAACTGGGACTCAAGGAGAAATTCGTAGGGTTTGCAGCGCATTCAATTGATCAATGATGGTTATACGTAGTTTGATGCTTTATATATAATGGCTGATAGGTATAATACCGGCAATATATAATATATCTTGTTTTTTCCATTGTTTACGTATGCATTAATCATGCATCTTATCTTATTATAAATTGTAATACAATTGGATGGAATTTCATGTGCGAGTCTCAAATATAGTATAAATCGTTTAATGCTAATGCAATGTTTCATATGCCATAGCTTATATAATGTAAATTATAAGGTAGTTATTTATTAATTATAAAAAAAAAAACTGTCATTTTTTATTTTTAAATTAGTTTATTAAAAATTAATTATTATCAGATAGAAACTTTTATATTTCAAATAACTGTTAACATTTCATCTAATTCGTAAAATATAACTTAAAGCATCCATGAATTTGATCGGATCCAATATGGGTCTGAATACAATCGATTCAGTTGTAAGCAAAGATCTAATCTGCTTTAAATCTGATCCGATTTTTTTCATCTAATATTAATGTAGCCAACCTCCACGGCCCAATACGTACATCACTAATAGTATTGTTGGTTACATTACACCACGGAATGTGTTTGGCATTTCACCATATTTCATAGCATAAATCTCAAATAAACTACTAATAGTTTTATTGAAGTAGTTCACTTGGCTGCAGATTAGTTAGTGTCCGTTGCAAAGTAATTAAATGCGATCGAATCCTCACTACATCTTTAACATTGACGCAAATGTTTAAAACGCAACGCAAATAAAAAAATGGTGGCATGTCTAATAAATTTTACTAAGTATGCTCTTATTGGTTGAATTACCAAAATTAATATTTCATTTATTTTTTAACCAGTATTTTTTTATTTCTTAAAAACTTATAATATTTAGGTAAACTCTTCATAAAATATCAATTCTCGTTCCTTCAGGGGTGTTTTGCTTTTAAAATCGAGTCTTAGAACAATTACAAATTGGTTTTTTGACTTATCAAACTTCAAATAGTATGAATGTCAACCCAATCTAGAATCAACGACCCAGTGTGTGCGGACTATATGACATAATCTTTGATGGAAAGAGCAAATAGTCTATATTTTTCGGTTGTAGTTTTATTTTATTTTCCAAAAATTATTGTTAACAACGTTTATGTGATCTCATCACTTATCTCCTTCCAAGCTTTGTTCTAAGATATATATATATATATATATATATATATATATATATATATATATATATATATATATATATATATATATATATATATATATATATATATATATATATATATATAGGGTTAGGTTCATGTGAGACGGTCTATATGACATAATATTTGATGGAAAGAGAAAATAGTCTATATTTTTCGGTTGCAGTTTTATTTTATTTTCCAAAAATTATTGTTAACAACGTTTATGTGATCTCATCACTTATCTCCTTCCAAGCTTTGTTCTATATATATATATATATATATATATATATATATATATATATATAGGGTTAGGTTCATGTGAGACGGTTTAATTTTGTGAGACGTATTTTTTTATTTTTTTTATTTTTTTAATTTTTTTTAGTTAGTTCAAGTTCCGAAAATAATATTTAAAAAAAGAATTTTTTGATTTTTCTATTTATTTTGCATTTTAAAATTATTTTTAGAATATGTACAGTGTAATATTCTATTTAGAATATTTCACGTATTTTTCAAAAAAAATAGGAGTTTTTTTTTATTTTTTTTTAGTTAATTCAAGTTCCGAAAATAATATTTAAAAAAAGAATTTTTAGATTTTTCCATTTATTTTGCATTTTAAAATTATTTTTTAGAATATGTCAGTGTAATATTCTATTTAGAATATTTCATGTATTTTTCAAAAAAAAAATGGGATTTTTTTTATTGTTTTTTATTTTATTTTATTTTTATTTTTATTTTTTTTAGTTAATTCAGGTTCCGAAAATAATATTTAAAAAAAGAATTTTTGAATTTTTCCACTTATTTTGCATTTTAAAATTATTTTTAGATTTGGTCTCACGGTCTCACAAAATTAGAATGATCTCAAATGAACCTGCACCTATATATATATATATATATATATATATATATATATATATATATATATATATATATATATATATATATATATATATATATATAAAAGCTAGGAAAACATATTAAAAGTGATTTTCAAACAGTGGAGCTTGATTTTTAGATTTATAGATGTTTGATCTTAGAAAATTTAAAATAATTAGCAAACAGTTACAATAAATCTTCAAACGTTTTGGGTAATTTATTTATAGTATTTTGAAGCTAGGAAAAATTATCAATGAACTTTTTAAACTGTAAAACCAATTTTTATACTTTTAGACGTGTTTAGTGCCCAGAAATTTGAAATATATATTAAAGCTTATCTTACCGTAATAAATGTGGTTTGCACATTTTTTCATGAATTATGGATAAATGCAACTATGTTTCCTCGATTTAATCCATTAAATATACAAAATTTATGAAAAAAATAGAAACATATTATGAAAAATTCTTAAAATATTTATCTCAAATTTATAAGATATAAAGCTGAAAAAATTCTTATATGTTCACTTAATATCTCATAACTTGGGTTTATGATTTATTTGAGCTAAACACAAAGAAAAATAGAAATCATAGCAAATAGTGACAAAAAATATGTGAGACTTCATGGGGAGATGTTTATTAGCTTTATGGGTTATCCTAGTTTTTTTTTAAAGATTTACAGACCTCAAAAAGTATTTTATGTGGATTATTGCTCTATTTTCATGCAAAATTTAAAATAATTCGACAAAAATGAATAATTTTTTGAAAACTTCTAGATCATCTTATTTTGTTGTTTGGATTCTTAGAAAAATAGGATTTGAGCAGAACAAGAATTTTAGCTATTTATCAGAAAATTAGGATTTGAGCAGAACAATGTACTTTGATCATCAGGCCTTTAAGCTTGATATTCATCACATGCATCATCATTTGAAGACCATGCTTGGATTTGTTTGTTCAAAATGATGTTTTTAAAATTAAGAACTATAATGCATATGGTTGATGAACTTTACGACTTGTAAAAATTCAAATTTTTAGGTTTAACATATGTTTTGGTCATTGGATTTCACCATTTGCAACATGCATGCTATTTTGGGGTGAAATCCTACAACATTTATCATCAAAACCTTGGGTATGAATGTATGTATATGAACAATCATTAAGAAAGCTATAGAAGGACAAAAAGTTGCTAGAAAACTTGAGATTTTTGAAGGAAAAATGATGCGAGAATGGAGGATTTTCGTGTTTATCTCAAGAATAACTTCAAATGTTGAAGTTTTTCAGTAGAAATTGTTGCACTTTTATGAGATTTTCATGTATTGAAATAGGGTGAAAGAGAATTAGATAGTGGTGATGATGGAAAATGAAAGAAAGTGAGAGAGAATGATGAGGTAGTAGTGTGTGGGAGAAGGTAAAATGATTGAAGACTTAATAAGTGGGTTGTCTTGTGGAGAGGGGCCGAACTTATGGAGGATGAAAGGAGTTTCCTCTCTATTACATTATTTTTTATAAACTCCTCCTGTTATTTTATAAAATTACCCCAAATTTTTATAAAATATGCATTTTAAATAAAATTTGTTCATAAACCTTGGTTTTTAGTTTATAAATTAAGGGTAAAGGTTGATGACTTAAATTTCATTTTCCATTGATTATATTTTCGTGGATTTAATTATTCTAAATTGATATTATAAGGTTCATAACAAATTTTATTGCGTTTTAGTTGTTAAAGTCTATAAATTTGAGTTTTTAGGGCATTTTTGGGTTTTGGAATTTAATGAATCTTTGGATATCAAAATGAAACATCCCAAAATACGACCCAAAAATTTTTGTTTAACACTTACTAAAAGTACTAAAATAATATCACAAAGTAAAACCCATACGTCAATGTTTCAAAACAGTAACTAATAGTTATGTAGAACTGTATCAAAACTGTATCAATCACATTATTGAAAAACTAAAAACATCTCCCAGGACAGTTGAGACTGTGGTGTATGCGATGCCATCAACCCGAGCTCTTCCCTTTACTAGCAGAAGTACCTGAAACCAAAACTGAAACTGTAAGCACGAAGCTTAGTGAGCTCCCCCAAACTACCACATACCATACAATACATATAAACACATACTGGGCCTTGCCCACTGCATCGGACTGAAGTCCGGAAACTGCATCAGACCGAAGTCTGGAACTAGCCAGGGCCTTGCCCTCTGCATCGGACCGAAGTCCGGAACTACTGAGGCCTTGCCTCCTGCATCGGACCAAAGTCCAAAACTAACTGCATCGGACTGAAGTCCGGAACTAACTGCATCGGACCGAAGTCTGGAACTGACTGCATCGGACAGAAGTCCGGAACTACTGATCATAGCATAGCACAAACATATCAACTAGCATGAACACATAAATAGCATATTGCATCGGGCTGTAACCCAAAACATATAACACATAATCCTGCCTGAGCCACAAAGGCTTCAAACATAATAAAATCTGCATCGGACCGAAGTCCGGAAACTACTACTAGCTATACGGGCCGGCATTGTGGCCTTAGACCCGTTCCTATTGGAAGGAAACTCACCTCGTGATCTGGCTGCTGAGTGTATGGCTTTGGAAGCTATCTGCTGCTTCTCCGGTATCTCCCCGGCTACAATTCCACAAATACACTCAATCAAAATACTAATAACTGTATTGGGGTAAAGTGACTCTTTTACCCCTGGCTAAAGTCAACTCTCCTGGTCAAGGTCAACTCTTCTGGTCAAAGTCAACTCTTCTGGTCAAAGTCAACTTACAGTTGACCTGACTCGCTGAGTTGGGCCGCCAACTCGCCGAGTCCCTACTCTCATTTCTTAACCCTGTTTGCTGCTACTCGTCGAGTATGGCTTCAACTCGACGAGTTCCCATTTGATTCTAAAACTCAAACTATCTGCATCCGACTCGCCGAGTTGTATGAACAACTCGACGAGTTGTTCTTGAATTTATGAAGATTTCCGTAGACTCGCCGAGTTGTAAGAGCAACTCGCCGAGTCCCTCCATTACTGAGTCTAACCTCCGACTCACTGAGTCCATTCCACTACACACTGGTCTCCACTCGGAATCACTCAAAGGGGAAGGATCGGGGACTCACAACTCGAGTCGCCGAGTCCGAAGAACAACTCGCCGAATCACATGCATGCAATTACTAAAAAATCGATTCTAATCAAAACCACTGCATACAATACATAGATCTGAGTTCCTAAGGCTGGTTTACCACGTAAAGTTCCAAACTTTACGTGTACAAATGCATACAAAAGGATATAGAGGCTAAAAAGGCACTTGGAAGAGTAGATCTAGGGCTATCATGCAAAATGGCTTCATAAAGTTGATAGATCTACATTTTTGGAACTGAAACATGGCTAGATCCGAAAGCTAATCCATCCAATATGATTTATCTACTAAGAACAAGCTAAAGAATGGGCTAAATATGCTTATAAAGGAGAACCAATCATCAAAACAGGAAGAAACCGATTATTACCTCAAGATACTCTGAAATGGGTGCAAAAACTTGGATCTTCTTCTTCTCCTTTGGATCTAGCCTCCTTCTTCTCTTCAAAACTTCAAGATTTAGACAAGAAAAGCTCAAATACTGAATGGAATGGTTAGGTTTTGCCAAATAATGCTTTGAGGGTGAAGGAGACGAGTTTGGGGGCTCATAAGATGGTTTAAATAGGGTGCAAACCCGGAGATTTAGGGTTTCTACTTGGCAGGTCGACTCGCCGAGTCCCGAATATGGACTCGCCGAGTTGCCGATGTAAACGCTTCCCAAGATCACGACTCTACTCGACAAGTCGGGCCATAGACTCGTCGAGTCTCTCTACAAACTTCTAAAATAAAAATATAAAAGCAACATACCAGAGACGGGTCGTTACACAAAATTAATTGAATTTTGAGACTTCAAACTATTTTTGAGCTCTATAACTCTTATTCAAGTTAGAAATAGTGTTTGTGATTTATTTTTATCGGTTTATTGACATTTCCATGTAGTTATTCTGACATTCAAGTGAAATTGAAGACTCAAGTAAACTAGTCCTAGTTTTCAACTTTAACTTAAGTTCCTATAAGGCTTTGACCTAATTTATACTACTAGTTCAAATGCATTATGTGTCGACATGATTCATGAAAAGATGTTCAAATCAAGGAATTACCCTAATTTGGGTAGTTGCTACAGTTAAAGTAGCTATAGAAATCATGTATCAATATGAAATTTAAGCACACCATCCATTGTTTCTAATTGTTTCCAAGTCTCTAGTAGGTTATAACATAGCTTCTACTCACTAAGTCTAGAAGTGTCATGCTTACACTTGCAACTAAGTTTATTTAAATCTAGAACTGTCTAGAATTCTAACATGTTTTGCATCTCCCATCCATCCCATTGTTGTTCCTTTCACCAAAATCCCTAACCCTAACTTTCCTCTAAAACTCCTTCACAAAACTTTCAAAAGAGTGAAGATCGAAGATGGTGTTCTTTAAGCATTGTTTACAGATGACATGATTGTGTTAGTTCACAATTCTACCTTTCTCAAGGCGATTGGAATTATTGAAAACCCCAAAGGTTTTCGTGTTCATAAACGGATGTTCCTGGGCTATGGACTATCCTGATGCATCTAATTCTTAGGGAACTGTAAGGAAAACATGGTGGTACAGACATCATGAGCAAAGATTAGCTTTATATGGTGTACAACATCTTCATTGGCAAAGACAATGCCATTGAACTACCGGAAGTACTATGGCAAGATTTCCGAAAGTTTGTCGTCAAAAGGAAACCGAACGAGATCCCAAGTCTGAGATTTTAGGCTCTAACTCTATAGTAACTCTACTCTGAGAGACATGAAACCATCCCTATCAACTCTGGTATCGGAGAGGTATATTGCTCATTCAAGATTATTAAAACTTATAGGTTGCCTAGTCAAAACACTTTTTGACCTATTAGATGATTACTTGAACATATGTTTGCTACTGTTCCCAACTAATCACCACATCTTAAAGAACATCTTGAGATCTCGGTTGTGTTTGACCGAAAAAAACCTTCCCTAATCTCGGATGAAACAACCTTGGATAAGAACAAAACATCTACTTATGGAGGACGCATCAAACAGATTGCCAAGAAAAAGGCATCCCCTTCTAAAGTTTGGCCCAAAAACTGAGCCAAAGATAATGAATCCTCTCAAAAAGATTCACAAGGTAGCATTCGACCTGACTCTGGAACTCATCCTACCCCACTAAGCCACTCTTCTGAAGTACCCTTTGGAGTGTAACGACCCAAAAATCAAGGGTAAAAATGTCATTTTTCATTATAGACAAACACAAATGTTACTTCATCCAATCCTTCAAAACATTACTTAAATTAAAAACATTCATCAGAGTTATGTCCCAAAATCACATAAAGCGGAAAACACGGGTGTACGTGTTGCGATCAAGTCGGACCCTTCCTTTCCAAACCAAAGATACATGAAACCATAAAAAAATCCGTAAGCATGAAACTTAGTGAGTTACCTAGAACATACCCCACATAATCCACATGATCCACATAACCACATAAACCATATCAATCACCTAGGCCATATTAGCCATATAAGGCATATCAATCACATAAGCATATAAGGATGTTGTGGGCTCCTCCCAGGGTCTTACTCCAAGTTGTCATGGGCTCCTCCACATGGAACACCTAAGTGTCATGAGCTCCCCCCCCCCCCCCCCCCCCAATGGTCTTTACTTGGAAAGCCATCGGCTCCCCCACATGGTCTGACATCCAAGCGCCATGGGCTCCCCCATGGTTTTTCATGCAAGTATCACAAAGACAACTAGCATATCAGACATCACATAAACAGCTAGTATACTACATATCACATAAACAATGCATATAAACATATAAGGATGCCATGGGCTCCTCCTAGGGTCTTACTCCAGGATACCATGGGCTCCCCTGTAGTCTTTACCTAAAAATCCATGGGCTCCCCACATGATCATAGATCTAAGTGTCATGGGCTCCCCCACATGGTCTTACATCTAAGTGTCATGGGATCCCCCATGGTCTTTCATGTAAATATCATATAAACAAATAGCATAACATTTAGCATATAACCAACTGGCATACAACAAATCACTACATCAACTAGTGTAATAGATATTACAAAATGGGCCAGCCTTTGTGCCTTCGACCCATTGGTATGGTGAGGAGACTCACCTTACACTACTGAAGACCTACAGATAAAACCCTAGTTGTTGCATTATAGATTCCCGAACTGCCCATATCAAAACAACACAGAATTAATAATTGGGTTCCAATACATAACCATAAGTCTATGCTTGGGGTAAAAGACTATTTTACCCTTAACCTAACTTGGTCCAAAACTAAGGTCCAACCACACACTTTGGAAGCCCAAAAACCAATCAATGAACCAAGGCCCAACATATGGCCCAATTTTCTAAATTACTCACAAACCTTTATATGGACTTTTCTTGTGGCCCAACCATTTATCTAATCCCAAACATTTAGCACTCCTATGGTCCATGTCACACCCCCGAACCAGACGGCGGAAACGTCCGGGGGCTGTCGTGACTCAATTGAATACCATAACATTGAATATATATGAAACATAACAACATTCGTCACCATTCATCAACATAGTACAACCAGTAGTGTTTACATAACATACATTGTTTAAACATTACATTCCCCAAAAATTAAGTTGTTTAATTCATACAAAAATAAACCGCAACCGTCACTGGATATGATTTCCCTTGATTCACTGGCTCCCTGAGAATACAAGTATTTTGAAAAACGTCAACATATGGAATGTTGGTGAGTTCATAAGTAGTGTTTGAAATCGAATGTTTGTATTGTTTGAAGAACCACCAGAAAATCCGATATTTTCTGAAAAGATAAGTTTCCGAAAACGTTTGTGAAGATCCATAGGTATGCTTGTTTGTTTCTATACTTGTAAAAAAAAAAAAAATGTTCGTTTAGAATGTATGCATTTCAAATTTGTAAGTATTGAAAACCCTAGGAAAACCCGATGTTCTCCTAGTTCCTTGAATTACGTGATGTTACATTGAAACCATTGCATAGAGTATAGTGTCAGTCCCGGGCGACGTTGGAAGGTTCTCGAGGATGATTATTTACTACAAACCCGCGTTACACAAACGCCCAGTTTGTAGTTATACTAACGACTCCGAAGGCGTCGTCAGTACTAATCACGTTATCCAATCGCCCTGACTAGGTGAAGTCCCACATCCGAAGAGAAAGAGGTCACGAAGACCCCGGTAACTCCATTAGCCGGTTGGGGATAAAATGTACGAGGGGTCCCAGACCCGCCTCGCATGAAATGTAGACCTTACTAGCAAGACCAAAGGACCCTTGGGGACCGGTGGTATACAAGCCATTAAAAGTCCATTTACGTTGTGTCGGATTGGTAAAACCCAACACTCCGTAAAAAAATGTCTTCGGGCCTTAAGATCAGGTCATTGGGCTAGCTAGGCTCAACGAACAAGATTTTACACTTGTGGGGCCCAAAGATGGTGCATAGACGTCTGTGTACACTCGCATGTGTATGTATAACCAAACGTTACTTGTATGAATCGTAGTGTTAGTAGTTGTAGATTTTTATTGGCTCGAGACCGAGCCAATTCGTTTAACAACGACTTTTGGTATTGTAATGTATTGTATTTCGTTGATAGTCGTGGTGCCATCGTTCGATCAAATTGTGTATATTGAACTAGCCTTGAAATATTCCTGTTTTCAGCCCCTCATCATTTGTAAAATTTACATTTTTAACCCTTTATATTAAATACTTCCCGGTTTAGTCCTTAAACTATTTTTCTTGACATTTTAACACCAAAAATTATTGAAATTAATATTTTTCAACATGTTTTTCATAAAAACAGTTTAAGTTCTTAAAAATGCAGTTTTCGCGGTTTTAACCCCTTCTTTTCGCAACTTTTACAATTTTGGCCCAATTTGGAAAATTTTTGCAACTTTGGTCCTTTTTAAATTTAAAAAGCATTTTTAACCTTTGAAAAGGGGTTGGAACACTTATAGTCCACTGTTTTACAGAAAGTTCCAGTTTTGGCCCTCCAAAACAGAAAAATTCGCATAATGGGCCTTATTGGGCCGAAAGTTACATTTTTAGCCCATTAAGCTTAAAATTTATGATTCTAGTCCCCTAAATGAGTATATTTCCAGAAATTTACTTATGAAAACTGTTTTGGCACACTTCATCCATCAGAATCTGTGAAATGACGATTTGGGCCCTTATTTTTGCATTTTTCACATTTTAGGCCCAAAATTTGTGTTTTTAACCCAAAGAAATTATTACTAAACTACTTAGCCATTTTTCTTGAAGCACTTTGTGTTTAGAAATATATTTGAAGTAAAAATCATGTAGCACAAGTTATATCTCGGTTTTGATGAGTTTTGAGGCTAGATCCAACATAAAAACACATAAAAGCATACATATAAGCATGGAAATCATACAAGGCATACAAACACATATAGATCTACACTTTCACTTGTATTCCCCCCCCCACAAAACTCATAAAAACAGAAAATAGGGGTATGAAGCTCACCTTGGGGTGTTGATTCGGTTTTGCAAGGAAAATGGAAGGAAAAATGAAGTGTTTTTGGCCTTGGCTCCCTTTGATGAAGATCTCGAGTTTTGAGATGGTTCTAGGGTGCAAGATCACGATTTTTGCATAGATTAGGAAAGGATTTTGATAACAAAAGAATTTAAACCATAGATCTATGCATAATCTTACCTTAGATGATGATTTACTTGCAAAATCCTCTTGGAAAGTCCCTAATTTTCGAGATTTTTGGAGAGGAAGGAGAGAGTTTCTTGAGAGAATTTTTTGAGAGAATTTGTGAGATGTGTGTGTGTGTTGGTTATCCTCGGCCGAAACAAGAAGGGAGAGGGAGAGAGAGAGAGGGAAGAAAAGACTTTGAGGTGATGCTTGCATGGATAAATGAGATTTTGCATGGAGAACCTATGGGTAAAAATGAGGTGGCACTTAAAAGTCAACTTCTTCTTGTGTTTGGGCCTTGGGCCGAGAATATGAAGGGAAGAGGGAAGAATTGGGCTTTTTGCCCCTAAGCCCAACATTAGAGGTAGTTTAGGGTATTTATTGGCCTTATAAAATAAAAGTGTGATTTTTATGCTTTATTAAGCTAGGTTAGGTTAGATTATGGATCAAAACTTGTGTTTTATTTCATTCTAGGTTCTACCTAGCCCAAAATATTGAAATAAACGAATGTGGGTCCAATTAGAGCCCAATTAGGGTCCTAAACCCATGATAGTCCAATTGGAAGTTTATTGGTCCATTTGGATCCAATAAGGAAGTCCTAGTCCTAATTGGACTTAACAAGAACTTCTAGGGTCTCCAATTGTTTGATGACTACTTATAGTGCTTGTATATTGTATTTGATTGAAGTTTTTGATTCACATTAGGTTGAATGCATAGATTACATGGCTCAAAATTTACATTTGTGACATCATCCCCCCGTTAGAGGGAATTTCGTCCCGAAATTCTGTTTTGAAAGATAGATTTGAGAAAACTAGAATAGGTGAGGGTACTTTTGCTTCATTTGATCTTCGCGTTCCCACGTGAATTCTGGCCCACGCTTTGCGTTCCACCGTACCTTCACGATCGGGATGCGACTCTGCTTAGTACGCTTCACCTCCCTGTCCATAATTTCGATTGGTTCTTCGACGAACAGGAGATTCTCATTGATTTCGATTTCGTCAAGAGGAATGACAAGGGTTTCATCTGATAGGCACTTTTTCAGATTAGAAACATGAAACACGGGGTGTACACCGTTTAGCTCTGCGGGTAGTTGTAGTCTGTATGCTACTGGACCTATTCGGGCGACGATTTCGAAAGGTCCAACGTATCGCGGGTTCAGCTTTCCCCGTTTTCCGAAACGTATAACCCATTTCCAGGGTGAGACCTTCAACATTACTCGATCACCGACCTGGAACTCTAAGGGCTTTCGCCGTTTATCAGCGTAGCTCTTTTGCCGGTCACGCGATGCCTGTAATCGAGCTTTGATCTGGACAATCTTTTCTGTGGTCTCGCGAATGATTTCCGGTCCCGTTAATGCCCTGTTTGACGCATGTGTTCTTGCTAGCTGGGTGTCACCTACTTCAGCCCAACACAACGGTGATCTACATTTACGCCCGTACAGTGCTTCGAAAGGGGCCACCTTAATGCTCGAATGATAACTATTGTTATATGAAAACTCGATCAACGGTAGGTGGGTATCCCAAGACTTTCCGAAGTCTATCACACATGCACGAAGCATGTCTTCAAGCGTCTGAATGGTTCGTTCGCTTTGTCCGTCCGTTTGTGGGTGATACGCTGTGCTCATATCAAGATGAGTTCCCATTGCCTTGTGGAGCGACTGCCAAAAGCGTGACGTGAACCTACTGTCCCTATCCGAGATGATAGATTTTTGGCACTCCATGAAGTCTTACAATCTCTCGTAGGTATAAACGCGTCAGCCTCTCCATCTTGTAGGACTCTTTGATGGGCAGGAAATGGGCAGATTTCGTCAGTCGATCGATGATTACCATATGGTGTCCAAACCGTCCGGCGTCTTGGGCAGCTTGGTCACGAAGTCCATAGAAATCCCCTCCCATTTCCACTCAGGGATTGCCGGTTGCTGTAACAATCCGGAAGGTTTCTGGTATTCCACTTTTACCTTGGCACACGTAAGGCACTTACTAACATAAGTTGCGATTTCCGCCTTCATGTTAGGCCACCAATAGTGCTGCTTAATGTCCAAATACATCTTGTCCGAACCAGGATGAATGGAGTATCGTGTCTTGTGGGCTTCCTTCATAACGATCTCCCTGAATCCTCCGATCTTTGGAACCCAAATACGGTTCATGAAGTAGTATACCCCATTCTCTTTGACTTCCAGGTTCTTCTCCATTCCGCGTAATGCCTCGCTAGTTCTATTTTCCATTTTCATAGCCTCTGCCTGGACTGATGCAATTTGAGTGGTCAGATGAGACTGAATGGTTATCGAGTGCGTTTTCGTACGGCGATTGGTGTGCTCCTTCCGACTTAATGCGTCAGCTACCACATTGGCCTTGCCGGGATGGTACTTGATCTCGCATTCGTAGTCGTTTAACAACTCCACCCATCTTCGTTGTCTCATGTTCAGCTCCTTCTGATTCAAGATGTGCTGGAGGCTTTTGTGGTCTGTGAAGATGGTGCACTTCGTACCGTACAGGTAGTGCCTCCAAATTTTTAGGGCGAAGACCACAGCTCCCAGTTCTAGGTCGTGGGTTGTGTAATTTACTTCGTGCGTCTGTAGTTGGCGGGACGCATATGCTATCACTTTTCCACGTTGCATGAGAACGCAACCTAAGCCTTGATTTGACGCGTCACAGTAAACTACAAAATCTTCCGTTCCTTCGGGTAGAGATAGTACAGGAGCGCTATAAAGAGCTTGCTTCAAGGCTCGAAACGCGAACTCTTGTCGATCTGTCCACTTGAATGGCACACTCTTTTGCGTAAGCAAGGTAAGTGGCTTGGCGATTTTAGAGAAGTTTTGGATGAATCTCCTATAGTAGCCTGCTAGGCCTAAGAACTGACGAATTTCTGTGGGCGTAGTCGGAGTTGCCCATCCTTCCACAGCTTTGACCTTAGAGGGATCCACATGAATTCCATCTTGGCTAACTACGTGACCGAGAAAATTCACGCTCCGTAGCCAAAACTCACACTTAGAGAGTTTGGCGTAAAGCCTTTCCGATCGCAGCGTCTCTAGGACTTGTCGGAGATGTTGGCCATGCTCCTCTTTGCTTCGAGAATAGACGAGGATGTCATCGATAAACACAATGACGAAGTTGTCCAAGAACGGTCGACAGATTCGGTTCATTAGGTCCATAAATGCGGCGGGTGCATTTGTTAGACCGAAGGGCATTACGACGAATTCATAATGTCCATAGCGGGTTCGGAAAGCGGTTTTAGGGATATCTTCTTCTCGGACCTTGAGTTGATGGTATCCGGATCGTAGATCAATTTTAGAAAAATAGCTAGCTCCTTGGAGCTGGTCGAATAGATCATCGATCCGAGGGAGTGGGTAGCGGTTTTTAACAGTGAGTTTATTCAACTCCCTGTAATCGATGCACATTCTGAAAGATCCGTCCTTCTTCTTGACAAAGAGCACCGGAGCTCCCCATGGCGAGTAGCTAGGTCGGATAAATCCCTTGTCCAGAAGCTCACTGAGTTGACTGGACAATTCCTGCATTTCAGCAGGTGCCAATCGATATGGTGATTTAGCGAGAGGAGTTGCTCCTGGGACGAGGTCGATTCGGAACTCAACCTGTCTCTCTGGGGGTACTCCTGGGAGATCTTCAGGAAACACGTCCGGGAATTCACACGCTACTGGAATGTCTTGGATGTTAATTTCTTCTTTGGTCTTGTCCACTATGTGGGCCAAGAACGCTAAGTTGTTCTTTCGCAGATGTTTTTGTGCTTTGATGCACGAGATAAGACGAAGATTCGTGCTAGGCTTGTCTCCGTAAATTACTAGGGTTTCGTGATTCGGGAGACGAAGGCGAACGGCCTTCTCGTGGCACAAAACCTCAGCATGGTGGGGGCTTAACCAATCCATGCCGATAATCACATCGAAACTCCTAATTGACACTGGCATCAGATCTATTCGTAAGACGTGTTGGTTAAGGGTTAGGGTACATCCAGTGTAGATTTCTCTAGTGGATTCGGTTTTCCCATTGGCCATTTCCACCGTATAGGTTTCATTTAGCTTTTGGGGTTGTTGTTTTAATAAGTGTTTAAACTTCTCGCTTACGAAACTTCGCTCCGCTCCGGTATCAAATAAGATGCATGCATAAGCGTGGTTTAGGAGGAACGTACCGGTCACAACTGCGGGGTCCTGAACTGCATCACTCTGACCCATAGTCAGCATTCTTCCTGCTCCTCTGCTTCCTGAGTTGTTGTTGTTGTTAGGGCAGTCTCGACGGAAATGTCCCGTCCTTCCACACCCGAAACAGGTGTGGCTAAGCCCTGCATTGTTGCCACCGGCATTGGTGTTGTTGTTATTGCGAGGGTTGTTGTTGTTCTGGTTGTTTCCCTGATTCTGGTTCTGAGAAGGATAAGTCCTGCAGAACTTTGCAGTGTGTCCCCTTCGGTTGCAACTGGTGCAATGGAACTCCCTACATTCTCCTTGGTGATGGAAACCGCACTTGTTGCATTTGGGATGAGTACCGGAATAGGGTTTTGAGGTATTTGAAGCAGCTGAGGTTGGAGCATGTGATGTGACTGGTACCGGCGCAGTGACAGCGTGAACTGCCACCGTTTGCTGCTTTTTAGAGGTCTCGGGACCCTGACGCCCCTTCCTCTTGTTGTTCCATCCTTTCTTACTATCACTCTCCTTCTTCTTCTCAGTCTCTACCGGTTTCTCGCCCTTTTTGTGGTTATGATCGTATAGCCTCTTTGCCAATCTCTTCGCACTGTCAAAAGTTTCAGGGTTCGCAGCTATCACATTTCCTTGAATAGGGGATGTCAGTCCCCAAATGAATCGTTCAATCTTCTTTCCCTCTGATGTGATCATACCCGGGCACAACAGAGATAGTTCGCTGAATCTCGATATGTAAGCATCGATGTTCCCATTCTGCACCGTGAGATTCCATAGTTCCTGCTCCATCTTCTGTATTTCGCCTCGAGGGCAGTACTCAGCCGTCAACATCTCTTTCATTTCTGCCCAGGGAAAAGAGTTGGCGACCGGGAGTGTCATGGCTTCCACATGACCATTCCACCATGTGAGTGCTTGGTCCACAAAAGTGCAGGCCGCAAACTTCACTTTCATCTGCTCGGGGCACTCGCATATCTCGAATACCGACTCTACCTTCTCGATCCATCGCTTCAGGGCGATCACTCCTCCGGTACCGTTGAAAGTTCGGGGTTTAGCGTTCGCAAAGTCCTTGTAGGTGCACGTTTTAGTGAGTCCTTGGTTCGTCCCGTTGTTCGAACTTCCGGATCCTTGCCCGTTACCTCCTCCGTTGTTCCCTCGGTGAAGTTGTGCCATAGCCGCTGTGACTGCAGCAGACACGGCTGCCTGGAAAGCAGTGGAGTCAACTTCCGGCGGGGTTGGTTCGGGATTTCCGCGAGTAGCTGGGCGAGGCATCTTTCTGTCATGAAACGGAAAGATGTTGAGTGTACGTGGTTTCTGTGAGGTGGCGACCCTACTAACTAGGTGTATGGTACGAACCTAAACATTACTATCATCAAGCATGCAATCATAATGTCTCAACACATAGCAACTAAGAATAATTTAGCAAAACACACAAAAGTTCATTAATATTATCCGCATTTAGTACAAGAAAATTTGCTCGTTGGAGCATACATAGATAATGCTAATCTGACAGCATAACGGCTCCATGAGTAGTGTAGTCACTTAAACATAGAGCCGGAGTACATAACATAGTTCCTAATAACCTACTATAATAAGTCTATTCCTAACCGCGATGAGCTGCGTCAGGAGGTGGTGCCGAAGATGTGGATGCTCCCTGAAGACGAGCAACCAAGCGTTCCGCGTCCCGGAGTCGAGACTCCCACCGAACCTGTCTCATGTGAAACTCTCGAAGGACGTCACGCGTCTCCTGCTCCGCACGCTCGACCCTAGTCCTCAATTGGTGTACCCGATCCGCAGTGTCCTGGGCAAGATTGCCCGTATTCCGTAACCGTTTCACCATGACTGGAAGGGCTCGATCTGCCGGCCCTCCGTCTCTCAGGTCAAAGAACTCGCGTGACATGCCGTATGGGGGTCGCTGTCCCTGCTGTCTGCTCCATTTCCAAAGGTCAATACCCCAGGGAGGTGTAGGGCCAGTGGGGCCCACTCGATATGCAGGCACCCGGATTGGGTAAGGGGGGTTGATGACTTCGGACTCCGCATCCGAATCACCCCCTTCGCTGTCATCGAGCTCCTCTTCGAAAGGTTCTTCGTCTTCTTCGGGTTCGACAGGCTCGCCCTCGACTTCTGCCTCCGGTTCCCCGTCAGGTTCCTCCTCGGGGTCCTCCTCGGGTTCCTCTTCAGGCTCTTCCTCAGGTTCCTCCTCAGGTTCCTCTAGCCACCCGTTGTTTCCCTGATTAGGGAAGTAGGGGTCTCCCGGGTGATGAAAGCCAACCATGCTGTCTGCGCGAGTACGTAAATGCTAACATTATCCTAGGATGCTATGACTATTGTACAGACTAAGCAAACATTCTCTTTTTGGGTGGTAAAGGGTATAGTTTTAGGTTCCCTGGCTATCCCGATCTCATCAAGACGTGTGTTAGTTTTACCTTGGAGAGAATGTAGTTGATCAGGCTACATTCACTCCTTGGTATCCCTAAGAACAGTCCCGAATTAACCAAGATACCAGCATTATTGTGTTTGATTCGACGTTAGGTTCTTATTCCTAATGCAAGCAAGTGTGTTTTATTTACTCGTTCTGTTCAGAGTTATGTTAGTCCCTCTTTTTGGTTTATAGTTGCATATCAATGTATGGCTCGACATGCTAGTTCACTATAAACAAAGCTCTGATACCAACCTGTCACACCCCCGAACCAGACGGCGGAAACGTCCGGGGGCTGTCGTGACTCAATTGAATACCATAACATTGAATATATATGAAACATAACAACATTCGTCACCATTCATCAACATAGTACAACCAGTAGTGTTTACATAACATACATTGTTTAAACATTACATTCCCCAAAAATTAAGTTGTTTAATTCATACAAAAATAAACCGCAACCGTCACTGGATATGATTTCCCTTGATTCACTGGCTCCCTGAGAATACAAGTATTTTGAAAAACGTCAACATATGGAATGTTGGTGAGTTCATAAGTAGTGTTTGAAATCGAATGTTTGTATTGTTTGAAGAACCACCAGAAAATCCGATATTTTCTGAAAAGATAAGTTTCCGAAAACGTTTGTGAAGATCCATAGGTATGCTTGTTTGTTTCTATACTTGTACAAAAAAAAAAAAAATGTTCGTTTAGAATGTATGCATTTCAAATTTGTAAGTATTGAAAACCCTAGGAAAACCCGATGTTCTCCTAGTTCCTTGAATTACGTGATGTTACATTGAAACCATTGCATAGAGTATAGTGTCAGTCCCGGGCGACGTTGGAAGGTTCTCGAGCATGATTATTTACTACAAACCCGCGTTACACAAACGCCCAGTTTGTAGTTATACTAACGACTCCGAAGGCGTCGTCAGTACTAATCACGTTATCCAATCGCCCTGACTAGGTGAAGTCCCACATCCGAAGAGAAAGAGGTCACGAAGACCCCGGTAACTCCATTAGCCGGTTGGGGATAAAATGTACGAGGGGTCCCAGACCCGCCTCGCATGAAATGTAGACCTTACTAGCAAGACCAAAGGACCCTTGGGGACCGGTGGTATACAAGCCATTGAAAGTCCATTTACGTTGTGTCGGATTGGTAAAACCCAACACTCCGTAAAAAAATGTCTTCGGGCCTTAAGATCAGGTCATTGGGCTAGCTAGGCTCAACGAACAAGATTTTACACTTGTGGGGCCCAAAGATGGTGCATAGACGTCTGTGCACACTCGCATGTGTATGTATAACCAAACGTTACTTGTATGAATCGTAGTGTTAGTAGTTGTAGATTTTTATTGGCTCGAGACCGAGCCAATTCGTTTAACAACGACTTTTGGTATTGTAATGTATTGTATTTCGTTGATAGTCGTGGTGCCATCGTTCGATCAAATTGTGTATATTGAACTAGCCTTGAAATATTCCTGTTTTCAGCCCCTCATCATTTGTAAAATTTACATTTTTAACCCTTTATATTAAATACTTCCCGGTTTAGTCCTTAAACTATTTTTCTTGACATTTTAACACCAAAAATTATTGAAATTAATATTTTTCAACATGTTTTTCATAAAAACAGTTTAAGTTCTTAAAAATGCAGTTTTCGCGGTTTTAACCCCTTCTTTTCGCAACTTTTACAATTTTGGCCCAATTTGGAAAATTTTTGCAACTTTGGTCCTTTTTAAATTTAAAAAGCATTTTTAACCTTTGAAAAGGGGTTGGAACACTTATAGTCCACTGTTTTACAGAAAGTTCCAGTTTTGGCCCTCCAAAACAGAAAAATTCGCATAATGGGCCTTATTGGGCCGAAAGTTACATTTTTAGCCCATTAAGCTTAAAATTTATGATTCTAGTCCCCTAAATGAGTATATTTCCAGAAATTTACTTATGAAAACTGTTTACACTTCATCCATCAGAATCTGTGAAATGACGATTTGGGCCCTTATTTTTGCATTTTTCACATTTTAGGCCCAAAATTTGTGTTTTTAACCCAAAGAAATTATTACTAAACTACTTAGCCATTTTTCTTGAAGCACTTTGTGTTTAGAAATATATTTGAAGTAAAAATCATGTAGCACAAGTTATATCTCGGTTTTGATGAGTTTTGAGGCTAGATCCAACATAAAAACACATAAAAGCATACATATAAGCATGGAAATCATACAAGGCATACAAACACATATAGATCTACACTTTCACTTGTATTCCCCCCCCCCCCCACAAAACTCATAAAAACAGAAAATAGGGGTATGAAGCTCACCTTGGGGTGTTGATTCGGTTTTGCAAGGAAAATGGAAGGAAAAATGAAGTGTTTTTGGCCTTGGCTCCCTTTGATGAAGATCTCGAGTTTTGAGATGGTTCTAGGGTGCAAGATCACGATTTTTGCATAGATTAGGAAAGGATTTTGATAACAAAAGAATTTAAACCATAGATCTATGCATAATCTTACCTTAGATGATGATTTACTTGCAAAATCCTCTTGGAAAGTCCCTAATTTTCGAGATTTTTGGAGAGGAAGGAGAGAGTTTCTTGAGAGAATTTTTTGAGAGAATTTGTGAGATGTGTGTGTGTGTTGGTTATCCTCGGCCGAAACAAGAAGGGAGAGGGAGAGAGAGAGAGGGAAGAAAAGACTTTGAGGTGATGCTTGCATGGATAAATGAGATTTTGCATGGAGAACCTATGGGTAAAAATGAGGTGGCACTTAAAAGTCAACTTCTTCTTGTGTTTGGGCCTTGGGCCGAGAATATGAAGGGAAGAGGGAAGAATTGGGCTTTTTGCCCCTAAGCCCAACATTAGAGGTAGTTTAGGGTATTTATTGGCCTTATAAAATAAAAGTGTGATTTTTATGCTTTATTAAGCTAGGTTAGGTTAGATTATGGATCAAAACTTGTGTTTTATTTCATTCTAGGTTCTACCTAGCCCAAAATATTGAAATAAACGAATGTGGGTCCAATTAGAGCCCAATTAGGGTCCTAAACCCATGATAGTCCAATTGGAAGTTTATTGGTCCATTTGGATCCAATAAGGAAGTCCTAGTCCTAATTGGACTTAACAAGAACTTCTAGGGTCTCCAATTGTTTGATGACTACTTATAGTGCTTGTATATTGTATTTGATTGAAGTTTTTGATTCACATTAGGTTGAATGCATAGATTACATGGCTCAAAATTTACAGTTGTGACAGTCCAATATCTCATAATCATCAAGGCCCAATTATGGCCCACCTATGGTCCAACTTTCCAAATTGGGCATAAGCTTTTCTAATGGGCCTTATCCTAAAGCCCAATAATTTCCTTAGTCCATAAACATATTCCCTATTTGTCTCACAAAGGCCCACAACAAGTTTGTCAAAGAAATGGCCCAATAAGAACGCAAACTCAATTAGGGTTTTTCACATAAAATGATGATTAGGGTTAAGTGTTCCTACTTAACCCATTAAAAACTTAATCTATTAAGTCCATCATTCTACTAAGAAAATCATACTGTGTGATTAAGTGTAGTTCATAATTAAATTCTAATGGCCCAAAACGCAGGTCCTGATAAGCCATAACCAACAAATCCACAATTAGGGTTTTCTAAACCCTAATTAGGGTTTCCAACCCAATCGCATGCCCATTAGTCAAATGGTTAGGTTTTTAGGTCAATTTTGGCTTCATTAGGTCAATTAGGGTTAAATAAGTCGGGCACCACCCAGTACTACCTCAGGTAGTAGTGGTCAATGATAGCTCGTAGCGGCGGCCACCACCTTACGGTGGTGGTTATGGTCTTAGTCCAATCATGTATAAGCATCCCAAAAGAAATCTAAACACAAGAAAAAGCACACCACCACCCAACACGGCGGCAGAAGGTGGCAGCCACCACCTCACGGTGGTGGTTATGAATTTCTTGAAGAGTTCTGGTCACCAATCACAATAGTACAAAAAAATATCCCAAAAATAACACACCCAATAAGATACACCCATACACACACAACCATATTGTGGCAGCAGGCAGTGGTACAGAGTGGCAGCCACCACCCCACGGTGGTGGTGGTGGCTTTTCTTGTGAAATCCCGCAACCCATCACATACTCTTACATACACGATCTACAACAATATCACATGACACAAATAAGGAGTATAATCACAGAAAAAGACACACCCGCCATAGCTGCCCTCAAGTTGGCAGCGGTGGTCGGAGTAGCGGCAACAACTCTTCAGCCACTCTGTGTCACAACTAGCACTTTTGGCTAGGAAATTTTTGTCCTCAAGTGAGCACCAACCATTGTAAGACTTGGGCTAAAACGTTAATATTTGCATTATAATTCTTGATGAGCCATGTATGGTTTTAATACAAGGGATATCCTCCTCTATGGGAAATCTCTCCCAAATCTCTCCAAGTATAGGAAATCTCTCTCGAATCTCTCCAAGTATATCAAATCTCTCTCAAATCTCCCTATATAGTTTTCCTTAGCCAAAATCAACACAGAACAAAAGGAGAAAACTTGAAGGAGAAAACCTAGTTCGGAACCCTTAGGAAGTTTGGACCTCTTAAAAGAATCGGACATCCTCGCACATAAGAACCTCTTGGCTCTAGAACCTATGTGCTTCGGATTGAATCGTTCTCCGAACGTCTTCTGATATAGAATATCTGACTTTGGAAAAGCCTCGTGCCACCCCGGAAGGCTTCACATCTTCAGTCCAGACATATTGACTCCACCTTCGACCACATAATCTCTATATCAGCTTCAGAAATGGGAACCATCTTCGGACCTTCTATTCGGGCTCCGGAATTTGGAGGTTTGGCTCCGGAATCCCACTCCGGAACATGAGCGAAGCTTCGGAAATTATGACTAGACTCCGAAACTTGATAGTTATCTTTGGAACTCATCAAGCAACTTCGGATTCTCGCAGTCATAAGACTCCACTCTGAAATTTAAGAATTGATTTTGGAATTTATTAAGTGCCTCCGAAACTCACCTTTTAGCTCCAAAGTTTGGGCTATTTCAGATTATTTTTGTAACATCCCGGAATTTCAAGAGTAGTGTTGAGGGGCTAAAAGTGTAAGTTTTAGAGGGTCACTCGGCGAGTCCATGGATAGACTCGGCGAGTCAGGTCGCGACTGTGGTCGCGTATCTAGTGGCCTACTCGGCGAGTCCAAAGATGGACTCGGCGAGTAGGTGCTATATGGAGAAAACCCTAATTTTCGGGGTTGAGCCCTATATAAAGAGCATTATGCCCCTCCACAGCCTCCGTTATTTCCCCCTTGAGTTCCAGAAACCCTAAATTCGTGGAGAGTTCCATTATTGAGCAAATTAGAGCTTGGAGAGGTGTTGGTTGAAGAAATCTTGAAGGAGAAGTGGCTTGGATCAAAGGGCTTTGCTTGGATTCGAGTTTCATTGCTATTGAGGCATCTTTTGGAGGTAATACTTTCGTTCTTGGGCTGTGTTTTCCTAGTTTCTCATTTTGGGGTTGTGTGGGGAGCTTGGTGGTGTGGCATCTTCATGTTTGGAGGATGGATCTGAGGTTGCTACCTCAGATCTGGAGTGGAGAAGACCTTAAGAGCATTAAAGCCCCAGTTCTTGTGTTGATAATGGAGCTACCATGTCCCAAACCTTGGTTCTAAGGTGAATAAGGCCTAGATCTCTTTAGATTCACATAAAGTCTGCCACTTTACGTGATGGATGGATTGTAGGAGGTTGGATCTATGTTTTGGATCAATTGCATGGCCTGAGATGCTTCTGTATGGATTCAGACCAGTGATACTCGACGAGTCACATGGGTGGACTCGACGAGTTGCTTGAAGATGGTCTGGAACTCGACGAGTTGGAAGAACAACTCGGCGAGTAGGTTGAAGATAGCCTTGGACTCGACGAGTCCATTTGGACTCAGTGAGTCTTGTCGAGGAAGTCCCAATATTTTTGGTTGAGTCGATGAATCGGTGAGTCAAGGGATGACTCGGTGAGTTGGGTGCGAGTGGACTAAGAGTTGTTGGACTCGACGAGTCTTGGGGCGACTCGGCAAGTTGGGTCGCTTATTGAAGGAAGTTCTAAGCATAAGGACTCGGCGAGTCACCGGTTGACTCGGCGAGTAGGGTCAGTCAAGGGTTGACTTTGACTTGTCCAAGGTTGACCAGTTGTCTTCAGGGGTATTTTGGTAATTAAGGGTATTTATTGAGTTGAATGTTTTGATGTTCAGTGGAGGAGTTTGTGTCAGAGTTCGGAGCAGCGGGATCTTATCCTTTCAGCCGGCAGTTTCGAGGTGAGTTATCCTCACTATATCAACAGGGTCTAAGGCACCAAGGCCGGCCCTTTATTGGATTGAGATTCAGATATGGTTATTATGTTATTGTTTGATGTGTCTGCATCCTGGTAGCTAGGATGGTACATGCTAGGAGACCTTGTTAAGGTCAGTTTCCCGATATACAGAGTGATGCTATGCTAGTGACCGGTTAGGTCGGTAACCTGGTTAGGGTAATGATATGCTATGTGATCTGCTTGCTCGGTTTGTTGACTATGACTGTTATATGATTGTATGTTATGTGCACATGGTTGTTTGGACTGGAGATGGGTTGAGGCGGGTCCTGCTTTGTGTTGTAGGCCAAGATACCCAGGGCGGACCGGTTATTTCGAAGGCCCAGCGAGCGGTCCGGATAGGCTGTAGGCCCCACGAGGGCGGACCAGACGTGCCGAGGCTCGGAGAGTGGACCAGGCCGACTGAAGGCTCGATGCGGGCGGACCAGTCACACTGTAGACTCAGAGAGTGGACCAGGTGGGTTGAAGGCCCGATGCGGGCGGACCAACCCCGTTGTAGACTCGAAGGACATGACTAGACCTGGAGGATGGATCCGGTGGACTGAAGGCCCGATACGGCGGACCAGTCACACAGTAGACTCGATATGCATGGCTGTTCTATGTTCTGTTATGTATGTTTTATATGTTTTGGACCGGAAGGTCGCAGCCTGGAAGGGCGTATACGTGGTTGGTATTTTGGGGGTATCTCACTAAGCTTTCGGGCTTACAGTTGTGGTTTAATGTTTTTCAGGTTCCTCAGGAGACTGTGGCAAGGCGAAGGCGCGATCGTACCGTTCCTCATGATTTTGTAGCAATGTGATTCTGGGAGTACTCTAAATGATTTGTATTGAAAACCTTTTAGTAAACAATTTAATGAAAATCGGGTTATTTTGAAAATTTTAAATTGGTTGTATTTTTCGGATGTTACAAATTGGTATCAGAGCCTTGGTTTGAGTGAATTGGAGGAACACTTGTGTGACTCCAGTCTCAAATCGAGGAGGGTTTTCAAAAGAGAATTTAAAAATGGTTTTCAAAATAAGTAAAGGAGGACGCGGAGGTACGATCAGCCGGGGCCAGTAAGTAGCCCCAAAATACCATACATGACAATTGTTTTATTGATCTTTGATAGAACAGCATGCTAGAGTTAGGCTAGGGATCTTCAGGATTTCTTGACGAGTTGCCTGATTTATGATGCCTGTTAGCCTAGGGTTCCTTGTGAGAGATTTCTAGTGTTCCTTTAGTTGTGAGGATAGAGTGTTGTTATGTATGTCACTAGAGTGTTGTGGGAGTACTTCATACAAGTATGGGTAGGTGTGGAAGGTAGTGTGGGCCCGTACTACTGAAAGCACGGACTCATACGCGTATCAGGGAAACCATGACCTCTAGGGTTGGGTTGAGAGCTGGTTCCCAGGATAGTGGAATATGTCTGAGATTTTGGTGTGTTATTTTCAGTATGGAGATTTCAGGGCACGCTGGGAGTGGATCCGGGTCAGGATCAGGAGCAGGAGAGGGAGTTTCGGGTGGGTCTGTACAACCCGAGGTTGTCAGTCAGATGAGTACGCACGAGTTGGACGCGAGGATTCGTGAAATCCTGCATGATGAGGTTGCTGCATTGTTTCGGGCTGAGTTGCCGGAGTTGTTTGGGTCGATCAAGACCGGCATGGTGGAGTATTTTGACGAGCGCTATGCGGCTCTCACGGAGACGGCTGCCGCAGCGGCTACAACAGCTGTAGCAGCGGCAGGGGGGAGGAGCTAGTAGAGGTTTTCAGTATCGGGACTTCGATAATACGAAACCTCCCACTTTTGATGGAGTTCAGGATCCGATCGTTGCTATGAGATGGTTATCAAATGTGGAGGGATGTTTCTTCACGTGTTCATGCCCTGCTGATCAGAGGGTGAGGTGTGCTCTGAACCTGTTAAGGCTCGGGGCAAAGGATTGGTGGAGATTGACCACAGGGTCGTACTCGGATGCGCAAAGGGCTGTGATTTCATGGGATCGGTTCAGAGAGATGTCTAGCACTCGTTATGTTCCGCAGGTCGAGAGGGAGAGGTTGGCTCAGGAGTTCTTGGAGCTGAAACAGGATTCGGAATCGGTGACGGAAATCACCAGGATGTTTACTGAGAGGGCGATGTTTTTCCCTGAGTTCGCTTCGGAGCAGGCTCAGATGTCCCGATATCTGAGTATGCTAAAGTGAGACATCAAACAGTTTGTGTCTGCACAGAGGTGTGAGACTTTTCTGGAGTTGTAGGAGGCCGCCAGACGGCGTGAGTTAGAGATTAAGTTGCAGATGCGTGAGCTGAGGCAAGCTCCGGTTCAGTCGCAGCCGGCGACGAAATGGTCTAAGACCGTTGATTCCAGGATGGGAGATCAGGATAGCCACATCTGTGGAAAGTGTGGAAGGGGTCACGCCGGGGTTTGTCGGTCCGGTGGGGCATGCCGCAAGTGCGGAAAGGAGGGACACTATGCGAGCGATTATCAGCAGTCCATGCCGATTTGGGATTTGAGGATATGCTATCATTGTCATCAGGTTGGACATTTGAAGGTCAACTGTCCACGACTTGCTGCAGGACCGGTGCAGGCTCCAGCACCGGCTACGTTGAGGATCACAGGTGGAGGTCAGGGTGGAACGGAGGCCCCAAGGGCTTAGGGACGTGTTTTTTAGCTTGCTGCTGCGGGTACGTTTCCTTCTATTGTTTTGATTATTTATGATTATTGTGGAGTATTGTTATCTGCTAGTTTCGTTGGTTGGTTATGGAATTGCGTTTCGGGTTTTCGTGTGGTATCCGTTGTTCCTTGAGAGTATGGCGAGTTGTGATCGAGATTTCGTTTTGGTATCCTTTGTTCCCTGAAGGATCGATATGGTTATGGATTAGTACTTCGAGCTATTGTTGATTTTCTTTGTGAGGATTGGTGGTGGATGCGGCGTTGGTTTGAAGGCCGGGCAGATTCTGCAGTCTGAGGAATGGATATTTGAAGATTGGGCTCCTTTCGAGCGGGTTGTTCAGTGTGGAAACAGGATTTTTGTGAAAGGTGTTAGCGCTGGTGAGAAATATTTTACGTGTAAGTGTTGATTTTCTGCAAGGTTGCTTTGGGAGATCGGTGATGGCGACCGGTGATTATTTGTCAGTGTCTTAAGTGGGGGAGAATTGGAAATTCTCCGGATGATCATTGGGCTTGAGAGGTTGTTTAGCTGCTTGGGGAATTCATCGGTATTTCTATTAGCCGAGAGCAGGCTCGTATGGGTGAGTAACAGGCGTGCGGGGCGGAATACAGACCTAGGACATTTAATTGCGGAAGGCCTGGGAGCAGGCCGGGATCGAGTATGTATGATGGAGATAGAGTTAAGAACCCCTAGAGGGCTAGAACGGTATGCGCGGGAGGATTTCCCGAAGGGATAGTTCAGAATGATGAATGCTAGTTGAGCGGTCCGGATAGACTGAAGGTCGGTAGGCGTACCAGTCAGACCGAAGGCTCGGAGGACGGTCCAGTCAGATTGGCTGAAGGTCCTGAGAGTGGTCCAGATTAGCTGAAGGCCTGGGGAGGCGGTCCAGTCATGCTGAAGACTCTCCGAGTATTGTTGGATCGGTTCGAGGTTATGGGTTGCGTATGTTGCAGTGTGATTACATTGGGAGGTCTGGCCCCGGGTAGCGATCTTGAGCAGTGAAGGTAGTGCATGGGCTTAAGAGTCCTTGCGATGAGAGTCAGAGTGGTGGTGATGCATGGATGTCAGGTACGCTTTAAAGAGCTAATGTAGCATGGGATGAGCACCATAGTGCCTGTCATGGTGACTGGGCGGACGAGTGGTTCCCTTGGTAAGGAAAGAAGGAGGAATGGAGTTCCGAAAGGGAGTGCGAATTCACGGAAGTGAAAGCGACAGTGTAGAGTTATGATCGGAGTGGTCCGTCAATGGTCTTTGGGTAGCGTGTTGCAGCGGTAGAATAAAAGCTCATTCGACTTGATATGTTTGCTCAGGGCGCGGAGGGAATACCGTAGTCATAGAGCCAGGGAGAGGGGTTCGGAAGGGATACAGAGAGAGAGTCTTGGACTCTCAGTGAGATTCTGATCAGGGTTTTGGGTATGTACTAGCGGTTCATCCTGGAAGGATGTTTGAGGATATCATCAGTGTATCAGGTTTTCCAAACCTGAGGGTGCTAGAGCTAGATCAGCATGTGTGTGTGATTGCGAGAGGAGAAATCGGGGGAGTTTCTCCGGAATGGAAGAATGGATCTTTCTGTCGTCATGGAAAGGATAGAGTGGGATTTGGATCGGGGATCCGATGGTTCGTGGTTTTCTGGCCATATGAGTTAAGTGAAAGATGAGAATTGGAGCAGTAAGGCATCATGGGTAATTCTCGGTTGTTGAGGGCGGTTAGCGGAGGGTATAGCTGGTGCCCGGGTTGAGTAGGTGGTTAGGGCACCGTATGGAAGGAGAAAGAGAGCTTCTGGTTTCTATGGTTGTACCTTGAGGGACTTGGTTCGGTTAAGGTCAAGTGGCGCGTCGTGGGAAGTAATTTGAAGATGAGATGCCGTAGGCTTCGAGGACGAAGCCTAATTTAAGTGGGGGAGAATTGTAACATCCCGAAATTTCAAGAGTAGAGTTGAAGGGCTAAAAGTGTAAGTTTTAGAGGGTCACTCGGCGAGTCCATGGATAGACTCGGTGAGTCAAGTCGCGACTATGGTCGCGTATCTAGTGGCCTACTCGGCGAGTCCAAAGATGGACTCGGCGAGTAGGTGCTGTATGGAGAAATCCCAAATTTTCGGGTTGAGCCCTATGTGAAGAGCATTATGCCCCTCCACAGCCTCCCTTATTTCCCCCTTGAGTTCTAGAAACCCTAAATTCGTGGAGAGTTCCATTATTGAGCAAATTAGAGCTTGGAGAGGTGTTGGTTGAAGAAATCTTGAAGGAGAAGTGGCTTGGATCAAAGGGCTTTGCTTGGATTCGAGTTTCATTGCTATTGAGGCATCTTTTGGAGGTAATACTTTCGTTCTTGGGCTGTGTTTTCCTAGTTTCTCATTTTGGGTTTGTGTGGGGAGCTTGGTGGTGTGGCATCTTGATGTTTGGAGGATGGATCTGAGGTTGCTACCTCAGATCTGGAGTGGAGAAGACATTAAGAGCATTAAAGCCCCTGTTCTTGTGTTGATAATGGAGCGACCATGTCCCAAACCTTGGTTCTAAGGTGAATAAGGCCTAGATCTCTTTAGATTCACGTAAAGTTTTCCACTTTACGTGATGGATGGATTGTAGGAGGTTGGATCTATGTTTTGCATCAACTGCATGGCCTGAGATGCTTCTGTATGGATTCAGACCAGTGATACTCGACGAGTCACATGGGTGGACTCGACGAGTTGCTTGAAGATGGTCTGGAACTCGACGAGTTGGAAGAACAACTGGGCGAGTAGGTTGAAGATAGCCTTGGACTCGACGAATCCGTTTGGACTCGGCGAGTCTTGTCGAGGAAGTCCTAATATTTTTGGTTGAGTCGATGAATCGGTGAGTCAAGGGATGACTCGGTGAGTTGGGTGCGAGTGGACTAAGAGTTGTTGGACTCGACGATTCTTGGGGCGACTTGGCCAGTTGGGTCGCTGATTGAAGGAAGTTCTGAGCATAAGGACTCAGCGAGTCACCAGGTTGACTCGGCGAGTAGGGTCAGTCAGGGGTTGACTTTGACTTGTCCAAGGTTGACCAGTTGTCTTCAGGGGTATTTTGGTAATTAAGGGTATTTATTGAGTTGAATGTTTTGATGTTCAATGGAGGAGTTTGTGTCAGTGTTCGGAGCAGCGAGATCTTATCCTTTCAGCCGGCAGTTTCGAGGTGAGTTATCCTCACTATATCAACAGGGTCTAAGGCACCAAGGCCAGCCCTTTATTGGATTGAGATTCGGATATGGTTATTATGTTATTGTTTGATGTGTCTGCATCCTGGTAGCTAGGATGGTACATGCTAGGAGACCTTGTTAAGGTCTGTTTCCCGATATACAGAGTGATGTTATGCTAGTGACTGCTTAGGTCGGTAACCTGGTTAGGGTAATGATATGCTATGTGATCTGCTTGCTCGGTTTGTTGACTATGACTGTTATATGATTGTATGTTATGTGCACATGGTTGTTTGGACTGGAGATGGGTTGGGGCGGGTCCTGCTTTGTGCTGTAGGCCAAGATACCCAGGGCGGACCGGTTATTTCGAAGGCCCAGCGAGCTGTTCGGATAGGTTGTAGGCCCCACGAGGGCGGACCAGACGTTCCGAGGCTCGGAGAGTGGACCAGGCCGACTGAAGGCTCGATGCGGGCAGACCAGTCACACTGTAGACTCAGAGAGTGGACCAGGTGGGGTGAAGGCCTGATGCAGGCGGACCAACCCCACTGTAGACTCGAAGGACATGACTAGACCTGGAGGATGGATCCGGTGGACAGAAGGCCCGATACGACGGACCAGTCACACAGTAGACCCGATATGCATGGCTGTTCTATGTTCTGTTATGTATGTTTTATATGTTTTGGACCGGAAGGTCGCAGCCTGGAAGGGCGTATACGTGGTTGGTATTTTGGGGGTATCTCACTAAGCTTTCGGGCTTACAGTTGTGGTTTAATGTTTTTCAAGTTCCTCAGGAGACTGTGGCAAGGTGAAGGCGCAATCGTACCGCTCCTCATGATTTTGTAGCAATGTGATTCTGGGAATACTCTAAATGATTTGTATTGAAAACCTTTTAGTAAACAATTTAATGAAAATCGGGTTATTTTGAAAAATTTAAATTGGTTGTATTTTTCGGATGTTATAATTTTGTCATTTTGGGGCATCTTGATGTCAGGATTCCCACCAAACTCAAAATTTTCGTAACTTAGACCCCTCAAACATCTATTTTATGCGAAATTTGATTATTTAAAACATATTTATATAAAATAATATTTAAGATTTCAAAAGATATTATTTTAAACCATGAGATGTAAATAAGACAAATGCCCTTGACTACATGATGCAACATATCAATAAGTTCCAAGGTATTCACGAATAAATAAGTAATATCCTCCAAACTTCTAAGCACACATCAAATCAACTCCCCTTCCTTTATTCAAAAAAGGACTCCTTCTTACTAATCCTCACTTTTACTCCATTTTCCCCTGGATGTTTCATCTTTCTTCAAGATCTTTCCTTCACCCTCTTAATAAACTCCTCTCATCAACAATTCGATTCACCCAATAATCTTTATCATCAAGGTGGTTCTTGGAAATTAGGTGAGCTATTTCGAATACTCCTAGTATTCATATATATTAGTTTGTTAAATCATATCATTTACACACAAGGTCATAATTTAACCTCCTTAGAATAATCTAGCCTTCAAGGAGTTCAGCAAGGACATTCTAGTGCTTAGGATCAAGATCTCTTTATTACATTTCAAAACACTAACAAAACTAACTCAAGGTGAGCTTCATACCGCTATTTTTTTAGATTTTTAATATTTTTTGGGGAGGATACAAGTCAAAGTCTTGTGTAAATCATGATCTATTTGCTTATTGTGTACACATGCCATCTTACATGTGCTTAAGTATGAAACCCCTTATAAATAGTCCAAAAACTTGAGATTTTGGTTAAGTCTCAAGAGTTTGGATTATATTTCACAAATCATGTTTGGAAACAAGAACTAGTATGTTACCAGGTATAAGTCACGAATTTTATTAACTACAACTTTAAGGATTTGCTTCAAAATTAACTTAAACAAGTTGTGGAACAAAATGTTTTCAAAGTGATTAAATTATGGAAATAATATTATTTTGGATCACTTTTGGCCAAACATAAATATAAGAGTTATCTTGGAACATTATGTCATACTCATGATTTTTTCCCCTACCATATTAACAAACTATTAGTGATTATTTATAAATATTTAATATAAAATTTCTTTTTCCAGGAAAATATACGAAAACAGAGTTTTCATGACAAAATATATGCATGTCATAAACCGCTTTCATAAAAAATTTAGAAACATAAGTGACGATCTGTATTGTCATAAACAAGAATAGCCTTTCATAACCTGCAGTCATAAATTTACACGAATTATAACTTGACACCTTTTCCTTTTGACTAATATGGGCCTGAACCGATAATTTATAGAAGGGAAGGACCATTTTTGCCAACTCTGATACTAGTGGGCCATTTTGATAAATTTTCAAAATGGTTTATTTTTCAATAAATGAAAAGAAATGAACACGAAGCACCTAGTCAACGAGCACAATAAACAATACGAGATGAAAACGATATTCCTATTTAATGAGTACCAGTATCATTATTTATCTAACAAATAATGGATCTCAATAATTACTCAAAAGGTTGTTAGTATTGTAGTCAAACAAATCTCAAAACTTCCTAAATATGAAAATATTGGTGTAAGTCTAAAGTCCTGTAAGGCGTTATAGCCAGAGTCTCCTGGAGGGAGAGCGGGAATTTGTGTATAGATCTATACAGAGTTGACACCCCGCACCTTCGATGTTCGCTACAGCTAGACTGGTGTGTCTAGGGTGACAAAATGTCTTTAAACAAAACAAGGGCGCCTGAGAAACGCCAAAACATGTCTCCGTCATATCAGTATGGTTATAACGACTCACTAGAATATGATTTGTTATCTAGAAATTTATGCAAGGAAAACCTCATAAATAAACCTGGCACGTTGTGTTGACTGTTCTACACATGATAGTGATGGTCCGCATTCGTTGTGTTAACTGTCTTTTTATTTTCATTGCGTAGAATGTCTGCGGTCGCCATATTAATCTCTTTCACCTAACAAGTATTAGAGCCTTAGTACTACTAGTTTTCCAGTAAGAAAACATCGGATTTTCTGGGGAAAACGTTTGTAAACGATAAACTTACACACACATATACAAGGATACACAGTTAGACACGAAACTTACAATTGTTTTATAGAAAAAAAAATATTGGATTTTCTGGAATAAACGAATTTATGCAAATTGTAGAAACGGAAAACGAAAACACACACTCAACAATACCTGATAAGAAAACGAGATTTACAACTTTATTTCCTTTAGGAAACTGGGATGTTTTTTTTTTAAACTATTTGTCTTCATTACTCAAAAGAACATTTCATAGTTACGATTTGCCTTTATAGATTTTGAGACTTTCCAAAAATCATTCTCTCTAATAGGAAGTGAAAAGTGATGATACGCATGCATTTATATTTCACGATTTCCAAGCAAGACTCCAAACGATTTTATAGAAAATACCAGATTTTCTGATGGTACAACAAGAACGATTCTAAACAAATGTGAAACTACTTTATACAAAAATGTGTATGAACTCACTAACTTTTTAGTTGATGCTTTTCAAAACGACTTGTATTCTCAGGTATCTAGTAAGCAAGTGCAAAGGGTCGCAGATGCAAGACTATTTCGCTATAGTTTATAAATTTTCTGTTTATATCTCTTTTGTGTATCTTGCAGGGCCAATACAATATGTAAACAATGCAAGTTTGTTATCTCAATGTATGACGTTTGGATTGCTCTGTTTTGTCACACCCCAAAACCAAGAATGGCGGAAACGTTAAGGGCGGAGGACGTCATGTACAGTATCACAACAATGAAAAGTAGTAAACAAGCAACAACATCGTCCATTGCATTAATAATATAATTATTATACAAGTGTGTTCTGTCAAATTTTGATAAACACTAAAGCATAAATCAAAATGAAAGATGAGTCTTGAATGAGCTCCATCTTCCTTAATCCTTGCATCGGTACCTATCTATGATGACCTGAGGATACAAGTAATTTTGAAAGCGAGTATCAGCTTTAAAGCTTGTGCGATCATAAGTATTTTAGTGTCTTAATTTGTATGTAAATACTTGTATGTATTTGAAATGTAAGTATTTGTATGTATACGAATTGTAAGTATTGAAAATGTAAATGAACTGTAAGTATGAACATGTTTGTAAAACAACTGTAAACGTTTGAAAAACCCTAGAAATCCTTATGATTCCTACTAGTAACAAAAGGAGTCCTCTACGAAGACTTAACTGTTCTCATGTAGCCTTCTATCAGGACCTAACTTCTCTGAATGTAGTCTTCTACCAAGATCTAACTGTTCTGAATGTAGTCTTCTACCAAGAGCTAACTGTTCTTAATGTAATCTTCTACCAAGACCTAACTGTAATAGTATTACCCTTTGGTACCCGGGCAAATAACAATGTTAACTGAAGACATCCGTAGATGTACATTTACCTCTGTTGCTAACAGCTGGGTATAGGAATAGTCAGTCCCCAAAAGTATACCTGTAATGGTATCAACCGTTGACATCTGTGGATGTGCTTTTACCTCTGTAGCTAACAGAGATTCTAGGAATGGTCAGTCCCGCAACGTATCCTTGGGTACTAGGATATTAAATCCAATCTATCTCGTCGATTATGTGATTGAATCACAAGGTAAAGATAAGAATGAGGATTATATAATAGAATCTATACATATAAAATGTACTAGTAATTCCTGTAAGTGTACTCATGTACATGTGATCATGTGACCATATCTATGTAACAGTATGGTAAGGTACTGTAATGTTCTAGCTGTAGTGTATGTGCTCTCTATCTAGCAAGTATAGTAATATACTGTAATGTTCTAGCTGTAGTGTACATGCTCTCTATCTAGTAAGTATAGTAATGTACTGTAATGTTATAGTTGTAGTGTACATGCTCTCTATCTAGCAAGTATAGTAATGTACTGTAATGTTCTAGAAAGTATGACTCATGAATGAACTAACTCATTGTATAGTATTGCGTTCTAGTAATAGTTCTAGTATCTTCCTAAACTACCCATATGGTAGCTTACTAGTAATATAACTGGTACGTATAAACATGGATGTATACCCTTGCTACCCAATGGTATTGATTGAGCTGGAAGAACCTTTATGACTACATATGTACACATGATATATAATTAATATTTAAATGACCTTCGGACGGGTAAACAATATCCCACCAGACCACATCTCAAGCGCGAAAAGGAAATAGGGTGGATAGCCTTCCTAAGTCTTTTAAACATTACTCATATGAATATACATATATAGGCATGCAATTTATAATATAAAAGCATAAAGTAAGTTTTGTAAAACCTTTGAACATAATTATTATCTTAAGTAAAGATCGACTTGATGTCAATCATTAAAACATTTTGAAGGCATGTGTTTGATAAAACAGTTTAGTATAAAGAAACATTTGTTTGAAATGCAATTGTAAATAAGTTTGAAATGTAATATACAGAGTAAAATGTATAGTGTAATAAAGAGTTTAAAACATATAAAATGTTTATAAAAATCATTTGAAGAAAACTGTTTGGTAAAACGGCTAATGTGTAGTAAATCATTTGAATGTTACATTTTAATCACATATGATTGATATAATAACTAGCGTAATTCTACCTATTAATCACATGTGATTGATATAATAACTAGTATGATTCTACTTGTATCCCCCCCCCCCCCCCATAAAACATTTAAAAGTAGTTTAAAACATTATTTAAGGGGTATGAACTCACCTGCAGTAAGTGACTGGAATTGAACGGACTGTTATCGTAAGGAAGGATCAGACAAGTGCTTGGTGTCAAGTGACGTCTTTAGACACACACAATGATCCTAATTACATATGAATACATATGTATATAAATCATTAGTGATTAAAACACTAATTATACAAGTATAAACATTTAAACGCGAGGAAAACACTTTTGGTCAAGTGCTAGGAGGCTAATGGGTTGCAACAAAGGAGTGTAATACCTCAAATGGGAGTTTAAGGTCTAATGACCATATTCTTTGGAGTTTATGGCCCAGGGGACTAAACTCCTGGCCACAAACTCTCAACAAGGTCTCCAAATGAAGCCTATCATTTATACAACTAGTTGGGTGAATTGTTTCAAGGCTAAATCAAGTGTTTGGGTGTCATATTAACTCCTTTAAGGAGTTTACGGCCCTGGGACCATATCCCATGGAGTTTACGGTCGTAAACTCCCTTGGGAGGGTGGTTATGGTGTTTTCAAGTATCAAATTTCTAGGTAATGATCTATGTTGGGTTCTAGGCATAAGGAAGGAGTTAGGGTGTCATTTGACCCCTTTATAGGTGTTTACATCCCAAGAACTTATCTTGGCCGTAAACTCCTTAACACATGTGATTCCTTATGTTTTCTAGGCTATAAACACTTTAGGGTACTTGTCCTTATTTAAGCCTAAGCCTTAGCAAGTGTTGTGTGGCATCAAAACACTCCTAAATGGAGTTTACGGTCTAAGGACCATTTCACCATGAGTTTACTACCTTAAACTCATGAGTTCACTACCTTAAACTCATAAGTTTGGTATTTGGCGGTTTTCAAGTCCTTAGCTCAAACATGGCAATAGTCTAGGTTAGATTTAGACATAAGGAACAACCGTGGGACATTTATGGGACTTTTACACCTCTTTTGAGGTGTTTACGGTTTTGGGAGATCCCCAAACCGTAAACACATAAAAATATATGATTTTGGTGATTTTAGTATGATACACCCATCAAGGATGGATCTAGACAAGTCCCTAAGGTATTGTGAAGCATCTAGACACCCTAAAGCACCCTAAGGCACTATATTGGGTGTTTACGGTTTTGGGAGCCTCCCAAAACCATGAACACCTTGTTCTTGGTGTTCTTGGGACTTTTCCTTGGTATAAACATGTATAGAAAGCTTAAAATGACTCTAGGATAGAAGTACTTACATAGAGGAAGCTTGAAATGAACTTTAAATCCAAGAACACTTAGTATGTGTTCTTGGTGTTCTTGGTGTTTTTGGAAACTAATCAAAACAAAAAAATGGATGGATTAAAGGATGTACAATCACTAGATTAAGTGATATACTAACTTAAAAGGGCTAGAAACAATTACTAGATTGAAGATTTTGAATAAAAACTTGGGTGATACTTGAGAGGATATTTTGGAGTTTACTCTTTTGACATTTAGGGAGTAAACACAAATGACTAGGTTTTTGGGGAGTAAACTCATACATAGGTATGAGTTCACGGTTTTTGGGTGATTTTTCAACCCAAACATAAAAGTTTGGTTGGGAATTTTTAAGACGCGAAGTGTTGGCGGTTTTTAAAATTCAAAACCCGAGACGACACTTTCTTTCATCCGTTCGCTTAAAAATAATATTAAAATAATCAAACGAACTTTATATTTCTTAAAAATAAGAAATAATGACATTGACTTATGATACGAAGTGGTTGACTTTTAGGGTTTGACTGAATGGAAATTTCGGGTTGTCACATGTTTCATCTATACTCAATTGTTATGATACTGCACAATGAAGTCACCCACCTCCGGACGTTTCCGCCATCTGGTCCGGGGGTGTGACAGATTGGTATCAAAGCATTGTTTATAGTGAACTAGTATATCTAGTCATACAAGATATACAACTATAAATACAGTAGGACTAAAACAATCTCTGCCTAAAAGTATACTTTAAAAAGATAAGTATTTTCTATAAGTATCCATATATACTAACACGGTATCATAACGAGAAGAAAACAAAAGTAACTAAAGGTTGAACGCTACAATCAAACCTAGGCAGTTATGAAATCATATCTTGGATAAATATAGATTGATCAACCATATTTATTTGAGATATGACCAGCATGTGCTTGGGAGTGATGGTGGTGTTGCAACAGACCTAACACCTACCAAATATGAGTACAAGATAATATTAGAATCGAACATCAATTTTAAAATACTATAGAAGTAGTTTTAGGATTCTATAAACCCCTCCCACAACTAAATTTTCCCCATATAACTCGTACCTCGATTCTCGCACAAACAACGTAGTTGAAATTCATCACCAAGATTTGTATTACCCTGTCACGTTGAATTGTTAATGGGGAAAAGAAAGGCCAAAGGAAGCCCATGAGGAACACCCCGAGATGGATCTTAAGGAATACCAAGGGATGAATTAGGAAAGGGAGGATTCCAACTAAGAGCCCAACATGGATGAAAGCACGAAGGGAACCCTTAACAAGCTTTACCTAATAGGGAGTAGACCAGAGACCTTTCACCTTTCTCTTCCTAGATACATAAGCACCCAATACAGGTGTCCCTGGAATGGACGTACCAAGAAATAAAAATACCCACGCAAAGACAAGCTTAGTGACAGACTCCTACCCGGTTTAGGGCGTACCTCCACAAAAGAGAACCTGATCCACAATCAACATACACTAAACTTCGATAGCCAGCAGTAGGGATGAGCAAAAGGACCAGACAAGACCGGAACCGGGAACTGGCTTCAGCCAAAGTTTAGAACCGAACTGGCCCGACGGTTATACCGGTTCCTGTGTCGGGTCCGGTTTTTGTCGGTTTTTCAATTTCGAAACCGGTATATTATGAACATTCCAAATTTTTTATTCTAATAATCTTTTTGAAAATCATGGGAGGGGATTTTTCTCCCAACATGGCTGCATGTAATTGGAAAAATTGTTACCTGTATAAAAATTATCGTTAAATACATAAAATACTGAATATTCTTTAATCGTCGCAAACTATATATTGTTATCTATTCTATTCCATATTTACATGTTATGACACGTTAGGAAGATAATTGTGTGGTTGCTTTACAATAGATTTCTAATTGTTTTTCCTAGGAAGCCTCAAATTAGATGTTGTAATGCTCTTCTGTACTTTTTCCTTTTAAGACAAGTAGACAACAATGTATTACATTTGATTGTGAAGTTGGGGTTGCTTTAATCTTTTCTTTTAAGACACTAATGTTTAAGAGCTCTTAAACTTGATTTCTATTTAGTAAAATTATTTCAACATTTTAACCCTCAAAACCGGTCTTACTAAAAAAAATCAAAAACCAAAAAAGTTCAAAACCGGTCTTACTTACGTCCAAAGACCAAAAGAAGTTCAAGCGACATGAGTTTTTTGTATCCGATCCGGTTCCTGGTTTTGGGCCAGTTCCAACGGCCAGTTCTAACCGGGTCCCGGTTCCAAATATTCACGAAATTGTAGTATAGGTTTCTACCCGACCGGTTCTATCGGGTGTCGGTTCCGGGATCGGTTCCGGCCGGTTCCCCGGTCCTTTTGCTCATCCCTAGCCAACACCCTTACGAATCAAGTGTCACCTCTCTTTGGGCTACAAGTAACCCGAATAGACTCCCGGTTTCCAACCCTCCATCACGAAGTAATGGAAACCATAAACAAAGTCGATATACAGCAATGTAAATCCGATCCACCACAAGTAACAAGAACACCACTCCAAAGCCTCATAAAACCAACAAGTAGGACCATCTACACTCATTGAAGGGAGCAGTGGTCATCGGGAAACCACAATTCATTGCAACTAAGGCTAGGACAGCCTTAGTAGAGTAAGGAACAAAAAGGGGCACTCATAACAGGAGTGAATGGGCTAAGCAGCTTGTGCGCCATATTAGCACGAGAGAATCACCACACTACTCGTATTAGGCTCATAATGTCTTTAATCACAACTAGTAGTAGTAAATCAAGAAGTAAGCCCTCCAAGAATCCATACAACCAAATCCGCTAACTATATTGCTCACTATGTGCTCTTAGGGAAAACATAACATCATACAATATATGTTTCCACTTTCTATAATAATCGCATCATAGGGATGTATGTTGACGCAATTAACACAGTACCTTGAGATTAGACGAGTAAACTTACTTGAATTTGACAACGAGTACTTACAAGCTCACCTTCCGTGTGCAATAGAGTCATGTCTTCCCGTGAAAAGAACCAGTACCCTGATGATACACCAATCCTATGGATAGATTTCACCACTTTCCAAGCCTCTGTAACATCGGTCGTGGTAGCAGCCATAGCATACCTAAATACCAACAACACAAACGGTAATGGAAGCGGTGTTGATAAATTCAACCGTAGCGACAATCATGGAAACCAATGAAGGACAACTCGCCAATGCAACCAAAAACCTAAACCTAAGCTCAAGAAACGAAATTTCGGAAACGAAAAAGTTAGTAGTTCGACTCAGAGGCATACTAAAATGCAACAAGCGGGATTAGTCCCTACCCCTACTAACCCTACTCCTCCCACATCGAGACAATCATACCTTGGGAATGACCCACCCTGCAACAAGTGTGAATACCATCATCAGGGAGTATGCCAGAAATTTCGTTGCAAAGGATGCCACAAGATGGGGCACACCTCCTGCTACTATAGGGCCCTGACCCCATGGATCGCTCCAAACCACAACCCAGAAACAAGTCCACTTTGTTGCAAGTGCGGTGCAGCAGGACACTTCAAGAGAGATTGTCCAACGAAGATGACCGATGAAGGAGTTAATAACTAGATAGGAAATGATGACAAGAAACCCTACGGAGATTTTTGGTACATTTCAAAACAATAAATTTTATGTAGTGAATTTTCACAAAAAGGTTTTGCCAATCGGACAAGTCCTGTAAGTCACGGAGAAACAAGAGATCCTAGCAAATGGTCCATGATGGTCCCATATGAACGATGGTATCATATGTAGTTAAAATTCCGCAAACTAAGAGTGTGTGATTTTGCCTTGTTTTCTGTCCCTGGTCTGATTTTGAGAATGGGGTAACTCCATGCAGTCGACTATCTTTCAAATCCTAACTTTGTGCAGCGAGGTCACACACCTCTATAATCGGAAAACCTAACAAGATTCAGATCACAAGTCTCATCACCTTATATCAGAACTCTTATATCACTTGAACACCCAATGAGTAAGAGAAAAATAGGCGCAATAGTAATAACAAAAACGAAATAGTTAGTTATAAGAGTATTAGCATAGAACACCCTATCATCCCTAACGACCATTACTTCCAAATCGATGTAACATATGTTACTATAAAGAATCCAATGTCATCGATTGACACGGATTGGCTTGATTCCAACCTTTCAAACTTTGGGCACTAGAAAGAGACTTTCTGTTTTACCCAATCGATTAACGAAACTCTTTCACCCTATAACGACAAACTCCAACTTTCAGGCGTATGAGTACTTAGGTAAGAATCATAACGGTCCTTCCTAACCCCCACAATAAAGATGGAAATAGAATCACACGACACTAATAAGGAGTATAATCACAGAAAAAGACATACCCACCATGGTTACCCTCAAGTTGGCAGCGGTGGTCGGAGTAGCGGCAACAACTCTTCAGCCGCTCGGTGTCACAACTAGCACTTTTGGCTAGGAAATTTTGTCCTCATGTGAGCACCAACCATTGTAGGACTTAGGCTAAAACATTAAGATTTGCATTATGATTCCTAATGAGCCATTTATGGTTATAATATAAGGGATATCCTCTTCTATGGCAAATCTCTCCTAAATCTCTCTAAGTATGGGAAATCTCTCTCAAATCTCTCTAAGTTAGGAAATCTCTCTCAAATATCTCCAAGTATATCAAATCTCTCTCAAATCTCCCTATATAGTTTTCCTTAGCTAAAATCAACACAAGACAAAAGGAGAAAACTTGAAGGAGAAAACCTAGTTCGGAACCGTTAGGAAGCTTTGGACCTCTTAAAGGAATCGGGCATCCTCGCACATAGGAACCTCTTGGCTACGGAACTTATGTGTTTCAGATTGAAGCATGCTCTGGACGTCTTCTGATTCAAAATATCTGACTTCGGAAAAGCCTCGTGCCACCCCGGAAGGCTTCGCATCTTCGGTGCGGACATATTGACTCCGCCTTCGACCACAAAATCTTTAGATCAGCTCCGGAAATGGGAACCATATTCGGAACTTCTAATCGGGCTCTGGAATTTGGAGGTTTGGCTCCGGAATCCAACTCTGGAACATGAGTGAAGCTTCGGAAACTATGACTAGACTTCGGAACTTGAGAATTATCTTTGGATCTCATCAAGCAACTTCGGACTGTCGCAGGCATAAGACTCCATTTCGGAATTTAAGATCTGACTTCGTAATTCATTAAGTGGCTCCGAAACTCACATTTTGGCTCTGGATTTTCAGCTATTTCGGGGTTTTTATCTTTTTGGGGCATTTTGATGTCAGGATTCCCACCAAACTCAAAATGTTCATAACTTAGACCCCTCAAACATCTATTTTATGCCAAATTTGATTATTTAAAACTTATTTACATAGAATAATATTTAAGATTTCAAAAGATATTATTTTAAACCATGAACTGTGAATTAGAAAAGTTCCCTTGACTCTATGATGCGATATCTCAACAAGTTCCAACGTACTCACGAATAAACAAGTAATATCCTCAAGACTTCTAAGAAGACATCAAATCAACTCCGTTTCCTTAATTTAAAAGAAGGAATCCTTCTTACTAATACTCACTTTTACTCCATTTTCTCCTGGAGGTTTCATCGTTCTTCATGACCTTTTCCTTCACCCACTTAACAAAGTCCTCTCATGAACAAGTGGATTCACCCAAAAATCTTTTTCATCAAGGTGGTTCTTGGAAATTGGGTGAGCTATTTCGAAATCTCCTAGTATTCATATATATTATTTTGTTAAAATCATTTCACTTACATATAAGGTCCTAATTTAACCTCCTTAGAATAATCTAGGCTTCAAGAAGTTCAGCAAGGACATTCTAGTGCTTAGGATCAAGATCTCTTCACTACATTTCATAACACTCACAAAACTAACTCAAGGTGAGCTTCATACCCCCAATTTTTGAGATTTTTATTGTTTTTGGGGGAGGATACAAGTCAAAGTATTGTGTAAATTATGATCTATTTGCTTATTTTGTATGCATGCAATCTTACATGTGCTTAAGTATGAAAGCCCTTATAAATAGTCCAAAAACCTGAGATTTTGGTTAAGTCTCAAAAGTTTGGATTATATTTCACAAATCATGTTTGGAAACAAGAACTAGTATGATACCAAGTATAAGTCACAATTTTTTTTAACTATGACTATAAGGATTTGCTTCAAGATTAGCTTAAACAAGTTGTGCAACAAAATGTTTTGAAAGTGATTTAATTATGGAAATAATAATATTTTAGATTATTTTTGGCCAAACATAAATATAAGGGTTATTTTGGAACATTATGTCATACTCATGACTTTTTCCCTTACCAGATTAACAAGCTATTAGTGATTATTTATAAATATTTAATATAAATTATTTTTTCCAGGAAAATATATGAAAACAAAGTTTTTCAGGACAAAATATATGCATGTCATAAACCGCTGTCATCAAACCTTTAGAAACATAAATGACGATCTGTATGTCAAGAACAAGAATTTCCTGTCATAACCTGCAGTCATAAATTTACACGAATTATAACTTGACACCTTTTCCTTTTGACTAATATGGGCCTGAACTGATAATTTATAGAAGGAAAGGACCATTTTTGCCAACTCCGATACTAGTGGGCCATTTTGATAAATGTTCAAAATGGGTTATTTTTCAATAAACGAAAAGAAATGAACAGGAAGCACCCAGTCAACGATCACAATAAACAATACGAAATGAAAACGATATTCCTATTCAATGAGTACGTGTATCATTATTTATCTAACAAATAATGGATCTCAATGATTACTCAAAAGGTTGTTAGGATTCTAGTTAGACAAATCTCAAAAGTTCCGAAATATGAAAATATTAGTGCATGTCTAAAGTCCTGTAAGGAGTTATAGCCAGAGTCTCCTGGTGGAAGAGCGTGAATTTGTGTATAGATTTATACGGGGTTGACACCCCACACCTTGGTTGTTCGCTACAGCTAGACCGGCCAGTCTAGGGTGACAAAATGTCTTTAAACAAAACAAGGGCGCCTAAGAAATGCCAAAACAGGTCTCCGTCATATCAGTATGGTTATAACGACTCAGTAGAATATGATTTGTTATCTAGAAATTTATGCAACGAAAACCTCATAAATAAACTTGGCACATTGTGTTGACTGTCCTACACATGATAGTGATGGTCTGCATTCGTTGTGTTAACTGTCTTTTTATTTTCATTGCGTAGAATGTCTGCGGTCGCCATATTAATCTCTTTCACCAAACATGTATTAGAGCCTTAGTACTACTAGTTTTCCAGTAAGAAAACATAGGATTTTCTAGGGAAAATGTTTGTAAACGATTTTGAAAACGATAAACTTACACACACATATGCAAGGATACACAGTTAGACACGAAACTTACAATTGTTTTATAGAAAAAATATAGGATTTTCTGGAATAAACGAATTTATGCAAATTGTAGAAACGAAAAACGAAAACACACACTCAACAATACTTGAAAAGAAAACGAGATTTACAACTTTATTTCCTTTAGGAAACTGGGATGTTTTTTTTTAAAACTATTTGTCTTCATTACTCAAAAGAACATTTCATAGTTACGATTTGCCTTTATAGATTTTGAGACTTTCCAAAAATCATTCTCTCTAATAGGAAGTGAAAAGTGATGATACGCATGCATTTATATTTCACGATTTCCAAGCAAGACTCCAAACGATTTTATAGAAAATACCAGATTTTCTGATGGTACAACAAGAACGATTCTAAACAAATGTGAAACTACTTTATACAAAAATGTGTATGAACTCACTAACTTTTTAGTTGATGCTTTTCAAAACGACTTGTATTCTCAGGTATCTAGTAAGCAAGTGCAAAGGGTCGCACATGCAAGACTATTTCGCTATAGTTTATAAATTTTCTGTTTATATATCTTTTGTGTATCTTGCAGGGCCAATACAATATGTAAACAATGCAAGTTTGTTATCTCAATGTATGACGTTTGGATTGCTATGTTTCATTTATGCTTAATTATTTTGATACTGCACAATGAAGTCACCCACCTCCAGACGTTTCTGCTGTTTGGTCCGAGGGTGTGACACTCGGAGGAGCAAAAGCAATGGTGGTCATGGCTAGGACGAGATGAAGAAGAGAAAAGGTGTTGTGGCAACGGGCACGGCTGGGGCTTAGCACTGATGAAATGGAAAAGAGGTTGCAACCGGAAGAAACAACAGCGACAACCACGGTGACAACTCTGCCCTTCCGACTTCCAATATAAATAGAGGTTCTTGGTACAGATTTCCGAGAGTTATTAACTAATATAAATCCTAAAATCGGCTACCCTCTTAATGTTATCAAATCCCTTTGAAAATCCCATAGACACGGTGTACCAATCTTTGCATATGGTTCGTCCTCGACGATATTAGAGTACGGTTTTGGTGTTCAAGGTTTTTGTCAGACCTGCAAGTGTTAAGCTTGCTGATATATTTCTTAGGTGTGATTTGGAATAATGGTTCTGTTTTGGGCTCTCTACATCCATAAATAATTAAAGAGATTAACAAAAAGTATCAAGGGTAATTTTTCTTTGATTTATCTTATATTAATTGCATTAGATTTCTTGAACATGGATCCTCTCTTGGACTCATCATATATATTTTATTGTATGCTTTTGTTGAGCCTTTGTGACCTCTTTATTTGTTTATTTCTATCCATATAAACCAATAAGGACATTGTTTCTTATGAGTACAATGTCATCACCATATACTACAATTATGAGAACAATGATTCCATTAGCTGTAACATACATTCATGTCTCATCTTTTCTTCTTAACATACCAAACTCTTGAGTTTTCTCAAAAAAATGATTGTATAGATTCTTGTATGAGTCCATTAATGGAAACCTGAAGCTTAAATAGTCTATTAAGATATTTAGATTGTACAAAATATTTAGGTTGTGCCATATACAAAATTTGTGTCAGTTTTTATTTCCATTTGATGTATTTCATAATAGTGAAATGCTATTATGGAAAGTAATTATAACATCCCAATTTTCAGGACCAAAAATTTTGTTTTTAATTATGTTACTTATCAAACAGTTAATTGAAAAATATCATCAATATCATATAAAACCATAAAACCATAATTACATGTCTCAAAATCTTAACATCAATGGTAATACTATCATAGTACAATCTCATGGATCTCAAAAATGCGCAAATTGTATGTGTGCGATGCGTTGCTACCGTGCCAACTCCTTACCGTTCGACGAACAAGCACCTGAAACCAAAACTATAAACTGTAAGCACAAAGCATAGTAAGTTCGCCCATCATACCAAATTCCATATATAGCACATACTACTAGGCATATCTAGGTGTCGGCCTCCCATTCGATCTATTCCAGCATGATATCTGCCTAGCTTATGTGGGTGCTGGCCTCCCCTTCGGTCTATTCCAACCGGATAACTGCATAGCATATCTGGGTGCTGGCCTCCCCTTCGGTCTATTCCAACTGGATAACTACCAAGCAAATCTTGGTGGTGGCCTCCCTTTCGGTCTAATCCAACCAGATAACTGCCAAGCATATCTGGGTGCTTGCCTCCCCTTCGGTCTATTCAAACCGGATAACAGGGACTATTTCCCCTACCACTACCATATAGAATCATAGCATACAAGAACATAGAACATAACAGATAGAAGCATACTAGACAATTATCATACAGGAAATCATCTAACTACAAGCTATTACTAGTGGGTTGGCATTGTGGCCTTAGACACACTTCTACTGGAAGGTAACTCACCTCAATGTCGTAAAGTGTTTGAACTGTCCTCGCTTCCATGATCAACTCCTCTTAATTCCAACACGTAACAACCTTCCTTAATTTACCTTTACATACTCTAAACCCCTACAAAGGTTACTCAGGTCAAAGCCAAAGTCAAGGGCAACACCTTGGTCAAAGTCAACTCTAGGTCAAAGTCAACATCTGGTTGAGTCAAATCGCCGAGTCCCTAAATCCTCAAAGCACTAAGACCTGGATCCTACTCCCCGAGTCTTGCACGCACTCATCGAGTTCTTCATCATACAAACTCGAGACCCTCAACAACTGACTCGATGAGTTCATCCTTGAACTCGTCGAGTCCTTCTTAATGCAAGAAGACACATTTAACCTTAGACTCGTTGAGTTCCATGTGAACTCATCGAGTACGCCTTCATGCAGTTAAAACTTGCCTTGAACTCGCTGAGTTCCTTTCTTAAACTCGTTGAGTTCCATGATTTCTAGGTCCAGTTTCACATCTAATTGTTGAGTCCTCTTCTAGACTCAACCAGTTTAATCAAATCAGAAAAGGGTTGGGGAACCATACCCTGAGTCGCCGAGTTCACCCAATTTGATGTCCATAAAGTTGATTTCAGTCCAGTTTAACACATCTAAAACATAGATCTAGCCTCCTAGGGTCCATAATACACGTAAACTTACAAACTTTACGTTCATGCATGGGATATTTGGCTCAAATGGCCCTAAAATGGACTCTACAAGATGCATGGGGATCTTATGGCAATAAAGTTGGTATCATTATGCCATAGGAACCCTAATGGTTCCAGATCTGAAGTCATACCCGTTTATAACCACAAAATCCTGAATATGGCACTTCTAAGGCTTAGAAAAGGTAGAAATGAACTCTAACTAGAGATCTAACAGATATATGGTCAAGGTTTCATCTTTATACCTAAAATAACCTAGAAATGTGCCAAAACCTATGGATATTCTTGCTTCCTCTTGATCTCTCAAGCTTCCTTCTCCTTCTCAAACTTCAAATACACACAAATGGCACCAAAAAGCTCAAGAACACTCAATAGATAATTAGGGTTTCGAGTTAGGGCTTTTCTAGATTGGGAGGGATGATGGAGGTTGGGTTGGTACAAGATAATGTGTTAAAATAAGGTGAAAACCCTACATATTAGGGTTTCATCCAGACAGTCCTACTTTCTGAGTCGGACTCTCCGACTCGTCAAGTAGGTTACTTAAAACCCACATCTAGGAGTCTAGTCTACTTGATGAGTTGGGCCTCCAACTCGTTGAGTCCTAATGTAAAAACATACAATTAATTAAATTTACATACGTACCAGAAACTGGGTGTTACAACTCTCCCCTACTTACTTCAGACTTCGTCCTCGATGTCGGCTGCTACACCCGGAGAAAGCTCTGGGTAGTTCTCTTTCAAATCGTCCTCCGACTGCCAAATCCATTATCCGCCCTTGCGGTGCTGCCATTGCACCTTCACCAGCTTGACCCATTTGTTCCTCAAATTCTTCGACTTATTGTCGAGGATAGCTACTGGTCGCTCGATGTAGTTTAGGCTGTTATCCACCCGAATATCCTCCAGAGGCACCACTATAGAGTCGTCTACCAGGCATTTCTGCAGTTGGGAGATGTGAAAGGTACCATGAATCGTGCTAAGCTCGACTGGCAGATCCAGCTTGTACGCCACATTTCCCACCTGAGCTGCAATCCTGAAAGGCTTGATGTATCCGTGGCCCAATTTGCCTCACTTCCTGAACCGGACAAGACACTTTCAAGGTGACACCTTCAAGAGGACCATATCCTGGACCTGGAACTCGAGGTATGAACGGCACTTGTCGACATAACTTTTCTTCCGACTCTAAGCAGCCTGAAGCCTGCTCCGGACCTGTTGGATCCTCTCCTTCATCTTGAGTACCACTTCGGTACTCCCTATGACTCTCTATCCACCATTGCAAATCTACGACCTGCACTTCCTCCTATATAAGATCTCGAATAGAGATGACAAAAAAACCCATACCCGATCGGTACCCGAAACCCAAACTTGAATTGACCGGGTAAATCACCAAATTGCTAGTGGATGGGGACGGGTACGGGTATTACCCAAATTCAAAAAATGGGGATGGGGACGGGGATGGTTCTACATATCGGGTACCCATACCCGTTCCCGAAACCGTACCCGATAGGTACCCCTCTCTCTCTCTCTCTCTATATATATATATATATATATATATATATATATATATATATATATGTATATATATATATATATTTGTTTATTTATCTTTACTTTTATATAAAGCATATTACACATTTCTTGAATTTTACGAGGTACAACACTTGCTACATGATATACAATGATGTTATGCTTACCATCCAATTATTATAACGTATCCGTTTCAGACTTCAAAGAATTAAATCATAATTCTAAACGCTAATTTCAATTATCATATTTCTCTCTAACCTCCCATTTTCTTTTAATTAAATACTCAAAAACTCTAATCAAAGAGCCATTGTCACAGTACTCGTACTGCCTAAGTCACCACCCTCATTTGCCCAAGCAAACTGTAAGCTTATCTTGGTGCTCCTCCTTTCTACTGCACCTGCAATGAACCACCATCTATTCTTCAACCTTGTACCATCTATCGCATCTAACTATCGTCTCCTGTCTCCACCAACCCTTTTCCCTAGCATCGCTTAGGATACATAAAACCCACATCTAAGAGTCTAGTCTACTTGATGAGTTGGGCCTCCATCTCACTGAGTCCTAATGTAAAAACACATAATTAACTAAATTTAAATATGTACCGGAAACTGGGCGTTACAACTCTCCCCTACTTACTTCAGACTTCGTCCTCGAAGTCGGCTGATACACCCAGAAAAAGCTCGGGGTAGTTCTCTTTCATCTCGTCCTCCGACTCCGAAATCCATTATCAACCCTTGTGGTGCTGCCATTGCACTATCACCAGCTTGACCCACTTGTTCCTCAAATTCTACAACTTATTGTCGAGGATACCTACTCGTCGCTCGATGTAGTTCAGGCTATTATCCACCTGAATATCCTCCAGAGGCACCACTATAGAGTCGTCTAGCAGGCATTTCTGCAACTGGGAGACGTGAAAGTTACTATGAATCGTGTTAAGCTCGACTGGAAGATCCAACTTGTACGCCTGAATATCCTCAAAACGACTTGTATTCTCAGGTATCTAGTAAGCAAGTGCAAAGGGTTGCAGATGCAAGACTATTTCGCTATAGTTTATAAATTTTCTGTTTATATCTCTTTTGTGTATCTTGCAGGGCCAATACAATATGTAAACAATGCAAGTTTGTTATCTCAATGTATGACGTTTGGATTGCTATGTTTCATTTATACTTAATTATTTTGATACTGCACAATGAAGTCACCCACCTCCAGACGTTTCTGCTGTCTGGTCCGAGGGTGTGACACTCGGAGGAGCAAAAGCAATGGTGGTCATGGCTAGGACGAGATGAAGAAGAGAAAAGGTGTTGTGGCAACGGGCACGGCTGGGGCTTAGCACTGATGAAATGGAAAAGAGGTTGCAACCGGAAGAAACAACAGCGACAACCACGGTGACAACTCTGCCCTTCCGACTTCCAATATAAATAGAGGTTCTTCGTACAGATTTCCGAGAGTTATTAACTAATATAAACCCTAAAATCGGCTACCCTCTTAATGTTCTCAAAGCCCTTTGAAAATCCCATAGACACGGTGTACCAATCTTTGCATATGGTTCGTCCTCGACGATATTAGAGTACGGTTTTGGTGTTCAAGGTTTTTGTCAGACCTACAAGTGTTAAGATTGATGATATATTTCTTAGGTGTGATTTGGAATAAGGGTTCTGTTTTGGGCTCTCTACATCCATAAATAATTAAAGAGATTAACAAAAAGTATCAAGGGTATGTTTTCTTTGTTCTATCTTATATTAGTTGCATTAGATTTCTTGAACATGGATCCTCTCTTGGACTCATCATATATATTTTATTGTATGCTTTTGTTAAGCCTTTGTGACCTCTTTATTTGTTTATTTCTATCCATATAAACCAATAAGGACATTGTTTCTTATGAGTACAATGTCATCACCATATACTACAATTATGAGAACAATGATTCCATTAGCTGTAACATACATTCATGGCTCATCTTTTCTTCTTAACATACCAAACTCTTGAGTTTTCTCAAAAAAATGATTGTATAGATTCTTGTATGAGTCCATTAATGGAAACCTGAAGCTTAAATAGTCTATTAAGATATTTAGATTGTACAAAATATTTAGGTTGTGCCATATACAAAATTTGTGTCAGTTTTTATTTCCATTTGATGTATTTCATAATAGTGAAATGCTATTATGGAAAGTAATTATAACATCCCAATTTTCAAGACCAAAAATTTTGTTTTTAATTATGTTACTTATCAAACAGTTAATTGAAAAATATCATCAATATCATATAAAACCATAAAACCATAATTACATGTCTCAAAATCTTAACATCAATGGTAATACTATCATAGTACAATCTCAAGGATCTCAAGAATGCGCAAATTGTATGTGTGCGATGCGTTGCTACCGTGCCAACTCCTTACCGTTCGACGAACAAGCACCTGAAACCAAAACTATAAACTGTAAGCACAAAGCATAGTAAGTTCGCCCATCATAACAAATTCCATATATAGTACATACTACTAGGCATATCTGGGTGTCGGCCTCCCATTCGATCTATTCCAGCATGATATCTGCCTAGCTTATGTGGGTGCTGGCCTCCCCTTCGGTCTATTCCAACCGGATAACTGCATAGCATATCTGGGTGCTGGCCTCCCCTTCGGTCTATTCCAACTGGATAACTACCAAGCAAATCTTGGTGCTGGCCTCCCTTTCAGTCTATTCTAACCAGATAACTGCCAAGCATATCTGGGTGCTTGCCTCCCCTTCGGTCTATTCAAACCGGATAACAGGGACTATTTCCCCTACCACTACCATATAGAATCATAGCATACAAGAACATAGAACATAACAGATAGAAGCATACTAGACAATTATCATACAGGAAATCATCTAACTACAAGCTATTACTAGTGGGTCGGCATTGTGGCCTTAGACCCACTTCTACTGGAAGGTAACTCACCTCAATGTCGTAAAGTGTTTGAACTGTCCTCCCTTCCATGATCAACTCCTCTTAATTCCAACACGTAACAACCTTCCTTAATTTACCTTTACATACTCTAAACCCCTACAAAGGTTACTCAGGTCAAAGCCAAAGTCAAGGGCAACACCTTGGTCAAAGTCAACTCTAGGTCAAAGTCAACATCTGGTTGAGTCAAATCGCCGAGTCCCTAAATCCTCAAAGCACTAAGACCTGGATCCTACTCCCCGAGTCTTGCAAGCACTCATCGAGTTCTTCATCATACAAACTCGAGACCCTCAACAACTGACTCGATGAGTTCATCCTTGAACTCGTCGAGTCCTTCTTAATGCAAGAAGAGACATTTAACCTTAGACTCGTTGAGTTCCATGTGAACTCATCGAGTACGCCTTCATGCAGTTAAAACTTGCCTTGAACTCGCCGAGTTCCTTTCTTAAACTCGCTGAGTTCCATGATTTCTAGGTCCAGTTTCACATCTACTTGTTGAGTCCTCTTCTAGACTCAACCAGTTTAATCAAATCAGAAAAGGGTTGGGGAACCATACCCTGAGTCGCCGAGTTCACCCAATTTGATGTCCATAAAATTGATTTCAGTCCAGTTTAACACATCTAAAACATAGATCTAGCCTCCTAGGGTCCATAATACACGTAAACTTACAAACTTTACGTTCATGCATGGGATATTTGGCTCAAATGGCCCTAAAATGGACTCTACAAGATGCATGGGGATCTTATGGCAATAAAGTTGGTATCATTATGCCATAGGAACCCTAATGGTTCCGGATCTGAAGTCATACCCGTTTATAACCACAAAATCCTGAATATGGCACTTCTAAGGCTTAGAAAAGGTAGAAATGAACTCTAACTAGAGATCTAACAGATATATGGTCAAGGTTTCATCTTTATACCTAAAATAACCTAGAAATGTGCCAAAACCTATGGATATTCTTGCTTCCTCTTGATCTCTCAAGCTTCCTTCTCCTTCTCAAACTTCAAATACACACAAATGGCACCAAAAAGCTCAAGAACACTCAATAGATAATTAGGGTTTCGAGTTAGGGCTTTTCTAGATTGGGAGGGATGATGGAGGTTGGGTTGGTACAAGATAATGTGTTAAAATAAGGTGAAAACCCTACATATTAGGGTTTCATCCAGACAGTCCTACTTTCTGAGTCGGACTCTCCGACTCGTCAAGTAGGTTACTTAAAACCCACATCTAGGAGTCTAGTCTACTCGATGAGTTGGGCCTCCAACTCGTTGAGTCCTAATGTAAAAACATACAATTAATTAAATTTACATACGTACCGGAAACTGGGCGTTACAACTCTCCCCTACTTACTTCAGACTTCGTCCTCGATGTCGGCTGCTACACCCGGAGAAAGCTCTGGGTAGTTCTCTTTCAAATCGTCCTCCGACTGCCAAATCCATTATCCGCCCTTGCGGTGCTGCCATTGCACCTTCACCAGCTTGACCCATTTGTTCCTCAAATTCTTCGACTTATTGTCGAGGATAGCTACTGGTCACTCGATGTAGTTTAGGCTGTTATCCACCCGAATATCCTCCAGAGGCACCACTATAGAGTCGTCTACCAGGCATTTCTGCAGCTGGGAGATGTGAAAGGTACTATGAATCGTGCTAAGCTCGACTGGCAGATCCAGATTGTACGCCACATTTCCCACCTGAGCTGCAATCCTGAAAGGCTTGATGTATCCGTGGCCCAATTTGCCTCACTTCCTGAACCGGACAAGACACTTTCAAGGTGACACCTTCAAGAGGACCATATCCTGGACCTGGAACTCGAGGTATGAACGGCACTTGTCGACATAACTTTTCTTCCGACTCTAAGCAGCCTGAAGCCTGCTCCGGACCTGTTGGATCCTCTCCTTCATCTTGAGTACCACTTCGGTACTCCCTATGACTCTCTATCCACCATTGCAAATCTACGACCTGCACTTCCTCCTATATAAGATCTCGAATAGAGATTACAAAAAAACCCATACCCGATCGGTACCCGAAACCCGAACTTGAATTGACCGGGTAAATCACCAAATAGCTAGTGGATGGGGACGGGTACGGGTATTACCCAAATTCAAAAAATGGGGATGGGGACGGGGATGGTTCTACATATCGGGTACCCATACCCGTTCCCGAAACCGTACCCGATAGGTACCCCTCTCTCTCTCTCTATATATATATATGTATATATATATAGATATATATATATATATATATATATATATATATATATTTGTTTATTTATCTTTACTATTATATAAAGCATATTACACATTTCTTGAATTTTAGGAGGTACAACACTTGCTACATGATATACAATGATGTTATGCTTACCATCCAATTATTATAACGTATCCATTTCAGACTTCAAAGAATTAAATCATAATTCTAAACGCTAATTTCAATTATCATATTTCTCTCTAACCTCCCATTTTCTTTCAATAAAATACTCAAAAACTCTAATCAAAGAGCCATTGTCACTGTACTCGTACTGCCTAAGTCACCACCCTCATTCGCCCAAGCAAACTGTAAGCTTATCTTGGTGCTCCTCCTTTCTACCGCACCTGCAATGAACCACCATCTATTCTTCAACCTTGTACCATCTATCGCATCTAACTATCGTCTCCTGTCTCCACCAACCCTTTTCCCTAGCATCGCTTAGGATACATAAAACCCACATCTAAGAGTCTAGTCTACTTGATGAGTTGGGCCTCCATCTCACTGAGTCCTAATGTAAAAACACATAATTAACTAAATTTAAATATGTACCAGAAACTGGGCGTTACAACTCTCCCCTACTTACTTCAGACTTCGTCCTCGAAGTCGGCTGATACACCTGGAAAAAGCTCGGGGTAGTTCTCTTTCATCTCGTCCTCCGACTCTGAAATCCATTATCAGCCCTTGCAGTGCTGCCATTGCACCATCACCAGCTTGACCCACTTGTTCCTCAAATTCTACAACTTATTGTCGAGGATACCTACTCGTCGCTCGATGTAGTTCAGGCTATTATCCACCTGAATATCCTCCAGAGGCACCACTATAGAGTCGTCTAGCAGGCATTTCTGCAACTGGGAGACGTGAAAGTTACTATGAATCGTGTTAAGCTCGACTGGAAGATCCAACTTGTACGCCACATTTCCCACCTGAGCTGCAACCCTGAAAGGATCGATGTATCTGTGGCCCAATTTTCCCCACTTCCTGAACCGGACTACACACTTCCAAGGTGACACCTTTAGGAGGACCATATCCTGGACCTGGAACTCGAGGTCTGAACAGCACTTGTCGGCATAACTTTTCTTCCGACTCTAAATAGTTTGAAGCCTGCTTTGGACCTGTTAGATCCTCTCCTTCATCTTGCGTACCACTTCGGTACTCTCTATAACTCTCTATCCAACCTCACCCTTGCAAATCTATGACCTGCACTTCCTCCTGTACAACATCTCGAATACAAATAGCAAAACAACCCATACCCGATGGGTACCCGAAACCCGAACCTAAATTGATCGGGTAAATCACCAAATTGATAGTGGATGGGGTTGGGTATGAGTATTACTCGAATGCGAAAAATGGGGATGGGGATGGGGATGGTTCTACATATCGGGTACCCATATCTGTACCCGAAACCGTACCCTATATATATATATATATATATATATATATATATATATCTTTATCTTTACTATTATATAAAGCATATTACACATTTTTTGAATTTTAAGAGGTACAATGATGTTATGTTTACCATCCAATCATTATGACGTATCTGTGTGACTTCAAACAATTAAATCAGAATTCTAAACGCTAATTTCAATTATCATATTTCTCTATAACCTCAAATTCTCTGTCAATCAAATACTCAAAAACCCTAATCAAAGAGCCAAGGTCATTGTACTCGTACTTCCTAAGTCACCACCCTCATACGCCCAAGCAAACTGTAAACTTATGTTGGTGCTCGTCCTTTCTACCGCACCTTCAATGAACCCCCATCTATTCTTCAACCTTGTACCGTCTATCGCATCTGACTATCGTCTCCTATCTCCACCAACTTTTTTCCCTCGCATCGCTTTTATTGCAAGGCAGTCTCACCACAATCCATATCCGCATCTCTTTCTCTACACTAACACATTCTCGAACGCTGCCACCACTCATCTTCACCGACACCTCAATTGTTGCTGCTACCATCTCCATCAGCAACATATGGCTAAGTGTCATGCCCCCTGTTACGCTCTTCACTAAACAGACAATACATTCCTTAAACTGATTTTTCCCTAAAACTTAAGGTTGGGTGTAAATAAATGTGATGTTTTCTTTGAAACTATTTTTCAATTATATATGTAATGTGTTTTTCTAACTTGGGGTTTTGATTTGAAAGAGGTATTAGACAATGAAAACGTGATCAAAAGAGGCTTACTCTTTTAGACTGATTATACTTAACATAAAACGTGAACAGTGGAGCCTTATGTTGGAGAAGACTCGGCTGTAGATTTCCATGGCAATTTTTCGAGAGCAACCCCACGTTTTTTTGTTTGATTAAAGTTATAATTTTTAAACATTTTGCTCACTGTAGATTCTGATTTCACAAGTTCAGTTGTGTTTTTTATGATTTCACGGGTTCACATCACAGGTTCTTCAAAATTTGATTGTCATTTGTAAGAAAAATTCATTTTTTTTCATTTTTCATTTTTTAAGAAAAATGTTACTATCATTTGAGGTGGATATAGGTGATACACACAACTGTTTTTTTGGATGTGTTATGAACATCCTTAGTCTGGAGACGTAAGAAAATAGTTTTTATTTTTATGTGTGGTATTTGAATGCTAGACATATATACTCAAATGTTACCGCTTTTGTACCGGTTATTTTTTCATTAATTTTAATTAATAATCAGTGTTGTATACTCAATGTTAATGGATTGAGTTTTTTTTTCTTTTGCCTTTTCATTTCTAATTTTTTTATTTACTCTACAGGCCAGTATACAAGCCACCAGATTGAGATGAATATATATATATATATATATATATATATATATATATATATATATATATATATATATATATATATATATATATAGGGTAAAGTGAATATACCTAACAACCTTATATAAGCTTAGGTACCTAACCACATTATACTATATTGTTTTGCATTATATTTTCATTCTAATTGTCTAAGGTTCTTAAACTTCAATCTTTAACTTGATTTACATACAAGATTTTCATATATTCACCATTATATTCTTCCAAAGATTTTGAAAGCAAACAAGTTATGAGGTTGAATTTTAAGAACTTTAGGTCATTCCAATGCAAATATGATACAAAATTATGTAGTATGATATGGTTAGGTACCTCAGCTTATATAAAGTTGTTAGGTATATTCACATTACCCATATATATATATATATATATATATATATATATATATATATATATATATATATATATATATATATATATATATATATATATATATATATATATATATACTTGCTTTTCTTAGATACAAATTCATCCAATTAGAAAAACAAATTACATATTGCTTTTCTTGATTTACTATTCCGGTCATGGATACAAGATGGGTTATTGCAGCTCGTAGGAGCAACCAACTAATATTTTCTATTTTTGTGAAAAATATGCATGAATATTCTTATAGCACAGTTTTTGTGATAACAGGTTAGGAGCAACCGATAACAAAAGAACTACACCTAACGTCATTCAATATCAAGAGGTATGAATTTTCTTAATGATTATTGGATCTTCAGTTTCTATAACTTAAAAGGACAACACGAAGTAATATTTTCTATTTCTTACAATGAAAGGATAAAACAACTTTATGCTTTTATGTATTTTCCACTTTTTCAAATCCAATAATTTAATAAAAAAAATTGATGTGAAAAAAAAGCATAATGTTGTATTCATGGAAAGATAGTTAAGTTTCTAGACCGGTAATGGATAATATATTGTGCTTTTTCTGTATTTTCCTCTTTTTATAACCGAATAACCATAAAATTTGTTTATTAAATGGTTAAAAAAGTGTAACATTTTTATATAATATAGCCTCTTACATTTATTTCTATCATTTTTTTTTTCTTATTTAAGGATTGTATTTTGAAAGTACAATGTTATAACTATATGTGTGTATGGCGGTGTGTTGGTGTGGATATGTGCGCATGCTACAATAAATAGACCACCATATATTACCTACTTTACTGAGTTATAATCTTGTATGTTGCATAATAGGTCTTACAATTTTGTAATTTGAGATCCATGAAATAGTGGTACCATTTCAAGAGAGTTAATGGGAGTAATAACTCAGTTATAACATTGTAACAAGAGCAATTTCAGATTTGTCATGTTAAAACAGGAGGCAGCATCATGAGGGGCAAATATGTTAAAGTTGAGACCATATTTGAAGCAAAACAACAAGTATTAGATGTATTTTTTTTTTCAATTTTTTGGTCCCTTCTTTTTCACATTTTAGCTATGATTATTGTTCACATTATTTTTATTTATTTTTTTGTGAATTCTTTATCTTTTCTTTTAGCTATGTTCTTATTTGTAAGATTATTAGTTGGATTATTTATTTATTTATTTTTGCTATGACACAGGTAGATGTCAACTATAATGTTAGTGAATATGGTATCAATCTGAATTTTGTCATCATACTTTCCATGTGAGCTTGCGTCTTATCAGTAAAATAGAAATGATTTTAAACGTTTTTTTTTTTGTTTTTTTTACGATTATCACTATTGTTATATAACAAAGTTGTTGAATAGTTTAATCTCTAAATGCATTTATTAAAGAATAAATAAGAGAAAGATCTGAGATTAATGACTAATAAGGAATCTAAATGTTTATCATATTTAAACTAACAATGGAAGTTAAGAAGAAATGGTGTACGTGTTGATGAAATATTATTCAAGTGCAATAACTATTACATGTTTATAAACTTTCTAGGTTTGTATTACTTATTCAGAATGGTCTGTTATGCTATGCTACGATTTTGACTTTTATGATCAGGGTAGTTGATTTTCATTTCAAATTTTGAATATCATTCTTAACTTTTAGAGGTGATAGTTGCATTAAAATATAGAGTCAAAAAAATTGTATGTTTGAATTGATATAAAAATAGGCCGTATTTTCATGTGAAAATTGATAAGTAAAAAAAATGAGGCTATATATATATTTATTATTTTAGTTCTTAAAAGTCAAAACTAATAGATATCTTGAATTGTTATAAAAAACATTAGGTTTCGACTAATTTTTTTTACTCTAATGTTGGTTGATGTCTTATAAAAAAATGGATACTTGTATAGAATGGTGCGGAAGATTACAACTATACGAGATGACTTTGAAAAGGGTATTGTTTGGGTAATGCAGAAAACAAATAGAAGGGCTTTAGTGACATCGGTTATAGGAGATTTGGGGTTGTTAATATTTTTTATGGAAGTTTTTATTTTGTGACTTGATTTGGGGTATATGGGTAAATTGTATTTTGCGACTTTATTATAAAACAATCATAAGTTTAATAATAAAAAATCTTATCCAAAATGAACTTTTCGGTTAAGCTCTTTGGACATAAAACCTTTCAATTCTCATCATTAAAACAAAATTCAGTTAGTTCTTATTAGGGCTAATTGTAACATTATTTCGGATGGATATTATTGACCTTCGTTGTTATTTTAAATCAAAATACTTTATCTCAAATAACTTAATAACTACATGTCATATATCCTAATAAACACTTATATGTATCTATTTATGGTACAAGATAATTTATAATAATAAATTAACAAATAACAATCATTATTTGGAAGGGTAAATGATAATTAAAAATAAAAATGGTTAAATTGAGTGTTCCCTGCATTGTATTCATAATAAACATCCCATGACATCTTCGAAAATGAGACTTCTACCACTTGAAATGAAAGTATGTTATTTTTCATTGTAGAATAACAATTTGTATATTTATTTGTGTCAAACATATGAAAATACATACAAAAAAGACACCAATATATTAAAACACATATCCTACATACATAATATTTTCCATCATCTTTTCATCTTCAATCAATAACCTTAATAAACACTAAAAAAATGCAAACCAACCGATAACAATGTGTATGTCACATAATCTTTTGGAATGTGACATGTTTTCCAAAAGAAAGTGGTACCATACAAAATATGACTAGAAAATATTTATTTTTGGCTCAATGCATCATACAGAAGAAAACATCCATCCAACAAACACAAAATAAGTTATAGATGAAAACACAAAATTCTTATTCAATTTCTCCATCTTCGAATGGCTGATGAATTGTAAGATCTTCAAAAAAAAATTTGAAATGAAGTATTCATCTCCGTTGCTTTGCGGGTATACAACTAGTATATATATATATATATATATATATATATATATATATATATATATATATATATATATATATATATATATATATATATATATATATATATATATATATATTATAATGCGTCGCCGACTCATTTATGCCAAGTGTGAAAATTTTATACTTAATTCAAAGTGTGAAATGAAAATTCATTTATATCAAAGTGTAAATTCAATAAACATTCTGTCAAGTGGAAGTTCATTTATGTTATATTTTTAGTCAATTCAAAAATCTTATAATGCGTCGCCGACTCACTCACTGCGAAACTAAGTTAAATAGTCAATAGGTTATTTTTATTCCTTAATCAAACTTGTATTTCGCTATGTTAAATCATAATTCATAGATTCATAGTCATCATCTCTTCAAGTTTTCGTTGATAAGCCCACATCGAAGTCGACTTAAACCAAACACAATTGAAGCTCTAATATACACACAAAATTGCTAAAGTGCAGGCGAATACCCAACTCGTCATGAAATTTCTTCCAAAATCTGGAAATAAACCGCACATCTCTATTAGAAATCACAGACACTGACACACCATGTCGGGCTACAACCTCTCAAATATAGATGTCAGCCAGCTTCTTAGGCCGTGAACTCATAATATATAGATGAGTTTTTGCCACTTTTCCTTCACTTGTTCTTCTCTTGGCCGTAATCACTCCATTCTCTCTCAAGTATCATAGTTCAAGAACACTATCTTTCACTCTTAAACACCCCATTTCCTTTGCTACTCTATAGAAGCTTACTAGGAACTTCAAACACCTACCAAAACACCAAGATCTTCAAGAGTTCTACATCTTTTGGGCTGTGTTCATCAAGTGGGACGTGAACCCTTCATGTGTTCATCAAGTGGGCCGTGAACCCTTCATGTGTTAATCAATTTGGGATGTGAAATCCATTGGGCCGTGAACCATTCAAGCCCAACCGTGAACCGTCCTTCCTTTGGGCCGTGAACACCTATCAGACTCCTATCTTGCTTCTAGCACTCGTTTGGTGAGTTATTCTTGCATCCTAGGTTGTTTCCCAATAAACTTTGTAGTTAGATTCACTAATATCATGCCTATATGTATCAATATATGTCATTTAGGACTCGTTTGTGTCTCGGGACTTCATTCGTGGAACTTATCATCCTTATTCGAATATTCAGTGAATCATCGACATAAGGTGAGTTCATACACCTATAATCAATCTTTTAAATGTTTTTAAATGCTTTTAAGGGGAGAATACAAGTTGAACACAATAGTATTATATTAATATTTTACCTGTGATAGCCATCACATTAAAGAAATTCTTATGCTTTTATAAGTTAGTAAATCAATTCCAAAAAACTCTTTTACAAGATGTTAGATTGTTGTTTATAAAACTTTGTTTTTGAAAGTACATGCTTAACTCAGTAGATGATTGAGTCTTTTCTACAAGTCAGTAACAGTTCAAAAAATCATACTAGTAAACTATAATATGTATAGTTTAGAGGATTACTACTTACTATTTCTAATGAAACTTATATGAATCAGTTCTTACATAAGTCAGTTCATACATGAGTCGGTTCATACATACTATAACAAGAACAGAAAGGAACCTACAATAACAAGAACAAGATAACAATAATGTGATACCACTACTTCACAGGATAGCAATATACTTGTTATGTCGCGTTTTTTAACCAGAGTCTCATAGAGGGAGAGTGGACGTTGTGTGTATAGATCTATACGGTACTGAAAATTCCACATTCCGAATGTTCGCTACAATTTGGCCAGCAGGCCAGGGGGTGACAAATGTCACATCAGTTTCGATGCGAGCAGGTCGTGGTGTTAAATACTAGCCAATCAGCATGGTTATAACCACATCACACTTTTACCTTAATTAAGAAATTGGTTTTAAGGTAGTTAGTGCTTCAGTAGTTACTTTATACAACATTATTGTACACTTTTATTTTCTCATTATAATCATATAGTGATTTCTCACATCGAGTAATGTAATTTACTTCCTAGTAACATTAACATTCAGTAGAAGGGGGCCTATCGTGTTATACTTTATGATTCCTTGGTTGATACATTTGGGATGTATATTTGTAGGATCCGACAGGTAGTAGGATGTCTGCTTTCTGCTTCATTTCTTGTTCCTTGTTTGGTTGTGGGCTTAGAGCAGATTCACACAGTCTACTATCTATTCGATCTTAGCTATATATATATATATATATATATATATATATATATATATATATATATATATATATATATATATATATATATATCGTGTATACACCAAGTAATCATAGGGTGTATCAATTATGGGTCAAGTCATAGCTTACAAATTTAGTGCACGACTTCCTGGTACAAAAAATACTTTTCGGATAGATCATTAAGTAAGTGAAACTACAAACTTATCTATAAGATGTTTTATTTTCATTATTAAACCAGTATAACTTAAAAGACCATTAGTGGTTAATTCTATAATACCTTAGTTTATACATCAGGGTTTTATATAATTAATATCTGATAGGCAGTTGGATGTGTGTTTTCCACCTTACTTCCTCTTCCTTGTTTGGTTTTGGGCTTAGGCCAGATTCATACATTTAACTATCCGTTCGATATGAAATTATATATAACTAGTATAAACTAAGTGATTATAGAAGGAACTATTGTGGTTACCATTTTACTAAAGGAAAAACATGATTTTCTTAAGGAATGTTTTCTCCAAATATAAAAGAACTATTACAGTTAACTCCGTAAGTACCAAATGAATACCCAGGGTTATATACAATGAAGATCTAACAAACAAATGGATGTGTAACTTTCAGTTTATTTCATGTTGCTTGTTTGGTTGTGGGCTTAGGGCAGATTCACTCAAACGATTGTCTGTTTACTCTAATTTTTATATAACTTGTATCCATTTAGTGCTCATAGAAGGAATTGTAGAGTCATTCTTACTCTTCTTTCATCACATCAGAAAATATAGGATTTTCTGGAGGAACCGACGAACTTTTCAAAAGAACTTATGGTTTACTTTCATAACTAAAATACTTATGAACTCACCAACTTAAATGTTGATCTTATCTTTCAAAATAACTTGTATTCTCAGGAAACTAGTAGACAGGTACGTGCACTGGCATTCAGAAGATGGAGTATAGTAGGTTCATGTCTTATTTTGTTATTTAGTTTTGGAGTCATATATTGGAAACACTTTAATATTAATGTAATGGTTGTTTGTTACTTTTATTACTATGATGCAAGTGTTGTGATACTACATATGACGTCCTCCACCCCCGAACATTTCTGCTATTCCAGTTTGGGGGTGTGACAGATTGGTATCAGAGCATTGTTTATAGTGAACTAAGTATATCAACCTATAAAAGATATACAACTATAAATGCAATGAGGCCGAAGTGCTCTAACTAAAAGTATATTTTAAAAATATAACAATATTTTATTAAAGTATACACATCTACATAAATAATTAAATACTACAACAAGTATCATAGGAAGAACAAAACATAAGTATTTAAAGGTTGGACACTACGGTCAAACCTGAACAGTTATGTAATCATATCTGGGATCAATATAGCCTGATCAACTATATTTATTTGAGATATGACCAACATGTGTTTAGGAGTGATGTGGTGTTACAACGTACTTAAAACCTACCTAACTCTTTGTTAGAAAAGAGGGATGAATAGATTGCTTGGATTCTCTGAAAGTCGTGATTCACTATCAAATTGAAGTATTTCGATGGTACAGATCGAACACTCAATTGGATGAAATTCAAAGAATGAAATTTGAGAATGTATATGAAAATGTTCTTCAACATGTACCAGAATATTGACCAAAAAACGGAAATATCAATCCTGTCTGAAAACTATCAACAGACAGCTCGATCCCAGCTAGGGGCTCTGCCCCTTGGACCCCGCTAGGGGCTGCCGCCTCCCAGGGGCGCTGCCCCCGGACCCCCGTTCGTTTAGGGGCTTCGCCCCTAAATAGCAATGTACTTTAAATCTTAAAAAACTTGAACAAGTGTGCACTCCTACACCATCCTAACTTGTTCAATATTTAACAAGATCACTTTTGGTCCACAAATTTAATCCTATTACACTAAAATAATATTTGATGATATAAAATCACCAACAAACCTCCCCCATTTAAGTGTAATCCTGATTAAACTTAAAAACAAAACATTAACAATAACAAACTGATGCATAAATGAAATGTCGTGACGATTGAATTTCATATTAGTATATTACTCAATCCAAATATTCGAATATCAGGGTGTCTCTAAGGATTGAACCCTTTCTATTCAAAGTGAATACATGAAGATAATACACACACCAGTTTACATTCTCACAATTTCTAACTTGACACTATATTTAACTAGCTTGTGTCCCATCCTTCAATAAGCATATCAAAGCCAAGTCCCAACTTTTTGAAGCAGCTAAACTTCATGCTTATATAGGTAAATTTTTAACCTCCTTAACTTGCAGTACTGAACACATACCTTGGGATGATCATAAAAATGTGTTCCAATCTTCAAGTATTAAGCTTTCCACATTGAATTCAACATCTAATATTGCATTAGATGGGAATTGGCTATCTTAATATAAAAGATTTTAAGTGGACTTTAAACCCATCCCTATAGCCGCCTTGTGCACAAGATCTCTTGCTAACCCTTTGGTTAGATGATTGGCTAAATTCAACTGAGTTCTTACAAACTCCACAGATATTACACCAGTCATGATGAGCTCACGAATCATACTATGTCTAACACCTAAATGTCTAGACTTTCCATTGTATACTTGACTATAAGCCTTAGCCAAGGTTGCGGCACTATCACATTTGATAGAAATGGTAGATATCGGTTTGGGCCATAATGGAATTTCATAAATCAAATTCCTTAACCACTCAGCTTCTTTACCAGCAGCAGACAATGCAACAAACTCAGACTCAATGGTTGAGTTAGTAATACAAGTTTGTTTCTTAGATGCCCAAGAAATGGCACCTCCTCCAAGAAGAAACACCCAACCACTTGTAGAGGAGTGATCCTCTAAGTTGTTAATCCAGCTGTTATCTGAATAACCTTCCAAAACAGAAGGATATCCACTATAAGTTAAACCATAATTAATGGTCCCTTTCAAGTACTTGAATACTCTACTCACAGCTTGCCAATGATGTGAACTAGGATTACTAGTATATCTACTAAGCCTTCCCACAACATATGCTATATCAGGCCTAGTACTAATCATGGCATACATTAAACAACCAATAGCCCTAGAATATTCAAGTTGAGACACTGGAGATCCTTTATTTGGCAAAAGCTTGAGACTAGGATCTATAGGAGTGCTAACAGGAGAACAATTCTCAAAGTTAAACTTTTTCAATATCTTCTCAATATAATGAGATTGAGAAATTGAAATCCCATTGTTTCCTTGTTTAATTCTTATACCAAGAATTACCCCAGCCTCCCCTAGGTCTTTCATTTCAAAACTGGATGATAAGAATTTCTTGGTTTTATTAACTTCTTTTAAATCAGTACCAAAAATTAACATATCATCCACATATAAACAAATCATGACTCCTTTTCCAGAAGTATCAAATTTGCTATATACATACTTGTCAGCTTGGTTTAATGCAAAACCATTAGATAAGACAACATCATCAAACTTTTGATGCCATTGTTTTGGTGCTTGTTTCAAACCATATAATGATTTCTTTAACTTGCACACTTTGTGTTCATTTCCAGGCATCACAAACCCTTCAGGTTGTTTCATGTATATTTCCTCATCCAAGTCACCATTCAAGAATGCAGTTTTCACATCCATTTGGTGAATCACAAGATTATGTATAGCTGCAAGAGCTAATAATAATCTAATAGTAGAAATTCTAGCAACAGGAGCATAAGTATCAAAGAAATCAATACCTTCCTTTTGTCTAAAGCCTTGGATAACCAATCTGGCTTTATACTTATCAATTGTGCCATCCACCTTCATTTTTCTTTTGAGGATCCATTTACATCCTAATGCCTTGCAACCAGGAGGTAAATCAGCCAATACCCAAGTATTGTTATGCATAATAGAATCAATCTCATCATGAATTGCCTCTTTCCAGAAATGAACATCCCTAGAAGCCATAGCTTCATTGAAAGTCTTTGGATCCTCTTCAATATTAAAACAATATTGATGTTGAGAAATAGTTTCATTCCTTGTTCCTTCAACTAAATATAGTTGAAAATCAGATCCAAAAGACTTAGCTTTTCTAGCTCTGGTGCTTTTCCTAGGTTCAGGTACAGAAGTTGCACCACCAGAAACATCTTCAGCTTGAGTAATACTCTTGTTGGAAGATTGATGAATCATGTCCCTTGGTCTAGGTATAGATGTAAATCTTTATTCATCAAAGATAGCATCTCTTGACTCTATCACTGTGTTTATAGACACGGAGTCATTAGATTCTAAGACATAGAATCTATATGCTTTGGAATGCTCAGCATATCCAATAATGATACAATCTATACCTCTCTCACCCAATGTTTTCCTTTTGGGTTCAGTGAGCCTTACAACTGCTCTACAACCCCAAATTTTGAGATAACTCAAATTTGGTACCTTTTTACACCAAAGTTCGTAAGGAGTATTCTTACTCCTTTTATTTGGAGTTCTATTCAAGATGTAACATGCAGTTAACATTGTCTCACCCCAAAACCCTTCACTTAAACCAGAATATGACAACATGGAATTAACCATTTCTTTCAAAGTCCTATTCTTCCTTTCAGCTACACCATTTTGTTGTGGTGTATATGGAGCTTTGGTTTGATGTATTATTCCAGTTGATTCAAAATAAACTGGATCATAATACTCACCACCTCTATCAGTACGCAATACTTTTATTAATTCATTTTTATGAAGCTCAACTTGTTGTTTATAAAATTTAAATTTATCAAGTGCTTCATCCTTAGAATGTAGCAAATAGATATAACAATATCTAGATGCATCATCAATGAAAGTAACAACATACTTCTTGTTTCCAAGGGAAGGTGTTGCATGGAAATCACATAAATCACTATGTATAATATCCAACACCTTGCTTTCCCTAACAACATCTTTGAAAGGTTGTCTAGTGATTTTAGTTAGCATGCATGTTTTACATTTTTCATTATTTTGCATATCAAAAGCAGGAATCAAACTCATTTTAGACATGTCTTTTAATCTCTTGTAATTAATGTGTCGTAGTCTAGCATGCCATAAATTAGATTTATGAAAATTATTGCTAGTACTACTAGAAGCCATGAAAATATAATTATCACTAGAAGGATAATTAATATTAAGCCTAATCATTCCATTACATATATATCCAAATCCCATAAAAGAACCATGTATTGACAAGATATACTTGTCACTTTCTAACACTTGTTTGTAACCAGAATTATTTAATACAATTTCAGACACGAGATTCTTACGAATTCCTGGAACATAAACATTGTTCAAACACAAACATTTCCCAGAAGTAAAAGTAAGTAAAACAGATCCTATGCCCTTGATTGGTTCAGTTGCAACATTTCCCATCTTAACAATAGATCCATCTTCAATTGGTTGAAAGTCCTTGAACCAATATAGATCTTTGCAAACATGACTTGTTGCTCCTGAATCAACCCACCATGCAACTTTATCATCCTGCACATAAAATGCTTCAGAAATCACATAAATATAATTCTGAATATATTTAGAATTCTGCAATGAAACAGATATCTAACCTTGTTGCTTTTCTGGATCCTTGGATCCACTGGGTCCAGCACCATCCTTATTCACTTTGCGAAGACGACAATCTTTCTTGAAATGACCCGGTTTGTTACAATTCCAACAAACCAACTTAGCCTTCTTGTTGGAAAACTTGTCATCCTTTCCTTTAAACTTCCTTTTTCCATTAGACTTCTTGGGATTCTTTGAACTTTCTCCTTCCACCATGTTCACAGAAGAGGAACCAACTTGGTTCTTGCCTTTAGGATTGTTATCAAGTTCTTGATTCCTTAGGGACTCTTCAATCCGTAAATGACTTCCAAGTTGAGTCAAAGTTAATTCCTCTTTGTTACGTTTTAGATTATGTTTAAAATCTTTCCAGGAAGGGGGCAGTTTGTCAATTATCACAGCCACAACAATGGCTTCATTCATTTTCAGATTGTGTTGAACAAACTGTCCTAGGATCCTTAACATTTCATGGAATTGTTCCATAACAGGCCTGGAGTCAATCATCTTGTAACCCATAAAACTACTGACAAGAAACTTCTTGCTAGAAGCATCTTCAGCCATGTATTTGGATTCAAGAGAATCCCAAAGTTCTTTTGCAGATTCGAAATTTTGATAGATATCAAAAAGAGAGTCAGACATACCATTGAGAATATGACCACGACATATGTAATCATCATTTTCCCACTTTGATCTCCTTCTTGTTGCCTCCAAAGGTTCATCTTCAACAGATTCTGGTAAGACTGGCATGGGTGTACTAAGAACATACACCACTTTCAGAGTGGTAAAGAGAAAGTGCATTTTCTTCTGCCATCTACGAAAATCTTGCCCTTCAAACTTGTTCAATTTGTTAAACTTGCTTGTCATATCCTTCACAGAATCACCACTTGCCATGATTACATAAGACTTCAATTTTTGTTAGAAAAAAGGGATGAATAGATTGCTTGGATTCTCTGAAAGTCGTGATTCACTATCATATTGAAGTATTTCGATGGTACAGATCGAACACTAAATTGGATGAAATTCAGAGAATCAAATTTGAGAATGTATATGAAAATGTTCTTCAACATGTACCAGAATATTAACCAAAAAACGAAAATATCAATCCTGTCTGAAAACTGTCAACAAACAGCTCGATCCCAGCCAGGGGCTCTGCCCCTTGGACCCCGCCAGGGACTACCGCCCCTGGGACTCCGCTCCCAGGGGCGCTGCCCCCGGACCCCTGATCGTTTAGGGGCTTCGCCCCTAAATAGAAATGTACTTTAAATCTTAAAAAACTTAAACAAGTGTGCACTCCTACACCATCCTAACTTGTTGAATATTTAACAAGATCACTTTTGGTCAACAAATTTAATCCTATCACACTTAAATAATATTTGATGATATAAAATCACCAACACTCTTTACACAAAGGATTTCTAGACCAGAACATGTCACACCCCCGAACCATCAGAAAATGGTGGAAACGTCCGTAGGTGGGTGACGTCATGCGTAGTATCACAACATTCGTATCATAGCAATCGAAGTAAACACAAACATTACATTACAATATGAATATTTACATTGGTTTGAAAACATAATTTATACATAACAGCATATAACAAAAGTAAAAGACAAGTCTTCAAAATGCTCTGTCTTTTCCTCGAAGCTGATGAGGGTACCTTTCTATCGTTTCCCTAAGAATACAAGCGGTTTTGAAAACATATCAGCATATAGCTGGTGAGTTCTTAAGCATGTTTGTGTATTGAAAACTAGTTACTAAGTTTATATAAATGATTTATTTTCATTGTAATAAAGTATCGTTCGTATCGGAACCTGCAATCACCGGCAAGTAAGTATGTTCTGTTTCGAAAACCTTGGCTACCACCAGTATGTAAAGCATGTTCTGTTTGAAAACCCTTGCAATCACCAACAAGTAAGTATGTTCTGTTTCGAAAACCCTGGCTACCACCAGTATGTAAAGTAGTTTTATTACTTAAAATAAAACCAAAGGTTGTACCCTTAGAGTTCCCTCCAGTACAGTAAGTAGGTTGTCTTATTAATTAAATTAAAACTATTGAAGAATGAAAATCCCGTAAACAAAGGTTAGTTGATACTATTGTGAGTTCGTATAACTGTGCTAATATGACCGGTGACCTCCTCGATGTTTCTTCAAGCATCGTACGTTTACAAAATTGCTCACCCCAGGCATACCTTCCTAACTGTAGCTAACAGTTCAAGTGTGGGATTGTTAGTCCCGAATAGATCTATTCACAAATTTCACGCTCTCCCTCCATGAGACTCTGGTTATACTAAAGGTGAGGATTTACTGGTAACCCGAAGGGTATTTTGAACAGAGGTCTCACAATCCTGTATTAACTAGTTTATGTGTTGTTTTGTTGTTCTCGTCTTTCGAAATCATTTGTATACGGTGTAGAGTATAAATAATTATACGCAAAATAATTATTTAGTAAGTAACTCCTATTATCTGTATGTAATAGTGGATAAACTAGATCTACCATAGTTTATGTGTTTGACTTGGTATGTAGTTTGAATCTATAAAACCGTTAATGAATTCCCAAACTATACCTATTATAGGTTGACTGATGAGTTGCGTTCAAGTATTATTCTGTAAACCATGTAATTGTGTTTAGAAAACGTTGCTTATGCTCCGCATATTACAAAAGGCAAAATGTAACATAATGTTTGGCGTAAAACCATTGAAATTTCATCAGTTTTTATTGTGTGAAAAACCTTTATGTTTACTTAGTATTCCCCCTTGGTAACGTTTTAAAACTATAAAAGCGTAGGGGTAAGAACTCACGGTGTATTGTAGGATTCATATGTATGATCGGTATGGGTGTTGCGTGTCAATTGATGTTTCGTACGCAAGTGGATTGAATAAGGGAGGTGTACGGCCACCTTAGGGTGTGTACGACCATAAGAGTGTGTGTGCGCCCGTAAAAGGGGTGTGCGGTCGTACAGAGAGGTGTGCGGCCGTACATAGGGGTGTGCGGCCGAACAATCTTCTTCTATGCCCAAAACATCGATTTTGAGGTGTAATAAGTTTAATATGAAGTCCAACTAGAAGATAGGGCCAAAATCTCACCTTCGAGAACCTTTAAGGGGGGATGTATGGTCCGCCTTATGTAGGTGTGCGGCCGTACACCTTCAAAGGATGAATAGCAAGGCGTAATACATGAAGAATCAAGGGATAATTCAAGTATAACGAGTTAGGGGATGAATCAGTTACATTTTTGGAGACTTTGGCGGGGGGGGGGGGGGGGGGTCTTGGATGAAGTTTCTAGAGAGAGAAAGTAGTAGAGTGCAGCCAAGGAGGAAAAGAATGAAAGAGGGGGGCGGGGTGTTTCCTCATACTTATAGGGGTGGGTGACCCTCCACCCTGGGTGTGCGGTTGAGGGTTGGGTGTGCGGCCGTATACTCCTCCCAAGAGGGTGTATGGCATGATTTTTGTACTACGACTTGGTATTACTTGAGCTAGAACCTAAACTTTGATTGTACTAGGCTCAAAATGCTTTAACAAGTCCTTAAACGACGTTAAAAGATGACGGAATCGAGTTTAATATTGATAAAATTGACCAATCTTACAAAATAAAAGTTTCGGGTTATCACATCATCCCCCCCATTAGAGGGAATTTCGTCCCGAAATTGAAGGATAAGATACAAATCCTAGAGTTGGAAAAAGATAGGGGGGGTACTTCTATTTCAATGAATCCTCGCTCTCCCAATTGAATATTGGTCCCCTCTTGGCACTCCAGCGAACCTTCACTATCGCGATGTGACTTTCTTTTGTTCGTTTGACCTCCCGATCCATGATTTTGACTGGTTCCTCCATGAATTTTAGGTTCTCGTTAATTTCAATCTCATCGAGAGGGATAGCAAGGGTTTAATCAGATAAGCATTTCTTAAGGTTCGAAACGTGGAAGACAGGATGAATGTTATTAATTTCTCGGGGTCAACGAAGTTTGTAAGCTACAAGACCGATCCTAACAAGGATTTCGAAGGGTCCTATGTAACTTGGATTTAGCTTTCCACGCTTTCCAAAGCGTATCATGCGTTTCCAGCGTGAGACCTTCAATAGAACACGGTCTCCAACCTGGAACTCCAAGGGTTTTTGTCGTTTATTAGTGTAGCTCTTTTTTCTGTCTCGTGAGGCTTTCAGTCGTTCCCGAATTTGTATGATCTTTTCAGTGGTTTTGCTGATGATTTCCGGGCCAGTGAGAGTGCTGTCAGGGACTTGTCCCTTGCCTAGTTACGTGTCACCACGTCAGCCTAGCACAGAGGGGATCTGCACTTAAGGCCATAGAGGGCTTCAAAAGGCACATTCTTGATGCTAGTATGATAGTTGTTGTTGTAGGAGAATTCGACCAAGGGTAAATGGATGTCCCAAGACTTACCGAAGTCGATGGCACATGCTCTCAACATGTCTTAGAAGGTTTGGATGGTTCTCACACTCTGCCCATCTGTCTGAGGGTGGTAAGTTGTGCTCATATCCAACTTAGTTCCAAGAGCTTTCTGTAGGGACAACTAAAATCTCAAGGTAAACCTGCTATCTCGATTGGAGATAATGGATATCGGTACACCATGCAGTCGGACTATCTCTTGGATGCAGATTCACATGAGTCTCTCCATCTTGAAATTTTCTTTTATTGGCAGGGAATGGGGGGATTTTGTCAATCACTCAACTATTACCCAGATGGTACCATACCCACTTGGAGATTTTGGTAATTTGGTGATAAAATCCATGGTATTCCTCTCCCACTTCCACTCAGGTATCTCTGACTACTGGAGCAAACCTGAGGGCTTCTGATATTCTACCTTCACCTTGGTCCATGTCAGGAACTTACCCATGAAGGTAGCTATATCTGCTTTCATGTTTGGCCACCAATATAGTTTCTTGAGATCAAGGTACATTTTGTTCGAACATGGGTGAACGAAGTATCTGGTCTTGTGAGCTTCGTTCATGACAACCTCTCTGTAACTACCGAACTTTGGGGTCCAGATCCAGTTCATGAAGTAATAGACTCCGTCATCCTTGACCTCTATGTTTTTCTCCATTCCTATCAAAGTTTCACCCGACATGTTCTCTGGTTTTAAGGCTTCTAGGTGAGCCTTTCTGATTTGCGTGGACAAGTGAGAATGGAAAGTCATTGTTAGTGCCTTCACTCTACGACCTGAGCATTCCTTTCGGCTGAGCGCATCTGCCACCACATTGGCCTTTCCGGGATGGTAGCATATTTTGCACTCGCAATCGCTGAGTAGTTCTACCCATCGTCGTTGTCTCATGTTCAATTCCTTCTGGTTGAAGATGTGATGTAGGCTTTTATGATCAGTGAAGATTGTGCACTTGGTTCCGTAGAGGTAATGTCACCATATCTTCAATGTGAAGACCACTGCTCCCAACTCCAGGTCGTGAGTTTCGTGTGCCCTCATCTATCTTGAGGCATAAGCAATAACTTTTCCTCGTTGCATGAGAATATATCCTAAGCCCTGGTTGGATGCATCACAGTAGACAACGAAGTCCTTTATCCCTTCGGGCAGAGACAGGATAGGTGCGCTATACAGGGCCTGCTTCAATGTTTGGAACTTAGTGTTTTCCTATTCCTTCCAACAAAAAGTTACACCCTTCTTAGTCAGAGTGGTTATGGGTTTGGTAATTCTGGAGAAGTTTTGGATAAATCTGCGATAATAGCCAGTGAGACCCAAGAACTAACGAAAATTTCTATCGGTGTCTTCGGTGTTGACCAGTTCTCAATCACTTTGATCTTAGAGGGGTCCATGTGTATGCCTTCCTCGCTTACCACGTGACTTAGGAAGGTTACTTTTTGATTCTAGAATTCGCACTTGTAGAATTTCGCGTATAGCTTCTCCGTCCTTAAAGTTCTTAGCATTAATCTCAGGGCTGCCTAAGATCTTCCTCGCTTCTAGAATAGAAAAGTATATCGTTGATGAACACGATTACGAACTTGTCCAGGAAGGAACAACACACCCGATTCATCAGGTCCATGAATACTGTCGGTGCGTTGGTTAGACCGAAGGGCATTACTACTAAATCGTAGTGACCATATCGAGTCCGAAATGTTGTCTTAGGAACATCACTCTCGTGGATTTGCAGGTAATGGTACCCTGATCTTAGGTCTATTTTGGAGAAGTAGTTGACTCCTTGAAGTTGCCCGAAAAGGTCGTTGGTACGAGGAAGAGGATAACGGTTTTTGACAGTGATCTTATTCAGTTTGCGATAGTCAATGCACATTCGAAAGGATCCATCCTTCTTTTTCACAAAGAAAACCAGAGCTCCCCAGGGTGAGGAACTCGGTCCGATTAATCCTTTGTTGAGCAGCTCATTGAGTTGACTGGATAACTCCTGCATTTTTGGTGGCACTAAGCGGTATGGGGATTTAGCTACGAGGGTAGCTTTGGGGATTAAGTTGATGCGAAACTCGACTTGGCGCTCGGGAGGGATTCCCAGGAGCTCTTCGGGAAAGACATAAGGAAAATTGCAGACTTCGGGAATGCTCTCGAGGTCTTTTACTTCCTATTTCTCGTTAATGACATGGGCTAGGAATGCATGACATTCCTTTCGCAGATGTTTCTGGGCTTTGATGCACGAGATAATACAGAGATTTCAACTGATATTGTTGTCATAATTCATGAGGGTTTCGCCAGAAAGAAGATTGGGGCGAATAGCTTTTTCATAACAAAGAATATCAGCATGATTGGGGCTCAACCAATCCATGACGATGATGATATCAAAGCTCTTTATGGGAACTGTCATAAGGCCGATGGGAAAATAATGATTGTTTAGGGTAAGGGTACAGTCCACAAATATGTCGTTAGTGCTCTCTTTCTTACCGTTAGCCATCTCGCCGACAAACATTTCGGTTAAAGGTAGGGGTTTACGTTTGAGAAGATGTTTGTATGCGTGACTAACAAAACTTCTCTCCGCATCAAAATTGAAAATAACACATGCATGAGAGTTTTTGAGGAGGAACGTACCCATAACAACGGTCTGGTCAGCAACTGCCTCCTCTTTCCCCATAGTAAGTACTCTGCCGATGTTGCCAGTTGTTGTTGCCTTAAGGCAGTTTCTCCTATAATGCCCGACTTCCCCATAGCCGTAACATGCTTGACCAATGCATGCTCCAGAGGCCTAATTGGTTGGTTGGACTAGTGTTCTGTAGCCTCGAGCCATGTGACCCTTCTTGCCATAGTTGATGCAGAGAATTTCATGGCATGGGTCAGGGTTACGGTGATGATAGTTGCAATTGTCACACCGAGGAAGGGTACCAGCATATCCACCGGTAGGTGCTTGAGTTGTTGGACCAGTGGCAGGAGTAATAGAAGCATGAACTGCAACTGTTTGCTGTTTCTTGGAGGGTTCCTGTGAAGACTTACCCTTTCGCTGCTTCCAGGATTTTCTTTTCCCACCACTAGCCTTTAGTGGTTCTTGAGTGGCTGGTACTTCATCCAAATCAACCTCGTGATCTATCAAGGTTTGTGCCAGGCACTTGGCATTTTCAAAAGTGATTGGCCTGGCAGCCAAGACATTTCCTTGTGTTTGGGGCGTCAATCCCCAAATGTATTTCTCTATTGCATAAATAAAGTGTGCTACTAAGCAATAAACAAGGAAAAGTTACTAATACAAGTAAATTATCGCTAAGAAAGAATGAGTAGCAACACTTAGAACGAATCCCTACAATGTACTTGGCTCTAGCTAAAATACTCCTATAGTATATTAAGTTGCATGCTTTGTTCTATCGATATTTTGTGGTAGGAATACTTGGTAAGTTTTAGGCTTGCTGCAACACCACAGTCACTCCCAAGAACATGTTGGTCATGTCTCGAATGAATATAGTTGATCAGAATATATTGACCCTAGACATGACTACATAAATGTCCAGGTTTAACCGTGGTGTCTAATATCCAAATACTTTTGTTTTTGTTCCACACGTTATTCTGTTTCTAGTATGTAGGTATGCAGGTATACTTTTTGTAAAATACTTGTATTTTAAAAGTATACTTTTAGTTCAGAGTACTACGACCCCTTAGTGTTTATAGGTGTATACCATGTAAGTTTCGATATACTTAGTTCAATATAAAAAAAATGATCCGATACCAATCTATCACACCCCCGAACCGTCAGAAAACAATAGCGAAAACATCTGGGGGCGGGTGACATCATGCGAAGTATCACAACAATCGTATCATAACAATCGAAGTAAACACAACCATTAAATTACAATATGGATATTTACATTGGTTTGAAAACATAATTTGTACATAACAAGATATAACAAAAGTAAAAGACAAGTCATCAAAATGCTCTGACTTTTCCTCGAAGCTGACAAGGGTACCTGCCTATCGTTTCCCTGAGAATACAAGAGGTTTTGAAAATGTATCAGCATAAAGCTGGTGGGTTCATAAGGATGTTTTATTATTGAAAACTAGTCACCGAGTTTGTATAAATGATTTCTTTTCATTGTAGTAAAGTATCGTTCATATCGAAACCTGCAATCAACAACAAATAAGTATGTTCTGTTTCGAAAACCTTGCTACCGCCAGTATGTAAAGCATGTTCTGTTTGAAAACCCTGGCAATCACTAGCAAGTAAGTATGTCTTGTTTCGAAAACCCTGGCTACCACCAGTATGCAAATTAGTTTTATTACTTAAAAAAAAAAACAAAGGTTGTACACCTGGAGTGCCCTCCAGTACAGTAAGCAGGTAATCTTATTAATTAAAATAAAACTATTGAAGAATGAAAATCCCGTAACCAAAGGTTAGTTGATAGTATTGTGAGTTCGTAAAACCATGATAATATACCCAGTGACCTCCTTGACTTTTCGTCAGGCATCGTACGTTTACAAAATTTGTTACCCTAGGCATGCCTGCTAACTGTAGCTAATAGTTCAGGTGTAGGATATTCGGTCCCAAATAGATCTACTCACAAATTTTACGATCTCCCTCCAGGAGACTCTGGTTATACTAAATGTGAGGATTTACTGGTACCCCGAAGGACATGATGAAGATAGGTTTCACAATCATGTATTAACTAGTTTAGGTGTTGTTCTATTGTTCTCGTGTTTCGAAATCATTTGTATACGGTGTAGAATATAAATAATTATACGCAAAATAATTATTTAGTAAGTTACTCCTGTTATCTGTATGTAATAGTAGATAAACTAAATCTTCCATAGTTTATGTGTTTGACTTGGTAGGTAGTTTGAATCTGTAAAACCAGTAATGAATTCTTAATCAATACCTATTATAGTTTGACTGGTGAGTTGTGTTCAAGTATTAATCTGAAAACCGTTCAATTGTGTTTCGAATATGTCCCTTATGCTCCGCATATTACAACAGGGAAAATGTCACGTAATGTTTAGCGTAAAACCTTTGAATTTGCATCAGTTTTTAATGTGTAAAAAACCCTTATGTTTAGCTTGTATTCCCCCTGAAAACATTTTAAAACTATAAAAGCATAGGGGTATGAACTCACAGTGTATCATAGGATTCGTGCGAATGATCGGTATGGGTGTTGAGTGTCAACTAATGTTTCGTACGCAAGTGGATCCTATTAACATATAGTAACACATATATGTATTAGATTAGGGTGTTTCATGACTAAACATGACGACAAACCACCCTAAGGACCAGGAAATGCTTGAACTAAGTGTCTGAACCATATATGATCAAATAAGGGAGGTATACGGCCACCCTAAGGGTGTGTACGACCACAAGAGTGTGTGTGCGGCTGTACAAAGGAATGTGTAGCCGTACTGAGGGGTGTGCAGCCGTACATATGGGTGTGCGGTCGTACACTCTCCTTTTATGCCCAAAACGTCGATTTTGAGGTGCAATAAGGCTAAAACCAAGTCCAACTAGAAGATAGGGCCAATATCTCCACTTGGAGAGCCTTTAAGGGGGGTGTATAGTCGGCCTTATGAAGGTGTGCGGCCGTACATCTTCAAAGGATGAAGAACAAGGCTTAAAACATGAAGAATCAAGGGATAATTCAACTATAACGAGTTTGGGGATGAATCACTTACATTTTTTGAGCCTTGGGGGGGGAGGGGTTCTTAGATGAAGTTTCTAGAGATAGAAAGTAGTAGAGTGCAGCCAAGGAGGAAAAGAATGAAAGAGGGGGGGGGGGGTCTCCTCATACTTATAGGGGTGGGTGACCTACCACCCCGGGTGTGCGGTTGAGGGGTGGGTGTGTGGCCGCTCACCCATGTGTGCGCCCGTACACTCCTCCCAAGAGGGTGTATGGCCCGGTTGTTATACTACGACTTGGTATTACTTGACCAATCTTATAGAACAAAAGTTTCGGGTTGTCATAGAACATAAAAGTTAAAATACTATAGGAGTATTATATGATACTGTAAGATAACAAGTTTAAAACTTACCAAGTTCATTACAATAAAATACTATAGGAGTATTTTAGGCATTATAAATAACTTATGTGATAAGTTGAAGACCTTTCTGGTAGGTCTATAATTCCGTAGTGTAAACTCCCAAAGTTTTATATAATTGAGATTTTATAGAAATAGAATTGGTGATCTATGCTCTACTTCCCGTTCCTTGTGTGGTTGTGGTTTTAGAGTGTAACACCCCGTTCTTTAAGTGTTTAATTATAAGTCCCTGAGATTTAAGAGGAAGGGTAATTCTGGTCCTTTTTCGAGAAATGAGTTTCATCCGAGAAGGTTTCGAGATAGTGTATGTGTTAGAAGCATTTCGGCTTCTCGTCACTCTCGTATAAATGATAAGTTAATTGGGAGCGGGTTTAGATTAGAGGAGTTGCGGTGTTTGAAATTGATCATTGTTATAGCTCCATGTGGAATTGGAGGAAATGGTCCCATGCATGCAAGCACTTACTTTTGAAGTCTGGCTGGGTATGCCCAGCGAATGGGAGCGATAAGTTGCGGGTGGCCGGGTGAGTACGCCCAGCGTACCAGGGAGGTACGCCCAACGTACTCTCGAAAACCCCAAACCCTATTTTAGGGTCAGCCACTATATAAAGAACATGTTGGTTCACCCCTTAGCCTCCTTATGCTCATCTTCAACCTCAAAGAAACCCTTGATCTCGTGTTTTCTCCTTTACTGGGTGTGTTTGACCTTGGAAAACTCTTTTTGGCAAAAGAAAGACTTGAAGGAGAAAGGAGAAGTTGTCAAACAAGAAGAAGAACGTGTGGAGCTTGTAGATCTGAAGTGATACCATCCTTTGGAGCTTGTTTGAGGTATAAAGCTTCTTGCTTGACCTTCATATTGTATAGATCTATGTATTTTGAAGCTTTGTCACCATTCTTATCCCAAAGGTCCTCACCTTGTTGCATATTTCGAATTGATCAAGATTATCTGTCCTTTCAGACCTTTGGAGAGGTCTTGAGTGAGAAAAATGAGGTCCCAAGGGCTGTAGTTGTTCCATGTGTGAGATATATAGGTCTTAATGGATTAAGACCTTGGATTAAGAGCTTAAGGACCTCCCAAGTGATAAAGTCTGAGACTTTATGAATTCTAATCATATTTGGCCTATGGATCTGAAGCTTGGGCTTAAGAGCTTAAGGCATTAGGAGGTTAAAAGGACTTATTGAGCATTGCAGTTACGCCCCGCGTAACCTCTGTGTACGCCCCGCGTAGCGGGACAAAGCCCCGATCCTCATTTGTGTTTCATTGCTGTACGCCCAGCGTACTCCTCCTGTTGGACTTTCATTTTTGGGCTTTGAGTTTGGGCTATTGATGGACAATTGGTTATGGGGCCAAGTCTGGGAATTTATGGATAGAGTATTTTGGGCCCAATTATTTTTATAGACATTGGTTCTAGGACCATTTGGTGAAGTGGGCCCAAATTGGTAAAATGGGCCAATGTTGAACTTTGTATGAGATTTGGACTTTGGTCTTGGCCCGATAAGTGGAAGTATGATTGAAGTAATGCTTATTTTGTTATGATGGTTAGTTCGGGATTTGCGGTGAATTGGTGGTTCGAGAGTCTGCTTCTTCAGTTCAAAGTATCAACATTCGCGAGGTGATTTATCCTCACTATGTCGATAGGGTCTAAGGCACCAAGGCCGGCCCTTTATTGGATTGAGATTCGGATATGGTTGTTATGTTATTGCTTTGTATGTCTACATCCTGGTAGCTAGGATGGTATATGCTAGAGACCTGGTTAAGGTCGATTTCCCGATATGTAGAGTGATGCTATGCTAGTGAATTGTTAGGTCGGTATCTCGTTTAGGGTAATGATATTTTATGTGATCTACTTGGTCGGTTTGTGGACTATGAACTGTTATATGATTGTATGCTATGTGCACATGGTTGTTTGGAATGGAGTTGGGTTGAGGCGGGTCTTCCTTTGTGCTGTAGGCCAAGATACCCAGGGCGGACCGGTTGTTCCGAAGGTCCAGCGAGCGGTACGGATAGGCTGTAGGCCCCAAGAGGGCGGACCAGACGTGCCGAGGCTCGGAGAGTGGACCAGGCGGACTGAAGGCCTGATGCGGGCGGACCAGTCATAATGTAGACTCAGAGAGTGGACCAGGTGGGTTGAAGGCCCGGTACGGGCGGACCAACCACACTGCAGACTCGAAGGACATGACTAGACACGGAGGGTGGACTGAAGGCCGATACGGTGGACCAGTCACACAGTAGACCCGATATGCATGGCTGTTCTATGTTTTGTTATGTTATGTATGCTATTTATGTTATGGGCCGGAAGGCAATATGTTTTGGACCGGAAGGGCGTATAGGTGGTTGGTATTTTTTGGGTATCTCACTAAGCTTTCGGGCTTACAGTTGTGGTTTAAATGTTTTTCAGGTTCTTAAGGAGACTGTGGCAAGGCGAAGGCGTGATCGTACCACTCCTCGTGTTTATGTTTATGGCATGATTCTGGGAATACTCTGATAATAAATGTATTGAAAACCTTTTTGTAACAACGTTATTAAAATGGATTGTTTTTGAAAAGTTTAAATTCTGTTGAAATTTTTGGTCGTTACAAGTTGGTATCAGAGCCTTGGTTTGAGTGAATTGGAGGAACATTCGTGTGAATCCAGTCTCAAATCAAGGAGAGGTTTCAAAAAGAGAATTTCAAATGGTTTTCAAATTAAGTAAAAAGAGGATTTGGTGGTACGATCAGCCGGAGCCAGTAAGTAACCTCAAAATACCATACATGAAAATTGTTTTCGAGCTTTGATAGAACAGCATGCTAGTACTAGGCTAGGGATCTTCAGGATTTCATGATAATGTTGATGGGTTTTGAGCATTCTAACACTTCCTAAGTGTACATGGAACCCTAATAACCTTGGATCTATGTTTGTCTAATTATCATGCAAAGTTGAATTCCAAGGTTATATTCCTATCTAGCATACATGGGGAACAATTTTAACTTAAAGTATAGATAGAATAACTTACCTTGTTGTTGTTTGTGTTCCTTGAAACCTTGTCAGCCTAGCACCCCAAGTGTGATGCCTCAAATGCTTCACACAACACCAAATGCTCTTGGAAGAACTTATGAGAGAACACACACTTCTCAAAAACGGCCAAGCCCTCTTGTTTCTTAGTGTAACCGATTTTAGGTAGAGAACATGTTTCTTATATAGTGTTGACACATCTAGGGTTAAACCCTAATGTGTCATGACTCTTCATTTCCATGACCCATGGGTATGTAACTCCCATGGAGCATCCATGGAGCATCCTATGGGTGGAACCCAACTTGATGATCCATGGAGCCTCTTAGCCCACTATACAAGATATGGATGATTTACATAATCAACCCATATATTTAATTAGTTATCTTTTGATCACATAATTAATTCTAAATTAATTCTTGATCAAGCTAATCAAATAATATTATTAATATATTAGAACTTATAATATATTAATAATCTCCAAGTGTTATTTTTCTCATTTAGTCTATCCAATTGCACGGTGCCATGCAACCCAAATGGACCATGCCGGGTCGGGTCAAGTACATACCAGAAATAGTTATGGACTTAGACACTTTATCCAACAGTCTCCCACTTGGATAAGTCTAATAACTATTACTGCAAGTATGACTTCAGGAACCGAATGGCAATCGTAGCTCTTTACAAGGTTTCTCGGAACTGAGAAGATGATGGTACGCCATTTAAGATAAGTGATCATATAATCCTCTGTTCTAGATATCAGTCGGACAAATACATGGAACAACGTCTTACTTATTGTCCAACAGTTTGTTTCCTGATTTCTGATTTGTTTGACAAAGAACTTCATTGAACACATCAATTCAGTTCTGACCGGGCCCGGTACATAGGTCAAAACAAAATCATCGAGGGGCCCATATATCAGCTTCTAATCCAAGAAGGAACAGATAAACTTCGACTCATATGTTTGCTCTACCACTCATTGAATTACACACAAGAGCGCGATTTATAACATCGAGTTACCAATGCGTTTTTCGTACAATCAATGCATAACCAAATTGTAAGTAACAAATCATATCTCTAGGTTTGAAGACTTATACGATATTACCGTCTCACGATCACTCGAGATAGAATTCCATGAAGTGATTCCAGTAAGCGTGGGTTGAGTCCAATGCTCAGAACTTTTGAGCACTCATGATTGCTGTAGCCTTGTCCAAGACCTCTACAACCAAATATGACATTCTTGATTCATATCTACTTCCGACATATGACCGACTGTGGAGGTTTGAATAATATGTTATACCAAACAAAAATTATTCTGGAAGTCAAAACATGCAAAAGAAATATAGTAAATGATCGACAAGAGATAGCAACACTTTACTCATAAATAAAACACTTTTATTCATCATCAGATGTCAATTACACTTTACAAATTTCGAGGTTATCTAACTACTAAATCTAATATCATCCTTCAGCCCTATGCTCCGAGCATGCTGGAGATGCTTAACCCGAGTCAGTCCCTTCGTGAGGGGATCTGCCGGATTCTCATCTGATGATACCCTCTTTGCCACGAGGAGTCCTTCTTCGATCCGATGTCTGATAAAATGGTATTTTCTGTCGATGTGTCTGGATCTCCCGTGATCCCTTGGTTCCTTGGCTAAGGCAACAACACTTTCACTATCACAGAAAATTTCCATTGGCTCTTTAATAGCTGGTACAACTCCAAGGTCTCCAATGAAGTTCCTCAGCCATAATGCCTCTTTTGCCGCCTCACTAGCTGCAATATACTCTGATTCACAAGTAGAATCTTCCACTGTCTCTTGCTTGGAACTCTTCCAAGAAATTGCTCCTCCATTTAGGGTAAAGACCCAGCCCGACTGAGAGCGGAAATTATCCCTATCAGTCTGGAAGCTAGCATCACTATACCCTACAACTCTCAAGTCATCACTCCCACCGAGGGTAAGGACCCAGTCCTTAGTCCTTCGTAGGTACTTGAGAATATTCTTTACCGCAGTCCAGTGTGCCTTGCCAGGGTTCCCCTGAAACCTGCTAACCATGCTCAGGGTAAAAGCTACATCAGGTCGAGTACACGTCATAGCATACATGATCGATCCTACAGCCGAAGCATAAGTACTCGACTCATTTGTGCTATCTCAGCCTTAGTGCTAGGGCTTTGTGTCTTACTGAGTTTGGCATTACTCTGGATGGGCAACTCTCCTTTCTTGGAGTCTTGCATTCTGAATCTCTTCAGCACCTTATCCAAGTAGGTACTTTGACTAAGTCCAATTAGTGTTTTACTCCGATCTCTCTAGATCCTTAACCCTAAAATATAGGCAGCTTCACCAAGGTCCTTCATAGCGAAACACTTTCCAAGCCAGGACTTTACTTCCTACAGGGTTGGAATGTCGTTTCCTATGAGTAGTATGTCATCCACATACAATACCAAGAAGCTAACTATACTCCCACTAGCCTTGACATACACACAAGATTCATCTTCACTCCTAGAAAAGCCAAATTCCTTGACCTTTTCATCAAAGCAAAGATTCCATCTGTGAGGTGCTTGCTTTAATCCATAAATGGATTTCTCAAGCTTACACACTCTATTGGGGTACTTGTTGCTGACAAAACCCTCTGGCTGACTCATGTAAACCTCTTTAGCCAACTTTCCATTAAGGAAAGCGGTTTTGACATCCATTTGCCAAATTTCATAGTCATGAAATGTGGCTATGGCTAACAGAACCCGAATAGACTTAATCTTCGCTACCGGAGAAAAGGACTCATCATAATCCACTCCAGGAATCTGAGAGAAGCCCTTTGCAACCAGTCTAGCCTTATAAGTGTGTACTTTACCATCAATGTCGGTCTTCTTCTTGAAGACCCATTTGCACCCTACAGTCTTTCGACCTGGTACATTCTCAACCAAGTTCCAAACTTGATTGTCATACATGGATTGTATCTCGCTATCCATAGCCTCTTTCCACTTAGCAGACTCGGGGCCTGCCATGGCTTCCTCGTAGCTGTTAGGGTCATCTTGACTTACTAGTGTCCCATCACTAATAAGTGTCTCACCTTCTGCAGTAATATGGAATCCATAGTAATGCTCAGGTGCACTCCTAACTCTCGTGGAACGCCTCAGAGGTACAGATTCGACAATTGGCTCAACAGGAGTTTCGTCCTCAAGTTGAGGGCTAGAGTTTGAAGTTCCATCACCACTTGACTCTTGAATTTCTTCAAGATCAATTTGCCTCCCACTGTCTCCTTGGCTTATAAACTCTCTTTCTCGAAAGACTCCTCTTCTTGCTACAAAGACCACATTGTCACTAGGTATGTAGAAGAGGTAACCAAAGGATTGCTGTGGGTAGCCGATGAAAATACACCTCTCGCTTCGGGGTTCGAGCTTATCATGAGTCTCGCATCTCACGAAAGCCTCGCAACCCCAAATCTTGATATGGTCTAGTTTAGGTACTTTACCAGTCCACATCTCGTGAGGAGTTTTGGCAACTTTCTTTGTAGGGATTAGATTAAGGATATGGGTGGCAGTCTCTAAGGCATACCCCCAGAATGAGATTGGTAGCGAAGCTCGACTCATCATGGAACGAACCATGTCCAACAAGGTTCGATTACGCCTCTCAGCCACACCATTCAACTGCAGTGTCCTGGGAGGTGTCAATTGTGAGACAATCCCACATTCTCTTAGATAGTCGAGGAACTCTGAACTAAGATACTCACCACCCTGATCGAATCGAAGCATCTTAATGTTCCTGCCCAATTGATTCTCGACTTCCTTTTTAAATTCCTTAAACTTCTCGAAAGTCTCTGACTTATGCTTGATTAAGTAGACATATCCATATCTACTGTAATCATCAGTAAAAGTCAAATAATAACTATTAGCATCCCTTGTGGCATGTTTGAATGGTCCACACACATCCGTGTGTATAAGGTCCAACAAACCTTCACCCCTTTCACACGAGCCTGTGAAGGGTGACTTTGTCATTTTTCCAAGTAAGCATGATTCGCAACTATCATTTGACTTTAGGTCAAACGACTCCAAGACTCCATCCTGTTGGAGTTGGCCTATGCGTTTCTTGCTTATATGTCCAAGACGACAATGCCATAATGATGCTTTATCCAAGTTATTATTATTAATAGAATCAATACACAAAACATCATTTCCTAAGTTATCTACAATAGACACAGCTTCATACACACCATCACAAGGTAATGCTTTAAAATAAAGAACATTATTAAAGAAAGCATCAATAGAACCAACTTCATTATTAAACGAAAAGGTAAACCCTTTTTTGTACAAAGCATGAAAGGAAATAATATTTCTTGCCATTCCTGGCGAGTAACAACACTTATTCAAATCTAAACTAAACCCACTACTTAGCGATAAAGTATAAACTGCAATCTTGGTAACAGGTGAAGCTTTCCTGTTCCCCATGATCAAGTTTATTCTTCCTTGCTCCACATCCTCACTTCTTCTTAGTCCCTGCAAGTCACAGCAAATATGAATACCACAACCGGTATCAAGGACCCAAGATTTCGAATGGGGTGAGTTATTAGAAATGATAGTGTAAATACCTGCATGGTTGGGTTTGACTTTCCCATCCTTCACATCCTGCTGGTACTTTGGGTAGTTCCGCTTCCAATGAGCTTTTTCATGGCAATAGAAGCATTCAGCCTCTTTTGGGTCGGAAGAAGGAGTAATGAAACCTTTCTTGGTTCCACTTGAAGAAGAGCCATCAAGGGTCCGAGCCTTGGTACCCTTCGAAGATCTCTTTCTCTTCCTCCCTCGACTTTTCCCGATTGCCAAAACCGGTGTTGAGTTTGGAGTAGGATTGATAGCAACCGACTTCCCCTTAAGACCTGTTTCTGCAGTCTTGAGAAGTCCCTGAAGTTTGCTGAGAGTGACCTCTTCCTTATTCATGTGATATGTCATGCGGAATTGATCATAGCACGATGGTAGGGAGCGCAAAATTATATCTATTGCTAGCTCCTCAAGGAGGTTCACATTAAGTTTCAGCAATCGATCCACATACCTTTGCATTTTCTGCATGTGGCTCGTGATGGAATCCCCGTCCTTCATCATGGTTGTTATCATGGAGCAGATGATTTCGTACCTCTCTTTTCGTGCACTTTGATGGTATCTTTCCATCAAATCTTGGTGCATTTCATAAGGGTAGAAATCCTCATAGGACTTTTGGAGTTATGCTGTCATTGTGGCCATCATGATGCATGCTACTTTCGTAGCATCCCTTTCATGTGCCTGAAAGTCAGCGATCTCTTGAGGAGTTGCAGTGGTCTCATCAATCTCCTTAAGCTCCTTGTCAAGAACATATTCTTTGTTCTCGTAGCGGGTAATCATCCTGATGTTTCTGATCCATTCATTGAAGTTGGATCCATCAAAGGTGACTTTCCCACACAAACTCATAAGAGTAAAGGAGCCATTAGGATTTGAGCCAGAAGCATTATTTGAAGACATCTGAAAGAGGAGAACAAGTTTAGTATAGATTTAAGAGAGTCCTTAATAAAACACCCAAATGTAATATTAAGGCTAGGATCCAATCACAATATAATATAACTTAGAAGAGGTATGCCGTAATCTAAGCTATACCATATTTGAAAGGTAGGTGAATGACGATTCACCAATTTCCACCACGAAAACCGAAATATTAGATATTAGGTTTTTATTGGTTTTTAGAAATTCCTAGATTCTTTGAGATTCAATGAACTTTTCAAAGGCATGTTTCAATCTCGAGAGTGCCCTCCAAGTTTTGTGACTGGGATACCGAGGATCACAAAACGAGGTGTGAAGTAACCATGCAAACCACTTGGTACCCTTAAAGTTTATCACTCAATCGATGTGCCGGTAAACCACACACGCTCCACCGATACTATAATAAACCTTAAGTCACCCTTTACCTACCTTGTTAAGTCCAAGTTAGTGTGCCGGTTAACCACACACGCTCCACCAACAACTTAGACAAAGTGTAAAGTGTAATTTCATGGATTAGCACCTTATTCACATTTTCCTAAAGTAACTAAGATTGGGAATTTAATAAAACATTTAGTTACTTTATAATATTCATCATACTTTGAATGAGAGTTTATAAGTCCTTGTCTTACCCGTTCGGCTAACGACCCTCCACCAGTCAAGCAAGCGGTGGGTGAGAGTAGACACCCATTAAGTCACCATTTTATAGGCAACAACCTTATAAGTATAAGTGTTGAATTTTAACTTTTAAAATTCTAGGGGTTGGAACTTAAAGTTTTAACTTAACTTTTCTTGTTCCAAAACTTGAGGGCAAGTTTTGTAACTTTCAAAACTTTTCATTTCTTGTAACTTATGAGTTTAATAGAGTAATAAAATGAAGACTCTTCATTTTTCGAACTCTTGTGTTTGTTTTTAATGGTTTTAATTCAAGTGTGACTCTTGGTTTTCCATAACTTGAGGACAAGTTATGGACTCCATTAAAACACATTATGATCAAGAATTAATCTACCACATAGGTTACAAATAATTCCTATGATCATCTAAAACATCATAATAACAAGAACATGAATATGAACACAATCAAAAATTACATTTAAAACTTTGTAATTTTGATAACTAGTTGTTGTGAATGAATTAGAAAGAACATTACACCATCAAAACAAGTTTTCAAGTACCAAAATAGTTTAGGGTAATGTTTCTAGTCCATTTCCAGCAACTAAAATCGAAATTCTGCAATCAGTCGATCCTACTCGCCGAGTACATGAATTTACTCGCCGAGTTGGTTGAAGATACACGTGAACTCGCCGAGTCCCCCTATAGACTCGACGAGTCCACTCGTAGACAGCAAGATTTTCGCCTTTTTTTCAACTTTTAAGCACAAATAAAAAGCAAACAAGCCTAGGCTCTGATACCACTGATGGGTTTTGAGCATTCTAACACTTCCTAAGTGTACATGCAACCCTAATAACCTTGGATCTATGTTTGTCTAATTATCATGCAAAGTTGAATTCCAAGGTTATATTCCTATCTAGCATACATGGGGAACAATTTTAACTTAAAATATGGATAGAATAACTTACCTTGTTGTTGTTTGTGTTCCTTGAAACCTTGTGAGCCTAGCACCCCAAGTGTGATGCCTCAAATGCTTCACACAACACCAAATGCTCTTGGAAGAACTTATGAGAGAACACACACTTCTCAAAAACGGCCAAGCCCTCTTGTTTCTTAGTGTAACCGATTTTAAGTGGAGAACATGTTTCTTATATAGTGTTGACACATCTAGGGTTAAACCCTAATGTGTCATGACTCTTCATTTCCATGACCCATGGGTTTGTAACTCCCATGGAGCATCCTATGGGTGGAACCCAACTTGATGATCCATGGAGCCTCTTAGCCCACTATACAAGATATGGATGATTTACATAATCAACCCATATATTTAATTAGTTATCTTTTGATCACATAATTAATTCTAAATTAATTCTTGATCAAACTAATCAAATAATATTATTAATATATTAGAACTTATAATATATTAATAATCTCCAAGTGTTATTTCTCTCATTTAGTCTATCCAATTGCACGGTGCCATGCAACCCAAATGGACCATGCCGGGTCGGGTCAAGTACATACCAGAAATAGTTATGGACTTAGACACTTTATCCAACAAATGTTGCCTGTTTTATGATGCCTGCTAGCCTAGGGTTTCCCTCTGTATGAGATTTCCAGTGTTCCTCTAAGAGTGAGGATCGAGCGCTTGCTATGTATATTTGTCAGTAGGGCGTTGTGGTAGTACTTCATACAAATATGGGTAGGTGTGGAAGGTAGTATGTGTTGGAATAGTGTCTAAGGCTATAACTATATTCGGTTGTGCATGGTCCTTTTGGGTTGCCTTCACCATAGCAACTTGAAGGATGATTTATTAAGAGAGAGTAAATATTATAAGGAATAATATTTGGCTATTTGATTAATATAAGTCATAAATTAATTGGTATTAATTTGGTGACTTAAAGAGATTAATTAAATAAGAGGGTATAAACTGTCAATTATTTGATAGTTAGACTTTAGACTGTAAATCCATTAGGATATACCTTGGACGGATTCTAAGAGCTTTAGGATAGCTCAAATCGTCCATAGGGTTATCTATGGAATGGATTTGGATAGCCTTAAGAGAAGATTATCCAATTAGGGTTTAGGGTGAAACCCTTAAGGAGTCTACAAGTATAAATAGACCCTATGGGTGAGGGAATTCGACACACAACCTTAAGCAAGGAACCTCTGGCCGAATTCCTCCCCTCTCCTCTCTCCTAAATCATCTTGCTTGCTATTGGTGTTTGTAAGCCATTAGAGGAGTGACAATTGTGACTCTAGAAGCTCCAAGACAAACAAGATCAACAAGGAATTCAAAGGTATGATTCTAGATCTGTTTCAATATTGTTGTTTAACCTAATTAGCTATTAGAAGTCTTGGATTCAAAAGCATGTTTATTAGAAAGCCTAGATCCAAGCATTAGGGTTTTGCATGCGCACATAGGAAAGTAAACTCCAAGGTCTCTTGAGGGTTGCTGAGAGCAATTTCAAGGACAAGTCTGTTGCACCAACTCCCAATCCATCCGCTGCTCCTGTCTTGGCTATTGGTCAAGGGAAGGGAAAGAAGAGGAAAGCTTCTTCGAACAACTATCGCAAGGTGAAAGCCCGAGATGGTTCCTCTTCTAGTGGGACCAAAGTTGATCCCTCTAAGCCCTGCTCTAACCCGAAGGAGGCAGAGTGCCACCACTGTCACAAGATAGGACATTGGAAGAAAAGCTGCCCGGATTACCTGCAAGCCATCAAGGAAGGAAAGATCAAGCCATCTTTCGCAGGTATATATGCAATCAAATCTAACGATTCTAATCATGCTATTTCTTGGGTTCTTGACACCGGTTGTGGTTATCACATTTGTTCTAATGTGCAGGGACTAAGAAGAAGTAGGGATGTGGAGCAAGGAAGGATCAATCTAATCATGGGGAACAGAAGATCGTCGCCCGTGACCAAGATTGGAGTGTATTCTTTAGTGCTTAAGAATAGTTTAGTTTTGGATTTGAACAATTGTTGCTATTCACCAGAAATGGCTAGAAACATCATTTCATTTCATGGTTTATATAGACAAGGATTTAGATTTTCTTTTAATAATGAGAATGGTTCTATTTTGGCTTATCTAGATGGTGTCTTTTACTTTGAAGCTATACCATGTAATGGAATATATGAAACTGTTATGATTGTTGATAACTTAGGAAATGATGTTTTGAATATTGATTCTTCCACTAGTATGGATAAAGCATCCTTGCGGCATTGTCGTCTTGGACATGTCAACAAGAAATGCATAGCCCAACTCCAAAAGGATGGAGTGTTGGATTCATTCGACCTTAGGGAAGATGACACATGCGAGTCTTGTTTACTTGGAAAGATGACTAAGTCACCCTTCACGAGTACTTGTGAAAGGGGTGAGGGGCTATTGGACCTAATACATACCGATGTATGTGGACCCTTTAGATCAACCACAAAGGATGGGAACCGCTTCTATGTGACTTTTACCGATGATTATAGTAGATATGGGTATATCTATTTAATCAAGCAAAAGTCAGAAACCTTTGAAAATTTCAAAGAGTTCAAGAATGAAGTGGAGAATCAATTGGGCAGGAAAATCAAGATGCTTCGATCCGATCGAGGAGGAGAGTACCTAGTTTTGCAATTGACGCCTCCTAAGACACCGCAGTTGAATGGTGTGGCAGAAAGGCGTAATCGAACCTTATTGGATATGGTTCGCTCTATGATGAGTCGTGCTTCACTACCTATCTTCTTTTGGGGGTATGCCTTAGAGACTGCCGCCCATATCCTTAACCGAGTCCCTACTAAGAAGGTTGCCAAAACACCTCACGAGATGTGGACGGGGAAAGCTCCCTCGTTGGCACATATCAAGGTTTGGGGTTGCGAGGCTTTCGTAAGACGAGATACTCACGACAAGCTTGAACCTCGAAGTGAGCGATGTATTTTCATCGGCTACCCGCAAACTTCCTTTGGATATCTCTTCTATAGACCGAAAGATAATGTTATCTTTGTTGCGAGGAGAGGAGTTTTCCGAGAGCGAGAACTCATAAGCCAAGGAGACAGTGGGAGGCAAATCGAACTTGAAGAGATTCAAGAATCGATAGATGAAGGAACCTCTACCGCTGGCATTCAACCCGAGGAGGAAACTCCGGTTGAACCGATTGACGAATCCTTACCTCTTAGACGTTCCGATAGAGTTAGAGTTCAACCCCAGTTTTATGGTTTTCATATTACCACCGAAGGGGACACGTATATTAGTGATGGTACACTAGTAAATCTTGATGAACCTAATAGCTATAAGGAAGCCATGGCAGGCCCGGAGTCTGCGAAATGGAAAGAGGCGATGGATAGCGAGATCCAATCCATGTATGATAACCAAGTTTGGAATTTGGTTGATTACGTGCCCGAACGTAAGACCGTAGGGTGCAAGTGGATCTTAAAGAAGAAGACCGACGTGGATGGGAACGTACACACATATAAAGCGCGATTGGTTGCGAAGGGCTTTACTCAAACTCCCAGAGTTGACTATGATGAGACCTTCTCACCAGTTGCGAAGATTAAATCTATTAGAGTGATGCTAGCAATTGCCGCATTTCATGATTATGAGATTTGGCAAATGGATGTCAAGACCGCTTTCCTTAACGGAAAGTTGGCTGAGGATGTTTACATGGCTCAGCCAGAGGGGTTTGTGGATCCGAAGCATCCGAATAGAGTGTGTAAGCTTGAGAAGTCCATTTATGGACTTAAGTAAGCGTCTCGCAGATGGAATCTTTGCTTCGATGAGAAAGTCAAAGAGTTTGGATTTGTACGAAGCGAAGACGAATCTTGTGTATATGTCAAAGCCAGTGGGAGTATAGTAAGCTTCCTCGTTCTATATGTCGATGACATATTACTCATAGGAAACGACATCCCGACTCTGCAGGAGGTTAAGTCCTGGCTCGGGAAGTGCTTCTCTATGAAGGACCTCGGAGAGGCTTCTTACATTTTGGGAATAAGGATAGTAAGAGACTAATTGGACTTAGTCAGAATACTTACTTGGAGAAGGTACTAAAACGTTTTAGTATGGAAAACTCAAAGAAGGGAGAACTACCGATACAAGGAAATGCCAATTTGAGTAAGACTCAAAGTCTGAGTACCGAAGCTGAGATAGCAGAAATGAGCCGAGTACCATACGCTTCCGCAGTTGGCTCAATCATGTACGCTATGACTTGTACTCGCCCTGATGTAGCCTTCGCTTTGAGCATGGTTAGCAGATATCAAGGGAACCCTGGCAAAGCACATTGGATTGCGGTGAAGAACATCCTTAAGTACCTTCATAGGACGAAAGAATGGTTCTTAGTCCTTGGAAGGAGTGATGACTTGAAGGTGCGAGGGTATAGTGACGCCAGCTTTCAGACCGACAGGGACAACTACCGTTCGCAGTCGGGCTGGGTCTTTACCCTAAATGGAGGAGCAGTGACATGGAAAAGTTCCAAGTAGGAAACCGTAGCTGATTCAACGTGCGAATCAGAGTACATCGCAGCGAGCGAAGCGTCGAAGGAGGCAATATGGCTGAAGAACTTCATCGGTGATCTTGGAGTTGTGCCGGCCATAAAGGAGCCAATGGAGATTTTCTGTGATAACGAAGGTGCGGTTGCCTTGACCAAGGAACCGAGGGATCATGGTAGATCTCGACATATCGACAGAAAATATCACTTCATTAGACATCGTGTAGATGAAGGACAACTCGTAGTGAAGAGGATATCATCAGAAGATAACCCAGCAGATCCGCTTACGAAGGGACTGATTAGGGTTAAGCACTTGCAGCATGCTAGGAGTATTGGGCTGAAGGATGATATTAGCATAGATTAGATAGTATTAGAAACGCATAATAGATAAATGTAATTAACATTTGATGATTAAATAAAGGAGTGTTATTTATGAGTAAAGTTACTGTCACATGTTAGTTGTTTAACTATTGTTTCACTTTGCATGTTTTGACTTCCAGAATAATTGAGTTTATTAGGAATAATCGAATTATCCAAATGGTCCACAATCGTTCATATGTTGGGAGTAAATATGAATGAAGATTGTCATGAATTGGTGTGTAGAGTGTCTAAATGGTGTTAGACATAGCAAGGGTTGCTACAACGTTCATGAGTGCTTATGAACTGGTTTTGAGCATTGGAATAAACCCGCGCTTGCTGGAATCACTTTATGGAATACGATATAAAAGGTGATCGCAAGACGATAATATCATATGGTTCGAAAACCTAGATATATGGTTTATTATTTGTTAATTGATTGTGCATTGATAATGCGAAAACGCATCAGTAACTTGATGTTATAAAACGCATTGTTGTGTATAGTTGGTTAATGAATAAGTAAATGCATATAAGTCGAAGTTTATCTGTAAATTTTATCCTAAGAGGATAGAAGAGATATCTTGGCCACTTGATGATTTGATTTGACTTATGTGCCGGGCCCGGTCAGAACTGAATTGATGTGTTCGATTAAGTTCTATGTCAAATAAATCGGAGATCGAGAAATCTAAATGCTAGACTAACCATTCCATAGGATTGTCAGCATGATATCTAACAGAGGACTGTACGATCCCTTATCTAAAGGACAAGATTGATTAGATCAGAGTTGACAGCGTCTTTGAGAGCTACGATTGCAAACCGTATTGTACTTGTATAGTTACTAGACTTATCCAAGTGGGAGACTGTTAGAATAGTGTCTAAGGCTATAACTATATTCGGTTGTGCATGGTCCTTTTGGGTTGCCTTCACCATAGCAACTTGAAGGATGATTTATTAAGAGAGAGTAAATATTATAAGGAATAATATTTGGCTATTTGATTAATATAAGTCATAAATTAATTGGTATTAATTTGGTGACTTAAAGAGATTAATTAAATAAGAGGGTATAAACTGTCAATTGTTTGATAGTTAGACTTTAGACTGTAAATCCATTAGGATATACCTTGGACGGATTCTAAGAGCTTTAGGATAGCTCAAATCGTCCATAGGGTTATCTATGGAATGGATTTGGATAGCCTTAAGAGAAGATTATCCAATTAGGGTTTAGTGTGAAACCCATAAGGAGTCTACAAGTATAAATAGACCCTATGGGTGAGGGAATTCGACACACAACCTTAAGCAAGGAACCTCTGGCCGAATTCCTCCCCTCTCCTCTCTCCTAAATCATCTTGCTTGCTATTGGTGTTTGTAAGCCATTAGAGGAGTGATAATTGTGACTCTAGAAGCTCCAAGACAAACAAGATCAACAAGGAATTCAAAGGTATGATTCTAGATCTGTTTCAATATTGTTGTTTAACCTAATTAGCTATTAGAAGTCTTGGATTCAAAAGCATGTTTATTAGAAAGCCTAGATCCATGCATTAGGGTTTTGCATGCGCACATAGGAAAGTTCTTATGGCAAAAACCCATCAGTATGGGCCCGTACTACTGAAAGCACAGGACCCATACACGTATCAGGGAAACCATGACCTCTAGGGTTGGGTTGAGAGTTGGTTCCCGGGATAGGGGGAAGTGTCTGAGGTTTTGTGGTTTATTTTTAGTATGGAGATTTCGAGGCACGCTGGGAGTGGATCCGGGTCAGGATCGGGTGCAGGAGAGGGAGTTATGGATGGGTCAGTACCACCCGAGGTTATCGTTCAGATGAGTATGCGCGAGTTGGATGCGAGGATTCGTGAGATCCTGCATGATCAGGTTGCTGCATTGTTCCAGGCCGAGCTGCCGGAACTGTTTGGGTCGATCAAGACTGCCATGGTGGAGTGTTTTGATGAGCGCTATGCGGCTCTCACTGAGACGGCTGCCGCGGAGGCTACAGTGGCTGAAGCAGCGGACGGGGGAGGAGCTAGTAGAGGTTTTCAGTATTGGGACTTCGATAATACGAAGCCTCCCACCTTTGATGGAGTTCAGGATCCGATTGTTGCTATGAGATGTTTATCAGACGTGGATGGGTGTTTCTTCACGTGTTCATGCCATGCTGATCAGAGGGTGAGGTGTGCTCTGAACCTGTTAAGGCTCGGGGCAAAGGATTGGTGGAGATTGACCACGGGGTCATATTAGGATGCGCAGAGGGCTACGGTTTCAAGGGATCAGTTCAGAGAGCTGTTCATCACTCGTTATGTTCCACAGTTTGAGAGGGAATGGTTGGCTCATGAGTTCCTTGAGCTGAAGCAGGATTCGGAGTCGGTGACGGAAATCACCAGGATGTTTACTGAGAGGGCGATGTTTTGCCCTGAGTTCGCTTCGGAGTAGGCTCAGATGTCCCGATATTTGAGTATGCTAAAGAGAGACATCAGACAGTTTGTGTCCGCGTAGAGGTGCGAGACTTTGTTGGAGTTGCAGGAGGCCACCAGGCGCCGTGAGTTAGAGACTAAGTTGCAGATGCGTGAGCTGAGGCAAGCTCTGGTGCAGTCGTAGCCGGCGACGAAACAGTCTAAGACCGTTGATTCCAGGATGAGAGATCAGGGCAGCCACGTTTGTGGAAAGTGTGGGAGGGGTCACACCGGAGTTTTTCGGTCCGGTGGTGCATGCCGCAAGTGCGGAAAGGAGGGGCACTATGCAAGGGATTGTCAGCAGTTAGTGTCAGTTCGGGATTTGAGAATTTGTTATCATTGTCATCAGGTTGGGAAGTTTAGGGTCAACTGCCCACAGCTTGTTGCAGGACCGGTGCAAGCTCCAGCACTGGCCACTTTGAGGATCACAGGTGGAGGTCAGGGTGGAGCGGAGCCCCCAAGGCTCAGGGCCGTGCTTTTCAGCTTTCAACAGAGGAGGTCAGAGCAGTGCCGGATGCAGCTACGGGTATGTTCCTTTCTTGATATCTTGTTATCTTGTGATTATTGTGGTGTGTTATTGTCTGCTGCTCGTGTTGTATGGGTTTTTCGTTTTGGTATTCGTTGTTCCTTGAGGGTTTGGTATGGTTAGGGGTTAGTGTTTCGGGTAGCATCTGCAGTCTGAGGAGTGGATAATTGATGATTGAGTTTCTTTCGAGCACGATGATCAGTGTGGAAATATGTTTTTGCGAAGGTTGCTAGTGCTAGTGGGAATCAGTCCGTGTGTAAGTGTTGGCTTTTGTGCAAGGTTATTTTGGGAGGTCGGTGATAGCGACCGGTGGTTGATAGTCAGTGCCCTAAGTGGGGGAGAATTGGAAATTCTCCGGATGATCGATAGGCTTGAGAGATTGTTTAGCTGCTTGGGATTCGGCGGTATTTCCTTCAGCCGAGAGCAGGTTGGTATGGGTGAGTAGCAGGCGTGCGGGGCAGGATACAGACCTATGGCATTGATTGTGAAGGGCCTGGGATCAGGTTGGGATCGAGTATGTATGTATGATGGAGATAGAGTTCGGAACCCCTAGAGGACTAGAACAGTATGCATGGGAGGATTTCCCGGAGAGATAACTCAGAATGATGAATACTAGTTGAGCGGTCTGGATAGACTGGAGGCCAGTAGGCGTACCAGTCAGGCCGAAGGGTTGGGGGACAGTCCAGCCAGACTGAAGGCCCTGGAGGGCGGCCCAGATTGGCTGAAGGTCTTGAGAGTGATCCAGATTTACTGAAGACCTGGTGAGGTGGTCCAGCCATGCTGAAGACTCTACAGGTATTATCGGATCGGTTCGAGGAAATGGGTTGAGTATGTTGTGATGTGTTAGCATTAGAAGGTTTGGCCCTGGGTATTGATTGTGATTAGTGGAGATGGGGCATGGCCTCGAGAGTCCTTGCGAGCAAGTTCAGGACATGTATGTCGCATGGTTAGCGGTCATGCTAAGGGAATGTAAATCCACGGAAGTGGAAGTAACAGCACAAGGTTATGATGGGAGTGGCCCAATTATGGTCATTGAGCAACAAGATTATGGCAGGAATGCATGGATGGAGTTTCAGAATTCCAGATAGATTTGTTTATGTGATGAAAATGCATCCTCAAGGATATTTGGAAGTGTTAGCAGTGTATCAGGGTTTTTCTTAACCCGAGGACACGAGAGCCAGTTTGGTGCGGTTAAGAGATTGCGGTGGAGAACTCGTGGGAGTTGCTCTAGGGCTGAAGCTTGTGTCATCCTGTCAGCAAGAAAGATAAATTTGGGTTTCGGATTTCGATGGTTGAGTCTTGGTTAGCCTGGTTTGGTGATTGCCAGACGAAGCATTGTAGGGATAGTTTCGGAGTAGATTTGTCGCAGGCTTCGAGGATGAAGCCTAATTTAAGTGGGGGAGAATTGTAACACCCCGTTCTTTAAGTGTTTAATTATAAGTCCCTGAGATTTAAGAGGAAGGGTAATTCTGGTCCTTTTTCGAGAAATGAGTTTCATCCGAGAAGGTTTCGGGATGGTGTATGTGTTAGAAGCATTTGGGCTTCTCGTCACTGTCGTATGAATGATAAGTTAATTAGGAGCGGGTTTAGATTAGAGGAGTTGCGGTGTTTCAAGTTGATCGTTGTTATAGCTCCGTGTGGAATTGGAGGAAATGGTCCCTTGCATGCATGGCATGCATGCAAGTATTTACTTTTGAAGTCTGGCTGGGTACGCCCAGCGTATGGGAGCGATAAGTTGTGGGTGGCCGGGTGAGTACGCACAGCATACCAGGGAGGTACGCCCAACGTACTCTCAGAAACCCCAAACCTTATTTTAGGGTCAGCCATTATATAAAGAACATGTTGGTTCACCCCTTAGCCTCGTTATGCTCATCTTCAACCTCAAAGAAACCCTAGATCTCGTGTTCTCTCCTTTATTGAGCGTGTTTGACCATGGAAAACTCCTTTTGGCAAAAGAAAGGCTTGAAGGAGAAAGGAGAAGTTGTCAAAGAAGAAGAACAACGTGTGGAGCTTGTAGATCTGAAGAGATACCATCCTTTGAAGCTTGTTTGAGGTATAAGGCTTCTTGCTTGACCTTCATATTGTATAGATCTATGTATTTTGATGCTTTGTCACCATTCTTGTCCCAAAAGTCCTCACCTTGTTGCATATTTCGAATTGGTCAAGATTATCTGTCCTTTCAGACCTTTGGAGAGGTCTTGAGTGAGAAAAATGAGGTCCCAAGGGCTGTAGTTGTTCCATGTGTGAGATATATAGGTCTTAATGGATTAAGACCTAGAATTAAGATCTTTAGGACGTCCCAAGTGATAAAGTCTGAGATTTATGAATTCTAATCATATTTGGCCTATAGATCTGAAGATTGGGCTTAAGAGCTTAAGGCATTAGGAGGTTAAAAGGACTTGTTGAGCATTGCAGTTACGCCCAGCGTAACCTCTGTGTACGCCCCGCGTAGCGGAACAAAGCCCCGATCCTCATTTGCATTTCATTGTTGTACGCCCAGCGTACCAAGGAGGGTACGCCCACCGTACTCTTCCTGTTGGACTTTCATTTTTGGGATTTGAGTATGGGCCGTTAATGGAAAATTGGTTATGGGGCCAAGTCTGGGAATTTATGGATAGAGTATTTTGGGCCTAATTATTTTTATGGACATTGGTTCTAGGCCCATTTAGTGAAGTGGGCCCAATTTGGTAAATTGGGCCAATGTTGGACTTTGTATGAGATTTGGACTTTGGTCTTGGCCCGATAAGTGGAAGTATGATTGACCTAACGCTTATTTTGTTATGATGGTTAGTTTGGGATTTGTGGTGAGTTGGTTGTTCGAGAGTCTGCTTCTTCAGTTCAGAGTATCGGCATTCGCGAGGTCAGTTATCCTCACTATATCGACAGGGTCTAAGGCACCAAGGGTGGCCCTTTATTGGATTGAGATTCGGATATTGGTTTTATGTTATTGCTTTGATATGTCTGCATCCTGGTAGCTAGGATGGTATATGCTAGAGACCTGGTTAAGGTCGATTTCCCGAGATGTAGAGTGATGCTATGCTAGTGACCGGTTAGGTCGGTATCCCGATTAGGGTAATGATATGTTATGTGATCTGCTTGATCGGTTTGTGGACTATGAACTGTTATATGATTGTATGTTATGTGCACATGGTTGTTTGGACTGGAGTTGGGTTGAGGCGGGTCCTGCTTTGTGCTGTAGGCCAAGATACCCAGGGCGGACCGGTTGTTCCGAAGGCCCAGCGAGTGGTGTGGATAGGCTGTAGGCTCCACGAGGGCGGACCAGACATATTGTAGACTCAGAGAGTGGACCAGGTGGGTTGAAGGCCCGGTGCAGGCGGACCAACCACATTGCAGACTCGAAGGACATGACTAGACACGGAGGGTGGACTGAAGGCCGATACAGCGGACCAGTCATACAGTAGACCCAATATGCATGGCTATTCTATGTTCTGTTATGTTATGTATGCTATTTATGTTATGGGCCGGAAGGCAATATGTTTGGACCGGAAGGTCGTAGCCTGGAAGGGCGTATATGGGGTTGGTATTTTGGGGGTATCTCACTAAGATTTCGGGCTTACAGTTGTGGTTTAAATGTTTTTCAGGTTCTTCAGGAGACCGTGGCAAGGCGAAGGCGTGATCGTACCGCTCCTCGTGTTTATGTTTATGGCATGATTCTGGGAATACTCTGATAATAAATGTATTCAAAACCTTTTTGTAACAACGTTATTAAAATGTATTGTTTTTGAAAAGTGTAAATTGTGTTGAAATTTTTGGTCGTTACATAGAGTAGGATCACTTATTCGAAGGTCTATTTAACCTTAAATATATGCAACTTGTGTACACTGCGCAATTATAGGAGGACTCGGTAAGGATCACCGCATAATGTTTCACTTAATCTCATAGATTCTTTAGACACTTCCAATCTTCCACGCAAACCCAGATAGATGTAACCACCCATGTTTTGAAAACCGGACCGGATCGGCCGGTTCGACCAGTTCAACCGCTAACCAGTCCCGGATCCGGTTCTTAAATGCCAAAAAACTGGTATTCATGTGAACCGGTAAAAACCGGTCCGGTTGAACCGGTAAAACCGGCCAAAACCAGAAATTCGAAAAAATATATATATATATATATATATTGTATTTTTTATATAATTAAATATAATTATGACATCATCCAGTTTTTTTGGTTTTTGAGTCCGTTCTGACCGGTTAGACCACCTAAACCATCGAACCGGTAAGACGACCGGTTTGGTCTCCAATCCGGTTTTCAAAACCTTGGTAACCACTCCATCATAGAAGTCAGCAGAGGAGTCGAGGAGGAAAAAGTATGGGTTAATGAAGAATTTTTCCAAGAAAGGATCGGCCTATGAAACCAAAAACGTCCTATGCATCACACTAATAAATAATAACCATAAATGACTTTGTGAGCTAGTGAATACACTACTCACACTATGTGTTAGGATTATTTCTTTTTCATACAGCCAGCAACAAATATTCAATTCACTGAAATTCATTCGAGCATAGCCATTTCTAATTCATAAAGTTTATATTATATAGACTCCCAATATGAATTGTTTTAGAGAAACCTATGAAAGTTAGAACCAAGTACACTCAGAACAAGGATAACTTAGTCATTCAACTTTCGACTTATAATCACTGCTATAAACTTATTACCATCTCATCTTTGTATTCTTTTTAGCAAAAGATGCCTCGCGGTAGACCTGTAAGGCGTGTAGTGAATAGCACAACAAAGAATCCACCACCACAATACGACTCGGCTGCTTGCCAAGAAGAGGTAATAGCCACAACAACGGCTGCCATAGCTCAGATCCACACAAGTAGTACCAATGGATTTAGTAGCGGTACCCACCTATCTAACCCCGAAGTTACCCACAGAAACCCATGGGAGTGTTCCTGCAAATACTTCATGAACTACAAACCCAAAACCTTTAATGGAAATAGGAGAGTCATTGCTTTAATGCGATGGTTGGAGAAAACAGATTCATTTTTCAAAATCGGTCTATTCCCAGAAGGGAGAAAAGTGAAGTTTACTGCCTACACCTTCTCCGATAGAGCCCTAACATGGTGGAATAGCTAAGTTAAGTCACTGACCCTATCAGTGGCTAACTAGGTGGTTTGGGAGAACTTGAAAGAGACGATGTTGGAAAATACTGCCCTAAGGGCGAAGTTCAAAAGTTGGAGCAAGAACTATAGGAGCATACCATGGTCAACTCAGACATAGTAGCCTACACTGATAGGTTTAGTGACCTGGCAGCACTATTCCCCATGATGGTTTCCCCGTAGAGTAAGAAGAAATAAAGGTACATCTAGAGCTCAACTACCCCGATTCGGGGGGATGTATTGTCCTCTAACCCAACTACCTTCGATAGCGCTAAACGCTTGGCCCAACGACTCATTAATTATGGAGTCCACCACAGTGTAGTAGTCCCCGTTCCCGAGCCATCAAAGGGATGAGACTATAATCAAAAGTCAAGGAACAAGAGGAGGGAACAAACAACATTGGAAACCCTGCAGGAGAAACAAGTGGTTACTGTACATGCCATTACAACACCTGGCACTCCAGCATCTATCAGTTAATATTTTGGAACTCTCCTAAAGTGTGGTAACTGTAAATACCACCACACCAGAGTATTTCTGGAAATGAAGTACAAGAATTGCCGCAGGAAGGGGAACACTATCCAATTTTGTAGAGTGCCGACACAACCGATCACCCAAGTCCCAGGAGTAGATGTAAACCAGGCCTGCTATGATTGTGGCGAGACTGGGCACTACAAGAGAGACAACCCGATAATGAAGAACTCAAGCGAGGATGGACAAAATCTGATGATCACCACAGGAGAAGCTACCTCGGAGCCACAAGAGAACAACAGTACGTCTTCGAAATAAAAATTACTTTAAAATTTTAATTATGTCTAGCATAAGATTAAAATGGGGGATATTAAAAGTAATATAACTCACTCGTAAGCACAAGTCACAAAATTCGTAAGAGAACTAAATATCCTTATAGGTAAGCTATGATGGCTTAGTATGTACATCAGGATTGTGGCTAGTTAGGATTTTGTAGGCATAGAGTGAGTGATTCCGCCTTAATTCATATTCCTTGTTTGGTGGTGGATTTAGGGCAGAGTCACTCAGTTGACCATCTTATTCATCTTAATTATAAATAATCTTTATATGATAGAAGATCATAGGGGTATCGAGGAGGATCATAATATAAAGTATCGACACTAGTTATCAAAACACTTTCACTGTTAGTACTCGCTCGTCACGTTACGATTTGTGTTAGTGGTGTTATCAAGGAGTAAACTAAAAGCTCTAGAAAGTTTGCACATAATACATTGTCGAGGACACTCGCGATACACCATCATATAACAAATGTTTCCTTCAAATCAGCCTAACATTTGTTTCTATAAAGTGTTTCTCGCCAACATTTGTCATAAATTGGTGTGGTCATCACCATACCAAGTTCATGTGTTTCGAAATTCCATCGCCTTAACCGACCGATTAACAAAACCCTCACCATTCGTAACGACAGCCCGACCCAGACCTAAGAATCGTCTCCCTAATATTCTTGACCCCAAAGTATTCATGTGAGGAGTACCTTTCCCTCCTAAACATTTCTGATGTATACTCAAGCACTCGTCTAGCAGATCAAGTTCAAACATAGGGACTAGGGATGAATACCTCCGACCTATCACCTCTGGCAGAGTCGTACATCCGACCGTCATACTAATTTTAATTATATACAACTTTTATGCATGAGGTGATGATAGATGGACCAGATATGAAGATTATCATGAGCGTTAGGGCAAAGTTGCCCATGCCAATGAGTGGATATTCTACTATTTAGAGGTGCATAACCCTAATAGTACTGCTGGGAAAGCTAATTTCGGGATGCAATTCCATCTAATGGGAGGATGATGTCACAACCCGAAAATTTTGATTTGATTAGGTCAAACACATCAACTTAAGGTCAAACTTATAGGCTTCTAAACCGAGTATGCGTAAGGTTTTCATGTTAAGAAGTGAACCACGTAAGGACCAAGAGCGTAGAACAACATTTGATCCATAAAACCTCAACAAGTGAGGTTCACGACCAAGGACCATGTTCACGGTCATGAACCCCTCTTAGGCCGTGAACTTATAGTATATAGATGAGTTTTTGCGACTTTTCCTTCACTTCTTCTTCTCTTGGCCGCAATCACTCAATTCTCTCTCAAGTATCATAGTTCAAGAACACTATCTTTCTCAGTTAAACACCCCCTTTCCCTCGCTACTCCATAGAAGCTTTCTAGTAACTTCAAACATCTACCAAAACACCAAGATCTTCAAGAGTTTTTCATCTTTTAGGTCGTATTCATCAAGTGGGTCGTGAACCCTTCATGTGTTCATCAAGTGGGATGTTAACGCTTCATGTGTTCATCAATTTGGGATGTGAACTCCATTGGGCCGTGAACCATTCAAGCCCATCCATGAACTATCCTTCCTTTGGGTCGTGAACACCCTATCAGCCTCCTATCTTGCTTCTAGCACTCTTTTGGTGAGTTATTCTCGCATCCTAGGTTGTTTCCCAATAAACTTTGTAGTTAGATTCACTAATATCATGCCTATATGTATCAATATATGTCATTTAGGACTCGTTTTTGCCTCAAGACTTCTTTCGTGGAACTTATCATCCTTATTCGAATCTTCAGTGAATCATCGACATAAGGTGAGTTCATACACCTATAATCAATCTTTTAAATGTCTTTAAATGCTTTTAAGGGGGGAATACAAGTTGAACACAATAATATTATGTTAATATTTTACCTGTGATAGCCATCACATTAAAGAAATTCTTATGCTTTTATAAGTTAGTAAATCAATTCAAAAAAACTCTTTTACAAGATGTTAGATTGTTGTTTATAAAACTCTGTTTTTGAAAGTACATGCTTAACTCAGTAGATGATTGAGTCTTTTCTACAAGTCAGTAACAGTTCAAAAAATCATACTAGTAAACTATAATATGTATAGTTTAGAAGATTACTACTTACTATTTCGAATGAAACCTATATGAATCAGTTCTCACATAAGCCAGTTCATACATGAGTCAATAGATACATGTTATAACAAGAACAAAAAGGAACATACAATAACAAGAACAAGACAACAATAATGTAAAACCACTACTTCACGGCATATCAATATACTTATTATGTCATGTTTTTTAACCATAGTCTCCTGGAGGGAGAGCGGACATTGTGTGTATAGATCTATACGCGATTGAAAATACCACATCCCAAATGTTCACTATAGTTTAACCGGCCGACCAAGGGGTGACCGATGTCACATCAGTTTCGATGCCAGCAGGTCGTCGTGTTAAAAACTAGTCAATCTGCATGGTTATAACCACATCACATTTTAACCTTAATTAACAAATTAGGTTAAAGGTAGTTAGTGCTTCTGTAGTTACTTTATAAAACATTATTGTACACTTTCATTTTGCCATTATATTAATATAGTGATTTCTCGCATTGAGTAATGTAATCCACTTCCTAGTAACATGAACATTCAGTAGAAGGGGCCCCATAATGTTACACATTATGATTCATTGGTTGATACATTAGGGGTATATATTAGTCTGATCCGACAGGCAGTAGGATGCGTGCTTTCCGCATCATTTCCTGTTCCTTCTTTGGTTGTAGGCTTAGAGCAGATTCATACAGTCTACTATCTATTCGAGCTTAGCTATATATGTCCTGTATGCACGAAGTAATCATAGCGTGTATCAGGTATGGGTCAATTCATAGCATAAAAATTCAGTACACCACTTCCTAGTACAAAAACACACTTTTAGGATGGATCATTAACTAAGAGAAACTAGAAACTTATCAATAAAAGGTTTGATTTGCATTATTAAACTAGTATAACTTAATTGACCTTAGTGGTTAATTCTATAATTCCTTAGCTTAAACATCAGGATTGTATATAATTTATATCCGATACGCACTTGGATATGTGTTTTCCACCTTATTTCATGTTCGTTGTTTGGTTGTGGGCTTTGGTCAGATTCACACATTTAACTGTCTGTTCGATATAAGATTATATATAACTAGTATAAACTAAGTGATTATAGAAGGAACGATTGTGGTTACCATTTTACTAAAGGAAATATATGATTTTCTTAAGGAAAATTTTCTTCAAATATAAAAGAACTATTGCAGTTAACTCCATAAGTACCAAATGAATACACGAGGGTTGTATAGAATGAAAATTAATAAAAAATGGGATGTGTGACTCCCGCTTCATTTTCTGTTCCTTGTTTGGCTGCGGGCTTAGGGAAGGTTCACCAAATCGATTTTCTGTTTACTCTAATTTGTTTATAACTTGTATCCATTTAGTACTCATAGAAGTAATTGTAGATTCATTTTTAATTATATTTTATCACATCAGAAAATATAGGATTTTCTGGAGGAATGGGAGAACTTTTCAAAAGAACTTATAGTTTACTTTCATAGCTAAAATACTTATGAACTCACTAGCTTAAATGTTGATCTACTCTTTCAAAATATCTTGTATTCTTAGGAAACTAGTAGACACGTATGCTCAATGGGAATCAGAAGATGCAGTATAGTAGCTTCATGTTTTGTTTTTTTATTTAATTTTAGATTCAATCATTTGTGAGTCATACATTGTAAACACTTTAATATTAATGCAATGTTTGTTTGTTACTTTGATTACTATGATGCATGTGTTGTGATACTACATATGACGTCCTCCGCCCCTGAACATTTCCACCGTTCCGGTTTTGGGGTGTGACAATAAAAATAATTTTACTTTTCAAAAAATTTCATACCAAGTCCTTAGTTAGAGATCAAACACACCCGAGAGTGTTCCCGAATCCTTCAAACTAAGGCTCTGATACCAACTTGTAACATCCCAATATCATATAAAACCATTTTCTTTTAACTATGTTACTTATCAAACCGTTTATTGACAAACATCATCAATATCATATAAAACCATAAAACCATAATCACATGTCTCAAAATCATAACATCAATAGTAATAATATTATAGTATAATCCCATGGATCTCAAAAATGCAGAAATCATATGTGTGCGATGCGCTGCTACCGTGCCAGATCCTTCCCATTCGACGAACAGGTACCTGAAACCAAAATTATAAATGATGTCCACAAAAGTACCCATTAATTTTAATATTTATAACCTAAAAAAACTTAGACTAACTATGAACTTATAGGCAGTGTACCTAGTCAGATTACAGTATAGCTTAGGTAAGTCGGATGTCGATCACAGGGAACGGTGGATTAACTTAATATATTTGATTATAGGTTACAGGTCACACGAAAAGAATAAAAGAAATAGTTTAATAAATCTCAAACTAATAATTAATTAACCATTCTCGATAAACTAACAGGACAACGAATGTCTTCAGGTACTTTGGTTTAGACAAATTCCACCTTAAAAACATAGACAATTACATACACAAATTCATTTATTCATGTTCACCGATTCCTAAAATGATTAGATTCGCGTTCACTATAACTAATCCTTTAGCAAGCAAGTCAATTCAAACAGTGATCAGTTGGTTAAACTAACGTGCTTCCTAGTGTTCAGTTCGTATCAAGCAAGACTTGCAAATATAGTTAACCAAATTAAACATTTAATTAACCTCTTGTTGATGGTCATCAAGCAAGGCTCACACATTAACTTACTTATTCCCATGTTAATCCTAGTTTCACATTCGTTATTCCTAGACTTATAATCTCGATGGTCATCAAAATCATAAGAGACAAGCAATCAAGCATATGTTCATACAACTCAATTCACTTAACAATTAACAGAAAATAATCATCATTAATGCATAAGGATCTTTTAACAAGCTTGGCAAGATAAATTAAACATAAATAAACAATTCAATATAGCAATTAGTCTAATAATCAAAGTTTCATTCAATCATAAACACAAAGTAAAAGGTTTTTACACCCAAGTCAGAAACTAAATATAGAATAGTAACACAATGGAATGCTAAACATGGTCACGTTAACAGCCCATATGATTACCGACACGTATCCGCTCTCCAACCCTTCCGATCTCCGCTTCCATTAGCTTAACGGCCTTCCGGCCACCTCCTAGACCCTCAAAACGGCAACTATGAAGTTTTCTTGTTGCACAAGTCGAAGTGGAATATCATAGATTATTCAAATTGGTGGAATGATATGGGGTATTTATAGTTGATGGAGATGGAATTTATATGGAATATTAGAGTTGGATTGGAATAAGGAAACTAATGGTGGCTTAGGGATCAAGCAAATAAAAATAAGGTAAGTGATGCTTGGGGAATAAGTAACTTGGAGGGAATTTCCGTCCAGCTTTTATGCTTTATCTTGAAGTCCGATTTTGGATAAGATAAGTGTCGAATTAGCCAAAAGTCCCTCTCACATAAGTCGTAGGAAATGTCGTCTAGTTTTCAGAACATTTTGAATCTCGTCAATTGGACTTACGAGTCCTCAGATATACCCGAAACACTGAAGAGGGGTCAATCTGTCAACAATATCCTTTTTGCATCTTTTCAGCTCCATTCTCTTTCTTTTGCATTCCATCTCCCATTTTAACTGTAATTCAATATTTCAAAGCATATTAAGTTTATTTTAGTTCTAAATAATAATAATAAATGCTAAAATATTAATATATGTTATACATAAATATATATAAAAATACACATATCAAAATACCCCACACTTAGCCTTTGCTTGCCCGCAAGCAAATTTACTTTTATTTTACTAATATTGCACTAAACAATCCATTTAAAACTCAGCCATTATGCCAAGACCTCAACGCATGCATTTGTGTCTAAAATTTTTCCTAATGTACCCCCCATACTTTAAATACTCACAATCTTCATAAACACTTGCCCACTTTTTCCGAACAATGCTCATTTTATGCAACCCTCCGAATCCATCCGCAGAAAACCTCCTAACCTCAAGGTATTTTTAGTTGAGCAACCTAAGCATACATAATCTAGAATTACAATTTATGATACCACTATGGAGCTTTTTAGGAATTCTTCACTTTCTTAACAATTTAATCTTTGATTTCTTTGAATTCACCACCTTATTTGATTTGATTTCTTGGCATCTTCAACTTTTTGAATTTCTTGGAATTTTGATCTTTTGATCTTCACTTTATTTGCTCCAAAATTCTTCAAACTTTTTCGTAATTCTCTTTTTTTTTTTTTACATGTACCTCTCTTTTTTCACTCAAAACCTACATGCTTAAGCAGAGACGCTCAACCTTAAGCTTTTATGGTTAATGATAATAATTTTCCTGGATACATTTCAGGTTTAGGCTGCTAAACATATTGGATCCTTCAAACCGAGCGGGGTTATGTTTTTTTCCATGATTTCACTAAAATAAGGGAAGCCAAAAATGCACTATAACGTATATTGGCTCAACTAAACATTTGAGTTCTCATCGGATCATCTCATACAATATTAGCAAAATTTTAAATTATCACTAGATTTTTCTAAATTAAACTATTATTTCAAGTTTTCTTTTAAATTTTTAAATTTCCCTAAATCTAGCAATTTCCAACTATTATTTCATTTTTATAATTTACTTTTACCAACCCCCTACCCCACACTTATTTCATACAATGCCCTCATTGTATGCTAAAACAAATTAAGAACATAAAAAGGGAAAAAAAAGGAACAGACTCCCCTGGGTAGTTGTGGCGAGATCAAATGGGGCTGCTACAGGTTGCTTCAAATATTGCTGAAAAACTGAAAACTGGAACTGCAGCTTCTGAATGTGCCGGAAAATACAAAAGAACATTGACTTATGAAATATGGTGCGAACGGTTACCAACTAAAGCAATGTATAGTGACCATGACGTGGGAACGTGTCAACCACGTCGTATCGTCGAGTTAGGAAAAATCCATATCGCGAATAATAGCATGGCCATGACGTGGTAAGTGGTGGTCACGTCGTGGTATGTAGAATAGCAGCCTCCTCTCGCGATGAAAAACTCCCCCACAACATAGGAAAGTTTCAACCATGTCATGGCAGCCGGGATGATACTTCTACATCGCGTCAAAATAAAACTCCATGGTGTGGGAACAGCTCATCCATGCCATGGGAATCAATGTATAGTTAGAAACGCCACTCTTCGAAATAATAATCCCTCCAAATATCGACGCGCACCCCACACTTATTGAAAGTCATGGCTCTCAAGTGTCAACTTCAAACCCTCACACGGGTTTTTCTCTCGTGACAAATCAACATTCGACCCCAATTATTGAAATTTCTGAAAGCATCTGAAGGGTAAAAGTTCTGCAAAGATCTGAAACATCAAGAGCATCAACATGGAAAACAAATTTTAAACAAGCTAAAAATAAAAATAAAAACTCACTAAAATAACTAAAAAACCAAAATAACTAAAAAGGATATCACGATCACATGTCTTCGTCAAAATCAAACTACAATTGTTGACTAAATCCCTTGCATGCAAGAGGTGGTTTGTGAAAACAAATACTTTCGGGACCTGTCAGACTATTTCCTTTGCTTTCTTTGACCCATTAACTAAAAGTAGAACAAGAGTTGACCCAACTAGTCAAGAACAGCAAGAGCTCGGTCTTCCACTTAACCACCATGATACACCTTGCTATACTACGCCTCGTGGATTGAGTTGGACAAATCACCAAAGTAGTAGACTAAACAAGTCAAGTGTTCCCTAATCGCTTGCAATCTCGAAACCCATGCAAAAGGTAAAGCCAATCAACGTGTATGATCACAAATTCCTGCAAATAACAACAAGAACCTTCCCGACAAGCGAAATGATATCAACGAAAATAAAACTAAAAAAATAAAATAAAAAACTAACTAAAAATAAATAACGAATAATCAAATAAAATAAATTAATTGAAAGTCGTTCCCCGGCAACGGCGCCAAAAACTTGATGTGCACAAAAGTACCCATTAATTTTAATATTTATAACCTAACAAACTTAGACTAACTATGCACTTATAGGCAGTGTACCTAGTTAGATTACAGTATAGCTTAGGTAAGTCGGGTGTCGATCACAGGGAACGGTGGATTAACTTAATATATTTGATTATAGGTTACAGGTCACACGAAAAGAATAAAAGAAATAGTTTAATAAATCTCAAACTAATAATTAATTAACCATTCTCGATAAACTAACAGGACAACGAATGTCTTCAGGTACTTTGGTTTAGACAAATTCCACCTTAAAAACATAGACAATTACATACACAAATTCATTTATTCATGTTCACCGATTCCTAAAATGATTAGATTCGCGTTCACTATAACTAATCCTTTAGCAAGCAAGTCAATTCAAACAGTGATCAGTTGGTTAAACTAACATGCTTCCTAGTGTTCAGTTCGTATCAAGCAAGACTTGCAAATATAGTTAACCAAATTAAACATTTAATTAACCTCTTGTTGATGGTCATCAAGCAAGGCTCACACATTAATTTACTTATTCCCATGTTAATCCTAGTTTCACATTCGTTATTCCTAGACTTATAATCTCGATGGTCATCAAAATCATAAGAGACAAGCAATCAAGCATATGTTCATACAACTCAATTCACTTAACAATTAACAGAAAATAATCATCATTAATGCATAAGGATCTTTTAACAAGTTTGGCAAGATAAATTAAACATAAATAAACAATTCAATATAGCAATTAGTCTAATAATCAAAGTTTCATTCAATCATAAACACAAAGTAAAAGGTTTTTACACCCAAGTCAGAAACTAAATATAGAATAGTAACACAATGGAATGCTAAACATGGTCACGTTAACAGCCCATATGATTACCGACACGTATCCGCTCTCCAACCCTTCCGATCTCCGCTTCCATTAGCTTAACGGCCTTCCGGCCACCTCCTAGACCCTCAAAACGGCAACTATGAAGTTTTCTTGTTGCACAAGTCGAAGTGGAATATCATAGATTATTCAAATTGGTGGAATGATATGGGGTATTTATAGTTGATGGAGATGGAATTTATATGGAATATTAGAGTTGGATTGGAATAAGGAAACTAATGGTGGCTTAGGGATCAAGCAAAGAAAAATAAGGTAAGTGATGCTTGGGGAATAAGTAACTTGGAGGGAATTTCCGTCCAGCTTTTATACGTTATCTTCAAGTCCGATTTTGGATAAGATAAGTGTCGAATTTGCCAAAAGTCCCCCTCACATAAGTCGTGGGAAATTTCGTCTAGTTTTCAGAACATTTTGAATCTCGTCAATTGGACTTACGAGTCCTCAGATATACCCGAAACACTGAAGAGGGGTCAATCTGCCAGCAATATCCTTTTTGCATCTTTTCAGCTCCATTCTCTTTCTTTTGCATTCCATCTCCCATTTTAACTGGAATTAAATATTTCAAAGCATATTAATTTTATTTTAGTTCTAAATAATAATAATAAATGCTAAAATATTAAGATATGTTATACATAAATATATATAAAAATACACATATCAATAAACCATAAGCACAAATCATAATGAGTTCCCCCATCATACCAAAAACCATACATCGCACATACTTCCAGGAATATCTGGGTGCTGGCCTCCCATTCGGTCTTTTCCAATCGGATTTCTGCCTAGCTTACCAGGATGCTTACCTCCCCTTCGGTCTATTCCAACCGGAAAATTGCCTAGTATATTTGTGTGTTGGCTTCCCTTTAGGTCTATTCCGACCGGATAATTGCCTAGCGTATCTGGTTGCTGGCCTCCTCTTCGGTATATTCCAAATGGAAAACGAGGACTATTTCCCCTACCACTACAATATAGAATCATAGCATACAAGCTCATAGAACATAACAAATAGTGGAATACCAGACTATTATCATACAAACAATCATCTAACTACAAGCTCTTACTAGTGGGCCGACAATGTGGCCTTAGACCCACTTCTACTGGAAGGTAACTCACCTCAATGTCGTGAAGTGTCTGAACTGTCCTCGCTGCTGGGATCAACTCCTATCAATTCCTACACGTAACAACCTTTCTTAGTTTATCATTACATACTCTTAACCCTTACAAGGGCTACTCAGGTCAAAGTCAAAGTCAATGTCAACAACTTGGTCAAAGTCAAGATCTGGTTGACTCGACTAGTCGAGATGACCCAACAACTCGCTGATTCCCCAAATCCTCAAAACACTAAGACCTTGATCCTACTCGTTGAGTCTTGTACGCACTCACCGAGTTCTACTTCATACAAAATCGGGACTCTCAAGAACTGTCTCGATGAGTTCATCCTTGAACATGTCGAGTCCTTCTTCATGCAAGAAGACACATTTAACCCCGGACTCGCCGAGTTCCTTGTGAACTCGTCGAGTACGTCTTCATGTAGTTGTTACTTGCCTTGAACTCACCGAATTCTATTCTTGAACTCACCGAGTTCCATGATGTCTAGGTCCAGTTTCACATCTATCTTGTTGAGTCCTTTTCTAGACTCAACTAGTTCGATCAAAGCAGAAAAGGGTTGGGGAACCATACCCTGACTTGTCGAGTCCCATTAACAACTCGTCGAATCCCCTAAATTCAATGTCCATATAGTTGATTTCAGTCGGGTTTAAAACATCAAAAACATAGATCTATCCTTCTAGGGTCCATGATACACGTAAAGTTACAAACTTCACGTTCATGCATGGGGCATTTGGCTTAAATGGACCTAAAATGGAGTCTACAAGATGCATGGGTCTCTTGTGGCAATAAAGTTGGCACCTTTATGCCATAGGAACCCCTAATGGTTCCAGATCTGAAGTCATACCCGTTTATAACCTCAAAATCCCAAATATGGCACTTCTAAGGCTTAGAAAAGGTAGAAATGAACCCTAACTAGAGATCTAAGAGATAGATGGTCAAGGTTTCAACTTTCTACATGAAATGAGCTAGAAATGCGCCAAAACCTATGGATCTTCTTACTTCCTCTTGATCTCCCAAGATTCCTTCTCCTTCGCAAACTTCAAATACACACAAATTGCACCAAAAAGCTCAAGAACACTCAATAGATGATTAGGGTTTCGAGTTAGGGATTTTCTAGATTAGGAGGGAAGATGGAGGTTGGGTTGGGACAAGATAAGTTGTTTAATAGGGTGCAAACCCTAAATATTAGGGTTTCATCCAGACAGTCCTACTCGTCGAGTCAGACTCTCCGACTTGTCGAGTAGGTTACTTAAAACCAGCTTCCAAGAGTCTAGTCTACTCGATGAGTTGGGCCTCCAACTCGCCGAGTCCCAGTGTAAAAACATACAATTAATTATAGTACCAAGAACCAGTTGTTACACTAAATATCCTAATATACTTGATCATTGGCACTGGTGAGAAGGTTTCCTCATAGTCAATTCCTTAAGTATGAGTGTAACCTTTCGCGACTAATCAAACTTTAAACATATGTACATTGCCATCCATGTCAACCTTGTTCTTGAAGTCATATTTACACCCAACGGTTTTAAGTCTAGGTGTGCGATCAAACATGTTCCAAACTTGGTTATCATACATGGACTGTAATGAAACGAATTATCCGTATGTGCATATAATGAGAAATACACGTAAAATGACAATTCATAAAAATAAAAACATTTTGTATCCCATGCAATCATCATAGATTTATAATAAACTATCATTATAAAAGAAAACAAGAAAATACAACTAAAATAACTATCTACATTAATACCTTGTGCTCTTATCTTCTTCGCATACACCAGTTGTTACACGAACCTACAAAACATGAAACATCTCTAAAACATCAGACAACAATGTCTGGTGACGTATTTTCATGTTCATATATTCTACTTCTAATCTTCCTCTATCATTTTATTCTCCTTACTTCATTCATCTTTCTTTTCTATTTATTTTCATCTTATTTATCTCCTATTCTCTTTTCTCATCTATAATCTTTTTTTTCTCATCTCATCTACCTATTTTTCTACTTCATCTTCTTATGCCTTAGCATTTTGTTCTTTCATTCTCTTCCTGTATCTTCTACTCTTGTTCTCTAGTAGTATACATTGCTATTCTTCTCATTCATCAATCTCTTCTATCTTTCTTAGCCTCTTCTTATGCTCATCTCGTACTATGCCGGTACTCTATCTTTGCCACTATCTCTACCTCTTCTCTACTCTTCTCTTTATCTTTCTATGTCTGTCCATACTCTATCTCATCTCACGTCATATTTCTCTACTCTTCTCTATGCTTTACTGATCATCTCTATCTCTTCCTATGTTATTCCCATATCTATAACTCTTAGCATGCCTTCTCATACTCATCTAACTTCGTCTCATAAAGTATTTGATTGACATGAACGCCTGTCACATGATTTCACATATGTCTTTGTTGTTCCTCTTTGCTTCTGCCATATTGATGTGTGTGTGTGTGTGTGTGTGTATATATATATATATATATATATATATATATATATATATATATATATATGGCATAACGCTATATTGTAACTATTATTGAACTCAGTAAGCATCACCGCTTACCCTCTCAATGTTTTAATATATTGTAGGCAATAAGCATCCGATATAGCTTTATACTCTTGGAAGAAATAAAATAGCTTTTACTATTACTTTTGTATTTAAGTTTTAGTATGTATAAAATATACAATATCCTGGGTAGTTTTGTAATAAATTTAAACTTAGTCGGTTTGTATCCAGTCGTTTGTAAATAAATTATCAATGTAAAATATTGTTTGTGAATACGCATGTAGCATGTTTTGGAGTAACAAGTGGTTTATTATTTTGAAAGTGTGGGTCTTTCAATCATGGTATTAGAGTGGTAGTTTAAGTGAACTAAATTCTAAGGATTAGTATTTAGACTTAAACTATTGGAAGTTCAATATATGAACTAATCCATTGCTAGTATACGGATACAAACCATAGGAAATACTTAAATGAAGTATTAGATTATAATAAATCCTAATATTCTAAATTACTATATTACTCCAAATTTTCAGAGTAATGGATGAAGCAGTAAGTAGTCATACACCAGAAGTGGGTGGGGATCGTCATCTTGATGAATCAAAAACTCCAATATACCCACGTGAGGTGCGACTTATGGATAAACTGACTGGTGCTATCCGACAAACTCTCGAAGAGCACAAGAAGGATAATAATAAAGGAAAAGAGAAAGTTGTTGGAGAATCTTCAGGAGAAAAGGCGAGACATCCCTCTTTCATAACTTTTAAGAGAAGTGCAGCTACAGAGTCTGCTGGTGTCCTTAATCCTATCGTCGTTCTTACTCGGATTCAGAACATAGAGAAAGTATTCCGTATTTCCCATGTGGATAATGAAGACAAGGCTAATTATGCTTCCACAATGCTCATTGGAGAAGCCTTGGTCTGGTGGGAAGCAACATATGAAGCTCTCAACGGATTTGACCAGGAGAACTTTTCCTGGGAGATGTTCATGAATCGTCTGCTAGGGAAGTATTGTCCTCTAGACATGAGGAGAAGGTTAGAGAAAGAATTATTTGAAATTAAACAAGAAGAAAAGACAGTGAATGAGAATGAGACTCAGTTCAATCAGCGAGCACAGTTCACTTCAAAGTAGTACCAACTGAAGACGATAAAATTCAGTTGTTATTGGAAGGGTTACGATATGAAATCAGTGATTTTGTGATAAATCGGGATGTTCTATCGTTTGATAAAGATATAGAGTATGCTCAAAAGCGCGATCATGACTTGGAGATATGTGGTGCCACTATTTCAGTTTCAAAACTGCCACGTATTAAATGAATTATTCATGTTTCCTCTATGACACCTCCTCAACCTGTTTGAGCTGATTCAAATTCAAGGATGCAATCTTAGAATGCCTCTCGTGGCCATGGTTGGTCACAATCCTTTTCTCTTTAGTCACCAGTATGTAGAAGACGCAGAAAGAATCACCAAGGCCAATGCGGAATAGATAAAGGATAGGTGATATGTTACGGGTGTGGAGAAATAGGTAACGTAAAACTTGTTATCCCGATGAAGAGTACTACGTGCTATGCTTGTGGTGTTATTGGCCACATAAAACGTTTTTGCCCTACTCTTACTAGTCAAATGATGGGAAGTCAAGCTTCGGTTCAACAACCTGCGAGAAGTTAAGTCCATGTTCAACAAACAAAGGGTACTCCAACTAAAAAAGAGGAGGTGCCAAAAGCTAAAGCTCGTGCATTCCAGATTACTACAAAAGAAGCATGTGAGGACCCGAACGTTGTGATAGGCACATTTCTTGTCAACTCTAGACCTGCTCAAATCTTAGTTGATTCTAGTGCTTGAGATTCTTCTGTGTCCCATGAATTTGCTCATTCTTTTCAAATTTCATGCTATGCAATTACACAACCATTTCACGTAGATATTGCGGGAAGTATATCATTACTTGCGGATATAGTTTATAAGGATTGTGTCATAGAAATTGAAGGCTATAATTTTCTTGCCAATCTGATTCCTATATCCTTGCCCAATTTCGATATTATTCTCGGCATAGATTGGTTGTCAAGGAATAATGTTGAACTCTTACGTTATGAATAGATAATACGTATTCCAATCGAAGGGAAGAATCCTCATTACGTCTATGGTGAACAAAGACCTAAAAGCTTAAAAATAATCTATTTCTTAAAAGCTCATAAATTCATATCGAAGGGATATTCTATCTATATGGCCTATGCAGTTGATACCTCAAAAGAGGAGAAGAAAAATGTAAATGAGGTTCCTGTTATTAACTAGTATCCTGATGTTTTCCCTAATGATTTGCCTGGATTACCTCCGGACATAAAAGTAGAATCCCGAATCGACCTTGTGCTTAGTGCTGCTCCGATTGCAAAAACTCTGTATCGTCTTGCGCCAGCTGAAATGAAGGAAATGATGTTCCAACTGTAGGAATTACTTGACAAAGGCTTTATTAGACCGAGTACCTCTCCTTACGGTGCTCCAGTATTGTTTGTCAAAAAGAAGGATGGTTCGATGCGGATGTGTATTGATTACCGTGAGCTTAATAAGGTGAGTATCAAGAACAAGTATCCACTACGTTGCATTGACGATATGTTTGATCAACTTCATGGTGTTAGCTATTTCTCGAAGATTGATCTAAGATCTGGTTATCATCAGTTGAAAGTATAAGAGCAAGATGTACCGAAGACTGCTTTCAATACTTGATATGGGCATTATTAATTCCTTGTCATGACGTTCGGTTTGGCAAATGCTCCTACTGTATTCATGGATATGATGAATCGCGTATGTCGCCCGATGCTTGAGAAATTTGCCATCGTATTCATTGACGATATTCTAATATATTCAAAGTCTGAAGCTGAACATGCCATTCATATTCGTGCGTTATTTGAACTTCTTCGAAAAGGAGAAATATACGCTAAATTCTCGAAATGTGAATTTTGGCTTCGCCAAGTTCAATTCATCGGCCATGTTATTTTTGGTGATGTTGTATCCGTAGATCCTATTAAAATTGCAGCGATTCAAAATTGGGAAGTGCCCCGTAATGCTTCCGAAATTCGTAGTTTCTTGGGTCTCGCGGGATATTACTGGAGATTCATTAAAGACTTTTCTTGTATAGTTTTACATCTCAATAGTCATACACAGAAGGAAATAAAGTTTGAATGGGGTGAAGCCAAAGAAAAAGCTTTCTCAACTCTAAAAGATCTTTTGACTCATGCTCCAATCTTATCACTCCCAGAGGGTGATGATGATTTCTCTGTATATAGCGATGCTTCAAGATTGGGAGTCGGTTGTGTGTTGATGCAACGTGGTAAAGTGATAGCCTATGCCTCAAGACAACTGAAAGATTATGAAAAGAACTATCCCACTCATGATCTCGAACTCGTTGCAGTGGTATTTGCCCTAAAACTTTGGAGGCATTATCTTTTTTGTACAAAATTCCAATTATTTACCGACCACAAAAGTCTCAAGTACATATTCAATCAGCAAACTTTGAATATGAGACAACAATGAGCCATGGAGCTAATCAAAGATTATGACTGTGAAATCCTATATCATCTTGGAAAAGCCAACGTATTTTTTGATGCACTTAGCAGAAAAGTTTATCGTAATAGTATGTGTTATACTATTAGTCATACCACAGTAAACTTTACTATTCTATATGAACTAGAGAAATGGCAAGAAGAGGCCTCAAAACCAGAAAATGTGAAGAAAGAAGGGATGGTACATTATACCGATGTTTTATTTGACGATCCACGAGGATTGAAGGTATTTAAGAATCGGGTTTGGATTCCAAAGATTAGTGGATTAAGACAGAATATTTTAGATGAAGCCCGTAAATCTAAACTGTCAATACATCCTGGTACAAGCAAAATGTACTATGATGTACGGGCTGACTATTGGTGGCCAGGATTAAAGAGAGACATTTGAAGATATGTACAAGAATGCTTGATATGCTTACAAGTCAAAATAAAGCACCAAAAACCTTACGGAACCCCAGAAAGTCTTAGTGTTCCTGTATGGAAATGGGAAGAAATATCCATGGATTTTATTACCAAATTGCCAAAAACGGCTAGACAACATGATATCGTTTGGGTAATTATGGATTGGCTAACTAAAAGTTCATATTTTGTCACCATGTGTGAAACATCTACAATGGAGAAATACGCACAAGTATACTTAGATGAAATCATCGTGAGACATGGTGTGCCACTAAATATCATTTCCGTTCGTGATACTCATTTCACTTCTCACTTTTGGCGAGTATGCAATGTGAATTGGGATCTCGAGTTGATCTCTGCACAACTTTTTATCCCCAGACAGGTGGTCAGGCGGAGAGAAAAATTCAAGCTATAGAAGATATCTTTCATGCATGTGTCTTGGAATTCGATGGTTACCGGGATAAGTACTTACTACTTGTCGAATTTTCGTATAATTACAGTTATCACGCTTCAATTAGAATGCCACCATATGAAGCATTATATGGTAAAAAATGTCGTACTCCATTATGTTGGCGTGAAGTAGGATAGAAAATCCTTGGAGGCCCTGAAATGATTCAAGATACCACTGATAAAATTCAAATCGTACGTGAAAAAATGAAAGTGGCCCAGGATCAAAAAATATCCTATACAGAAAAGAGGAGATGATCCATAGAATTCCAGGTGGGTGATTTCGTAATGCTGAAGGTATCCCCATGGAAAGGTCTTATGCGATTTGGAAAGAAAGGAAAACATAGTCCCAGATTTGTTGGTCCTTTCAAAATCATCCAGAGAATAGGTAATCAAGCATACGGCTTGGAATTACCTACAGATTTGGTAGGTATTCATGATTTCTTTCATGTGAGTTATTTGCGTAAATGCTTGAGCATCTATGATGAGACAATTCCATTCTCCGAGGTGAAATTAGATAATAAGTTAAGATATATAGAAGAGCCTGAAGAGATCGTGAATAAAAGAACAACTAATCTACGTAATAAGGAAGTAGAGTTGGTGCTTGTCAAGTGGAAACATCATCGAGGCTCAAATTATACTTGGGAAAATAAGAGTGAGATAAAAGCAAAATATCCCCATTTGTTTTAATCGCTGTAATTTCGGCGACGAAATCCTCAAAAGGAGAAGGTATTTGTAACATACACGTTTAGTTATCGTGTATTGTAAATTATAAAAGTGAATAATATTACAAAATACTATGTAAATTTGAATGTTGAGTTCTAATTGATGGTTTTTACTAGAAATAAAGTAAAACTATGTTTAGAATCACTCATAAAATATTGGGAGTCTTATGAGATTTCAGTTAAAAGCCAAATAGTAAAATTTAGCGAAAATCTAAAATTTGAAATAAGTGAAATTTTATTATTAAAAATTGTAGAGAATCTCATTAGAAACATTTAGGCGAATCCCTCATCAAAATCCGAGTTATAACGAATAAGTTATGACCAATCGAAGATCCGCGACAAAACCGGTACGGCGCCAAATGACGTAAAAATTGAGTTTTTGATCAAACTACTTTTTAGCCTTAGTAATCTAAATGAAAGTCGTAGTATTCGTATGAGGAAGTTATGATTTTTCTAAGTTTCAGTTTACCAGTAGACAGCTAAAAATTTGAATTTTAGATCGAGTGATTTTTAGCCAACACAACCTAAACAAGAATTTGAAGGTCTCGTCATTAATTGTACAACGGTAAAAAGTCTGATGAAAACGAATGTCGGATGAACAAGTTATGAATTTTTAACGGATTTTCATGTCCCGGTGTGTTAAAAAGAATAAAATTAAAATCAAATCAAAATTAGTCAACAAAGTCTAAACGAAAGTTGTAGAGCATAATTTTAGCTACACGTGCATATAAAGAACATCAAAAACGAAGCCCGTATGCAATAGTTATGGATTTTAGAAGATTTGGGCACAATTTTCGAGAATTTTTGCAAGGATAAGGTTCTTCTCCGGAGATGCCACGTCACCTCGCATGAACAGTAGTTGTGTGTCGTCTTCTGATTGGACCGAACTTCAGTCTGGTAAGCATCCAACGCTCCTTTCGGCGTCCTAGGCGATGTCTAAGACGCCTCAATCTAGCTGCCGTGTGTACCGAGCCTCGCAACTTCACTGTCACACCCCAAAACCGGAACGGCGGAAACGTTCTGGGGTGGATGACGTCATGTCAAGTATCACAACACATGCATTATAGTAATCAAAGTACAACAACCATTGCATTAATAGTAATAGTTTTACATGGTTTACATTACAATACATCAAAATAATACAAGTAATAATATAGGTGCAGCTTGGTACTAAACTGTCTTCGTCAAAAGCTCCGGGGAGGTACTTGTCTAATGCTGACCTGAGAATACGATTTATTTGAAAAGCGAGTATCAGCATTTTTACAAATGATGGTGAGTTCATAAGTATTTAGTGTCATTTTATTCAAATAACTTTAATAAAAGTGGTACTTTTAGGGTATCCATTACATTAGTGTCTTTTCCAGAAAATCCTATATTTTCTTTAAAAAAGCAGTCTTCTACGAAGACTGGATGGAGTTATGTGGTAAAAAGTAGTTTTCCCTTAATCACTATCATTATCAAAATATAGAATTTGATTATTAAAGAAAGCAAGAGAAATCAGGGAAATAACATATGCCTCAGCAGTGAGGACTACTGACTAAGGCAAAAGGAATCATAGACTCCAGGAGAGTATCGAACGAACAACACGCCTGGCTCAGTCCAACAAAAGGAGACGCAGACCCCAATCGGTACCAAATGAAAGATACAACTAGTCAGGTCTAAAACAAAGAATACAGACCTCAGACGGTATCAAATGAATGATACAACTAGTAAGGTCTAAAACAAGGAATACAGGTCGCAGACAGTATCAAATGAAAGATACAGCTAGCAAGGTCTAAAACAGAGAATGCAGACCGCAGACAGTATAAAATGAAAGATACAGCTTGCAAGGTCTAAAAACAGTGTGACTCTGAGAATGGGTTTCCAGCATACAATGTAAGGTGCTGGTGAAATACAGTTACCTTAAGGCCATGAATTATAAGGCAACCTGGGATACTCGTAGCCATACTAACCGACACTACAGTACCTGACGCCCTACAAGCGTCTATAAAATATGATATTTGTCACCCCTTGGCTTGGTGGGCCGTGGACTGTAGCAAGCAGTCAGGGTGCGGGGGTGTCAATCCCATATAGATCTATACACACAATGTCCGCTCTCCCTACAGGAGACTCTGGTTACCAACTAGACGACGGAGGAGGCCGCGTCCCGAAGATGCATCCCAAAGAGTGAGTAGTGGGTTTCATATATAAGTGTTGAACTAGAGGTAGAGACTCATCACTGAACTGACTATAGTAAACCTATATGTCTATGCTTGTATACATAACATACAACAAATGAATCAAACGACCTTCGGATGGCCATCCGATCCCACCAGACCACATCTCAATGAAGAAAACGAAATAGGGTGGACAAGCTTTCCTAAGTCCTTCAACCATTATTTACATGCATCTATACAAGAATAGGCAATCATCTAACTAACCGATGTGCTTAACGAAGTAGGAGTGTTTAATGAGTGAGTAAGAGCATCTAACGAGTGAAGGAGCGTCTAACAAGTATGAGCGTATAACGAGTGAGTAGGAGATTGTAACAAGTAAAGGAGCGTCTAACATGTATAAGTGTATAACGAGTGAGTAGGAGCGTCTAACAAGTGAAGGAGCATCTAACAAGTATAAGTGTTTAACTATGCAGAAGTATAATGAACCAGTAGTATCTAACAAATAAGAGTAATAAAACATGGAAGAAACCTTAATGAAAACTTTAGAAAACCTTTATACTTTAAGAAATCAAACTTGGTATTCTTTGTAAAATAAGTTTGAAAACACTTAGAAATTCTTTGGAAACCTTTCATAAACCAGTTTAAAATGAAAGTGTAATAAAACAGTATAAGTAAGAGTTTTGAACAAGTGAAAACATTTTAGAAAACCATTTATAGTATCCTACTTGGTAAAACAGTTTATAGTGTGGTAAATCCTTATGCATGCGGGTTATCAATCACATATGAATGATATGATAACTGGAATGTTTAACATGTATTCCCCCCCCCCCCCATTAAAACATGTAAAAACATTTAAAAGTTTCATTCAGGGGTATGAACTCACCTGGTGTAAGTAGATCCGATGAAGGTGCCGGTTGGGTGCTCGGTGTCAAGTAAGGACTTGGACACACTTTGTGACCTATTTAACGTATGTTAACATATGTTCACATACAATTAGTATATTATATACTAATTAAACAAATATACGCACCCTAAAGAGCGGAAAACACTTTGGTTAAGTGTTTGGGGTGTCCCGGGTAACATCTAAGGGCGTGTATGGCTCAAATAAGGAGTTTACTCTCCTAAAACTCACTTTATATGAGTTCATGGTTGGGATACCATATTCCCCATGAGTTTACGGTCGTAAACTCGTGAGAGGATTGTTTTAGGTTAATTTCAAGTCCCAAATGCTTCAAGAATTGGCTTTAAGTAATTATTCAAGGCTATAGGGGTGTTTAGGGTTCCAAGAGTTCACTCCCTTGGAGTTTACGGTCCAAATGACCACTCCTTGGGAGTTTGCGGCTGCAAGCTCTTGGCTTGGCCGTGAACTCTCATGCAACCCTTTAAACTTTGATTTTTAGCCCTTGTTTCAACCCTAGCATTTTCTAGTGAATGTATAAGGCCATTTTGGGGACAAAAACTATCATTTGACATGGTTTGGGGGTGTTTACAGCCTAAGCATGTGCGTGGGCCATAAACTACTTTTTACCCCTCATTTCATTGTGTTTAATTGCTCCAAACCCAAAATAGCAAGCCCCTAAGCCATATCTTAAGCCTAAATGCGATTTGGAAGTGATTTTGAGGCTTGATTTGCATATTTTTAGGATATTACGGCCTAAGAATGCTCTTGGGCTGTAAACCCTCATCCAAGCCCCTAAACTTTTTGATTTGAGGTTCAAACACTTCTAGGCTTAATCCTAAATAAGTTTCCAAGCCTAAGGGAGGGGGTTTTGGGCATTTTGGCACCATTTAAGGTGTTTACGGCCTAAGGAGGTTCTTAGGTCATGAACTCCTTCTATTTGCCTTTCTTGGGTGATTTTTGGGTTAAAACAACACTAAACAATGTCTATAACAAGTTAGGGTAGAAGGTCTTACGTTTTGGAGGCGGAAACTCGCGGATTTGAGTCGAAAACGTGATTTATGCGAGAGAGAGTAAAGAGAGAGGGTGATATGGGAGTGGGAAAAGAGTGGAATGAAGTCCACTCCCCCTTATATAGGTGTTGGAGTTGGGGCTCAGTGGAATTCTACCCGATACTGCCGTTATACGGGGCTTTTCGTCGCACCCGATTTAGTGTTCGTAATAACATTTAACCTTTTTCCAAATTAGCATGGAAGTGTAATTTAAGTGTTTTAATTTATTTTATTATGACTATAACCACATGAAAAATAAATAAATAAACAATTAATTTATTTTATGACCTCGAATTAACGGAACTTTTATAAAATGGAATATTCTGTTAATGGTAACGGAGTAATGTAACAGAATAAACTTTGGGTTGTCACATCATCTCCCCATTAGAGGGAATTTTGTCCCGAAATTCAAGTCTAGATAAGGTGCTACGTATGGATGGTAGAGGCAAGAGGGTACATCATATTCGGTCTCTCCTCGCATTCCCAAGTGAACTCTGGTCTGTGTTTGCCATTCCAACAAACCTTCACCTACGGGATGCGGATTTCGTCTCGTGTGGTTAGTGGGTTCCAACTGGTGTATCTACGAGGTTAGGGTTCTTAATGGTTTCTATCAAGATGAGTGGGGTACGAAAAGTGACGTCGGGTAAACACATATCAAGTCTAAGAAGTGGATCGATCGTGTGTGAAACTTGTGAAATTTCCGAAGGTAGTGGTGGTCTGACGAGGGTTGCACCAAATCTCCGTGAGGATTCTTAGATGGTCCTAAGCTCTCGAAAGGGTAGAGCTTTTCAGTACTTAGAACATAGTGTACTTCTATGGCAAGATCATCACTGGCGTTATCGCCATTCTGAAGTTGCTAATGTTCTCTCTCTTACTGGTAGTGTAGTCCTTCAGGTTGGTTCTTAGGAAGCTCGGGTTGTAAATGACGTCGGGTAAACACATATCAAGTCTAAGCAGTGGATCGATCGTGTGTGAAACTTGTGAAATTTCCGAAGGTAGTAGTGCTCTGACGAGGGTTGGATTAAATCTCCGTGAGGATTCTCAGATGGTCCTAAGCTCTCGAAAGGGCAGAGCTTTTCAGTACTTAGAACATAGTGTACTTCTATGGCAAGATTATCACTGGCGTTATCACGATTCTGAAGTTGCTAACGTTCTCTCTCTCTTACTGGTAGTGTAGTCCTTCATGTTGGTTCTTAGGAAGCTCGAGTTGTCTTTGGTTTTGCGTTTCCTGTCAACTGGTTGTTAGAGGCTTTCTAGATCGTCGAATGGGTTGCGTGACTGTGGTTATCTATTTGCTATAGATTCTCTATCTCAAGCTTGTGCAAAATGAATCTGCACTTCTGATGCTTGAGGTATTTCTAACGGAAACCCTTAGGGTCGGGGAGATAAGGTTTCACCAGACGAGTGTGGGACTATCTCGGGAGGTGGTTCTACTATTTCTGCACGAGATAGTATTCTTGGAAAACCTAATAGTCCAATGAATCCCTAAGTCTTTGGTTTATTCTAGTGCGGAAAGTGCGTGCTCCTGCATAACCCCTCGACTAACACCAAGGCTGGTGTCAAGTCTATAATCTCTTCGGGATCTGTGTCATGAGGCTTAACGCCACTACTGTTACACTTTGATCAAGTATTCTTGGTTGCAAAGGTTATCCTGTGGTTCTCGGTATCCTAGTGTTTTCTTCGGAGGATGTAGTCTATTGCCTACAAGGCGGCGGTGACTTCCTCTATGCGAGAGAGCATGGGGATTCTAGGCACTACTCGTCGGTAACGGGATGGACAAAGTGCCTGAGTAGTGCGAGTATCTACTGCAACTACTCTTCTGAAGGTTCTGAGTTTTCTCATTCTAGGTCAAATCTAGTGGGTATAGGGTTCCATCACTCGGAATTTTTAATCTCCTCATCCACTCTTCTCAGGGTTTAACTCATTGCAGCTTTCGGATTTTTGGGATATCCGCTGCAATGCTTAATTCGGGGAATTAAGCATGAATGGATGGTCGTAGTCAATGTCCTTGACTCTTACGACTCATATTTCTTTGCCAACCGAGGGTGTTTAGCTACTATGTTGGCTTAACCTAGATGACGATAAACTTTGGATCTGTGGTCATTACAGTAGCTTAACTCGCATTGGTTCTCATGGCTTCAGATGTTGTTCTATGGAATAGGATGAAGGGCTTTCCTATGAGGTTCGTGGTAGAGCTCATACTTGGCTTAACCATTAATACTTGGTGTATGCAAGCCGTATATATTTGGGGTCAGTAGGATGTTCAGTTGTGCGACTCCACCCCAGACCCACAACCTAACGAGGAATAGTGAGTAGGGAGGAAGCACACATCTTAAATCTTTTTGATCTCAACTATATGTTGGATTAGGTGGCTAAGCCCATAACTATTATTAGTATGTATTCGACCCGAGAGTAGCATGGTCCATTTGGGTTGCATATCATCAGGACAATTTGTTAGGATGGACTTTTTAGAGAAGGTTAATTATGGTTTATTAATATATTATAAGTTATAATATATTAATATGAAATCATATGTTTTAATTAGTATCGATCAAGAATTAATTTGGAATTAATTTAGTGATCAAAAGAGACTAATTAAATCTACGGGGACTAATTATGAAAATTAGTTATATTTATATGTGTTGGGCTTATGATCCATGTTGGACCAAGTTTATGTATGGATACATAAAGAGTTGGGCCACATGAACCATGGATCATAAAACCCATGGGTATGGATTATGGTTTATACCCATGACCCTTGGAATCCTACATATAAATAGGTTACTCCATAGCCAAAATCACCACTTCTTTTCTTAGAGAAATATGGAGGTGTTTTGGTGCACGGAATTCTCTCTCAAGAGCCACCTTTGTCCTAGGTGTGTTGTGATTCCATTTGAGGCATTTCATACTATTGGTGCTAAGCTCTTAAGGCCAAATATATCAAGACTTCAAGCCACATAAAAGGTATGTTTCCCTAACTAGTATATTATATGGTTTATGTCAAATGCATGCTAGTTATAGGTTTAATGCCTTGGAAACCATTTGCATGTATAATTAGTGAAAACATAGATCCAAGGTATTTAGGGTTGTATGTGCACCATAGGATGTTGTATTATACCAAAACCCAACAGTGGTATCAGAGTCATGGGTTGTTTTCGACTATATTTGATGCAAATGTATTTTTTTTTCAAGTTGATGAAAAAAAAAGAAAAGAAAAGATGAAGTTTGTCAAATTTTATGATAATTACTTGATTTTATGAAAAACTAATAATTTGTAAAATTTGAGTCACTTTACTACAAGAGTTGAATTAGATCAATTTATTAAAAGATAGAATGATATGATTATTTTATTTGTTTTAAAAGTTGGATCTAAGTGGTTTTAAGGAGTTACAAATTTTTTCATAAAATTTTGGAACTCAAAAGTTTTTTTTAAAGTTATGATCTTAAGAGTTTTGAAACTTCCATAAGTTATGGATGTGAAATGTCTCATTTATTAACTCTTTAGGTTATGAAGTCCAAGAGTCTTCAAAGGATAATTATCAAAGTTTAAAGATTTGTATTAGTTTATATGATTATCTAATTTCTTGAAAATTGTTGATATGAATTATCTTTACTTATGAGTTTAATCTAGATCATAGAAAAATTATTTGATTATTGTGTTAATTGGAATATTTGATCTTAATGGTTTTTATGAACTCCATAACTTGTCCTCAAGTTATGGAAAGTGAAGAGTTTTTCTTTTTAAAGTGTCATTAAGTCTCATAGGTTATGAAAATAGAAGAGTCTCTATTATTAATGTCATCATTAAATGATTTAATGTCTTCCATAACTTGTCCTCAAGTTATGGAACTTGATTTTTTTTTTCATTAAACCTTAATTAAACTCATAAGTTATGAAAAATCCAAGAGTTTTGAAAGGTTTCAAAACTTGTCCTCAAGTTTTGGAATTTGTAAAGTTACCCCCCATGTATACTTTAATTCCAAACTAGACCTTAGAATTTTAAAAGTTAAAATTCAACCCTTATACTTTATAATATTATAAGTTAATAATATTTATATATATCTATAAGAGTAAAGTCAGTCTTACCGTTAGTAGGCCTCATTCACGAAGCCGGTCTATAAGGGGGGTATAAGGTTACAGCCTATAAAATGGTAGTTTAATGGGTGTCCACTCTCACCCACCACTTCCTTGACTGGTGGAGGGTCGTTAGTTGAACGGGTAGGACAAGGACTATAATTCTCCCTTAATTAAAAGTACTAATGATAAATACTAAGTAACTAAACCTTTTATAAATACCCAATCTTAGTTACTTAGGAAAATGTGAATAAGGTGCTAATCCATGAAATTACACTTTGCACTTTGTTTAAGTCGGTTAGTGGAGCATGTGTGGTTAACCGGCACACTAACTCGTATTTAACAAGGTAGGCAAAGGGTAACTTAATGTTTATCATAGTATCGATGGAGTGTGTGTGGTTAACCGGCACATCGATTGAGGGGTAAACACTTAAGGGTGCCAAGTAATTTGCATGGTTACTTCACACCTTGTTTTGTGATCCTTGGCATCCCAATCACAAAACCTGAAGGGCACACTCGAGATTGAAACATGCCATTGAACAGTTCAATGAATCTCAAAGATCTAGGAGTTTCAAATCCAATTAAAACCTAATAATACATTTCTTTTATCTTGGTGGAAATTGGTGAGTCGTCATTCACCTACCTTCAAATATTTTATAGCTTGGATTACGGCATACCTCTTCTAAGTTATAAAATAATTTGTTGGGTCCTAGCCTTAATATTTCATATTGGGTGACATATTAAGGACTTAAGATCAACTATATTGAATATCTCCCAAAAGATGTCTGGTTTAGACATTTATGATCTTCCCAAATATCTTGAGACAAGCTTTCCTAAATGAAGATGATGTCTGGTTTGGAAATCATACTTCTTTAACCTCCTCAAATTATTCTCCCTAACCCACAAGTTCAAGGTCACTCAAGCCCTATTGGCAAGGCAAGGTCTAGGTGTGGTCACATCTTGGAGATGTAGTCACATATTGACAAGCCGGGAGAGTTGGGTGTCAAAGTCTTGAGAAACTTGGTGGTTCAACTACTTTCTGAGTCACATAGTGAGTTCTTTTGGAACACCTATGAAACGGACTATGACAAGACCCTTTATGATCTTATCTATTTGCTATGATCAACTTCCTAAAACTTTATGGACATTAACAATGATGACATTGGATATCTAGTAAAGCTCTCTCTTCCCAGTGGAAATGGATCGACCATAGTCAACTCGGTTGACCAAATGGTAAAGAGAAAGGCTAAGTTTGTGATAGTCTCGTGTACCATTATCAAAAGGGTCCATATGTTTATATTGCCAAAGGAAGGGGCATTGGTTGCGAAGTTGCCAAATTTACTTAAGGATGTTAAAGTCAATAAGTTTGACTCTACTTCAGGTAAAGTCCACTATCTAGCTCTGTTAAGTTTCTATTCTGAGATTCTTGATACATGATGTGACTGGGTCACATGGTGATGTTTTATGAATTAAAGAAAAGTGAAGAAACTTAAAGAAAGAATATGCTGAATCTAATCGAGTAGATGGATTTCTATCGCATAGTTTGAAGATCGGATTCTTGAGCTACTTCTTAGGAGTTATGAGATATTGCTTAGGAATAGATAACAACAAGATTTCATATGGATTGTAAGGATAAGTTTTTCAGCAAAGTTTTAAAATAAAAGGAAATTTTTGATTTTATTTATTTTAAAATATCCTTACAATGGAATTTGAGGAAAAATTGTTGCTTATATGATTCCATTAAGAGCAAGAGTGGAAATATGAAATTGATTCTTTCATTTGTGGTAATGTCTAGATTTACCAAATAAGGAAAGATTCTCATCACCCAAGGTTCAATTGGACCAGAACTTGGAATCATGCAAGTTGTATAGTATGATGAACGAGAACCTTCAAGTATTGGAAAATTAAGACTAATTACTTTCTCACATGGATGTGTGAGTTAAGTAAATGACTAAGGGGATCGAGTGCACATCATTGTGCACTGATTAAGTCCACCACAAAAGATTGATAAAACTATTCGTCATAGTTTACTAAAGCTCAGTAAATATGATTATACTTACAAGCTTAAGTGTAATTCTGAGACATTGGAAAAAGGTTCCAATGTATGACAGAGAGAATAAGAAGAATCAACTTAGTGATCATCTTAATGATTAAGAAACCATAGCACAATTAGTTCTCTAAGGAAATCTTAGTGCAATCTTATGACTAAGAAGAGGGATCTTGAATTGTTGAAATGGTTAAATGAAGAAGATGAGTGGTACTTCGTTCTAATACAAGTCTTAGAGTCATACTCCAAGATTTTCATTTGAGTGACATGTCTTAAAGAAGGTTTAAAACACTTTTCAAATGTAAGAGTAAAAGTTTTCTACTCTTCTACATTTGAAATTGATAAGTTGTGATGTTTTGGATAAAACAAAGACCAACTTAGGCCAATTGTGTGAAGTGTTTGCCTTGATTAGAATCCACACTATCTCTTGGATATTTGACAAGGGAGTCTTATAGGTCAAGAGGACAGTGGGAGTCATAAAGGTCTTGAAAGTCTCAAGAAGTAATCAAGAATAGAACCTGAAGTTCTTCACTAGCACACGACTTACGGTTAATAACCTATCGTGTTGACATATTCTGTGCCCATTCCAGTTAAAGTTGGCTTTTCATATGAGTTCTTAGAGTTCTCAATTTGTTGCACAACAACTTGGAAGCAATGGTAGGCCCTTAAGCTGCCACGTGGCAAGAAATTAAGATTAAGTTCAGTCCATATGAGTTTGGATTTGTCATTATCCTTGTCTTGTGACTATGGTTTTGACAATTCACATGGATAAGAACACATACACCATTAAATCTAAATGTCATAAGGTTTCTCTCCGATTCATGAAAATGATGGTGAGGAAACACTTTCACTAAGTAGATTTTAGTTAGATAACAATTGTGATATTTTCATTCTCAAAGTCGTTAGTGGAGTGTGTGTGGTTTACCGGAACACTAACCTGGACTTATGAGAAGTGGCAAGAAGGTCTAACCATTATGATTACGGCATCCCTCTTCATAATTGTTTAGACACACAAGTGTGCTATCTAAGGGAAGGTGTATGATTTTGATAAAGTTCTATCAAAACAACCTAGTATCAGAAATCTGAACCTTGGTAAGGAAGTCAATAAAGTATTGATTTCTAGAAGTCCAGCTGATTTCTGAGTACATGTCAAAGCTAGTAGGAGCATAAGTGTTATTCTAATAATCATCATGTTAGTGGGAGCATGATAATTATGATAAAGATTGCAAGTTAGGAATGTTAATTATAGAAAACAAAAGGTCTCAATTGGGAAAAAGTTGTTTTGCTATAATTAAGGGAGAGGAAATTATACTTCATCTCAAATCTATAAGCTTAGATCGTGAGGTTTTAATCATTTAGTCAAGGATATATATGAATTTCATGTTGGAATGGCTCAACATAAGGAAATTCTGTATATGGGTCCATTATGTGCGTTCTAAAATTCGATTATGATTACGACATCCCTTTTCATAATCTGAATTATGAGAACTTGGCAAATAGAAATGGAAATGTTATAGTAAAAGACTGGTTTAGTCTTTATGTGAGACATCATGAATCGTGTCCCATATGCTTCGGATATAGGATCGATTACATGTGCTATATTCATCATTTCTAAAAATTTTCCAAATGCCTGGGGCATTAAGAAGGGGAAAGGTTTGGAACTGGATATGACTAAAAGGATTAAACAATTGTCAAGGACAATCTAAGGTTTACCAAAGATTGGTTGCTCAAGGACAGTTGGAAGTATAGTGATAATTCTGGAAGGACCATATTGACATAATGTGTAAGGAGGCAACTCTTGTTCAGAAGTGATAGTCAAAATGGAATTTGGAAATGTTTCAAAGTCAGAAATTTCAATCTGTGTAAGATTAAGGAAACTTAATGCAAGAAGGATGTTTCCAAGGAGTTGATATCCTTTGGAATACTCTGTAATGATTGTTGCCAAGTCTTTGTGAATTTGTGCATAATCGTTACAAGAGGATCAATGCATATAAGTTTAGAATCTAACAGATTTCAGTAAATGGCATGAATTTGGAATTCTTGCATTTGCAGTAAGGATTTGGGAGTGTGAAAAGAGAATCATTGAAGTTATGTTCAATTGATCTAGTTCATAAAGTAAAGATCATAGACAAACATAGTATGCATACTTGGTGTGTGGCATGACTAGTGTTTAGAAAAACATAGTGTACATGCTTGGAGCATGGGACAACTATTGTTTTAAATTCAAGAATAAAGTTGATAGCTGAAACAATATACAATAAATAATGTGTAATCATATGGTGATAAATAAAAGGTGTTTTATTTATGTTCATAGGTTTTGATACCATATTGGATTCAATTATTATTTTGTTTCACTTTGCATGTTTTGACTTCCCGAATAAAGTAGGTTATTCTTCCGGAATGACTAAGTTGTTCAAACCATCCACAGTCGATCATATGTTGGAAGTAGATAGGAATTAAGACTGTCATGGGTTGGCTTGTAGAGGTCCAAGGTGTTGGACAAAGGGCTACAACACTCATGAGTGCTCATAAGTTCTGAGTATTGGATTTAACCCGTGCTCATTGGAATCACTTCATGGATTTTATCACGAGTGATCATGAGACGATAATATCTTATATTCTTCAAACCTAGAGATATGAGTTGTTACTATGAGTTGGTTGTACATTGATTGCACGAAAACGCATTTGGTAACTCGGTGCTATAAAACGTGCCTTTGTGTATGATTCAACAAGTAGTAGAACAAGCCATATGAGTCGAAGTTTATCCATTCCTTTTACCTTCGGGATAAAAGCGATATCTGTGGGCCCCTCGATGATTTGATGATGACAAATGGAAGTGCTTGGCCGAGCCAGGACTGATTTGATTTGTTCAATTAGTCAGTCGTCGTGAATCGGAAATCGGGGAAAAACAAATGGACGGAGAGAATGATTATAATCCATGTCTCAATCCATATGATATCTAGAATGGAGGAATATATGATCCCTTATCTAATGGACATGTCATTTGATTTGTTCAGAGTTTGACAGCGGCTTTAAGAGCTACGATTGCTAGTCGGGATCTTGGAGTCATACGCAATAATAGTTTTAGACTTATCCAAGTGGGAGACTGTTGGATTAGGTGTCTAAGCCCATAACTATTATTGGTATGTATTCGACTCGAGAGTAGCATGGTCCATTTGGGTTGCATATCATCAGGACAATTTGTTAGGATGCACTTTGAGAGAAGGTTAATTATGGTTTATTAATATATTATAAGTTATAATATATTAATATGAAATCATATGTTTTAATTAGTATCGATCAAGAATTAATTTGGAATTAATTTAGTGATCAAAAGAGACTAATTAAATCTATGGGGACTAATTATGAAAATTAGTTATATTTAGATGTGTTGGGCTTATGATCCATGTTGGACCAAGTTTATGTATGGATACATAAAGAGTTGGGCCACATGAACCATGGATCCTAAAACCCATGGGTATGGATTATGGGTTATACCTATGACCCTTGGAATCCTACATATAAATAGGTTACTCCATAGCCAAAATCACCACTTCTTTTCTTAGAGAAATATGGAGGTGTTTTGGTGCATGGAATTCTCTCTCAAGAGCCACCTTTGTCCTAGGTGTGTTGTGATTCCATTTGAGGAATTTCATACTATTGGTGCTAAGCTCTTAAGGCCAAATACATCAAGACTTCAAGCCACATAAAAGGTATGTTTCCCTAACTAGTATATTATATGGTTTATGTCAAATGCATGCTAGTTATAGGTTTAATGCCTTGGAAACCATTTGCATGTATAATTAGTGAAAACATAGATCCAAGGTATTTAGGGTTGTATATGCACCATAGGATGTTGTATTATACAAAAACCCAACAGTGGTATCAGAGTCATGGGTTGTTTTCTACTATATTTGATGCAAATGTATTTTTTTTTTCAAGTTGATGGAAATAAAAAAGAAAAGAAAACATGAAGTTTGTCAAATTTTAAGATAATTACTTGATTTTATGAAAAACTAATAATTTGTAAAATTTGAGTCACTTTACTACAAGAGTTGAATTAGATCAATTTATTAACAGATAGAATGATATGATTATTCTATTTGTTTTAAAAGTTGGATCTAAGTGGTTTTAAGGAGTTACAAATTTTTTCATAAAATTTTGGAACTCAAAAGTTTTTTTTAAAGTTATGATCTTAAGAGTTTTGAAACTTCCATAAGTTATGGATGTGAAATGTCTCATTTATTAACTCTTTAGGTTATGCACTCCAAGAGTCTTCAAAGGATAATTATCAAAGTTTCAAGATTTGTATTAGTTTATATGATTATCTAATTTCTTGAAAATTGTTGATATGAATTATCTTTACTTATGAGTTTAATCTAGATCATAGAAAAATTATTTGATTATTGTGTTAATTGGAATATTTGATCTTAATGGTTTTTATGAACTCCATAACTTGTCCTCAAGTTACGGAAAGTGAAGAGTTTTTCTTTTTAAAGTGTCATTAAGTCTCATAGGTTATGAAAATAGAAGAGTCTCTATTATGCATATACCTGGTTATAGTGGTCAGTCTCATGTGTTCTGTCCTCTGGGTTAACGAAGCTGATGTGCGAGGTGCAAAGGGTCTTTCTGGGGAATCTACGGAGTATGCTTCGGTTGGTTATCATCTTTTTGAGTATGTTTGTCACACCCCGAAAACCGAAGGCGAAAACATTTCCGGGGTTGACTCCACGTTGAGTATCAAATCCAATGCACATAGTAAGTAAAGTAAAACAACCATTACATTACATAAGAAAGTTTTACAGTTGTTTCAAAAGTAAAGTTTGTACAGTTGTGATACATAGTATATATAAACAAAATGAAAGGGTCTTCATGTAATCCGTCTTCTGATCAAAAAGAAATCTTCGGGTACCTGTTCTAACGCTGACCTGAGAACACAAGCGATTTGAAAATCAGCATAAAGCTGGTGAGTTCATAAGCGGTTTTTGTTTGTGAAAATGTTTCGAGTTCCATTTCTGTTTCTGAAATGTTATATGCACCAAGAAAATCCCATATTTTCTTAATAGTTGGTTATTGTTTCCCAATTGTAAAGTATAGTAAGTTTGTACACTGAAAACATGTTTATTCATGTGAAAATGTATAGTTGGTTATCTTACTGGTTAAACTGTTCTATTTACTTATCATGTGTTACCAGGAAAGTCCCATACTTTCCTTATTGTATGTTACAAATTGTAAAAGATGTAATGTTATCTAGTTTGTTACTCTTTCTAGTTATGTAAGTGTTACCAAGGAAAGCCCCATGCTTTCCTGCATGTAGGTTTCTAATGTAAACGATGTTAAAGATGTAAAAGATGTAATCGTGAATGGTTTCCATGTTTTCCCCAGGAAAGTCCCGTACTTTCCTGAATGTTAGTTACAGTAAGTGAAAAGATGTAAAAGATGTAAACGATGTATAAAGTAATTCATTATTACTATAAGTAAATCTCTGTTATCCTAATTGCGAGTTCCATAACCATACAATAGACTAAAACCTGTGGCAATAAGTAGTCCACATGTGGCAATAAGTCGTCCACATACTTATGACTTTCGTCACCCTTGAACCATTTCGGTTCGGCTGTAGCTAGCAGCCAGGTGTGGGGTAGTCAGCCCCGTATAGATCTATACACTCAAGTCACGCTCTCTAAATACCAGAGATTCTGGTTATGGGTGTAGTCCTCCACTCGCGTAATCTGGGTGGAGTGTTCTCCGAGGACGTGTCTCCAATCATACAGGAATAACAAATTTACTAGTAATAATATGACAGTCCTCCACTCGTGTATGTGTGTGGAGTGTTACCGAGGACAAAACAGTGTACAGGTATTATGTTCAAATATTTTAATGTCATGCTTTTAACTGATAAAATGTGGAAAGCCATTTGTGAAATATATGTAAAACATACTAGTTTAAAGACCTATTTCACAAATATATGTTACGTGATCTGTATGTTCAATCTGTTATCAGTTGTAGTAATCAGTTATAAAAGCATAAGAATATGAAACACACATTTGAAAACATGTTTTGAGTACAAGAATTCCCTTGTACTTTGCTTGTGTTCCCCCCTGAAAACAGTGAAAAAGGGTAGAGGTATGAACTCACCGGACTCGGAAACGTGTCGGTTTTTGAATGCTAGACGTTGGTTCGGGGTTTGATTACTCGCGACGTCCCTATGTAAAATGAAATAATGTCCACATATATACAATTAGGGATACATTCACTAATCATATGGAACATTACACTCCAATGAGGTTAAACACCTCAAAACGAACGTTTGGAGTGACCCGGGTGACATCTTCGGACGTGTAATGGCGCTAGGGACTTGGGAGTTGAGTTTAATCCCCAAGAGTAAACATTTTAAAGAGTTTACAACTATGGAACACACACATACATGAGTTTACGGCCGTAAACTCATGTGGGCGTGGTTTTGATGATTTAAGGGCTCAAATGGACATAGGGATTGCTAGAATGGATTATCTAAAATGCCTTGGAACACTTGGAATGAATTTACATCATTTAAAACATGAGTTTACGGCCACACTCATAGAGTTTACGGCCGTAAACTCACCCATGGCTAAGAATGGTTAATTTGAACTACTTAGGACAATCACATGTGATTCTAACTAATTTTCTAAGTATTGTTATGAATTTAGAACATCAATTAAGACACTTATTGGAGTTTACGGCCTAGAGGTATGTTATAAGGCCGTAAACTCTCCTTTACCATTGAAAAAGATAGTTTTTGATGCTTAAAACAATCACATGTGATTCTAGAAATTTATACAAGCCATTTGGGTGTATTTGATGCATCATTAGCATAGTTTTATGAGTTTACGGCCAAGGGTATGCTCCTAGGCCGTAAACTCCCATAAATGACAATTTTGATATGTTTCAACCCTTTAAACCATTTTTAGATACATCTAGATTTTACCACAAAGCCATTGGTTTAGTTTGAAAGCATTTTGACATGTTTAAAGGCACTAAATCACCATTTAAGAGGAGTTTACGGCCCAAGAGTATGTCTTGGCCGTAAACTCATTTTTATTACTCAAAAATCATGTTTGAAGTGTTCCAAGTCTAGATTAGCAAGCCCAAAGGTCATATCTAAGTCCCAACTATGATTTGGAAGGGTTAATTGGCTTAAAAACCCTTGATATATGAGTTTACGGCCCAAGAAGGATCCTTGGCCGTAGACTCCTTCAAACCTCACAAAATTCATGTTTTAATTGTTTAGAGTCCATATCTTGAGGTCCCTTAGCCATATCTAAAGTCCAAATGAGTTTAGGAAGGAGTTTAAGGGCATAAAACCCTTCAAATTGGTGTTTACGGCCTAGGCATGCTCCTGGGCCGTAAACTCACATATGTTGTCCTATTTTATGATTAAATGTCGAATTTGGAAGCCAAATATGCTATAGATTAAGGCTAGGAAGGTACCTTAGAGATTTGAAGCCTTAAATTTGAGTTTTGATCCCTTAAACTAGGATGAGGAGAGAGGTTGGTAGTGTTTAATGGTAAATTGACCAAAGGCTTCAAATGGAGTCTTAAACACGTTTATATAGTGTTTAAGTTTTGGACACGGTGGAATTTTACCCGATACCGACGTTAGACGAGGTTTTTGGTCGTACCCGATTGAGTTACCGTAACCCGATACGGTAATTTCTAGAAATATTCTGATCACTAAAGTTGGGTGTTAAAATGATTTCTAAATGTATTAAGACACCCATTAAGTCATTTTAAATGTGTACCAGATAATGACTTAATTAAACGGAAGATCGGAAATCGAAATTCGAAACGACGATTGGTTGCGCGAATTGTACTACGAAAGAGTTACAATAAAATGATACGGAAATTTCGGGTTGTTACATTATCCCCCCGTTAAAGGGAATTTCGTCCCGAAATTCAAGTTTAGAACATAAGACAAGATACAAATCATGGATAAGAAAAGAGTTGTGGATACTTCTGTTTCATTGAATCTTCCCGTTCCCAAGTGAATTCCGGTCCCCGCTTGGCATTCCAGCGAACCTTCACTAACGGGATGCGACTTTGTTTTGTACGTTTGACTTCTTGATCCATGATTTCGATCGGTTCCTCCACAAAGTTGAGGTTTTCATTGATCTCGATCTTGTCTAAAGGAATTGTTAGGGTTTCATCGGATAGTCACTTTTTGAGATTTGAAACATGGAAGACAGGATGAATGTTACTGAGTTCGTGAGGTAAATGGAGTTTATAGGCAACTGGACCGATCCTGGAGAGGATCTCAAAGGGTCCAATGTACCTTGGATTAAGTTTCCCACGCTTACCAAAGCGTACAGTGCCTTTCCAGGGCGAGACTTTTAACAGAACACGGTCTCCAACCTGGAATTCTAGTGGTTTCCGACGATTATCAGCTTAACTCTTTTGACGATCACGTGAGGCTTTCAGTCAGTTACGGATTTGAATGATCTTTTCGGTGGTTTCGCGGATGATTTCAGGACCAGTGAGAGCACTATCGAGGACTCGACTCCTGGCTAACTGTGTATCCCCCACCTCGGCCCAGCACAGAGGGGATCTGCACTTACGACCGTATAGGGCTTCGAACGGAGCAGCCCTAATGCTGGTGTGGTAACTGTTGTTGTACGAGAATTCGATCAAGGATAGATGTGTATCCCACAACTTTCCAAAGTCAATGACACATGCCCTAAGCATGTCTTCCAGGGTTTGGATTGTTCTCTCACTCTGTCCATTGGTCTGAGGATGATATGTCGTGCTCATATCTAGTTTGGTTCCAAGGGATTTCTGAAGGGATTGCCAGAATCTGGAGGTAAACCTACTATCTCGATCAGAGATAATGGATACAGGTACACCGTGTAGACGTACTACCTCCTGGATGTAAATTCGCGCGAGTCTCTCCATCTTGTATGATTCTTTGATCGGGATGAAGTGAGCGGATTTTGTCAAACGATCGACAATTACCCAAATAGTATCGTACCCACTAGAACACTTGGGTAGTTTGGTGATGAAGTCCATGGTAATCATCTCCCATTTCCACTCGGGAATCTCGGGTTGTTGGAGCAGACCTGAAGGCTTCTGATGTTCGACTTTGACTTTGGCGCAAGTTAGACACTTGCCCACAAATGTAGCTATCTCAGCTTTCATGTTTGGCCACCAGTATTGTTTCTTGAGATCCAGGTACATCTTGTCCGAACCCGGGTGAACAGAGTATTTGGTTCTGTGTGCTTCCTGCATGACTATTTCCCTGAATCCTCCGGATTTGGGAATCCGGATTCGATTCATGAAACAGTGAACTCCGTCACCTCTTATCTCAAGTTTCTTTTCCATCCCTCTCAAGGTTTCATCTGACACGTTCTCGGGTTTGAGGGCTGTTAACTGGGCTTCTCGGATTTGTATGGGTAAGTTGGAATGGATGGTCATCGTCTGGTTCCTCACTTTGTGGCCTGTACTATCCTTTCGGCTAAGGGCATCTGCTACCACATTGGCCTTGCCGGGGTGGTAACGGATTTCACACTCATAATCACTGAGTAATTCTACCCATCGCCGTTGCCTCATGTTTAAGTCTTTATGATTAAATATGTGCTACAGACTCTTGTGATCAGTGAAGATTGTGCACTTGGTTCCGTAGAGATAATGTCTCCAAATCTTCAATGCGAAGACTACTACTCCTAGTTCCAAGTCATGTGTGGTATAGTTGACCTCGTGTGCTTTCAGCTGTCTAGAGGCATAGACAATCACCTTTCCTCTTTGCATAAGCACACAGCCTAAACCTTGATTAGACGCATCGCAGTAGACAACGAAGTCCTCTGTCCCTTCAGGCAGAGATAGAACAGGCGCGCTGCATAAGGCTTTCTTTAATGTTTGGAATGCGGTTTCTTGTTTATCACTCCAACAAAAGGGTACACCTTTCTGTGTCAGAGTGGTTAAAGGTTTGGTGATTTTGGAAAAGTTCTGAATGAATCGTCGATAGTAGCCGGCGAGACCCAAGAATTGACGAATTTCTGTGGGTGTTTTCGGTGCCGACCAATTCTCTATCGCTTTAATCTTGGAAGGATCTACATGAATACCCTCCTCGCTTACTACGTGACCGAGGAAAGTTACCTTCCGTATCCAGAATTCATATTTGGAAAATTTCGTGTATAGCTTTTCGGATCTAAGGGTTTCCAACACTAGCCTCAAGTGTTGCTTGTGGTCTTCTTCGCTTTTGGAGTATACGAGGATGTCGTCAATGAAAACGATGACGAATTTGTCTAAAAAGGGACGGCACACCCGGTTCATCAAGTCCATGAACACAGCCGGTGCATTGGTTAGACCGAAGGGCATCACTACGAACTCGTAGTGTCCATACCGAGTCCTAAAAGCTGTCTTGGGAACATCATTCTCCTGGACTCGTAACTGATGGTACCCTGACTGAAGGTCTATCTTAGAAAAGTAGCTGGCTCCCTGGAGTTGATCGAAGAGGTCGTCTATTCTTGGAAGAGGATATCGGTTCTTAACGGTTAACTTGTTCAATTCACGATAATCGATACACATCCGAAAGGATCCATCTTTCTTCTTGACAAACAGAATCGGAGCTCTCCAGGGTGAGGAACTCGGTCTAATGAATCCTTTACTGAGCAACTCATTGAGTTGACTGGATAACTCCTGCATTTCTGCGGGAGCTAAGCGATACGGGGATTTTGCTACGGGAGTAGCTCCAGGAATTAGGTCAATACGGAACTCGACCTGTCGTTCGGGAGGAATTCCTGGAAGTTCTTCGGGAAACACATCGGGAATGTTACAGACTTCGGGGATGCTCGCGAGGTCTCTAACTTCTTGTTTCTCGTTGATCACATGAACTAAGTGTTGGATAAGGTGTCTAAGTCCATAACTATTTCTGGTATGTACTTGACCTGACCCGGCATGGTCCATTTGGGTTGCATGGCACCATGCAATTGGATAGACTAAATGAGAGAAATAACACTTGGAGATTATTAATATATTATAAGTTCTAATATATTAATAATATTATTTGATTAGTTTGATCAAGAATTAATTTAGAATTAATTAAGTGGTCAAAAGATAACTAAGTAAATATATGGGTTGATTATGTAAATCATCCATATCTTGTATAGTGGGCTAAAAGGCTCCATGGACTATCAAGTTGGGTTCCACCCATAGGATGCTCCATGGATGCTCCATGGGAGTTACAAACCCATGGGTCATGGAAATGAAGAGTCATGACACATTAGGGTTTAACCCTAGATGTGTCAACACTATATAAGTAACATGTTCTGCACCTAAAATCGGCTACACTAAGAAACAAGAGGGCTTGTCCGATTTTGAAGAAGTGAGTATTCTCTCATAAGTTCTTCCAAGAGCATTTGGTGTTGTGTGAAGCATTTGAGGCATCACACTTGGGGTGCTAGGCTCACAAGGTTTCAAGGAACACAAACAACAACAAGGTAAGTTATTCTATCTATACTTTATGTTAAAATTGTTCCCCATGTATGCTAGATAGGAATATAACCTTGGAATTCAACTTTGCATGACAATTAGACAAACATAGATCCAAGGTTATTAGGGTTGCATGTACACCTAGGAAGTGTTAGAATGCTCAAAACCCATCAGTGGTATCAGAGCCTAGGCTTGTTTGCTCTTATTTGTGCTTAAAAGTTGAAAACAGAATCGAAAATTTTGCTGTCTGCAAATGGACTCGTCGAGTCTATAGGGGGGACTCGTCGAGTCCATGAGTATCTTCAACCAACTCGGCGAGTCAGTTTATGCACTCGGCGAGTAGGGTCGACTGAGTGCAGATTTTCGATTCAGTTGCTGGAAATGAATTAGAAACATTACCCTAAACTGTTTTGGTAATTGAAAACTTGTTTTTGGTGGTGTAATGTCTTTGCTAATTCATTTACAACAACTAGTTATCAAAATTACAAAGTTTTATGTAATTTTTGATTGTGTTCATATCCATGTTCTTGTTCTTATGATGTTTTAGATGATCATAGGAATTATTTGTAACCTTTGTGGTAGATTAATTCTTGATCATAATGTGTTTTAATGGAGTCCATAACTTATCCTTAAGTTATGGAAAACCAAGAGTCACACTTGAGTTAAAACCATTAAGAAAACACAAGAGTTAGAAAAATGAAGAGTCTTCATTTTATTACTCTATTAAACTCATAAGTTACAAGAAATGAAAAGTTTTGAAAGTTACAAAACTTTCCCTCAAGTTTTGGAACAATTAAAGTTAAGTTAAAACTTTAAGTTCCAACCCCTAGAATTTTAAAAGTTAAAATTCAACCCTTATACTTATATTATGATGATTTAATAATTATATATATATGTATAAGAATAAAGTCGTCTTACCGCTAGTACGCCTCATTCACGAAGCCGGTCTATAAGGTGGGTATAAGGTTGTTGCCTATAAAATGGTGACTTAATGGGTGAATATTCTCACCCACCGCTTGCTTGACTGGTGGAGGGTCGTTAGCCGAACGAGTAAGACAAGGACTTATAAATTCTCATTCAAAGTATGATGAATATAATAAAGTAACAAAATGTTTATTAAATTCCCAATCTTAGTTACTTTAGGAAAAATGTGAATAAGGTGCTAATCCATGAAATTACACTTTACACTTTGTCTAAGTCGTTGGTGGAGCGTGTGTGGTTAACCGGCACACTAACTTGGACTTAACAAGGTAGGTAAAGGGTGACTTAAGGTTTATTATAGTATCGGTGGAGCGTGTGTGGTTTACCGGCACATCGATTGAGTGATAAACTTTAAGGGTACCAAGTGATTTGCATGGTTACTTCACACCTCGTTTTGTGATCCTCGGCATCCGAGTCACAAAACCTGGAGGGCACTCTCGAGATTGAAACATGCCTTTGAAAAGTTCATTGGATCTCAAAGAATCTAGGAATTTCTAAAACCAATAAAAACTAAATATTTAATATTTCGGTTTTCGTGGTGGAAATTGGTGAATCGTCATTCACCTACCTTTCAAATATGGTATAGCTTAGATTACGGCATACCTCTTCTAAGTTATATTATATTGTGATTGGATCCTAGCCTTAATATTACATTTGGGTGTTTTATTAAGGACTCTCTTAAATCTAAACTAAACTCGTTCTTCTCTTTCAGATGTCTTCAAATAATGCTTTTGGCTCGAATCCTAATGGCTCCTTTACTCTTATGAGTCTGTGTGGGAAAGTCACCTTTGATGGATCCAACTTCAACAAATGGATCAGAAACATCAGGGTGATTACCCGCTACGAGGACAAAGAATATGTCCTTGACAAGGAGCTTAAGGAAATTGACGAGTCCACTGCAACTTCCCAGGAGATCGCTGACTTTCATACTCATGAAAGAGATGCAACCAAGGTGGCTTGCATCATGTTGGCCACCATGACAGCTGAACTCCAAAAGTCTTATGAGGATTTCTACCCTTATGAAATGCACCAAGATTTGATGGAAAGATACCATCAAAGTGCACGACAAGAGAGGTACGAAGTCATCTGCTCCATGATAACAACCATGATGAAGGACGGAGAGTCCGTCACGAGCCACATGTAGAAAATGCAAAGGTATGTGGATCGTTTGCTGAAGCTCAATGTGAACTTCCCTGAGGAGCTTGCAATAGATATCATTTTGCACTCCTTACCATTGTGCTATGATCAATTCCGCATGACATATCACATGAACAAGGAAGAGGTCACCCTCAGCAAACTTCAGGGACTTCTCAAGACCGCAGAAACAGGTCTTAAGGGGAAGTCGGTTGCTATCACTCCTACTCCAGACTCAACTCCGGTCTTGGCAATTGGGCAAAGTCGAGGGAGGAAGAGAAAGAGATCTTCGAAGGGTACCAAGGCTCGGACCCTTGATGGCTCTTCTTCAAGTGGAACCAAGAAAGGTTTCATTACTCCTTCTTCTAACCCAAAAGAGGCTGAATGCTTCTATTGCCATGAAAAAGCTCATTGGAAGCGAAACTGCCCAAAGTACCAGCAGGATGTGAAGGATGGGACAGTCAAACCAACCATGCATATATTTACACTATCATTTCTGATAACTCACCCCATTCGAAATCTTGGGTCCTTGATGCCGGATGCGGTATTCATATTTGTTGTGACTTGCAGGGACTAGGAAGAAGTGAGAATGTGGAGCAAGTAAGAATAAACTTAATCATGGGGAATAGGAAAGTTACACCTGTCACCAAGATTGGAGTTTATACTTTATCGCTAAGTAGTGGGTTAAATTTAGATTTGAATAAATGTTGTTATTCGCCAGAAATGGCATGAAATATTATTTCCTTTCATGCATTGTACAAACAAGGTTTCACCTTTTCGTTTGATAATGAAGTTGGTTCGATTAATGCTTTCTTTAATAATGTACTTTATTTTAAAGCATTACCTTGTGATGGTGTGTATGAAGCTGTATCTATTGTAGATAACTTAGGAAATAATGTTTTGTGTATTGATTCTACTAATAATAATAACTTGGATAAAGCATCATTATGGCATTGTCATCTTGGACATATAAGCAAGAAACGCATCGGCCAACTCCAAAAAGTTGGAGTCTTGGAGTCGTTTGACCTAAAGTCAAATGATAGTTGCGAATCATGCTTACTTGGAAAAATGACAAAGTCACCCTTCACCGGCTCGTGTGAAAGGGGTGAAGGTTTGTTGGACCTTATACACACGGATGTGTGTGGACCATTCAAACATGCCACAAGGGAAGCTAATCGTTATTATTTGACTTTTACTGATGATTACAATAGATATGGATATGTCTACTTAATGAAGCATAAGTCAGAGACTTTCGAGAAGTTTAAGGAATTTAAATAGGAAGTCGAGAATCAATTGGGCAGGAACATTAAGATGCTTCGATCCGATCGAGGTGGTAAGTATCTTAGTTCAGAGTTCCTCGACTATCTAAAGGAATGTGGGATTGTCTCACAATTGACACCTCCCAGGACACCGCAGTTGAATGGTGTGGCTGAGAGGCGTAATCGAACCTTGTTGGACATGGTTCGTTCCATCATGAGTCGAGCTTCGCTACCAATCTCATTCTGGGGGTATGCCTTAGAGACTGCCGCCCATATCCTTAATCTAGTCCCTACAAAGAAAGTTGCCAAAACTCCTCACGAGATGTGGACTGGTAAAGTACCTAAACTAGACCACATCAAGATTTGGGGTTGCGAGGCTTTCGTGAGACGCGAGACTCATGATAAGCTTGAACCCCGAAGCGAGAGGTGTATTTTCATCGGCTACCCACAGAAATCCTTTGGTTACCTCTTCTACAGACCTAGTGACAATGTGGTCTTTGTAGCAAGAAGAGGAGTCTTTCGAGAAAGAGAGTTTATAAGCCAAGGAGACAGTGGGAGGCAAGTTGATCTTGAAGAAATTCAAGAGTCAAGTGGTCAAGGAACTTCAAACTCTAGCCCTCAACTTGAGGAGGAAACTCCTGTTGAGCCAATTGACGAATCTGTACCTCTGAGGCGTTCCACAAGAGTTAGGAGTGCACCTGAGCATTACTATGGATTCCATATTACTGCAGAAGGTGAGACACTTATTAGTGATGAGACACTAGTAAGTCAAGATGACCCTAACAGCTACGAGGAAGCCATGGCGGGCCCCGAGTATGCTAAATGGAAAGAGGCTATGGATAGCGAGATACAATCCATGTATGACAATCAAGTTTGGAACTTGGTTGAGAATGTACCAGGTCGAAAGACTGTAGGGTGCAAATGGGTCTTCAAGAAGAAGACCGACATGGATGGTAAAGTACACACTTATAAGGCTAGACTGGTTGCAAAGGGCTTCTCTCAAATTCCTGGAGTGGATTATGATGAGACCTTTTCTCCAGTAGCCAAGATTAAGTCTATTCGGGTTCTGTTAGCCATAGCCGCATTTCATGACTATGAAATTTGGCAAATGGATGTCAAAACCGCTTTCCTTAATGGGAAGTTGGCTGAAGATGTTTACATGAGTCAGCCAGAGGGTTTTGTCAGCAACGAGTACCCTAATAGAGTGTGTAAGCTTGAGAAGTCCATTTATGGATTAAAGCAAGCACCTCGCAGATGGAATCTTTGCTTTGATGAAAAGGTCAAGGAATTTGGCTTTTCTAGGAGTGAAGATGAATCTTGTGTATATGTCAAGGCTAGTGGGAGTATAGTTAGCTTTTTGGTATTGTATGTGGATGACATACTACTCATAGGAAACGACATTCCAACCCTGCAGGAAGTAAAGTCCTGGCTTGGAAAGTGTTTCGCTATGAAGGACCTTGGTGAAGCTGCCTATATTTTGGGGATAAGGATCTTGAGAGATCGGAGTAAAAGACTAATTGGACTTAGTCTAAGTACCTACTTGGAGAAGGTTCTGAAGAGATTCAGAATGCAAGACTCCAAGAAAGGAGAGTTGCCCATCCAGAATAACGCCAAACTGAGTAAGACACAAAGCCCTAGCACTGAGGCTGAGATAGCAGAAATGAGTCGAGTACCTTATGCTTCGGCTGTAGGATCGATCATGTATGCTATGGCGTGTACTTGACCTGATGTAGCTTTTGCCCTGAGCATGGTTAGCAGGTTTCAGGGGAACCCTGGCAAGGCACACTGGACTGCGGTAAAGAATATTCTCAAGTACCTACGAAGGACTAAGGACTGGGTCCTTACCCTCGGTGGGAGTGATGACTTGAGAGTTGTAGGGTATAGTGATGCTAGCTTCCAGACTGATAGGGATAACTTCCGCTCTCAGTCGGGCTGGGTCTTTACCCTAAATGGAGGAGCAATTTCTTGGAAGAGTTCCAAGCAAGAGACAGTGGCAGATTCTACTTGTGAATCAGAGTATATTGCAGCTAGCGAAGCAGCAAAGGAGGCCTTATGGCTGAGGAACTTCATTGGAAACCTTGGAGTTGTATCAGCTATTAAAGAGCCAATGGAAATTTTCTGTGATAGTGAAAGTGTTGTTGCCTTAGCCAAGGAACCAAGGGATCACGGGAGATCCAGACACATCGACAGAAAATACCATTTCATCAGACATCGGATCGAAGAAGGACTCCTCGTGGCAAAGAGGGTATCATCAGATGAGAATCCGGTAGATCCCCTCACGAAGGGACTGACTCGGATTAAGCATCTCCAGCATGCTCGGAGCATAGGGCTGAAGGATGATATTAGATTTAGTAGTTAGATAATCTCGAAATTTGTAAAGTGTAATTGACATTTGATGATGAATAAAAGTGTTTTATTTATGAGTAAAGTGTTGCTATCTCTTGTCGATCGTTTACTATAATTCTTTTGCATGTTTTGACTTCCAGAATAATTTTGTTTGGTATAACATATTATTCAAACCTCCACAGTCGGTCATATGTTGGAAGTAGGTATGAATCAAGATTGTCATGTTTGGTTGTAGAGGTCTGGGACAAGGCTACAACAATCATGAGTGCTCATAAGTTCTGAGCATTGGACTCAACCCACGCTCACTGGAATCACTTCATGGAATTCTATCTCGAGTGATCGTGAGACGGTAATATCATATAAATCTTTAAACCTAGAGATATGATTTGTTACTTACAAGTTGGTTATGCATTGATTGTATGAAAAACGCATTGGTAACTCGATGTTATAAAATCGCGCTCTTATGTATAATTCAATGAGTAGTAGAACAAACATATGAGTCGAAGTTTATCTGTTCCTTCTTGGATTAGAAGCTGATATCTGGGCCCCTCGATGATTTTGTTTTGACCTATGTACCGGGCCCGGTCAGAACTAAATTGATGTGTTCAATGAAGTTCTTTGTCAAAAAAATCGGAAATCGGGAAACAAATTGTTGGATAATAAGTAAGACATTGTTCCATGTATTTGTCCGACTGATATCTAGAACAGAGGATTATATGATCACTTATCTTAAATGGCGTACCAACATCTTCTCAGTTTCGAGAAACCTTGAAAAGAGCTACGATTGCCGATCGGTTCCTGAAGTCATACTTGCAGTAATTAGGGGTGTGCACCAAACCGCACAAACCGCATAAACCGCCCACACCGCACCAAACCGCACCGCCTAATGCGGTTTAGAACTAGTGTGGTGCGGTTTGCGGTTTGAAATTTTGTTAAACCACATTATGTGGTGCGGTTTGTGGTTTCCAATTATAACAATGCGGTTCAAACCGCACCGCATATATATATATATATATATATATATATATATATATATATATATATATAATACAAACACATAAAAATTACACAGAAGATACGAATTTGGTTTTATTACTAATGAATTTTGATATCACCAGTTTCAATTTTTGTAAACAAATTTGTGATAGATTATTTATCTGATTGTCTAATGTAACAATGACTAGTATTATTAAAACATTGGCAAAACCAACTTATCTTGATTCTATAACTAATATATTTATGTATAAATTTTATGTACATAATATTAAAAATACATATCCTTTTTCAAACCGCAAAAAACCGCACAAACCGCCCGCACCAAGCCGCACCACATAACGCGGTTTAGAACCTTCGCGGTGCAGTTTGCGGTTTTCTAAAATTTCAAACCGCACATGCGGTGTGGTTTGCGGTTTCGACTCGAAACCGCACCAAACCGCACCGCGAACACTCCTAGCAGTAATAGTTATTAGACTTATCCAAGTGGGAGACTGTTGGATAAGGTGTCTAAGTCCATAACTATTTCTGGTATGTACTTGACCCGACCCGGCATGGTCCATTTGGGTTGCATGGCACCATGCAATTGGATAGACTAAATGAGAGAAATAACACTTGGAGATTATTAATATATTATAAGTTCTAATATATTAATAATATTATTTGATTAGTTTGATCAAGAATTAATTTAGAATTAATTAAGTGGTCAAAAGATAACTAATTAAATATATGGGTTGATTATGAAAATCATCCATATCTTGTACAGTGGGCTAAAAGGCTCCATGGACTATCAAGTTGGGTTCCACCCATAGGATGCTCCATGGATGCTCCATGGGAGTTACAAACCCATGGGTCATGAAATGAAGAGTCATGACACATTAGGGTTTAACCCTAGATGTGTCAACACTATATAAGTAACATGTTCTCCACCTAAAATCGGCTACACTAAGAAACAAGAGGGCTTGGCTGATTTTGAAGAAGTGAGTATTCTCTCATAAGTTCTTCCAAGAGCATTTGGTGTTGTGTGAAGCATTTGAGGCATCACACTTGGGGTGCTAGGCTCACAAGGTTTCAAGGAACACAAACAACAACAAGGTAAGTTATTCTATCTATACTTTATGTTAAAATTGTTCCCCATGTATGCTAGATAGGAATATAACCTTGGAATTCAACTTTGCATGACAATTAGACAAATATAGATCCAAGGTTATTAGGGTTGCATGTACACTTAGGAAATGTTAGAATGCTCAAAACCCATCACTAAGAATGCAACACACTCCTTTCGAAGGAGCTTTCGAGCTTTGATGCAAGAAATGATATGAAGGTTGGAATTGGGGATTATCGCAATCGGTTACGAGAGTTTGATTCGAAGGAAGATTGAGACGGATAGATTTTTCGTAACAAAGAATATCAGCATGATTGAGACTCAACCAATCCATGCCAATGATGACATCAAAGCTCTTAATGGAAACGGGCATGAGATCTATAGGAAATGAGTGATCGTTTAAGGTAAGCGTACAGCCTATGAATACATCGTTAGCGCTTTCTTTCTCACTGTTAGCCATCTCGATGATAAACGTTTCAGTTAGTGGTTGAGGATTTGGTTTTAGATTATGTTTAAATGCATGACTAACAAAACTCCTTTCAGCACCCGAATCGAAAAGAATACTAGCATATGAGTTGTCGAGAAGGAACGTACCCGAAACAACAGTGGGATCAACAACTGCTTCCTCCCGTCCCATGGTTAGAACCCTTCCAGTGTTATCAGCAGTTGACTTCTTGGGACAGTTCCTTTTAAAGTGCCCAACTTCTCCACAGTTGTAGCAGGCTTGAGTAACACCTGCTCCCGATGATTGGTTGGCTGATTGGGTAGGAGTTCTGCAGTATCGAACTGTGTGCCCTTTCTTACCACAGTTGGTGCAAGACAATTCTCGACAGGGACTAGGATGATGATGGTATTTACACTTGTCACACAGAGGGAGGTTACCAGCATATTTACTGGTAGGAGTTGAGGCTGTGGATCCCATGACAGAAACAACAGGAATAGGGGTAGTAGTAGCAGCATGGATTGCTACCGTCTGTTGTTTCTTGGATGATCCTTGAGAAGATTGACCCTTCTTCTTCTTCCAGAATTTCATCTTTTCACCACTCCTTTGAGTCGGCTCAGAAGTGGTAGTGATTTCCTTAACATCGTCGTTGTGATCAATTAAAATTTGAGCTAAAGTCTTGGCACTATCATAGGTATCCGGACGAGCAGCCAAAACATGACTCTTTGTTGGTTGAGATAACCCCCAAACGAACCTTTCGATCTTTTTGTTTTCAGGAGTGACTAATCCTGGGCAGAGAAGGGCGAGATCATCAAATCGGGAAGTATATGCAGCAATGTCGGAACCTTTCATCTTCAGGTTCCAAAGCTCGTGCTCTAATTTCTGCATTTCACCATGAGGGCAGTACTCAACAATGAGAAGTTCTTTCATGGCCTCCTATCAGACTCTGCACAAGCACAGATTTCAAAGATGGACTCTATTTTCTCGAACCATCGAGATAAGGAAATGACACCTCCAGCGCCATTAAAGGATGTCGGTTTTGCGTTCATGAAATCCTTGTAGGAACCCCCTCTCTGGTGTCCCTGGTTAACCTCGGGGTTTTGAGATTGAGTACCACCACCTGAACCACTAGGGTTCATTTGTGACATAGCTGCTACCATTGCAGCTGTCATCATTGTCTGGAGCGATGCTAGATCGAACTGAGGACGAGGTGGCGGTGAAGAAGGATTGTTGTCATTCTTTGAGATAGGTCTCTTTCGGGGAGGCATCTTGATCTAATAAGATCAGGAAAGAGAGGATGGTGAGTCCTCTATTTTGAATCGATAGATATGACAGTTATATGATTCGAGTAAGCGATAAGGCAGGAAAAAGTTATCGAACAGATAATTTATCGCTAAGAGTAATCACAGTAAACCATTCGAATAAGGATTACTATAGAGGATCGGGATCGAGAAATACTCCCATAGTATTTCATGAATTGTTTGTGACAATGATTCAATGTTTGGGATATTAGGGTAAGTTTTAGGCATGCCACACACCACAGTCACTCCCAAGCACATGTTGGCCGTGTCTCGAATGAATATAGTTGGCCAGGCCATATTGACCCTAGACACGACTACGTAACTGCCCAGGTTTAACCATAGTACACAACACCCAATTACTTATGTTCGGTTCTACTTGTGGTTACGGATGACGACGGTTCGGTATACTTGTACACTTTTGAAAATACTTGTAGTTTGAAGATACTTTTAATTTAGAGCACTTAGGCCCTTTAGTGTTTATAGTTTTATACCATGTAAGGTTTGGTATACTTCATTCACTATAAACAAGGGCTTTGATACCAATCTGTCACACCCCGAAAACCGAAGGCGGAAACATTTCCAGGGTTGACTCCACGTTGAGTATCAAATCCAATGCACATAGTAAGTAAACTAAAACAACCATTACATTACATAAGAAAGTTTTAGAGTTGTTTCAAAAGTAAAGTTTGTACAGTTGTGATACATAGTATATATAAAAAATGAAACGGATCTTCATGTACTCCGTCTTCTGATCAAAAAGAAATCTTCGGGTACCTGTTCTAACGCTGACCTGAGAACACAAGCGATTTGAAAATCAACATAAAGCTGGTGAGTTCATAAGCGGTTTTTGTTTGTGAAAATGTTTCGAGTTCCCTTTCTGTTTCTGAAATGTTATATGCACCAAGAAAATCCCATATTTTCTTAATAGTTGGTTATTGTTTCCCAATTGTAAAGTATAGTAAGTTTGTACACTGAAAACATGTTTATTCATGTGAAAATGTATAGTTGGTTATCTGACTGGTTAAACTGTTCTGTTTACTTATCATGTGTTACCAGGAAAGTCCCATACTTTCCTTATTGTATGTTACAAATTGTAAAAGATGTAATGTTATCCAGTATGTTACTCTTTCTAGTTATGTAAGTGTTACCCAGGAAAGCCCCATGCTTTCCTGCATGTAGGTTTCTAATGTAAACGATGTTAAAGATGTAAAAGATGTAATCGTGATTGGTTTCCATGTTTTCCCCAGGAAAGTCCCGTACTTTCCTGAATGTTAGTTACAGTAAGTGAAAAGATGTAAAAGATGTAAACGATGTATAAAGTAATTCATTATTACTATAAGTAAATCTCTGTTATCCTAATTGCGAGTTCCATAACCATACAATAGACTAAAACATGTGGCAATAAGTAGTCCACATGTGGCAATAAGTCGTCCACATACTTATGACTTTCGTCACCCTTGAACCATTTCGGTTCGGCTGTAGCTAGCAGCCAGGTGTGGGGTAGTCAGCCTCGTATAGATCTATACACTCAAGTCACGCTCTCTAAATACCAGAGATTCTGGTTATGGGTGTAGTCCTCCACTCGCGAAATCTGGGTGGAGTGTTCTCCGAGGACGTGTCTCCAATCATGCAGGAATAACAAATTTACTAGTAATAATATGACAGTCCTCCACTCGTGTATGTGTGTGGAGTGTTACCGAGGATAAAACAATGTACAGGTATTATGTTCAAATATTTTAATGTCATGCTTTTAACTGATAAAATGTGGAAAGCCATTTGTGAAATATATGTAAAACATACTAGTTTAAAGACCTATTTCACAAATATATGTTACGTGATCTGTATGTTCAATCTGTTATTAGTTGTAGTAATCAGTTATAAAAGCATAAGAATATGAAACACACATTTGAAAACATGTTTTGAGTACAAGAATTCCCTTGTACTTTGCTTATGTTCCCCCCTGAAAACAGTGAAAAAGGGTAGGGGTATGAACTCACCGGACTCGGAAACGTGTCGGTTTTTGAATGCTAGACGTTGGTTCGGGGTTTGATTACTCGCGACATCCCTATGTAAAATGAAATAATGTCCACATATATACAATTAGGGATACATTCACTAAACATATGGAAGATTACACTCCAATGAGGTTAAACACCTCAAAACGAACGTTTGGAGTGACCCGGGTGACATCTTCGGACGTGTAATGGCACTAGGGACTTGGGACTTGAGTTTACTCCCCAAGAGTAAACATTTTAAAGAGTTTACAACTATGGAACACACACATACATGAGTTTACGGCCGTAAACTCATGTGGGCGTGGTTTTGATGATTTAAGGGCTCAAATAGACATAGGGATTGCTAGAATGGATTATCTAAAATGCCTTGGAACACTTGGAATGAATTTACATCATTTAAAACAATAGTTTACGACCACACTCATAGAGTTTACGGCCATAAACTCACCCATGGCTAAGAATGGTTAATTTGAACTACTTAGGACAATCACATGTGATTCTAACTAATTTTCTAAGTATTGTTATGAATTTAGAACATCAATTAAGACACTTATTGGAGTTTACAGCCTAGAGGTATGTTCTAAGGCCGTAAACTCTCCTTTACCATTGAAAAAGATAGTTTTTGATGCTTAAAACAATCACATGTGATTCTAGAAATTTGTACAAGCCATTTGGGTGTATTTGATGCATCATTAGCATAGTTTTATGAGTTTACGGCCAAGGGTGTGCTCCTAGGCCGTAAACTCCCATAAATGACACTTTTGATATGTTTCAACCCTTTAAACCATTTTTAGATACATCTAGATTTTACCACAAAGCCATTGGTTGAGTTTGAAAGCATATTTGACATGTTTAAAGGCACTAAATCACCATTTAAGAGGAGTTTACAGCCCAAGAGTATGTCTTAGCCGTAAACTCATTTTTATTACTCAAAAATCATGTTTGAAGTGTTCCAAGTCTAGATTAGCAAGCCCAAAGGTCATATCTAAGTCCCAACTAAGATTTGGAAGGGTTAATTGGCTTAAAAACCCTTGATATATGAGTTTAAGGCCCAAGAAGGATCCTTGGCCGTAAACTCCTTCAAACCTCACAAAATTTATGTTTTAATTGTTTAGAGTCCATATCTTGAGGTCCCTTGGCCATATCTAAAGTCCAAATGAGTTTAGGAAGGAGTTTAAGGGCTTAAAACCCTTCAAATTGGTGTTTACGGCCTAGGCATGCTCCTGGGCCGTAAACTCACATATGTTGTCCTATTTTATGATTATATGTCGAATTTGGAAGCCAAATATGCTATAGATTAAGGCTAGGAAGGTACCTTAGAGATTTGAAGCCTTAAATTTGAGTTTTGATCCCTTAAACTAGGATGAGGAGAGAGGTTGGTAGTGTTTAATGGTAAATTGACCAAAGGCTTCAAATGGAGTCTTAAACACGTTTATATAGTGTTTAAGTTTTGGACACGGTGGAATTTTACCCGATACCGACGTTAGACGAGGTTTTTGGTCGTACCCGATTGAGTTACCGTAACCCGATACGGTAATTTCTCGAAATATTCTGATCACTAAAGTTGGGTGTTAAAATGATTTCTAAATGTATAGAGACACCCATTAAGTCATTTTAAATGTGTACCAGATAATGACTTAATTAAACGGAAGATCGGAAATCGAAATTGGAAAGGACGATTGGTTGCGCGAATTGTACTACGAAAGAGTTACAATAAAATGATACGGAAATTTCGGGTTGTTACAATGTTGCAGTGTCTTTCGCTTCGGTTTCCATATGACTAAGAGGGGTCGGTCAACAGCACGCGATACCCTTCTCTTGGGTACTTCAGAAGGTTTGAGATAAGAGGGACGACTGACGAATCACATTAGGTTTGATTATTTGTATTATGTTTAGGTTCGGAAGAACCTTTATTTTGCTGATATGGATACGGTGAAAGTTCTTTTTACACAGCGCTAGGGACATACACATGGCTGCACTACGTCAAACCATGACTGATAGAGTCGACGCGGAACTATAGAGGGTCCTAAGTGTTTCTGAGTAGAGTACCTTTTCATGAATGGATTCTCACGAGGCATTTCTATAGTCGCCTAACATATACTAGTCGTGTATAGTTAAGGTGGGGAGGACTGTTGACTGAGCGACTCCGCCCTAAATCCACAAGCAAACGAGGAACAGAAAATGAGGCGACATTCACTCACTCTAGATCTATCCATCTTAACTATACATAGTCGTACCGTATATGTTTAGCCGTTATAGTTCTACCTAATGAATTTTAAATTTTATAACAGTGCTGTGACTTTCGCCTTAATGGGGAAATATTTACATTTTGAATTAGTCTTTTAATGTTTTCAGTTTAGTTATCTGAGATTCAGAGACATACCAAAAATATACCGGGTTCCTTGATGCTTCTCCTTAAGCTATAGAGTTAGGCTCCTCTTGTGCCTTTGTTGTTTCCTTCTGTTGAGCAGTCCTTCTTGAAGTGTCCAATCTTACCACATAGATGGCAAACTGGATTGGCCGCCAAATTGGTGGTTGATGTAATGAACTCAACCGGGGTTCTGCAGACGCGGGCAGTATGCCCCAACATGTGGCACCTAGCAGAATAGAGTTCCCGGCATATACCATGATGATGGAAACTGCACTTGCTGCAGTGGGGAAGGTTTCCTAGGTATGGTCTTTTTGAAGTAGGGATGGAAGAGTTGGTAGGGATATTGACTGTCTCAGCTCGTTGCCCTTCGGAAAGTCCTTGAGCCGAGGTACTTCCGTCCTCGATCGTGATCTTTCTATTTAGTAGATTTGAGTGAGATTCTTGGGTGGCTGGGTATGCAAGTGTTGGTTGCTGTTGTCCATTCGTGGGATCGGAATTCCCGATAGGGCTCTTGCTAACACTGGCGTTGTTAGCACTCAGTTGAGCCATGACAGCTGCTACGGCTGCTGAGACCGCCACTTGGAAAGTAGCTTCATCGAATAGGAGAGTCGGTTTCTTGCCAACGGATGGGGTACGTTTCTTCGGAGGCATGGTTTTTCCTACAAGGAAAGAGGAACACAAGATGATGAGAGAAGAAGGTTAACCCTAGATGTATCAATCCTCACTATGTTAGGCCTAAATTTTTCCCGTGCCTTGGATAACGGCTGTCTGATTGTCGACCTACATCCCTATGATGTAGTCCTGGTATGAAAGGTAGGAGTGGGAGTATTGGGAAAAATCCATACGATGCGAGTCGTTCCTACTTAGTTACCTTTATACTGGGAAAGGTTTCACTCTCCGGCCTGGAAAGTTTTGAGAACAGTTCGGAACGAAGACCATAGAAAGAAAGGCTCATTACGACTTATGGCTAAACAACCTCAACAGAGGTGTGGGGATCCGTTCTAATCGTGTTACTGGCATCAGGAAACAGCGATTTACCTAACACATAGTGTGAGTAGTGTAACCACTAACGCACTAAATAGTATTATTTTATAGGTGTATTAGCGTGACGAACATGATCAAAAGACACTTCACATGTTCCATGTGCTGGCTCCTTCTGTCTACCTCGTATTTTTGACTGGGACCGGTGTTGGTTTCCTTCGGATAGTTACCCAGGGTTCTCTCCTCGTATGGACACATTGAATCTCTATTCTGCTTTCCTTCTGATTCTGACTCTGAGTGTCATCGCTTCAGGATGGATGAGTAGAAATCTCGGAAGTTTATCCGAATCTCTCACCGATGTCCCTAAAAGATATAGGCACTTGGAGAATTCAATAGTCTCGACCTAGTTCATTCATTTCCGAGCTAGAAATCTTCTAATTGAACTTCTTCGGGGTCGGAATCAGGTCTTCTGCCGAGTACTGAAGTGGGTAGGTTTTTCTACAGGGTTCGTGTGAGAATGGAAATGTCTAAAGAATCCTAAGAGATTATTAACATTCCTCTGAGTGATCCATATCGAGGCCTACTACGATTACACAAGGTATAAAAATCATATATCGCTTAGATCCGATAGGCCTTCGAATATGTGATACTACTCTATATCCGCATCCAAACAAGGAAAAGGAAATAGGGCGAAACCACACATTCTTAGCCTATGGGATCCTTATTATATATAACCTTGGGAGTATACTCTTTGTAATTGTAAGTATAGCACTAAGGATGTTTTTAGTTCTTAACACAAGGTTAGTTATGGATCCTAAAATACCCCTATGGTATTTTAATTCTAGTTTGTTTCTTATCTTCTGATTATGATTCTGGGGTAAATGTGAGTCTTTTAGTGCTCCAAAATACTCCTATAGTATTTTAACTTTATGTTTGGCTCTAGCATTCCTAGTTGGCAAGTTTCAGACCTGTTGTAACACCACTATCACTCCCAAGCACACGTTCATCGCATCTCGAATAAATGTAGTTGATCAGGGTACATTTATTCCAGCTTACGATTACATAACTGCCCAGGCTTGGCGGTAGTTCTCAACATCCGAAGACTTTTATTCTTGTTCTTCTTGTGATACATGTGTTCGAGTGTTTAGATTCTGGGTGTTATTATACTTTGGTAAAATATGGTTATATTTTAACGTATAATTCTTGGTCAGAGTGTTTTATCCCTTTTTCATTTATAGGCTGTATATCTTTTATGAATTGATATACTTAGCTCACTATAAACAATGCTCTGATACCAATCTGTCACACCCCAAAACCGGAACGGCGGAAACATTCTAGGGTGGATGACGTCATGTCAAGTATCACAACACATGCATTATAGTAATCAAAGTACAACAACCATTGCATTAATAGTAATAGTTTTACATGGTTTACATTACAATACATCAAAATAATACAAGTAATAATATAGGTGCAGCTTGGTACTAAACTGTCTTCGTCAAAAGCTCCGGGGAGGTACCTGTCTAATGCTGACCTGAGAATACGAGTTATTTGAAAAGTTAGTATCAGCATTTTTACAAATGCTGGTGAGTTCATTAGTATTTAGTGTCATTTTATTCAAATAACTTTAATAAAAGTTGTAGTTTTAGGGTATCCATTACATTAGTTTCTTTTCCAGAAAATCCTATATTTTCTTTAATGAAAGTAGTCTTCTACCAATACTGGACTGAGTTATGTGGTAAAAAGTAGTTTTCCCTTAATCATCATCATTATCAAAATACAGAATTTGATTATTAAAGAAAGCAAGAGAAATCAGGGAAATAACATATGCCTCAGCAGTGAGCACTACTGACTAAGGCAAAAGGAATCATAGACTCCAGGAGAGTATCGAACAAACGACACGCCTGACTCAGTCTAACAAAAGGAGATACAGACCCCAGTCGGTACCAAATGAAAGATACAGCTAGTTAGGTCTAAAACAAAGATTACAGACCCCAGACAGTATCAAATGAATGATACAGCTAGTAAGGTCTAAAACAAGGAATACAGATCGCAGATAGTATCAAATGAAAGATACAACTAGCAAGGTCTAAAATAGAGAATGCAGATCGCAGACAGTATCAAATGAAAGATACTGCTTGCAAGGTCTAAAAACAGTGTGACTCTGAGAATGGGTTTCCAGCATACAGTGTAAGGTGCTGGTGAAATATAGTTACCTTAAGGCCATGAATTATAAGGCAACCTGGGATACTCGTAACCATACTAACCGACACTAGAGTACCTGACGCCCTACAAGCATCTATAAAATATGATATTTGTCACCCCTTGGCTTGGTGGGCCGTGGACTGTAGCTAGCAGTCAGAGTGCGGGGGTGTCAATCTCGTATAGATCTATACACACAATGTCCGCTCTCCCTACAGGAGACTATGGTTACCAACTAGACGACGGAGGAGGCCGCGTCCCGAAGATGCATCCCAAAGAGTAGGTAGTGGGTTGCATATATAAGTGTTGAACTAGAGGTAGAGACTCATCACAGAACTGACTAGAGTAAACCTATATGTCTATGCTCGTATACATAACATACAACAAATGAATCAAACGACCTTCAAACGGCCATCCGATCCCACGAGACCACATCTCAACCAAGAAAAGGAAATAGGGCGGACAAGCCTTCCTAAGTCCTTCAACCATTATTTACATGCATCTATAAAAGCATAGGCATACATCTAACTAACCGATTTGCTTAACAAAGTAGGAGTGTTTAATGAGTGAGTAAGAGCATCTAACAAGTGAAGGAGCGTCTAACAAGTATGAGTATATAACGAGTGAGTAGGAGCGTCTAACAAGTGAAGGAGCGTCTAACAAGTATAAGTGTATAACGAGTGAGTAGGAGCGTTTAACAAGTGAATGAGTGTCTAACAAGTATAAGTGTTTAACTATGCAGAAGTATAACGAAATAGTAGTATCTAACAAATAACAGTAATAAAACATGGAAGAAACCTTAATGAAAACTTTAGAAAACCTTTATACTTTAAGAAATCACAACTTGGTATTCTTTGTAAAATAAGTTTGAAAACACTTAGAAATTCTTTGGAAACCTTTCATAAACCAGTTTAAAATGAAACTTTGATAAAACAGTATAAATAAGAGTTTTGAACAAGTGAAAACATTTTAGAAAACCATTTATAGTATCCTAGTTGGTAAAACAGTTTATAGTGTGGTAAATCCTTGTGCATGCGGGTTATCAATAACATATGATTGATATGATAACTGGCATCTTTAAGTTGTATTCCCCCCCCCCCATTAAAACATGTAAAAACATTTAAAAGTTTCATTCAGGGGTATGAACTCACCTGGTGTAAGTGGATCCGACGAAGGTGCCGGTTGGGTGCTCGGCGTCAAGTAAGGACTTGGACACACTTTGTGACCTATTTAACGTATGTTAACATATGTTCACATACAATTAGTATATTATATACTAATTAAACAAATATACGCACCCTGAAGAGCGGAAAACACTTTGGTTAAGTGTCTGGGGTGTCCCAGGTAACATCTAAGGGCGTGTATGGCTCAAATAAGGAGTTTACTCTCCTAAAACTCACTTTATATGAGTTCACGGTTGGGAGACCATATTCCCCATGAGTTTACGATCGTAAACTCGTGAGAGGATTGTTTTAGGTTAATTTCAAGTCCCAAATGCTTCAAGAATTGGCTTTAAGTAATTATTCAAGCCTATAGGGGTGTTTAGGGTTCCAAGAGTGCACTCCCTTGGAGTTTACGGTCCAAATGACCACTCCTTGGGAGTTTACGGCCGTAAGCTCTTGGCTTGGCCATGAACTCTCATGCAACCCTTTAAACTTTGATTTTAAGCCCTTGTTTCAACCCTAGCATTTTCTTGTGAAGGTATAAGGCCATTTTGGGGACAAAAACTATCATTTGACATGGTTTGGGGGTGTTTACGGCCTAAGCATGTGCTTGGGCCGTAAACTCCTTTTTACCCCTCATTTCATTGTGTTTAATTGCTCCAAACCTGAAATAGCAAGCCCCTAAGCCATATCTTAAGCATAAATGTGATTTGGAAGTGATTTTGAGGCTTGATTTGCATATTTTTAGGAGTTTACGGCCTAAGAATGCGCTTGGGCCATAAACCCTCTTTCAAGCCCCTAAACTTGTTGATTTGAGGTTCAAACACTTCTAGGCTTAATCCTAAATTAGTTTCCAAGCCTAAGGGAGGGAGTTTTGGGCATTTTGGCACCATTTAAGGTGTGTACGGCCTAAGGAGGTTCTTTGGTCGTGAACTCCTTTTATTTTGATTTCTTGGGTGATTTTTGGGTTAAAACAACACTAAACAATGTCTCTAACAAGTTAGGGTAGAAGGTCTTACGTTTTGGAGGCGGAAACTCATAGATTTGAGTCGAAAACGTGATTTATGCGAGAGAGTAAAGAGAGAGGGTGATATGGGAGTGGGAAAAGAGTGGAATGAAGTCCACTCCCCCTTATATAGGTGTTCGAGTTGGGGCTCAGTGGAATTCTACCCGATATTGCCGTTATACGGGGCTTTTGGTCGCACCCGATTTAGTGGTCGTAATAACATTTAACCTTTTTCCAAATTAGCATGGAAATGTAATTTAAGTGTTTTTATTTATTTTATTATGACTATAACGAAATAAAAAAATAAATAAATAAGACATTCATTTATTTTACGACCTCGAATTAACGGAACTTTTATAAAATGGAATATTTCGTTCACGGTAACGGGGTAATGTAACGGAATAAACTTTGGGTTGTCACATTCACTGCCACCTGCCCTCTACCTTTTGCTTCAGATCTGAACCTCGGCCCTATATAAGGGTGCGAGACGTCCCAGGTTTTGTTATAAAATTTTCTACTTTTCACCCCTAACTTCATATTTCTACTACTTTGACATCCCCCAAATCCCCGGTATCAATTTTAACACCCGAAACACGCTCCGAAGTTCCCGAAGACCCTGAGAAATTTATTTTTTCGGTTTGAAGCCCTACCTTCGCAGAGCCTGGTTTTAATGAAAGCTCCCAGTTTTTATAGAAGAAAGTTATTTATAGTAACGAAGTGCTACCAAAATTACTATTTTAACCCCCCCAGTTATTTCAAAGTGACTTCAATATATAGGAATAATTGTATGTTATATGTTATATGTGCTATGTGCTTTTCAGTGTTATTATTACGAGTTATTTTCCCGTGATATTCTGGTATTGACTTTGAGTCTTTGGCCATGTAGAGCAAGTCTTGTATTGGTAATATACCTTTGATCATGTAGAGCATGTCTTGTAATATTTTTGGTATTGGCTTTGTGCCTTTGACCATGTAAAGCATGACTCGTATAACTTTTGATATTGGTAATGGGCTAGGTAGGGCTAAAAGCCTGTATATGCTAGCAAAATGATAATCAGAAATTTATATGTCTTCTATGCCGTTTGGGCTGAACTTTATTGATGTAAATCAAGCATTGGAAAGTATATCTTTGAATAAAGTATTTGATTGATATGAACGCATGTCACATGATTTCACATATGTCTTTGTTGTTCCTCTTTGCTTCTTCCATATTGATGTATATATATGGCATGAAGTTATATTGTATCTATTATTGAACTCACTTAACGTCACCTCTTACCCTCTCAATATTTTAATATATTGCAGGAAATAAGCATCCGGTATAGCTTTATTCTCTTGGAAGAATTAAAATAGCTTATACTATTACTTTTGTATTTAAGTTTTAGTATGTATAAATATATACAATATCCTGGGTAGTTTTGTAATAAACTTAAACTTAGTCGGTTTGTATCCAGTCGTTTGTAAATAAATTATTAATGTAAAATATTGTTTGTGAATATGCATGTACCATGCTTTGGAGTAACAACTGTTTTAATATTATGAAAGTGTGGGTCTTTCAGGTCTTCAATATCTTACTCTAACTCGTCCAGATATTTCTTTTTTAGTAAATAAGGTATGTTAGTATCTTTCCATACCTATTGATATGCATTGGGAGGCGGCAAAGTGTATTCTTAGATATGTTAAAGGCACGATTAACACAGCATCAGGAAGTCAGATTTGACACTACTTAGTGTTTTCACAGATGCAGATTGGGTTGGATGTTTGTATAATCGAAGGTCAACCAGGGGATATGTAGTATTTGTAGGTCCAAATTTAATATCATGGAGTTCTAAAAAACAACCCACATTGTCATGCTCTAGTATGGAAGCAGAGTATAAAGCGTTGATAAACGGTACGGCTGAAGTAACTTGGATGCAATCTTTACTCAGAGATCTTGGTGTTTCTCAACCAAGACAACCTGTTTTATGGTGTAACAATCTAGGAGCCACATACTTAACTGCGAATCCGGTGTTTAATGCAAGAACAAACCATATAGAAGTTGATTTTCATTTTGTCGGAGGCAAGGTGGCAATGGGAGCTTTGGATATTCGTTTTATATCAACACATGATCAGATAGCAGATGTTTTTACTAAACCTGTTACACATAACATGCTCGAGAATATGAAGCGCAATCTTAACCTCCTCACGGTCAAGATCGAGGGGGAATGTAAACAGAAGAGTAATCTGTAGTTTAAAATAGTGTAGATTAGATTAATTGTATTTATCTAATAGCTGTTGTGTTTATCAAGATCCGATTATTATGGATCTAATATTGTAATTGCTATCTATATAAGGACACACATACTCCTACAGGAGATTGAAGCCAATAATTCTTGTTTTCAACTGGCACTACTAGAAAACTAAGTAAGTACCTACCACAGTATTGGTAGGAAATCTGTAGGAAGAAGGCGTTACCCACAAATTTCCTACCAAAAACAAGTTGTAGGAAAAACACTTGTGGATAATTTTTTCCTACAAATTAGCTACAAACCATCCTATACATTACCTACAGAATATTCTATTACAAATTTAACTAGGGAATACCTACATAACATGTGAACTATGGAGTACCTAAAGATTACCTACGGGTTATTTACCTACCAAACACCAAAAAAATACATACGAATTATTTTCCTACAGAATGCCTACAAACTGATTTTCCTATAGAGTACCTACCAACCACTATTCCTACAAAATACCTACCAACATATTTTCCGACAGAATACCTACCAACTACTTTTGCTACAGATTACCTACATACTTTATTGTATTTTATTTCCTACAGAATACCTACAAAATATTTATTTCCTACAAAATTTCTATGATTTTTTTACTAGTTTATATTAATAAATTAAATTTATAATACTTACTCAATATTTATTTCCTACAATTCAGTCAAAAATCTATTGCTATATTAAATTTATAATTTAAAAAATATCTAAATTTTTGCTAAAAAAACCAACAAAAATAATTAAAATAGTAGTCAAATACCATTACATTCATTAACATTAAAATAGTCAATAACATACCATCATACATTCAGATACTCAAAATACCATTACAATACCATGAAAAAAGCTAAGAACTAGTCAATAACATAACATTCATTAAGTGTTTTAAAACAAAAACTAAGAACTACATGGTGGATTACCAGACTGATTGAGTTGTTTCATAAAGGCCACCAATCGTCGTTGCACTTGCAATTCCATTTCATTTCGCATTTCTTACATTTGCAAATCCATTTGAGTTTGCTTTTCATCCATGTCTTGTTGCATGTTAGACACTTCTTGTCGCTGTTGATTTACCTAAAAATAGCAAGACAAACACATGTAGTTAGTAAATGTAATTCATAATAACAATGTACATTGTCTTTAATATCCACAATAATAACTTTTAATATTCATAATAATAACATATAATATTTTTATCCATTATATGATTGTACTTTACATTTCCAATCCGTAATATCAATGTACTTAAATCATTATCAATAACTGTGACATCCCGAGATTTTTGCAGGTATTTCTGAACCATCCTCTATGATTACATTGTCATTTATAGTCCTTGGGATTGGAAGTATAGAGTCAAGATAAATTTAAGGGACAAAGTTGCAGCCTTTGGCCAAGGAGTACATTACACGTACATAAGAGTACGCTAAGCGTACTAAGGTCTGCTTTAGTATGCTGGGCGTAAACTTATGTATGCTGGGCATACTAATATTAGGATGAAACCCTAATATTAAGCGTTCAAGGGCTATATAAGTAACATTATGAGCACCTAACCTTCCCTTACCCCAAATTTCACTTCTTAGAGTCGTTTTACCCAAACCCTAGCCATTTCCTTGAGTGTTTAAGCTTATTTAGTGTTTCTTGAGTGCTTTAAGAAGAAGGTGTTGCATCAAAGAGTTGAAGAAGAAGATCAAGCTTGTGGATCTGAAGTTGGGTTATGTCGTAGAAGCTCCTGAAGGTAGAAAGCTTCAAACTTTATGCATATATGTATAGATCTTGCCATTTTTCTTTAAAAAACTATTTCTTGTCCTAAAAAGTCCCAAGATGGTGCATGGTGTGATTTGGACAAAAAGGATTGTCCTTATAGACTCTTGAAGGGGCTTTGAGTGATAAAAATAAGGTCCTAACAGCTGAATGTGTCCCATGCATGGAGTACGAAGGTCTTAATAGATTAAGATCAAGTATTAAGAGTTTTCTGGACGTCCAAAGTCATAAAGTTTTTATGGGTCCTAGGCACGTTAGGTCACTGGATCTGAAGTTTGGGCTTAAGTGATTATAGCCATTAAGCATTTAATAAGATTTTGGCAAAACTCGGCGTACGCCAAGCATAAATCTAGTACGCCCAGCATACTGGGTCAACCACCTTGATGGTGCTCAAACATCTAAACGAGTACGCCCCACATACGTCTTCTGTTGGACCTTTGATAATTGGGCTTCGGGTTTGTGTTGTTTATGGACTAATTGGATTTAGACCTTTGTTGGACTTCGTGAATAAGATGTTTTGGGAAAAATATTGATGAAAGATCTTGGGATTAGGCCCAATTAGGTAGTTGGACCTAATTTGGTAAATTAGGCCAATAATGGGCTTTACATAAGGACTTTCAAGATTTTGTATTGGGCATTGGGCCTCAGACCAATAGAGAGAAATGACATGATGGATTATGTGGACTGTAGTCAAGACGGTTGTTTTGTGTATTGACTTAGTATCTATTCTGTTTTAGTTTAGGATTTCTTGTGAGATAGCAATAAGAGATTTTCAGTACTTTGGCACTATTTGTGAGGTGATTTATCGTCACTATCATCAAGGGTCTAAGGCACCAAGGCCGACCCTTTTGGATTGTTATCCTGCTATGTTATGCAAGTATGATATGTTAAATCGGTAAGCTGGTAGATAGGATGGTAAATCCTATTATGATATGTTAGATAAGTATCCTGATAAGTAGGATGTTATTACGGTGCTATGATTAGTTAGATCGGTTATTTATCTATAGACTCTTATGTGATTAATTGTTATATGCGCACATGTTTGTTTGGCAGTTAAGACTTATCTGCTTTGTGTGAAAGCCAATAGACATGGGTATTCCAACATGTTGGTTATGGGCTATAAGTATTCCATCCCGAGGATGGTTGGACTCATAGTATGTGGGCATTCTAACCTGTTGGTTGTGGGCCTGGGGTATTCCATCCCCAGGATGATTGGACCCATAGTATGCTGGCATTCCAACCGGATGGTTGAGGGCCTGGGGTATTCCAACCGATGGTTGACTGGACCCATAGTATGCTGTTTATGATTATATGTCTATTATTGTGTGTATGGGTATTTTGGGGGAACTCACTAAGCTCTCAGGCTTACAGTTTCAGTTTATTGTTTCAGGTACATTAGGGGACCGCTACAATGCAAATGCGTGATCGTACCACTCCTCACTTTTTATGACTTTCTTTATGGGAGACTTTGATATAGAATATTTTGAAAACAAATTTGTAATAGCTGTTCGTTTTTAAATGTTTTAAAAAGTTTAAATTTGGCATATTATTATGGGTGTTACAATAACAATAATTTTCTTTACCTAATATCAATAATAGAAACATACTATATTTTTCACCCATTATAGCATTATGTTTAACCTAATTTACTAATAGCAACATAGTAACATTTTTATGCATAATTGCAATGCACTTTACCTAATATTAATAATGGCAACATATATCAATTCTCACCCATAACAATAATGTACTTTACAAAATATCAACATGCTTTTTCATCCATATTAGGTACCTATTTCCTTAATTCTTTTCTCTATAAAATATTATTCAAATAACTCCATTTGCATTTATCCTTTTTTCTTCTATCCCCATTGTGGTCACCGATATGCTCTCTATGCAATACACAAATTGAAGATGTGAACATGAAAATTTTAATCACTAACTGAAATGAAACTGCAAGGTTCTATATACTCCATTTGTATTTATCCTTTTTCTATCCCCATTTGTGGACACCCATATGCTCTCTATGCAATACAAATATGCCTTTTTTAAAGATGAAAAATTAAAAACAAAACAATTATTGGGATATTTATGAACACAACAAACCGCAAAAATGGTCATGTATAAATAACCCAGACACACAAAATTACTTGATAATACTTATCTAGTAGATTTAAAAGCTAAAATACCCACAATGCCCTTCCACTACCAAATATGTCTTTTATTTGCTGGTATTCCCATGATTAATACCCCTTTCCTATCATGTTGGACTAGAATAATTGTTGTTTTTGGTCAAAACTCCTTGCAAAATGTTGATGCAATAGTATGTGTACTGTTTAGTATTAACCAAACACCAAAATAAACCAACATTTAAAATATACATGATATGCAACCTTAATTGAAGATAGAATTTCATTCATAGCACTTATTTAACATAGAATTGATGCAACAATATGTTTACAACACACACAAACTAGATTTATGAAAATTTGAAGTCTTGTGAAATGTTAGCAAACTGAAATCGAAATATATACCTGGGGTGTCGCTGATGGTGGTAATATGGTGCAGTAACAGCAGTAGTACCGGGCAGCATCGGCAGTGGTGTGTGATGATGATGGTCGGATGGCAAAAATACAACAGTTTGGTCAATGTAGGTCGCCGATCGATCGTTTGGAAATCGCAGAAGTCGAATTGGTTACCTGAAAATGTCGTCGATGTAGGTATCAATCGAGAATCACCAGCGAATGTGTACTGTAGCAGTGTTTGAAAATCGCCGGTTTAAGCTAGGGTTTTGTTTGGGTAAGTTTGATCGATGAGCTAGTTGCACGATCAGTAAAGTGGGACTTTGGGTTTTAGGAGGCGTAGTGTTGAGTATATTTGTGTTGCGTCTTGGGCTAAGTATTTTGTAATCCGGATAGGGCCTGTCCATCCGTGTCTATCTAGATTAGTTACGTAGTTATCTAGATTGATTGTTAGGGTTATAGTATATATATGCCAGCATGTATGCGTATATTAACAAGGTTTCAGTACGTTGATTTTTGTAACCCTAAACGCCTCTACAGATTGAAGTTCTTTATCGAGCTCTTCTAAGGTCTTATTGCATTAATCATTCGACATATTCAGCGCAACACTTGTGTTCTTATTACGTTCTTATTTTATATCTTGCTAAGAATCATACGATCCTAAAAGAACTTTGTTCTAACAATTGGTATCAGAGTGGGAGACTGTGTGATCAATACACATTCCTTCTGTATACGCAATTCTTTAGGGTTTCCGCTTTTATCGTATAAATAGAAGCCGTCGTCTTCATATCGACAATAACTCTATTTTTGATAAAACCCTAATCTCAAGTTTACAGGTTTGATTCTAAGCAACACACCATGTCTGAAGAAGATTCACATACAAACCCAATTAACATCTCAAACAGCATCGGATCAACAACCAGAGTACCCATACTCTATACTCAAGACTACGAAGTATGGGCTCATCACTTTGAAGATTACGTGGTTGGATTGGAAGACAATGGCTACCTCATCTGGGAAGTTATCACTCTAGGACCGGTTGTACATTCGGAGATAAACACAACTGTTAAGATGCAAAAAGATTACAACAAGTTGGTGACAAATGTTCAAAAGATGCCACAGGATGAGAAGGACAAGATCTTGTGTAACGTAAGAGCCATGCGGATGATAAGATTCGCCCTGCAATCTGACACCTTTCAACTTGTAGGTTCATGCAAAACTGCAAAAGAGATCTGGGATAGGCTGAAGGAACTTTACTCAACTGATGAAGATCTGGAACACTCCATTCAAACTCTGTTACTATCAAAATTTGGAGTTTTCGAACAAAAACCTGAAGACAAGCTTGTACAGACCTTTGATCGGTTCAATCATCTCTTAAGTAAGATGATCAAGCATGGAATAGAGAGGAAGTTGATCGAGCAGAAAGTAACATTCATGAATGGGCTGAGACCAGAATGGATGGCTGTGGTTTCCAATGTGAAGGCACATGAATAGTTCAAATCGTACTCGCTGGCGAAACTAGTAGGGATACTGAAGTCCCATGAAAGTGTTATAACTAAGGAAGCGAAAGTGGTCTCTGGTATGGGATCGTTGGCTCTTATTTCTAAAGGAAAAAGTACTGCTAAAAAAGAAGAAGAAGAGTCAGACATGTCAGAGTGCGAGCTTACAAGTGAGGAATATGCCTTGATGATCACAAATCAAAGGAAATTCGCAAGGAGAAAACTTCCCGCCAACAAGAACCGAAACTGGCAGCGAAGCTACGGTTCTAAGAAGATGAAGGATGAACCGAAAGTGTCTTCTCAAAAGGATGAAGAGAAAAAGGAGAAGACGCTTGCAGGAGACTCCAGATACAACTGCAACTATTGTCACGACAAAAACCATTTTGCCAAAGATTGCATGTTGAGAAATATGGATGAGAAGAGAGAGGGTGAAGATGACGAAGCGTATTATATGCGCAAATTAGAAGAAGTCAATGAATGCCTTAATCGTACAGGAGAACACTGAGGAAGATGAGTTCGGTGGCGTAGAAGTATGGTTAACCGACTCTGAAGACAAAGACGTTAGAAGACCCACTCATGGAAAGGAGAATGTGGCAAAGAATGAAGTTTCGGGTGGAAAATGCTTTATCGTCACTGCTGGTCAATCAACTGAGAGTGCAGATTCGGAACCGAACCTGATTGAAAATAAGTGTTTTGCGGCCAAACCAGTGAGTGAGAAGATCAACGACTGCAATCGATTGATCAAAAAGGTACATTCTATTCTTGAGTTTCTTAAAATTTCAAAAACTGATTATCAAGAAGAATTAAATGAATTAAACTCTAAATTCTCTAACCTAAGTAGTAGCCTCATGCAAACCCGCTTAGCAAATTCTAACCTAACTGACCAACTCGGCAGGGTGTCTTCAAAAAGTGAGGAGAGGAGAATCTGGATTGAGCTGAAGGAAGCAAAGTTAGTTAGGGCTAGGGATGAGAGTATTTATTTGCAAAGAGACAATTTAAAGTTATTAAAACAAAGAACTGTTTTTTGTTTGATTGCTAAGCGTCTTTATACTAATATTGCTCAATTACATTTAAATTGTGAAATTGGTAAGAAAATTCATAAGATGTTTTTGCCTTTTCTTGAATTTAAAGAAGATGAAGTTATAGCAGAATGTGAATCAGAAGTGTCCTCGGAAGAAACATCAATGTCGTATAGGCTAGGTTTGGATAAGATAGAAACTTTCATCGATTCTAAGGAACATAAAAGTATTTTAAAAGATATCTTAGATGAAAATGATAGGCTAAAGATTAAAACTGAAACTATACATACATTCGACTTGTCAAATGCTAAAATTATTAAGGATAATAAAATAAACTTAGATAATTCGTTCGCATTTGATGCGGAATGCGAGATGAGTGAAATCTTAGAAGAAGATGAGGTTGATTGTTCTAAGTTTATGAAAAATGAAACCGAGAGTGAAAAACCTCTAATATCAGAAAATTTGGTTGAGTTTGCTCGTCTGTCAAAAGAACAGAAACCAAAACTCAAGGAAAAAGCTTTGGTTTATCAAAAGGTCCATACCGTGTCAAATCAGATTTATGCTGCGACTGGAGTCACTCAAAAGCAGACGGCAGAATTAAGAATAATGGTTGATACAGATAATCTTGTAGGTTGCGAAGACTATATCTGGTCTGCTCCTATTGATAACGCAGACGAGACGGTGGGACTATCTGAGAAAACCACATGGAGATTCAAGGGTTGATACATACTAGAACCTCTCAACAAACCCTCCAGTTTCGATATTCCAAGCACAAGTGGAACCAAAGATGTTCCTAAAGAACCGATGGTTAAACCTGATATTCCTATCAAGAGGGAAGAACCAAAAGTTCTGCTCAAGAGAGAGGAAGCACCAAAAGTTCAAACTAAGTAACCTATAACCCACCAGAAAGAGAAACCAAAGACAAGCTTCAATATTCACAACTCTCAGAAGGAGCTAGCTGAACAGAAACGCCTAAGAAATCCAAGACACACCACAAATCTGAATGAACGTAAAAGGCATTGGAATTCTAAAACTCCCAACTATGAGATTCCCAGGAAAGAATCCATGGACAAGGGAAAGGAAAAGATGAAGGGAAACTTTAGTCCTAATTCCTATTATTCCAAATCCCATAACCGAAAGTCTTGTCTCGTTCCTGAACCCACTTTTGGTCCTCGACCCACTTTCGTTCGTCGACCCACTTTCGGTCCTCGACCCAGATTCGGTCCTAAAACCAGATTCGATTCTAATCCTAGTTATGGAATCTCCAAGTCCCAAGATAAAACAAATTATTTAAAGGAAATCAAAGGAAAAGGAAAGTTGGTATCAGATTCTGATAAGGAAAATAAGAAATCCTCAACTAAACCTTGGAATCAAACGAAAAACACTAAACCATCAAAAGCAACACCAAATGATACACTAAAATTTAAAGAAGATAAATCAAAAATCAAGTTGTATACCATTAAAAGAAAAGATCAAACAACTCTAATTAAACGAACTTATTTGGTTGATGCTTCTGTTGTAATTCCTTTCTCTGTTAAAAACTCACAAGGACCCAAGAAACTTTGGGTTCCTAAATCTGCTTGAATTTATAGGTAATTAGTGACGAGCTATTTGACGAAGAATGGTATATAGACAGTGGCTGCTCGCCGTGAAGTTTGGAAAAAATTCCTATGGGACAATCAAAGGATACGACATGATAACTAATGGAGATTTCTCAATCAGAAAGGTGGCTTATGTAGAAGGATTGCAGCACAATCTCATCAATGTATCACAATTAGTTATGGGCACATGTTTGAAGGTATCATTCGATGATGAGGGGTCTGAGATAATCGAAAAACAATCTAAGAAGGTTTTGCTGAAATCTGCGCAGAAGGGTGAGTTGTACCCTTTAAATATTAATCCAATAAGAGGGACACCAGCTATTTGTCTTCCGTCAAAGGCAAACACTGATGAAAGCTGGTTATGGCAATGACGTCTATCACACCTAAATTTCAAAGATATCAACAAATTGGTGATTAGGGATCATGTTCGAGGTCTTCCTCTTCTCAAGTTCGATAAGGAGAATTTATGTGCCGCATGTGAAATGGGTAAGCAAAGCCAAAAAAGCCACCCGACACGCATCAATACAATGATAGTGGAAGCACTTGAACTGTTACACATTGATTTCTATGGACCTTCTGCTATAGAGAGTATCGGTGGAAGTAAGTACATTCTTGTTATTGTAGATGACTTTTCCCGCTTCACTTGGGTTTTCTTTCTTAAACAGAAATCAGATGCAACTCCCAAGCTGAAGGTGTTCATCAAGCAAGTAGAAGTGCAATTAAGGAAGATAGTCAGAAACATCAGAAGTGATAATAGACTAGAATTCAAGAACAAGGACTTTGAAGACTTTTTGGCTGATAAGGGGATAACTCACAATTTTTCGGCCCCCTATACACCACAGCGGAATGGGATTGTTGAAAGACGAAACCGTTCTCTATGTGAAGCAGCCAGAACCATGCTCAATTACGCTTCTCTACCTTTATACTTCTGGGCTGATGCCATCGCTGCTGTTTGTTATACACAGAATCGGTCTTTGCTCAACAAGAGATTCTCCATAACTCGTTATGAGATCTTAAATAATAGGAAACCGAACATCAAATTTTTCCATATTTTCGGTTCACGATGCTTTATTTTAACTCTAAAGAGAAACAAAATAAGTTTGATGTTAAAGCTATTGAAGGCATATTTCTGGGTTACTCTCTGTCATCAAAAGCATATAGGGTGTTGAATAAGAGTTCCAGAAAAATTGAAGAAACTTATTATGTCACTTTTGATGATAATTATATGAAGAAGGTTCAAAGGAATGACAATGCTTCAGGAGACATATTCCCAGAATATGGACAGGTCTCGGTTCCAATATCCAACCTGTTTGAGGAATACATTCGGCTGTTCGATGAACCAGAAAAAGCAATTCATTCTGAGGCAACAGCAGCAGAAAACAAAGTAGATAATCTCAAGAAGGTCATAGACGAAGCCACTAAAGAGATGGAAAGCAAACCACCAAGTCCTAAGTCATCCAAAGGCTCTCCAAGTAAATTTTAGACATTCCAGGGGGAGAGCTCAACCACTCCAAAGACAACTGAAGTTTTTGTTGAGGGGGAGAGTCCAAGTTCATCCCCAACATCTAAAAGTATAGATGATAAAGATACAACTGATCCAAAAATCACAAGTGAAAATCCAGTCGAGGGGGAGACACCCACTTCAACAACCAATACAAACTCTGATGATGACAGAGACTTCACTTCGCCAGCCGAGGGGGAGAAGGAAAAAGTAAGTGATAGTTCTACTGACGAAGGAGAAGGTGATCCGTCAGATGTTGAAATAGAAGTAGAAGCTGAATTGCATCCAGAATATGATCCAAGCTATCCTCCATTAGTAAAATGGACAAAGGACCATCCCAAAGAGCAAATTATTGCTGAAACTTCCAAAAATGTTTTTACTCGGTCTCAACTGAAGGCGAAACAAGCTGCATTATTCTCTAAAATGGAATTTTGTATGTTTAATTCGTTTATCTCCAAGATAGAGCCGAAAACTGTAAATGATGCACTTGATCATTCTGATTGCGTTCAAGCAATGCAGGATGACCTCAATGAGTTCGAACGCAACAGAGTTTGGAGGTTGATTCCCAAACCGAAAGATGCCTCTGTTGTCGGCCTAAAATGGGTGTTTAGAAATAAGTTGGACAAGGAGGGGAATGTCATTCGTAACAAGGCTCGGTTGGTAGTAAAAGGTTATTGTCAAGAAGAAGGGATAAATTATGAAGAAACCTTTGCTCCAGTAGCAAAGTTGGAATCTGTTAGAATCTTTCTTGCATATGCTGCTCACAAGAACTTCGAAGTTTTCCAAATGGATGTCAAATGCGCTTTCCTGAATGGAGAATTAGAAGAAATCGTCTATGTTGAACATCGGCCTGGTTTTGTGAATGAAAAATACCCTGATCACTGCTATGTGCTGGATAAAGTTGTCTATGGGCTAAAACAAGCACCGAGAGCCTGGTATGAAACACTAACTCTCTTCTTAAAAATGTCAAAATTTAAACAAGGTTCGGTTGACCCAACCTTCTTTCGTAAGAAGGAAGGTGAACATTTGATGATTGTTCAAATTTATGTTGATGATATCATCTTCAGCTCAACGAATCCTAGCTTAACAGTTGAATTTAGGAAGTTGATGGAGACTAAATTTGAAATGAGTGCAATGGGTCCAATTAACTTTTTCGTTGGTTTGAATATTAGACAAGGACCATAAGGTATTTTTATAAACCAAGAGGCATACACCAATAACTTACTAATGAAATTTGGAATGAAGGGTGATTCAAAAGTGAAGGTTCCTATGGTATTCGGCACTAAGCTAACCCCATCTCTGGAGAAACCTGTTGTGGACATAACACTTTATCGACAAATGATAGGGTCTCTTATGTATCTGACAGCTAGTAGACCAGATATTATGTTTTCCGTTTGTTACTGTGCCAGGTTTCAAGCCAATCCAAAAGAACCACACATGCTTGCTGTGAAGAATATTTTTCAATATCTGAAGAAAACTTCATCTCTCGGTCTCTGGTTCCCTGCTAAATTAGGATTCTTCATTCAAGCCTTTTCTGATGCTGACTTAGGAGGATGTGGACTAGAAAAAAAAAGTACTACAGGTGGATGCCAATTTCCTGACGGAAAACTTGTGACTTGGCAATCCAAGAAACAAACATGTGTTTCATTATCCACAGCTGAAGCTGAATACATCGCTGGTGCATCTTGTACCTGTCAAGTGGTTTGGATTCAAAGTCAATTAAGAGACTATGAGTTAGGTATGAAAAAGATTCCTCTCTACTGCGACTCTGAAAGTGCAATAAGGATTTGTCATAATCCAATGCAACACTCAAAAACTAAGCACATTGCACTTAGGTATCATTTCATCAAGGATCATGTAGAACACGGAAATGTAGAAGTTCACTTTGTTCGATCTATTGATCATCTCGCTGACATCTTTACTAAAGCCTTACCCGAAGCAACCTTTAACAAAATCTTATAAGGCATGGGCATGATGGAAGGAAAGTCAGTACCGAATCTTCAAATCTCTCATTAAAAATTACACAACCGAAATGGACAAACCGCTCGGTCTATTTCGGCTCTCGAATTTTAGGGAACAGAAATGGACAGACCGCTCTGTGTAACGCCCGCAGATCCGGGCTAGTCAATTTAGAGGCAATAAGAGGTCGAAAACGACTCTTCAACAAAAGATTATTTAGAATAAATAATCTTAACCAAGTTGTAGAATATGTCTCAAGGTTTCTGTACATATAAAGAACGCCGAAATCCGAGTTATGACCCATTGAAGTTTCGCGACGGAACCGGTACGATACCAGGAAGAGTAAATACTGAAATTACATTAGAGCGATATTTAGCCTTAGTGATCTAAACGAAAGTCGTAAAATATGTTAAACTAATAACATCGATAAAAAGAATGCCCAAATCTGACTTCGTATGAAGAAGTTATGATTTTTCGAAGTTTCGGATTAGCAGTGTACAACCCGAAATTCGAATATTAAATTGAGCGATTTTTAGCCGACACAACCTAAACGAGAATCAAAGTTCTCGTTAAAAGTAGCGTAAGGAGAAAAAGATGGGTGAAAACGGACGTCATATGAAGAAGTTATGAGGATTTAACGGACCAATCCTATCCCGGTCTGTTAAAAATATAAAATTTAAAATCGAGTCAAAATTAGCCGACGAAGTCTAAACGAAAGTTGTAGAGTTTGTTCCCACCTTTGCGTGGATATAAAGAACGTCAAAAATGGAGCTCGTATGCAAAAGATATGATTTTTATAAGTCGAGAAGGAAAATTGTGAAACTGAGATGACGTGGCAACATCTAGACCCTCCATCGCTGATCAGACCTCGCTTCGGATCATGCCACGAAGCCTTTGCATTACGCCCCGCGTACGAGGACCGGTACACCCAGCGTACCTTCGGGTCTTATCCAACCGGAATGCGAGACAGCTGGCTACGAGCTGGCATCCATACCCGAGACTACGCCCAACGTAGCCTCAGTACGCCCAGCGTAATCCATGAGGCTTCGCGCCTATAAATAGCTGCGAGGGCGGCCTTCATTTTCAAACCAATTCTCCTTCTCTCTCTAGCTCCCCAAACCACTCCTAAACCCTAGGAAAACCCCTTAGCTCCCAAGGGAAGCCCCGATGCTTCCGGAGTCCCGAGAAAAAGGGTCTTTCGGTTTCGAAACGCTGCTCAAAATTAAGTTCCGGTTTTCGATAAAATTCGCTGTAAGTGTGCTACGCTTACACAATTTTTAATATATCTTTCAAATAATTATAGGAATGTTATTAGGTCCTTAAAATAATTATTTGGGCTATTATTATGAGTTATATTGAGTGTTATTAACGCTTATATAATAATAATAATAGTCAAACTAATTAATTTGTCGCGATTATCGTTAGACTAAACCCTAGTGGTATTGGTACTAGGTTTTCTCGAAGGAAATTGTTTTGAGAGTATCGAAGCGCTGTCCGAGTGCTGACTCACCACCTTTCAAGTGAGTGCATGGTCCCTTTCATCTTACACATAGATATGAAGTATTTTATTATAAATTACGTGATATGTGTGCATATTGTCCGAATACTTGTTGTCTATGCTGGTAAAGATTTTTATACATATTTTAAATGATGTAAACTATATAAAGTATTTTTTTTATCTACAAAATATGTTGGGTAAAACATGGGTAGATGAATGATGAGGGATAAAAACGAAAATAGAGGAACATTAGTAGCACGAACCTAGTGCCCTATAGGTATACATTGGCAGTAGTGGACCTAGTACCCTATAGATGAGCACAGGCAGCTGTGCCACAACCCGTAGATGTTTCAGATCTACGGTAAACGTCCAAGCAGCTGCGCTCTAAGGACAGTATCGGCAACTGCGCCTAATAGGGAGCCTTATGACCATGACAGTAGCGTATAAAGGTCAATATCGGCAGAAGCACCTCACAGAAAATGTCCCAATTCTGGCAGCTGCGCCTAAGTGACAAGATTAGCAGTTGCGCTTGACCAATGTGTCATTGGCAACAATGGACTTCATGTTGTTTCCTTAGGATGATCCTTAGGAATGAATGAATGGGAAATAGTTGATTCTTAGGGTAAGATCCTTAAGAATAAAGAAGATAATGGGATGGGTAATTGGGTTGATTGTTTGATTGTTTAAACATAATAATTATATTATTGTGGGTTGAAAACCCTATGTACTCACCAGGTTTCCCAACCTGACCCACTCAGTTTATTTATATCACAGGTGTTGATACAAAGTCACTTTACACTGAGAGATTTAAAGAGATGTAGATCACTAGTGTAAATAAATGTAAGTTCTGTTTATGCTTATGTTTATGTATTTACGATGACATCCCAAACGTTTTGAAATGAATAAAATACGTTTCTTCGAAAATGTTTTAATAACGTATTTATCATGTTTTTCTGGGAACAAATTCCGCAACATTTTTATTAAAAGAAAAACTCTGATTTTTATAAAGCATAAACAAAATCGGTCTTTTCTGGCAGTGAAAATGGGGATGTCACATCTGTCTATCTCTGCTTTGTGATTTTCTGGAACAATAATGAACCGAATGGTCGATCTATTTTGCTTCTCTCAAATAAGGTTTCGGTTGTATATTTTGTGCATATTTTTTGTTTGCGTTGCACTTTAAATATTTATCTTTCTGTTTTTAATTCTTTTTCAGAAAATTTAAAAAATCCAAAAAATATTTTATCTTTCTATTTTTATTCTTTTTCAGAAAATTTCAATAATCCAAAAATATTTTATTTTTCAGTTTTTATGCTTTTTCAGAAAATTTCAAAAATTCAAAAAATTTTATATATCTCGATTGTTTGTTTGGTGTTTCTCTTTATTTTACTTAGGCTATATGGGTAACAAGAACAACCGACTGTGGATCTAAGGCAGGTACGATTTAATTTCAACATGAACCAGTTAAGGGTCCCTAGAAGCATGCTGCTGCATGTCGTCTTAAGCCTCTATGATCTTGAGTAGGCCTTAATGATTCGATCGATACCTATCGTTTCTTCCAAATCAGGCTAATTTATGCTACTCGGTCTAGAGCTACCTTACTCTTCTCATATGAGTTAAGAGTTTCTCTGCTCTGTCAGGATTATCTAGCAGAAGGTACATTCGGTCCTTAAGCCACCTCTTTACATTCTCCAACTACTTTCGGTTCACCAACGTAACCCTGCAGACTCTCGGTCTTTACCACTGAGGTTTATGATTACACAACATCTGTGTTTATGATCTTAGATACATATACCATATGCTGAGTGAAACCCAAAATCCAACACCAAAAATGAATTGACGGTGAATTATACATTCAAGATTTTACTGGTTACCAAAGGAAATCTCCTTTTATTTTTGTGAGATCTTTATGAAATTGTCTACAACCCAGACATTTCTTCCCAAAAAGATCCAGTTTTTTTTTTTTTTTGAGATTTCTGATTCCAAAATAGTCACTAAAATAAAATATCCTACCTACCTGTTCAATAGACCACATCGGTCTCACAGGTACGTCTTCCAACGATCGGTTTTATGTTAAAACCCAAAGTTCGGTTGAACACAAGCTACCCTGAACCTATTATTAAAAGAAGCCTTTCAATGTTTCTTAACAAACAGTTGATCATATTTTTCGGGAAACCACACAAGCACTTCAAGTCTATCTTGACTTTGAAGGAAGTGATTCTTGCCCGGAATCCTCTGCTTTATGTCTCACAGACATCACTCACATCCTATACACATTTGATTTATTTCTTTCTCTTTGTCACACTTATGCACGCAAATTTTATTTTTCAACAATCTAGGTACTGTTTGGTATGAGTTTTGGTTATCCATCGTAAAGAAACAAGGAGCTATATGGAATTTCAAACACCAATTAAAGATAAGATTTAGGTGCGTGAATTTGATCCGTTTCTAAACCCATGCGCGCTGACGTAGTCTTGGGAGTAACCATAGTGTCACACATCGCGCTTTTTCAGGCGATGTTTTAGCAACCTAATCATCACGATTTTCTCTCTCCAAGGAACGGTATATAAAAGGGTGAACGTTTTATTTGGCATTTACCAGTCTCAATTCTCTAAATGTAAATAACAAGTAAACATTGTTCATCTTCTTCTTTATTCATAAATGGAGACTTCTTCATCTGCACATGATCAGACCGCATCATCTTCTTTGCTCACGATAAGACCTAACCAAAACATGATCATTGAACTTAGTCCGTTCTTATATGATCCATACATGTTACAGGTTGTGGAATGCTTGAAATATTCCCCCTAGTTTTAGCCCTAACCCAGGTTGAAGTCGTTCCAATGTCGCTCTTATCACAAGTTTATTCTTCGGCGACATATGACAAGAACAAGGATCGCATCTACTTCACCATCCACAACAAGAAATCTTCAATTTCAAAAGTGAAGTTTTGTTCACTCTTGGGCCTTGCAGTCGATTCCTCCATTATCTCACCAGATTTCATCACAACGTCCCAACTGTTCTCCATGATGTACGAAATGGGTCACACGGATGTGCTTACAACAATAACAAAGGTGAAGAAATCCTGGAATGGTTTATTAACCCTGTTAATTAAGGATTTGGCCGAACGAAGTGGTGGTTCCGATACCACCAGCAAGGGGTTTCTTACTCTTCTATATGGGCTCTACAATGGGATCAATCTAGATTACGGCTCTATCATCTGGTCTCAAGTAGTGCAGAGTCTAAACACTACGACACGCCATTCAGAAATCTCTTGTGGTGGTTTTTGGACTTTAATTACCAAGAAGGCTATCGATTCGTTAGAGATTCCAATCATGAAGGATGCTCTTCTTGCTATAATCACAACCTTCCATACGAAGAAAATTATTCTTTTAGATCCAAGTAAGCTTCTTCACTATGGAATGATTCCTGAAACAATGTACATATGTGTTTCAGAACAGAGCAACGTCCTGGCCGATTATAGGAAACTACCTCCTATTGGACCGAGGGTTCTAACTCCAGAGCAGCAAGCTGCCTTAGACGCATTGGAGAAACCGATCAACCGAGGAAAGAAACCTACAAGCTGCCTGAGGAACCAAAAGCCAAGTCGTCTAAGAGAAAATCTGATGACGGGGACTCTTCTAAACCGAAAAAGAAAAAGGTAAAGAAGATAGCTCGTAGGCCAAGAGAACACATTTCTCCAAGAACAGAGCCTGGTGCTGAATAACATGAGGAAGAGGAAGTACATCATGACTCGCCCCGAGAGCTCACTCCTCCACGCTCCCCAACTCCACTAGAATCTCCACAACAAACAACAATTCCAACTCCTCCTCCATTACCAAAACAGACAGTTGACCTTTCTGCTCCTGCTGTTACTCCACCAGTTCACACAACCGCTATGCCACATTCATCACCGATTGCTTCTGTTCCTATCTCAACTATACCATTATCAACTCCACTTGTAACCGAATCTACCACAACTACAATTCCCAAACCCACAGTAGAAGTCAATGTATCTGATACAGGGGCTACTATTGTGCTTGAACCTCTAGTTATCAACTTACCACCTTCACCAACCCAATCCTCCGATTCTGCAGCCACTATTGGGGGAGATGATCAGGATTTTGATTCTACTTACTACAACCCTTATCGAATTCCATCTGAAGACACAGTTGATGCTTCTGTCACAAGTCAGCAGATCCAAGACATTCATGAAAAGTTGGATAAACTGCTTGATGATAGCAAAGCCTATGGTGGAGTGGTTATTAAAGCTTTTCTAGAGATGGCTCTTCAACAGTACACGGATGCCATTGATAAATCTACAGCGGATGTGGATGAGTCTTCTTCTACTTGTAAGAAGGCCACCAAGGAAGTTTCTGAGGTTGTTCATACACCTCAGATTTTCCTTGATTCTTTAAAATCTCATGCTGACACCAATGCAGCAAAATATCAAGCTTCAGTGGATTCCTTCTCAAAGTCTCTTTGTGAAGAAACTGACAAATTTCAAGCTGTTCGTACTGAGCTTAAAACAGAAACCACCTCCTTTTTACAATCTGTGGACTCTCGGTTTGATGCTATAACTGCAAATCTGGCAACTGAGAGTGCCTTGAAGGAGGATCTCGTCAAACAGCAGGCCACTATTGACACACAGAAGGTGCAGCTAGCCCAGGCAGAGAAGGAAATCTCTCTGTTAAAAACTCAAAGGGCGGTGTACAAAAGTTTTGCAGGAGATGTTAAGGATATACTAACCAGTTTGCTGGAAGCTCATGATCCTATCCTAACCTTGATAATTCGAAAACATCTTCAATCCAAACTCCTACCTACCATTTCCATACTTAACGAGATGAAGGGTGTTTCGGAGGGGTTCTTACCTCCAAAACAAGGGGGAAAGGGTAGTGCACAATAGGTAAAAACAGAACCGAAGGTTAATTTAGCTTCGGTTTCTGAGGAAAAGCTGAAACAGAAAGAGATTCATATTGCAATTGATAGTGATACAGAAGAAGAGACTATAGCAGATGCTCTCAAGCGGAAGAAGAGAGACAGAGAGTTGGATGAAACTATGAAAGTGGCCAGAGAGGCTGAGGAAAGGGAGAAGAAGAATAAGGAAGTTGAAGAGGCCTTGCAGTGCAAGAAGGCTCTTTTTCAGGAGTGGGACAGAGATACACTTATCAATCAAGCGATTGAGTTTCCATCTGTCTATTGGTTGGAACCAGTTGCTTCGTTTGACTGTGAAAACTCTAGAGACTCGCAGTTTGACATGCCCATAACCAGAAAAGTATTCACTTTCCGTTGCTTTGAGGCAACTGCTGAGGTCCCATATCCACATTCTAAGGTTGATAGAGAGCTGATAGATTTTTATTTGAAGAATGGTCAACCGCAGTACTTGACATGGAGCGCACAGAAAATTACTAAAGTCAAGGTACTGAAACCTTTATCTACAGGGAGATTTATCAATGTCAATTTCAAGATCAACCGTGGTTCAGCAAACACGGAGTCTTTTATCTCTCTGGCAAATCTTCCCAACCTTAATCCACATGACTGGATTCTGCTATACAACATTCTGCTCTCTAATCCCGGAGAGTATGACCCGATTTTTGAACATATTAAAAGAATGTTGGCCTCCTATATTCATGAGCTAGCAACCATGGATCAGGAGATAGCTAAGCTTATGAACAGAAAGTCGACTGTGAAGCCGACGTCTAAGCCTAGTGATGTGAACAAAATGAAATTGGGGCAAATTGATTCTACAAATCTGACAGTTATGTTCACTAAAGGTGATAGACACAAGTTTCTGTTCACCTTGGTCGATAAGCATCTGTTTTCAACAGATTGCTTAAAGCATATCATAAATATCATTCATCGATGCAAGCAGAACTCAGTGGCTGACAAGAAGAACTTCACAAACATGCTTCGGTGGTATATTACGTTTCGACATCATATTCTAGCCATTATACCGAAGGTGCGTAAAATAGTGAAGAAGCCTTCTGTTGTTAAGAAGGAATGAAGTTTCTGCTCCAAAGACGCAAAGGGGGAGATTGTTGAGTATATTTGTATCGTGTCTTGGGCTAAATATTTTGTAATCCAGATTAGGCCTGTCCATCTGTGTCTATCTAGATTAGTTACGTAGTTATCTAGATTGATTATTAGGGTTATAGTATATATATGCATGCATGTATGTGTATATTAAGAAGTTTTCATTACGTTGATTTTTGTAACCCTAAACGCCTCTACAGATTGAAGTTCTTTATCGAGCTCTTCTGAGGTGTTATTGCATTAATCATTCGACATATTCAACGCAACACTTGTGTTCTTATTACGTTCTTATTTTATATCTTGCTTAGAATCATACGATCCTAAAAGAACTTTGTTTTAACACATAGCAATTCTGTAGGTATAAGGAAATGGTAGGAATTTTGTTGGTATCACCATATTGGCAAATTGATATATTATAATTAAATACAATTTGAAAATTATCAACTATGTTTCTTTTCAATATAATTATTATTATAGTGTATAAATATTCTATTTTTTTAAAATGATATATTATACCCTTCTGATTCATTATAAAACTGTAACTTAAATCATGTAATCGAATATGATCCCATCGATATAATATTTACTAAAATTTGAATATGATCACATTTATTTGGGAAATATAATTTCTTTGTTTATACAAAGTTATACATAACATAAAGTTACATACCAACGTCTAATTTAGTGAAAATAAAACAATCAAAGTATAATTATGTTGTAAAAAAAATAAAACGAAAAAAACGACATTTGACACGTAAAAAATAGAAAAATAATTAAAGATCATAGATAATTTGGAACTAAATATCTACGGATTACCTACAAATAGAGGTAATCGGTAGGTAATCTGTAGGTATTTACCTACAGATTACCTACGGTGTTTTTTTATTTTTCTATTTTTCATGGGTTAAATGTTGTTTTTTCATTATATTTTTTCACAACTTCACTGTAGTTTGATTGCTTTGTTTTAACCAAATTATATATAACATAAACTTTGCTTTGTTTTAACCAAATTATATATAACATAAACTTACATACAAACATATGCATCATAGAACCCATTACTATATACATAATAAAAAAAAGCTATCTATGTTTGTTCTTAAACCACAATTAACATCATTAAACAAATACGTTATATACTAACCATAATACATACATATGGTGTGTATGTAAATGTTTGTACTTATTTGTATTTGTGTAAAGAAAATAGCTTTTATTTATATAAAAAAAAGTTCTAAATGAGTAATGAGTTTTAATGGTGCATTTGTTTGTATATAAGTTTATGTTATGTATAACTCGGTTAAAACAAGACAATCAAAATATAATTAAGTTGTGAAAAAAAATAAAACGAAAAAAATGACATTTAACACTTGAAAAAAAAGTAAAAAAAAAAAAGTGTAAGTAATATGTAGGTAAATGCCTATGAATTACCTAAAGATAAAGGTAATCGTTAGGTAATCTGTAGGTATTTACCGACAGATTATCTACGATCTTTTTTAATTTTCTATTTTTCAAGGATCAAATGTTGTTTTTTTCGTTTTATTTTTTTTACAACTTCATTATACTTTGATTGTTTTATTTTAACCAAGTTTTATATAACATAAAATTACATAAAAACGTATCCATCATTAGAATCGATTACTATATACATAATAAACAAAAAAACTGTCTATAGTTGTTCTTAAGCCACAATTAATGTCATTAAACAAACCCATGATATACTAAATATTATTATTTTTAATTGTTTGTGTTTTAAATATATGAAAACAAAACGATAAAAAAAGCTTTAAGACTCTAATTATAATAATAATAATAATAATAATAATAATAATAATAATAATAATAATAACTAGATGAGGAGTCCGGCGTTGCGGGGATGGATCTAAACAGATATGATCAATTTTGGCATTGGTGCTTCTTATGGATGATTTTGGAGGATATTAAGATAGGCTTATGATTTTCAACCTTAGCTATCACATTCTCTTCAAACAACAATCCCCAGAGTTCATCTCTAAGAATTATAAATTCAGAATTTAATCCAACAACTATCTCTTTTGTTGTGTATTGATGTCTTAAACAGATAAAATTTTGCCAAATAAAGTGAGCACCTCACATGAACCCAATTTAATCAAATGAAGATCTACCTGACTACCTTTCTTTTCACCATAGGTTCCGTCTAAGAATAATCATATGTCATTCAAATATTTTGTCAACATTTCATCATTATAGTCATCATCCAAATCCATTGATACTAACAACAATTATCCTTAAAATAATTTACTTAAGAAAAAAAAAACACAATTTATAGACTGGCCTCCTTTAAGTTCTTTTCAAACCATCAAGTCGACACCTTCAACAACCTCTTAAATTTGGATAAAACCGTTAAACCATTAAACCAATTCCTTCTTACCATGCACACCCTTTAGCCTTGCTTTTTAGTTTCCTGTAAAATTTAACCACAAAAAGAAAAAAAAAATTAAATTAACTTTCATCGATTAAATTATAAATAAAATTATCGTCCCAAAAGTTTAGGAATATGACACTTTAAAAAATATATAAAATGATAAAAATGGAAATGAAAATACCAAGAACCGAAAAGAAAATTATGAACCCAGCTGAGATTTGCACAACTCTTCAATTGCTTAAACGGGTGACATCTAGCAGACCCGCGTTCACAGTGCAAGGCGCAAACCAATAACTTTTTTCTAGTGTTTTAAAAGGAAAATAAATAAATAAATAAATAATTTCAGCTATATAATCTAACAATAATAGAACAACAATTCAACATATTTCTCAAGTAATTCTTCAATAACAAAAGAAAGTAAACTGTAGTTTTTTTTTTTCTAAACAAAATGAAGAACAGGAGGATAAAGGGATTGACTGATGCATGTTTATCAATGGGATTTATAAAATGTAAACATAGAGCTCTTTGGTACAATTCTTAGCCATCTCCATTATTTTAATTTGTGTATAATTAAATTGTAAGATCAAAATTAAACAAATAAATAAAATATAAATATTGGGATTTATAAAATGTAGGCATACAACTCTTTGGTACAATCAATAACTGCTACAAGATTCACATTAATGGCATGTTTCCATGATTTTGATCCATTTGTTTGTTCTTTGTAAAATGGGACTGAAGTTGCAATACCTGCAGAATTTATGCAAATACAAAATTTTCATACACTTCAAGGTGTTTTTCAAATGCAGCAACTATTTCTCCTCTGAATTGAATGTAGTAATGATTAATGGAATTTATAAATTATTTGAGTAAGAAAAATGAAGACTTTTTACTTTTTACCTTTGTTACTGACATCACATTTTACAAACATAACAGATGGAAATTTTAACCCTAAACGGAATTTGACATTTTCTTTTTGTCAAAGTGATGCAACTTCCTCTCCTCTTTCAGCAGAAAAATCAATAATTGTGACAAAAGTACCCTTTGGGGCAAAAGCCATGCAAAGAGCCATACCTGTTTGTATATCAAATTCAATATTCATATAGACTCATTATCATATAGACTCATTAACAATTCAGGTGTATAATATGAGTTTTTTTTTTCTTTTTGTAACCTTTGGATCAATTTCCATTGAGGACCTGTGAATTACTATATATCTTTGATTTCAAAAATCCAATTGTATATGTCTGTTTGGAACAAAGTTGTAACTAGGATTCAAAAACAAAAAACATTGTTTCATTCTTTGATTAGTTTGTTTGAGAAAATCTCATAAACTAGTAGATGATCAGTTTCAGTTAAAGACTACATAAAAATATGAGAATTTAGTAAAAACTTATAACAAACAGTTGGTGGGAAACGTTTCAACATGTAACCAAAGTTAGCATACCATTCCAAATTGTTCCAATACATGTGTCACCCTATCAACAAACTGCAAGCCTAAGCTTGGTGACCTTCAAACGAAGTCATATACAATCTGAGATAGGAACAACCCAAAAAAATGTCGACATAAGAACAAATATGGTGTCATAAGCAAAAAAAGTGAAATTTAAAAGTCATAAAAAGGAAGATGATGCTCTTATATCAATCATGTCCTTGACTAAAGCTGGAGCCAAATAAAAACCAATAAAAAAACACATATAGACCCATCAGAATAGAAGTAAATATTTATATATCTTGTCACCACCAGATCAAATACAGATAAATGAAACTCATACCTTTTGCCGACAGCGCACAGTAGATATAGAGCTTCATTCATACACCTCCATCCAATTCATCTTCTAACACCCGAAATCAGAAAGGTCAAGAAATGAAAGGAAAAACCATAAGTTAAAGAGGGTCGAATCATCGAGTCTAGGGAGGAACTCGGCTAGTCGGAGTGGGATCCGGGTGTAAAGTAAGTGACCGACTCGGTGAGTCGGTAAGTGGACTCGGCGAGTCTGGTCTGGGTTGGGAAACCCTAATTTCGGGACTTGGTACCCTATTTAAGCACCGTATTCTCTTCCCCAGGACTCATTTGCAGCCCCTATAGTCTAGAACCCCATACCCAAGCCACCACAACCGTTTTTGGAGCAAGATCTACCCTTGGTGAAGTAATTTGAAGCTTGGATGAAAAGAGATTCATAGTGGTGCAAGAGGAGGCCTTGGATCTAGAGTTGGTGGAACTTTTTAGAGCATTTGGAGGTAATGAATCGCTATCCTTGGCTTTCTCCTTTCTAGATCCATCTTTCATGGAGTTTTAGGGTTTCTTTGAGAGTATATGATGAGAAATTGGTGCACAAGTTAGATATGGAGTTGAAACCCTAGATCTGAGCTCTATTTGGATCAAAGATGCAGAAAGCCCTGTTAGTTGCTATGCAAAAGGCATTCCCCATGAGTTAAGTTCCTTTCTAGCTTGGTTTTTGGTATTATGAGGCAAGAAGCACGTAAAGGTAGCAACTTTATGTTGCTAAGGGAATCCAGGAACCCATATCTATTTTTTGGAGCAAAGGAGTAGCTCTGTGACTCGAGATTATGTGAATACATGTAAGGACGCGGTGAGTCTGGGAGAGGACTCGGCGAGTCGGGTTAGATACCAGCCTTAAATCACGTAGTAACTCGACGAGTCACATGAGTGGACTCAGCGAGTTGGATGAAGATAGACAGGAACTCGGCGAGTTGGAAAAATAACTCGGCAAGTCGGTTGAAGATTGCCTTGGACTCGGCGAGTCGGTTCTTGGACTCAGCGAGTCAAGTCATGAAACCCCAAACCCTTCAAGTTAAGACTCGGATCAGTGAGTTGAGTTGGGACGCGGTGAGTTGGATAGGTCAGGACTCAAAAGTTAGTAGACTCGGCAAGTCGAGTCGCGAATGAAAGGGGTTTCTGAGCTTATGAACTCTACGAGTTAGTAGGCTGACTCAGTGAGTAGGGTCAACCTGGAAGGTTGACTTTGACCAGGACTTTGACATTGACAAGAGTTGAGTTTGTTGACTTTTGGAGGACTGTCATACCAAGTGTTATATTGATATTGGTAGCACGGAGAGCTAGAGGAGTAGCGCCTCATAGGGTTTTCGGTTAGCAGCTAGAGGGTTATCAGCAAAACTTCAACGGAGCAAGTGAGTTTCCTTCCAGTAGGAACGGGTCTAAGGCCACAATGTCGTCCCATTTAGCTAGCAGTAGTATCCGGACTTCAGTCTAATGCAGTAGTTAGTATGTTTGATGCCTTCGTGGCTTAGACAGGATTTATGTGTTATGTGTTCCGGAATACGGCTCGATGCAGTATGCAGTATATGTGTTCATGGTAGTTGATATGTTTATGTTATGCTATGTTTAGTTAGTTCCAGACTTTGGTTCGATGCAATTAGTCTGAACTTCGGTACGATGCAGGGGACAAGGTCCTAGTTAGTTTCCGGACTTCGGTTCGATGCAAGGGGTAAGGCCCCAGTTAGGTCGGACTTCGGTACGATGCAGGGGACAAGGTCCTAGTTAGTTTTCGGACATCGGTCCGATGCAGGGGGCAAGGCCCCAGTTAGTCCGGACTTCGGTCCGATGCAGGGGACAAGGTCCCAGTCAGTTTATGAACTTCGGTCCGATGCAGGGGTGTGACAACCGTCAAATTTCGGTCAAGACAAAGTCAACCGAAGCCAACAAGTCAAACTGTTTGACTCAATTTGCCCGTGGGTACTAGAATTTACATTATGAAACTTCTACATAACTCTCTATTCTAATGAGAAATCATAAAGCAAAAAGTGGGAACACCTAGATCTCCTTAACCTAAAACTGAGGTACGCGGTGAGCCCAAACCGATAAAACAATGTTGCATACTCATCGGGAGTGTGTAAGATCCTTAAACAAGGCTTAACAGGGTTTACAAACCTTGCCTTGCGAAGCCAGACACTCACAAATGCCACACTCGAAACCTCTCTCAATTGTTTTCACTCTATCTCTCTCTATTTGAAATCTCTCCAAGTATGTGAAATCCCTCTCAAATATCTCTCTGTATGAGAAATCTCTCCAAGAATGTCAAATCTCTCCCAAATCTCTCCAAGTAGGTGAAATCTCTCTCAAATATCTCTCTGTATGAGAAATCTCTCCAAGAATGTCAAATCTCTCCCAAATCTCTCCAAGTATGTGAAATCTCTCTCAAATATCTCTCTGTATGAGAAATCTCTCCAAGAATGTCAAATCTCTCCCTAATCTCTCCAAGTATGTGAAATCTCTCGCAAAAATCTCTTTGTATGCAAAATCTCCCCAAGAATGTCAAATCTCTCCCAAATCTCTCCAAGTGTGAGAAATCTCTCCCAAAAGTTTCCCGTAACTTTTTAGAATCATTCGGGTCATTCCGACCCTTAACCGGGTCAAAAACGGCTTAAAACGGGGCGAAAACGAGAAAAATAGGCTTTAGGAACCGAAACCAAGAAGAGAGGCCTCTTAGGACCAGAACCGAGCCTCTCTTGGCTGAGGCATGCGAGACCGAGCCTCGGTCTCTGCCCCTTTCGGTCTCTGCTCCTTCTCTCCTCTCTGTTCCCTTCTCTCGCTCTGTCTCTGTCGCCTCTCTGTCTTTTCCCTACTCTCGGTCTCTGCTTGCCTATCTGTCTTTTCCCTACTCTCGGTCTCTACTCCGCCTCTCTGTCTTTTCCCTACTCTCGGTCTCTGCCCGCCTCTCTGTCTCTTCCCTACTCTCGGTCTCTACTCCGCCCCTCTGTCTTTTCCCTACTCTCGGTCTCTACCCGCCTCTCTGTCTCTTCCCTACTCTCGGTCTCTACTCCGCCTCTCTGTCTCTTCTTCCCTCTCGGTTCCTCTCCTCTCTCTTCTCCACTCTCGGTTCCTGCTCTCTCCCTTCTCCCCTCTTGGTTTCTACCCTCCCTCCTCTCGTTTTCAGCATCAGAAGGCCGAACCTCAGCCAGAATTCGGAAAATTGTCACTTTTAGCCCATTTTTTATATTTTTAACATTTTAAGCCCGTTTTTCGTGATTTTAAAGCGGGATTTTCTCCAGAAATTATATTTTAACATAATAAACCCTAAATATTGATAATTTAAACATATTTTGATGAAAATCATTATCTAAATAATAAAAATCAAATGGGTGAATTATTAAAGGTGGAGTGTTGACTTTGCTTTATCCAATATCACAAGCAACCACCCCACACCCACTCTATGACCAGCCATACCTCCCCACCTTACCTAGGTCACTTCAATGTCCCTCACACTCAATTTACACTCATTCCGATGTTTTTAGAGCTGGAACAAACATCCTCTCTCCTTATTTCTCTCATTTGCTCTTATTTCACTAAGTATCAAACACCACTATTCTCTCAAACTCTTTCTCCACCAAACTCGAGATTCAAGGCTGATTATCAAGTGTTCTTCCACATTTGGTAAGCATAATCCATTCTCCTTATGATTATCTCACTTATTTCCACTCAAATCATGGATATCTTACACAAACTCCATCATATTTGTGTTAGATCTTCAAATCTTCAAGCAATCTTCCCTAGTGTTCTTGAGTTGAACACCCCTTCTCTCCATCATCCATCCACTGAAATCACTCAAGGTGAGTTCATAGCCCTACATTTTCATGTTTTCTCAAGTTTTCAGGGGGGAATACAAGTTAAAACACCAAGAACATAACTAAAATTTTCTAACAGCCTTCATCAGAAAATGTCAACTCCATTCACGGACTATTTTGGGCATCTTAAACATTTTTGTTTTTAAAACTGTACAAGGTGCAAATAGTTCAAGTTCTTAGCTATAAAATTGCTACTTGCACATCTCCATATGATTTTTCTACAATTTATGGTGATTTTTACAAAACTGCCTATCATTTCAAACACCAATCCGGACCAGTCTGTGATTATGGACTTTTTCACCCAAGTTGGAGGTCGTTAAAAATCGTGATAAAAATTATGAGTAAACTAGACACATTTTGTGAACTCTCAGAATTTACGGATCCAGTTTTCAACTTCGTATGGTTTTTCTATGATTTTTCCAAAACAGGGCAGAATGGCTAAAGTTAGCCAACAGCATGTAAATATCATAACACTTTGTATTATGTTGAGCAAAGTGTATAATCATAAGTTCTAATTATTGAATGTGTTTCCTTGTTAGTTTGTCATCATGAACTGAAACTAAGTAATTCATAATAAATATTAATCATTCATTTTAGAACACGTATATTAAACTATAAAGGTATAGTTTGACAAATTCATAACACTAATACATTTTCATAAAAGAGTTCATACATATTACATACATTTTAGATAAACTATAATAGGTATAGTTTATGATACATCACTCAACACACTCATACAAAAAGGGTACATTCATACAAGAAAGATTTATATTCACACACATTTCACGTAAACTTGTTATCCTATATTGTGAGACTCTCTCTCTCTCCTCGTACGTCTGAGTGCGGGATATAATTCCTGGTAGTTATAATCAGAATCTCCTTGAGGGAGAACGTGATACTTGTATATAGATCTATATTGGGTTTGACACCCCACACCTTGCTGCTAGCTACAGTTAGACCTGCAGGTCTACGGGTGACAAATGTCATTTCAGTTTTCGCGACGCCTGAGAACGTCGTGGCAGGTTCACATAGTCATAGTATGATTATAGCGACTCACATAGGATATAACAATCCATAAGTTTATGGGATTTTATTTTTAAAACCTAAATGAGTTTTATATCGATTTAAAATCACTTTTTATCTCTATGAATACAGATTTTACTGTACACTTTTGGTTTTGGTAGTTACGACTACACATCATTTGAAACCACATTTATACCTTTAAGTATGTTCAATACTTATTATTACTCGGTCCTCTAATTTAGGACTACATATATATAATGTATTAATAAACATGAGAACATACAGAAATTTCATTTAGTTCAAACGCGTCCATGTCCATTTAAATACATAACATTTTCTATTAATAAGAAAGGTTACTTATACATTTTGGTCTTCAGTCATAAGACTACATTACACAGATTTTAAAGAAAATATCGGATTTTCTGGATATATATTCTAACGCTTTTACAAGGAAAACGATTTACTTTTCTAACGAAATCTCTTATGAACTCACCAACCTTTGTGTTGACACTTTTCAAAACTACTTGTATTCTCAGGAATTCAGTGAAAACAGGAAATCAACAACGTTTTGAGGATGGGACGATAAATCGTCAAACAATTCATTTTGTATCATAATGTAATTGATGTGAATCATGTAAACATGTGCTTTGATGTAACGTTTTCAATTATATTCGTGTTGGTTGTATTTACTTTGAGCACTATTATACTCATTGTTGTGATACTCTACATGAAGTCATCCACCCCCGGACGTTTCCGCCATCCTTGGTTTGGGGGTGTGACAAGGGGGCAAGGCCAAAATGACCGGGCAGAAGGTCAAAAGGGTTAGAGTCACCAAGCAGGGTGTTGAAGGCGGATTGCAGGTCAGTTGACCATAGCGAACTTCGAGGATGAAGTTTAGTTTAAGTGGGGGAGAGTTGTAACACCCGAAATCAAAAAGGTCAAGAAAGGAAAGGAAAAACCATAAGTTAAAGAGGGTTGACTCGTTGAGTCCAGGGAGGAACTCGGCGAGTCGGAACGAGATCCAGGTGTAAAGTAAGTGACCGGCTCGATGAGTCGGCAAGTGGACTTGGCGAGTCTCGTCTGGGTTGGGAAAACCTAATTTCGGGACTTGGTACCCTATTTAAGCACCTTATTCTATTCCCCAGGGCTCATTTGCGGCCCCTATAGTCTAGAACCCCAAACCCTAGCCACCATAACCGTTTTTTGAGCAAGATCTACCATTGGTGAAGTAATTTGAAGCATGGAAGAGAAGAGATTCATAGTGGTGCAAGAGGAGGCCTTGGATCCAGAGTTGATGGAACTTTTTAGAGCATTTGGATGTAATGAATCGTTATCCTTGACTTTCTCCTTTCTACATCCATCTTTCATGGAGTTTTAGGGTTTCTTTGAGATTATGTGATGAGAAATTGGTGCACAAGTTAGATCTGGAGTTGAAACTCTAAATCTGAGCTCCATTTGGATCAAAGATGCAGAAAGCCCTGTTAGTTACTATGCAAAATCAATTCCCCATGGGTTAAGTTCCTTTATAGCTTGGTTTTTGGTATTATGAGACAAGAAGCACACAAAGGTAGCAACTTTATGTCACTAATGGACTCTAGGAACCCAGATCTATTGTTTGGAGCAAAGGAGTAGCTCTGTGACTCTAGATTATGTGAATACACGTAAGGACATGGCGAGTCTGGGAGAGGACTCAGCGAGCCAGGCAAGATACCAGTCTTAAATCGCGTAATAACTCGGCGAGTCACATGAGTGGACTCGGCGAGTTGGATGATGATAGACAGGAACTCGACGAGTTGGAAAAAGAACTCGACGAATCAGTTGAAGATTGACTTGGACTCGGCGAGTTTGTTCTTGGACTCGGCGAGTCCAGTTGCGAAACCCCAAACCTTTCGAGTTAAGACTCGAATCAGTGAGTTGAGTGGGGACCCAGTGAGTTGGACAGGTCAGGACTCAGAAATCAGTAGACTCAGCGAGTCATGTTCTGACTCGCCGAATCGAGTCGCGAATAAAAGGGGTTTCTGAGCTTATGAACTCGGCTTGTCAGTAGGCTGACTCGGTGAGTAGGGTCAGTAGGCTGACTTGGTGAGTAGGGTCACCCTGGAACGGCGGAAACGTTCTGGGGTGGATGACGTCATGTCAAGTATCCCAACACATGCATTATAGTAATCAAAGTACAACAAAACATTGGATTAATAGTAATAATTTGACATGGTTCACATTACAATATATCGAAGTAATACAAGTAAAATGTAATAAGAACAACATGGTACTAACCTATCTTCATCAATAGCTCCGGGGATGTACCTGTCTAATGCTGACCTGAGAATACAAGTTATTTGAAAAGAGAGTATCAGCATTTTTACAAATGCTAGTGAGTTCATAAGTAATTAGTAACATCTTATTCAAATAACTTTATAATGTAGTAGTTTAAGAGTTTACAGCGTATTAGAGTTCTTTCCAGAAAATCCTATATTTTCTTTAATAAAAGTAGCCTTCTACCAAGACTGTACGGAGTTATGTAGTAAAAAGTAGTTTTCTCTTAATCTCTATCATTATCAAAATACTAAAGTTGGTTATTAAAGGAAGCAATAGAAGTCAGGGAAATAACATCTGCCTCAGCAGTGAGGACTGCTGACTATAGCAAAGGAATCATAGACTCCAGGAGAGTATCAAACGAACGACACGCCTGGTTCCATCTAATCAATGGAGACACAGACCCCATAAGGTACCAAATGAAAGGTACAGCTGGTAAGGTCTAAAACAGTGAATACAAAAACAGACATTATCAAATGAAAGATACATCTTGCAAGGTCAAAACAGTGTTTCTCTGAAACTGAGTTACCAGCATACAGTGTAAATTGCAGGTGAAATACCGTTACCTTAAGACCATGAATTATCAGGCAACCTGGGATACTCGTAACCATACTGACTAGAGTTGCAGACGCCCTAAAAGCATCTATAAATATGACATTTGTCACCCCTTGGCTTGGTAGGCCATGGACTATAGCTAGCAGTCAGGGTGCGGGGGTGTCAATCCCGTATAGATCTATACACACAATGTCCGCTCTCCCTACAGGAGACTCCGGTTACAAACTAGACGACGGAGAAGGCTGTGTCCTGAAGATGCATCCCAAATAGTGGTTAGAGACTTCCAAATAGTTGGTAGTGTGTTTCTAATGTAAGTGTTGAACTAGAGGTAGAGACTTCCAAATAGTGGGTAGTGTGTTTCTAATGTAAGTGTTGAACTAGAGATAGAGACTTCCAAATAGTGGGTAGTGTGTTTCTAATGTAAGTGTTGAACTAGAGGTAGAGACTTATAACTGAACTGACTAGATCATACATGTACGTCTATACTCATATACATAATATGTAACTAATGAATCAAACGACCTTCGGATGGCCATACGATCCCACCAGACCACATCTCAACGAAGAAAAGGAAATAGGGTGGACGAGCCTTCCTAAGACTTTCAAATCATTATTTATATGTACCTATACAAGCATAGACATACATATAACTACGACTGAGTGTGTATTAAGTAGAAGTGATTCTTGTGAAGTAGTAGTGTCTAACGAGTGAAGTAGGAGCGGTCGCAAGTGAAGTAGGAGTGTCGAACAAGTATAAGCGTATCAAGAAGTAAAAGCGACGATAAGTGAAGTAAGAGCGTTTATCAAGTATAAGCGACTACAAGTATAAGTGAAATAGAGACAATAGCAGGTATAAACGCATCACGAAGTGGAAGCGTTAACGAGTAGGATTTTAGAATACATAAAAGCGAAGCGGTAGTAACTAACAAGTAATAGTATACATTATCAAAGAGAACCTTGATGAAAATCTTGGAAAACCTTTATACTTAGGAAAATCACATTTGGTATCCTTTGGTAAAATGAGTTTGAAAGCCTTTAGAAATTCTTTGAAAACTTTCCATAAACCACTCTAAAATGTACTTTGACAAAGCAGTATAAGTGAGAGTTTTGAAATAAATGAAAACCTTTTTGAAAACCATTATAGTATCCTACTCGGTAGAACAGTGTACAGTGTGGTAAAATCTTGTGCATGCGGGTTATCAATCACATATGATTGATATGATAACTGGCATATTTAACTTATATTCCCCCCCCCCCCCTATAAAACATGTAAAAACATTATAAGGTTGATTCAGGGGTATGAACTCACCTAGTGTAAGTAGGTTCGACGGAGGTGCCGGTTGGGTGTTCGGTGTCACGTAAAGACTCGAACACACTCAATGACCTATTTAACATATGATAACATATGTTCACATACAATTAGTATATTTAATACTAATTAAACACGTATACGCACTCAAAGGAGCGGAAAACACTTCGGTTAAGTGTTTGGGGTGTCCCGGGTAGCGTCTAAAGGTGTGTATGGCTTAGGAATGGAGTTTTCTCTCCGAGAGTAAACTCCCAAAGCTTAGTTTACGGCCCAGGGACATCTCACCATGATTTTACGGCCGTAAACTCATGGTGAGGGGTTTTAGTGTGTTTTAAGGGTTCAATCTTGTTAGTGGGATTTTTCTAGGTCCAATTCCAAAAGGCATGAGTGGGTTTAAGGCTTCTAAGGGCCCCATCATGGAGTTTACGGCCTATGAAGCATCCCTAAGGGAGTTCACGGCCGTGAACTCCTATGTCATGGGTTTAATGAAGTTTTAAGCCCTTAAATCACTCTTAGCATTTTATGGTAATAGTCTAAGGCCATTTGGGAGACAAAACTCAATGTTTTGGCATGTTTAAGGGTGTTTACGGCCTTGACAAATGTCTGGGCCGTAAACTCCTTTTGTCCCTTCATTTTATTGTGTTTAATTAATCTAAACCAAAAATAGAAAGTCACTAATTCATGTATTAAGCCTAAGGGTGTTTTAGGAGTGTGTTTGGGGCATTTTGACAAGGTTTAGAGGTGTTTACGGCCTAAGCATGTGCTTGGGTCGTAAACTCTCTTTTATGCCCTAAATTGATTGTTTTAAATGATTAAACACTCCTAGGCTAAATTCTCAATTTATTTCCAAGCCTTTAGGGACATTTTGGGGTCATTTCGGCCTCAAGTTAGGTCTTTACGGCTTAGGAGAATCTTAGGCCGTGATCTCCTTTTCAACAGCTTAAATGGTCGAATTTTGGGGTATAATCACAAGTCATAATGTTTAAAACAAGCTAGGGTAAGTGGACTTACGATTTGGAAGCGTTTGGTTGCGGATTCGGGTAAAAAACGAGTCTAGAGAGAGAGTATAGAGAGAGATGGTGAAAAAGGCTCAAATGGAGTTTACTCCCCCTTATATATGGGTGGGAGTTAAAGCTTAGTGGTATTCTACCCGATACTGTCGTTTAACGGGGCTTTTGGTCGCACCCGATTTAGTGGTCGTAATAATAAAAACTAACTTTTCCAACTAAATGGAAATGTGTATTACGAGTTTTTATTTCTCTTATCACAACTTAACGACATAAATAAATGAAATATTTATTTAATTGGCGACCTGTAATTAACGGAACTTTTATACAGTGGAATATTCTGTTAACGGTAACGGGGTAATTTAACGGAATAACTTTGGGTTGTCACATCATCCCCCCGTTAGAGGGAATTTCATCCTGAAATTCAAGCCTAGGCAAGGAAGTAGGTATGAATGGCCAAGTAGAGGTAAGAGAGTACTTCCTATACGGTTTGTCCAATCATTCCCATGTGAACTCTGGTCTGTGTTTGTCATTTCAACAGACCTTCACATACGGGATGTGGATTCCATCTCGTGTAGCTAGTGGGTTCCAACTAGTGTATCTACGAGGTTAGAGTTCTAAATGGTTTCTATTAGGATGAGTGGGAGTACGGAGAGTGACGTTGATTAATCGCATATCTAGTCTCAGGAGTGGATCGATCGGGCATGAAACTTGTGGGATATTTTGAAAGTAGTAGTGGTCTGACGAGGGTTGGACCAAATCTCTGTGAGGGTTCTCGCATGATCCTAAGCTCTGAAAAGGGTAGAGCTTTTCAGTACTTGGAACATAGTGTACTTCTACGGCAAGATCATCACTGGCGTGATTTCCATTCCAAAGTTCTAAGTGTTCTCTCTTATACTAAAATGTAGTCCTTTAGGTTGATTCTTAGGAAGCTCGGGTGGTTTTTGGTCTCGTGGTTCCTATCAACTGGCTGATAGAGACTTTCTAGATCATCGGATTGGTTGCGTGTCTACGATATTTGTTTGCTACCGAGTGTCTATCTCAAGCTTGTGCAAAGTGAACCTGCACAACAAATCTTGAGATACGGAAACCCTGAGGGTCGGGGAGATAGGGTTTCACCAGACGAGCGTTGGACTATCTCGGGAGGTGGTGCTACTATTTCTGTGAGATAGTATTCATGGAACATCTAATAGTCCAATGAATCTCTAAGACTTTGGTTTATTCTAGTGCGAAAAGCGCATGTTCCTACATAACCCTTCGACTAACACCAAGGCTGGTGTCAAGTCTATAATCTCTTCGGGACATGGGTCATGAGGCTTAATGTAATTACTTTCGCACTTGATCAGGTATTCTTGGCTGTGAAGGTTATCCTGTGGTTCTCGGTATCCTAGTGTTCACTTCAGAGAATATATTTTATTGTCTACAGGGTGACGACGATTTCCTCCATGCAAAAGGGTGGAGGATGATAGGCACTACTTGTCTATAATAGGGTGGACGCAGTGCCTGAGTAGTGCGAGCTTCTATTGCCACTACTCTTCCGAAGGTTCTGAGTTTTGTCAGCCTAGGTCAAATCTAGTGAGTATACGGTCTCATCACTTAGCACTTTAATAGTTCAACCCACAGTGATTCTCCTGACTCCAGCTCCTATTTTATGGAATATGGTGAAGGGCTTTGCTTAGAGGTTCGTGGTAGAGCCCATACTTAGCCTAACCACCAATACTTGGTTATAGTGGTCAGCCTCATGAGTTCTATCCTCTGGGTTCACGAACCTGATGTGCGAGGTGCAAAGGGTCTTTCTAGGGAATCTATGAAGTACGCTTCGGATGGTTATCGTCTTCCGGAATGCATGCAGTGTCTTTCGCTTCGGTTCTTATCTGTCTAAGGAGGGTTGGTTAACAGCGCACGATACCCCTCTCCGGGGTACTTCGGAAGGTTTGAGGTAAGAGGGATGACCGACGGATCGCATTAGGTTTGATTATTCATATTATGTTTAGGTTCGGAAGAACCTTTATTTGCCTATATGGCTACGGAGAAAGTTCTTTTTACACAGCACTAGGGATGAACACATGGCTGAACGAAGTCAAACCATGATCGATAGAGTCATCGAAGTTGGCACACTTCGACATGATATCAAGTGAGGGTCGATAGAGTCATGTGCCGAACAGGCACACAAGTTCTAGGCATCTTAAGGTTTCATCCTGTGTATCACTATCGCGGATACTTGGACCGATAGAGTCGACGCAGAACCATAGAGTGTTCTAAGGGTTTCTGAGTGGAGTACCTTTTCATGAATGGATTCTCACGAGGCATTTCTATAATCACCTAACACATACTAGTCATGTATAATTAAGGTGGGGAGGACTGTTCACTGAACGACTTCGCCCTAAATCCACAACCAAACGAGGAACAGGAAATGAGGCGGCATTCACACACTCTAGGTCTATCCATCTTAACTATACATGGGCGTCACGCATATGTTTATCCATTATAGTTCTACCCAATGAATTTTAAATTTTATAACAGTGTTGTGATCTTCGCCTTAATGGGGAAGAGAATTACATTTGAATTAGCCTTTTATTGTTTCCAGTTTAGTTATCCGAGATCGAGAGACGTACCAAAATCTACTAGGTTCCTTGATGCTTCTCCCTAAGCATTAGAGTTAGATTCCTCCTGTGTCTTTGTCTTTCCCTTCGGTTGGGCAATCCCTTTTGAAGTGTCCCACTTCACCACATAGGTGGCAAACTGTATGGGTCGCCACGTTGGTGGTTGATGTAATGAACTCAACCGGGGTTCTGCAGACGCGAGCAGTATACCCCAACATGTGGCACCTAACACAATAGAGCTCCCGACAGACACCATGATGATGGTAGCTGCACTTGCTGCAATGGGGAAGGTTTCCTAAGTATGGTCTCCTAGGTGTAGGGATGGAAGGGTTGGTTGGGAATTTGACCATCTCAGCTCGTTGCCCTTCGGAAGCTCCTTGAGCCGAGGTACTTCCCTCCTCGATCTTGATCTTTCTCTTCAGCGGGTTTGAGTGAGGTTCTTGGGTGGCTGGGTATGCAAAGGTTGGTTGCTGCTGTCCATTGCTAGGATCGGAAATCCCGATAGGCACCTTGCTAACATTGGCGTTGTTAGCATTCAGGTGAGCCATGACAGCTTCTACGGCTGCTGAGACTGCAGCTTGAAACGTAGCTTCATCGAATAGAAGAGTAGGTTTCTTGCTTGTGGATTGGTTACGCTTCTTCAGAGGCATGGTTTTTCCTACACGGAAAGGAACGGATGAAAATGAGAGACGATGGCTAAACCCTGGACATATCTGTCTTAACTGTATTAGGCATAAATTTTTCCCATGCCTAGAGTACTGGTTGTCTGAGTGTCGACCTACATCCCTATGATGTAGTCCTGGTGTAGAAGGTAAGAGTGTGAGTATCGGAAAACGGCCATAAGATGAGAGTCATTCCTACTAAGTTACCCTTATACTGGGAAAGGTTTCACTCTCCGACCTGGAGAGGTTTGAGAACTGTTCGAAACGAACACCGTAGAACGAGAGGCTCATGAAGACTTATGGCTAAACAACCTCAACAGAGGTGTGGGGATCCGCTCTAAGCGTATCATTGGCAATGGGAACAAGGCGATTTACCTAACACATAGCGTGAGTAGTGTAACCACTAACTCACTAAATTGTATTATTTTAAGGGTGTATTAGCGTGACGAACACGAGGGAAAGACACTTCTCGGGTTCCATACACTAGCTCCCTCCGTCTGCCTCGTATCTTTGACTGGGACCGACGTTGGTTTCCTTCGGGTAGTTACCTAGGGTTCTCTTCTCGTATGAACATATTGAACTTCTACTCCGCCTTACTTTCGAATCCAACTCTGGGTGTCATCACTTCATGATGGATGACTGGGAATCTTGGAAGTTTAGGCGAATTTCTTCACCGCCTAAAAGATATAGTCACTTGGTGAATTCAATAGTCTCGACCTAGTTCATTCGTTTCCGAGCTGGAAATCTTCTCATTGAACTTCTTCAGGGTCGGAATCAACTCTTCCATCGAGTACTGAAGTGGATAGGGTTTTCTACAGGGTTCGTGCGAGAATGGAAATGTCTAAAGAATCCTAAGAGATTATTAACATTTCGCTGGGTGATCCATACCGAGTCCTGCTACGATTACACATGGTATACAAATCATATATAGCTTAGATCCGATAGGCCTTCGAATATGTGATACTACTCTAGAACCACATCCCAACGAGGAAAAGGAAATAGGGAGAAACCATACACTCTTAGCCTATGGGATCCTTATTATATATAACCTTGGAAGTATACTCTTTGTAGTTGTAGGTATATCAATAAGGAGCTTTTAGATCTTCATACAAGGTTATCTATGTATCGTAAAATACCCCTATGGTATTTTAATTTCTTGTTTGTTTTCTTATCTTCTGAATATGATTCTGCGATTTATGCGAGTCTCTTAGTGTTCCAAAATACCCCTATAGTATTTTAACTTTATGTTTGGCTCTAGCATTCCTAGTTGGTAAGTTTCAGACCTGTTGCAACACCACTATCACTCCCAAGCACACGTTCATCGCATCTCGAGTAAATGTAGTTGATCAGGTTACATTTATTCCAGCGTACGATTACATGACTGCCCAGGTTTGACTGTAGTGCTCAACATCCGAAGACTTTTATTCTTGTTCTTCTTGTGATACTTGTGTTCAAGTGTATAGATTCTGGATGTTATTATACTTTGGTAAAATATGGTTATATTTTAAAGTATAATTCTTGGGCAGAGTGGTTTATCCCTATGTATTTATAGGCTGTATATCTTTTATGAGTTGATATACTTAGCTCACTATAAACAATGCTCTGATACCAATCTGTCACACCCCAAAACCGGAACGGCGGAAACGTTCTGGGGTGGATGACGTCATGTCAAGTATCACAACACATGCATTATAGTAATCAAAGTACAACAAAACATTGCATTAATAGTAATAATTTTACATGGTTCACATTACAATATATCGAAGTAATACAAGTAAATGTAATAAGAACAACATGGTACTAAGCTATCTTCATCAACAGCTCCGGGGATGTACCTATCTAATGCTGACCTGAGAATACAAGTTATTTGAAAAGCGAGTATCAGCATTTATACAAATGCTGGTGAGTTCATAAGTAATTAGTGACATCTTATTCAAATAACTTTATAATGTAGTAGTTTAAGAGTTTACAGTCTATTAGAGTTCTTTCCAGAAAACCCTATATTTTCTTTAATAAAAGCAGCCTTCTACCAAGACTGTACAGAGTTATGTAGTAAAAAGTAGTTTTTCTCTTAATCTCTATCATTATCAAAATACTAAATTTGGTTATTAAAGGAAGCAATAGAAGTCAGGGAAATAACATCTGCCTCAGCAGTGAGGACTGCTGACTATGGGAAAGGAATCATAGACTCCAGGAGAGTATCAAACGAACGACACGCCTGGTTCCATGTAAACAATGGAGACACAGACCCCATAAGGTACCAAATGAAAGGTACAACTGGTAAGGTCTAAAACAGTGAATACAGACCATAGACAGTATCAAATGAAAGATACATCTTGCAAGGTCAAAACAATGTGACTCTGAAACTGAGTTACCAGCATATAGTGTAAATTACCGGTGAAATACCGTTACCTTAAGACCATGAATAATAAGGCAACGTGGGATACTCGTAACCATACTGACTAGAGTTCCAGACGCCCTACAAGCGTCTATAAAGATGACATTTATCACCCCTTGGCTTGGTAGCCCGTGTACTGTAGCTAGCAGTCAGTGTCCGGGGGTGTCAATCCCGTATAGATCTATATACACAATGTCCGCTCTCCCTACAGGAGACTCTGGTTACCAACTAGACGACGGAGAAGGCCGTTTCCTGAAGATGCATCCCAAATAGTGGTTAGAGACTTCCAAATAGTGGGTAGTGTGTTTCTAATGTAAGTGTTGAACTAGAGGTAGCGACTTCCAAATAGTGGGTACTGTGTTTCTAATGTAAGTGTTGAACTAGAGGTAGAGACTTCCAAATAGTGGGTAGTGTGTTTCTAATGTAAGTGTTGAACTAGAGGTAGAGACTTATAACTGAACTGACTAGAGCATACATGTACGTCTATACTCATATACATAATATGTAACTAATGAATCAAACGACCTTCAGATGGCCATCCGATCCCACCAGACCACATCTCAACGAAGAAAAGGAAATAGGGTGGACGAGCCTTCCTAAGACTTTCAAATCATTATTTATATGTACCTATACAAGCATAGACATACATATAACTACGACTGAGTGTGTATTAAGTAGAAGTGATTCTTGTGAAGTAGTAGTGTCTAACGAGTGAAGTAGGAGCGGTCGCAAGTGAAGTAGGAGTGTCGAACAAGTATAAGCGTATCACGAAGTAAAAGCGACGATAAGTGAAGTAAGAGCGTTTATCAAGTATAAGCGACTACAAGTATAAGTGAAATAGAGACAATAGCAGGTATAAACGCATCACGAAGTGGAAGCGTTAACGAGTAGGAGTTTAGAATACATAAAAGCGAAGTGGTAGTAACTAACAAGTAATAGTATACATTATCAAAGAGAACCTTGATGAAAATCTTGGAAAACCTTTATACTTAGGAAAATCACATTTGGTATCCTTTGGTAAAATGAGTTTGAAAGCCTTTAGAAATTCTTTGAAAACTTTCCATAAACTAGTTTAAAATGTACTTTGACAAAGCAGTATAAGTGAGAGTTTTGAAATAAATGAAAACCTTTTTGAAAACCATTATAGTATCCTACTCGATAAAACAGTGTACAGTGTGGTAAAATCTTGTGCATGCGGGTTATCAATCACATATGATTAATATGTGGCATGTTTAACTTGTATTCCCCCCTATAAAACATGTAAAAACATTAAAAGGTTCATTCAGGGGTGTGAACTCACCTAGTGTAAGTAGGTCCGACGGAGGTGCCGGTTGGGTGTTCGGTGTCACGTAAAGACTCGAACACACTCAATGACCTATTTAACATATGATAACATATGTTCACATACAATTAGTATATTTAATACTAATTAAACACGTATACGCACTACAAAGGAGTGGAAAACACTTTGGTTAAGCGTTTGGGGTGTCCCGGGTAGCGTCTAAAGGTGTGTATGGATTAGGAATGGAGTTTACTCTCTGAGATTAAACTCCCAAAGCTTAGTTTACGGCCTAGGGACATCTCACCATGAGTTTACCGCCGTAAACTCATGGTGAGGGTTTCTAGTGTGTTTTAAGGGTTCAATCTTGTTAGTGGGATTTTTCTAGGTCCAATTCCAAAAGGCATGAGTGGGTTTAAGGCTTCTAAGGGCTCCATCATGGAGTTTATGGCCTATCAACCATCCCTAAGGGAGTTCACGACCGTGAACTGCTATATCATGGGTTTAATGAAGTTTTAAGCCCTTAAATAACTCCTAGCATTTTATGGTAATAGTCTAAGGCCATTTGGGAGACAAAACTCAATGTTTTGGCATGTTTAAGGGTGTTTACGGCCTTGACACATGTCTGGGTCGTAAACTCGTTTCGTCCCTTGATTTTATTGTGTATAATTGATCTAAACCCAAAATAGCAAGCCTCTAATTCATGTATTAAGCCTAAGGGTGTTTTAGGAGTGTGTTTGGGGCATTTTGACAAGGTTTAGAGGTGTTCACGGCCTAAGCATGTGCTTGGGCCGTAAACTCTCTTTTATGACCTAAATTGATTGTTTTAAATGATTAAACACTCCTAGGCTAAATCCTCAATTTATTTCCAAGACTTTAGGGACATTTTGGGGTCATTTTGGCCTCAATTTAGGTGTTTACGGCGTAAGGGGAATCTTAGGTAGTGAACTCCTTTTCAACAGCTTAAATGGTCGAATTTTGGGGTATAATCACAAGTCATAATGTTTAGAACAAGCTAGGGTAAGTGGACTTACGATTTGGAAGCGTTTGGTTGCAGATTCAGGTCAAAAATGAGTCTAGAGAGAGAGAGTATAGAGAGAGAGGGTGGAAAAGGCTCAAATGGAGTTTACTCCCCCTTATATATGGGTGGGAGTTAGAGCTCAGTGGTATTCTACTTGATACTGTCGTTTAACGGGGCTTTTGTTCGCACCCGATTTAGTGGTCGTAATAATAAAAACTAACTTTTCCAACTAAATGGAAATGTGTATTACGAGTTTTTATTTCTCTTATCACGACTTAACGGCATAAATAAATGAAATATTTATTTAATTGGCGACCTGTAATTAACGGAAATTTTATACAGTGGCATATTCCGTTAATGGTAACGGGGTAATATAACGAAATAACTTTGGGTTGTCACAAAACACGACTTGGACCTTGACAAGAGTTGACTTAATTAACTTTTGGAGGTTTGTCAGACTAAGTGTTATATTGATATTGGTAGCACGGAGAGCTAGAGGAGCAGCACCTCAGAGGGTTGTCGGTTAGCAGCCAGAAGGTTATCAGCAGAACTTCAGCGGTGCAAGTGGGTTTCTTTCCAGTAGCAACGGGTCTAAGGCGACAATGTCGTCCCGTTCAACTAGCAGTAGTTTCCAGACTTCAGTCCAATGCAATAGTTAGTATGTTTGATGACTTCGTGGCTCTGACAGGATTTATATGCTATGTGTTCCAGACTACACCCGATGCAATATGCAGTATATGTGTTCATGCTACTTGATATGTTTATGTTATGCTATGTTCAGTTAGTTCCAGACTTCAGTCTGATGCAGTTAGTCCAGACTTCGGTCCGATGCAGGGGACAAGGTCCCAGTCAGTTTTCGGACTTCGGTCTGATGCAGGGGGCAAGGCCCCGGTTAGTCCGTACTTCAGTCCAATGCAGGGGACAAGGTCCCAATCAGTTTCCAGACTTTGGTCCGATGTAGGGGCAAGGTCCCAGTTAGTCCTAACTTCGGTCTGATGCAGGGGCAAGGCCCTAGTTAGTCCGGACCTCGGTCTGATGCAGTGAGCAAGGCCCAGTATGTGCTTTATATGTTATTGTATGGTATGTGGTAGTTTGGGGGAGCTCACTAAGCTTTGTGCTTACGATTTTAGTTTTTGGTTTAAGGTACTCAGTTTTCAAAAGAGGAGCTCGAAGAGGTTGCAGTGCACACAACATAGTCAGTTAGCCTAGGAATGTTTACTCAAATAATAATATTATGTTTTGGATTAATACGCGGAAAGACAAAATTGCAAGTTTGGTCACTGTGGTATGTCAAAAATTGGATGTTTGGTCCAAAAAGTTTTGGGGTTGCACTAGTGGTCCAAAAGCTTTGATTTGTTGTGGAATTAGTCCAAAGGCTTAACATGCCCACCATCCGTGTGAGGGTATTTTTGTCAATTCACGCCCATTCCTTTGATATCTTATTAAATTAAACCCCCTAACGTCTACTCTCCTTATTAATAGATCGAACGTGTGTTCCATCTTTTCCCTAAATCGATATCTCCTCCTGCTAAAATCAAAATCGTGTCTTCCAAACTCAAAATCAACAATGGTGAGGTGTTTCTGTGGTCAAATGGCGATAGTGCGAACGGCTTGGACTGATAAGAACCCTGGTCGACGTTTTTGGGGATGACCTAAAGAGGTTAGTATTCATGTGGTTGGTTATGAAGATTTTTCACTGATCACTCAATTCCTTCTTATATTTTGCTAGGATTCGACATGTGGGTTTGTGGGATGGATTGACCCTCAAATGTGTGAACGATCAAAATCAATAATACCTAGGAAGTTGGAAAATTAAAGGAAGAAAATCAAATGTTCAAGTATGATATTGGAAAAATAAAGGAAGAAAAATCAAAACTAACGTTGTCCCTGATATGCAGCTGGGTTTTTTTTGGGTTTGTATTTGTTCTGATGAAGTAGTTCATCCATGTTTTAGTGGTTTATTTTGTGGTAGATTTGGGAAAATTGCTATGTTTGTGAATGTACTCTTTTGGGTAATGAAGTTATTTGTTTCAAACATCTAAATATTTTGGTTCAACTAGACATAGCAGTGATGGGACAAACTATTAATGCTTAACACAACCTAATAGTAACATAAAGATGCTAAAAAGTAAAGGACAATGATGCATAAACAAAAGATCATCCAAAGTTAATAATCATTGTTTGCACATACCAAATTCTTGTTACATGACCAAAAAAACATCATTCTAAACGGAGGGTAAAGTTGTCCAAATAACATCAAAACCATAAAACAGACACTCAAAAGAACATCACAATGGTTCCCATAAGTAACACATTACATAGTCTTAATCCAACAAGACAACACATCAATTTCCTACTTGCCCCTTACATGTTCTTGCATTATGTACCTTGTTTTTAAACTTGCTACAAGTGACAGTCATGAACTTCCTTGTGAGTTTTCCACTGCCCCCTGGACCATGACCATCTATACCACGAGCACCAAATGTTTGACTTTGACTTTGAGTTTGGCTCTAACTTTGAACCTGACTTTGATATTTTTCCTCCATGGATCTTTGCCTCTTCTTCTTGGGCCTACCAGGCTGATTACGATGTGGAGTAGGGCTGATCTTTATTGGACAATCACTAACCTGCCACATGATACCACCTTTGATTGGTTCTACCTTGTAGGAATAAGCCTCTTTCCCGGTTTCAAGCCAATGCACCTTGTGTACATAAGTGTAAAGTTCACCCACATCCTCACCATTGTCAGCTTTATCAAATAGGACTGCAATCACATGCGTACAAGGAATTCCTGTTAATTCCCATTTCCTACAAGTGCATACCCTTTGGCCCATGTCAATAACATGTTGATCTTGCCATGGTCCTTGTACTTCATACTTGTCTGAGGAATTCCACCTGGCTATGTAGTTAGAAGCATTTGTTGTGTTTGTTTCCATGATCTTTATTGTTGTTGGAGTCAATAGACCTACACACTTCTGTTGAGCCTTTATCACATTGAAAATCCCCTTCATCATGTACTCATGAATGTACTCTAAGCATGTGATTATTGGTTTATCCCTACCTTCTATCAGTTTACTGTTAAACACTTCACATAGGTTATTCAAAAGCATGTATGTGATTGGTCTACCTGCAAGACAATTGTAATTTAGAACAGCATACAACAAATTTGTGTAACTTAGCACTGAATTGATAGTTATCTACCTATGAAATAGCTTCTAGCCTAGTGTTGTGGTGGGCTCTTCTTCAACCATTCATAAGCTTCTATGTCATATTTACTAAACTCTTTCATCAAACGATTGATATCTTGCACTGTTATTGCTTTGGCATAGTTCCATAACTTTTCTTTGTACTCAGTAGTTCTCCATCTGTTCCTCATGTTTTCATAGATATGTCTAAGACAAAATCTGTGTTCAGCAACTGGGAACAACTGTGAAATGTCTGGAATTAAGCCCTACAAAGTCATTAAACTGTGGTTAGTATAATACAAGTGTAACAACAAAACTAAAATACATCAAGGAAATCTATTACCTTTTGTCTATCACTTATGAAAGTGATGTTTGAAAGTTGTGACAGGTCCAAATCATCTCCCAGGTACTGTAGAAACCATTTCCAACTTTGTGTGTTCTCAGACTCAACAATGGCATATGCCAATGGGTATATACCATTGTTAGAATCTAAGCCAACTGCAGTCACGATCTGCCCTGGGTAAGCTCCTTTCATGAAGGCCCCATCTAAACCAATAAAATCCCTTAAGAATGATTTGAACCCCTTTTGCATTCCACCCAAGCAAATATAAATTCTCTGAAAACATCTTGAAGTTGCATTTACGAGATTTGGTTATTGAAGTAGTTCCAGTTTCACAGTTGTGTCAGGATTTGTGGACTGCAACTCTAATATGTAATCTCTCAGCACATCATATTGTTTTCTGTAATCTCCCATCACATGTTTTTTGGCATCTGCTATAGCCCTAAATACCTTGTCTTTGGAGAAGCTCACCTGATATCTTTTCTGAAGTAGTTCTTCTACACTTTTGATTGACACAGTTAGGTTAGATTCCACTAGATCCATAATCTGTTTAGAGATGAAGTTTGTTGTGGCCGTTCTTACCTTTCTTGTATTGAGACATGAATGCTCATGTTGGTAGGTTTTCATACACCAACTTTCTTCCTCACTTTTCCTATATGCTTGTAAAACCCACTGACAAGATAGTTCAGTACTTGTCTTTGTCTTTTTACTTTTGCCTTTACTTTTCTTCCCAGTTGTAGGTCCATCCACTTGCCCCTCATTGAATAATACTTATCCTTTGCATGTGGCCCACAACCTAAGTTTATCATTTTTCTTAATAAAAAGATTATTTCTGGTTTCCAAGGCATGATGGGCAATTTTGTCTTTCAACTCTTTTTTACTTTTTTCAACTCTATGTAATTATCCATGTAATTATCCATGTAATTATCCAAGTTATCTTCCATGGCAGCCTCATGTCCATGATCTAGTTCCACTTCATCTTGTACATTTTCTTCTACTTCTACTTGTGCATCTTCTTCTACTTCATCTTGAACATGTTCTTCCACTTCTACTTGTACATGTTCATGAAAATTTGCATTTGATTGTAATATCTTTTGATACAAACCAATATCAAATTTTGTAGTTGCCTCCATAAAGTCATTGGCAATAAGCTCTTTTTGTTTATCATGAACCTCGACATGTAATGGTTGTACCTCAACCTTAACAGTGGATGATCTAGGTGGGCTTGGTAAATCTTGTACCTCAGTTGTGGGGTTTTCATTGTCATCATTTTCATCTATTTCATCCATTTGTACCATAGTTACTTTCCTAACAGGTTTAGGATTCATAAAGTAGGTAAGTAACTTTGTCTCACCATGTTCAGTATATACCTCATGATTTTGTGATCACACACATATTAGGGAAAAGTTCGTAAATCATCATCACTGCCTAAGGGTTTAAGACCAAAGTGGAAGTCTCCACCAGGCACAAGGAAGTGATAGTAAATCACAGGAGGAACACCGTACCTGAACCTTTTCATGATAACATCCAACTCATGAACTGAAAATGTATCTATATCCACCATGCCAACATAGTTCACACTTCCGTCAATGTATTGAACATCAAGAAACTTGGTGAACTCACCTCCATGGTATAGCTTGATGGTAAATAATGTTGGGTGGCCATCTTCAAACCAACAACAAAAATAAGTTCAAAAGCTTGATTTCACTTACAAAACATGTAATGTACAGAGAAATTACAAAATCCTTACCATAAGCCACCTTTGCATTGAACGGTTTGTCTAAGAGCCTTATATTCCACATTGGTATGCTCATACACTGAAATAACACCGATCACAATAAAAAACTCAACTTGGAGGTTAGGGCTTTTGGGTAACGAATGAAGATGAAAGTGATAGGAGAGTCAATCGATGAAATGCACATAGGATTTGGCGGTAGGTATCAATTAATTAGGATGATGAGGTTTAATTTAATAAGATATCAAAGGAATGGGCGTGAATTGACAAAAACACCCTCACACAGACGGAGGGCATAAACGACTGTTAAGCCTTTGGACCAATTCCACAACAAATCAAAGCTTTTGGACTACCGGTGCAACCCCAAAACTTGTTGGACCAAATATCCAATTTTTGACATACCACAGGGACCAAACTTGCAATGTTGTCACGCGGAAATTATGTTATGATTTATGATGCGGTTTTTATAAACATGGTTTTAGTAATCTTTCTGAAAGAAATTTTTATTCGTCATATTTGGAACGTTACACATATTACCCGAAACATTTGTAGAGCCCCGATTCCAGGTATGAATTCAAATAAAGAATAATTGGCCTTATGACCTACTCGGCGAGTTGGTTGCCCTACTCGCCGAGTAGCAGCGAGAATAGAACGCGTGTTTAGTGACCTACTCGGCGAGTCCACTAAGGGACTTGATGAGTAGGAGCTGGCAGATGAAACCCTAAATTCTGGGGGTTTTACACCCTATTTAAAGGATCATTGGCCTCCACTAGACTCCCCTTACTGCTTCTTGTCCCTCTCAAACCCTAAATTGTGTGTGTGTGTGTGTTCTTTGGTGGGTTCAAGCTTGGAGGAGTAACCTTGGAGAAGGAAACACTTGGGGTAGCAAGGAAAAGCAAGGCCGGGAACTCGTGGGAAGCTAAGGAATTCCTCAGTCATCACTCTCTGGAAGGTATTAGTTTGTTCCTTAAGCTCATTTCTCTTTTAACCTCTTTTGGACGGGTGTTATGAAGGGCTCTCTATGTTTAAGCTAAGATCTGAAGTTGTAACTTCAGATCTGGACTTCCCTTGACCTCTATTTTCTTAAAGTTCCCAGCTTGTTCAAGGATGAGACTCTCCCAAGGTGTAAAACTCCATTAAGATCTTAGGTTGATCATTTAGGGCGTTTAAAGCCTTGCATGTGCTTAAAGTTTGCTACTTTACGTGATAAACATGCCTTAGGAGCTTGGATCTGTAATCTGGGACCTTGCCATGGCTTAAAAAGCATCTACATGGATTAAGAACTGCAAGGACTCGGCGAGTTGAATGATAAACTCAGCGAGTCCGATGAAGATGGCCATGAACTCGGCGAGTTGGATGAACAACTCAACGAGTTCGTTGAAGATTGCCTTGAACTCGGCGAGTTGTTAGAAGACTCGAAGAGTTGGCAAGGGTTTCTTCCAAATCTTGGTCATATATGAACTCGACGAGTTAAAAAGGGAACCTCGACGAGCCAATCAAGGATTTCACGACTTCTCGAATTCAGGAAGAACTCGGCGAGTCGGTGATCTGCACTCGGCCAGTCGAGTTAACATAGACTGTTGACTTTGACTGTGGACTTTGACTTGGACCAAGGGTTGACCAGTTAAATTCTATTGGTTTCTGGTAATTGGGAGATTTATGAAAAAGGTTGTATGGTATATATAGGTGGTGGAGTTCGTGTTGGACCCGAAAGTTGAGCTTTCCTATTTTTGATGACAGTTGCGAGGTGAGTTATCCTCACTACACTAAGGGGTCTAAGGCACCATGACCGGCCCATTCGATATGATATCCTAGTAGTTGTATTATGTTGAGTATGAGTTAGTTATGCATGCTAGTTGAAATGCTACAGGGTAGGTCTGTAGGACTACCTTCGATACTGATTGATTACCTATATGTGCATTATCTGTTACATGTTGATATGTTATGTGGGATGGGTTGAGGTTGTACTACTGCGTGTGTTAGCCAACAAACCCTAGAGTATTCCAGATATGAGCTGAGGGCCCGGTAGGCATTCCAGACTCATGCTGAGGACTTGGGAGCATTCTAAATACGAGCTGAGGGCACGGTAGGCTTTCCAGACTCGTACTAAGGGCTCGGTGGCAATCTAGATGTGAGATGAGGGCCCGGTAGGCATTCCAAACTCACACTGTGGGCCCAGGGGTATTCCAGTCTGTTAAGCTGTGGACCCGTTATGTGCTGTTCTGCTCAGTTTGTTATGATATGTTATGGTGTGACATATTATGTGGATTGTATGTGTATCGGTATTTTGGGGGTAACTCACTAAGCTCTCGGGCTTACAGTTTCAGTTTATTGTTTCAGGTACATCAGGGGATCGTGGCAAGGTGAAGGCATGATCGTATAGCTCCTCCTATTGTGTTATGTTTCTAGGAAAACTCTGATATAAATTTATTTTGAAAACAAAGTTGTAATGTTTTGATGAATCTGACATGTTTTGGAAGTTTTAATTTGGCTTGATTTTTTTGGTGTTACAAGTTGGTATCAGAGCCTTGGTTTGAGTGAATTGGAGGAACACTCGTGTGACTCCAGTCTCAAATCAAGGAAAGGATTTTCAAAATGATTTTTTTTTTCAAAAAGGTTTTAAAATAAATAAAGGAGCATGCAGGGCGTACGATCAGCCGGAGCCAGTAAGTAGACCCCAAAATACCATACAAGTTAATTGATTATATGATATGATAGAACAACATATTAGTGCTAGGCTAGGGATCTTCTAGAATTGCATGATAGAATTGTCTGAATATATGATGCCTGCTAGCCTAGGGTTTTCCTTATGTGAGATTGGCATCATTACTGTAGTTGTCTAATGTATGCATCACAGTTGTACATAATTAAGATCTAATAGCCTGAGAATGTTTGATTTGGCCTTATCTTCTGTTCTTATTTGACTGGGAGCTTGGGGTAGCATTGGATATTCGAAATTCTATATGGTCCAACGTTATGTATGGCTAGCATACATTAGTGTTGCAGGGTTGGTGAAAGTTTCATGGATAGGAGGGATTGAGTGAGACCGGGAGGTCAGTTATAAGATATTTAGCATTCCTCTAGGAGTGAGGATTGAGCACTCACCATGTTGTGCATATTGTTAGGGTGTTGTGGGGATACTTGGGACGAATATGGGTAGGTGTGGAAGGTAGTAGGGGCCCATGCTACTGAAAGCATAGAACCTATACGCGTGTCAAGTAAGTCGTAATCCCTAGGGTTAGTAGGGAGTTGGCTCCCAAAGATTTATATGAATTATCTAATATCTTGTGATATGTTTCAGAATGGTGATGATGAGGCGCTTCGTGGTTGGATCCGGTTCAGGATCAGGATCAGGGGATGGAGGCCAGGAGGGGCCGACAACACCTGAGCCGGTGGTGCAGATGGGTACAAAGGAGTTAGATGCCAGGATTCGAGAGATCCTGCATGATGAGGTTGTTGGTGCATTCCGGGCTCAGTGACTAGAGATGTTCGGGTCGATCAAGACCGCCATGGTGCAGTATTTTGATGAATGCTATGCAACCCTTATAGAGACAGCCTCCGCAGCAGCTGCATCACATGTATCAGCGACGGGAGGACGAGTTGGTAGAGTTTTTCAGTACAGGGACTTCGATAACACAAACCCCCTACTTTTGATAGTACGCAGGATCCCATCAAGGCTATGAGGTGGCTTTCAGATGTGGATGGGTGTTTCTTCACCTGCTCGTGTCCTGCTGACTAGAAGGTCAGGTGTGCTTTGAACCTGCTTAGGTCTGGGGCTAAGGACTAGTGGAGACTCACGACTGGGTCATACTCTGATGATCAGAGAGCTGCTGTTACTTGGGAGCAGTTCAGGGATATGTTCCGTGCCCGTTACATTCCACGGGTTGAGCGGGAGCGATTGTCACAGGAGTTTTTGAGTTTGAGACAGGATGGGGAGTCGGTGATGGAGATCACCCGGATGTTCACTGAGAGGGCGAGGTTTTGCCCGGAATTTGCTTCAAAGCAGGCTCAGATGACCCGTTATCTGAGCATGCTCAAGACGGATATCCGTTAGTTTGTGTCTACCCAGCGATGTGATACTCTTCTAGAGTTGCAGGAGGCCTCCAGACGGCGTGAGTTGGAGATTGAGCAGCAGTTGAGAGAACAGCGGCAGGCCCTGACACATTCTCAGCCGGCACCGAAGCGGTCTAAGACCGCTGATACTAGGACTGGGGGTCATCAAAGCCGCACATGTGGGAAGTGTGGCAAGGGTCATTCTGGTGTGTGTCGAGCTGGTAGTGGATGCCACAAGTGTGGTAAGGAGGGGCATTACACTAAGGACTGTCGCCAGGCCGCTCCAGTTTAGAGTATGAGGTTATGTTACCATTGTGATCAGGTTGGCCATCTGAAGCCCAACTGCCCGTTACTCGCCGCCAAGCCAGCACAGGCTCCAACACCGACTACTTTGAGGATCACGGATGAGATTCCAATCAAGAAAGAGCCTCCAAAGGCTCAGGGTTGTGCCTTCCAGCTTACAGCGGAGGAGGCCAGAGTAGCACTAGATGTGGTTGCTAGTATGTTTCTATCATTATCTCGTTTTTTGTCACACCCCAAAACCACGAACGGCGGAAACGTTCAGGGGTGGAGGACGTCATGTACAGTATCACAACAGTGTAATATAATAAACAAGCAACAACATCATCCATTGTATTATAAGTAAAGTTTTAATACATGTGTTTTTCTTTCATTGTAGTAAGACACCAAAAATATACAATCAAAATAAAATACGAGACTTGTCTGCTCCGTCTTCTCAAAACCTGGCCTCCGTACCTGTCTACTGATGACCTGAGAATACAAGTTATTTTGAAAGCGAGTATCAGCTTTAAAGCTGGTGAATTCATAAGTATATAAGTGTCATTGCCTTGTTTGTGAAAATCTGTTATAAAGGCCATGTAAATCGTTAAATGAAAATGTTGATGTACGTATGAAAAACCCTAGAAAATCCCTTATTTCCTATTAGTTTGAGATGTAGTCTTCTACCAAGACCCGAATGTTTTGTAAGTAAAATGATAGTTTTCCTTTAATTGTTTAGTACTAAAGTACTTAGTCTAACTCATCGTTTCTGTGAAAGTATCACAGAATAAAGTAAACAGGAAAATGTATTACTGTAAGTGTTGTCACTGCGTACTAGGACTAACACATCATATGTAACTGTTATCCCAAGGTACTAGGGTTAACACGACCTATATAACCTAATGAACATCCAAAGATTGTCCAATTGTCCTCTGTAGCAGCAGCAGGGGGAAGGAAGGGTTAGTCCCTGTAAAGGTACTCCTAGTATAAGTAATAACTGTAGACATCCGTAGATGTTCATCACCCACTGTTGCTAACAGATGGGTTCCAGAATGGTTAGTCTCGTCCGTATATCCCGAGGTACTAGGGATAGGGGCCCATCTAGGTATCCCGAGGTACTATGGATAGGGTCCTGTCTAGATATCCCGAGGTACTAGAGATAAGCAGGAAGATTTACACAGAAGGTACTAATAAATCATCCTCGCAATTCGAGATACAAGTATTCATGTTACTGTACAAAATTAAGTGTATCTACGTAGAGGTACTCATGTAATGAGTTCATATAAGCGTCTTCATGTATCATGTAAGTATATGTAAACGTACTCATGTATCATGTAATCAAATGTAAAGGTACTCATGTATTAGGTAATGTACTGGTATAGACTCATGAATTAACTGACTCTTGTGTGATTCCTTGTAATAGGAATTATGTTTGATATCTCCAAATTATCCCTGTGATAATTTACTAGAAGGTAATTGGTTGTTCAAGTAGGTTTATACACTCTTACTACTCAAGGGTGTGAGAAACTAAATGAAAACTGTAACTATAACATCAATACATATATAAGAATATAAGTGTACATGCATAGTTTAGTTCAATAATGTAAAATGGTTTTATAAGACATCTTATGGGTTTTGAACAATAATTAACAATGACTTGATGTCATTCTTAATATGCATTTCAAAGGTATAACAATTGATAACAATGCGTTTTTAAGATTTTAAAACCATTTCATGCATCACATTTTGTAGTATGTGAAATCTGTTAAATGACAAACACAGTTATAAAATACATAACAATGATTTAATAACATGTTTGTTCCTACTTGTATTCCCCCCCCCCCCCTTTAAAGCATTGAAAATAATTTAAAACATTGATTAGGGGTATGAACTCACTTGTAGTTGGTGATTGGGATGAACTGAACGGTATAGGATTGCTAGGTGTCAAGCGAGGACTTATACACACACTACAATCCTAATGAATATATAAGCACACATATATGTACTCAATTAGTCTCAAATCACTAATTGATAATGTTAAGACATCCTAGACATAATAAACACTTTATATAAGTGTTTTAAGCCCTTAGGATTTCATCTAAGCTAATGTGGGACAAGGTACTTGTGTTTAGGGTTCCAAAGGACCCTATATGTGAGTTTACTCCCCATAGAACATCACACATGGAGTTTACGGTTGTAAACTCTTGAGTTTACGGCCGTAAACTCCAAAACATGGGTGTTTTGTGTGTTTTGAAGTCCCAAATGATTCCTAGAATTATTCCAACTTGGTGGTTAAGTCCTTGGAAGGGTTTAAGGTCTAGAAATACTCCAATTAAGAGTTTACGGCCCTGAGGCCAATCCCCTTAGAGTTTACAGCCGTAAACTCTAAGTATGGTGTGTTTTTGATGCTTTCAAGTCCTTTATACTTGTGGTATGGGTTCTAGACTTTTATTCTAAGCATATGAAGGCATTAGGCACACCTTGGTGCCCCTTTTAGGAGTTTACGGCCCCAGAACCATGTCTTGGCCGTAAAATCACTTTGTTAAGTGATTTTGATGTGGTTTGGTCCCTCAATTAAGTGGGTAACAATTTCTTGTAAAAGTCTAGGGCTTTAGGTGTCATAAAAACATCCTTTTGTCCATTTCAATGGAGTTTATGGCCTAAGATACACTTGGGCCTTAAACTCTCCTTTGTTTGTGTTCTTTGATGTGTTTAATGCCCTAGATTTAATGGGAACAAGTCTAGGTAATTGTCTAAGGCTTTAGGAGCCTTAAAAGTACCATTTAGTGTTTGAATTTGGAGTTTACGTCCTATGATAATCTAGGGCCGTAAAATCCCAAACTTGGGTGGATTTTGGTTGTTTTCTTGTCCCTAACATGCATACATTTGAGTCTAAGGCTTTAGCATAACACAAGGGTCGGTTTTGGCTTCATTTCGGGAGTTTACCGCCCAAGAACACCTTGGGGAGTAAACTCCTAAATCTAGTGATTTAGCCTTCTAAATCATGTTATGTACACATATAAAGCTTTCTAACATTACTATAAAGATTTACTCACGTTTTGGTATAAAAAAAAAAAAAAAACCCGAAGATCCGTGAGAGAGAAAATGACTTTTCTCTAGTTGGAATTGTGAATAATGAATGAATTTGGTTCAGAAATCTATTTATAGTCCTGATATATTTTGGCAGAAAATATTTTTATTCCTGAAATGATTTCTAATATAATAGAGTGTTGGAATAATGGTGTTGCACAAAACCCTAGTGCACCCACTCTCCTGATATTTCCTGAAGTGTAAACCCTGAATTACTCGAACTTACGCGAAGAGTCTGAAAATTAACTGTGACTGATACAACTTCTATTGAAGTGATATAGTTTGTATAGAATGGAAATTTCGGGTTGTCACATTTTTCTATATCTGTTGCATTCTTATCTGTTGCACCTATGGTTAGGTACGTTTTTAGTGAACTCGTTGCCTGCTTTGGTCTTATTTGACTCGGGGGCTAGTCGGTCCTTCGTATCTCAGACATTTAGTAGGTGGTTCAGTGCACCAGTGGGCGAGTTAGAGTGTCCGTTGCGAGTATCTATCGCGAACGAACACGGGGTTTCTGCTTCTTCAGTTTATCGAGGGTGTGACTTGGAGATTTTCGGGGTGTCATTTCCGATAGATTTGATTCCGATTCCCATGGGGGAGGTATGCGTGATTGTAGGCATGGATTGGCTCAATCGATTCAGTGCCATGATCGACTGTGAGGGGCAGCGTGTAGTAGTCCGAACCCCAAGTAGGGGAGAACTGATTGTATATGGCGAGGGCACCAGAGTCGGATCAGAGTTTTGTTTAGCTGCCAGGGCACGATAGTACATTCAGCACGGGTGTATAGGTTATCTAGCGTATGTGATAGATACCCGAGCCAGGGACAGGGACCAGATTTCGGTTTCCGACGTACCGGTGGTCAGGGAGTTCGCAGACGTATTCCCGGAGAAGTTACCAGGGATACCTCCGGAAAGGCAAGTCGAGTTCAGGATCGACCTGGTGCCAGGTGTGGCCCCTATTGCTAAGGCGTCGTACCGATTGGCACCGCCAGAGATGCAGGAGCTGTCATCGCAGCTACAGGAACTGTTGGACAAGTAGTTCATTCGACCTAGCAGTTCTCCATGGGGAGCACTGATACTTTTCGTCCGGAAGAAGGATGGTTCGCACCGGATGTGTATCGATTACCGGGAGTAGAATAAGTTGACAGTGAAGAACCGTTACCCACTCCCGAGGATAGACAATCTCTTCGACCAATTACAGGGTCCATCATGGTTTTCCAAGATAGACTTGAGGTCTGGGTATCATCAGGTCAGGGTCAGAGAGGAGGACGTGGAGAAGACCACGTTCCAAACTCGTTATGGACATTACGAGTTCGTGGTGATGCCGTATGGGCTCACCAACGCACCAGCGGTATTCATGGACCTGATTAATCGGGTCTGTAGACCGATGCTTGATCACTCGGTCATAGTGTTTATAAGTAATATCTTGGTCTATTCCAAGACCCGAGAGCAACATGAGGAACATCTGCGAGAGCTGTTGGTAATGATTGTACACCAAGTTCTCGAAGTGTGAGTTTTGGTTATGGGGGGTCCAGTTCCTCGAACATCTTGTTAACCAGGAAGGGATTTTGGTCGATTCGGCCAAAATCGATGCGGTTATGCAGTGGGAGGTTCCGAAATCTCCCTCGTATATTAGAAGCTTTCTGGGATTTGCAGGGTACTACCGGAGGTTCATACGGGACTTCTCCAAGATAGCAGTGCCACTCACTCATCTGACAAGGAAGGGAGTGGATTTCCGATGGGGTCCCGAGCAACAGAGGGCGTTGGAGACCCTCCATCAGCAATTGTGCGAGGCTCCAGTATTGATACTCCCGGAGGGAGTCGAGGATTTTGTGGTGTTCTGCGATGCATCCATCACAGGTTTAGGGGTGGTCCTCATGCAGAGAGGACGAGTGATAGCCTACGCATTGCGGCAGCTGAAGCCGCATGAGACGAGATACCCCACGCATGACTTGGAACTGGGGGAGGTGGTGTTTGCCCTCAAGATATGGAGACACTACCTCCACGGGGTCCGTTGTACCATTTACACGGATCACAAGAGCTTGAGACATATCATGGATCAGCCGAACCTGAACATGAGGCAGTGCAGGTGCTGGACGTAGTCAAGGACTATGATTGCGAGATCCTTTACCATCCCGGTAAAGCGAATGTAGTGGCGGACGCTTTGAGCCGCAAGTCAGCTGGGTCTTCCACCCCAGTAGTATGTATGAGGATAGCAGTGGATTCTCTGCTGGTAGGTTTGATCAGAGATGCCCAGTTTGAGGGCATCCGCCCAGAAAATTGGAAGCTGGAGAGGATCAAAGGCGAGAACTCCTAGTTTGTCCAGGATAGTCGAGGACTATTAACCCGATGCGGTCGGGTTTGGGTTCCAATGACGGGTGGGGTTAGGCAGACGGTTATGGTGGAGGCTCATAAGTCTCATTTCTCTATTCACCCGGGGGCCACCAAAATGTATCGATATTTGAGGTTGAGCTATTGGTGGCTATGCATAAAGCGGGAAATAACTTGGTACATTGAGAGGTGCTTCACCTGTAGGATGGTCAAGGCCGAGCATCAGAGGCTCCATGGAAAGCTGCAGCCCCTAGAGATTCCCATGTGAAAATAGGAACAGATCACGATGGATTTTATTACCAAATTGTCGAAGACGTGTAACATCTCGGAATAGTAAGAGTAGAGTTGAAGGGGCTAAAAGTGTAAATCTTGAAGGGCGACTCGGCGAGTCCATGGATGGACTCGGCGAGTAGAGTCGCGACTTTGGTCGTGTGTCAAGCGACCTACTCGGCGAGTCCAAAGATGGACTCGGCGAGTAGGTGCTGGGTGAAGAAAACCCTAAATCCGGGGAATGAGCCCTATATAAAGATCATTATGTTTCCTCCACAGCCTCCTTGATCCCCCTTGAGTCCCAGAAACCCTAATTTCGTGGAGGAACCCCATTATTGAGCAAATTGGAGATTGGAGAGGTGTTTGTTGAAGAAATCTTGAAGGAGAAGAGGCTTGGATCAAAGGGCTTTGCTTGGATTCGAGTTTCATTGCTGTTGGGGAATTCTTTGGAGGTAATATTTCGTTCTTGGGCTGTGTTCTCTTAGATTCTCATTTTGGGGTTGTGTGGGAAGCTTAGTTGTGTGACATCTTGAGTTTGAAGGATAGATCTGAGGTTGCAACCTCAGATCTGGAGTGGAGAAGATCTTAAGAGCATTAAAGCCCCTGTTCTTGTGTTGTTAATGGAGCTATCATGTCCCAAACCTTAGTTCTAAGGTGAATTAGGCCTAGATCTCTATGGATTCACGTAAAGTTTGCCACTTTACGTGATGGATGGATTGTAGGAGGTTGGATCTATGTTTTGGATCAATTGCATGGCCTGGAGTGCTTCTGAATTGATTAAGACCGGTGATACTCAACGAGTCACATGGGTGGACTCGACGAGTTGCTTGAAGAAGGCCTGGAACTCGGCGAGTTGGAAGAACAACTCGGCGAGTAGGTTGAAGATAGCCTCAGACTCGGCGAGTCTGTTCTTGGACTCGACGAGTCTTGTCGAAGAGTCCCAATATTTTCTGGTTGAGTCGAGAGTCGGTGAGTCAAGGGATGACTCGGTGAGTTGGGTGCGAGTGGACTCAGAGTTGTGAGACTCGGCGAGTTGGGTCGCTGATTGAGGGAAGTTCTGAGCATAGGGACTCGGCGAGTCATCGGGTTGACTCGGTGAGTAGGGTCAGTCGGGGGTTGACTTTGACTTTGTCCAAGGTTGACCAGTTGTCTTCTAGGGGTATTTTGGTAATTAAGGTTATTTATTGAATTGAATGTTTTGGTTTTCAGTGGAGGAGTTCGTGTCAGAGTTGGAGCAGCGGGATCTTATCCTTTCAGCCGGCAGTTTCGAGGTGAGTTATCCTCACTATATCAACAGGGTCTAAGGTACCAAGGCCAGCCCTTATCGGATTGAGATCCGGGTAGTTGTTGTTATTTTGTTGTTGCGTTATTCTTGCATCCTAAGAGTTAGGACGGTATATGTTAGAGACCTGATTGAGATCGGTATCCTGAGAGATAGGGAGATGCTATGCTAATGACCTGTTAGGTCGGTATCCTGCTTAGAGTATGTTATGCTATATGATCTGCTAGATCGGCTTGTTTGAATGTGAACTGTTATATGATTATATGTTTATGTGTACATGGTTGTTTGGACTCGAGATGGGTTGAGGCGGTCCTGCTTTGTGCTATAGGACAAGATACTCAGGGTGGACTGGTTGTTCCGAAGGCCCAGCGAGCGGTCCGGATATGCTGCAGGCCCCACGCGGGCGGACCAGATAGGCCGAGGCTCGGAGAGTGGACCAGGCCGATTGAAGGCCCGATGCGGGCGGACCAGTCATACTGTAGACTAAGAGAGTGGACCAGGTGAGTTGAAGGCCCAATGCGGGCGGACCAACCACACTGTAGACTCGAGGTACTTGATTGGACTCAGAGGGTGGACCAGGTGGACTGAAGGCCCGTCATGGCGGACCAGTCCCACAGTAGACCCGTTATGTATGACTGTTCTGTGATTCGTTATGAGATAGTGCGATATGTGTATGGTATATGAGGTTGGTATTTTAGGGGTATCTCACTAGGCTTTCGGGCTTACAGTTGTGTTTTAATGTTTTTCAGGTTCTTCAGGGAGCAGTGGCAAGGCAAAGGTGTGATTGTACCGTTCCTCGCGTTTATGTTTATAAAATGAACCTAGGAATACTCTGATGAATAATGTATTGAAAACCTTTTGTAATAGTGTTATTAAAGTCGATTGTTTTAAAAAAAATTAAATTGGATGGATTTTTCGGTTGTTACAAGTTGGTATCAGAGCCTTGGTTTGAGGGAATTGGAGGAACACTTGTGTGACTCCAGTCTCAAATCAAGGAGGGTTTTCAAAAGAGAATTTAAAATGGTTTTCAAAATAAGTAAAGGAGGACGCGGAGGTACGATCAGCTGGAGCCAGTAAGTAACCCCAAAATACCATGCATGATATTTGTTTTATTGAGCTTTGATAGAACAGCATGCTAGAGTTAGGCTAGGGATCTTCAGGATTTCTTGATGTGTTGCCTGATTTATGATGCCTGCTAGCCTAGGGTTTCCTTGTGAGAGATTTCTAGTGTTCCTCTAGTTTTGAGGATAGAGTGTTGTTATGTATATTTGTCTCTAGGGTGTTGTGGAAGTACTTCATACAAATATGGGTAGGTGTGGAAGGTAGTATGGGCCCGTACTACAGAAAGCACAGGACCCATACACGTATCGGGGAAACCATGACCTCTAGGGTTGGGTTGGGAGTTGGTTCCCGGGATAGTGGGAAGTGTCTGAGATTTCTGGTGGTTTATTTTCAGTATGGAGACTTCAGGACACGCTGGGAGTGGATCCGGGTCAGGATCAGGAGCAGGAGAGGGAGTTCCGGGTGGATCTGTACAGCCCGAGGTTAGTAGTCAGATGAGTACGCACGAGTTGGATGTGAGGATTTGTGAGATTCTGCATGATGAGGTTGCTGCATTGTTTCGGGCTGAGCTGTCGGAGTTGTTTGGGTCGATCAAGACCGCCATGGTGGAGTATTTTGATGAGTGCTATGCGGCTCTCACGAAGACGGCTGTCGCGGCGGCTACAGCAGTTATAGCAGCAGCAGGGGGAGGAGCTGGTAGAGGTTTTCAGTATCGGGACTTCGATAATACGAAGCCTCCCACCTTTGATGGAGTTCAGGATCCGATCGTTACTATGAGATGGTTATCAGATGTGGAGGGATGTTTCTTCACGTGTTCATGCCCTGCTGATCAGAGGGTGAGGTACGCTCTGAACCTGTTAAGGCTCGGGGCAAAGGATTAGTGGTGATTGACCACGGGGTCGTACTCGGATGCGCAGAGGGCTGCGATTTCATGGGATCAGTTCAGAGAGATGTTCAGCACTCGTTATGTTCCGCAGGTCGAGAGGGAGAGGTTGGCTTAGGAGTTCCTCGAGCTGAAGCAGGATTCGAAGTCGGTGACGGAAATCACCAGGATGTTTACTGAGAGGGCGATGATTTGCCCTGAGTTCGCTTCGGAGCAGGCTCAGATGTCCCAATATCTGAGTATGCTAAAGAGAGACACCAGGCAGTTTGTGTCTGTGCAGAGGTGCGGGACCTTGTTAGAGTTGCAGGAGGCCGCCAGGCGGCGTGAGTTAGAGATTGAGTTGCAGATGCGTGAGCTGAGGCAAGCTCCAGTTCAGTCTCAGCCAGCAACGAAGCGGTCTAAGACCATTGATTTCAGGATGGGAGAGCAGAGTAGCCACGTCTGTGGAAAGTGTGGAAGGGGTCACACCGGAGTCTGTCGGTCCGGTGGTGCATGCCGCAAGTGTGGAAAGGATGGGCATTATGCGAGGGATTGTCGGCAATCAGTGTCGGTTCAGGATTTGAGGATCTGTCATCATTGTCATCAGGTTGGAAACTTGAGGGTCAACTGTCCACAGCTTGTTGCAAGACCGCTGCAGGCTCCAGCACCGGCCACGTTGAGGATCACAGGTGGAGGTCAGCCCCCAAGGGCTTAGGGTCGTGCTTTTCAGCTTACTGCTGCGGGTATGTTTCTTTCTTATTGTCTTAATTATTTATGATTATTGTGGAGTATCGTTTATCTGCTAGTCTCGTTGGATGGTTATGGAATCGCGTTTCGGGTTTTCGTGTGGTATCTGTTGTTCCTTAGGGGTTTGGTGAGTGGTGTTCGGGATTTTGTTTTGGCATCCTTTGTTCTGTAAAGGATCGATATGGTTATGGATCAGTGCTTAGAGCTATCGTTGATTATCTTTGTGAGGATTAGTGCGGATGCGGCGTTGGTTTGAAGGTCAGGTAGCTTCTGCAGTCTGAGGAATGGATAGTTAAAGATTGGGATCCTTTCGAGCGAGTCGTTCAGTGTGGAAATATGTTTTTATGAAAGTTGTTAGCGCTGGTGAGGAACTAATTGCGTGTAAGTGTTGTTTTTTCTCTGCATTGTTGTTTTGGGAGATCGGTGATGGCGACCGGTGGTTAATTGTCAGTGTCTTATGTGGGGGAGAATTGGAAATTCTCCGGATGGTCGTTAGGCTTGAGAGGTTGGTTAGCTGATTTGGGAATTCAGCGGTATTTCGATCAGCCGAGAGCAGCCTCGTATGGGTGAGTAGCAGGCGTGCGGGGCGGAATACAGACCTAGGGCATTTGATTGTGGAAGGCCTGGGAACAGGCCGGGATCAAGTATGTATGATGGATTTAGAGTTCGGAACCCCTAGAGGGCTAGAACGGTATGCACGGGAGGACTCCCCGAAGAGGTAGCTCGGAATGATGAATTCTAGTTGAGCAGTCCGGATAGACTGAAGGCCGGTAGGCGTACCATTCAGGCCGAAGGCTCGGAGGACGGTCCAGCCAGACTGAAGGCACTGAGAGCGGTCCAGATTGGCTGAAGATTCTGAGAGTGGTCCAGATTGGCTGAAGGCCTGGTGAGGTGGTCCAGTCAAGCTGAAGACTCTGCGAGTACTGTTGGATCGGTTCGAGGTTATGGATTGCGTATGTTGCCGTGTGATTGCAGTGGAAGGTCTGGCCCCGGGTAGTGATCTTGACCAGTGAAGATAGTGCATGGGATTAAGAGTCCCTGCGATGAGAGTCAGTGTAGTTGTGTCGAATGGATATCGGGTGCGCTTTAAAGAGGTAGTGTAGTGTGGGGTGAGCACTATAGTACCGTTCATGGTGACAGGGCGGGCGAGTGGTTTCCTTGGTAAGGAAAGAGGGAGGAATAAAATTCCGAAAGGGAGTGCGAATTCACGGAAGTGAAAGCGGCAGTGTAGAGTTATGATTGGAGTGGTCCGACGGTGGTTATTGAGTAGCGTGTTTGCGACAGTGGAATAAAAGCTCATCCGACTTGAGATGTCTGCTCAGGGCGCGGAGGGAATTCCGCAGGTGTAGAGCCAAAGGGGGGTTCAGAAGGGATGCAAGGAGAGAGTCTTGGACTCTCAGTGAGATTCTGATCAGGGTTTTGAGTATGTATTAGTGGTTCATCCTGGAGGGATGTTTGAGGATATCATCAGTGTATCGGTCATAGTGTTTATAAGTAATATCTTGGTCTATTCCAAGACTCGAGAGCAGCATGAGGAACATCTGTGAGAGCTGTTACGAACGGTTGTACGCCAAGTTCTCGAAGTGTGAGTTTTGGTTATGGGGGGTCCAGTTCCTCGAACATCTTGTTAACCAAGAAGGGATTTTGGTCGATTTGGCCAAAATCGATGCGGTTATGCAGTGGGAGGTTCCGAAATCTCCCTCGTATATTAAGAGCTTTCTAGGATTGGCAGGGTACTACCGGAGGTTCATACGGGACTTCTCCAAGATAGCAGTGCCACTCACTCATCTGACAAGGAAGGGAGTGGATTTCCGATGGGGTCCCGAGCATCAGAGGGCGTTTGAGATCCTCCATCAGCAATTGTGCGAGACTCCAGTATTGATACTCCCGGAGGGAGTCGAGGATTTTGTGGTGTTCTGCGATGCATCCATCACAGGTTTAGGGGTGGTCCTCATGCAGAGAGAACGAGTGATAGCCTACGCATTGCGGCAGCTGAAGCCGCATGAGACGAGATACCTTACGCATGACTTGGAACTCGGGGAGGTGGTGTTTGCCCTCAAGATATGGAGACACTACCTCTACGGGGTCTGTTGTACCATTTACACGGATCACAAGAGCTTGAGACATATCATGGATCAGCCGAACCTGAACATGAGGCAGCGCAGGTGCTGGACGTAGTCAAGGACTACGATTGCGAGATCCTTTACCATCCCAGTAAAGCGAATGTAGTGGCGGACGCTTTGAGCCGCAAGTCAACAGGGTCTTCCACCCCAGCAATATGTATGAGGATAGCAGTGGATTCTCCGCTGGTAGGTTTGATCAGAGATGCCCAGTTTGAGGGCATCCGCCCGGAAAATTGGAAGCTGGAGAGGATCAAAGGAGAGAACTCCTAGTTTGTCCAGGATAGTCGAGGACTATTAACCCGATGCGGTCGGATTTGGGTTCCAATGACGGGTGGGGTTAGGCAGACGGTTATGGTGGAGGCTCATAAGTCTCATTTCTCTATTCACCCGGGGGCCACCCGGGGGCCACCAAAATGTATCGATATTGAGAGGTGCTTGACCTGTAGGATGGTCAAGGCCGAGCATCAGAGGCCGCATGGAAAGCTGCAGCCCCTAGAGATTCCCATGTGAAAATAGGAACAGATCACGATGGATTTTATTACCAAATTGTCGAAGACGTGTAACATCCCGGAATAGCAAGAGTAGAGTTGAAGGGGCTAAAAGTGTAAATTTTGAAGGGCGACTCGGCGAGTCCATGGATGGACTCGGCGAGTAGAGTCGCGACTTTGGTCATGTGTCAAGCGACCTACTCGGCGAGTCCAAAGATGGACTCGGCGAGTAGGTGCTGGGTGAAGAAAACCCTAAATCCGAGGAATGAGCCCTATATAAAGATCATTATGTTTCCTCCACAGCCTCCTTGATCCGCCTTGAGTCCCAGAAACCCTAATTTCATGGAGGAACCCCATTGTTGAGCAAATTGGAGCTTGGAGAGGTGTTTGTTGAAGAAATCTTGAAGGAGAAGAGGCTTGGATCAAAGGGCTTTGCTTGGATTCGAGTTTCATTGCTGTTGGGGCATTCTTTGGAGGTAATATTTCGTTCTTGGGCTGTGTTCTCTTAGATTCTCATTTTGGGGTTGTGTGGGAAGCTTAGTTGTGTGACATCTTGAGTTTGAAGGATAGATCTGAGGTTGCTACCTCAGATCTGGAATGGAGAAGATCTTAAGAGCATTAAAGCCCCTGTTCTTGTGTTGTTAATGGAGCTATCATGTCCCAAACCTTAGTTCTAAGGTGAATTAGGCCTAGATCTCTATGGATTCACGTAAAGTTTGCCACTTTACGTGATGGATGGATTGTAGGAGGTTGGATCTATGTTTTGGATCAATTGCATGGCCTGGAGTGCTTCTGAATTGATTAAGACCGGTGATACTCAACGAGTCACATGGGTGGACTCGATGAGTTGCTTGAAGATGGCCTGGAACTCGGCGAGTTGGAAGAACAACTCGGCGAGTAGGTTGAAGATAGCCTCAGACTCGGCGAGTCTTGTCGAAAAGTCCCAATATTTTCTGGTTGAGTCGAGAATCGGTGAGTTGGGTGCGAGTTGACTCAGAGTTGTTGGACTCGGCGAGTCTTGGGGTGACTCGGCGAGTTGGATCGCTGATTGAGGGAAGTTCTGAGCATAGGGACTCGGCGAGTCATCGGGTTGACTCGGCGAGTAGGGTCAGTCGGGGGTTGACTTTGACTTTGTCCAAGGTTGACCAGTTGTCTTCCAGGGGTATTTTGGTAATTAAGGGTATTTATTGAATTGAATGTTTTGGTGTTCAGTGGAGGAGTTCGTGTCAGAGTTGGAGCAGCGGGATCTTATCCTTTCAGCTGGCAGTTTCGAGGTGAGTTATCCTCACTATATCAACAGGGTCTAAGGCACCAAGGCCGTCCCTTATCGAATTGAGATCCGGGTAGTTGTTGTTATTTTGTTGTTGCGATATGCTTGCATCCTGAGAGTTAGGACAGTATATGTTAGAGACCTGATTGAGATCGGTATCCTGAGAGATAGGGAGATGATATGCTAATGACCTGTTAGGTCGGTATCCTGCTTAGAGTATGTTATGCTATGTGATCTGCTAGATCGGCTTGTTTGAATGTGAACTGTTATATGATTATATGTTTATGTGTACATGGTTGTTTGGACTGGAGATGGGTTGAGGCGGTCCTGCTTTGTGATGTAGGCCAAGATACTCAGGGCAGACCGGTTGTTTCGAAGGCCCAGCGAGCGGTCCGGATATGTTGCAGGCCCCACGCGGGCGGACCAGACGTGCCGAGGCTCGGAGAGTGGACCAGACCGACTGAAGGCCCGATGCGGGCGGACCAGTCATACTGTAGATTCAGAGAGTGGACCAGGTGAGTTGAAGGCCCAGTGCGTGCGGACCAACCACACTGTAGACTCGAGGTACTTGATTGGACTCGGAGGGTGGACCAGGTGGACTGAAGGCCCATCATGGCTGACCAGTCCCACAGTAGACCCGTTATGCATGACTGTTCTATGATTCGTTATGAGATAGTGCGATATGTGTATGGTATATGAGGTTGGTATTTTGGGGGTATCTCACTAGGCTTTCGGGCTTACAGTTGTGGTTTAATGTTTTTCAGGTTCTTCAGGGATCAGTGGCAAGGCAAAGGCGTGATCGTACCGTTCCTCGCGTTTATGTTTATAAAATGAACCTGGGAATACTCTGATGAATACTGTATTGAAAACCTTTTGTAATAGTGTTATTAAAGTGGATTGTTTTAAAAAAAAATTAAATTGGCTGGAATTTTCGGTTGTTACAATACAGCAAAGGGGTTTGATGCTATATGGTTCATCGTGGATCGATTGACCAAGAGCACCCATTTCTTGGCTATTTGAGAGGACTCATCGGCCGAGAAATTGGCCGAGTTGTACATTCGGGAGATCGTGCCTCGCCATGGGGTTCCTGTCTCCGTTGTCTCTGATCAGGATGTCAGGTTTACCTCCCGCTTCTGGCAAAAGTTTCACGAGGAGCTGGGCACGCGGTTGCACTTCAGCACAACATTCCACCCGCAGACCGACGGCCAGAGCGAGCGGACTATTCAGACCCTCGAGGACATGTTGAGAGCATGTGTCATTGATTTCGGTGGTAGTTGGGACTCTCACCTACCGCTTGTGGAGTTCGCCTACAACAACAGCCATCATTCTAGCCTTGGTGCACCGCCATTCGAGCTGTTGTACGGGCAGAGATGTCGCACCCCGGTCTGTTGGGGCGATGGTTGACATAGGGTGATGGCTTGTACGGAGGTAGTCTTGCAGACTACCGAAAACATCCAGCATGTTAGACAACACTTGCAGACCGCTCAGAGTCGACAGAAGAGTTATGCCGACAAACGTCGGTCCGAGTTGGAATTTCAAGTGGGGGACATGGTACTCCTGAAGGTCTCTCCCTGGAAGGGCGTGATCCGCTTCAGGAAGAGGGGAAAATTGGGTCCCCGATATATCGGGCCGTTCGGGATCATTGCCAAGGTTGGCAAGGTGGCTTACAGGCTAGAGCTGCCGGAGGAGCTTAGTTGGATACACATGACTTTCCACGTTTTGCAGCAGAGAAAGTGCGTCATGGATCAGGAGGCAATACTGGAGAAAAAGGTGAAGATACTAAGGAACAAGGAAATACCTTTGGTGAAGGTACAATGGAAGCACCAGAAGGGGTCCGAATAGACGTGGGAGGCAGAAGCATAAATGCAAGAGCATTATCTGGGACTTTTCACCGCAGCAGACTTCGAGGACAAAGTCTAGTTCAAGTGAGGGAGAATTGTAGCGCCCCGATTCCAGGTATGAGTTCAAATGAAGAATAATTTTCCTTATGACCTACTCGGCGAGTTGGTTGCCCTACTCGCCAAGTAGCAGCGGGAATAGAACGCGTGTTTAGTGACCTACTCGGCAAGTCCACTAAAGGACTCGGCGAGTAGGAGCTGGCAGATGAAACCCTAAATTCTGGTGGTGTTACACCCTATTTAAAGGATCATTGGCCTCCACTAGACTCCCCTTACTGCTTCTTGTCCCTCTCAAACCCTAAATCATGTGTGTGTTTGTGTTCTTTGGTGTGTTCAAGCTTGGAGGAGTAACCTTGGAGAAGGAAACACTTGGGGTAGCAAGGAAATGCAAGGCCAAGAACTCGTGGGAAGCTAAGGAATTCCTCAGTCATCACTCTCTAGAAGGTATTAGGCTGTTCCTTAAGCTCATTTCTCTTTTAACCTCTCTTAGACGGGTGTTATGAAGGGCTCTCTATGTTTAAGCTAAGATCTAAAGTTGTAACTTCAGATCTGGACTTCCCTTGACCTCTATTTTCATAAATTTCCCAGCTTGTTCAAGGATGAGACTCTCCCATGGTGTAAAACTCCATTAAGAGCTTAGGTTTATCATTTAGGGCCTTTAAAGCCTTGCATGTGCATAAAGTTTGCAACTTTACGTGATAAACATGCTTTAGGAGCTTGGATCTGTAATCTGGGACCTTGCCATGGCTTAAAAAGCATCTACATGGATTAAGAACTGCAAGGACTCGGCGAGTTGAATGATAAACTCGGCGAGTCCAATGAAGATGGCCATGAACTCGGCGAGTTGGATGAACAACTCGATGAGTTCGTTGAAGATTTCCTTGAACTCGACGAGTTGTTAGATGACTCGGCGAGTTTGCTAGGGTTTCTTCCAAATCTTGGCCACGTATAAACTCGACGAGTTAAAAAAGGAACCTCGACGAGCCAGTCAAGGATTTCATGACTTCTCGAATTCAGGAAGAACTCGGCGAGTCGGTGATGTGCACTCGGCGAGTCGAGTCAACATAGATTGTTGACTCTGACTATGGACTTTGACTTCGACCAAGGGTTGACTAGTTGAATTCTGTTGGTTTCTGGTAATTGGGAGATTTATGAAAAAGGTTGTATGGTATATATATATAGGTGGTGGAGTTCGTGTTGGACACGGGAGTTGAGCTTTCTTATTTCCGACGACAGTTGCAAGGTGAGTTATCCTCACTATACTAAGGGGTCTAAGGCACCAAGGCCGGCCCATTAGATATGATATCCTAGTAGTTGTATTATGTTGAGTATGAGTTAGTTATGCATGCTAGTTGAAATGCTAGAGGGTAGGTCTGTAGGACTACCTGTGATAATGATTCATTGCCTGTATGTGCATTATCTGTTACATGTTGATATGTTATGTGGGATGGGTTGAGGTTACTGCTCCGTGCGGTAGCCAACAAACCCTAGAGTATTCCAGATATGAGCTGAGGGCCCGGTAGGCATTCCAGACTCATACTGAGGACTTGGGAGCATTCTAGATACGAGTTGAGGGTCCGGTAGGCTTTCTAGACTCGTACTGAGGGCTCGGTGGCAATCCAGATGTGAGTTGAGGGCCCGGTAGGCATTCTAGACTCATACTGTGGGCCCAGGGGTATTCCGGTATGTTAAGTTGTGGACCCGTTATGTGCTTTTCTGCTCATTTTGTTATGATATGCTATGGTGTGATATGGTTATGTGGACTGTATGTGTATCGGTATTGTGGGGGTAACTAACTAAGCTATCGAGCTTACAGTTTCAGTTTATTGTTTCAGGTACATCAGGGGATCGCGGCAAGGCGAAGGCATGATCGTACAACTCCTCCTATTATGTTATGTTTCTGGGAAAACTCTTATATAAATGTATTTTGAAAACAAAGTTGTAATGTTTTGATGAATCTAACATGTTTTGGATGTTTAAATTTGGCTTCAATTTTTGGGTGTTACAACATTTTTTTCCATGCGTTTAATGGATTTCATCACAAAAACTTAACAATTTGTACTAATTTACATTCCAAACAAAAACAAAACGTACTGCAAAGAAATTAAAGTTAAGGGTTTACCTGATAAAACCAATTGAAGCAGTAGTCGAAAATTATAACAATCTGGAAATTAAAATAAATCCCAAATGTGAAAGAAGACCTTGAAATCCGAAAGTGAAGCAGGAGCACCGCCAAAAGATCGACAATTATACATTAGAATCACCTTGAGTCGGCAAAATCAGTCGATTTGAAAAACCAAAGTGTGAACCCTTCTGCTCATACAAAGGAGCCCAGTATATTCTTAGGTCCTGATTTCAAGTTTTTTAATATTTTTGTGTCCCTACTGCACCGCCCCTACATAGTGCTTGGGCGATATTTCTCCGATAGTTCACTTCAACGTGGTGGCAGTTCGATAACGTGGTGGAAGCTCAATACGTACTCTGTTTCGAACTGGGGTACACAAGAAGCCGATGACAGTTGATGTTGACGAATCTTCTGGCCTTTGAGCGGTGGTAAAGTGAGGAAGAAAATGGAGGTGTCATCTACTCCAAAAGACCAAAAGACGGAGGCAGACGAAAGAAAGAAGGCGGTGGAAGCAAGGGTATCTGATTGGGCGAGGGAGGCGGTGAGTTAATGTGGATGAACGGTGATGGGGTGGTTACCATGCTTGAGGAAGTCAATCCGAGAAACAGTACCATGGTTAGGTACTGTTCCTATCGATTGTCCATCTTTAATATCTAATAATAATAATAATAATAATAATAATAATAATAATAATAATAATAAATCTACTTCGTAGCTATTCTGTAGCAATTTTGTAATCATTCTCTTCCGTAGGTAGTATGTAGCTATTTTGTGGCGAATTACCTACGGAATCCCTATGGATTTAGTTCTGTAGCAGTTTTGTAGCTAATTAGTAACTGAATCCCGACGGATTTTCATTTGTAACTATTCCTTAGCTATTTTGTAGCTATTTTGTTATTAAATTAGGGCATCTCATTCCGTAAGTATTCCATAGGTATTGTGTACGTTATTACCTACAAAAATTTTCCATAGTTATTTTTCTATAGCAAAAGCCTTTGTTTTCTAATAGTGAAGATATCGGGTAAGTAGGTAAGTGCAGTTAAGTTAAAAACATGTTAGTTTGGGAGTCTAGCCTCTATTTAAAACTCAACTTTTAAAAAAAAAATTGCGCAAAAAAAAGGTTGTGGTAATCGGCCGGAAACCCAATTATCCCATAGGGTTCGACATAAATTAAGGTAGTGTTTGTTTTTTGTCTGCAGATCTGCGAGAAGTCTTCTGTCTGCGCCGCGCAGACCACGCGCAGACATTAGTCTTCGCAGACTGTTTGTTTTTTTGAAGACTGCAGACCTAAAAATGTCTGCGCGCCCTCTTCTTGGCACAGATGTGGACCAGAGTCTTCTAACATCTGCAGACATCTTCTAGCTTAAAAAAACATATATATCTTTATTTTTTTAAGTTTTTTTTTAAATTTATATTTTTTCCAACTTTATTAATGATAAACAATATGAAAAAAAAATTACAAAACTTAAAAAAAAAACATTTGACGATAGAAACATGATATTTTTAACAAATTTATAAATAAAAATTTATTATAATAATAGTCGTTGAAGTTGTTTATATAAATATGAAACAAAAATCATAATATATTCTTATATTTTTTTGCCAAAATTTTGTAAAACTTTATTTAATAGAGTATCATCAATTTCTCGAGAAAATATTTATCGTACGTTTTTAATAGATTTATTTGAAAAAATCGAAGTTTATTTCCATCTATTTATGTATCAAATTCTTTGATCACTAATTATAATGTTTAGTTATAACTTTACAATCAAAGTTGTTGGTGTTTATCAAATATGTATATGAATTAATACCATTTTTATTTTTATTTTTTATATAATAATACATAAAAGTTGATCTAGATTCGTTATATATTTATAAGAAAGTCCTAAAAATATATAAAAAATTCGCTTTGAAGTTTTAAAAAATCAGTTTATTTAGATTTCAGTTTATTTTAATAGCCCGCAGATGTTAAAAAAACAAACAGTCTTCTTTTTTCAGACTGCAGACGTTTGGTCCACCTCTTCTACTGCAGAGGTCTACAGATGTGATCCGCAGACTGCAGACATTTTGCCTCAGAAAAAATAAACAACACCTAAGTTACAATGAATGAGGCATATGAAAAAGAAAACCTAAATTACATATACCGTGTCTAGAATTGGAATGCCACGCTGATTCCCAACGGCAAGGTCATTTAGATAGGAAAAAAATATCCTCTAACCGTAAGCATCCATATATATGGTCATTCCGCAGGTATTCCATATGTATTGTGGTATCTCTCTCTCTCTCTCTCTCTCTATATATATATATATATATATATATATATATAGCGGGTCCATAGGTTTTTGTTACCCTGGGCAAAAAGGCTTAACAATGCCCCTATATCGAAACCGAAACTACACACCATAAACTTATAAAATGTAACTGAATAAAATTTTTATTTAGAAACTCGTATCCATACATTATTTTTTTATTTAAAAACTCATCTCCATGCAAACTAATGCCAAGTGGTTGAATCAAAACGCAACCATCAAACAATTAACAACAATCAGTTACTTTTTGAGGTTCATACAAACTAAAAGTCAATAAATAATCAGTATTTATAGTTGTTCTTCAAGCAAAAGCAACTATCCTATCACAATGGACATTTTGAAGAGAAGTGACTAAAAATAAAAGTTGTACAAATATATAACTGGATAAACAAATTATACAAAATTTTCCTAATTTACAAAACTAAAAGAATTTAACCGTTAAACTAAATTACCTTAATAAACTACATAAAACTTAGAACCACAGTCTTGAGAGCCATTTAACGAATCAACAATTTAAAAATCACCATCCTTTACCACTTCCAAAACAAACAAACATTTTGTGAATAAAAATGGTATTAGAATCAATTAGTCATTACTTAGTTAAAATTAACAAAACAATAAAATCATAAAAATGAATAAACAATAATTAAATGAGTTGTTTACTACAATAAAAATAAAAAACCACTGATGAGTTATGTCTTATCAAGTCTTCAAGACAAAGGGAGATTAAGAAAATTCTTTATCTGCTTGGCAAATTCGTATGTCAAGAATCAAAGCCAAAGGGGAAAAAAGCCAACTCCAAATTCGTTTTCACGAATTCAAGATAAAGGGCAATAAAAACAAAACCTCATTTAAAAACAGAAAAGTGAATGACCGAAACAAAAGAACCAAAGTTTATGTTTAGGTTTTTACTTTCATGATGTTAACTGACCTGAAAAATGAATAATGAAATCATAAACTGAATCATTTTTTAAAAAATATTGTGAAATAGCAACAATGGAAAAGTATATACCTACTTCTGTCTTCTAATAAAAAAACAGAATAATTAGAATTTCAGTTGATTATTATTCGGTATACATATAGCCTCCTGGATCACAAAACATAAAACAAAAATTAGTAACTTCAATTGATTATTATATGATATACCTAAAAACGGAATTGTTAAAAAATATACAACCACTATTTTCCCAACATCTTCATTTCTTATATCATTTTAGGACAAAGAAACAAAAGGTTTTCATGAACTTACGAGACAACCTCACTACATAAACCCTAAACTACTCTCGCAACATAACACTCAAACCCTAAACTAAAATACAATCAGAAGATGTAAGTACTAAGATCTAAACATCTGAAACAAATGATCAACAAGAAAAGAATAACAAATACACTGAACTATGAACGATTTAACAACGAGAAACCCTAAACTCAGAGAAACCCTAATCGTCTTACACAGCTTCAAGGATGAGAAATGATCGAGAGTTATTTACATATACACACTCTCTCTCTCTTCTTTTATTTGTTATCCAAGCAAATCGGATCCAACCCAAGTCCCTTGACCCGCTTTAAGATCCGCGTGCAGTTTTCCTGTAAAAACACTTAACTCCAGAAGAAAAAAATTTATACACATTACACCCTCTAAGTTATAAATAAATATGAGATTGCAAACTGAATTACCCTTATTTTCAACATGAATCATGGATTTAAGAATTACCAAGTAAGAAGGCCTCAAACTCCACTCTACAACTCTTTCAAATACGGAAATTTAAACCAAAGGCTTCGACCTCCTTGTCTCAAACAATCCAATTTCGAACTTCAAGTGTACTAATCATACATATTAGGAAACTAGAATAACCAGATGAGAATAGTGATCAGATAATGATAACAGGAGAAAAGAATCACCAAACAGAAAATGGTATACCTCATACGGGAATCAATGAATCAGAAAATCAAAAATATAATCGTAAAAGAGAAACTGGAATCGCCAAATCCTTACAAAGCCCTAAAGATATTTGGAAATTGGAGAGAATAAAAGAAAAACAAAAACTAGATTTAAGACCAGCATACATTGATTTGAATTTGATGATTATGCCCCTTCATCTTCTAAAGCTTCCAGATTTCTAGGTGTACTCGATTGGCAATCAACCAATGACACATGTGGATTACAACTTTCGCCCCATTAATTATTTTTCGTTTTCCCGCCCCATCTTGCAAGCCTTGCGCTGAAAAACCCCACTTCATTGAATTCCACCCACAATGATGGGTTTATGTATTTAACTCCCTTTTTCCACATTAAACTCAACTTTAAATCCAATATTAGGGATGACATTAGGTCATCTTCAATGCATTGAACTTAAATGAATTCAATGGATTACCACATGTACATTCCATTTACAATACACCTTTATCTATTAAACTCTATATTTCATTAAACCCAATACAATTTAATGGATTATCACATGATTTATGTATGTGTGTGAGGAGAGAGAGTGTGGAGCCTATTCTATTGAGTGTCATATCATTAAACCACAATGAGAATTTTAAATTTAATTGGAATTAAACTCGTCATTCAACTCCCCATTAAACTACCATTGGAGAGACCTTATAACTAATGGAAAAAGCAAAACATGAACCTCGGTGTTGTCAAAAACCAAAAAGAAATGATGCATCTGATTATTATTATTTTTGTGGTAATTACTTTTGTCGTGTATAAGAATGGAGTTCTTGTGAAAGTAATTGGGTGAATGCGTTGGCAACCAGATAACGACATAAATATTACATAGTAAGGTTGCATGGAGTTTTGAGGAATAAACAATGCCCTCTAACTCGATGAATGTGAATGTCAGAGTCAGACTTTGCAGCGTTATGTACAATGTTTTTCTATAACTGGATCTTCCTCTTAAGGCCACTCTTCATTCTGCAAGACCCTCAAGCTTTTTTGATCATATTTTGTTCCGAATTTGAATCTCTCTCTCTCTCTCTCTCTCTCTCTCTCTCTCTCTCTCTCTCTCTCTCTCTCTCTCTCTCTCTCTCTCTCTCTCTCATAGCACCATGATTATGACACCGCTGTATATACAGATATACACACACTTACACACAAAATATGTTTTTTTGTGTAATTGTGTTAAGGCTGCTCCAGCTCACTCTCATATCCTATGCGAACTTGTGCATGCAAGCAGGGGAAGGAGATATCAAAGACAGGCAACAAATTCCTTAGTGGGATTTGCTTTAAACCTAATGGTCAAAAGGGTGGCTTCAAAGCTTCTGGTTTCATCTTTGGTAAATCATACTTGTTTTAATATCGTAGTTAACAGCGAATATTAAGATGCAAAAGTCTCACATACTCAAATAGGACCAGTAACATACTCGAACACCATCTTTTTAGAAATTGTGGTTGATATATATAATAGAAGGTTTCTATTATTAACCAGATAACTTCTATGTATTAATTATCTGTCGATCAGTTTTAATATTTCCTTCAACTGTTATAATTAATCAAACTCCATCCATATATTAGAATATTTGACAAAACTGAAGTCAATGGCTAGTTTGTTACGCCATTATTTTACTACAAGCATGTATCGCGTAACAAATTATGCTACCTCAAATACTACTAGCTATAGGTAAAAGTTCTGTTTCTTGCCAACCTCTATGTAGACGTTCTTCGCAGATAATTTAATTTGTAAAGAATAATTCTGATTTACCATGACTATTAATTAGTTTACTATCAGTTATGAGCTTTAATGTTATGTAAAGTTTCTACGTACCTTCAGTAAATGAAAACAAACCGGTACAACAAGAGTTTTTATATGACAATGACTTGAACTCCGCCTAATAAGATTATTATTCCAATAAAAAACTACTAAAAGGAATATGCCCATACACAAATCCAACAAATCTACGAAAGTATGATTAATATTAATTAAAATAAAGAACGTTAAGATATATGCAATATTTTATCCAAAAGAAAGTTATTATCCAAGGGAGAAAATTATCATTCATTGACGTATATTCCTTAACTTATCCTTCAAACGTTTATATTTCACATTCTCTCTCTCCAATCCTCCTCCCCACCTCCACCCCCACCCCCCACCACAAAATAATAATAATAATAATAATAATAATAATAATAATAAAAAATAAAAAAATAAAAAAATCCCAAGCTCGATATTCTTTATGCCGAGCATATTTCGCATGGCTTCATGTGTGTCAAAACCTTTGTAAAGATATCTCATCGTTGATCTTTCAAATTGACACATTCGGCTAATTAACATTTATCCATTTTTTAATACATGCCCATATGAAGTGAAAGAAAAATATATGTGATCAAGATTTTTGCTTTGACCATGAGACACAAAATTTTCCATCATGGCAATTGTCGACTTGTTCTGAACATACAAGGTGATACGTATAAGACCATGTTTTATAGGCTCCTTCACCAAATTCGCTAGCCAAATGACCTGACATGTCATTGTCGTGGCTGCCTTAAACTCGACTTCACATGTACACAAAGTAACAATATTTTTCTTATAATATTTCCAAGTAATCGCATTCCCACCATGATAAAAAAAAAAATCATGTTGTTTTTACTTTGGCTATTAACCTTGTCACATCCTAGATCACGATGCGCATAGTCGTATTTGTTTAATCGTAAAACTTTGAATAAGGATAACTTTTTCATACGAAATTTCATTTGAGCATTACTTATATCTTCAAGAAAGTCATTATGATTACTACATCTTTAACAAAGATTATCTTTTATATCTTAAATATCTATCTTGAATCTACAAGGGTTACACTAATTGTTCAATAGATGTTATGATTTACATAAATTGTATTGAGAGAGCTCAAAGAATCTTCTTCACCACATTAATCTCCTAAATCTTTTCTAGTCAATATTAAATACTAGTCATAATGGTATTTAATATCATGAAAAAATCATTCAACGATTCCTCATCGTTCATTTGAATAACCTCGAAGTCACTTCCGAAGGTTTGTAATTTAGGTTTCTTTACCCAATTGAATCTCATGTGCAACATCTTCAATGTTTCTCACCCTTCTTTATTCTATTCCTACTCATCTAACATTAGAAGCATGTCCTCGAGGATCACTTGATAAATAGTCATAAGAGTCATCTGAACTTTTTATTCTTCCACTTATGTGTTTTAAAATGAATCACACATTCATTATGCTTCCAAATTCACTTACATATTTATAATCCACACTGAGTAAATGAAATTCATAAGCATTGGATAATATAACGTAACATTACCATTCTACTTGGACTTTTTAACACTATCTCCTTAAATTGCAGCCAATTGTGCATACAAATTACCAAGCTCTATTACCACTTGTTGAGATTATAAGGATTATATTGTATCGATGTGTAATTTAATACACTAAAATGTTTATCGATGTTTTAAATTCATAAAACCAATTTTAACTTGACTGTACCTAATCATGTAGAAGTATAATTGTGTGATGACATGGTATCGAACACAAGCGGAACATGAATGATTTGATTAAGATAATAAAGCAATTAATTAATCAAGAAACATAATTGTAAATGGGAATTTTTGTGTAAATTAAACTTGATTTAACAACTAGCAAATGTAAATAAAAGTTGATAACTTTATTGAAAAAATATTTTTAAAGTATTTTCACTTAGATTTTGATTCCTCTTATTTGTTAATGGTTGATTTATTAGAAGTGCAATAAATTTAATATCGTTATTTACATATTCTTATAATGATTAGTTATGTTTGTGTGATTAACTAATACTATTAGTGATAAAGCAACAAACATAACAATCATGCAATTAGCTAACTAAATAATCAATTGAATCTTAGAATTATGAAAGACTTGATCTAATGACTAATCTCAATGCTCATGACAATTAATCTAAGCATAGTATGTTCATTTAATACTCTATTACATGTTTAAAATATATGATCATATCAAATAATTGTAAAATTTGGTCCTTCTCTAACTAAATGATTAATTATATGTTAGAATTATGAAAGATTTGATCTAGCGACAAATCTTAATGGTCATGGCAATTAATCTAAGCATAAGATGATCATCTAATACTTTGCTACATGTTTACAATATATGATTATATCATGCAACCATAGAATTTTTGTTAATCTCTAGTTGTAATAGTTTTTGTTAAAACTAATTAAGATACACGTTAATATTATCAAATTGATCTTCTAATCTATACAAAACTCAATTGTAGGAAATAAAAAACCAATCTTTAATACATAAGGTGTTGATCAAACAAACATAATAAATTATCAAACTTTATAAATCCAAAATAATGAATGAAACTATAGTATGAATGATTCATCTACATTTAAGAGGAAGCAAAAGGTATTATCCCATTATAATTGCTAGAAAACAGAAATGAATCATACGAGTATTGCGCTAAACATGATATCTAAAACAAACCAAATGATTAAACGATGTTTTCAAGCTTCAATCTTCAAACTGACACTCCAGTGTTCTTTAGCTTCCAATCCTCTTTTAGTCTTTGATTTTTGTAATTAGCTTGTCTCCCAAGTTGGATTTTTAAAAGCATAATGATTTTGGCAGAGGAGGTAATCTAATTATAGCATTTTGGGAATCGTGGAATTCATGTTTCATACTTCCCATTGCTGCGTGGCAGTTTTCAATTTCTCTGTATTTGACTAGAATATATGGGACAAGGCTATGTTATGTGATGCTTTCTCGAAGTTTGGCAAGTTTTTATATTAATCCATATGCTTCATTATTGTCACAATCGATCTTTTTCTTTTGCTCATCATCTACAAATTTACTATAATTATCTAATTTAAAGCATATTAAGTATAATTTATATTTAAATATAACATATAAGATAAATGCCCAAAATATATAAATATGAAAACATTATGTATGCAAATTATTGAAGGTTAAGTTAGGTGCTTGAGTTATGAGCTTTAATGTTATGGAAGATAAATAAATTGAAAAGAGGAATATTAAAGTTTCTACACTCCAATAAAAATAAAAACAAATCATTATAACTTGAATTTTTATCTGACAATACTTAGAAACATATACTTCTTTCATAGCCTAAGAATATTATTATAATTTCAATTTATATCTTACAATACTTAGAAACATGTAGTAGAATATTAGTATTCTAACAATAAAATACTAAAAGTAATCTACCTATATTTAGAAAAATCTCACAAATCCAAGAGAATATGACTTATATTTATTAAAATAAAGAAATGCAATACGTATGTAATATTTTACTCAAAAGATAGTTATACTTTCTTAAGCTATCATTCCTTAAAAGGTTTATGCCATAAAGCCACTGTATATATATACAACTTTGTTCTGTTTTAGTTCAAACTTTATTTTGTATTCATCATTTTATCATTGTATTTTAAAAAATGTTTCATTTTCGGGCCATTAACCAGTCACCAACTAGTAATGATGACCTATCAATATTGCATTTTTCTCGGTTTTCATTTTCCTTAACATTTACACATGAGTTTGTATTCAGCACATCATTTACGCATGTGTTTGCATTTAGCTTCGACATTTTTTTGTTCCCCATTTGCCATTACTTTTTAGAAAAAAAAAAAATCATTTTAGGCCTTGACCAGTCATGAATATGTATTTTAAAATGTAACAACCTAAAATGAAAAAGGAAAAAAACAAAGGCAAGAATCAAAATTGTGATTTCTCATTGAGAATCGAGTGTGTTAGCTAGTAAGACAATGTCTCTTTTGCTTGTATTATCAGTGTTTGTTGTATTTAATGTACACATATATTTTAAAATGAAAAAAAAAAAAAAACGATTGAGTGCCAGTCTCAAGTCCGAGACATCTAATAAACGATTTGACATGCAAATTTTTTAGCCAATCAAATGGTTATTTCTAATAAATGATGTGACATGCCCTGCCTTTCATGGAGAAATATTTGTTAATTCATTCCTAACTCATTTAATAAATAATTTGTTATTTCTAATGACATTTGTTGATAAACCAGATATTTAAAATGCCTATTCGTGACTAAGGAAGGGCTAAAATGATTTTTTCTCTAAAAAGTAATGGCAAATGGTGAACAATAAAAATGTTAGGGCTAAATATAAACACATGTGTAAATGTTGGGGTAAAATGCAAACCGAGAAAAATGCAAACCAGACACACCATCATGGTTAGTTGGTGACCGGTCAAAGGACAAAAATAAAACGTTTTCTAAACTATAATGTCAAATGAGTAACAAAAAATAAAGTCGGGTCTAAAATAGAACAATGTTGTATATATGGCATGAACCCTTCCTTAAAGTATCATTATAATGTTTGTTTTTCATAGGAACATCCGTGAAGAGTAAGAAAGTAAAAGTACTATAAAATCCTAAAACATTAGTATGAAAGTATCATAAATGAGCCCTTGATTGGGATACAACTCTCTTGTATTGCTCTATTCACGTACATATTAAATGTCATATTTGGAACGTGATTTAAAAAATGCAAGTGTTCGAGTTGTATTTTTCTATACAGAGAGACAAAAAACACTAATGGTTGCTAAGTTTGATGCTATATACAGTTGAACAATACAATAGTTATTCCTAAATATTCAAAACCAATTGAACTCGCACCATGGGGGATATGCATCGTAACACAAGTTGAAGAAGATAAGATCGTAATAAGAATACCCCTTATCATACTAAGCATCATTGTCACAAACACATGCTTAGCCCAACTACAAACATTTTTCGGTAGCCCGAGCCTACCTTCATCAACAAAAAAACTAGGAAAAATTAAGTCCCCTACAGGCCCAATTCGTGTAATGTTATTATCTTCAAGTCACTTCTTTTTCCTGTTTATGAGTTCTCCCTGATACCCATTTCTTGAAAATTCATCAATCTTTCCGAAGGAATTACTTAATTCCAAAAAGTTAGGGTTGGGCTTGTTCTTTCTACAGTCTCGGTGGGAGTGACAAGCTTTACTGAAGTAAAGAGGAGGAAGCAATCAAGACTTGATCAACTTAAGCATATTATAGTTTCTTTTGACACTCTTTAAGGATGGGTGAGAATCCATGACATATTGTGAAATATATACACGAGACAAAATGAAATTGGATCAAATTTAAATTTCAAATTAATGTTTTTATCAAGTATAAAATATCCAACATTTTGTCATGTCATGTCCAAAATTTAACATGATATTAACTTTTGTTTGTCTTTTATATCATGTTTTTCGTGTTTATCGTGTTTTGTATGATAGATTATAAATTAAATACATCAAACGTTTTTTACATGTTTGTCATGTTGACCCTTTATTATCGAGTTTTAATAAGGTGGTTTTTGTGTTAGTAAAACCAAAAAAGACATCATGTCGTGTCATGTGCTCGTGTTATATAAAAAATTGTCATGTTGTATTGCTAAAAATACGACACTAGTGTCCATTTGTTTTTGTGTTAGTAAACCCAAACAAAAGGTCATGCGGTGTGGTGTGTTCCTCTTATATAAAACATTATCAGTTGTGTTAGCTAAAAATATGTTACTCTATTTGTTAACCCTACTTTTCCATATGGTATTTTTGGTATTGCAGATATGTTCACACTAGTTTTTCTCTAAAGAATCTCCTACAAGGATGACATCATTCGCCACTTCCGTCATCTCGATATCTTGTAATTTTGGTTGGGTACTTTTTGAGTTGTGTTTTGGTAGATATTGTGAATTGTGTTACAAAGAGAGTGTTGTCAAGCAAAAAGGTTAATTGGATTAATGGGATGCTTGTATACAAGAATTTGAATTCCTTTTATTGGTTAATAGTTGTGTTTAGCTTGATAAATTTCACAGTTTACTTACTTTAGGCATAAATATTTACAAATACAACAACGAAGATGAGGAATTATTGAAGACAGTGTCAATAAGTACAAGTCTTGCCATGGTCCTCGCAAGTACAGATGAATTGCCAAAGATCTACAATTAAAGGTGACCATGAACAAAGTGAATTAACTATTGAACCAAATGAGGATATGTTTAAAATGTGAAGAACCACATGAGGAGGTTAATGACGGAAAAGAACACGTAGCTCATTTCACGAATACAAAAGCCAACTCTTGAAGATATTGATGGCTTTAAATCGATCTACATTTTGGGTCTATACTCTCTTTATTCCATATCTTTTATCCTTACACTTTCCTGATTGGCCTAAACCCTCTTAGCCAATGCTCTTTTAGGTGTGCTTTTCTAAATTGTTATATTTGGATAAACCTGGATGATCACACACAAATGTAAGCATCATGTTCGCGTCCAGATCTTTAATTGTATGCTACAAAGTTCTGTCATAAATAACATTTCTATCTAAACATAATGTAACATTGGGGATTATTAGAATGCGCGCCATTTGGGCAATATGCTAAGACACCGTTGTACATTACCACTAGGCCAACACGAGAGGGTTTGAATTTGGGTCACTCCTGGCAACTAGGCCAATAGGAGATGGTTTGTTTTTGGCTCTCAATTTCTCTAAATGGATATAATTTGGTAATAAGTCATATAATGAAAAATTAGTATGCTATAATATATAACTAAAACATATCAAAATATCATTTATGTTAATGAATTTAGAATTTCAGATGTCTACAAAGTTATAATTGACAGAAAAAGTGAAACACTTGGGTATTGTCAAAACAGAAAAGGATAGGGTGGATGAGGTTGTTTATGCGTTAATGATTTTTGTCGTGAAGAATGGAGTTTTTGTGAAAACGATTGGGCAAATGCAGTAGGCAAACAGAAAAATACATAAATATTACAAATTAAGGGTCCATGCAGTCATGGGGGAAAGAAACAATACCCTCAAATTAACTCGGTCTATTTGAATAATTGAATGTCTGAGCTTCCAACATTATGTACAATATTTTTCGTTAATTGCATCTGTTTATAAAAGGTCACTCTATATTCTGCAAGACACACAACGTTTTCTCTCATCTCTTCTTCCAAATTTCGAAGCTTTCTCATTTTCACGCTCTGTCATTATACCGCCATGGTAAGTCATGAGGCCTATCTCTCTATATATAAACACACACATACACACATTTGTGTGTACGTGTAATTATTTTAATGGTAACTCGATCAAGGTCATGCTCATATATATTCCATGTGACTTCTCCATGTACGCAGGTTGAGGAGACACCAAAGACAGGCTACAAATTACATAGCGGCCTTAGCTTGAAGCCCAATGGTCAAAAGGGTGGCTTCAAATCTTCTGGTTTCATCTTTGGTAAATCATTACTTGTTTGTACATAGTTACTTGTGAATATTAAAAGGCAAACGTCTTATACACCTCAATACGATCAGTAACATTACATACACCATATTTTTTTTTTTTTTTTTGAGATTGTGGTTGAAATAATGGAAAGCTTACGTGATTAACCTCTAATATATTTTAGTTCTCTTATTTCCTCACGCAGCTGGTCCAAATATATATGTTAGTAGAGGGGCAAAAAACAACAAAATTAATAGCCCTTAATATCAAACTATAAGTTTTTAACTTTTTATTGTTAAAAATTGGACCAGGTATTATGGGTCTTAGTTAAGAGGCACACGTGAGATACAAAACCATATAAATATGAATATGTGGTTATTTGCATATGAAAGGAAAACCGTTTTTTTTTTTTTTTTTTTTTTTTTTTTTTTTTTTTTTTTGGTTTTTTCGAACGAATCTCTCATGAAAAAATATGCACATATCAATTATCCATATATCTTTCTTAAAAATATCTTTACACAAACTACAACTTGAGTTTGTCAACTATTAAGCAAAGAGTCTGCAAAAGAGCTTCATTTTTAAAATATGAAACCTCTATCCAATTTTTTTTAAACTTCTAAATAATTATACACATTACAAAAAATATGAGTATTACAAGCGACAAATGTCCCGGTTAAACAATTTAGTGCTCACATATTGCCCCTATTAATTTTTAAACAATACACACTAAAGAGGATTTAAAAAAAAAAAATCAATTTACAGCAGCTATTATTATATATAAATTCCTAACTAAATCAATAAAAACAGTACTTAAATTGCGAAAAAAATACAGAAATTCGTTATACAAAATTCATTATATATATATATATATATATATATATATATATATATATATATATATATATATATATATATATATATATATATATATATATATATATATATATATATTTGGTTTCGACTATTATTACAAAATTGCTTGAACTTTTGAACTATATTCATCGCCATGACTTCGTGTTCTCAAAATAACCATTTTTATGTTTTCCAAATTCACGATTCTTTTCATTTACAAAACAACAACAATAAAAACAATAATAATAATAATAATAATAATAATAATAATAATAATAATAATAATAAATTGATAAAAAAAATAAACTAAATAAAACATAAGACGTTAAAATTTTATAGGGCTTGTTAGAGTTGTTCACAATACTTAGAGTTGCTATATCTATAAATACTATGTCATCAAAGAAAAATAACACAAGTTTTTTCAAAACGGGTCTAAGGGGGTGTTTCTTTTATCTTTTAAAATATTTTTTAGTTTTTAGAAAAAGATAAAAAACTAAAAAATGTTTGGTAAAATAAACAGATCTTGTAAAAAACTATTTTTGGATATAAGGAAAATGAACTTTTTGAAAAAGTCAGATAAACCTGATTTTTTTCAACTTTTCTTAAAAGGACTTTTGCCATCTTAAAAGTTAAGCCAAACACACCCTAAATATATCAATCATTAAGGACTGAAAAGTGGCCGGTGCATTTGCTATTACCGTAAGAATAAAGTTAATGAGATAGTTCTAACAATGTTTGTGAACGCACAAGAACTTAATTAACATTTATTACCAAAACATAAGTCTAAATGATTAACTACATCACTAAATGACTATTAGAAATTCCTTGTCATCTGTAACTTTAGTCTTCTATGTCATTCCTAATCTGAGTACGTCACAGTACAAGTGTTAGATTTGTAAAGCTTAGGGAGTATTATTAGGTTCAAGTATTCAAGGAAAAAGGACGAGTATGATCATCTAATCCCAAAGTTATACCCCTAGATATAATTTTCAAAGCATTAGAAGATCTTAGGTTATAAGCTTGGAAAATATCACAAGATAAATGAGTTATAAAGCTAACTTATAATAAGTCTCAACAACAAAAGCGGTATGTGATGCCTATACAACTGCTCCCAAATACAACATACAACTACTCACAAACCCTAAGTTGATATATAATCAATACATTTGACAAGTCAATTAGCTCATTGAAAGGTAATCTAGAGGCAAATATGCCAAGGTGATAATGGTTATAAAGATATATAGAGAAATAACACAAAGTGTAATCCCTTCATAGAGGCTCAGGAAATTTCATGCTTTGTACAAGTGAACAATGGAAAAAGTACCATGTGAATAGCTTGCAAGACCTAACCCGTAATCTTTCATAGATTTTGATACTTTCACATGTGAAACTCTAGTTTGGAAGTCACTCACAAGACTTGCAAGTTTCTCATTTGGATTCAATAGCACCTGCATTACATAGATGTCTCAACCTATCCTAAATCAACGAACAAGTAGAATGCTCAAAATAGTTTCATCTCAAATAAATTGTTTTAAAAACGGAGTAAATGTCTTTGAAATATTGTTTTTATGAAAGCAATAAATACTTAGTATTCACTTGCAGAAAAAATTAAATTATGTGAAATCAACTAATCAAAAGCATTAGAATAAGTTTAAGGATATGTACTCTAAGTTTAACTTGCCTTACCACTAACATTTGGGATATAATGGCACTTGGAATTTTGAGAATCATGATTAACACTTTCAAAAGAAAGTATTTGGATGCTACTCCCCAATCTTTAACTGGATAAGACTCGGACGTTTTTGAAAACAAGAACAGAGAATCAGAAGTATGATTTTTGTGAGTACCAGGTTATGATGACCAAAAAATGGTTATAAACCCCCTTTGTCTGAAAGTTGTCACAAACAGTTTTTTGTCTCAAAATTGTCCAAACTGTCACAAGACAGTGTGCAATAATCATAACCTATCAGAATTGAATATTTAAATAAGGTCAAATCAACGGTCTAAAGCTTGTTTCATTTTCAAGAATTTGGGTTTCGTGAGTCCCAGATAATGATGGCTCAAAGCTCGACCCTAGATAGGGGCCCTGCCCCTACGACCCCACCGACTTCTCCTTTTAATGATAGTATACTTTGAATCTTGAATAAATTTAAACAAGTATGCACTCCTCACTTTCCTTACTTGTTTAATATTCATCAAGAATGATTTTGGTCAGCAAGTCAATCGATTACACTTAAACACAATTATTTGTACCACCAAAAACATCTTCAGATTTAGCTGTCATCTCATCCCTTGTTCCTTCAACTAAATAAAGGTGACAATCAGATCTAAAAGATTTAGCTTTTCTAGCTCTAGTACTCTTCCGATGTTTAGGCACAAAATTTGTACCACTAAAAACATCTTCAGCTTGAGTTGTGTTCTTGCTGAAAGATTTCTGAATCATATCCCTTGGTCTAGCTATAGATGTAAATCTTTATTCATCAAAGATGGTAACTCTTGACTCTATAACAACATTTACAAACACAGAGTCATTAGATTCTAAAACGTAAAATCTGTAAGATTTGGAGTGCTCAATATATCCAATGAAGATACAATCTATACCACTTTCACCTAATGTTTTCCTTTTTAGTTCAGTGAGCCTTACAACTGCTCTACAACTCCAAACCTTGAGATAACTCAAATTTGGTACCTTTTGACACCAAAGTTCATAAGGAGTATTCTTACTCCTTTTGTTTAGAGTTCTATTCAACATATAACATATAGTCAACATAGCTTCACCGCTGCCACATACCCTTGTTTTTTCAGCTCGACCCCAACCACAGGCTCTGTCCCTTAGACCTCGACAGGTGTTTCCTCCCTTTTACTCTGTTCCCAGGGTGACTTCCCAAAGACTTCGTTCTCTCAACTCAATCTCATCCAGGGGCTCTGTTCCTTCGACCCTGCTCCAAGGGGCGCTACCCCTGGACCTCCGTTCATTCCGCTCGACCCCAACCAGGGGATATGTCCCTTGGACCCCACTTATAGGGGCGCTGCCCTCCAAACCCCCGCTCGTTTAGGGGCTTCTCCCTACATAAAGTATACTTTGAATCTTAAATAAACTTAAACAAATATGCACTATGTACCTTCCTCACTTGTTTAGTATTCATCAAGATAGATTTTGGTCAAAAAGTCAATCCATTACACTTAAATACAGTTAGTGAAACAATTCACCAACACTTCACTTCCCTTCTAGGGTTGATTAAGCAATTAGTAGATACTTATGATTAACAATTACACCATTTATCAATGCTAAAATAGTTAAAATTTAGCCTAATCATGAACTTCAACCATAATTATCTAATTTTAATCATTGCATAACATATAAGAAGTAATAAGGAAGCTGAATAAGCAATATAAGCTAAATTTGACAAGATTATGGATATTAAACGAATAAGTGGAGCTATGTTTGGCACCTACAAGACCAAGTCTAGTAAAAAATCTGCACAATATTGAGAGAAATGTTCAAATGTTGTCCAAACCCATCAAAATCTTTTTTTAACCATTTTATAATTACACCAAGATCTATGATAAAATATGATTATCTAATGATTTTAAATAATAAAACTTTATTAAGTTCCATAGAAATCATATGAAAAATGAAATTACTCAAAAACCATTAATAGCTCTAGATTATCACTAAATGTGTTAGAAAATTACTTACTAATGTAAGTTAATGACATTACATCAATTTTAATGAACAAAAGATGCATCATGTCATTAATACGTCTTGAAAACATCATTAAAGCCATAACTAAACTTCAAAACCTCAATTAGTATCAATTTCGTGTGAAAAGATGACAACTACATTAGACCTATAAGTGAAAATATCAAAATATGATGAATTCCTTAATTCAAGCAGAGTTTTGAAAGTTTAAAATAAAGATAAAAATAGCATCAATTTCATGCCAAAACATTCAAAATCGAAATCCACCATAGTTAGGATTTCAAGCTCCAAATTAACATGCAGTCTAATAACCCAAAAACTTAGGTAAAAAATTTCATTTAATACTTAGAAATCACATTCATGCTTGTTATCCAAAATACCATTACATAACATATTGTTAAAAAGATCAGAGTTTCCAAAACAACTAGTGCATAAAACTAGAGAGTGCACACCGCGCCATCAAACCGGGGCCTTGGAACCGGAAATACCTGAAACACCCAACAAAAAATGTAAGCATGTTCTTAGTGAGTTTCCCAAAATACATAAATCAGATAATCATATAATGTCATGCACACATACACATAAAACTGCCATGGACTCCCTCCATGTTCTTCAACCGGGATGCTATAGGCTACCACCATTATCTTATAACCAAGTGACATGGGATCCCACTCATGGTTTTAGCAGGTGCCATGGGCCCCCCCATGGTCTTCACGCAAATCAATACACACCAAATAAAAAATCATTGCATAATCATTTATAGAGATTTCACATCAAGTAATGGGCAGACAATGGTGCCTTCGACCCTTCAGTATACTGAGAAGACTCACCTCAGATGTTGAACATAAAATCTCAACTACTAGCCCAAAATCACAGACTGAACAAATATACAGAACACCCTAATTAGAGTTATGTCACAACTTAGACAAAGGCCCAATATCTTAATTTAAGACCCACCATCAAATCCCAAATGCCTAACCTACATTAATAGGCCTAAGATGAAAGTCCTAGCTACAATGGGCCACATAGCCCAATAAGGCCCAAACATGAAATCAATGCCCCACTAAGAACAAAAGTCCAATAACTCTGAATAGGTCTAGGCTCATGGCTGAATAGGGCCCAATAAGATTTCAAGCCCTACGAAGCCCAACTTCTTGTGGTGTGTACGCCCAGCGAACAACATCAGCCCTTGCACAAAAGTATATTAAGTGCTTAATGCTTAAGGTTTAACATCCAACTTCAGATCTGAGTCTATTAAGATGTCCTTGGGCATAAAGTTGGCAACTTGATGCCCTTGCATGCCACATGGGCCCCCATTACTTCAATTCTCCCATTAAGACCACATTTGAGACCTTCGACTCATGAACGGTCTCAACACAACCTTCAAGATGGAAATTTTATGCATCAACCATGTTATAGGAGCTTAGATCTAACAATCCTAGCCTCTGGAGTTGCATAACACACAAAATAGGGTCTAAGAACCAAAAATGGACTTCATAACAAAACCCTAACTCAAACTGGAAAAAGAGATGGCAAGGTTTGAACTTTTTACGTCTACAACCTTCCCAATGAGCTCCAAATGTAGGATCCAAAAGCTTTTCCACATCTAATGCTTGCTTCCACTTCCTTCACCTTGCTAGAACACCAAAAATGAGGTATTTGAGGTACTTACAAGCTCAAGGGGCACACATAAAGGATTTTAGGGTTTTAGGGATGTTAGAGAGTGATGGAGGATGATTAGGGTAAGGTCCAAATGACTTGAGGACGTTAAAATAGGTCACAAGTCTGAATATTAGGGTTGTAGTCATGAGCCACGTACGCCCCACGTATGTGGTGCACACTCGCGACCAACTTCCCTTCGTATGCTAAGCGTATACCTATCTACGCCTAACGTATGTAGGGACTCTTTTGCAATGAAATTTCATTCTAGGGGAAAAAAGTGTGATTAACTGAACCTTGATCATTACAAATCTCCCCCACTTGAACTAGACTTCATCCTCAAAGTCTACTGAAGCGAATAAGTCTGGTTAATGCTCTCTCATCTCGTCCTCCGCTTCCCAAGTCTATTAAGAGAGCCTCGAGTGTTGCTATTGCATGCTAACCAGCTTCAGCACTTTTTTTCGAAGGGCTTTAGTTTTTCTATTTAAAATGCAATGGACTTCTCCACATACTTTAGGATCCTATCCACTTAAATATTATCCAAAGAAATAACTACAACCTTATTTGCTACACACTTCTAGTGATGAGACACATGGAAGGTGTTATGGAACTAACTTAACACATCAGGAAGATCCATCTAATAACCAACCATGCCAACCTAGGTGGCAATATTGAATGGACCATTGAGTCAGTGCCATAGCTTGTCCCTTTTTCCGAAACCGGATGACACTATTCCAAGCTGACACCTTCAGCAAAACAAAGTCTCCCACCTGAAACTCAAGATCCAAACCACGTCGGTCATTGTAACTTTTTTGACGGCTCTACGCGACTCGGCCTGTTGTACAACTGCCGAATGAACTCGATGGTATTAAACACAACTTTGGTGCTTCCCATAATCCAATGCCCAACCTCCCCCAACAAACTCGAGTCCTACACCTCCGACCATACAACATCTCAAATGGGGGTCGGTCAATACTAACATGATAACTATTTTTGTATGAAAACTCTACTAGTGGAAGGTAAGTATCCCAACTCCTTCCTAAGTCTAAAACACATGCACGAAGAATATCCTCAAGTGTCTAGATCGTCTGCTCGCTCTGCTTATCAGTATGAGGATGGTAAGTTGTGCTGAAAAGCAGCTGAGTACCCAACTCCATGTGAAACTTCCTCCAGAATCTATAGGTGAATCGAATATCGCAGTCCAAGACCACAAATACCGGTACTCCATGCCTAACCACCACCTCCCGCACATAATTAGTTACCATATTCTCTGAGGAGATACTCTCGAAAATCGGAATAAAATAAGAACTATTAGTCAACCTGTCCACAATAATCCAAATGGAAACAACACCCCGCGCTATTCTGGGAAATTTCGTGATAAAATGCATGGTGATCTCCTCACGTTTCCACATGGGGATGGGCAGCGGCAAAACCTTGACGTGTGTTCTTTGATGCTCGGATTTGACCTTCTTGCAGGTTAAACATCGCTCAACAAACCACAAAACTTCCCGCTTCATGTAGGGCCACCAATAGCTCCGTCTCAGGTCTCGGTACATTTTTGTGGGCCGGCTAAATATAAAAATTGGATCTATGCACCTCCTCTAAAACCTTTTGCCTCACTCCCTCAAATGTCGGAACCCAAACCCTGCCACACTGATTCGGTAATCTTTAGCTGCCTCAAACAAACAAAGGAATCAGGACCCTGAAAAGCTCACAAAATCACAGATATCATCCCTCAGTATGAAATGTTACCTTATCTTCTTTGTCTCCTCATCCACAAGGTACTGCAGAACCAATAGTGCCATCTCCCGAAACATGGCAGTGATCTCCACCATAGTCTTGGTAGTCTACTGCAAATCCTGTAACTCTCTCACCAAACATTGTACCTAAATGGCCAGTGCAAACTCCCAATAAAACCTCCTTAAAAACTTCTCACAAGTCATCTCATCCACACCCTCTGCTCCCACCTCACGGGTAACCTCCTCCTACCAATCTGGTGCTCGGTCCCTCAACATACAAGATGCGAACGCCACTTTTTCCGCCTCGGGGCAAACGCTTGTGCGCTGGGCATTGTCCGTGTCTGCCACCTATCATTGACTAGTAATGGGATCCCTGAGCCCAAAGAACTCAGGTGCACCATAGGCCTTGAACTCCCGGAATGAGGGATCTTGGGCCCCAATCTGGCTGCAACAATCTCGGCTCAAAAAGACCTGAGCCGCTCCTCCATGATCTCCATGATGCCCTCCTTGACGGTTCAAAGATCACTGTGGTAGCATCAAGGATGCACGAGTAACCTCTTCTACAATGAGATCGGACAACCTCTCATCAATGGGCTCTGTACCAGAGCCTAAACCTGATCGTTATCCTGATCCTAAAACCGAACCTCGCATGATCATCACCATTCTCAATTGAAAAATACCAAATAATACAAATTGATAAGGAAGTTCAAAGGGGGGGGGGGGTTCCTCCTCACTGGAACCCTTAGAGCTTCAAGGTCTGACATTGTTTCGGGGTACATGTCCTTTGTTTTCAGTAGTACGGGTCCGATACTACCTTCCACACCTACCTGTACCTTCCTCAAGGTCATACCTGATACCTCTAGATCACCCAAATAAAATAACATCCCCACATAATATATCATGAACTCAAATCCTAGATTATTATAGGATTTCTCATCCTCACTGAACCAGAAACTTAAATCAATCATAGCAGGTTGCCCTATGCATGTAAGTTATACACAAATAGAATCACATCGACTGTCAAATAAGCTTCTACCCTCAACCAAAACCAAACAAGGAAAATAAATAAGGAAAAATCCATCATTCTAGGGTTGTACAATCCTAGACATATATAACTTTGAAAGCATACACTTAGCAAATAATCAATTCAACATCAATTTCCAAATATAACTACAACATGGCTATCACATTGGGAACACTTATTTGAGCTCCGCCGATTACGCGTAATTCACCCTCCCCTTTTTCTTATGAAAACCTTTTTCAAGAAAATTTTAACCTTTTTTTTTGTATTTTTTGTATTTTTATTTGAAAAAGGGTTTTACCATTTCCCCGGTTTGAGTTCTGACACACCCAAGAGTATGCCCAAATCCCTCAAACCAAGGCTTTGATACCAACTTGTAACAACCCACAAACATAGCTAAAAGTTTTCATTTAATAATTAGAAATCACATTCATGTTTGTTATCCAAAATAACATTGCATAATATATTGTTCAAAAGATTAGAGTCTCCAAAACAACGAGTGCAGAATACAAGAGAGTGCACCCCACGCCATCAAGCTGAGCCCTTTCCCTTAGAACCAGAAGTACCTAAAAAACCCAAAAAAAATTGTAAGCACACACTTAGTGAGATTCCCCAAATACACAAATCACATAATCATATAATGCTATGCACATATACACATAAAACAACCATAGACTCCGTCCATGGTCTTCAACCGGGATGCAATGGGTGACCCCCATGGTCTTCACGTAAATCAATACACACCAAATAACAAACCATTGCATAATCATTTATAGAGATTTCACATCAAGTAATGGGCCGACATTGGTGCATTCGACCCATTGCTATAGTGAGAAGTCTTACCTCAGATTCTGAACATAAAAGTTGCTCGACTACTAGCCCAAAATCTTATGCTGAACAAATATAAAAAACACCTTAACTAGAATTGAGTCAAAATTTAGACAAAGACCCAACATCTTATTCTAAGGCCGACCATCAATGCCCAAATGTCTAACCTACATTAATGGGCCGAAGATCAAAGTCCCAACTATAATGGGCCACATAGCCCAATAAGGCCCTAACACGACATTAATGCCCCAACAAGAACAATAGTCCAATAACTCTAAATGGGACCATGACCAAGGCTAAATAGGGGCTAATAAGATTGCAAGCCTAACGAAGCCTAACTCTCATATGGTATGTAGGCCCAACGTACCACATCAGCCCATGCACAAAACGTGTTTAATGCTTAAGGTTTCAACATCCAGCTTCATATATGATTATATTAAGATGTCCTAGGGCATAAAGTTGGCAACTTTATGCCCTTGCATGCCATATGGGCCCCCAATACTTCAATTCTCCAATTAAGACCACATTTGAGATCTTAGACTCATGCATGGTCTCACTACAACCTTGAAGATGGAAACTTTGTGCATCAACGATGCTCAATGAGCATAAATCTATCAACCCTAGCCTCTGGAGTTGCACAACACACAAAAGAGGGTCTAAGAACCAAAAATGGACTTCATAATAAAACCCTAACTTAAACTAGTAAAAGAGATGGAAAGGTTTGAGCTTTTTACCTCTATAAGCTTCCCAATGAGCTCCAAATGTAGTATCCAAAAGTTTTTCCATGTGTAAGGCTTGCTTCCACTTCCTTCTCCTTGCTAGAACAACAAAACGGAGGTATTTGAGGCACTCACAAGCTCAAGAGGCACACACAAAGGATTTTAGGGTTTTTAGGGATGTTAGAGAGTGATGGAGGCTGGTTAGGGTTAGGTCCAAATGACTTAAGAATGTTAAAATAGGTCACAAGTCTGAATATTATGGTTTTAGTCCTGAATCACGTACGCTCCGCATAATGCTTGGTACACCCTGTGTGCGTGGTGCATACCCGCGACCAACTTCCCCCGGTACGCTAAGCATACACCTATGTACGCCTAACATACGTAGGGACCCTTTTGCAAAGAAATATCATTCCATGGGAAAAAGACATTACATGAACCTTAATCGTTACATGCAAACTTAAATTCAATTGATAAAAGAGTAGTATGAAGATGTATTAAAATCCGAATAATCAAAAACTTAGTACATAAATTTACTACATAAATACCATTAGAACATCCTAATCATAATGAAATTTATTACTTAAGGATATCCCCAAACGCTAGACAAATTTCTAGAACAAGTATGGAAGGACTATACCTTCCAAGGTTCTAAAGATTATATTCAAGCTGAACTTCTTCAATTGAATTATTATGTTCTCTTCTAATACTTCTTCTAGCTTGAAGGCATCATGCCCTCCTTAAAAAAATTCTTTTTATCTACATGCTCAAATGAAGGGAGGGAAGAATTCATATGTTTTTCGGCTTTGCCATTTAGCTACTTTAACCCCTCAACTTCTCATTCTTCAAGGTTAACCACTAAATTATGTCAAACAACCATACAAATTCTAATCTTTCTGAATTAACACTGCCTAATTTTTTTCCTAAACATTTTGGTCCAAAATATTAGTTAAGGCGAGGTGAAATCATGTTTTACAAAGTTTACCATTTTAGTCCCTCCATTATTTAATTTTATTTTAACCCAACATTGACTTGCTAATAACCTTTAAAAAATTTCAAAATACTTATTTCTATCAAAGATGACAAATTCTAGCCTTAAAATACAGATGTTACATTTACAATTTTAAAATAGTGGGTATATATGTTACTTAAAGGGTGTGGTGTCATCCATGTCTACCAATATTTGGTGGCATATAGGCCCCATATAAGCATATTTTTCATTTTTTATCATTTTTTTTTTGCCTTTAACAAGTAGGTTTGGTGTCATCTATGTCATTCAAGTTTATTTATTTATTTATTTATTTTTCAAAATAAAAAAATGTAACATTTTATAATAACTAGTATTGTAAAAATATCAACTATGTACTGATTAATCTCTTATTAGTCCTTAGGTGATCATTGGCCAACTAGAAGGTGTCTAGTTTTTAATCCATGGCTACCCAATAAGCGAAACAATAACAAACAAAAAAAACATTTTGAATAAGTTTTATTTTAATAGAAACTATTTAAGAAATTTATAGTGTTGTATTAATCATATTAATATATTTTGTTATGATATTACTTATATTTATGAACTTTGTTATGATATTAGTTGTATTTAATTTTTTAGCAATTAAAGTCTTGATTAGTGTCCGTCTAACGATTAATTCATTAACCCAAGTCCCCCACTAGTTAAAGCGTTTTTATAACCTTTATAAAAACCATAAATATTAATTTAAACATAAACCTAAAGTTCTTTAATCACGAGATTGAAAATTATATAAATAAAAACTAAAAATAGAAAATAACAAGAAACTAAAATTATGTAAATAAAAATTCAAAAAGACGTAAGTTAATTTGTAGATTAAAAATTTACAATTTATATTTAGCCTTAATTGTCGTTTTGACCACTAAGGCCGCTGCTTGATCTTCATCGTTAAGTTGATTCATATTTTGCATTAACAACATCGTTTTTGTGAGTCGGATAGTTTCAGATATATATGCATATCAAAGTTCATATTTAATTTTGTCATTTGCAACATCATTTCGTCGAATCGGGTATACCTACTGATAAATTTGAAGATTTCATATTTAATTTCCTTTTTACTTTTGCTTTGTCCCTTCCCATGGGACAAAGAGACAATTATATCTCTTCAATGTCATTGTCAATATTAAGATTGACACATATGTGACCGTCCCATGACATTTATTGTGAGTTCGAATATAAAATTTTTTACTTACTAGACTTGGAAAAATTTCCAATGTTGCAGTTTCCTTCCACCTAAAACTTTTTTTTGATAACTTCCTTAACATGTATGAATTTAAAAGGCTTTACCATGTGGTTTTGGAAAGTCAGGTGAGTTTTTTTTAACAAAGTAGACTCGTTTTCCCCTGTTGTCCATTGGTTTTGAAAGTTAGTGTAAATTTCGTTCTAAGGCATAACAAGATTGTTAGTATTAGCCTATTTTATGTTACATTGGTCATGTGACCGGTAAGTGTCAAGACATTTCACACCCCTACGAAACTGGTTGGTAACAAGCAACCAAAACCGATCCCACAAATGGTCATTCCATATAGTCACTTCTTTGCAAACATGTTAACCACCAATGGACGCCTCTTCCCCACAACTATATTCTACCTTTTGGTAAGAGTAATTCTTAATTTTTTCCACTAATTCTATGGATATGAAATTAGATGAACTGATTTTTACAACGACTTGCTCGTTGAGGTCTCCTTTACTTATTTGAAAACCATTTAAAACCATTTTGAAAATCTTTCCTTGATTTGAGACTAGATTCACACGAATGTTCCTCCAATTCACTCAAACCAAGGCTCTGATACCAACTTGTAACACTCAATATTTAAGCCAAATTTTAAATTTTTTAAAAACACGAAAAATCTATCAAAACATTACAACTTTGTTTTCAAAATACATTTATATCAGAGTTTTCCCAAAAACATAACACAATAGGAGGAGCTGTACGATCAAGCCTTAGCCTTGCCGCAATCCCCAGAGGTACCTGAAACAATAAACTGAAACTGTAAGCCCGAGAGCTTAGTGAGTTACCCCCAAAATACCGATACACATACAGTTCACATAGAAATATCAACATTAACATATCATATCAATCAAAACAGAACAACGTGCACTGGGTCCACATCTTTACAAGCTGGACTACCCCTGGGCCCTCAGTACGAGTCTGGAATGCCTACCGGGCCCTCAACTCGTATCTGGAATGCCATCGAGCCCTCAGTACGAGTCTGGAATGCCTACCGGGCCCTCAGCTCGTATATGGAATGCTCTCGGGTTTGTTGGCTACCGCACAGAGCAGTACAACCTCAACCCACCCCACATAACATGTCGACATGTAACAAATAAATGTGCACACAGGTAATCAATCAGTATCACAGGTAGTCCTACAGATCTACCCAACTAGCACATCAACTGACATGCATTACTATCTCAAACTCTACATAACAATAACTACTAGGATATCAAATGCAATGGGTCGGCCTTAGTGCCTTAGACCCCTTAGTATAGTGAGGATAACTCACCTCGCAACTATCGTCGGAAATAAGAAAGCTCAACTCTCGGGTCCAACAAGAACTTCACCAACTAAAAGTACTACACAACCTTTTTCATAAATCTCCCAATCCCACAGAATTCAATTGGTCAACCCCTTGGTCCAAGTCAAAGTCCACAGTTAGAGTCAACAGTCCATGTTGACTCGACTCGCTGAGTGCAGGTCTCCGACTCACCGAGTTTTTCCTGAGTTCGAGAAGTCGTGGAATCCTCGACCTGCTCGCCAAGGTCTCCTCTTCACTCATCGAGTTCATATACGGCCAAGATTTTGGGAGAAACCCTAGCCAACTCGCCAAGTTTTCTAACACTCGCCGAGTTCAAGGCAATCTTCAACGAACTCGCCGAGTTGTTCATCCAACTCGTCGAGTTTATGGCCATCTTCAATGGACTCGCCGAGTCCCTTAATCAACTCGCCGAGTCCATGCAGATCTTAATCCATGCAGATGCTCTTTAAGCCATGGCAAGGCCCCAAATTACAGATCCAAGTTCCTAAGGCACATTTATTACGTAAAGTTGCAATCTTTACGTACATGCAAGGCTCTAAAGGTCCGAAATGATCAATCTAAGCTCTTCAATGGAGTTTTACACCTTGGTAGAGTTTCAACCTTGCATAATCTGGGAACTTTATGGATCTAGAGGTCAAGGGAAGTCCAGATCTGAAGTTATAACTTCAAATCTTAGCTTAAACATGGAGAGTCCTTCATAACACCCATCCAAGGGAGGTTCAAAGTGAAAAGAGCTTAAGGGAATAGCTTATTACCTTCCAGAGAGTGATGCCTGATGCAATCCCGAGTTCCTAGCCTTGCTTTTCCTTTCTTCTTCAAATGCTTCCTTCCAAAGTTACTCCTTCGAGCTTGGACACCAAAGAACACACACACACACACACGTTTTAGGGTTTGAGAGAGACAAGAGGCATAAGGGGAGGCTGGTGGAGGCCAATGATCTTTTAAATAGGGTGTAAAACCCCATAATTTAGGGTTTCATCTGCCAGCTCCTACTCGCCGAGTCCCTTGGTGGACTCGCCGAGTAGGTCACTAAACTCGCGTTCCAATCCCACTACTACTAGGTGAGTAGGGCAACCAACTCGCCGAGTAGGACATAAGACAAATTATTCTTTAATTAAATTTATACCTGGAATCGGGACGTTACAGTTTTCTAAACAGATTTCCACTTTTATTTTCCATTGGTGTTGAATTATATTTTTCATTGTGTTAAGATTATCCTCTCTATCACCTTCTATATTTCTTCTATATTAGTTATTGGTTTTTTGTTAAACAACTTTAGTTTATTTTTATTACACCTTTTTCAGCTACAACCATAGTTTAACATAACCCTTTTGGGTTTAAAAGTCTTAGGTCATTCCCTAATTTCCTCTTGCACACCATTAAGGAATTAGCTTAGAAAGATTTCACCGGCTATAACTTCTAATGGAGTTACTAAAGACACAAAATTTGTTTCTAATCATCAACTATTCCTCTTTTTTAGCTTGTAAGAATTGCTTACATAATGTACGTTCTAAAGAAGATCTAGAGACCTGAGTGGGACACCATTAAACTGATCACACAATTTACCTTCTAAGTTCATCTCTAACTTTCTCTTGCACACCATTAATTAAATGTCGATATGTATAGCTTCCTTCTACTAATCATGAAAAATGATCTCGTTTATGCATTTCTATTGTGATTTATTGATCTTAATCATCCTGTTTTCTATCCACTCTAATCCATAATAATTTAGATTTTCATTGATGTTAGTTAATTGCTTCATGATCGCTTGTAAGGTTCCTTCCATTGATACGAATCAGAATTAGTTTGCATCCCATGGATCACCAACTCACGTTTTTCCAAAATCACTTGTAAATTTGTCATTCCACCTTCCATTTCTTTCATACATGCATTATTTCATCGAGCTCCCACAGTTGAAACTTACTCTGGTCCAAAATTGATGTAAAATTGAGAAAGAACATATGAGTGAATGATCTTACATAAAACTAATACCTGATTGAGAGGGATCCTTTCAGTTTTATCAAAAAAATAATGAAACAAATAATGCCCTTCTAGCAAAAAGCCTTTCTTTTTAACACTCATCTTTAGGCTATGAACAAACCGAATGAGCACAAACCAAGTTTGTTCAAGTTCATTCGATTAAATTTAAGCAAACAAATGAACCAACACGAATGCATAAACGAGTGAATTTCTTTGTTCATGTTCGTTTGTTTAATAAATTATTTTGTTCATGTTCGTTATGTTCGCTCATTAAGATGCTAAACGAAAGTAAGTGAAGAAACATAAAAGAACAAAGATAAACAAATAATTGTAAACGAATGAAAATAAATAAATGAACATTTTATGGGACATCAAATTAAAGCTTTATCGTTTGCAAATATACATAAGAACAAGTCTCAACAAAACACAATGTGTTAATCGCGAAATTTAACACGTTGCCTTTTCTAAATTAGAGATGTTTTGGATATCATTGGTTTCTTTTATTATACATTGTGTCACCAATCAATCTCTATCATACCGTCATAAATTTACAGGTTTGGTGGCTTTGGAGAACATGGGATTCATATCAAACATATTGATAATGTTCTTATACTTTATGAACGATTTGAGTTTCAACATTCCTGGAGCTGCAAACACAGTGACAAACTTCATGGGAACAACATTCCTCCTCTCAATTGTTGGTGCTTTTATTTCTGATACTTACATCTCCAGATTCCATACTTGTCTTATTTTTGGAGTGATTGAAATAGTGGTAAGCAAACATCCAGCATAACCTTGTAGTAAGCTAACATCCATAACAACTAATCAATAATACCATGTATGATTGATGGCAGGCTTTCATGATTGTGACAATTCAAGCACATGACACAAATCTACATCCAAAACCTTGTGGTCTGAAGGAGAGTTGCATGGAAGGAGGTATAGGAGTAATGTTCTACACCTCCTTAGCATTGCTAGCATTAGGTGCGGGTGGTGTTAGAGGTGCTCTTACGCCTTTTGGTGCAGATCAGTTTGACACAACAAACCCAAAAGGACTCAAGGCCCAAGGAACCTATTTTAATTGGCTTGTGTTGAGCACCACCTTGGGTGCAGCTGTGGGTGTTATGGGATTTGTGTGGGTTAGCACTAATCATGGATGGTGGTGGGGATTTTTCTTGGCTACTATTTCTAGTTTCTTAGGGTTTACATTATTTTTAATGGGGAAACCATTCTACCTCATTCAAGTTCCTAAAAATAGCCCGATTCTAACGATTATCCGGGTTCTCTCTCTCTCTCTCTCTCTCACACACACACATTCAAGAAACATGAAAAATAATAATGTGTAACGATTAACGATAATTTTTTGTTAATGCAAACTTCCATAACTTTGTGCAGGTGGTAATAGTAGCTATGAAGAACAGAAAGTTAAAACTACCAGAAGTTACTGAAGAATTATATGAGAGTGGCAGAAATGAGGCCTTGATGGGAAAAAATCTCTCTCGTACGGGTGAATTCACGTATGTATATTTATAGACCATGTTTAGATACGTAATTAAATATTGTCTTTTAGGTATATTTGAGTTTGAGTTGTATTTTTCCATAAGTAAAAAAAAAGGAAAAAAAAAACTTAAGCGCTAAGATAGATAGTGTGAATGTGCAGTTGGTTGGACAAGGCAGCAATTATTCCGAATGATACAAAACCAAGTGAACTTGCACCATGGGAGATATGCACTGTGACACAAGCCGAAGAAGTTAAGATCCTAATAAGAATGCTTCCTATCATACTAAGCACTGTTGTCATGAATACATGCTTAGCCCAACTACAAACATTTTCACAAGCCCAAGGAAACTTCATGAACAAAAAACTTGGAAGCGTTGACTTCCCCGCAGGGTCAATTCCTGTAATTCCGCTTGTTTTTATGTCAGCTCTCCTTCCTATTTATGAGTACTTCTTTGTACCCTTTGCAAAAAGGTTCACCAAACATCCTCAAGGAATTACTCAACTACAAAGAGTTGGGGTGGGGCTTGTTCTCTCTGCAATCTCTATGGGAGTGGCAGGAATCGTAGAGGTAAAAAGGAGAAACCAATCAAGAATCAATCCACTTGAACCCATTAGCCTCTTTTGGCTCTCTTTCCAATATGGTATTTTTGGGATTGCGGATATGTTTTCATTTGTGGGTTTGCTTGAGTTTTTCTATAAAGAGGCTCCTGTGGGGATGAGATCACTTGCGACTTCCTTTACATGGATATCTATGTCTCTTGGGTACTTCCTAAGTACGGTGTTAGTGAATATTGTAAATTCTGTTACAAAGAGAGTGTCACCAAGCAAACGAGGATGGATTCATGGGATTATTTTGGACAACAACAATTTGAATTTGTTTTATTGGTTGTTGGCTGTGTTGAGCTTGATAAATTTTGCAATTTACTTGCTTTCAGCCATAAAGTACAAGTACAAAAAAGAAGATGATGAACTATTAAAGACGGAAATTGTGTCCACGACTACTAGTATTGGTATGGTCAGTGCAAGTGAAGATGATATACGAAAGAGTAATACTCAAGAAGAATTTTCTCATGATGAAGCAACTGTTGAACCAAATCAGAATGCTAATGGTGGAAAATAACTTAAAGCTCATTCCACAAATATAACTCTTGAGAAATTGATTTCCTTTCTATTTTTAGTTGCATTTTACTGATTGTAAAATAGGGAGTTAAAGCAGGGCACACAAAAGAACGTGTGATTTATCTAGGTTAGTATCATTGTAGCACAACCGCCTATCATTTTCTATTTTGAAAGTTTGTTCATGTTTTCTTCTTCACATTCTAAGACTATATCCATTGATGAGCAACTTACCAAAAATACCACCAAAACTTAAAAATGGAATTAAAATAGATCAAAAAGTAGATGAATTGAAGTGAGCGGTCGTACAGCGCAACCGCGTAGTTCACTCCTCTTTTTTTTTTTTTTTTTTTTTTTGTTTTTCATTTTTAATAAACTTTGTTTTATAAAAAATAGATATTTTGTTGATTAAAAAATATATATTTGATACTAAAATACATAATTAAGTATACCCGACAATATGAGACTAATACTGATATTAGCTTTTAGATATATTTTTTTTTAAAAACATATTGAATTAAGTAGGGTTGCTAATGTATGTGAAAATTTAAATTGGATTAGGTTGTTCAATTGGAAGAGAGAAAAATTAGTTTTCAATAGAAAATTTGGGTTGGATTGTGTTGCTAATGGGATAGTCTATAGCAATGAAGTCCATTTTGACCTCTTATTAAGAACCTAAAACTTGTTTTAATCAATTTTGTAACGACATAAATTTTCTAACATCTAACATAATGAAAATATCAGTGTTTTTCTTACATTGCAAAATTCTACTAAAATTAAAACACTTTAATTCACATATTTAATCATAGGTTTACAATAAAATTCTATCTATTAAAAATGAACAACAAAGAAATACAATAATTAGTAATTTACTCTTTAATTCTTGTCCTTGTGCTCATGTCCTCTCATCTGGTACGATGGCCACTATATGAACATGCAAGACATAAAACATATATACAACATCAGACACAATGTTTCTTACACAATGTTTCTTGATTAGGTTATGTGAGTTATTATATCTTCTACACTTTTTCTCTTACTATTTCTTAGCCTCTTCTCAAGTTGATCTCATATTCTAAAAATACTTTATCTTTGTCTCTACATCTTTCTCTTATCTACTATATCTATTCTCTACTTTATTTTTCCTATATTCTCTCACGTCAATTTTCTATCTTTCTTTTACACTATCTCATCTCGTCTTTCTATATTATTCTCTACACTTTATGCATGCTTTTCTCTAACTCTTACTTTGTTCATCTCATGTGTTTTATACTTATCATGTCTTCCTTTCCCTTTGGTGAAATTTGTCTCTGTATCTACTTATCTTCATACCTTCACAGATTGAATCTAAGTTCTTGCAAAGAACTCTGTTATCTTGTCCCCCTTAATGAACTTTATCCACCTGATCTAGGCATCCTCGTTCTTATTCCTATAGAAATCATCTATCTATATCCATAAAGGGACCATACACATATTCCCTTAGAAATCATACATGGGTTCTCATAAGAACCATACTTTTATTATTGAAGGAACCTTTATCCTTTATGCTTGATGGAACATATTTGAATCAAGAATATTAAAGAGACTTCCATTTAGATAAAATTCACTCACTCTTATGGTTGATTTCGTGGAAAATACAATGTATTAATGTGTCATCAGTTACTGATTTCAAATGTTATTAGATTAATGTTCACTAAACTAATTTTTTAGCAAACAAGTTAATTCAAATATTGATCAATTGGTTAAACTAACAAGTTCGCTAGTATTAATTTCAAATCATGCAATACTTGTAATGGTGATTAATTCAGTCGGTTGACTAAATTAACTTACATATGGTTGGTCATCATATATAACCCACACATCAACTTACTTACTTTTCTTATTAATCCTAGGTTTTGTTCAAAACACTAGTCATACAATCTTGATGGTTACAAAACTATAAGTTTCAAGAAATGAAGAAAGATAGTAATACATTCCCAATTCACTTAGTAATTAATAGAAAAATAATTCTCATTAACATATATAGGTTCATTTAACAGGCTAACATGATAATAATCAAATCAACACAATCCAAAACCACAAAATCAACACATAGTTGTAAGATCCTCCACTATAAATGAGACTATGGTTTTTAGCCCATAACTTCAGCAAATACAAGCATAAAAACAAAATTCACTTTTGTAAACATGATGATAACAAAGGAATTAAGTAAAGTAGAGATGATTTGCCTTAGATCTCTTCAAAATCAAGCTTATAATCGAATTTTTCACTCCATAACTCTTAAGTTAACTTCCCAAATTGACATGGAAAAGTTAAACTTCTCGGGTCCCCATCTTCTTTAATAAAATTTTCAACATATCGACTAAGCAATTATCGTTTAGTGTCACTTTAGATGCCTCCTTAATTTTCTTTCTATTAGTGAGAAGATGTTTTAAGAACTTTTCATACTTTAGCATTTAAGTCACTGCCTCAATGAATGGGATGTTGATTTGGAGGGCCTTGATATGCTTTAGGAACTTCTTGTAGTCTTCAACTTATTTGTATTATCTAGCTCGGCTCGTAAATGGAAATGGAGGCTAATTCATCTTAACTGGAGGGTTCTTATTCTCTTCAGTCGAAGAACACACCGTAGTCTTCTCTTCACCACACCGTGGTTGTGCAACCATGGTTATGCATCAGAGTACTTATCTTGGTTTTCTTCTACTACCTCCTTCACAACTTTTGGATTTTCATTAGGAATTGGGGTCAAACGAGTGACAAATTTTCAACTCCTTATTTTCACTACGTTGATGTGCGCCCCACTAGGATTTTGCTAGGTGTTGCTTGGGAGTCTGCCCCACGACTGTTTATTGAATTGTTTAGCTAGTTTGCTAAGTTGTTTCTCGATGTTGAGGATTGAAGCTTCCTGATTTCTCATTTAAATTTGCTGAACTCTCCTTAATGCTTGCAGATGTCTCATTCCTGCATCAGTTTCATCATGCATCTTTTCTGATGCGGATGCATAATAGGCTAGCATTGCTTCAAAATCCGTTTTCTTTTCGTGTACCGATTCTTCTTTTTGATAAAACTCTCTTTTCTTTTTCAGGAACTTATCCTTCTTGGCCTTATTGTACTAATCATAGGGTAGCCTTTCCTTTTTGGGTTTCCTCCAATCTTCATCATAACAATCACCTCTTGAAAAACGTGATTGAGCTTTTTGGTTTCCTTTCTCATCAAGGTCACAATCCCTTGTTAGATGTGGACCGCTACAGTTATCACACCCCACACGAATGGCATGGATGGATTGGTCCATCTTTGCCATCCTACGATCTACGCTATCCAAGTTGGCCATTAGTGTTTCCATATCATCAGAAGTTGGGTTCACCATCCCTTAAGTCGTGTTATTACGAGGATTATCATGTTCTCTTAAATGGAAGCCTCTTGTTGAACATTGATATCATTCCGAAGGAAATTTCTTAGTATGCCTTTGTATCTCTCCCATGCCTCATAAAGTAATTCGCCTCCTAGTTATTCAATATTGGTAATTTCTTTCTTTAACTTCACGAATTTCAATGGTGGCCAAAATTGATGTATAAACTCTTCACACATCCTTTTCCATGTTGTTATTGGTCCTGGAGGGAGCGCCTTCAAACAATCCTTCTCGACTCCTTTGAATGTAACCGATAGCATCCTTAGTAGCATTGGAGCATGGCACATTTAGAATGTTGACGTAGGCAGCGATGTCGTTGATCTCATCAATGTTCTTGTAGGCATCCTCTTGATCCTTCCCGTAGAATTTAATGTCCTTCAGTTGGTCAAGTAAATGAACTTTAAGCTTGAAGTTTGCTATTTCTGGAATCGTGGGTTGCATAAGACCTGGCTAGTGTCGTCACGCATCCACATCGTGTACTCCTCCATTGATATGTTTGCAGTGTATTCCATCACTACTTCTGATTCGGTTTCACACTTCTCTTCACATTTGGGTGTTTCGGTCTTGTAGTCCACTTCCTTCGTTTCGTGAGTTTTCTTAAAGCTTTCAAAAGTGCTTGTTTCACCGTTTTTTTGTCCTCTTTTTGCAAAAATTTAATTGCGGATCCTCCAATGGTGGTAGTACTAGATAATTGGATCTTCGAGTCATACAATAACTGAAACAAAACAAAAAATTACGCGTAAAACAAAAAAAAACGAAGAAGACAATAATTGGAAATATGCTAAACACGATGTGGTTATTACTGACCACGGTGTGGTTAACACAAAATCATAATAAAAATGAAAATAAAATTTTTAAACAAAAAACTTGGAACTTTAAAAGATAAAAATCCCACACAAAGGACCGATATAAATTAGCAAATAAAATTAACTATTATTGAATCGTTCCTCAGTAACAACACCAAAAAACTTGATACGTGATATATATATATACATATATATATATATATATATATATATATATATATATATATATATATACTAGTTTTAATCAAACAAATCTAGACAAAAACTAACATACGATAGGCAGTGTACATAATCGAGTAGCAGTTTAGTGTTGTAGTTTGTCTGAATTAAGTATTATGAATGAAATCAAGAACTGAAAACGTTAAGATGAATGATGTAAATACAATATTGTTGTCTCTTTGATTATGTCTGAATTAATACAAGAGTATAGATAGAGTAAAGTTCTCACACTCACCAAAAGTCCCCTCAACTCCTATACATACCCCTATTTATAAGGAGTAATAGACGCGTACAAGAAATACATTAGGACTAGACGTGTAAGCTTTGACCTCTAATTATGCCTTATGTAATACATACTTCAAAATACAACACAATGACTTCAACACTAACGAGGCCTAACTGTAATTCAACACCTCACTACATACTTTGAACTCTATAATGTCCCCTTTAGTGAGAAGTGTTGAATCTATGTCATCTTCATCTTCATGACCTGGTGAAGTACTCGACGAATCTCGGTATACCAGATCATCATATTATAGATTTCAACTTTATCCTCAGAGGTAATTTTCTTATAATTTGCAAGGCGAACTAAAAAGTTAGTATACTAAGAGTTCGTATAACTCTCTACATCAAACACTTAGACTAGAAAATTTGCCATCTTATTTTTATTATTCTTCCCAAGAATGACAACTCCTAAAGGTTTGTGAACAAACTCTCCATCATCTTAGTGTTTAAGACTACCTTGCGTTTTTAGCATCGACTAAGGTACCTTCGAAGTTATGTTCACTGCCATAGCTAGCTCGATATCCGTAACAGCCAAACAATTGTAACACCCAAAAAATTTCAAACTTTGAAATGCTATGCTATTAAAAACATTCAGGTATCAACCCACATTTAACAAAAACCAATCCCACTAAAACCTTTACAAAATAAAACAATGGGTGCTACTTTTAAACATCAATAAATCCATAGTAAGCAAATAAGAATTACATCAATGCAAAATAATAAGGAATTTATAAAGTTCCACTCCATTCTCCATAACTTGACTTCTAACTTCCATCTATCATCCTCTCTCTTTAAAGGTAACATGAGATATATGACATTAAAATAGAAATGTAAGACAATAATGTCTTGTGAGCTACTTGGGTTTATGACCCAAAACATTTATCACATTTTTGTCAAAAACATTTCATATTTGCAAAACATAGTTTTAGACCATAAAAAATTTTCACGGTTTTTCAAGGAAAACTCATTTCATAAAAGTCATAAATATCATTTCATATCTTATAATTTCATTTCAAAATGATATATTTCCATGTTTCATTTTCTTTAATCATTAAGGGCTAATTCCAGTGTTAAAACCGTTTCCATTTTTACACTTGGGTCTACATCCAATAAAGGAACCACTCCCAAGTCTAGACAAAGGTGGAAAGAACAAATCAATCCACCAAGGCATCATTTCCATTAGGACATCTATCTCGTGAAGGGGAGGTGCCGCCCCGATAGATTCCTCTAGTGCCTCTTACGTGGTATCATGGCACGGACAATTTTCATTTCATTACTTTCCAATTCCTTTCATTACTTTCTGTTTCCTTTCATTACTTTACATTTATTTTCATTACTTTCCATGCTTTACACATTTCATACATTAGTATCATAAAATCATTTCAAAAGTAAAACATTTATATTTCAAAACATTTCAATTATATTTTCAAAACATTCGATCTTCCAAAACGTTATTTTCTTCCAAAAACATTCTTGCCTTTAAGGCACTCTTTCAAAATACCATTTCCAAAAGCATTTAAAGATTTTGTTTCAAAACATTACATATCTCAAAGCTTTGCATTTCATTATCATAAAATCATTTTCCCATGTACCCCAAAGTGGGAAAAATACCAACACATACTCACCTCAATCACACATAGGTTAGCTAGTGCTCTTCTAGTTCCTTTCCATAAAGCAATCCTCTTGAAACACTATCTACACAATATATGGACATAAGTCATTAAAATGAACAAAACATCCCTCAAAGGTTCAAATACTAAGTTTTATTGCTTCATACTGTTCCTCGGGCAAAAATATAAATATAGGCGAAAATTGTGCATAAATCCGAGTCTGTATGCAAAAGTTATGAAGGAAACAAGAAAATCTCAAAATCAGGGATTTACGTGGGCCGTGTAAATTAAAGCTTGCATTTATGTGGGCCGTGTTTACATGTCTGGACACACCAAAACTCTATTTTTCTCATAATAACACCCTACTTTGCATATTTCTTGAAGACCCTTTTCCTATTCAGTTTGTAACATTTATTTAGGTGCTCACACATATTTAGGAGGTCTTTTATCATCATAAAACACTCCACTTAATCCATTAAGTTCTCATTGAAACCTTTAGATCATGATGATCCTAATGTGTTTAAAAAGAAGGGTAAACTAGTCCACTTCTTACTTGAACACACTAGTAGAAAAAAACAACCTTTTACGACACGCAATGCGTGTCGTAAAACGCTCAGATGACGTGCAAATGCGCCTCAAGGAAGGCCCTGTCATAACGAGAGACGACACACTTTTGCGTGTAGTAACCTTTCGACGCACATTTACGACATGCGTTTACGATGCGCAATGCGTGTCAAGGAAGGCCCTGTCATAAAGAAGATGACACACATTCACATGTCGTAAAACGATCAACATTTACGACTTGCATTGCGTATCATTAAGGCCCATGTCATAAAGAAAGACGAAACACATTTTTGCGTGTCAAAAAGTTTAAATGTTTTAAAATAATTTTCAAATTACATCACACATTTAATGTCTCATAACCTAAAATAAAATTTCATACACAAAAAATAAAATAATTTGCACAAATTATAATATGTCATACAAATAATCATTCAAATGTTAAAGAAAAACAATACATTGCTAACATGGGTTATACCTTCCTATAAAACTAACAACCCTTGGTGAACTTGATCTAGATCGAGGTCGACTTGGATCGATGACGACGATTGGATTTTATATACATGGGTTATACATTCCTCTAATTTTCCATTTTTTGTCAAATATTGGTCCATTCTTCCAATATAGGTGACTTTTATTTTAGAATAGACATCCTAAGTCCCTCTCAATCCATTACATAACTTTTGTAGTCACTTCCTTTAGTTGAGTCTACCCTTGGTCAATCATAATTTTCCAATTTGATGCTTTTGGTCCCTTAACTTTGAAATGTTAACATTTTAATCTTTAACTTTCTAAGATTTATATCAACTAATGATATGGTTACCATTTTAATTAATTAATTATGTAAATTATCCTTTATTCAATTACTTAATTAATTTAAGAATCTTATCTTAAATTTTAGGATGTTACAATTATCTACCCCTTAAAAGGATTCCGTCGTCGGAATCAAATCGCGATCCATCTCAATAATTTTTTTTGTCTCATCACTTTCAAATTTTTGTGATGTCCATGTCATCTTGTCCGTATCTTCACAATTGGTACGCGTTCTAATATTTATTAATTACATCACTAGGGGTTATTAATCTTCTTGGACAAATTTTACCCCTTTGTACCTTTTGGAACCTTTAATAACATCATGCAATAAGGTTATCCAACCTTAAGTTAACACTTGTCTATTTCCTTACTTTGGTCCCAATTTTCCTAAGTATTCCCCTTCATTCATAATAACTTCACCAATATTGCAATCTTTACTAATTCAATTAGTAGATCATTTCTCAGACTTAGCTTCCAAAATTTCTTTTCAAGTTCCCCTTTTTGACTTTCTCTAGTATCAAAATCTTAAACTTAACATAATACATACAAATTGGTTTGAATGCCTAAAAAACATGATTTGCATGGTCTATATAATAACCTCTCATATAGATAATGTGATAGAACATGTTATGGTACACGTACCATTTTATTTCTATCATTATAATTGTAGTTAAACCGTTGTTGGGTTTTATACTTAGAGTTTAATAACTCTTCATGACCTCTCATTTCTATAATTATAATTGTGGTTAAATCGTTGTTGGGTTTTATACTTAGAGTTTAATAACTCTTCATGACCTCTCATTTCTATACTTTATTTAATATAGTTCCTAGTTTCTAATTCATAATATCGACACTTTACCTTGAAGATATGTTTCCATTTCATTCATACTAATGATTTTCTCCTTCAACATTTACAATCTAAGTCTCTATCTGCTTCTCGCCATGTCCATATTCCATTTCATTCAATTTAACTGTTGTGTCAAACCAAAATATCATTTCGTGAATTAATGCATTTCTTTAGTCTACTGGCCTAAGCAAACCATGAAAATAAGATTTGAAGCACATGGAGTTGTTTCAACTCAACTTTCAAAATATTTTTGGGTGTGAATGATTTCATCACTTGTAGCTTGATTATTCCTAGATATCTACCCCTTAAAATAAATAAAGGCATTTCTTTTAAGGTTAAATCACAAGATAATCCTCATCATGTAGTAAGCCGTTTTGTTTATTTCTTCACGGAAATCGTTTCTTCACATTTACTCCTCATGGATCTCGAATTCCACATTTTCCTTTCCCTCACATATAGCTTCAATCTTCATCATCATGTTTCCTTCAACATTGATATTTGATTACGTGGTTCTTCCATGTTGTACTTTCTTAGTTTAACTTCTCAAATATCATCATACTTTACCTATTTTTTACTTCTTCTCTCTTCTTTATGAATACGCATCCAAATATTATATCACTTGATTTCCATATCCTTTTTTTCATAGTCGAGTGACCCATAATGCTATGAGTCAACGGTTTATCTTGTAAACGGATCATCATAAAAAAATCCTGTTATGATAAGTCTTTCGCTCTTTTACTTGTTGACGAACCCATATCAGCAACAATACATAACTCTAGTACTCAATTGTACTTGAGTGTGCCTAGTCCGCATCATCAGGTTGCACAATTTGGCAACTCTAAATCTTGTATCCTTGGCTCGTTTATGACACTCATAATTCCAAGCATCACATGTTGATCTTACTCAACCTAAAGATTGTTGTGAGTTCTTGTTGTCACGACTAGGAAATTTGATGCCTTGTAAACATGGAACAATGATAACAAATGTGAACCAGCAATGTGCAAGCATGTAAGATGTTTATTTCCAATAACAACAAACTTCAATCAAAAACTTCATACAAGTACTGTAAATAGTCAACAAAGAATTGGAAACCCTAGAAATCCCGGTTTAAGTCCATTCTGGACTAGGATTTCCTTATTGGATCCAATGGGCCAATAAGCTTCCAGTTTGACTATCTTGAACCTAGAACTCTCAAATGGGCCCTAATTGGACTGATATACATGAACCATAATACTTTTGGGCCTTATGAGCCCGAAAGACACTAGGTTAACTTAAATAGGCCTTAATGGGTCACAATCAATTTAATTTTGCCCTAATAGGTCATAAAAATCATATCTTTATTAAATTGGGCGAAAAATCACCTAACTTAACCATAAAATGGGCTTAATCATTCAAAGCCCAAAAACTTTCTCTTTCCCTCTCCATTTTCGGCCCAATCCCACAAAGAAGGGAAGAGTTGACTTTGTGGTGCCAACTCATTTTTACCTAATGGATTTCCATGCAAGATCTGATACTTCCATCCAACAATCCCATCACCCTCTCTCTTCTTCCCCTCTCTTCCTCTCAGTCAAACTCAAACCAACACATCCAAACATCACTCAAAAATTCTCTCAAGAAGCTCTCTCCATTTCTCTCCAAATTTTTGAGATCTAAGAGGCTTTCAAAGAGATTTTTCCGTAAAAATCCTTATCCAAGGGAAGTTGATGTATGATCCATGCTTTAACTCACTTGTTTTCATCAAAAATCATTTCTTAATCCATTCAAGTTCATGATCTTGCATCTTAGAACCCAATAAGTTCGAGATCCATCCAAGGAACTTGCTAGGGCCGAAAATAGCACCAAACGTCTCACAATCTTCATCACAAACCGAAAATACAACTCAATGTGAGTTTCATACCCCTTTTTCAGTTTTCATGAGTTTTATGGGGGAGAATACAAGAAAATGTGTAGATCTATGTGTATGTGTATGGTATGTGAGATTTTATGCATGTATGTATGTGATTTCATATGTTTTTGTGATGAATATGTTAACAAAAGGGATGTAAACCTGAGATCTATGGCATGAGAAAGGATAAAAACATAATCTAAGCTATTTTACACCAAACAAGTTAAGAATGATAGCTTATAAGGTTATAATGAACATATTCTAACATAAAACCCATTTTAGGGTTTTAAATTGTCAAAAATACAAAATTTGGGTTACAAATCGATAAGTCAAGGTTTCTTGAGGGTCAAAAGCATCAAAACAGTTTCTATAATCATTTTTCTCAATAATAAAATTTTCAAGGGACTTAAAATGTAAATTTTTAGCTTAATGGGCTAATTATGGGCTTTTCGGCCGCATAAGCCTCAAAATTCGAAAAATGACAAACTTTAAGGGCTGAAATGAAATTTTTGATCAAACAGGGGGTAAATAGCATAACAAAGTCATTTTTGGTTAAAACTATGTTTTCATCAAATAAATGATACAAAAGTGTCAAGAAAATGTTTTAAGGACTAAAAATGAGATTCTTTTATATAAAAGGACCAAAAGTGTTATTTTTATAAAAGATATAACACCTTCCAGATATTGCTCCTTCATCATTGAGCTTTCACACCTTAGTGTCTTATTTCTTCTGTCACCCTCATCATGTTCTCTACAAAAACTTAACTTTTTTTTATCAAAAATCATAGAACTTTTAAGTAGAACTTTCAAAGTTCCTGCCATTAAACTGTTCATCATGGTAATCTAGTACCTTAGATTAAGGTACTCACATACTCGTCAAACAAACTTTCTCAAAATAGCATGAAACCATAACTTCAGTATCTTATACGCAATTTTATCTACGAACTTATCAATCAACTGATACTGAGTAGAGATGAACATCATGTGATTAATAGGAAAATCAAGTTGATTAAAATCAATATTTTCGATCTCAAAACTTCATTTTAAACTTTCCAAATTTATGCATCTTTCCTGAAGAGACTATTTGCTCGATTGTCTCGTAGCACCAATGTTTACTCGGATCACCTTTGTTTCATCCAGGTAGATCACATTGCTTTTGTCTCAGTATGCTATTTTTTTCTCCATTTACTTTTCTACATTTTGCTACTTTTCTTCTTCAAAAATCGCCATCTCAATAATCCTCCATTTGTTACCTTTATTGTCCTTCGAAGGTAGAGGCTTTAAAATTGACTTGGATTCCTCAATAGTTTCTCTAATAACAATTCCTTTGGTTATTGGGGTTGAAGTAGTTGTTGTAGAAGTGGTTGATGAAGAAACAGGAGGTGATGTTGATAATTAAGTTGATATCACCTTCCAAACCACTTTACCTTGATCAGGATCCTTTGAAGAGCCAACCCCGTTATCTCCCCATTGCACTACTTGTTTTACAGGTAGGGCACTCATTGGCATCAGTATAACCAACATAAGTGGAGGAGTAAGTTAAACCATGATATTCGATTAAAGAGAGGAAATCATCTTCGAAATCAAATCCTGAGAGACAACAGAGTGTTGAAACAGATTAAGCTTTAACAAAGACTCTTTTAAACTTCCCAAGAACTCCTCTACCTTTTCAAATACTTTCGAATTTGTTTTTGTATTGGCTACAAGTTTGGTATAAAACAAGGTATGACACTCCACGAGCTTCTTTATGGCATCATCAAGAACATCCACCTTGCCATGAAGACTCGAATAGTTATTGCTCTATCTTTGCCATCACCTTCGACATCTTAGACTTGAGTTATTCTACTTTGATATTGATAGACTCCTCCACCTTCTTAACTTCCTCAACACAAATGACATGACACTCTTTTGCAACCTCTCGAAGCTTTATCACCTAATATTGGAAACTTTCAACATGAAGCTTTAAACGTTCTTCATGTTTCTGTTCAATATACTCCATGGCCATCTTTAAACGATGCTCTTGTGACTTAAGCATTATATCCATCTCAATCCCAAACATAGAATTTCGACCCCATGTATTAGCCTAAATTTGTAATGATGAATTCAGGTTATGATCAAGAAATATAAACTGTTTCCCTAACATAAGCATATGATTAGGAATGTGATATTCTTTCGGGTTAAACTGAATTTATGCAAAGGATATCATCACATCATCATCATCCTTTTCATCTTCAGGAACTGATTTTTCCCCTTCAATGGATTGGGAAGAGAAAAGTGATGTAATTGGTTGATGCATAATGTTTTAGAAAGTAGGTAAAATGGTAGAAGCAGATAATGAAGATGGGATGGGAGAAGATAACGGTGGTAGAGAAGTTGAATTGTCGATGAGGGTAGTTTCGATGGTTGAATAGGGAAAAAGTGTGGTAGGAATAGAAGAGGTTTCAATAGAATATGTACCTTGAGATTTGCTATATGTCATCCCTTCTTCCATATTGACATTTGTGCTTGCATCAGATATGTTCACAATGAAGCGTGAGGTTCGAACATCCTCTGAAAAAGACTGAGTCATCAAAAACTCGGGTGGTATGACTACTGCCTTCTCATCTCAGGGATGGTAATACTTAGATGTTCACCAAAATTAGTGGTTATATCTATATGAGATACGTGTAAAGTTCCACCATGACCTCCAGTCTCCTTGAAGGCCAACTTAACCGAAAAGTCCCTTTGAGGTGTCTTGTAGCCCAATCTAGTATCATGATGAATCAGAGATCTATCGCTACCACTTTCGAAATTAGTTTCAACTACAACCTCATCAAGTGGATCAACTAACTTCTTCTTCTTATTTTTTTTATCTTTCTAACAATGTCACGAGCTTTACGTTTGTTCGATACCAGTGATATTGGAACTTGAACTTCACGAAGATGCACAACCCTTCGATTAAGTTGGGGTTTGAGAATTTTCTTTATCTTCGAAACAAATCCTTCTTTTGGTGAAGACAATGGTTCACCAGAAACGTATTCAATAATTGGTGTTTTAGAAGAGTGTTGGGGACAATGAGCAGGCTTCTTGGTTCGTTTCAAAATATCATCTCCAAAGGAACAACTTCCGTTTATATTCCTTTTTCAACAGTTTCTTGAATTGGTTTTGTTACCTCCTTCTCGATTTATACTGGAACATGTTTAGGTTGTTCAGGTTTCTTTTGTTTCTTGGCAACTTTAACAACCTTCGAGGTACCTTCAGCTCCTTTTGGCAACAAAACCCCTAATTGAACATTTGGGTCATTAGTTGTCAACTAATGAAGAAGATCTGGATGAACGAAATCTACTTTTCATAACATGGCATTTGGGATTCGAGCCACAGTTGGAAATAACATAGGATCATTAGTAAAAAGTTTAGGATGCAGATAGGTTAAAAACTCCACCTTTGTATCTTCGGATGGTAAAAAAATCCCTTCTTTCTCAAATACTTCTCTAAAAATTAAGCTCCAATACCTCACACAAGATGTTTCATTCATGACATTGATATGAGAAATACTTGTTCCAAATGCTTCCCACAACCGAGTTACATAATCAACATTGAGATCATACTAGAGACCTATAATAATGGCCGAGAATTCCAATTTTGCTTTATCGAAACCAGTGCTGCGATCAGGTAAATATCAGAGAAAAATCCCAAACAAGAAATTCTAGATACAAGGAAAAATCAATCTTTCGAAAATGACTGATTCCTATGATTGGGGTTGATGACCCATCTCATATAACATGTGAACATCCTGTGCATTCGTAACATCATAAAACGAACCTGTATTTGTAAGTTTCAAAATTTGAGCAAACTGTTTCTTGGTAAGTCTGTACAATTTTTCATTCGTGAGTTGAAGCATCACAACTTGAGATGGCTTGTTAAACATTGCAGTTGAGCTAGCCAATGATAACCATGTCATGGTGATTGAGAATGAAGAAGATGTAACCATGGAAAGAATAGAATGATTGAGAGCACCAATCATGATCTGTAATCATTCTAGATATATACTTAGAAACATCTAGTTGAACATGGAATTTGGAGCTTTAAATCTTCATTGACGGTTGAGATGTTGCTTCTTCAGTGGTGGTGTTTGAAGGTGCCGCTATGGCTAGGGAGTTTAAGAATTTTGTGGAGAGATGATTATCGTGAAAGAATATTTTGGGAAAATTATACCAAATTGCATAAATTTTGTAATTTAGTCCATAGAAACTCTTTTATAATCAACAGGAAAATTTTGAATTTGAATTGTCCACCAGTGAAACTTTGCCACTTGTTGTCTTAAAAAGTGGGCCAGTTTCCGAAAAAGTCGCCACGTCTAAAAAAGTGATTGTCAATTTTCCATAGAAAATTATGAAAGAGCTAAACTATCCCATCCGTCGATCGTTTCATTTTCCCCAAGGAGATAGGAACTATCACTTGAACTTCGAAATGTCACCATAGAATTCCATCACCAAAAGAACATCAGACCTTCGCTATGAGGTAAGGCTCATTCGCTTTTGGGACAAAAAAAATCATATGCCAGACTTTGTGAAATCTAGGTTTGATTTGATATTACCCAAGACCTCGAGGATTTTAGTGAAAATGTGTGCCAAAGAAATAGTGAGAAGCAAATAAAAAAATTGTGCGTATAGTGATATCAAACAATACTCGATGTAAAAGAAATTGGATCCCGGGCAAAGATCACTTCATTTATGTAACGCTCGGGTTTTCAGGACTAAGCATTTTTGTCAATGTAATAGTCTAGGTCAACTATTGTAACTCTTTTTGAAGTAATAAATATGAAATATTTGAGTATTATGTGAATTATGTGTGTTTATGTGTTTATTATTTAATTATAAATGTATAATTAATAAAGAATAAAAATGAGCGTCAAAATTAAAGTGTGAGATAATCCCGATATCTCTACATAAAGTTGTATAATATGTCTCAAGGTTTCCGTACATATAAAGAATGCCAAAATCCGAGCTATAACGAAGAAGTTATGGCCCGCCGAAGTTTTACGGCAAAACCGGCACGACACCGGGAGACGTAAATAGTGAATTTACGATAGAAGACTTTTTAGCCTTAGCAATCTAAACAAAAGTCGTAGAATACGTTAAACTAAGAACATCGATAAAAAGAACGCCCAAATCTGACTTCGTATGAAGAAGTTATGATTTTTCTAAGATTCGGCTTAGCCGTGCACGGCCTGAAACTTGAATTTTAGTTCGAGCGGTTTTTGGCTTACGCAATGTAAATGAGAGTTGAAGATCTCATTAATAGGAAATCAACAGTAAAAAGACAGACAAAAACAGAGTCCGTATGTAGAAGTTATTAATTTTACGCAGACGTTTAAGAGTATAATCTCCTTGTACTGTTAAATTTAAGATCGGTCGAGAATTAGTTGACTGTGTCAAAATGAAAGTTGTAGATCTTATTATTACCTACGCGTGGATATAAAGAACGTCAAAAACGGAGGTCGTATGTGAAAGTTACGGATTTTAGAAGTTGGAAGTGTGCTGTGCGAAAATGGGTGATGTGGCACAATCTTGGCCATTGCTTTCTCCCCAAGGCTTGCCACCAGATGGTGACATGTGGCACCAAGTTCAGCCACATTTCACCCTATAAATACCACCTCTCCCACCCTCATTTTCTTCACACCTTTCCCATTCTTTCTTCTCTTTACTCTCTCTCTCTCTCTCTCTAGAACCTCTCTCTAGCCCCGAAATCCCCCGAAAAGCCTAGGGAACCTCCCTAGCACGAGGCGGAAGTCCCGGAGTGCTCGAAGGCTCTGAGAAGAAGAGCTTTTCGGCTCGGGAACGCTGCTCCAAGCAAAGCCCGGTTTTCTATAAAACCCGCTGTAAGTGAGCTACGCCTACGCTATTTTTAATATAACTTTTATTTAATTATAGTAACGTTATTAGGAACTTATAATAAATACTTGGGCTATTATTATGGGTTATATAAGTATTTTTTTGAGGGTTATATAATAATAATAATAATAGCTAGACTATTAATTAGTCTCGACGAATAATAAACTAAACTCTAGTGGTAATAATACTAGGTTTCGTCGAAGAAAAAATTCTTTTTAAGAAGCGAAGCGCTGTCTGAGTTCGGAATCACCACCTTTTCCGGTGAGTGCATAGTTACTTTCAGCTTACACATAGATATGAAGTATTTTATATAAATTACGTGCTATGTGTGCATATTATCTGAATACTTGCTATCTACATTAGATGAACGTTGTTATATATGTTTTCAATGATTTAAACTGTATATGTATTTTATATCTATGAAAATGTTGGGGTAAAACATGGGTAGATGTAATAGGTGATGTGTGATAAAATGATGAGAGGCCTCGATGTTGCTGTTGTTGATCTAGTCATCTAGCGGAGTATAGATGACGACCACGGACTCTTCTAGACAGTCCAGTGGAACACTAGCAGGCTCGCAACCTGTAGGTGTTGTGAACGATGTGTTCACCGGTGTACTCCATCCCCCACATGGTTGCCTATTAGGACATTTATTGCTGAGGAATCCCCTTAGCAGTAGTGTTCGTCCCGATGATGATCCTTAGCCTAGTTCCCTTATGATAGGTGTTTAGGGACGTAAAGTGAGGATAACGGGAATGGGTAATCGGGTTATTGTTGATTGATGAAGTTAATAAACTTATTTATTGTGGGTTGAAAACCCTATGTGCTCACCAGGCTCCCAAGCCTGACCCACTCAGTTTTATGCATTACAGGTAGTGGCGCATGAGCATAGGTGTGATGTTTTGGACGAGGGATTACGGATATAGGCCTGTAGATATGAAATAATGTAGTAAGGCTTATATTGTACTGTTTATACTTTTGATCTGTACGAACATGACATCCCGAGTCTTTTAATGAAACACATTTCTATGGAAATGCTTTTGATAAATCTTTATCATATTATTGTTTTGGGACAAATTCCGCAACCCTTTTATTAAAAGATAACTCTGATTTTGAAATAAAGTATAAACAAAACCGGTCTTTTCTGGCTGTGATTTTGGGGATGTCACAATTTAACATCAAGAGAGATGATAAAATGCTTGTGTGGTATCCCATGAAATACAATCGATACTCCTTAATGAGCATTGACGGTCTTCTTTTTGAACATGCTTCGAAGGTAGGCACAATTTCGTTCAAAACCACAACTTAACTGGATTATGTTAGGCAACAATGACTTGTTTAAAGAACATTTTTTCAAGATCACTCACAATGAAATAAATATAATTTTAAATATTGAATTAAGGTACTAAAACAAATGTTTGGATAAACTCTTGAACATAAAGTTCACTGTCAATTCCTTTAAAAGTTGGAATTGCTAGGATTCACCATCATCATGAAAAATGAACCACGATCATTAATACAAGCATGTGCAATATCTACATTCTGCTTGGTTTCTACCAAAGATGTCGAGGATATACAAGTGAGGTGTGTGATCGTGAAGAAAAGTTTTGGTGAAAAAGATTAGCTAAGAAAACATTATGTACCTTTGCAAATAATCTGGACTGAGTAATAATCTCGTTAATTGTCACACCCTGAAACCGATGGTGGAAACGTTCCTGGGCGAAGGACGTGATGTAAGTATCACAACCAGTGTACATAGTAAGCATAGTAAACACGAAACATTACATTACATATGAATAATTACATTTGTTTAAAAGTAAAGTGATACATGTTTATTTATACAAAAGTTTGAACAAAAGTAAAGACGTGTCTTCTAAAATGCTCCATCTTCTCCAAAAGATTGCGATACCTGTCTAATGCGGACCTAAGAATACAAGTAGTTTGAGAATCAACTTAAAGCTGGTGAGTTCATAAGTGTTTTGTTTTCTGAAAATGAACATGTTTCCTTTGGTTTTCTGAAGAAGTTTTTATCCAAGAAAATCCCATATTTTCTTATTAAGATAATTTAATACGTATAACTCTAGATTGAAAACCATGGGAATACCATCCCGTATCACAGTAGGTAGTTTTAATACATAAAGCTATAGATTGAAAACCATGGGAATACCATACCATAATAGATCAAAGATAGATATAACAATTCGTGAATAAACTTATATTTTGATATTAATACGTATTGTGAGTCGGGTAACCATGCTAATATGACTACGAGACCCCCTTGACGTTCATCAGGCGTCAGACGATATCCAGAATTTGTCACCCCAGGCGTGCCCGCCTAACTGTAGCTAACAATTTAGGTGTGGGATTGTCAGTCCCGAATAGATCTATTCACAAATTCGACGCTCTCCCTCCAGGAGACTCTGGTTACACTTCCGGGGAGGATTTACTGATAACCCGAAGGGTTTAATGAAGATACATCTCACAAGCTAGTATTAAATTATTCATGGTATACTCGGTAGATATCAAACGTCATACAGTAATATAGTTTAATACAATGAAATTATCTGGCATAATATTCTAGACTAAACAGAGATAAACTGAATCAGACATAGTTTATCTATTAACTTTGCGTGAATTTTGTGTCCGTAAAACAAGAACTAAAGATCCCAAATTATTCCCATAATAATTTGATTGGTTTGATTGTTTCCTTTACCGTAGTTGAAATCCGTGTCATTTGATTTGATAAAACATCCCTTATGCTCCGCATAATACATAAGGGGTAAAGATATCTAAAAGTTTGCCAGATATTTACAGAATTTCATCAGGTTTGAGTTTCGAAAACATTTATAGTTTGCGTGTATTCCCCCCTGAAAACATTGAAAAACACAGAAAAAGCGTAAGGGTATGAACTCACCAGTTAAGAAACGAGTCGCTTCGGATGCTAAGTGTTAGTTTGGGGCTTGATAACGCGCGAGGTTTCTATTTAAGATGAAATGATACATAATTGTATCTAATTAGACTTTGAACCACTAATTAGATAAGAGTAAACACTTCTAGACGCGAAAACACTTCAATTCAAGTGTTTGGAGTAACCTGGGTAGCATCTATGGATGTGTATGGCTTGGATATAGAGTTTACTCCCCAAGAGTAAACTCCTTTAGGAGTTTATGGTCCAAATGACCAACTCCCCATGAGTTTACGGTTGTAAACTGATGGTGGTGGTGTTCTTGGTTGTTAAATGGCCTTATAACAATTGAAGGTTGATGCTTGACTTGGTTTCAAGGCCATTGAATGAGATTTGAACATCTTAACGACCATTTGAGGAGTTTACGACAGTAAAATATGATTTTACGGCCGTAAACTCTTATGTGCCATGTTTTAATGTGATTTGGTGGTCCTAGGTCAATTACAATGTACATGGGAAGGCTCTAGGGTTGATTATATGGCTTACGAAGTGAGTGGGACTTGAATTGGTCTTGGAAAAGTAGTTTATGGTCTATGAAGATGTTCTTGGGAGTTTACTACCTTAAACACATGAGTTTACAACCGTAAACTCATGTTTGTCCATGATTCAGGGGTTTTAGTGGTTGTAGGTTATGCCTACAAAGTTCTAGGTCCTATTTCAAGCCATGCATACAAGGTGTTAAAGGCACTTTAACACCTATTGGAGGATTTTATGGTCTAACGAGATGTGTTTACAGTCCAAGAATGTCCTTGGGCCGTAAACTCAAGTTTTTCCCATTTGTGTATGTTTTGGTGCATTTCTTGAAGGATTATAGGGTTCTATGCACTCATGGAAGTTCATGAAGGCTTTTGGAGGTGTTTAAGGGCAATTTAACACCTTAAAAAGGTGTTTATGGTCCATGAATGAAGGTTTACGGTCCAAGCATGTTGTTGGTCCGTAAACTCATATCCATACATCAACTGGCCTTATAACACTTAAAGATTGATGCTTGACATGGTTTCAAGGCTGTTGAATGAGATTTGAACAACTTAAGGACCATTTGAGGAGTTTACAGCAGTAAACCATGACTTTACGGCTGTAAACTCTTATGTGCCATGTTTTAATGTGATTTGGTGGTCCTAGGTCAATTACAACGCACATGGGAAGGTTCTAGGGTTGATTCCATGGCTTAGGAAGTAATTGGGACTTGAATTGACCTTGGAAAAGTAGTTTATGGTCTATGAAGATGTTCTTGGGAGTTTACTACCTTAAACACACGATTTTACATTCGTAAACTCATGTTTGTCCATGATTCATGGGTTTTAGTGGTTGTTGGTTAAGCATACAAAGTTCTAGGTCCTATTTTAAGCCATACAAGGTGTTAAAGGCACTTTAACACCCATTGGAGGAGTTTATGGTCTAAGGAGATGTTTTTACGGTCCAAGAATGTTTGTGGGTCGTAAAATCAAGTTTGTCCTATTTGTGTATGTTTTGCTCAATTTAGGCTTTTGGAGCTGTATAAGGGCAATTTAGCACCTTAAAAAGGTGTTTATGGTCCATGAATGAGGGTTTAAGGTCCAAGTATGTTCTTGGGCTGTAAACTCATTTCCATACATCAAATGGTATGATTTTGCGGTCCTAAGCTCTTGCATGCAAGTCCAAAGGTCTTAACTAAGCACCAGAAGTAATTTGGAGGGGTTTTGGGGCTTCAAAACCCTCTTTAGAGGTGTTCACAGTTTTGGGAGGGTTCCCAAACCGTAAACACATGTCTATGGGTGTTTTGAGTAGCTTAAACACATATTTGAATGATAAACAGGCTTAGAAACATGCTAGGATAGATTTGTTACCAAAATGAAGCTTGAAAGAGGGATTTCTGGCTCAACTTCGAGTTTTAGAGAGAGAGAGTAGTGATAGAAAGTCATGAGGTGGGCAAAAGTCTTCAAAAGTTGTCCACTCAACCTTTATACAGGGGTTGGGTTTGAGACCCGGTAGAATTCTACCTGATACTGACGTAAAATGGGGCTTTTGGTCGTACCCGATTAAGTTACCGTAATTACGACTTAGATGAAACTAAATATTTTCCAAATGAAAATAGAAAATATTTTAATGTTTTAAAATGTATCCCAACACTTTTAAGACCTAAATAGAAGTCGCAATAAATTAATTTAAAACAAAGCTAGCGGAAAAATTGGAACGTAACGACTTTATTTACAGAAACGGGCTATAATGACAGAATAAATCACGGGTTGTCACATTATCCCCCCGTTAGAGAAAATTTCGTCCCGAAATTTAAAATTAAGATACAAACATGGAATTTAAAAGAGATGCGTATATTTTTGCTTCATCGAGTCTTCGCGCTCCCAAGTGAATTCAGGTCCCCGCTTGGCATTCCACCGAACCTTCACTATCGGGATGCGACTTTGCTTCGTACGTTCGATCTCTCGATCCATGATTTCGATTGGTTCCTCCACAAATTTCAAGTTTTGCATTGATCTCGATCTCGTCTAGAGGAATCACGAGGGTTTCGTCTGATAAATACTTTTTAATGTTCGAGACGTGGAAGACAGGATGAATGTTACTAAGTTCTTGGGGGAGTCGGAGTTTGTAGGCTACAGGACCGATCCTAGCAAGGATCTCGAAAGGTTCTATGTACCTCGGGTTAAGTTTCCCACGCTTTCCAAAGCGTACCATACCTTTCCAGGGCGAGACCTTTAACAAGACGTGATCTCCAACCTGCAATTCTAATGGTTTCCGACGTTTGTCAGTGTAACTCTTCTATCGGTCTCGTGAAGCTTTCAGTTGTTCTCGGATCTGGATGATCATCTCGGTGGTTTTGTGGATGATTTCAGGACCAGTGAGAGCACTATCGGGGACTCGACTCTTGGCTAGCTGCGTGTCCCCTACCTCGGCCCAGCACAGAGGGGATCTGCACTTACGGCCATAGAGGGCTTCGAACGGGGCAGTCTTGATACTGGTGTGGTATTTGTTGTTATACGAGAACTCGATCAAAGGCAAATGTGTGTCCCATGACTTTCTGAAATCAATGACACATGCTCTAAACATGTCTTCCAGGGTGTGGATAGTTCTCTCACTCTGACCGTCTGTCTGAGGATGATAGGTCGTGCTCATGTCTAGTTTAGTTCCAAAAGCCTTCTGATGAGACTGCCAAAATCGGGAGGTAAACCTGCTATCTATATCGGAGATAATGGACACAGTTACACCATGCAATCAAACTATTTCTTGGATGTAGATACGTGCAAGTCTTTCCATCTTGAACAACTCTTTAATCGGTAGGAAGTGAGCGGACTTTGTTAGACGATCGAAAATTACCTAAATGGTATCGTACCCACTCGGACATTTGGGTAACTTGGTGATGAAATCTATTGTAATCATCTCCCATTTCCACTCAGGTATCTCGGGCTACTAGAGCAGACTCGAGGGCTTCTGATACTCGACTTTTACCTTGGCGCAAGTCAGACACTTGCCCATGAAGGTTGTGATTTCGGCTTTAATGTCCGGCCACCAGTATTGTTTCTTGAGATCCAGGTACATCTTGTCCGAACCTAGGTGAACAGAGTATTTGGTCTTGTGAGCTTTGGTCATGATGACATCTCTCAAACCTCCGAACTTTGGGGTCCAGATTCTATCCATGAAACAGTAGACTCCGTCACCTCTGATCTCAAGTTTTCTTCTCCATTCCTCTCAAGGCTTCAATCAATACATTTTCTGGCTTTATTGCTTCCAACTGAGCTTCTTGGATCTGCGCGAATAAGTGAGAATGGATGGTCATCGTCAATGTCTTCGCTTTGCGACTTGAACTCTCCTTTCGGCTCAGGGCATCTACTACCACATTGGCCTTACTGGGATGGTAGCGGATTTCGCACTCATAATCACTGAGTAGTTCTACCCATCGCCGTTGCCTCATGTTTAAGTCTTTCTGATTGAAGATGTGCTGCAGGCTTTTCTGGTCAGTGAAGATCGTGCACTTAGTTCCATAGAGATAATGTCTCCAAATATTAAATGTGAAGACCACTGCTCTTAACTCCAATTCATGAGTCGTATAATTGACTTCGTGTGCTTTTAACTTTCTCGAGGCATAAGCAATAACTTTTCCTCTCTGCATAAGCACACAACCTAATCCCTGATTGGATGCATCGAAATAAACCACAAAGTATTCTGTCCCTTCGGGCAAGGACAGGATAGGTGCGCTGCACATGGCTTGCTTTAACGTTTGGAACGCAGTTTCTTGCTTTTCACTCCAACAAAAGGGTACGCCTTTCCATGTCAAAGTGGTTAGGGGTTTGGCGATTCTGGAATATTTTTGGATGAACCTGCGATAGTAGCTAGCGAGACCCAAGAATTGACGGATTTCTGTGGGTGTCTTCGGTGCAGACCAATTCTCTATTGCCTTGATCTTGGATGGGTCCACGTGTATACCCTCCTCGCTTACCACATGACCAAGGAATGCTACCTTCCAAATCCAGAACTCACACTTAGAGAACATCGTGTACAGTTTCTCTGTCCTAAGTGTTTCCAACACTAACCTCAAGTGTTGTTTGTTGTCACACCCCCAAACCAGAACGGCGGACACGTTCGGGGGCGGAGGACGTCACATTCAGTATCATAACAGTTCATAGAAAGGAAAGTACACACCACCATATATATTAAAGTTTCCAAGATGTTTACATAATTTTATTCATTACATGTTCAAAAGATAAATACATAAACATCATTCAAAAGTTGATTCCCAAACCTGCTTAGCGGTTCCCTGAGAATACAAGTTATTTCAAAGAAAAAGTGTCAACAATTAAGTTGGTGAGTTCATAAGTAGTTTAGAAAAATTGGATGCCATTCCAAAATGGGTGTATATTTTCCAGAAAACGCAGCATTTCAAATGTAAAGAGTTGTGATTTGTTTTGTTGAAAGTGAATGTATTAAATCCAGAAAATCCCATATTTTCCCTAATGGTTGAGATACGAGTTGTTGTGTTTCCCAAGAAAAACCCTTATTTTCTTATAAAAGTATGAAATGCATATGAATGTTCGTGTTATAAGTTGTAAATAATTGCACCAGGAAAATCCCTTATTTTCCTAACATAAATGGCAGTCTCTAAGACCAAAACTTTGCAAGAAACCGACGTTCAAAAGTTGTGTCATAGTTTTATATAATAAAGCTATACGAAGATCGCATTTGTTAGATGAAGAATAGCTTTAATAGCTACTCGTTCATAAACGCATAATACCATAATAATTGTATATCCGATGGGTTTTATAACCATACTAAACATAATATGTCTGTAACGACGTTCTTCAGGCGTTGCAGCGTTATGACAACTGTCACCCCAAAAGACGGACTGTAGCTAACAGTCAGGGCGCGGGATCATGACTTCCCGTATAGATCTATACACATTTGACACGTTCTCCGAACGGGAGACTCTGGTTATTGACAGGACTTGCAGCATTACTTTCTAATAATGAAAAGTAATGTTTGAAGATATACACGTCTCATGGATTCTCAACTAAGTCGGTATTAAAGTGATAGTTTTGTATGCAAAGTTTATCCTTTTTCACAATGTTTGACAAAGCAAAATCATAAGTTTTTAGAATGTATAAAAAGACTTAACAATGAAAGGTACTTTGAAATCATTATATACTTTGTATAATGTCTAATGCACACAAAGTATGACAAGAGTTTTCCATAATAGAAATAAGTTCCAAGTGATTTATTCGATAAAACAAGTGAAGTAAAACTTTATAAAATACACGATAATAACCGTATGTTTACTTGTATCCCCCCCCCCTAAAAGAGTATAAAAGCATTTAAATGTATTTAAAGTGTGTTTGAAAGGGGTATGAACTCACTTGAAAGTTTGAAGATAGCAAGATGGAAAACCGGGCAGAGTTTCGTCTCGGGAAATGGATTTTCCTCGGAAATCTCAGGATTCCTCGGGAGTAAAATCGACCTTCGGGACTTGCACAAAATGACCAGGGCTTCGGGGTAGTGCGAGCATGGAAAACGAGGTAAAACGCAAGCAAAAGGAGAGAGAATGGGCCATTCTCGGGAACCCTCGCATGTTATTTATAGGGGGGCCTGAGAGGCCTCGTACGCGGGGCGTACGCTCGTACGCAGCGCGTACGCGTACGTCATGCGTGACCGAAGCCTCGACTGCCTCGGCCTCGGATGGGACGGCTCAGGCTGTCGGGTCGGATAGGACGGCGGGTCGGACGAGCGGGTCGGGTGCCCCGCATAGGGCGACGTGGACGGTTTGAGGCCAAGTTCCTCGGGTACGCGGGGCGTACAGGGGTACGCAGCGCGTACCTCGGATGAGGACGCTGACTCCCCTTCGGATAATACCGAAGTTTTAATAAAAATTATATATAAATTATTTATCAAACTTCGAAAATTCATATCTCCTTCATACGAACTCCGTTTTTGACGTTCTTTATATCCTCGCGAAGGTGAGACTACGATCTACAACTTTCATTTAGATTCTGTTGGCAAATTCCGGAATTATTTTTATTATTTATTTATTAAAATGACGTGATTAAGGAATTTCTTTAAAAATTCATAACTTATTCATACGATGTCCGATTTGAGCGTTCTTTTTATGCATGTTTGTAGTTTAACGATATCTACGACTTTCATTTAGACACCTAAGGTCGGAAAGTGTTTTATTGAAACTTTGAGTTTTTACGCAACTTTGTATTGTCGGTTTTTGTCGGAAAACTTAGAATGATCATAACTTCTTCGTTATAACTCGGATTTTTGTGTTATTTATATGTTTGGAAACCTTAAGACGATAAATACCACATAGTGTACTCCAAATAGAGTTTTTGAATACTTCATTTTTCGATGATATTCTAATTCTTTTCTCAAAGGGGTTACAGGACTCGATTTTTACTGACTTGAAATAACGGGTTGTTACATCATCCCCCCGTTAGAGGGAATTTCGTCCCGAAATTTTAATACAAAAGAAGAGTCTTAGGGGCTGGGGAAGAGATGTGGATACTTCTGTTGCATTTGATCTTCTCGTTCCCATGTGAACTCAGGTCCCCTCTTAGGATTCCATCGGACCTTTACTATTGGAATGCGACTCTGTTTAGTTCATTTAACTTCCCTATCCATGATCTCGACGGGTTCTTCCACAAAGTTAAGATTTTCATTTAGTTCGATCTCATCGAGTGGAATTACAAGTGTTTCGTCGGACAAACACTTCTTCAGGTTTGATACGTGGAATACTGGATGTACTTTGTTAAGCTCTATTGGAAGTCGGAGTTTGTAGGCTACTGGACCAACCCTTGAAATGATTTTGAAGGGTCCAATGTACCTAGGATTTAGCTTCCCATGCTTTCCAAAGCGTATCATTCCCTTCCAGGGTGAGACCTTCAGTAGTACCCGATCGCCAATCTGAAATTCCAAGGGTTTACGTCTTTTGTCGGCATAGCTCTTTTGCCTATCCCTCGAGGATTTCAGTCGTTCTCGTATTTGCACGATCTTTTCAGTAGTTCCTTTGATGATCTCTGGACCAGTGAGGGTGCTATCAGGGACTAGACCTTTTGCTAGTTGTGTGTCGCCCACTTCCGTCCAGCACAGAGGTGATCTGCACTTACTACCGTAAAGGGCTTCAAATGGAGCAGTATTGATACTAGTATGATAACTATTGTTATAAGAGAACTCAACCAAAGGTAAGTGAACATCCCATGATTTACCAAAGTCGATTACACATGCTCGCAACATGTCTTCCAAGGTTTGGATCGTTCTTTCGCTCTGTCCGTCAGTTTGGGGGTGATAGGCTGTACTCATGTCCAATCTTGTTCCCATGGATTTTTGCAATGATTGCCAGAATCTAGATGTGAATCTGCTGTCTCTATCCAAGATGATAGACATTGGCACTCCATGGAGTCGTACGATCTCTCAGATGTAGATTCTCGATAGCTTTTCCATTTTATCAGTTTCCTTGATCGGTAGGAAATGAGCGGACTTGGTTAATCTATCGACGATTACCCAAATAGTATCTTGGCCACCCTGAGTTTTGGCCAGTTTCGTTATGAAGTCCATGGAAATCCGCTCCCATTTCCACTCAGGAATTTCAGGTTGTTGGAGTAGTCCTAAGGGTTTCTGGTGTTCTATTTTGATCTTGGCGCAAGTCAAACACTTGCTCACATATGTAGCGATCTCTGCTTTCATGTTTGGCCACCAGTAGAGTTGTTTGAGATCTTGATACATCTTGTCTGACCCGGGGTGTACGGAGTATGGAGTCTTGTGTGCCTCGCTCATAACTACCTCTCTAAGTCCACCAAACTTGGGCGTCCATATTCGGTTCATGAGGCAGCGTGCTCCGTCACTCTTGATTTCTAAATTCTTGTCCATTCCCCTAAGGGTCTCACCTGTCACGTTTTCGGGTTTCAGGGCCTCTATTTGAGCTTCCTTGACTTGTGTCGACAGGTGCGAATGGATTGACATGGCTAATGACTTCACTCTTCGGCCAGAGTACTCCTTACGACTGAGGGCATCTGCCACGACGTTAGCCTTTCCTGGATGATAGCGAATCTCACATTCGTAGTCGTTGAGCAATTCGACCCAACGTCGCTGTCTCATGTTCAACTCCTTCTGGTCGAAGATGTGTTGTAGGCTCTTGTGGTCTGTAAAGATAGTGCATTTGGTACCATATAGGTAGTGTCTCCAGATTTTAAGAGCGAAGACCACCGCCCCAAGTTCTAAATCATGAGTGGTGTAATTGACCTCATGCGTTTTTAGTTGTCGTGAGGCATATGCAATAACCTTTCCCCTCTGCATTAGTACACAGCCCAGCCCTTGCTTCGAAGCGTCGCAATACACCACATAATCTTCGGTCCCTTCTGGGAGAGAAAGGATGGGCGCGCTGCAAAGGGCCTGTTTCAAAGTCTGAAATGCAGCATCTTGCTTTTCTCCCCAATTGTAGGTCACACCTTTCTGGGTTAAGGCGGTAAGAGGCTTTGCGATGCTGGAGAAATTCTGGATGAACCTTCGGTAATAACCAGCAAGACCTAGAAATTGGCGAATTTCTGTTGGTGTAGTTGGCGCAGACCAGTTTTTGATAGCCTTGATTTTTGATGGATCCACGTGGATTCCTTCCTTACTGACCACGTGACCGAGGAATTCCACCTTTCTAATCCAAAATTCACATTTTGAGAATTTTGCATACAGTCTCTCAGTCCGTAACGTCTCTAAAACTTGCCTCAGATGTTGACCATGCTCTTCTTTATTCTTTGAATAAATGAGTATGTCGTCTATGAATACTATCACGAATTTATCCAAGAATGGACGACATACTCGATTCATTAGGTCCATGAATACGGCCGGGGCATTGGTTAGTCCGAACGGCATCACTACGAACTCGTAATGTCCGTATCGTGTTCGAAAGGCCGTCTTGGGAATATCACTCTCTAGGACTCGCAGCTGGTGATATCCCGACCTCAGATCGATCTTGGAGAAGTAGTTGGCTCCTTGGAGTTGGTCGAATAAGTCATCGATTCGGGGTAGGGGGTATCGGTTCTTGATGGTAAGTTTGTTGAGTTCTCGGTAGTCGATGCACATTCTGAATGATCCATCCTTCTTTTTCACGAACAGTACGGGTGCTCCCCATGGCGAGAAGCTCGGCCTGATGAATCCTTTTCCAAGTAGTTCATTCAGTTGGCTGGATAGCTCTTGCATCTCTGCCGGGGCTAATCGATAGGGTGCTTTGGCTACTGGGGTAGCTCCGGGAACCAGATCGATTCGGAACTCAACTTGTCTCATGGGTGGTATTCCCGGAAGGTCCTCGGGAAAAACGTCGGGAAAATTGCGTACGTCGGGCACACTCTTGATGTCTTGGACTTCGCGTTTCACATCTACAACATGTGCCAAGAACGCGTGACACTCCTTGCGTAGGCATTTCCGAGCTTGGATACTTGAGATGATACGAAGAGTGGTACTTGGTTTGTCGCCCCAGACAATGAAAGTTTCGCCGGTTGGCAGATTAAGGCGAACGGCCTTATCGTAACATAGAATGTCCGCATGATGAGAACTCAGCCAATCCATGCCAATGATGACATCGAAACTCTTAATCGAGACTGCCATGAGGTTGATTGAAAAGGGATTATCGTTTAAAGTTAGGGTGCAGTTTAAGTATATCTCCTTAGTGCCTTCGGTTTTCCCGTTGGCCATTTCTACTATGAATGGTTCACTTAATGATTGTGGTATTGATTTTAGCAGGCCTTTAAAGTCGTGACTCACAAACTCCTTTCCGCTCCACTATCAAACAAAATGCATGCATACGAGTTATCGAGAAGAAACGTACCCGTAACAACAGTAGGGTCCGCAATGGCTTCATCTTGTCCCATTGCGAAAACTCGGCCCCTTCTGCCAGTATTCTGGTTGTTTGCCTTTGGGCAGTCCCTGCGGTAGTGCCCCGTGTCTCCGCACTCAAAGCAGGCGCGGCTTACCCCGGTATTAGTAGTGGGGACGGATGGTTGGGTTGGCCCTTTGCAATAGTGGGCTGTATGTCCCTTCTTATTACACTTGGTGCATTGAAGATCATGGCAAGGACCATGGTGGTGGAAGCTGCATCGGTTGCACTTAGGAAGTTTCCCATTATATGAGCTTGTGGGGGCAGGGTTCACAGGTACAGTCATAGCGTGGGTCGCTATTACTTGTTGTTTCTTGGGGTTTTCCTTGAGATTTTGTCCCCTCCTTTTGTTCCAAGGCCTGCTCTGGCCCTGAGCCTCCCTAGGTGGATTTGCGGTTGCTGAAATGATACTGGGTTTTACTCCGTGGTCGATGAGTCGCTGAGCCAGGCGTTTAGCGCTGTTGTAGGTAACAGGGCCGGAAGCTAGGACATGCCCTTGAATCTGGGGTGACAACCCCCAAATGTACCTTTCAACCTTCTTTGATTCTGGGTTGACCATGGTAGGGCACAGTGCAGCGAGGTCGTTGAACCTAGCTGTGTAGGTGACTAGGTCAGACCCAGTCATTTTCAGATTCCAGAGCTCCTGCTCCAGCTTTTGCACTTCGCCCCTTGGGCAGTATTCTTCCAATAGTAGAACCTTTAGATCGTCCCAACTCATGTCGTTGGCGACAGTGAGCGTCACTGAATTCACATGGCTTTTCCACCAAGTGAGGGCTCGATCTACGAAAGTGCAAGCAGCGAACTTGACTTTGCTTGCTTCTAGGCATGAGCAGATCTCGAAGACCGTTTCGGTCTTCTCGAACCATTGCATTAGTGCAATGACTCCCCCAGTTCCATTAAAAGTTTTTGGCTTAGCGTTAGAGAACTCCTTGTAAGTACATTCTCTTCCTTGGCCATGACCAGTGCCATGATTTGGATGATTCGTGCTGCTTCCCGCCCCTCCATTTCCATGAGAGTTTATTTGCGAGAGGGTTGCAGTTACTACTGCTGTGATAGCAGCCTGGACCATGGCTGGATCATAAGTTGGTGGTGGAGGTGGTGGTGGTACCGTGCCCGGCCTGGGCCTTAGGTTTGGACGAGGAGGCATCGTGCTGTCAAAAGAAAAAAATATGGAAAAATTTATAAGTTTGGTAGTTCAGAGTTGAATGATATTGAGTTAACTTCTAATAGTTCTAAGAAGTTGGGTTTGACTGACACAATGTTTTGAGCTTGAAAGTAAAGTTTGAATAGATGTACCAATGAATCGAACGAATTGCGCATGATTAACAACAACAAGAAAAGGGGTATACCCTTACATATATTAAACATATAGTTGTGTTACAGCGGGGTCTAGACAAAAGTTCTTGGCCTTTCTAAAGGCCTTCGATTACAGAACAATTTAAAGAAAATAATACTTTTATCCGAAGTCCTAATTTATAACAAAATTTTGAGAGTCGGGCAAGTATTTATGGCGCGCTTTGCGTTTGGAGCTCGACTCCGTGTCGGACTGCTTCGACTCCATGAGGCGTCTATCAAACGCAGCTTGTTGTTCTCTTAATTCTGCGAAGGCCGCATTTGCTTGTGCTTGAAATGCTTCGGCGCGAATGTGGATGTCGTTCTGCAACAACTCTAGGCGGTTGATATCGGCCGTGTGGATTTGTACTTCCACATTGACCTCTCGGATTCGGTTGGCTTGCACTCCGGATTGATAGCACTGGTTGGCGAGTTTGCCAACCATGACCGGAAGTGCTCGGTCGGCTGATCCCCCGCCTCTCACATCATAGAAGTCTCGGCACATGCCGTAGGGAGGGCGTAAGCTTTGTTGTTGGCTCCAATGATGGAGGTGACTTCCCCACACTGGAGTGGGTCCTTGGAAATTCCTCACGTGGACGGGAGATTGTGGGATTGGTGGATTTATAATTTCTGGCTCCGAATCCGTGCCAGAGTCATCCCCTCCCTCCAACTCTATAGGCTCTTCGTCTTCTTCAGGATCTTCTTCGATCCACCCTCCATTACCTTGGTTGGGGTAGTAGGGGTCATTGGGGTGATGGAATCCCGCCATTTAGACTGTACGAGAATAGAGTTAAAAGTTTACTATAAGCTAGAGCACATGAAACTTACCCTTAAGTTTACTGGTTGACGGCACTCGAATACTCCCTCAGTATTCTTTAGCGATATGCTTTTGGTAAGTTTTAAATTTGTTGTCCATTGCAGACACTCCTTGGCATACGTTAGTCAGCTCTTGGACAAATATAGTTGATCAGGCTATATTCTTCCCAGTTCCGATTACATGTCCCAAGGCGTACCTGTACTGCACAACTTATTTATAATACTTCTAAAGTTATTTACTATGAAAATGTTATTAGTATAAATGAGTGCATGCTTACCTTAAAACTAATTGGGTTTACTTTCAAAAGTATGAATTTTTCTCAGAGTGTTTTTGCCCAGTTGAGTTTATAGTTGTATATCAAAAAGGAATGGTTTTGATATACTTAATTCCCTATAAACAAAGCTTTGATACCAATCTGTCACACCCCCAAACCAGAACGGCGGAAATGTTCGGGGGCGGAGGACGTCATATTCAGTATCATAACAGTTCATAGAAAGGAAAGTACACACCACCATATATATTAAAGTTTCCAAGATGTTTACATAATTGTATTCATTACATGTTCAAAAGATAAATACATAAACATCATTCAAAAGAAGTAATTAACGCCAGCACGTTAATCCCAAAAGTTGATTCCCAAACCTGCTTAGCGGTTCCCTGAGAATACAAGTTATTTCAAAGAAAAAGTGTCAACAATTAAGTTGGTGAGTTCATAAGTAGTTTAGAAAAATTGGATGCCATTCCAAAATGGGTGTATATTTTCCAGAAAACGCAGCATTTCAAATGTAAAGAGTTGTGATTTGTTTTGTTGAAAGTGAATGTATTAAATCCAGAAAATCCCATATTTTCCCTAATGGTTGAGATACGAGTTGTTGTGTTTCCCAAGAAAAACCCTTATTTTCTTATAAAAGTATGAAATGCATATGAATGTTCGTGTTATAAGTTGTAAATAATTGCACCAGGAAAATCCCTTATTTTCCTAACATAAATGGCAGTCTCTAAGACCACAACTTTGCAAGAAACCGACGTTCAAAAGTTGTGTCCTAGTTTTATATAATAAAGCTATACGAAGATCGCATTTGTTAGATGAAGAATAGCTTTAATAGCTACTCGTTCATAAAAGCATAATACCATAATAATTGTATATCCGATGAGTTTTATAACCATACTAAACATAATATGCCTGTAACGACGTTCTTCAGCCGTCGCAGCGTTATGACAACTGTCACCCCAAAAGACGGACTGTAGCTAACAGTCAGGGCGCGGGATCATGACTTCCCGTATAGATCTATACACATTTGACACGTTCTCCGAACGGGAGACTCTGGTTATAGACAGGACTTGCCGCATTACTTTCTAATAAAGAAAAGTAATGTTTGAAGATATACACGTCTCATGGATTCTCAACTAAGTCGGTATTAAAGTGATAGTTTTGTATGCAAATTTTATCCTTTTTCACAATGTTTGACAAAGCAAAATCATAAGTTTTTAGAATGTATAAAAAGACTTAACAATGAAAGGTACATTGAAATCATTATATACTTTGTATAATGTCTAATGCACACAAAGTATGACAAGAGTTTTCCATAATAGAAATAAGTTCCAAGTGATTTATTCGATAAAACAAGTGAAGTAAAACTTTATAAAATACACGATAATAACCGTATGTTTACTTGTATCCCCCCCCCCCCCCCCCCCCCGCTAAAAGAGTATAAAAGCATTTAAATGTATTTAAAGTGTGTTTGAAAGGGGTATGAACTCACTTGAAAGTTTGAAGATAGCAAGATGGAAAACCGGGCAGAGTTTCGTCTTGGGAAATGGATTTTCCTCGGAAATCTCAGGATTCCTCGGGAGTAAAATCGACCTTCGGGACTTGCACAAAATGACCAGGGCTTCGGGGTAGTGCGAGCACGGAAAACGAGGTAAAACGCAAGCAAAAGGAGAGAGAATGGGCCATTTTCCTGGGAACCCTCGCATGCTATTTATAGGGGGGCCTGAGAGGCCTTGTACGCGAGGCGTACACTTGTACGCAGCGCGTACGCGTACGTCATGCGTGACCGAAGCCTCGACTGCCTTGGCCTCGGATGGGACGGCTCAGGCTGTCGGGTCGGATAGGACGGCGGGTCGGACGGGCGGATCGGGTGCCTCGCATAGGGCGACGTGGACGGTTTGAGGCCAAGTTCCTCGGGTACGCGGGGCGTACAGGGGTACACAGCGCGTACCTCGGATGAGGACGCTGACTCCCCTTCGGATAATACCGAAGTTTTAATAAAAATTATATATAAATTATTTATCAAACTTCGAAAATTCATATCTCCTTCATACGAACTCCGTTTTTGACGTTCTTTATATCCTCGCGAAGGTGAGACTACGATCTACAACTTTCATTTAGATTCCGTTGGCAAATTCCGGAATTATTTTTATTATTTATTTATTAAAATGATGTGATTAAGGAATTTCTTTAAAAATTCATAACTTATTCATATGATTTCCGATTTGAGCGTTCTTTTTATGCATGTTTGTAGTTTAACGATATCTACGACTTTCATTTAGACACCTAAGGTCGGAAAGTGTTTTATTGAAACTTTGCGTTTTTACGCAACTTCGTATTGCCGGTTTTTGTCGGAAAACTTAGAATGATCATAACTTCTTCGTTATAACTCGGATTTTTGTGTTATTTATATGTTTGGAAACCTTAAGACGATAACTACCACATAGTGTACTCCAAATAGAGTTTTTGAATACTTCATTTTTCGATGATATTCTAATTCTTTTCTCAAAGAGGTTACAAGACTCGATTTTTACTGACTTGAAATAACGGGTTGTTACATTTGTGATCTTCTTCTCCTCGGGAATAGACAAGTACGCTGTCAATGAACACGATGACGAACTTGTCCATAAAAGGACGACACACCCGGTTCATCAGGTCCATGAACACATTCGGTGCATTGGTTAGACCGAAGGGCATCACTACGAACTCGTAATGTCCATATCGAGTCCTTAATGACGTCTTGGAAACATCATTCTCGTGGACTCGAAGTTGATGGTACCCTGATCTGTGGTCTATCTTCGAGAAGTAACTAGCTCCCTGAAGTTGATCAAAGAGGTCGTCTATTCGAGGAGGAGGATAGCAGTGTTTGACTGTTAATTTGTCAGCTCACGGTAGTCGATACACATACGGAAGGATCCATCTTTTTTCTTTACAAATAATACCAGAGCTCCCCAGGGTGAGGAGCTCGGTTTGATGAACCCTTTGTCGAGTAGCTCATTAAGCTGACTGGATAACTCCTGCATTTCTGCTGGAGCTAAGCGATATGGAGATTTGGCTACGGGGGTAGCTCCAGGAATTAGGTTGATGCGAAACCCAACCTGTCACTCGGGAGGAATTCCCGGGAGCTCTTTGGGAAAGACATCAGGAAAGTTGCAGACTTCGGGGATGCTCTCAAGGTCTTTAACTTCTTTGTTCTTGTTAATGACATGGGCTAGGAATGCTTGGCACTCCTTCTGTAGAAGCTTTTGAGCTTTGATGCAGGAAATGATATGAAGATTGGAGCTAAGTTTATCGCCATAGATCATGAGAGTCTGGCTAGATGGAAGATTGAGACGGATGGCTTTTTCATAACAAAGGATATCAGCGTGATTAGGATTCAACCAATCCATGCCAATAATAGCATCAAAGCTCTTAATAGAAATTGGTATTAGGTCGATGGGAAAGTAATGATCGTTTAGGGTAAGGGTACAGCCCATGTATACGTCGCTAGCGTTTTCTTTCTCACCGTTAGCCATCTCGATTGTAAATGTTTCGGTTAATGGTTGGGGATTACTTTTAAGAAGACATTTGAATGAATGGATAACAAAACTACGTTCAACACCAGAATAGAAAAGGATACTAGCATAAGAGTTGTCGAGGAGGAACGTACCTGAGACAACGGTGGGGTCGACGACTGCCTTTTCTCATCCCATAGCTAGGACTCTCCCAGTGTTGCCCATTGTAGCTGCTTTGGGGCAGTTTCTCTTGAAATGCCCTACTTCCGCACATCCATAGCAGGCCTGACCGACACCGGCTTTGGAAGATTGTTCTGTTGATTGGGCTGGTTTTCTGCAGTTTCGAGCAAGGTGGCCCTTCTTGCCACAACTGTTGCAGAGTCTTTCCCGACAGGGCCTAGGAGTATGATGATGATAGTTGCACTTACTACACCATGGAAGAGTACCAGTATATCCACTGGTAGGAGTCTGAGTTGTGGATCCGTCGGCAGAAACAACAGCAAGGGCTGTAGCAGCGTGGACTGCCACAGTTTGCTGTTTCTTAGAGGATCCTTGTGAACCTTGTGCCTTTCGTTTGTTCCAGAATTTCTTTTTACTACCACCACTACTTTTAACTGGCTCAGAAGTGGTGACCTTCTCATCAGGATTGCCTTCATGATCAATCAGGGTTTGTGCTAGACATTTAGCGTGGTCAAACGTGTCTAGCTTTGCAGCCAAAACATTCCCTTTGGTTGGCTGGGTCAGCCCCCAAATAAACCTTTCGATCTTTTTCCTTTCTAGGGTAACCATTCCCGAACAGAGAAGCGCCAGGGCTTCGAATCTAGAGGTGTAGGCGGTGATGTCGGAACCCTTCATCTTTAGATAACAAAAGTTCATGCTCCAATTTTTGCAACTAGCCCCGCGGGCAGTATTCGGCAAGCAGAAGATCCTTTATGGCTTCCCAACCCATAGCATTGGCTACAGTTAGGGTTATGGATTTGACTCGGCCGTTCCACCAAGTCAAGGCTTTATTGGTGAAGGTGCAGGTGGCAAACTTTACCTTATCTGATTCAGAGTAGGCACATATCTCGAAAATAGATTCGATTTTCTCGAACCATCGGGTTAAGGAAATGACACCTCCAGTGCCATCGAAGGATGTGGGCTTCGCGTTTATAAAGTCTTTATAGGAACACTCTTTCCGATGTCCCTAGCTACCTTCTTGGTTTTGAGGTTGGGTACAAACTCCTGGACCACCGGAGTCTCTGGGGTTCATTTGAGACATGGCGGCTGCTACTGCGGTAGTAATAGCTGCCTGGAACATCACGGGATCAAATTGAGGAGGATGTGGTGGTGGAGGGTTGTTGTTCTTCGAGCTGGGTCTCTTCTTGGTAGGCATCTTGATCTATAATAGCCAGAAAAGCGAGGATCATAAGTTCTCTGAATTGAATCAAGCGATATGGAACAAGAAATTTCTTTTTATAACAGATATAAAGTTCTAGTAAGCAATAAAACAGGAAAGAGTTATTAAAGCAGATAAATTATCGCTAAAGGAGGAAGGAGTATCATCATTCTAAATGAATTTCTACAAAGTACTCGGTTCTGACTAAGATACTCCCATAGTATCTTATGTTTCGTTGAATCGATGAATCATTGTTTGGATTTTAGGTAAGTTTTAGACATGCTGCACACCACAGTCACTCCTAAGCACATGTTGGTCATGTCTCGAATGAATATAGTTGATCAGGCTATATTGACCCTATACACGACTACATAACTGCCCAGGTTTAACCGCAGCACACCACACCCATTTACTTATGTTTTGTTCTAAACGTAGTTACGAATTCTGGCAGTTAGGTATACTTGCATACTTTTGAAAATACTTAGTTTTTAAAGTATACTTTTCATTCGGAGCACTTAGGCCCCTTAGTGTTTATAGTCTTATACCATGTAAGGTTTCGTATACTACTTCACTATAAACAAGGGCTCTGATACCAATCTGTCACACCCTGAAACCGATGGCGGAAACGTTCCGGGGCGGAGGACGTCATGTAAGTATCACAACCAATGTACATAGTAAGCATAGTAAACACAAAACATTACATTACATATGAACAATTACATTTGTTTAAAAGTAAAGTGATACATGTTTATCTATACAAAAGTTTGAACAAAAGTAAAGACGTGTCTTCTAAAACGCTTCATCTTCTCCAAAAGATTGTGATACGTGTCTAATGCGGACCTGAGAATACAAGCAGTTTGAGAATCAACATAAAGCTGGTGAGTTCATAAGTGTTTTGTTTTCTGAAAATGAACATGTTTCCTTTAGTTTTCTAAAGAAGTTGTTATCCAAGAAAATCCCATATTTTCTTATTAAGATAGTTTAATACGTATAACTCTAGATTGAAAACCATGGGAATACCATCCCGTATCACAGTAGGTAGTTTTAATACATAAAGCTATAGATTGAAAACCATGGGAATACCATACCATAATAGATCAAAGATAGATATAACAATTCGTGAATAAACTTATATTTTGATATTAATACGTATTGTGAGTCGGGTAACCATGCTAATATGACTACGAGACCCCCTTGACGTTCATCAGGCGTCAGACGATATCCAGAATTTGTCACCCCAGGCGTGCCCGCCTAACTGTAGCTAACAATTTAGGTGTGGGATTGTCAGTCCCGAATAGATCTATTCACAAATTCGACGCTCTCCCTCCAGGAGACTCTGGTTACACTTCCGGGGAGGATTTACTGATAACCCGAAGGGTTTAATGAAGATACATCTCACAAGCTAGTATTAAATTATTCATGGTATACTCGGTAGATATCAAACGTCATACAGTAATATAGTTTAATACAATGAAATTATCTGGCATAATATTCTAGACTAAACAGAGATAAACTGAATCAGACATAGTTTATCTATTAACTTTGCGTGAATTTTGTGTCCGTAAAACAAGAACTAAAGATCCCAAATTATTCCCATAATAATTTGATTGGTTTGATTGTTTCCTTTACCGTAGTTGAAATCCGTGTCATTTGATTTGATAAAACATCCCTTATGCTCCGCATAATACATAAGGGGTAAAGATATCTAAAAGTTTGCCAGATATTTACAGAATTTCATCAGGTTTGAGTTTCGAAAACATTTATAGTTTGCGTGTATTCCCCCCTGAAAACATTGAAAAACACAGAAAAAGCGTAAGGGTATGAACTCACCAGTTAAGAAACGAGTCGCTTCGGATGCTAAGTGTTAGTTTGGGGCTTGATAACGCGCGAGGTTTCTATTTAAGATGAAATGATACATAATTGTATCTAATTAGACTTTGAACCACTAATTAGATAAGAGTAAACACTTCTAGATGCGAAAACACTTCAATTCAAGTGTTTGGAGTGACCCGGGTAGCATCTATGGATGTGTATGGGTTGGATATGGAGTTTACTCCCCAAGAGTAAACTCCTTTACGGGTTTACGGTGCAAATGACCAACTCCCCATGAGTTTACAGTCATAAACTCATGGTGGTGGTGTTCTTGATTGTTAAATGGCCTTATAACACTTGAAGGTTGATGCTTGACTTGGTTTTAAGGCCGTTGAATGAGATTTGAACATTTTAAGGACCATTTGAGGTGTTTACGGTAGTAAACTATGAGTGATTGGGACTTGAATGAGATTTGAACATGGGAAGGTTCTAGGGTTGATTCCATGGCTTAGGAAGTGATTGGGACTTGAATTGACCTTGGAAAAGTAGTTTATGGTCTATGAAGATGTTCTTGGGAGTTTACTACTTTAAACACATGATTTTACATTCGTAAACTCATGTTTGTCCATGATTCATGCGTTTTAGTGGTTGTTGGTTAAGTATACAAAGTTCTAGGTCCTATTTCAAGCCGTAGAAGGTGTTAAAGGCACTTTAACACCCATTGGAGGAGTTTATGGTCTAAGGAGATGTTTTTACGGTCCAAGAATGTTTGTGGGTCGTAAACTCAAGTTTATCCTATTTGTGTATGTTTTGGTGCATTTCTTGAAGGATTATAAGGTTCTATGCACTCATGGAAGTGGCAAAGGTTTTATCATAGTCAATACCTTCTTCTTGTTAATATGCTTTTACAACCAGTCTTGCATTTTTTCAGACAACATTACCTTCATTGTCTGTTTTATTTCTAGAGTTCCATTTTAAACCGATGACCAAAACATCATCTGGTTTTGGAACAAGTCTCCAAACCTTATTTTTTTCAAATTCAACAAGTTCAGATTGCATGGTAACAATCCAATCAGGATCTTCCAATGCATGGTACCAAAAAATGCTTTGATGCTTTAGGAATCCAATTATCTCCAGCTTGAACTTCAACATCTATTGCCTTGTCTGGAACACCAAAAATTAATTCATAATCAACATCAAAAGAATTAACAATTCCTGACTCAATATTTGTTTCTGAACGAATTGGTTGTTGCATGAGAGTTTGTTCAACACATTTAACATGATAATCATTGAAAGTAAGATTATATATCTCCTCAATATTCCTTGTTGTCATATTCAACACCCTATATGCTACTGAATTGTACGAGTATCCACAGAATATTCCTTCATCAGTTTTTGACCAAAATTTCAAACGATTATCTTTGAGATTCATGATGAAGCATCTGCAACAAAAAACATGGAAAATTTTCACATTAGGTTTTCGATTATTTATGATTTCTTACTGGGTGATATTAAACCGACAATGAATAAATCATCTAAAATTTATTGAATTGATATTTTCTTTAAAAATTTTTATTTATGAAAAGCCTTGGTTTCAAGGCCGTTGAATGAGATTTGAACATGGGAAGGTTCTAGGGTTGATTCCATGGCTTAGGAAGTGATTAGGACTTGAATTGACCTTGGAAAAGTAGTTTATGGTCTATGAAGATGTTCTTGGGAGTTTACTACCTTAAACACATGATTTTACATTTGTAAACTCATGTTTGTCCATGATTCATGGGTTTTAGTGGTTGTTGGTTAAGCATACAAAGTTCTAGGTCCTATTTCAAGCCATACAAGGTGTTAAAGGCACTTTAACACCCATTGGAGGAGTTTATGGTCTAAGGAGATGTTTTTACGGTCCAAGAATGTTTGTGGGTCGTAAACTCAAGTTTGTCCTATTTGTGAATGTTTTGGTGCATTTCTTGAAGGATTATAAGGTTCTATGCACTCATGGAAGTTCATGTAGGCTTTTGGAGGTGTATAAGGGCAATTTAGCACCATAAAAAGGTGTTTATGGTCTATGAATGAGGGTTTAAGGTCCAAGTATGTTCTTGGGCTGTAAACTCATTTCCATACATCAAATGGTATGATTTTGCGGTCCTAAGCTCATGCATGCAAGTCCAAAGGTCTTAACTAAGCAGCATAAGTAATTTGGAGGGGTTTTGCGGCTTCAAAACCCTCTTTAGAGGTGTTCACAGTTTTGGGAGGGTTCCCAAACTGTAAACACATGTTTATGGGTGTTTTGATTAGTTTAAACACAAATTTGAATGATAAACAGGCTTACAAACATGCTAGGATAGATTTGTTACCAAAATGAAGCTTGAAAGAGGGATTTTTGGCTCAATTTCGATTTTTAGAGAGAGAGTAGTGATAGAAAGTTATCAGGTGGGCAAAACTCTTCAAAAGTTGTCCACTCAACCTTTATACAGGGGTTGGGTTTGAGACCCGGTGGAATTCTACCTGATACTAACGTAAAATTGGGCTTTTGGTCGTACCCGATTAAGTTATCGTAATTATGACTTAGATGAAACTTAATATTTTCCAAATGAAAATAGAAAATATTTTAATGTTTTAGAATGTATCCCAACACTTTTAAGACCTAAATAGAAGTTGCAATAAATTAATTTAAAACAAAGCTAGCGGATAAATTGGAACGTAATGGCTTTATTTACGGAAACGGGCTAAGTGACGGAATAAATCACGGTTGTCACATTAATCAAGATGAGAAGAGAAATGTAGCTCTTCAAATTATATGAATATAGCCGATTGGGAAGGAAAACTAGTAGTGATAGATCCATTAATTCTTCAAAACATAATTACTCTACTAGGCTTAGGTCACCATACATCAACATGCTTCTAGGGACACCTAATTAGTGCAAAGATTCAAAATTATACATCTCTCGCTTTTGAATATATTCCATGGAGCATTTGCCACCACAATATGTTGATTCATTGAGACATAGAAAAATGTTAAACACAAAAAACAAAATAAGGAAAATCTTTTTCGATTTTTGTTTTTTAAATTTAAAAGATAAAAATGAATAAAATCTTTTCGGAGTTTTTGTTTTTGAAATTTAAAGACAAAAATAATAAAATATTTTTGGTGTTTTTTTTGAAATGCAAAAGACTAATATGAAAATATTACAAACCATTCATTGTAAGAAGTATCCACTTCTAGACATTGTACATGGAAAAATAATTCTTCTCATGTAACAAAGATTGATCTAAACCATTCAGAAGCATTTCAAATTCTAAGGTGGTTGAACATTGAATGGTGAATCGTAACCAATGAACACTTCAGCATCACTTCGACATCTATTGATTCACGATGACGACGAACATGGAATGAAGCTTGCATCAATCATTCCTAAACCATTCATGATCCTTAGAAGTGATTTCTCATCCAACGGTTTTGTAAATGTATGCAAGCTGATCCGTTGTCTTGACAAAATTAACCTAGATATTTCCATCTTTGACATGATCCTTGATAAATTGATATTGAAGTGCTATGTGCTTTGTCTTTGAATGTTGAACCAGATTATGGAAGATGCAAATAGAAATTCGTGAGTCACAATATAAAGTTATCTTCTTCATATTGATTATGTAATCATGAATTTGGCTTTAAATCAATATGACCTGAGAAGTGCGAGTTGCAGCAACAACATACTTCATTGCGGCTATGGAAATTGAAACACAAGTTTGTTGCTTCGATTGCCAGCTAATAAGCTTTCTGTTTGACAGTTGACATCAACCAGTTCTGCTTTTTCTTTTAAGTTGACACCCACCAAGGTCTGCATTAGAAAATGCATCTATGAAAAATCCAGTGTATGAAGGGTACCACAAATCGAATGACACAGTTCCGTTGAGATCTCAAAAGATATTCTTCATTGCTGTTATATGGGATTCTCGGGGATTTGATTGATACCTGACAAAATTGAAAAAAAAACAAACATGATATCAGGTCTACTAGCAGTTAATTATATTAAAGAACCTATCATGTTGTGATACAAAGTGAGATACACAACAGGCTTATCCACTAATGGACCTAAGTACATGCTGACTGCCATTAGTACTTTCAATTTTGAACTAATTGTCATTCTAAATTTCTCAAGTAGGTTACGAGAGTACTTCTCTTTATTGATGAAAATTACATCCCTAATTTGATGAATAGTCAATCCCAAAAAATTATTTATATTATCCGTCACACTCATTTTGAACTGCATTTTCATCATATTCTCAAATTCCCTAGACAACGAAGGGCCAGTCAACCAAAATGTAATGTCATCTACATAAATTTGAATTAGCATCAGATGATCCCCTACTTTCCTTTGAAATAAAGTAGGACCAATTTATCATTTTTTAAATTTAGAGAGTTTCAAGAAACTGGTAAGAGTTGCATACTAGGCTCGATGTCCTTGTTTTAAGCCATAAACAACTTTATCAAGTATATAACAATGATCAGGAAAATTTTCATTTACAAAACCTAGTAGTAATTCAAAATAAACAGTTTCATCTCAGATTTCATTGATAAAAGCGCACTTGACATCCATTTGATACACATCAAACTGTTTGTGTGATGTATAAGCAAGAAATATTCTAACAACCTCGAGTCTCACGACAGTGGCAAAGGTTTCATCATAGTCAATACCTTCTTCTTATTAATATCCTTTTACAACTAGTCTTGCATTTTTTCAGACAACATTACCTTCATTGTCAGTTTTATTTCTAGAGTTCCATTTTAAACCGATGACCAAAACATCATTTGGTTTTGGAACAAGTCTCCAAACCTTATTTTGTTCAAATTCAACAAGTTCGGATTGCATGGTAACAATCCAATCAGGATCTTCCAATGCAAGCTTACTTGTTTTGGTTCCATTTTCGAAATAAAGACATTAAACATGCAAAATTCCTGGTGAACATTCAGTACCTCGTTTTTAGCTCGATGTTATGCACGCATCATAACTTCAAATTAACGATCACAAATAACTTGTTATTTAGGATGAGTTCTTGTTCAATTGTCCATCGATGGACATGCAAGATCAGGATCCATAAGGTGTATCTTCAAATATTTCATCCGATTTAGAACCTTGACTTGCATTTGACACAGAATCAAAAACATCATGAAAATTATTATTATTATTACACCCCCCCTTCGACATCAACACTAGGTATAGATCCAATTCGCTCCCCCATCGACTAATGGATTTGGATGTTGATGCTCCCCTTGATATTAGCATTATCTTGTCTATGCTCCCCCTCAAACTGATGTTCATTTTTCTCATGCCCCCCCCCCCCCCCCTCAATAGTAGACTCATGTAAATGATCTTGTGACACCGAACTCAAGTGCTCCCTTGCACTCGATGAACCTGCAAAACAGGTAGACGTTTGACATTCAGTTGTGAGGTTGAGGTTAAAAACGAATCATGTTCTTCCCTAATTACCATCGAATCATCAAAATGCTTTGATGCTTCAGGAATCCAATTATCTCCAGCTTGAACTTCAACATCTATTGCCTTGTCTGGAACACCAAAAATTAATTCATAATCAACATCAAAAGAATTAACAATTGCTGACTCAATATTTGTTTCTGAACGAATTGGTTGTTGCATGAGAGTTTTTTCAACACATTTAACATGATAATCATTGAAAGTAAGATTAATTATATATCTCCTCAATATTCCTTGTTGTCATATTCAACACCCTATATGCTACTGAATTGTACGAGTATCCCCAAAATATTCCTTCATCAGTTTTTGACTGAAATTTCAAACGATTATCTTTGAGATTCATGATGAAGCATCTGCAACAAAAAACATGGAAAATTTTCACATTAGGTTTTCGATTATTTATGATTTCTTACTGGGTGATATTAAACCGATAATGAATAAATCATCTAAAATTTATTGAATTGATATTTTCTTTAAAAATTTTTATTTATGAAAAGCCTTGGCATTTTTTCAATAGACATTGTTTCGAGCTTTTGAGATCGAAAATCCTTCCTCTTTTGCAAGTTTTTGAATATCCTCATATAAAATTTGTGCTATTGTTTTTTGAGGTTTCGAAACTAGTTCATTTGTTTGAGCATCAACTTTTGATTTTTTCAATTTAACTTCCCAAACTCATTTCAGTTTTTGTCTTTGAAAAGTACATGATTTTTTGTTTAGGTTATTTTTAGTTGTGCTTTGTTTTGACAAAAACCCTTCTTTGTATGCTGCTTTGTTGTCTTCCTCAATAAGTTTGTTGATTTCTTGATTAACTTTGTCACGATTTCTAGTGCTAACGAACACTTTATTATGAAACACAACTTCATCGGTGCATTTGAAATTCAGATAGACAACGGAGTTGGATTAAAGATAATGAGGAACCTTTTCTTTTATCACTTTTTCGAACTGTTTTATTTCCTCATAATACTGTTTGAAAACGACTCGAGGAATAGTTATTTCAATCGAAACATCATCATCATGACTATCAATCTCACAATCTTCGACAAGCACGTGGTTATATTCATGAAGTTACTAGATGTAGAGGGATGGTCAGTGTTAACCATCGCTATTGAATCATGAAAAACTTATTTACCCTTAGACATGAAAGTGACATTAATGAAAAGCAGCTGAGAATAGTCAACAGTCTCGTCTTCCTCAATTTCACTAATATTGTTAGAATTATCTTCAATACCAGCAATATTTTGTTGAGACTCTAAAGTCAAAGCCTCAGTCATGTTCAAAATTTTGATTTGTTCAGTCTTAGTCAGAGGCTCATTCACAATATGCACTAATTCATTAGCATTAAAATATTCATCAATTCTAACAATCCCATAAGCATAAGAATCATTGGGGACTTCATCGAATTCTGAGATTTTGTTCTCACAATCATAGGAAGTTGTATCGATTTTCCCTCTTTCAAATACTAAAAAAGGAAATAACTTCCTATGTTGTTCTTTGCTAATTTCATATGAATGATGAAGATCAGTTAGTTTTGCATACAGTCTTTTTTTGCACTATTGCATTAAATATTTCTTTGTTTCATTAACATAATATCATGTATTCTAACAACATCGTTATCTAGAGTAATGTTATTCAATTGTCGCTCTGTACTATTTATTCGACTTCTCTTAGATTCCAAATGTTTAGGAGTCTCTACATTAGATTTGCTACTAACAAAAAATTAACATGTTATTAACATAAGAGAGAGCATCATCAAAATCAGATAAAACATCAAGATAAGAACCGGAAGGAATGTCAAAAGATTCAAGAAGAGAATGTACCTTCAACTCCCCCCGTCGTAATTAGAGACAATCATTTAGTCTTAACTCTCAGTTCCTCCAACCTCTCAACGTAAGATGCCTCAACTTTTACTCTTTCTTTCTTCTCATCTCTCTTTCTCAACATGCATTCTACTACCAGATGGTACGCACCATTGTAGTAATTCCATATTAAACAAAAATCTCCCTTCAGTTTCTTTTCAACCTTCTAAAAAATAGTCTTGTTCTCCTTCTTCTTTACCTCTGACTAATCTCTCTTTCGTTTCCCAGACAAAGTATTACTCCTGAACTCATTGCGACTTTTTTATTTTGGATTGAATGGATTCTTAAAAAACTTCTTCACTTTATTATTGGAATAATACATCACTGCCTCATCCTCCAAATTTACAAGAGAACCTTCATCTGCAAAGTCAATCTTCTCAGCTACTCCAATCTCAAATTCTTTTGCAGACACCTTTGACATCAAAGCAAGGGCCCTCATATTCGTCTTCCCCTCTTCATCTATATCATTGATTTCGCTCTGATGAGCTTTGAGTACATTATAGAGGTCTCCTACTAAGTACCCATTGATGCTTTATTATGTCTTGATCGTTAAGCTGATGTTCCTCTTTTCAATTCGAAGTCGAATTCAGAATGTAAGATTGTTTTCAAGTGTCGAACGTATGACTCCATAACGATTGCATTTAAATATCAACTCATTGAGATGGTTGTTGTAAAGCTCGATTGTTTCACCTTCCTTTTTCTTGAATTCTTCATGTTCAAGAAGATACTGCTTCTCTGAGAGGTTTTTCATTTTCTCACCACCTTGATACTTTTTGTTTATCATCTTGTACTACAACATCACTCGAAGAACCCATTGTTCCAATTTGTTCCAACCTTCTTGGATGGTAATTACCACTTGTAACACAATGCCACGGATCCTTATCAATACCATTGATGTAATCCTCCATGCGATCTACCCATTGTTCATAGTACTTTGGGATAGGCATTGGAATCTTAGTGGAAGATCCAAGTAGATTAGAATAGTTGGGCATTGTGTCCATGAGAAAATTTGCCAATATTGTACGAACTGAATTGACAAAATGATTCAGAAAATGAAATGTAACTCATGATCAGAAAAGGATCAGAGTACACTCGATTTGTCAAACTAAACGCAAAATAGAAACAAATCAGTTGATTAGAATAGTTTTTCTTTATCAAAAGTGAGAAAATATTTTAAATCAGAAATAGCAATTTAAAAGTTTTGAAAAGGTCAAGAAAACCATAAACGAATGGTTGAATCCTGCTCTGATACAAAATGTAGTTCGTATGAATCGAGTATAATGAATGAAATAAAGAACTGACAACATTATGATCAAATATGTAAATATAATATGTTTGGCTCTTTGATAAAGTTTTAATGAATGCAGTAGTACAAAAAGAGTAAAGTGCTCACACTTACCAAAAGTCCTCTCGACTCTTATACATACCTCTATTTATATGGAGTAATAGACGTGTATAAAAAATACATAAGGACTAGACATGTAATATTCAACCTCTAACTATGCCTTATGTAATACATACTTCGAAATACAACACAATTATTTCATCACTAACCAGGCCTAACTTGTCACATCCTGAAACCGAAGTCGGAAACGTTCTGGGGCGGAGGTGACGTCATGCGTAGTATCATAACCAATGTACATAGTAAGCATAGTAAACACAAAACATTACATTACATAGAATCATTTACATTTGTTTGAAAACAAAGTGTTACAAGTGTTATACATATATATCATATGAACAAAAGTGAAGATGTGTCTTCTACGTACTCCGTCTTCGCCAAAAGGATCGTTGGGTACCTGTCTAATGTGGAAGTAAGAATACAAGTAGTTTGAAAATCAGCATAAAGCTGGTGAGTTCATAAGCGGTTTATTTTTGTAAAAGAACAGGTTTCCTTTGGTTTTCTTGAAAAAGTCGTTATCCAAGAAAATCCCATATTTTCTTATATGTGAGTTAGTTATTCGTTTATTCTACAGTTTGATTAAGAACAGTTCGTTATCTAAGGAAAAACCCATATTTTTGTATATGTGAATTAGTTATTCGTTTATTCTACAGTTTCGTTAGGAACAATTCGTTATCCCAGGAAAAACCCTTATTTTCCTAAAAGTCGTGGTTAGATCTTGTTTCGGAATGCTATCTACTAGTATCTATCATACTTGTCGTATTATTTAGGTATTCTGATATCCCGATTATCCTACACTCGAATGTCGATTATTTACTTTACTTAGCTGTATTTTCGAATGTTTGGAGACACTCAGAGACGTACATTAGCTGTATATTTGATGTTCTAGTCACTTCCAAAGGTGTACTTTAGTCGTATTTCCGAAGCTTTGTCGACATCCAAAGGCATATATTTTCGAAACGCTGTCAATATCCAAAGGAGTACTTTTGAATTATTTCCAAAACTCTGGTGACACTCAAGGCGTACACTAGTTGTATTTCCAAATCCTTGGTGTCATCCAAAGGCATTTTTTCGTATTCGTTCCATTACTTTCGTTGTTTTTTTACTTTCGTTATTCTATTACTATCCGAGGGTGTATTATATTAGTATTAATTCTAATTTATGATTAGTATAAATCTTTCATAAGATTATAAAATGAAACATAGATTATAACATTTTATAAAGAAATCTACAATTAGTATGAAAGCTATCTCTGCAATTAGAACTATTGGTTAATACGGTTTTCGATATTAAAAGCATTCAAAATATGAAACATTCGGACTGAAAATAATAAGTTTTAGTAAATGATTTCCTTGTACCTTTGCTTATATTCCCCCTGAAAACATTTGAAAACACGGAAAAAGGTGTAGGGGTACGAACTCACCAGTCGAGGAACATGTCAGTTTGGATGCTAAACGTCAGTTCAGGGCTTGCAAACGCACAAGATTCCTACGTAATATAAAGATATACATAAATTGTATCTAATTAGACCTTGATATACTATTTAAAATGAATAAACACTCTGAGGCGTGAAAACACTTCAAATCAAGTGTTCGGAGTGACCCGGGTGGCATCTAAGAGTGTGTAGGGCCTAATTATAGAGTTTACTCTTTAAGAATAATCCCTTAGGGGAGTTTACTGTCCAATGATCATATCCCCATGATTTTACGGCCGTAAAATCATGGGTGGTGTGTTCTTGGATGCCAAATGGTCTTACAATGCACACAATAAGGTTCTAGGGTTGATCTATGGCTTAGGAAGTGATCGGGACTTGAAATGACCTTGGATAAGGAGTTTACGAGTTATGAAGATGTTCTTGGGGATTTTACTACCTTAAACACATGAGTTTGCAACCATAAACTCATGTTTGTCCATGATTCATGGGTTTTAGTGGTTGTAGGTTAAGCATACAAAGTTCTAGGTCCAATTCCAAGCCATACAAGGTGTTAAAGGCACTTTAACACCCTTTGGGGGTGTTTATGGTCTAAGGAGGGGTGTTTATGGTCCAAGAGTGTTCTTGGTCCATAAACTCAAGTTTGATTCATTTGTGTACGTTTTGGTGCATCTGATGAAGGAATATAAGGTTCTATGCACTCATGGAAGCTCATGGAAGCCTTTGGAGGTGTTTAAGGGCAATTTAACACTTTAAAAAGGTGTTTATGGTCCATGAATGAGGTGTTACGGTCCAATAATGTTCTTGGGCCGTAGACTCATGTCCATACCTCAATTCGTGAGATTTTGGGGTCCTAAGCTCATGCATGCAAGTTTCTGAGCCATATCTAAGCACTAGAAGTGATTTGGAAGGGTTTTGGGGCTTGAAAACCCTCTTTAGGGGTGTTCACGGTTTTGGAGGGGTTCTTAAACCATAAACACATGTTCTTGAGTGCTTTGGGTGATTCAAACATAGATTTGCATGATAAGAAAGCTTAACAACAAGCTAGGATAGATTACTTACCAAATTGAAGCTTGAAAGGGGGTTTTGGATCAAACTCGAGTTTTTAGACAGAGAGTAGTGAGAGAATGTGTTTTAAGAGAGAGAAAAAGTTTCAAAATGATGACACTCAATCCCTTTTATAGGGGTTGAGTTTATGGCCCAGAGAAATTCTACTCGATACCGACGTTAAACGGAGCTTTTGGTCGTACCCGATTAATTTGCCGTAACTCAACGTGGTCGTAACTAAAAATTTTCTAGATAATAATTTGGGATGTTTACATGAGTTTCCAAAGGGTTTGGACACTCACGAGATCATAATAAAAATATCAATTTCGATAACTTAACCCAAAATCGAAATCGGAACAATTCGCTAAAGACGAGTTTTACGAACGGAACGGGTTACGGCGATGGAACAAACTTTGGGTTGTCACATAACTGTACTTCGACCCTACACTACATACTTTAAAGTCTAAAAGTGTAGCTATGTATGGTATCAAACACAAGGAATAGTAAAGATAATTAAAATTACTTCTAATGTTAACTAATTTAAACAATAATTAAAAAGGGGGTTTCTCTAGTTTTAAAAAATTAGGAACTTAACTAATCACTCAAACACTTAGAAAGGAATCAATTAACAACTAATTAACCAACAAAAGATGATTTGAATCAATAGTTAAAGAGACCTCTGCTTAGATACGATTCTCTCACTCTTATGGCTGATTTCTTGGAAAGTTAAATGGATAAATGTTTCATCAATTACCTATTTCTAATGTGATTAGATTAATGTTAACTAAACCAATCCTTTATCAAACTAGTTAATTCAAACAAAGATCAATTGGCTAAACTAACAAATTCACTAATATCAAGTTCGAATCATGCAAGACTTGTGATGGTGATTAATTCAACCGGTTGACTAAATTAACTCACATATGGTTGGTCATCATATGTAACTCACATATCAACTTACATATTTTACTTATTAATCCTAGGTTTTATGCATAACACTAGTCTTACAATCTTTTATATTACAAACTATAAGATTCAAGATATCAATAAAGATAATCATACAATCTCAATTAACTTAGTAATTAAGAGGAAAATAATTCTCATTAACATATAGAGGTTATTTTAACAAGATGGCATGATAAATAATCAAATCAAGATAATCCAAAACCACAAAATGAACACATAGCTGTAAGATTCTCTACTCTAAACAAAAGTAGAGTTATTAGCCCAAAACATCAGCAAATACAATATTAAAAACGAACTTCACTATTGTAAACATGTAGAAAAAAAAGGAATTAAGTAAAGTAGAGATGATTTTCCTTAGCTCTCTTCAAAATCAAGCTTATAATTGAAATTATGCACTCAACAACTCTTAAGTTAAAATTCCCGAATTAGCACGGAAAAGTTAAACATCTTGGGTCCCCCATCTTCTTTGGTAACTTGTTCAACATAGCGGTTGATGAATTATCGTTTAGTATCACTTTAGATGCCTCCTCTATTTTCTTTCTGTTGGTGAGAAGATCTTTTACAAATTTTCATTCTTTCGTATTTGAGCCAACACCTTGATGAATGGAATGTTGATTTGGAGGGCTTGGATATGCTCCAAGAACTTCTTGTAGTCGTCAACTTGTTTTTCCTGTCTAGCTCAGCTTGGAAATGGCAATGGATGATGATTCATCTTAATTGCAATGTTATTATTCTCTTCTGCTAAACACCATGTCATGGTGTTCTCTTCACCACACCGTGGTTGTGCATCATAGTGCTTTTCTCGGATTTCTTATTCTACTTCCATCACGAATTTTGGATTTTCATTAATAATTGGAATCAAAGGAGTGATAATTTTTCCATTCCTTGTTGTCACTACATTGATGCATGCCCCTCTCATATTTAGCTTGGTGTTACTTGGGATTCCACTCGATAATTGTTGATTGAATTGTTTAGCTAGTTGTTGAAGTGGATTCTCAATGTTGAGGATTGAAACTTGTTGATTTCTCATTAAATTTTGTTTATCTCTCATTAAAGCTTGTTGACTCGCATTGCTGCGTCAGTTTCATCATTATTCGTTTCTGATGTGGATGCAAAAAGGGTGAGCATTGCTTCAAATCGATTTTATTTTCAGGTACTGGTTCTTATTTTTGATAAAAACCTCTTTCCTTTTGCATGAACTTCTCCTCCTTAGCCTTCTCTTACTCATCATAGGGTAGCCATTCCTATTTGGTTTTCCTCCAATCTTCATCATAATGATCCCTGCTTGAAAAAAAATGCTTGAGCTTTCCGATTTCCATTCTCATCAAGGTCACAATCCTTTGTTAGATGTGGATTGCTACAATTATCACACCCCACATGAATAGCATGGATGGATTGGTCCATCTTTTTCGTCCAATGATCGATGTTATCCAACTTGGGCATTATTGTTGCCATATCATCAGATGTTATGTTCGTCATCCCTCTATTCATGTCATTATGAGGATTATTTATTACAGTTGGTGTTTTCTTTGTAAGTGGTCCTTGGGAATCAAGGAACTACCTGATTATTACATTTACCCCATCATAGAAAATGGATACCTCTTGTTTGACATTGATATCATTTTGGGGGCAATTTCACAATAAGCCCTTATATCTCTCCCATGGCTCCTAAAGTGATTCGCTTCATAGTTGTTCAAAATTGGCAATTGCTTTCTTTAACTTCAAGATTTTTGATGGTGGGAAAAATTATTGTATGAACTTTTCACGTGACTTTTCCCATGTTGTTATTGATCCTAGAGGAAGTGCCTTCAACCAATCCTTCGCGCCTTCTTTGAATGTAACCACTAGCATCCTTAATAACACTGTCTCCCATGGTACATTTGGAATGTTGAAGTAATCGGCATTGTTGTTGACCTCGTCATGTGCTTAAAGGAATCCTCGTGATCCTTCCCGTAAAATGAGATGTCCTTCAGTTGGACAGGTATCTCACCTTTCAACTAGAATATTGTTGTTTCTTGAATCACGGGTGCACAAGACCTAGCCCAATATCGTCACGCATCCGCTTCTTGTATTCCTCCATTGATATTATGTAATGTGCTCCATCACTACTTTCGATTTGGGTTCAATCATATATTCCGATTTATGTGTTTCTGGCTCGTAATCCATTTCATTCTTTTTCGTGAGTTTTCTTGAAGCTTTCAAAATTGGTTGTTTCTCCGATTATTTTGTCTTTCTTTGAATAGTTGAATTTGAATCCTCCAATGCTAGTAATATTGTAGACATGGATCTGTAGGTCATACACTAACTAAAATAAATCAAAAAATTACGTGAAAAACATACAAAAACAAAGAAAACAAAAACTTGAAGTATGCTAAACATTGTGTGGTTACTACTGACCACAACGTGGTTAACGCAAAAACACAATAAAAACAACAATAAAAATTTAAATAGAAAAATTGTAACTTTATATGAGAAATATCTCACACAAAGGATTGATAAGAATTAGCAAATAATATTAACTATTATTGAACCATTCCATGACAATGATGCCAAAAACTTGATACGTCATATATATATATATATATATATATATATATATATATATATATATATATATATATATATATATATATATATATAGACACACACACACATACTAGTTTTAATCCAACTAATCTAGATAAAAACTAACACATGATCAAGGTAGTGTAACAAATCCAATACCAGTTTAGTGCATGAAAATAGGGTATCGAACGTGGGGAATAGTAATGATAATTAAAATTACTACTAATGTTAACTAATTTAAACAATGATTAAAAGGGGTTTTTTTCTCTAGTTTTACAACACAAGAAACTTAAATAATCACCCAAATACTTAGCAAGGAATCAATTGACAACTAATTAAGGAACAAAAGACGATTTAATCAAGAATGAAAGAGACTTCCATTTAGATACAGTTCACTTACTCATATGGTTTATTCACGGAAGTGCAATGGATTAATGTGTCATCAATCACCGATTTCTGATGTGATTAGATTACTGTTCACTAAACTAATTCTTTAGCAAACAAGTTAATTCAAACATTGACCAATTGGTTGAACTAACAAGTTTACTAGTATTATGTTCGAATCATGTAAGATTTGTAATGGTGACTAATTTAATTAATTTATTAAATTAACTCATATATGGTTGGTCATCATATATAACTTACACATCAACTTACTGATTTGTCTTATTAATCCTAGAATTTGTTCAAAATACTAGTCTTACAATCTTGATGGTCACAAAACTATAATATTCAACAATCAGGAAAGATAGTCATACAATCTCAATTAGCTTAGTAATTAACAGAAAAATAATTCTCATTAACATATAGAGGTTCTATTAACAAGCTAACATGATAAATAATCAAATCAACATAATCAAAAAACACAAAATCAATACACAGTTGTAATATCATCCTCTCTAAACGAAAGTAGGATTTTTAGCCCATAACTTTTGCATATACAAGCATAAAAATGAAATTCACTCTTGTAAACGTGATGAAAACAAAGGAAATAAGTAAAGTAGAGATGATTTGCCTTAGATCTTTTTGAAATCAAGCTTATAATTGAATTATGCACTCCACTACTCCTATGGGGTGTCACTCGCCTCCAAAATTTGATAAAAATTTCCAGCATAAGTTAGTGTTTTGGAACTTAACAATCTATAAATAGATTCTAAAAAATAGAAAAACACAGTGTGGTTAATCACCAACACACTTTGTTCTTCATTAAAAATGCATATTCAGGAAGGAAAAAATCTATTGTGAATCTTCAACACTCCTTGCCGTGTTTGCTGCTAACATTTCTTGTTCTTCTTAAATTTCTTCTTCTTCTTGAAAATCCAAGATCCTAGCTTCCATTGACTTATTCTGCTTCATTTTCTTTCTGAGCATGTCTTGGTTGCTGCAAAATAACTTTTCAACAAATTAAGTACCTTTTGTTTAGTAATTGATATAAATGCAAGATAAAATATTAAGATGATGCACGAATTATATTACTAAGATTACACATATAAAAATGCCGCACACTTGACTTTTGCTTCCCCAAACAAAATTGAATTTTAACATACCAATACCGCACAAGAAAAACCAAATTGAGCCCAGCCATTAAGATAAGACTGTAATGCATGTATTTGTGTCTAAATTTTCCCAATAACCTCCATAATCCTAAATACTCACAATTCATAAACACTTGTCCACTTATTTCGAACAACACTCATTTTATGCATTCCTCTGAATCCACCCCTAAAAATCTTTCTTAATTTCATGGTATTTTTGGTTAAAACCCCAAGCATACATGGTGAAAAATAACTTAGAAAATCAAAATACAATAAATAACTTAACAACTTTTTCCTTTGAAACTGTGATAATTTGGAGCTCTTCTTCATATCTTCATTACTTTGTAGATTCTTTCAAACTTTGCAACTCTTCTTTTTTTTTTCAATCACTTTTTTTCACTCAAAATTAAAAATCCTAGAAAAAACATATGCTTAAGGATGGGGATTTAACTTTAACCTTTATTTATTATAGGTAGTAGTATGATGTGTAATGTCTACATATGCTCTTCTTGATACATTTTTGGTACACGAGGCGAAACATATTGTGACCCTCAAACTAAGCAGGGTTGTGGATGTATTCCAAGATTTCACTAGGATAGGGAACCACAAATACATTATAACGTATTTAGGTTCACTTTGAATTTTCCTAAGAAATACTAGTATTTAATCCTAATAATGAATATTGCTTTTCATTTTACCTTAATTTCCTAAATTAACCTAACAATTTTTTCATGATAATGCAAATTTTCAAAAATCATACTTGGATTCTAATGCAACCGACCCCTACCCCACACTTCATTCATGGAATGTCCCCATTGCATGTTATGTAAATTAAATAACAACAAGTAAAAAGGGAGAGAAAGGAACAGACGCCCATGGGATAGAATTGGTGAGGTTGATTTTCTTCTCTTTTCTTCCTTCAACTCATAATGTTGTGGGATAAATTCATCAATTCCTTGGTTTTCATTCGTCTTGTATGGTTAACATCCCGTAACACAACTGGAAATATTACTTCTTGAATGCTCCTGGAATGGAGTCAATAATTTTGGAAAATGTCTACCTTGAGTAGGTGTGAAGTAATTACTTGAAAATGTTGATTGAACCTTCACCACATTGTGTTTATGTGACAACACGTCGTGGTCTTCTATTGACCAAACGAAGGATCGCGTATTTTAACCTTAACCTTAACATGTCATGTTTATTTATCACCACAACATGTTTGATGGTAATTCAGCCATTGAACTGTTTTCTGCCCAACATTGATTCTTTGGATAAAAAGGGTACCAATTGAGTACACGTTTCATAATCTTTTGTAAAATGGTTCCTTTCTAAAATTATGATCATGGGATCAACATCTTCACTCAAAATATTCCTTTTTTTTCATCAAAAAATCCACCTCTCACTTACTTCCTTTCATTGCCTTGAAAATTTGTTTCACTTCTGAACATTACTTCTACGAAAATCTAAAAAAAAGGCATGTAATAACAAGGAAAACGAAATAACTTTACCTTACTTAGAATACTACTATAATCCTAATTTACTAGAAGTTCAGCAAATAAATTCAAACAAACACAAATAAACAAACAAAAATAAAATGGTCTTTAAAACAAATTCTAAAGATAAAAATAAAATTGAAAAGGATAATCATTGCTCATCACCTCCTCCGACTCCATTACCACCGGCTCCTCCTTAAATCTCCCATCACAATTTATCCTTACTTGGTATATATAGATATAAGTTAAGGTATCCAACTGGCGGGCTAATTTGCTAATGTTGGAAAAAGATCTTTGTGTATGTTTTGGTGGTATAGATCGCGCCCCATGTTATCTTGATATTGTCGCATGACACGGTTGTACATGTCCATAGGCATCTCTTCTACTTTGGGAATCACCCCGAGATCCTCATAAAGGTAATTAGGATGTGGCCTTACCCTCCTTCCTTGTTCTAGTTGCACCTCCGTATCAACCTCGAGAATAGAAAATTTGTTACCTCCATTGTCTTGCATAATGCATGCCCATTTGTAAATAAGACAGTTGAAACTACAGGCTGTCATCAAAGTCAAAAAAAATTGCTTCCCTTCTTTCAAATAACCCATACGATCGAGCCAACCTCGTGATTAACATATCCCCACTAATTGGTGCCTAATTTCCTATCTTTTCCCACTCTTTCTGCTAAAAATTCCGCAACGCAATGAGGGATGTTATAGAAAGCCCGTGGAAAAATAATGCTTGATAAGAAGAAAACATCATGATTTGGGTCCTTATCTGCATCCTTCCTTATATTTATTGTACTAGAGACAATGTGTTGGATGAGACGGTGAATAGGTGATCGAATGTCACCCTCTTGGGTTATCATTGGGATGTATGTCCCATTTTCTATTGTAGCCCACCAATTTCCCTTGTTCACTCCTTCCGGAAAGGATGTGTAACAAGTATCAAGAAAAACACCAAACCCATCAGCCATGGATTCTTATTGGTTATACAACCCCAACCTCTAAGATAGCTTGGCCACACTGCAATGCCGCCTTTCCCCTCTAAAAAATTTTAGATTTTCTGTGTCAAAGATATCAGACTTCTTCCTGAACCATATTGTGGCTAACAACTCCAAACATAGATCCGTATAAACTATTTCTTGTATTCGAAAAGTCTTCTCCATCCCATGCATGTGATACTACCACCATCACCCACAAATTGTTTTGTCAAATATGGGTCCACTACTTCAACCAACTCACCTTCTTGAAGCCAATCCCAATTGATTTCATTTTCAATATAGAATATCATTATCTTCAGCTTCATTAACTTCTTCCGCCATTCCAACAACACTTCAGGAGAAACCCCCTTGGTAAAGTCGTATTACGGGAATTCTGAGTGTTCTTACGGATCATGTTGAGTACGTTTGTAACAACGTGAATTTTTCAACCAAAATTTTCAATTTTTAGAAATACACATTTTATTTAATTCAAATATTCCAAAGTGGTATAATGTCAAATCATCCAACACATATCCAAAAAATGAATAAAGTACAAATACCGGATCCTCTCAAAATGCAACTCAAATCTCTGGCGTGTGTATAATCATGCCGACGCCTTCCCGTGATCTTGTGCATTACCCTAAACACATAACACATAACACAGTAACCACACAACTTAGTGAGTTCCCCAAAATACCACACACATTTTATTAGCCACTCGAGGCTATAACTCAATAAGACCCTCTAGTCAATGTGTCTCTGTGGGACCCTTTAGTCCTACAACTCGGATGGATCCTCAGATCCCTCTACTCAATACTCAATAAAACAAAGCATACATTTCACAAGGCAACAAGCAGAATATCTCAAAACATAGATAAATAGGATATCTTTATACACAGAATATATACATAAGACCCTCTAGTCACACATAGGTTACCACCAAAGGTAAGTATAGTGAGAAGACTCACCTAGAAATCAGATGGTAATGGAAATGTTCTCGAAGATCTCGAACTAGCCTCCGCCTAACACAATTTATAACATCTCTAATCAAAACCTCATTCTTATATCAAAAACTTCCCTTTTGTACTCTTGGCTTGGGTAAATGTTTATTTTACCCTTCCATAATTTCTACAACAAATGTTGGCCAAAACCCTAAAGTCAATAGAAGTCAATTCAAGTCGACAACCTCCTTTTGACATGACTCGCCGAGTGCACTTGTGTGAGTTGCTGAGTCCAGTCGATTCTCAGAGTTATGGAAGCGGTTCACTCGCTGGGTTAATCTACCACTCACAGAGTACCATCATTGCCAGTTTAATCAGAAAAACTTGAACCAACTCGTCGAGTTAGCTCCTTTACTCGGCGATTCCATTTAGACCTCATCTCATTCAGAGGATTCCAAAACAGGAAACCCACCCAAACTCTAGATATATACTCCTTAAGCCCCCTTAGCACGTATATTCAAACACTTGATGTTCATGCATGGCATTAACAGCTCAAAATGCCAAATCATACCTCAAAAAGGGTTTTTCACTCCCATCACTCATTATGGATGAATAAAGCATGGATATCTAGACTCTAGGGTCCTCCTATGGTCCAGATCTGAAGTCTCTCATCCTTTATGGTCAAGATTCAATCAAATCCCTCAAGATCTATGGAAAGAGAAACCCTAGGATTCAACAAACAAAAGAATAACTAAAGTAGTCGAAAATGGAGAAGTTGAATACCTCCTCTAGATGCTCTTAAGTGCAGAAGTCTCAGATCTAACCACACCTTCTTGATACTTTGCTTGAGATCCTTCTTTCCTCTTCCCCAATGCACAAAATCGCATAATGAATTTATTGCAAACTCTCACTGCTCAAGGGGCCATCTAGGGTTTCTCTCAGAGAAGGGTATCCGCAAATGAGGCTATAAGTACCTTTAAATAGGGCAGAGGCCAAAGAATTTAGGGTTTCCGTTAGCAGCTCTGACTCGTCGAGTCGGCTCACTTATCCATGTTACCAGTCGCGACCCTACTCGACGTTGAGTCACTACACAAATTCCAATTAAAAAAATAAAGAACATACCTAGAATTCTGGATGTTACAATTCTCCCCCACAAGGATCAGACTTCGTCCTCGAAGTCCCGCTCAACAAATAGTTCAGGATGCTGCTCCCGCATCTCCGACTCTGACTCTTATGTCTATTCGGACCCCCTCTGATGTTGCCACTGGATCTAAACCAGGGGCACCTCCTTGTTCCTGAGGACCTTCACCTTTCAATCTAAAATCACAATCGGTCTCTCAACATAATTCAGGCTCACATCGACCTGAATATCCTCCAGTGGTACTATTTTCGTCGGGACACATGGAAGGTGTTGTGGATATGATTCAATTCTACGGGTAACTCCAATCGGCAGGCCACTCTGCCTACCCTGGCGGTCACCCTAAAAGGACCGATGTATCAGGGCCCCAACTTGTCCCACTTCCTGAATCGGATCACCCCTTTCCACGGGGATACCTTCAGAAGCACAAAATCTCCAACCTGGAACTCTAGTTCGGAGCATCGTCTGTCCGTATAACTTTTCTGGCGACTTTGAGTCGTTAGTAATCTCTGTCTAACCTGATGAATTTGCTCAGTCATCTTGAGCACTATCTCAGTGCCTCCCATCACTCTCTGCCCCACCTCTCCCCAACAAATTCGAGTCCAAAACCTCATCTCATATAAGACCTCAAATGGAGGCCAGCCAATACAATAATGGTGGATGTTGTTGTAGGAAAACTCAGCCAGGGGTAAGTACGTGTCCCATCTTCCTGCAAAGTCCATAACATAGGTACGCAGCATGTTTTGGAGTGTCTGAATCGTCCGCTAGCTCTGACTGTCCGACTGTGGGTGCTACGCGGTACTAAAATGCAGGAAAAATGCCTAACTCCTCGTCAAACTTCTTCCAGAATATGGAAGAGAATCGCACGTCTTGATCCGAAACTATCGAGATCGGCACCCCATGCTGAGATACCACCTCTCTCACATAAACCTCAGCCAATTTCTCTATTGAAGAGCTCTCACTAATGGAATGAAAGTGAGCACTCTTCGTCAATCGGTCCACTATCACCCAAATTGTGTTAACTCCATGCGCATTTCTCATCAACTTGGTGATAAAGTCCAAAGAGATCTGCTCCCACTTCCACTGGGGAATCTCCGATGGCTGCAAAGGACCATGTAGGTGCTAGTGCTCTGCCTTGACTTATCGGTAGGTCAAGCACCTCTGAACTACCCAAGCAATATCCCTCTTCATACAGGGCCACCAATAATCGCTCTTTAGGTCCAAATACATCTTAGTGGCCCCGGGATATATCGAGAACCTCGATCTAAGTGCCTACTCCATCAGCACACATCGACCTTCGCCCGTATAGGGCACCCAAATCTGCATTCGAAAGTCATAAGCCCTCGACTATCCATCACAAACTCAGATACCTGCCCAATCACCCGCTCCCTCTTGTGGTTCTCCAGTCTCACGGCCTCCATCTTGGCCTCCTAAATGCTATCTAATATTGGATTCATCACTATCATCCTCATACATATATCTCGGATCACATCACTCTCCGCTCTACGGCTGAGGGCATCCGCTACCACTTTAGCCATGCCTGGATGGTACATGATCTCGCAGTCATAATTCTTCACTACATCCAACCACCTCCTCTGTCTCATATTTAGGTTGGCTTAGTCCAAGAGATACTTCAAACTCTTATGGTCTGTGTATATGGTATACCGGACTCCGCACAAATAATGGTGCCAGATCTTGAGGGCGATCACCATCGCCACCAACTCCAGATCTTGGGTGGGGTATCTCATCTCATGAGGCTTTAATTTCCTCGATGTGTATGCTATCACGTGCCCCCTCTGCATCAGCACCACACCCAACCCTGATATAGATGCGTCATAGAAAACTGCAAAACCCTCCACCCCTTCGGGAAGGGAAAACACCGAGGCATCGTACAAACTCTAGTGAAGAGTATCAAATGCGGTCTGTGAATTAAGTGAAAGTAACGCCCTTCCGGGTCAACCGGTTGAGAGGGACAACAATCTTGGAGAAATCTATGATACACCTCCGATAGTAGCTTGCCAAACCCAGGAAACTCCTGATCTCGGTGGGGAATCTCAGTACCTCCCAAATCATAACAACCTCAATCTTGGCCGGATCAACTAGAATCTCATTCTGATTAACGAGGTGTCCCAAGAACTGAACCTCTCGTAACCAGAAATCACACTTGGATAATTTGGCATAAAGCCTCTCTGATATCAACACTTCAAGAATGTCTCTCAAATGCTCTTCATGCCGCTCCTTTGTCCTCGAATACAATAAAATATCATCGATGAACACGATCACTTATCGATCCAACATGGGTCTACACACCCTGTTCATGGGGTCCATGAACACTGCTAGTGCGTTGGTGAGTCCAAAAGGCATAACCACGAACTCGTAATGTCCGTAACAAGTCCTAAAATCTATCTTCTGGATATCCTCCTCATGAAATCTCATATGATGATATCCATACCTCCAATAGATCTTGAAAAACCAAGATGCTCCCTGCACCATCCTTTTTCTTGACAAAAAGGATCGGATCTCCCCATGGCGAGCTACTTAGTCTAATGAACCCCTTCCCCAATAGGTGTTGCACCTGGAATCAAATCAATCCAGAACTCCACCTGCCTCTTGGGTGGAACACCCGAAAACTCCTCGAGAAACACATCCTCAAACTCACACATCATCGGAACCTCAGATATAGAACTCAAGTAATCGTGTATGCCAGATAACCCAAGCAACCCTGCTGTAGTGTCTGTCTTGCTCGGGCAGTAGAGTAGAAGGCTGACTCAGGCCTAGTACCCCTCACGGTACACCGTAAGTACTCCCCCACTAGGGTCTTGGATGGTCACTAATTGACACTCACAGTCTATCAAAGCCCCAAACTAACTCAACCATTCCATGCACACTATGACATAGACGTCTCCCATAGCGATCGGCACCAAGTCTATCAGAAACTTAACACCAAAAATCTCAAGAGTACACCCACGGATCATGTTAGAAACAAAAACCACATTCTCGTTGGCTATAGAAACCCTCAGAGGCCTACTCAAAGCCTCGCGCCGATTACTGATGGGGCGACTAAAAGCTAGGGACACAAAAGATCGACTCACACCCAAGTCAAATAACACCAGGGCAGGTACATAACTCATAAGAAAAGTAACTATACACAGCACGATATCAAGTGCAAAATATCTCTTTAGAATAATAATAAGAATAACAATACATACCAGCCCCAACATCTGCTTCTGGACGAACCTCCTCCGCTGCCAGCTGGAAGGATTTCCCACAAACCCTCGGGATCTCGACCTTCATGGGCCAACTCTCAGTAGCATGCAAAGAAGTAGATGCATATCCTTGTGCAGACCCCTGCACGAGCTGAGGGCACTCAGCCTTACGGTGGCCGGTCTGGTTGCTATAGAAGCAAACCGAGAATCCCTTGGGGAATTCCTTCGCCATGTGCCCCTCTTTACCACAATTGTATCAAATCCCCATACGACAAGAACCCACATAGCTCTTACCGAACTCGCCACAAGTGCGGTCCTTTTGGCCGCCAACTCTAGTATCAGCAGGCTTAGCCCGCTTCGTAGGTGGTTGCAACTGTACCTGCCTCTGTTCCCTACCCTGGGACTCCTCCTCCTCTCTGGTCTATAACTCAAGCTGAATCTCTCTCCTCCTGGAATTCACCTGAAGCTCGACCAATTTCACACCCCAAAACCTAGAACGGCGGAATACGTTATGGGGTATAGGACATCATGTATAGTATCATAAAAATTGCATAATAGTAAAAACAAGCGACAAAAACCATTGCATTAATATAGTAATTGTAAATACAAGCGTGTTCTGTACAATTTGATAGACACCAAAAGTATAAACAAAAATAAAAGATGGGTCTTGTATACACTCCATCTTCTCAAAAGCTGCATCAGTACCTGTCTATTTTTTTCCTGAGAATACAAGTTATTTTGAAATTAAGTATCAGCATAAAGTTGGTGAGTTCATAAGAATTTAGTGTCGTTGCTTGTATAAAAGTGTTTACAATCATGTAATGTAAAATCTGTGAATAATGTTTGAAAATAGTAAAATCCCTAGAAAATCCTATATTTTCCAGATTTGAATATTTGTAAGTTTGATCCTTTGAGTGTGTAATAGTTTTTGCATTGAGTCTCTTAATTATAAAACTAATGTTATAGATTTCATTCATGTAAAGTAGATGAGGAAAGATAATATCTTATTTCTGCAATTTTACTGCCTGCTGGATATAATAGTGTTGCACATTTCAGTTAGTAATATATATATATATATATATATATATATATATATATATATATATATATATTCACTTCGGGAAGATAGTTTAACCTTTAATTCTTAGTGTGTTAATTTGTGTATGAATGTGATCTCTCGTGTGACCAAAATGAGTGATAATAGAGTGCCCGATGACCTTCCCAGTCATACGTAGTGTAGCGATGTTTTGTCACCCATGGGCCTAGTCAGCTCGGACTATAGTTAGCAGTTGGGACGTAATAGTGTCCGTCCTGTATAGATCTATACATGTAGTGTTTGCTTTTCTTCTCGGAAGCTCTGGTTACACGGTGCTCGCACAGTAGAGTGTCATATAGAGGAATAGTGTGTCACATTTTGGATTAGTGTTTTCTCTTGTATTATATTATAATGAACTTTTTATTATAGTGTATAGAGTGTTCTTCTTGCATAGTATTTAACATGTATTATCTCATAATAGTAGTAATTATAGTGAACAGTAGTCTTAACGATACCTATTATAGCTAAATAGAATGTCGGATTGCATGCCGTTGATTTACAAAGGTATTGAATTAAGTGAAGACTTTCATATCAAACACAAATATATATGATATATAACTAAGAATTCAATGACGGTCGGACAGATAACAGTATACCCTAATACCACAAACAAACAAGAATAGGAAGTAAGGCGAGCTATCAGTCCTAAGTCCTTCAAGTCTTACTTATATAAATATATTGGTGTAGATATATTTTAAAAGAAAAGAAGTTTAAAAACATTTTGAGACTAGTTTAATAACAATTTAACATAGAAAATGCGTTGGATAATTATTTAAAACAGTTTTGTTGACAAGTAGCTAAAAGTATAGAAAATCCTTTTTGGTTGCAAGTTATAAATCACTTGTGATTGATACTATAACTTGTTGTGTTCAACTTGTATCCCCCCCCCCCATAAAACATTTAAAAACATTTGAAAGGTTAATTAAGGGGTATGAATTCACCTGCAGCGAGTGGATCGGATGGAGGTGTCAGTTGAGTGATTGGTGTCAAGTGAAGACTTGAACACCCTTTATGATCCTAGTAACATATGAAGACATATGTTTACATATAATTAGTGATTAAAACACTAATTAAACATGTATAGACATCCTAATGCGAAGAAAACACTTTGGTCAAGTGCTAGGAGGCTATTGGGGTGAAAGGAAGGAGTGTAAGGCCTCACTATGAAGTTTACTCCTCAAATACTCACCTTATTTGATTTTGTGGTTGAGGGACCAATTCCCGCATGAGTTTATGGCCGTAAACTCATGGGAGGAGTGTCTTTGTGTGCCTGAAGGTGTCTTGTATCACTAGGAGCAGTTCTAAGATCAATTCCAAGGCTTGAGGAGTGATTAGGTTTCAAAAGGGGCACTCCCTTGGAGTTTGCGGTCCTTTGACCACTCATTGGGAGTTTATGGTCGTGAACACTATGGTTTACGGCCATAAACCCTTGGACACATCTTTTCCTTCATTTTTGTGGTCCTAAGCTCATTCCTACAAGTTTCTACGTTAAGGTCCAATGCAAAATAAGGGGTTTAGAGCTCATTTTGCATCATTTGAGGGAGTTTACGGCCTAAGAATATTATTAGGCCATAAAACCTCATTCAAGCCTCAAAACTTGATGTTTAAGGACCAAAACACTTCAAGGGTAAGTTCTAAGCTAGTCTCAAAGCATAAGGAGGGAATTTGGGGGCTTTTTGGCACCCTTTAAAGGGTTTACGGCCTAAGAGGGTTCTTGGGCTGTAAACTCCTTTTTTTGACATTAATGCTATATTGACATGAAATGAGCTTTAGTACAATCTAGGGTAAGAGAACTTACAGTTTGGGGACGAAAACTTGCGGATTTTTGGAAGAATCGGGCCTTGAAGAGAGAGAGTAGAGAGAAAGAGTGACTAGAGTGGGAAAAGTTCAATTTAGTGTCCACTCAACCCTTATATAGGGGTTGAGTTTGTAACCAGGTGGGAATCAACCCGATACCGATGTTAAACGGGGCTTATGGTCGTACCCGATTAAATGGTCGTAATTTGACTTGATTGTAAGTAAAAACTTTTTAAGGGAATATTGAGGGTGTTTCACGTGTTTCTAATTTATTCTTATACTTATGAAGTCATAATTAAAGTTCTAATTTAATTTTCCTGATCTCAAATGTTAACGGAAAAGTTTAATAAAAACGAGTTTTATTAACGGAAACGGGTTTACAGTGACGGAATAAATTTCAGGTTGTCACATCATCCCCCCATTAGATAGAATTTCGTCCCGAAATTAGGGTTCAAACAATCAAGCTATTACAAAATAACTAAGAAAAAAAGATGGGGATATTTATGTTTCATTTGATCCTCGCGCTCCCAAGTGAACTCTGGTCCTCGTTTGGCGTTCCAGCGAACCTTCACAATTTGGATGCGGCTTAGTTTCGTTCGTTTGACCTCCCTATCCATAATTTCCGCAGGTTCTTCGTCGAAGTTGAGGCTCTCGTTGATCTCGATCTCGTCTAGTGGGATTTCGAGGGTCTCATTGGATAGACACTTTTTCAAGTTCGAGATGTGGAAAGTAGGATGTATGTTACTGAGTTTGTGAGGTAGATTAAGTTTGTAAGCTACGGGGCCGATTCTAACGAGCATCTCGAAAGGCCCTATGCATCTTGGATTTAGCTTTCCACGCTTTCCAAAGCGTATCATGCCATTCCAGGGAGATACTTTCAAAAGGACTCAATCTCCCACCTGGAATTCCAAGGATTTTCTTCGTTTGTCTGCGTAGCTTTTCTATCAATCTCTAGCGGCTTTCAGTTGTTCACGTATCTGTACGATCTTGTCGGTCATTTCTCGAATGATCTCCGGACCCGTGAGAGCGCTGTCAGGAACGCATCCTTTAGCTAACTGAGTGTCACCCACCTCAGCCCAGCACATAGGGGATCTGCACTTCCGGCCGTAGAGGGCTTCAAATGGAGCTACCTTGATGCTTGTGTGATAATTGTTGTTGTAGGAAAACTTGACAAGGGGTAAGTGGGTATCCCATGCCTTACTAAAATCATTCATACAGGCTCGCATCATATCTTCTAGGGTTTGGATAGTCCTCTCACTTTGTCCGTCAGTCTGCGGATGGTAGGCTGTACTCATGTCCGGCCTCGTCCCTGATGCATTTTGCAGTGATTGCCAAAATCTCGAAGTAAATCTACTATCTCTATCGGAGATAACAGATATAGGGACACCATGCAACCGTACGATCTCCCTAATGTATGTTCTTGTGAGTTTCTCCATCTTGTCCGTTTCTTTGATGGGCAGGAAGTGTGCGGACTTGGTCAATCTGTCGATGATGACCCATATGGTATCAAGCCCATCCGCTGTCTTAGGTAGCTTAGTTATGAAATCCATAGTGATCCGCTCCCACTTCTATTCAGGTATCTTCGATTCATGTAGTAGACCGGAAGGTAGCAATCTCTGCTTTCATCTTAGGCCACCAATATGACTTCTTGAGGGCCAGATACATCTTATATGAACCTGGGTGAACGGAATATCGAGTGTTGTGGGCTTCCTTCATGACCAAGTCTCTGAATCCACCGTGTCACGGTGTCCAAATTCGGTCCATGAGATATAAGGCTCTGTCACCCTTGACTTCCAAGTTCTTATACATTCCTCGCAGGGATTCTCCCACCATATTTTCAGGATTTAACGCTTCAAGCTGTTCTGCCTTAAGTTGTATGGACAAATGCAAATGGATAGTCATTGTTAATGACTTGACTCTTCGACCAAAATGTACTTTCCGGCTTAGGGCGTCTGCTACTACATTTTCTTTACCCAGATGATAACGAATTTTGCATTCGTAATCATTGAGTAGCTCGATCCACCATCGTTGTCTCATATTGAGCTCCTTCTGGCTGAATATGTGTTGTAGGATTTTGTGGTCGGTGTATATCGTGGTCTTCATACCGTACAGGTAGTGTCTCCAAATCATTAGGGTGAACACAACCGCTCCTAATTCGAGGTCATGGGTGGTGTAGTTGACCTCAAGTGTCTTCAGCTGTCTTTAGGCGTAGGCAATGACCTTACCTCGTTGCATCAGAACACAACCACGACCCTGATTTGATGCATCGCAATATACCACGAAATCTTCTCTCCCTTCGGGGAGGGATAGTATTAATGCAGTGCATAAGGCTCGTTTCAGGGTTTGGAATGCCTTCTCCTATTTCTCTCCCCAGTCAAATGTCACACCTTTCTGGGTCAATGTGGTTAGGGGTTTCACGATCCGAGAGAAGTTCTGAATGAATCTGCGGTAGTAGCCGGCGAGGCCTAGAAATTGACGAATTTCTGTCAGCATCTTCGATGCTGACCAGTTCTCAATATCTTTAATATTGGATGGGTCCACGTGCATTCCTTCTTTGCTAACCATGTGTCCCAAGAATTCGACTCTACGGATCCAGAATTCGCACTACGAGAACTTCGCATATAGTTTCTCAGATCGTAGGGTTTCTAGGACTTGTAGTTGGTGATCGCTATGCTCCTCCTTACTTCGAGAGTAGATGAGTATGTCGTCAATGAAGACGATGACAAATTGATCCAAGTAAGGACGTCACACCCTATTCATTAGATCCATGAATACCGCGAGCGTGTTGGTCAGTCCGAACGACATTACTACAAACTCGTAGTGTCTGTAATGAGTTCGGAAGGTTGTTTTCGGGACACCCTCCTCAAGCACTCGTAACTGATGATATCCGGACCTAAGATCAATTTTGGAAAAGTAAATCGCCCCTTGCAGTTGGTCAAATAGGTCGTCTATACGGGGAAGAGGGTAGCGATTCTTGGCCATCAGCTTGTTGAATTCTCTATAATCAATGCACATACGAAATGATCCATCCTTCTTCTTTACGAAAAAGACCGGTGCTCCCCAAGGTGAGGAGCTTGGTCTTATAAAGCCCTTGCTGAGCAGCTCGTTAAGTTGACTGGACAGTTCTTGCATCTCAGCAAGAGCTAGACAATAGGGTGATTTAGCTACGTGGGTAGCTCCTAGGATTAGGTCGATTTTGAACTCAACCTGACGTTTAGGAGGTAAACCTGGTAGCTCCTCTAGAAAGACGTCGGGGAAGTCGCATATGACAAGGAAGTCTTTTAGATCTTTCATTTTCTGGCTAGTGTCGACAACGTGTGCAAGGAATGCGAGATATTCCCTATGTAAGTACTTCTGGGCTTGAATATTCGAGATGATGCGAAGACTTGTACTGGGTTTGTCTCCGTAGATTAATAGGGTTTCGTTATTCGGTATATTTAGACGGATTGCTTTGTCGATGCACAAAATATCAGCACGATGGAGACTCAACCAATCCATGCCCACAATGACATCGAAACTCTTGATCGATACTGGTATGAGGTCGATTGGGAATGAATGATCATCTAGCGTGAGGGTGCAACTGTAACACCCAGAGTTTTGAAGACCAAGAAAGGAAAGAAAACCCTAAGTTTAGGGGTCGACTCGGCGAGTCCAAAGAGGGACTCGGCGAGTCCGAGCGGGATCCGGGTCGGGGAGTAAGTGACCAACTCGGCGAGTCGACCAAGGAGACTCGGCGAGTCTGGTCTGTGTGAGGAAAACCCTAATTCTGGGAGTTGTATCCTATATAAAGGGAGTTATGCCCCTCCCTCAGCCTCCATATCATCCTAGAGAAGCTGTAAAACCCTAGATTCGTGGGAGCCTCCATCATTTGAGAGAAATAGCTTTGGGGGAAGGAAATCTTGGAAGGGACTTGAAGATCAGGAAGGTGGCTTCAAAAGAGAGGTGTAGATCCGAGATCTACTTCAGTTTGTGTTCTTCTTGGAGGTATTAAGCTGCCATTTACCCTTCCTTGCATCTAGATCTATTTTGTTATGAGTTTTGGGGGTTTTATGGTTGATTAAGACCCATTTCGAGTGGGAAGCTCAGATATGAAGTTGCTACTCCAGATCTAAAGGTATCATGGCCTAGAGACTCATAAAGCATCAGTTGTTGGGTTGATTGATGAGCCCCTTGGTCTTAAACCCGAGTTCATAGTGTTTTGAGCCTAGATCTCCTCAGCCACATGTAAAGTTTGCAACTTTACGTAAGGAATAGACCTTAAAAGAGTGGATCTACAGTTTGGAGTCCATGCATGACTTAAAGGTCCTCTGCATGTTGGTAGAACCGAATGGACTCGGCGAGTCCTTCGAGTGGACTCGGCGAGTAGCTTGAAGATGAGGAGGAACTCGACGAGTTGGATGAACAACTCGTCGAGTCGGATGAAGTTAGGCATGGACTCGGCGAGTTGGATGAACAACTCGACGAGTTGGTTGAAGAATGTCTAGGACTCGGCGAGTCTGTTCTTGGGCTCGGCGAGTCAGATCGCGAAACCCTAAACCCTTCGAGTCGAGACCCGAATCAGTGAGTCGGGTGGTGACTCAGCGAGTTGGACAGGACAGGACAGGATCTAGCTGGACTCGGCGAGTCATGGATTGACTCGGCGAGTCGAGTCGCGAACAAGAAAGACTCAGGGCGTAGGAACCCGGTGAGTCAGTAGATAGACTCGGCGAGTAGGGTTGACCCGGAAGGTTGACTTTGACCAGGATTTTGACCTTGACCAGATTTGACCTAGTAACCTGTGGAGGTCAGTTGGACTAAGTGTCATATTGATATTGGTAGCTTGAGGAGCTAGTGGAGTAGCAGTCGAAGTCAGAAATCAGGTAGCAGTCAAGAGGATTAGCAGCATCAGTTCAGCAGTCTCAGGTGAGTTTCCTTCCAGTAGGGGCGGGTCTAAGGCCACAATGCCGGCGCGTCCAATTAGCAATAGTTTCCGGACTTCGGTCCGATGTAGTAGTTAGTATGTTTGATGCCTTCGTGGCTCAGGCAGGATTTATGTGCTATGTTTTATGTGTTATGTGTTCCGGGCTACGGCCCGATGTAGTATGCAGTATATGTGTTCATGCTAGTTGATATGTTATGCTATGCTATGTTCAGTCAGTTAGCCCGGACTTCGGTCCGATGCAGGGGACAAGGTCCCAGTCAATCTCCGGACTTCGGTCCGATGCAGGGGGCAAGGCCCCAGTTAGTCCGGACTTCGGTCCGATGCAGGGGACAAGGTCCCAGTCAATCTCCGGACTTCGGTCCGATGCAGGGGGCAAGGCCCCAGTTAGTCCGGACTTCGGTCCGATGCAGGGGACAAGGTCCCAGTCAGTCTCCGGACTTCGGTCCAATGCAGGGGGCAAGGCCCAAGTTAGTCCGGACTTCGGTCCGATGCAGGGGACAAGGTCCCAGTCAGTCTCCGGACTTCGGTCCGATGCAAGGGGCAAGGCCCCAGTTAGTCCGGACTTCGGTCCGATGCAGGGGACAAGGTCCCAGTCAGTCTCCGGACTTTGGTCCGATGCAGGGGGCAAGGCCCCAGTTAGTCCGGACATTGGTCCGATGCAGTGGGCAAGGCCCAGTATGTGCTTTATATGTTTTTGTATGGTATGTGTTAGATTGGGGGAGCTCACTAAGCTTCGTGCTTACGGTTTTCAGTTTTGTTTTTAGGTACCCGGTTTTCAAAAGAGGAGCTCGGGGAGATTGCAGTGCACACACCGTAGTCGGTTAGCCTGGGAATGATCGACTCTGATAATGATATTATGTTTTGAATTAATACTCGAGAAATTGTGTTATGAATTATGATACAGTTTTTATAAATATGATAGTAATGTTTTAAAGAAATTTTTGGTCGTGATTTTTGGGTCGTTACAAATTGGTATCAGAGCCTTGGTTTGAGGGATTCGGGCGCACTCCCGAGCGTGTCTGAACTCAAACTAAGGAAGCGGTATATATTTTGCAAAAGAAAAATCGTAGTTACAAAAGAATTTTGAGAAGAGAAAACAATTTTTAGAAAAAGCAAAAAGAGTTTTGAAAAGAGAAAAGGGTGTGGTGCATGCAATCAGCCGAGCTCAAGTAAGTACTCCCAATTTACCCATACAAGTTATGTTATTATTTTCGATATCAGATTCAGTATCAGTTTCAGTTCAGTTTCAGTTTCCAGCTTCAGTAGAACAGCATGCTAGAATAGGACTAAGGATCTAGGATAATGCTTTATGTGCCTGCTTTATGTGTTTCAGCTTGATGAGAATTGCATGCTAGTAATGAGTAGACAGTAATAGGATAGCCTGTGTAGGCTATGCCTGAAAGTATGAGCTTAGCATTATATGATAGTCCAGTTTCTTGTTATGAGAATGGTTTTGCCTGAGTATGTTTCCCTTATCCGAATGCTGCTTGCTTTGTGCTTTGTGGGACTCTGAGTGATAAAGAGTTAGCCACTAGGTGAATACGTTTCATCACATGTGATCAGGGTTGAATAATCTCAGAGTGCTGGATTTGGCCCTACTGCGCAGCTCTCGTTTGAGTCCAACCGTTGTAGGGATGAGTCTTTTACTTGAAGGATTATCTGAGCCTCATCACATGTGATGGTATTCAGGTGGTGGCTAATTGGAATTACAAGGAGGCCTTCAGCAGCTGAGGACTGTTTGGATAGAGTTAGAGGTTCCCTAGGGCAAGCCTAGGATGAGAGTAGCAGAGATCAGTAGAAGAGTAAAGGGGACTTGGTGAAGTTGATGTGACTCTTGAGGAAAGTACGGATAGATGTGGAAGGTAGTAGGGGCCCATACTACTGAAAGCAGAGGATCTGTACTCGATTCAAGAGGGGCCGAGGCGAAAACAAGGAACTAGTAGAGTATGTGAGAGATCCCTCAGCAGTAGTATGTAATTGATCATGGATTGTTATATTTTCAGCATGGTGACGTTGCGCGAGATATCAGTTGGCAGATCAGGTGCAGGGGAGGGGTCTGGCTCGGGCTTTAGAGTCGGGCAGCTTGATGAGCAGATGAGGGATTTCATTTCCGCAGAGATTATGTGCAACATCATCGATCAGACTCCAGTGATTTTCGGTTCAGTTAGAGAGGCTATTGTGGAGCTCATGGACAGTCATCTTGAGGCCTTTAGGGTCGGGTTAGTTTCAAGACAGATTGGGGTTCGTCTAGGTCCCGAATCTTATGGAGTTCAGGGATCCATCAGGGAGGGAGATCCCATTTCTAGTTTCTGTTTTCGGGGGGCAGGGGTGTGTGGGGCATTCTGTCTCCAAGAGAAACCATTGCATGATTGGATAGTTGAGGAAGTTTCGCGAGCCATTCGCGAGGGTCTTCCAGACATGGTCGTGAGGATCACTGATAGATTGATAGCGAGGCTTCAGGATCGGACATCTGTTGTTCAGTCAGCAGACGTTGCCATTGGGGTAACGCAGGAGCGAGAGTCGGGCAGGGAGTCGGAAGGGAAGAGGAAAATGGATGAGACTCAGGTTGCCACAGGTTCGAGTAAGAGGCCCAAGAGTTCAGATTTGAGGACGAGGAACTATCAGAGCCGCAGTCGATGCGGGAAGTGCGGAAGGAAGCACATGGGTGTGTGTAGGCGTAGAAGTGGTGGCAATGCTGGGTGTTTCAAGTGCGGCCAGATTGGTCATTTTAGCAGAGACTGTGTTGTTACCATCGCTCAGGGACTTGATCTGTTGTGTTTCCATTGCAGTCAGAGGGGCCACAAGAAGGCCGACTGTCCGAGTTTGTATTCAGCAGGGCAGGCGCCAGCTCCTGCCCTTGGAACTTCAAGTACCGTCAGTGGTTGTCAAGGCCGGGCAAGGGTGTCTACGGCTCGGAGCCGAGTTTCTCCAGTAGATTTCAGCAAGGATTCGAGCAACACTGAGTAATGGAGGTATGTAACTTTGTTTTTGTCAACTTATGTTATGATTATATTGTTATGGTTTCTGCATCAATTGTGGTATAAGTGTTGTGTTAGGGAGTGGCTTGTTTGTGATTATGTCTTATGCCATTTACATACCTCGGATAATTGGTTGGTAGTTAGGGGATGTGCTCATATGGAGAAGTTTCGGAGGATGCAGTAACTGTAGCATGGTAGGGAGAGATCGGGTTCGTTTCGCTAGTTGGGAGTGGATAGTGGTTTGGATGGAATGGTCAAATTCCTACCTGGCAGGCTTGGGTTCCCCAGTAGAAGTTTTGGAATGGTAGTAAAGGTCAGGATCTCTTTTGAATGTGAAGCAGCAAGGGGTAAGCAGGATCGAAGTGGGGGAGAACCCTCCGGGTATACATGGATAAGAGTCACTCAGGATGAGTGCACGGCCTCTAAGAAGAAGTGGTAGTAGCACAGTGTTGGATGAATTGAGATGTTCAGAATTAGGAGTTCGAGAACTTTTCCCAGTAGTTAGTTCATGTAATCGAGATGGTTAGAAGCTGGTTGGGAATCCAAGATTGAGGGCCACCTGTAAAGACTCAAGTGAGTGGAATGGGGAACCCGAGAGCGGGCAACAAGAGATGTTTTGTATTAGTAGCCAGTGTATGAGGCAGCATGCAGGTTGCGTAGATTCAGGAGTTGGGAGGTTGGAAACTTCCCAACAATAGCTTCTTGTATTCAGATTAGTAGACGGTTGGTTTGGGAACCAAGCCGGAGAATTCCTCGACGAAGCACTAAGTACATCAAGGATATAAGATGTCGAGGATGATGCAGAATTCAAAGACTGAGGGCTGGTGTGAGAAATCAGGATGAAGAATCACTAGCGGGACTAGGGATAGTCAGGATGTTCTCGGGATGGTAGTAGTAGAGTGTTGTAAGCCTGTGGGGGTAGCCGTAGCATTCACTAGCAGTCAGATGGTAGTAGTAGTGTTGTAAGCCTGCAGGGGTAGCCGTAGCATTCACTAGCAGTCAGATGGTAGTAGTAGTGTTGTAAGCCTGCGGGGGTAGCCGTAGCATTCACTAGCAGTCAGATAGTAGTAGAGTGTTGTAAGCCTGCGGGGGTAGCCGTAGCATTCACTAGCAGTCAGATGGTAGTAGTAGTGTTGTAAGCCTGTGGGGGTAGCCGTAGCATTCACTAGCAGTCAGATGGTAGTAGTAGTGTTGTAAGCCTGCGGGGGGTAGCCGTAGCATTCATTAGCAGCCAGATAGTATTTGAGACTTGTGAATCCGCGGGGGTAGCCGTGGCTTTTAACAGATTGGTAGCAGCATGAGCGCGTGGTTGAATGCGGGAATGTAGTAATTCCCACCCGTTCGGGTGCAGCGGTGGGAATATAGGAATCCACAGATTAGATTCGGACTTCCCAAATGGTTATGGCTAAGTCAGCGAACCTTGGCTATAGACCGTCACATCAGTTATGAGATCAGAGTAGCAGTGGACTGTTGAGGTTCGGGTATGTTAGGGGCTACCGTCAGTCTGGGAGCCATCATGTTATTAGTCATAGAATGGATGATGTCAGGATGTGAAGTATGGACCCGATCGGTTGGATCGGAAGGTTGATAGAGCCATAGTGGCAGGATAACTAGTGGAAACTAGTCCTTGAGGAAAATTTCATTCAGAAGTCGTGGAAGCGACTAAGGGAGGAGTCCCTTGACTCCACAGTTGGACGTGAGTTTAGTGTTTCAGGCAGCTCAGTGTTTCAGCCAGTTTAGTGTTTCAGGCAGCTCAGTGTTTCAGCCAGTTTAGTGTTTCAGGCAGCTCAGTGTTTCAGCCAGTTTAGTGTTTCAGGCACCTCAGTGTTTCAGCCAGTTTAGTGTTTCAGGCAGCTCAGTGTTTCAGCCGGATCAGCGTTTCAGGCAGTTTAATGTTTCAGGCAGGTTCGGTATTGCAGACAATTCAGCGTTAGAAAGGTTTCGGAGTTTTGGGACAGTATTGTATTTGAGTTGGACTACTAGTGTTGACGGTATAGTTGGGTGATGTGGAAATGACAAGTCTCTCTCAGCAGGATCAGTTGAGCCTTCGGCCGAGTATAAGTGACATGTAAAGATAGCTAGGCAAGTAGCTTTTCTTCGGGATGGAAGACTCGAGTTGTAGGAGTTGAGTAATCAGATGGGATATAAGCCAGCTATTCCCAGCAGCATCGTTTCAGTATGAGCGGAAGAATGGATAGAACAGTTATAGATAGTCGAAGTATTTTCAGGAGTCGCTGGAAGCGACTAGGAGATTGTGAAGGGGTGTAGTAACCGGTAGGGTTCGGTAACCCAAATATGGAGGCGTCAGTAAGGACCGGGGGTGCTCGGCACCAAGTTATGTCAGATAGGGGCGTCGGTGGTTGTTGGCGGTATTGACCCGTACTGGAATTGGCGGGGGTGATGGAGTTGGTAAAGTATAGGACCTTCACAGTTACAGAGAAATAGTTGGTTATAGAACCTTGCCTTGGAAAGGCAAGGGATTTACGCAAGGACAGGAAGGGGTGAACCCCTATAGGTTCAGTTCAGTACTCGGTGAGTACCAGAAGGATTGTCGGTTGAGTTAGTTGGGTCTCCAGGATGTTCAGGGTCAGGGTTGACCCGAGATGTTATCTGCAGGGATTAAGGTTAGTCGGAAGGATTGAGCAAAAGCCAGCAAGGGTAGGCAGCTGGTGTTGGAATAGTCGGTTGAGTTTTAGAGACAGCTCGCAGGTAGTGGACCATAGCAGACTTCGAGGACGAAGTTTAGTTTAAGTGGGGGAGAGTTGTAACACCCAGAGTTTTGAAGACCAAGAAAGGAAAGAAAACCCTAAGTTTAGGGGTCGACTCGGCGAGTCCAAGGAGGGACTCAGCGAGTCCGAGCGGGATCCGGGTCGGGGAGTAAGTGACCGACTCGGCGAGTCGACCAAGGAGACTCGGTAAGTCTGGTTTGTGTGAGGAAAACCCTAATTCTGGGAGTTGTATCCTATATAAAGGGAGTTATGCCCCTCCCTCAGCCTCCATATCATCCTAGAGAAGCTGTAAAACCCTAGATTCGTGGGAGCCTCCATCATTTGAGAGAAATAGCTTTGGGGGAAGGAAATCTTGGAAGGGACTTGAAGATCAGGAAGGTGGCTTCAAAAGAGAGGTGTAGATCCGAGATCTACTTCAGTTTGTGTTCTTCTTGGAGGTATTAAGCTGCCATTTACCCTTCCTTGCATCTAGATCTATTTTGTTATGAGTTTTGGGGGTTTTATGGTTGATTAAGACCCATTTCGAGTGGGAAGCTCAGATATGAAGTTGCTACTCCAGATCTAAAGGTATCATGGCCTAGAGACTCATAAAGCATCAGTTGTTGGGTTGATTGATGAGCCCCTTAGTCTTAAACCCGAGTTCATAATGTTTTGAGCCTAGATCTCCTCAGCCACACGTAAAGTTTGCAACTTTACGTAAGGAATAGACCTTAAAAGAGTGGATCTACAGTTTGGAGTCCATGCATGACTCAAAGGTCCTCTGCATGTTGGTAGAACCGAATGGACTCGGCGAGTCGTTCGAGTGGACTCGGCGAATAGCTTGAAGATGAGGAGGAACTCGACGAGTTGGATGAACAACTCGTCGAGTCGGATGAAGTTAGGCATGGACTCGGCGAGTTGGATGAACAACTCGACGAGTTGGTGGAAGAATGTCTAGGACTCGGCGAGTCTGTTCTTGGGCTCGGCGAGTCAGATCGCGAAACCCTAAACCCTTCGAGTCGAGACCCGAATCAGTGAGTCGGGTGGTGACTCAGCGAGTTGGACAGGACAGGACAGGACCTAGCTGGACTCGGCGAGTCATGGATTGACTCGGCGAGTCGATTCGCGAACATGAAAGACTCAGGGCGTAGGAACCCGGCGAGTCAGTAGATAGACTCCGCGCGTAGGGTTGACCCGGAAGGTTGACTTTGACCAGGATTTTGACCTTGACCAGATTTGACCTAGTAACCTGTGGAGGTCAGTTGGACTAAGTGTCATATTGATATTGGTAGCTTGAGGAGCTAGTGGAGTAGCAGTCGAAGTCAGAAGTCAGGTAGCACTCAAGAGGATTAGCAGCATCAGTTCAGCAGTCTCAGGTGAGTTTCCTTCCAGTAGGGGCGGGTCTACGGCCACAATGCCGGCCCGTCCAATTAGCAGTAGTTTCCGGACTTCGGTCCGATGCAGTAGTTAGTATGTTTGATGCCTTCGTGGCTCAGATAGGATTTATGTGTTATGTGTTCCGGGCTACGGCCCGATGTAGTATGCAGTATATGTGTTCATGCTAGTTGATATGTTATGCTATGCTATGTTCGTTCAGTTAGCCCGGACTTCGGTCCGATGCAGGGGACAAGGTCCCAGTCAGTCTCCAGACTTCGGTCCAATGCAGGGGGCAAGGCCCCAGTTAGTCCGGACTTCGGTCCAATGCAGGGGACAAGGTCCCAGTCAGTCTCCGGACTTCGGTCCGATGCAGGGGGCAAGGCCCCAGTTAGTCCGGACTTCGGTTCGATGCAGGGGACAAGGTCCCAGTCAGTCTCCGGACTTCGGTCCGATGCAGGGGGCAAGGCCCCAGTTAGTCCGGACTTCGGTCCGATGCAGGGGACAAGGTCCCAGTCAGTCTCCAGACTTCGGTCCGATGTAGGGGGCAAGGCCCCAGTTAGTCCGGACATTGGTCCGATGCAGTGGGCAAGGCCCAGTATGTGCTTTATATGTTTTTGTATGGTATGTGTTAGATTGGGGGAGCTCACTAAGCTTCGTGCTTACGGTTTTCATTTTTTGTTTCAGGTACCCGGTTTTCAAAAGAGGAGCTCGGGGAGATTGCAGTGCACACACCGTAGTCAGTTAGCCTGGGAATGATCGACTCTGATAATGATATTATGTTTTGAATTAATACTCGAGAAATTGTGTTATGAATTATGATACAGTTTTTATAAATATGATAGTAATGTTTTAAAGAAATTTTTGGTCGTGATTTTTGGGTCGTTACAGCAACCTACGTAGATTTCATTAGAGCTCTATGTCTTTTTGTTAGCCATTTCTGCGACGAATGTTTCTTTTAGTGGTTGTGGGGATTGCTTAAGTAAGTGTTTAAAGTTTTGGCTTATGAAGCTTCTTTCTGCTCCACTATCGAATAAGACACAAGCATAAGAGTTCTAGAGAAAGAATGTACCCGTGACTACTGTGGGGTCCGTTACTGCTTCATTGTGGCTAATAGCGAGTAGTCTTCCTGTTCCTCCCGTATTCCCGGCTTTCGAACAGTTTTTCTTGAAATGACCTACCTCACCGCAACCATACCAAACCTGGCTCACTCCTAAGCTGGGGACTTGAGAGATAGGTTTGGGTTGGGATCTGCAAAATCGAACGGTATGGTCCTTCCTGTCGCAGTTAGTGCAGTGCAATTCACGGTAGGGGCCGTTATGATGGAAGGGGAACTTGGGGCACTTGGGTAGGTTTCCAGCATAGGATTTGGCTGGAACAGGGGTAGCAGGAGTGGTGGCAGCATGGACGGACACCATCTGTTGGTTTTTGGAAGAGGATTGAGTTTTCTTGCCCTTCTTCTGATCCCAACACTTCCTCTTGTTGTCGGTTGATTTGGGTGGTGCAGTGGTAATCGTCGTGGTTCTTGATGGGTTGGAGGGAGTTTCATGATGAATCAACCTTTGGGATAATTCCTTGGTGCTGCCAAAGGTCGTAGGGTGTGATGCTAACACATTCCCTCGATACGGGGGCACTAAACCCTAGATGTATCGTTCTATCTTCTTGCTTTCAGTAGGGATCATGTTAGGACACATAGCTACCAGGTCGCAGAACCTGGTAGTATAAGCTATTATGTCGGTCCCCTTCATCTTGAGGTTCCAAAGTTCTTCAAGTTTCTGAACTTCGCCCCTAGGGCAGTACTCCCTCATCAATAGATCCTTCAGTGTGTCCCACCCATGGAGTTGGCTGTTACCAAGGAGAGTGATTTGACATGGCCATTCCACCATGTCAAGGCCCTTTTGGTGAATGTGGCAGCAGCGAACTTTATTTTGCTTTCTTTGGGGCATGAGCACATTTCGAAGACAGATTTAGTCCTTTCGATCCATTGGGACAAAGCAAGGATTCCTTCGGTCCCATTAAAAAATGTCGATTTTCAATTCATGAAATCCTTATAAGTACACCCTTGCGTACGTGAGGGAATTTCATCATGTACGAATTTGATGCCCATTCCAGCTCCACAGGCATCACCAGAATTCAGTTGAGCCATAGCAGCTAATACAACTGTAGTTACAGCTGTTTGAAACATCACAGGATCGAAGTGTGGAGGAGGAGGTGATGGAGGTGGAGTTTGAGTTGCATGTCTGCCTCTGTTCGGATGCTTGCGGGGACGCATCTTTTACTGGAAATTTATAAAGAGGAAGAAAATAGTAAGAATCAATTGTAAATAAGTTGTGAGAGTTTCACAGACCAAACTGACATAGTTCAATTATCAGATAGAATCATAGCTACAGAGTAGAAAAACATAAAACTACAGACTTTCTCACAAAGTGGATAACTGCCAATATTACTAGTATTAATGATGTAAATGAATTCGAGAAAAACGACCTAACAGTAGGTCTTAGATCAAACCATAAGGGAAAATGTTGGCAGCCTAGAGGCCTAATTAGAGTACTTTCAAAGTTAGGAACGTTTACATACAAGTGCTCTACCAAGCATAGAAAGAGAGAAGGCTATTCCTTAAACAAAAGGGAAATATAAGTAGATATCTTCTGTTGGCGACGGGTACTCATTAGGTGAACCGTAAGATCAGCCAGTTGGCATACAAATTCCTGAAGATGTCTTAGGAACCCTCTGATGCACTCGGAGTTCCCTAACTTCAGCTTGGTATGCAGCTAGCTGTTGCTGCAGAGCCTCGTTGGTCCTCCTATTCCTATTCATTACTTCTTCCAGTTGGCGGATACGGATAGTGTTAAGGTTGGAGTTGGCATCAATTTCAACGATTCTGCCCATGGCTGCTTGACCTTGCTCGGTGTTCCTGGCAATCCTACGGACCATGATGGGCAAGACTCAGTCCACTGCACCTCCCTCGCTTATGTTGTAGAAGCTTCGGTCTCTGTCGTACGGGGATTAGGGTTTGGAGCTACTGGGGGCAAGTTGTTGACTTTTGGTTCGAAGTCGGAGCTATCTGAAAAGTCTTCAACACGGTGATCATCCAAAGGGATCGGGTGATCATCTTCTGGCTCCTCATCGAGCCATCCTCCATTGCCTTGGTTCAGATAGTACGGATCGCCAGGAAGGTGGAATTCATCCATGCTATCTACGCGAGAATGTGGAAAGAAAGGTTAATAGACGTACTAATCTAGGATACTTATAAGATGATCGTTATTAGTCGACCCAATACTTGCATAGTGCATACCAATTACATGTAACCAAAGCAAGATAGACCTTCAAATAAGTGACCCTAATTCTAATTCCACAATCAAACAAGAACATAAAATGAAGCAAAGGTCACAGATTCTAAGTCTATAGCGCCTTATTCATATGTAATTGTGGTGTATCCACTTAGCAACTATTTCCCTACTAGTAACGACCCTTTTAGTTATCACATATGTAGTTAATAGAATGCAGAATACTCCTATAGTATTCTTGTTCTAACGTTCTTGTGGTAGTGTTGGTAAGTTTTTAGACGTGTTGCAACATCACAATCACTCTTACGCACATGCTAGTCACTTCTAGGAAAATGTAGTTGATCAGGCTACATCCACCCATATGTGACTATATGTCTCTAAGCCTAATTGTGTTGCTCAACAATCTTAATACTTTTGTTCTGTTCTAGTATGATACTGACCCTTTGTATATATATATATATATATATATATATATATATATATATATATATATATATATATTCTTAGTTAAATATTTTAGTATTTAAAAGTATATAGATTCTTGGTCAGAGTGTTTTAGCCCCAACATGTTTATAGTTCGTATATCTTTTATGGGTTGATATACTTGATTCACTATAAACAATGCTCGGATACCAATCTGTCACACCCCAAAACCTAGAACGACGGAATACGTTCTGGGGTGGAGGACGTCATGTACAGTATCATAACAATTGCATAATAGTACAAACAAGCGACAACAACCGTTACATTAATATAGTAATTGAAAATACAGTTTGATAGAAACCAAAAGTATAAACAAAAATAAAAGATGGGTCTTGTATATGCTCCATCTTCTCAAAAGCTGCATCAGTATCTGTCTATTTTTTACCTGAGAATACAAGTTATTTTGAAATTAAGTATCAGCATAAAGCTGGTGAGTTCAAAAGAATTTAGTGTCGTTGCTAGTATAAAAGTGTTTACAATCATGTAATGTAAAATCTGTGATTAATGTTTGAAAATAGTAAAATCCCTATAAAATCCTATATTTTCATATTTGAATATTTGTAAGTTTGATCCTTTGAGTGTGTAATAGTTTTTCCATTAAGACTCTCAATTATAAAACTAAGGTTATAGATTTCATTCATGTAAAGTAGATGAGGAAAGATAATATTTTATTTCAGCAGTTTTACTGCCGACTGGATATAATAGTGTTGCACACTTCAGTTAGTAATATGTATATATTCACTTTGGGAAGTTAGTTTAGCCTTTAATTCTTAGTGTGTTAAGTTGGGTATGAATGTGATCTCTCGTGTGACCAAACTGAGTGATAACAGAGTGTCTGATGACCTTCGCTGTCATACGTTGTGTAGCGATGTTTTGTCACCCCTGGGCCTAGTCGGCTCGGACTGTAGTTAGCAGTCGGGATGTAATAGTGTCCATCTTGTATAGATCTATACATGTAGTATTTTCTTTCCTTCTGGGAAGCTTCGGTTACACGGTGTCCGCACAGTAGAGTGCCGTATAGAGGAATAGTATCTCACATTCTGTATTAGTGTTTTCTCTTGTATTATAGTATAATGAACTTTTAGTATAGTGTATAGAGTGTTCTTATTAGATAGTATTTAACATGTATTATCTCATAATAGTAGTAACTATAGTGAACATCATAGTCATAGGAGTAATGAATAGTAGTCTTAACTATACCTATTATAGTTAAATAGAGTGTGGGATTGCATGCCTTTGATTTACAAAGGTATTGAATTAAGTGAAGACTTTCATATCTAACTCATATATATATATATATATATATATATATATATATATATATATATATATATATATATATAACTAAGAATTCAACGACAGTCAGACACATAACAATATACCCTAAGACCACAATCAAACAAGAACAGGAAGTAAGGCGGGCTATCAGTCCTAAGTCCTTCGAGTCTTACTTATATAAATATATTGGTGTAGATAGAGTTTAAAAGAAAAGAAGTTTAAAAACATTTTGAAACTAGTTTAATAACAATTTAACATAGAAAATGTGTTGGATAATTATTTAAAACAGTTTTGTTGACAAGTAGCTAAAAGTATAGAAAATCCTTTTGGGTTGCAAGTTCTAAATCACTTGTGATTGATACTATAACTTGTTGTGTTCAACTTGTATTCCCCCCCCCCATAAAACATTTTAAAACATTTTAAAGTTTAATTAAGGGGTATGAACTCACCTGCAGCGAGTGGATCGGATGGAAGTGTCGGTTGAGTGCTTGGTGTCAAGTGAAGACTTGGACACCCTTTAAGACCTTAGTAACATATGAAGACATATGTTTTCATATAATTAGTTATTAAAACACTAATTAAACACGTATAGACATCCTAATGCGAAGAAAATGCTTCGGTCAAGTGCTAGGAGGCTATTGGGTTGAAAGGAAGGAGTGTAAGGCCTCAATATGGAGTTTACTCCTTAAGTACTCACCTTAGGTGAGTTTGCGGTTGTGGGAACAATTCCCCCATGATTTTACGGCCGGAAACTCATGGGAGGAGTGTATTTTTGTGCCTTAAGGTCTCTTGTATCACTAGGAAGGGTTCTAAGATCAATTCCAAGGCTTGAGGAGTGATTAGGGTTCAAAAGGGGCTCTCCCTTGGATTTTATGGTCCTTAGACTATTCCTTGGGAGTTTACGGTCGTGAAGACTATGGTTTACAGCCGTAAACCCTTGGACACATCTTTTCCTTCGTTTTTGTGGTCCTAAGCTCACTCCTACAAGTTTCTAGGTTAAGGTCCATTGCTAAATAAGGGGTTTAGAGCTCATTTTGCATCATTTGAGGGATTTTACGGCCTAAGAATGTTCCTGGGCCGTAAACCCTCATTCAAGCCTCCAAACTTGATGTTTAAGGTCCAAAACACTTCAAGGATAAGTTCTAAGCTAGACTCTAAGCATAAGGAAGGAATTTGGGGGCATTTTGGCACCCTTTTAAGGGTTTACAGCCTAAGAGGGTTATTGAGTTGTAAAGTCCTTGTTTTTGACATTCTTGGATGATTTTAATGCTATATTTACATGAAATGAGCTTTAGTACAATTTAGGGTACGAAAACTTACAGTTTGGGGACGAAAACTTGCGGACTTTTGGAAGAATCGGGCCTTGAAGAGAGAGAGTAGAGAGAGAGTGACTAGAGTCAGAAAAGTTCAATTTAGTTTCCACTCAACCCATATATAGGGGTTGAGTTTGTGACCAGGTGGGAATCTACCCGATACCGACGTTAAATGGGGCTTATGGTCGTACCCGATTAAATGGTTGTAATTTGACTGGATTGTAACTAAAAACTTTTTAAGGGAATATTGAGGGTGTTTCACGTGTTTCTAATTTGATCCGATACTTATGAAGTCATAATAAAAGTTCTAATTTAATTTGCCTGATCCAAAGTGTTAACGGAAAAGTTTAATAAAAACGAGTTTTATTAACAGAAACGGGTTTACAGTGACGGAAAAAATTTCAGGTTGTCACAACCAATGTCCTGTATGATGAGTTTGTCATGAAATCTCGTATATCCTCCTCAGTATGCTCAGATATCGACTCACACGTGCCTACTCAGTAGATACATCCTCAAGGCAGAACATCGCCCTTTCGTGGAACATCTTTGAAATTTCAGTAACGAACTCTGTTTTTCTTCTTCAGAGAGAGAAACTCCTATGCCAACTGCCCCCTCTCCACCAAGGGAACATACTCGTCTTGAAACAACTGAACAAACCTCTCCCATGTCACCGCAGTAAGATCTGCAGAGGTGAAACTGGCGGTCATGAACTTCCACCAATCCTTCTCCCCCTAGAGAAGATGGTTTAGTGAAAACTGAACCCTCAAGTTATCTGGGCATGAACATGTGTAGAAACTTCCATCAATATCAGAGATCTATATCATCGCATCAATCGGGTCCTGATTCGCATCAAAATATGGTGGCTTTGTGTTGCTAAACTCCCGAAGGAACGAGTCACCTCCTTGTGGCCTAGCAGTGGTGACAGCTGTAGTGGCTACAGAAATAGAAGCCTCAGTGATAGCAGTGTATCGCTCATTGATTGTCTCAATCAGGGTGGTCTTGATAGACCCAAACACCCCGAGAATCTTTGCTTCAATGGTTACGGCCACCTCCTCATGAATCATCCTCTGGATGTCATCATCACTAGTCCCACTGCCTCCAGGGTTATGGCACGTACCCACCAAAATGTATCTGAAACACAACACAAAACTGTCATAGACTCGCTCGAGTATAGTCACACTCGATTACCCATCCCTGCTTGTTCCTTAGCTTCCTAAGATTCTTACTTGGGTTGCATACGGATCTAGTGTTTTCAGTAGTTCATGCCCAATACTACCTTCCACACCCGACCTGTAGTCATCCCAAGACCTCCTCCTATGACTAAAATTCCCAAGTACTCTCTCTCTCTCTCTCTCGCCATATCAGACTACTCTCGTCTCTGAATTCTTGCTCTAAATTCTCCTGCTCACTACTCTCATTAGCACATACTCAAAGCACATAACATGAAATAATGACTCCCAAGTTAAGGCATCACAAATTAGGCAACCCTAGCCCTAAGATATGAAATACCTAGCTCAATCTCATAATTATCTCATAACACATTAAGTAAGGGTATTTTAGGAAATCACCATTCGGGCTCTGGATAATTGTACACACTACTCCATCTCGATTTCTCTTAAAACTACTTCTCTCTTTAGAAAATTCATTTCTTTTGAAAAATTTCTCAAATCCTGAGTTTGAGTCCAAATGGACCCGAAGGTGCATCCGCATCCCTCAAACCATGGCTCTATTAAGAACTTGTAACAACGTGATTTTTTCAACCAAAATTTTCAATTTTTACAAAAACACGTTTTATTTAATTCAAGTATTCCAAAGTGATATAATTTCAAATCATCCAACACATATCCAAAAAATGAATAAAGTATCAAATCCCAAATCATCTCAAAATGCAACTCAATTCTATGGCGTTTGTACAATCATGCCAGTGCATTCTCGTGATCCTGTGAAGTACCTGAAACATATAACGCATAACACAGTAAGCACACATCTTAGTAAGTTCCCCAAAATACCACAAACAGTTTATTAGCCACTAGAGGCTATAAGTCAATAAGACGCTCTGGTCAATGTGTCTCAGTGGGATCCTCTGGCCCCACAACTAGGATGGATCCTGTGACCCGTCTACTCAGTAATCAATAAAATAAATCATACATATCACAAGGCAATAAGCCGAATGTCTCAATAGACAAATAAACAAGATATCTCACTACACAGAATATGTACATAAGATCCTCTGGTCACACATAGGTTACCACTCAAGGAAATTATAGTGAGAAGACTCACCTCATAATCTGCAAGTAATGGACATGTTCTCGAAGATCCCGAACTAGCCTCCATCTAACACAGTTTATAACATCTCTAGTCAAAACCTCATTCTTATATCAAAAACTTCCCTTTTCTACTCTTGGCTTCGGAAAAAGTCTATTTTACCCTTCCATAATTTCTAAAACTAATGTTAGCCAAAACCCTAAAGTCAATAGAAGTCAACTCAAGTCAACAACCTCCTTTTGACATGAATCTCCGAGTGCACTCGTGTGACTCGTCGAGTCCAGTCGATTCTATGAGTTCTATAAGCGGTTCACTTGCCGGGCTTATCCCCAACTCGCCAAGTACCACCATTTCCAGCTTAGTCTGGAAAACCTAAACCGACTTGTCGAGTCAGCTCCTTGACTTGTCAAGTCCATTCAGATCCTCATCTTATTCAGACAAGTCCTAAATGTTGTCTTGAGGATATACTCATCACACACCTTCATCTGATGATATCCAGACCTCAAGTCTATCTTGGAGAACCAAGATGGTCCCTGCAATTGATCGAACAAATCGTCGATCCTCGGGAGTGGATAACGGTTCTTGACCGTCAACTTGTTCAACTCCCGGTAATCAATGCACGTCCGATGTGAACCATCATTTTTCTTGACAAAAAAAAGATCAGCGCTCCACAAGGCGTGCTACTCAGTCGGATGAATCTCTTGCCCAATAGCTCCTTAAGCTGCGAGTAGAACTCCTGCAACTTTGGTGGCGCAAGGCAATAGGGTGCCTTGGCAATAGGCACCGCTCCCAGAACCAAATCAATATGGAACTCCACCTACCTCTCCGGAGGCACACCCGACAACTCCTTGGGGAAAAAATCTGGGAACTCATGCATTATCGGAACCCCACCGATAGAACTTGGACTCTCTGCAACAACTCATGTATCCATGACATAGGCTACAAACCCTCTACATCCATGTTGTAGACTCTGTCTCGCTCTGGCAGCCGAACAAAATGCTGACCCAGATCGGGTACCCTCGACATACACTGCAATTACTCCTCCACTAGGGTCTCGTATTGTCACCAACTGACGCTGTCGATTACAACTCCAAATCAGCTCAGCCAGTCCATGCCCACGATGACACATACATCCTGCATCGCAATCGGTACCAGATCTATTGGGAACTGAACACCAAAAATTTTTAGTACACATCCTCGAATCACATTAGTCGCATACACCGCTCGCTTGCCGGCTATAGAAACTCGTAGAGGTCGACTCAACACCTCTCGCCAGATACTGATGTGTTGGCTAAAAGCTAATGACACAAAATATCGACTCCCACCTGACTCAAATAACACCAAAGCAGGTACAGAATTCACAAGGAAAGTACCAATGCATACCACAATATAAGCACAATACATCGAAATCAGTATAAGTAAATAATCGAATACTTACCAGCCACGACATCAGGGGCTGCATGGACCTCCTCGACTGTCAACTGAAAGGCTTTCGCGTGAGCCTTCGGTGCCTCAGCCTTCGCTGGCTAGGCCTCGGTAGCTCTATCAGCAGGTGCAGATCCCTGTGCTAATCCCTAAAGTAGATGTGGGCACTCGGCCTTCCGATGGTCAGTCTGGTTGCAGTGACACCAAACTGCGAACCCCTTAGGGAAATCCTTCTCGAAATGCCCCTTCCTGCCACACTTGTAGCACACCCCCGGTCTGCACACTCCGTCATGGCTCTTACCGCACTTTCCACAAGTGCGGCCCCTCGATCCTCCAGATCTCTAATCAGCGGGCTTTGCCCGCTTGGCTTCCGACTGAGACTGAGCCGGCCGCCTATCCCTCCTCTAAGACTCGGCCTCCTCGCTGGCCTAAGTCTCTAGCTCGATCTCCCTATTCCAGGCATTTGCTTGGAGCTCGTCAAATTTCTGGTATGTCGAGTTCACCACGAACTCAAGAATTTCTCTCCTCAGAATGCTTAGATATCGACTCATGTGTGCCTACTCAGTAAACACGTGGTCACGAAAAAACAACACCCTCTCGTGAAAAATCCATGTAATCACAGTCACAGACTCCATCCCCTAGTTGAGGGACAAGAACTCCTGGGCTAGACGTTCCATCTCCACAGGGGGAACATACTCATCTCGGAACATGGTGGTGAACCTATCCCAGGTCACTGGTGTAATCTCTGCAGGAGTGAAGTCGGCTGTTACAAATTTCCACCAATCCTTCGCTTCCAAGCGAAGTTGGTTCAAAGAGAACTGTACCCTCAGATGCTCCGGAGAAGAACAATTGTAGAAGCATCCCTCAATGTTAGAGATCCACCTCATTATGACAATCGAATCCTAAGTCCCATCAAACTCTGGTGGCTTCGTGCTACTAAACTCTCGGTATAGCAACGAGTCACCCCCCTATGGCCTCGTGGCAATGAAAGTTGTTGTGGCTACAGCAGCAGCCTCCTCAATAGCAACAACATATCTCTCATCAAACGTCTCAATCAGCATGGTCTTGACATACCCAAACATCTCCGAAATGGCCTCCTAGATCGCAGCGGCCACCTCATCATGAATCATCCGACGAATCTCCTCGTCGCTGCCTCCTGGTGTGTGGCGTGTCCCAACCATGATGTCTCTGAAACACAACACAAAATATATCAGAGACTAGCTCGAGTATACTCGCACTAGATACTAAATCCTACTAGTTCCTTAGTACCCCAAGGATTTTTACTTGGACTGCTCACTGATCTGGTGTTTCCAGTAGTACGGTCCCTCTATTACCTTCCAAAATGCATCGGTGTTCACCCCAAGTCCTCCTCCTAGGATCCTAGATCACAATTACTCTATATCTCACGAAATACAGGTTACCCTCCAGTACACAACTTATAAGCTCCTCGCTGCTACCTACTCACTCTTAAAGTATCTCATAGTAACAGTGATCTACTAGGCTAAGGCATCACAAATCAGGCCACTCTAGTCGTAGATATGAATACCTAGCCTACTCTAGCATGCATAACATATCACATAATATCTCATAACACATAATGTAAGGGTATTTTCGGAAATCACCGTTCGGGCATTGGCTGATCGTACACACAACTTCGTTCTGGTTGTCTCAAAATCTTTTACTTTTTTGGAAAAAAATGTTTATTTTATGAAAACTTTCCCAAGTCCTCAGTTTGAGTTCAGATATGCCCGAAGGTGACTCTGAATCCCTCAAACCAAGGCTTTGATACCAACTTGTAACAATGTAAATTTTCAAAACAATTTTTCATTTTTCAAACATAATATATCTCATAAAATAATCACAACACTCAAATATATCCAATGTTAACTCAATAAAACATATCCCAGAATCTCAAATACATAATACTCTATCAGTGTGTACAGATCATGTCAACGCCTTCCCATGATCCTCGTAGGTACCTAAAACACATAACACATAACACAGTAAGCATAAATGCTTAGTGAGTTCCCTAGAATACCACACACAACACATAAGCCACTTGAGGCTACAACTTAGTATGACCCTCCGGTCAATATGTCTCAGTGGGACCCTCCAGTCCCGTAGCTCGTTAGACCCTCCAGTCTGATCTGGCTCGTTGGACCCTCCGCTCTAGTTTAGCTCATTGGACCCTCTGGTCCGGTCTAATCGAGGACCCTCTGGACTCATAAGTCGTTGGACCCTCCGGCCCGGTCTATATAACACATAACATACATATAACACATGCACATAAATATCAAACATACACATACACATAAGACCCTCCAGTCTGCACATCGATACCAGTCTAGGTAATGTATATTGAGAAGACTCACCTTGGGAAATCTCAAAAACTCTTGGACTCGTAATACTGATCTAGCCTCCGCCTAATCACATAAAATAATTTACCTCTAATTAACAACAATTCTCAAAATCTAGGCTAATCCCTCCCCATAATCTCTCAGAAGGGGATAAGACCATTTTACCCCTCTAATGGTCCAATTGTCCAATTGTTGACCAAACCCCAAAAGTCAATGAATTCAATAGAGGGCAGTACTCGGGGTGTACCGATTCTGTACGCGGGGCGTAACCCTTCGCTATCTAGAATCGGGGAACTCGATCCCCGACTCTACGCGTACTGGAATTACGCCAAACGTAAGTCCCAGTTCAACACTTTCATGATTTTTGGTTTAAATAGGTTAAGACATAAGCTCAAATCTCAGATCCAGACACTCTACTGACTCTTAAACCATAAAGTTGAAACCTTTAAAACTTTTCATGGCTTTAAAGGTCACCAATCACCTCAATCACATAAGCTCTTTCACCATTAAGCCCTAAAATCATGCATGACTTAATATTAACATCTAAGATTAGGTTTTTATGGATTTGTAACACAATATGCACTGAAATGTGGTAGATCCAGGCCCATAGAGTTCCTTTGCTCAAAAAGTCTCCAGCTCTGGGACTTAAACCCTAAAAATGCTCCTATATGATGCTCATAATAAAAGAGTGGTAAAGTTTGAAGCTTTTTACCTCTGAGAGAAGCTCCCCACTATGTTTAACTCATATCTACAAACCTGGACTCCAAACCTTCCTCTTCAAGATCTTCTCTTCTTCTTCATAAGCACACAAAGATACTTTCAAGTCCAAAAACACACATACAAGCTAAGAACGAAGGTTTACCACTCTTAAGGTTTCATTCACTGGAAATGGTGGATGGGATGGATGCCATATCATTCATTTTATAGTGCTCATATCCTAATTAGGGTTTTGAGTCTGGGCCCAGTACGCCCAGCGTACACCTTGGTACACCCCACGTACTGGGTCGAGTACGTGTCAAAGGCATGCCCATGGGTACGTGCAACATAATCTTTAGTATGCCCAGCGTACCCATTTGACATCATTTTCCACTTTGGGATAATTTTGACAACTTAAAAAAGAAGAAGGATTAAAGAGATATACCTGAATTTTGGGGTGTTACAGACTAGTCTTGGAAAAATGGATCAAAGTTTGATTAGAATACTTGACTTGAACCCGGTGGTTGTTCCTCCCGTTATAAGGATCATCACCCTCAACCATAACACTAATTCTTCTCATAGCCTCCACCACTAGGATTTCACTTCAGCCGCCTCCATGTGTAGCCTCTCTGACCGCACCGAATTATTGTTGTGAACCACTGATGCAGCCATCTTTGTTCCTTGCTGCACCGAGCCACTGAGCATCGTGGCTGCCCATCCCTTCCGGTGAAATCGAGTGACCATCATTCCCTGCTGTTTTCTTCTTCTTCTTCTACCTTCTATCTTCGTCTCGAGACGTGCCATGTCTGTCACCGGTGCTACTCTGATCTCCCTTCGCCACCTCCTATCCAGCAGACGCAGACGTCGCCACTGTAGCTAGTTTCTCCGTCATCATCCTCCTCCTCCCTGTCCGGTGTGATGTTGCGTGTTTCAATACCTTTGGGGAGCTTTAGTTGGATGGAGAATAAGAAAAACCACTATGGCTGGCAACCATGTTGGATGCCACCTTGTAAAACCGCTCTGCAGCCACGAACCGCCATGTGGCAATGGTTATATGTGTGATTTAGTGTGTTTAAGTGTTGGCTTGATGGGGTTTTGTGGAAGGATTCATGTTTGGCCAGATTAATAAAGGAAAAATAATCACCACCACTTTGAGGTGGTGACTGCCACCCGCTGCCGTGTTGGGTGGCGGTGTGCATTTACATGTAATTCGATTGCTTTTAGGATTCTTGGACATGATTGGACTAGTATCATAACCACCACCATAAGGTGGTGGCGGTCGCCGTGTGCCGCCATTGAGCACCCCCGTCCAAGGTAGCAGTGCGTGGTGCTCCACCTAATGAAACAATTATTAACCTAATGATACCCTAATTAAGCTAAAAGCTTAACCGTTTGGCTAGATGGAATGTGCTTGGGTTAGAAACCATAATTAGGGTTTATATAACCCTGATTTTGGAATATGTTAGTTTTGGATTACTGGGACCCACGTTTAGACTAGCAGATTGAAGTATGACTTATACCCAACTACATTGTATGTTTGGCCTAATAGAGTGATTGAATTAATGGATTAAGTCATTAATGGGTTAAGTGAGAACATTTAACCCTAATTGTCATTTCATGTGAAAAACCCTAATTAGGTGTGGGTTCTTGTTGGGCCATTTCTTAGACTAGGGTTCCGTCGGCTTTCATGGGCCAAGTAGGAATCGGTTTATGGACTAAGGAATTTATTGGGCTTTGGGATAAGACCTATTAGATAGGCTTGGGCCTAATTTGGAAATTGGGCCTTGATGACTATGAAGTATTGGACCATCAGAATGCCAAATGTTTAGACTAGAATAAATGGTTGGGCCTGAAGGTAAGACCATGTAGAGGTCTAGGCCCAATTTGAAGAATCGGGCCATATGTCAGACCTTGATTTATTATTTGGCTTTTGGGCCTCTAGAGCTTGAGTTTGGGCCTTGGCCTTGGACCAAGTTAGGTTAAGGGTAAAACGGTCTTTTTACTCTAAGTATGGACTTATGGTTATACATTGGAACCCGATTTTCAATTGGGTTTTGATTTGATGATTGACAATTTTGGGATCTGTCAGCCAGCAACCACAGCTTTATTCGTGTGACTTCGGTAGTGCGAGGTGAGTCTCCTCAATGTTTGTATCGGTCGAAGGCACCAATGCCGGTCCATTTGGTTTACGTATTGCAGGAAGACCCGGGGGTTAGCCCTAGGCATTGTGTATGAAATAACAGGATGCGGCTCTTGGCACACCATATGCAATTATGTATTATAGGAAGACACATGGGTTAGCCCTACGCTTTAGGTACACTTAGGAAGTGTTAGAATGCTCAAAACCCATTAGTGGTATCAGACCCTAGGCTTGTTTGTTTGTTATTTGTGCAAAATTGTGTTAAAAATCAAAACTGCATGTTGTCTGATCAGTGAACTCGCCGATTCCATGGGGGTACTCGATGAGTTCAAGTGTATATTCATCCTAATCGTCGAGTAGGTTCATGCACTCGACGAGTAGGAGGCCTTGACAGCAGATTTTCGACTTTTGTTGCTGGAAATGGACTAGAAACATTACCCTAAACTGTTTTCGTACTTAAAAACTTGTTTTAGATGGTGTAATGTTTATGCTAATCCATTTACAATGGTAATTATCAAAATTACAAGTTTTTAAGTGTAATTTTTGATTCTTGAAAGTGTTCATATTCATGTTCTTGAACTTATGAAGATTAGATGATCATAGGAATTCTTTGTAACCTTCATGGTAGTTTAATTCATGATCATAATGTGTTTTAATGGAGTCCATAACTTGTCCTCAAGTTTTGGAAAATCAAAAGTCACACTTTTATTAAAGCCATTAAAAGAACACAAGAGTTATAAAAAAAATGAAGAGTCTTCATTTTTATTACTTAATTAATTCATAAGTTATAAGAAATGAAAAGTTTTGAAAGTTTACAAAACTTGCCCTCAAGTTTTGGAACAAGAAAAGGCTTGATTAAAACTTTAGTTCCAACCCTTAGAATTTTAAAAAGTTAAAATTCAACCCTTATACTTTATAATATTATAAGTTAATAATAATAATAATAATAATAATAATAATAATGTATATATATATATATATATATATATATATATATATATATATATATATAAGATGAAGTCGTCTTACCGCTAGTAAGCCTCATTCACAAAGCCGGTCTATAAAGGGGTATAAGATTGTTTCCTATAAAATGGCAACTTAATGGGTGTCCACTCTCACCCACTGCTTCCTTGATCGGTGGATGCTCGTTAGCCGAACGTGTAAGAAAAGGACTTATAAATTCTCATTAAAAGTATGATGAATATTATAAAGTAACTAAATGCTTTCATTAAATTCCCAATCTTAGTTACTTTAGGAAAAATGTGAACAAGGTGCTAATCCATGAAATTACACTTTACATTTTGTTTAAGTCGTTGGTGGAGCGTGTTTGGTTAACCGGCACACTAACTTGGACTTAATAAGGTAGGTAAAGGGTGACTTAAGGTTTATCATAGTATCGGTGGAGCGTGTGTGGTTTACCGGCACATTGATTAAGTGATAAACTTTAAGGGTACCAAGTGATTTGCATGGTTACTTCCCACCTCGTTTTGTGATCCTCAGTATCCTAGTCACAAAACTTGGTGGGCACACTCGAGATTGAAACATGCTTTTGAAAAGTTCATTGAATCTCAAAGAATCTAGGAATTTATAAGAACCAATTAAAAACCTAATATCAGTATTTCGTTTTTCATGGTGAAAATTGGTGAATCGTCATTCACCTACCTTTCAAATATGTTATAGCTTGGATTACGGCATACCTCTTCTAAGTTATAATATATTCTGATTGCATCCTAGCCTTAATATTACATTCTGGGTGTTTTATTAAGGACTCTCTTAATATCTAAAATAATCTTGTTCTCTTTTTTTAGATGTCTTCAAACAATGCTGCTTCTGGCTCTAATCCTAATGGCTCCTTTTACCCTTATGAACTTGTGTGGGGAAAGTCACTTTTGATGGATCCAACTTCAATGAATTGATCAGAAACTTCAGGATGATTACCCGCCACGAGGACAAAGAATATGTCCTCGATAAGGAGCTTAACGAGATTGATGAGACCACTGCAACTTCCCAAGAGATCGCTGATTTCCGGGCACATGAAAGGGATACTACCAAAGTAGCATGCATCATGTTGGCCACCATGACAGCAGAACTCCAAAATTCGTATGAGGACTTCTACCCTTTTGAAATCCACCAAGATGTGATGGAAAGATACCATCAAAGTGCACGAAAATAGAGGTATGAAGTCATTTGCTCCATGATAACAACCATGATGAAGGACGGGGAATCCATCACGAGCCACATGCAGAAAATGCAAAGGTTTGCGGATCTGTTGCTGAAGCTTAATGTGAACTTCCCTAAGGAGCTTGTAATAGATATCATTTTGCACTCCCTACCATCATGCTATGATCAATTCCGGGTGACATATCACATGAATAAGGAAGAGGTCACACTCAGCATACTTCAGGGACTCCTCAAGACCACAGAAACAGGTCTTAAAGGTAAGTCGGTTGTTAACACTCCTACTCCAAACTCTGCCCCTGTCTTGTTAATCGGGAAAGGTAGAGGGGAGAAAAGAAAGAGCTCTTCGAAGGGTACCAAGGCTAGGACCCTTGATGGCTCTTCTTCAATTGGAACCAAGAAAGGTTTCGTCACTCCTTCTTCTAACCCAAAAGAGGCAGAATGCTTCTATTGTCATGAAAAGTCATATTGGAGGCGAATTGCCCAAAATACCAGTAAGATGTGAAGGATGGGAAAGTTAAACCCAACCATGCAATTATTTACACTATCTTATCTAATAACTCACCCATTCTAACTCTTAGGTCCTTGATACCGACGTATTCATATATGTTCTGATTTGCAGGGACTAAGAAGAAGTGAGAATGTTGAGCATGGAAGAATAAACTTAATCATGGGGAATAGGAAAGCTTTACCTGTCACCAAGACTAGAGTTTATACTTTATCGCTAAGTAGTGGGTTTAATTTAGATTTGAATAAATGTTGTTATTCGTCAGAAATGGCAAGAAATATTATTTCCTTTCATGAATCGTATAAACAAGGTTTTACCTTTTCATTTGATAATGAAGTTGGTTCTATTAATGTTTTCTTTAATAATGTTCTTTATTTTAAACCAATACCTTGTAATGGAGTGTATGAAACTGTATTTGTGGTTGATAACTTAGGAAATAATGTATTGTGTATTGATTATGTGAATGATAATAACATGGATAAAGCATCATTATGGCATTGTCGTCTTAGACATATAAGGAAGAAACACATAGGCCAACTCCAAAAGGATGGAGTCTTAGAGTCATTTAACCTAAAGTTAGATGATAGTTGCGAATCATTCTTACTTGGAAAAATGACAAAGTCACCCTTCACAGGTTCTTGTGAGAGGGGTGAAGGTTTGTTGGATCTCGTACACACGGATGTGTGCGGACCCTTCAAACATGCCACAAGGGATGCTAATCTTTATTATTTGACTTTTACTGATGATTGCAGTAGATATGGATATGACTACATAATCAAGCATAAGTTAAAGACTTTTAAAAGGTTTAAAGAGTTTAAAAAGGAAGTCGATAATCAATTAGGCAAGAACATTAAGATGCTTCGATACGATCGAGGTGGTGAGTATCTTAGTTCAGAGTTCCTCGACTACCTTAGGGAATGTGGGATTGTCTCACAATTGACACCTCCCAGGACACCGCTGTTGAATGGTGTGGCTGAGAGGCGTAATCGAATCTTGTTGGATGTTGTTCATTCCATGATGATTCGAGCTTCACTACCAATCTAATTTTGTGGGCATGCCTTAAAGACTGCCGCCCATATCGTTAATCTGGTCCCTACAAAAAAAGTTGCCAAAACTCCTCATGAGATGTGGACTGGTAAAGTACCCAAACTAGACCACATCAAGATTTGGGGTTGCGAGGCTTTCGTGAGATGCGAGACTCGTGATAAGCTCGAACCTCGAGGCGAGAGGTGTATTTTCATCGGCTACCCATAGCAATCCTTTGGTTACCTCTTCTACAGGCCTAGTGAAAATGTGGTCTTTGTAGCAAGGAGGGTTGTCTTGAGAGAGAGAGAGAGAGAGAGAGAGAGAGAGAGAGAGAGAGAGAGAGTTCTTAAGCCAAGGAAACAGTGGGAGGCAAGTTGACCTTGAAGAAATTCAAGAGTCAAGTGGTGAAGGAACTTCAAACCCTAGCACTCAACTTCAGGAGGAAACTCTTGTTGAGCCAATGGATAAGTCTGTACCTCTGAGGCGTTCCACAAGGGTTAGGAATGCACCTGAGCATCACTATGGATTCCATATTACTATGGAAGTTGATACACTTATCAGTGAAGAGAAAATGATAGGTCTAGATGAACCTAACAGTTACGCGGAAGCCATGGCAGGCCCTGATTCAGCCAAATGGAAAGAGGCAATGGACAAGGAAATACAGTCCATATATGACAATCAAGTTTGGAACGTGGTTAAGAATGTACCATGTCATAAGACTGTAGGGTGCAAATGGATCTTCAAGAAGAATACAAACATGGATAGTAATGTACGCACTTATAAGGCACAACTGGTTGCGAAGGGTTTCTCACAAACTCCGGGAGTTGATTATGATGAGACTTTTTCTCCAGTGGCCAAGATTAAGTCTATTAGGGTTTTGTTAGCCATAGTCGTATTTCATGACTATGAAATATGGCAAATGGATGTCAAAACTGTTTTCCTTAATGGAAAGTTGGCTGAGGATTTTTACATGAGTTAGCCAGAGGGTTTTGTCAATATAGAATACCCTAATAGAGTGTGTAAGCTTGAAAAATCCATTTATGGATTAAAGCAAGCACCTCGCAGATGGAATCTTTGCTTTGATGAGAAAGTCAAAGAGTTTGGGTTTTCTAGGAGTGAAGATGAATCTTGTATGTATGTCAAAGCTAGTGGGAATATAGTTATCTTTTTGGTATTGGATGTGGATGACATACTACTCATAGGAAATGACATCCTAACTCTGCAGGAAGTTAAGTCCTCGCTTGGGAAGTGTTTCTCTATGAAGGACCTAGGAGAAGCTACCTATATTCTGGGGATAAGGATCTTGAGAGACCGGAGTAAAAGACTAATTGGTCTTAGTCAGAGTACCTACTTGGATAAGGTGTTGAAGACATTCGGCATGTAGGACTCTAAGAAAGGAGAGTTACCCATCCAGATTAAGGCCAGATTTAGCAAGAAATAAAGCCCTAGTACTGAGGCTGAGATAGCATAAAATAGTTGAATACCTTATGCTTCGACTGTAGGATCGATAATGTATGCTATGACGTGTACTCGACCTGATGTAGCATTTGCCTTGAGCATGGTTAGCAGGTATCAGGGGATCCCTGGCAAGGCACATTGTACTGCGGTAAAGAATATCCTTAAGTACCTACAGAGGACTAAGGACTGGGTCCTTACCCTCGGTGGGAGTGATGACCTGAGAGTTATAGGGTATACTGCTACTAGCTTTCAGACTGATAGGGATAATTTCCCCTCTCAGTCAGGCTAGTTCTTTACCTTAAATGGAGGAGCAATTTCTTGGAAGAGTTCCACGCAAGAGACAATAGCTGATTCAACTTGCGAATCAGAGTATTTAGTAGTGAGCGAGGTAGCAAAGGAGGCGATATGTCTGAAGAACTTCATTGGAGACCTTGGAGTTGTACCAGCTATTAAGGAGCCAATGGAAATTTTCTGTGATAGTGAAAGTGTTGTTGCCTTAGCCAAGGAACCAAGGGATCACGGGAGATCCATACACATCGACAGAAAATACCATTTCATTAGACATCAAATAGAAGGACTCCTCGTGGCAAAGAGGGTATCATCGGATAAGAATCCAGTAGATCCCCTCACGAAAGGACTGACTCGGGTTGAGCATCTCCAGCATGCTCGAAGCATAGGGCTGAAGGATGATATTAGATTTAGTAGTTAGATAACCTCGAAATTTGTAAAGTGTAATTGACATTAGATGATGAATAAAAGGTGTTTTATTTATGAGTAAAGTGTTGCAATCTGTTGTCGATCGTTTACTATATTTATTGTGCATGTTTTGACTTCCCGGATAATTATGTTTGGTATATCATATTATTCAAACCTCCACAGTCGGTCATATGTCGGAAGTAGGTATGAATCAAGACTATGATGATTTGTTGCAGAGGTCTAAGTTGTTAGACATGGCTACAACAATCATGAGTGCTCATAAGTTCTGAGCAATGGACTCAACCCACGCTCACCGGAACCATTTCATGGAACTTATCTTGAGTGATTGTGATACGGTAATATCATATAAGTCTTCAAACCTAGAGATATGATTTGTTACTTATGAGTTGGTTATGCATTGATTTTACGTAAACGCATTGGTAACTCGATGTTATAAAACTTGCTTTTGTGTATAATTCAATGAGTAGTAGAACAAACATATGAGTCAAAGTTTATCTGTTCCTTCTCTGATTAGAAGCTGATATCTGGGCCCCTCGATGATTTTGTTTTGACCTATGTACCAGGCCCGATCAGAACTAAGTTAATGTGTTCAATTAAGTTCTTTGTCAAGAAAATCGGAAATCGGGAAACAAGTTGCTGGACAATAAGTAAGACATTGTTCCATGTATTTGTCCAGCTGATATATAGAATAGAGGATTATATGATCTCTTATCTTAAATGGCATAACATCATCTTCTCAGTTCCGAGAGACCTTGAAAGGGCTACGATTACTGATCGGTTCTTGAAGTCATACTTGCAGTTATAGTTATTAGTCTTATCCAAGTGTGAGACTGCTGGATAAGGTTTCTAAGTCCATACCTATTTCTAGTATGTACATGACCCGACCCGGCATGGTCCATTTGGGTTGCATGGCACCATGCAATTGGTTAGACTAAATGAGAGAAATAACACTTGTGGTTTATTAATATATTATAAGTTCTAATATATTAATAGTATTATTTAATTAGTTTGATCAAGAATTAATTAAGTGACCAAAAGATAACTAATTAAATATATGGGTTGATTATGTAAATCATCCATAACATGTATAGTGGGCTAAGAGGCTCCATGGATTATCAAGTTGGGTTAAACCCATTGGTTGCTCCATTGGAGTTACAAACCCATGGGTCATTGAAATGAAGAGTCATGATACATTAGGGTTTACATGGTGTAACCCTAGATATGTCAAGACTATATAAGGAACCCATTCTCCAACAAAATCGGCTACACAAGTACAAGTGAGGGCTAAGCCGATTTTTCAAGTGTGTGTATTCTATCAAAGTTTACTCCTTTACATTTGGTTTTGTGTGATGCATTTGAGGCATCACACTTGGGGTGCTAGGCTCACAAGGTTGCAGGGACCACAATCAACAACAAGGTAAGTTATTCTATCTTTCATTCAAGTTAAAAATGTTCCCCATGTATGCTAGATAGGAATATAACCTTGGAATTCAACTTTGAATGATAATTAGACTAACATAGATCCAAGGTTATTAGGGTTGCATGTACACTTAGGAAGTATTAGAATGCTCAAAACACATCAGGGTGCTGCTCCGATAGCCAAAGCACCATACCGGCTAGCTCCGCCCGAGATGCAGGAGCTGTCTACGAAGCTCCAGGAGCTGCTAGACCGAGGGTTTCTCCATCTGAGTATCGTACCGTGGGGAGCACCGATCTTGTTCATGATGAAGAAGGATGGTTCACATAGGATGTACATCGATTATCGAGAGTTGAAGAGTTTGTGTTGATGCCATTCGAGGATCGATGATTTGTTCGATCGGCTACAACGTGCATCTTGGTTTTCCAAGATTGATCTTCAGTCGGGGTACCATCAGATGAGGATATACCAAAGACATCTTTCAGGACTTGGTACGTTTAGTATGAGTTTGTGTTGATGCCATTCGGGCTCAACAATGCCCTAGCAGTGTTCATGGACCTCATGAACAGGGTGTGTAGGCTGATGTTGGATCAGTCTATGATTGTATTTATCGATGATATCTTGGTATATTTTAAGACCAAGGAGTAGCATAAGCAGCATTTGAGGGAGGTATTAGAAACATTGAGGACAGAAAAGCTTTATGCCAAGTTCTCGAAGTGTGATTTCTGGTTGCATGAGGTACAATTTTTGTGGTACATCATCAACCAAGAGGGTATTTTGGCTTATCCAACCAATATCGAATGCATCTGAGATCCATAGCTTCTCGGGCCTAGCAGGGTATTACCGGAGATTTATTCAGGATTTCTCCAAGATTATCGTACCCTTTACTCACTTGACCAAAAAGAATGTGACATTTCAATGGGGACCAGATCAGAAGCCAGCCTTCGAGACAATGAGACAAAGACTATGTGAGGCCACGATTTTAGCAATACCCGAGGGACTGGATGATTTGGTAGTGTATTGTGATGCATCTATCACAGGGTTAGGGGTTGTTTTGATGTAGAGGGGACATGTGATCGCATACGCCTCAAGGCAGATGAATCGTCATGAGGCAAACTACCCACTCATGACCTAGAATGTAACACCCAAAATCAGAAGGTCTAAGAAAGGAAAGAAAACCCTAAGTCAAAGGAAAGAAAACCCAAAATTAGCAGTACCATGTGAGTCTCTTTCCAGTAGGAACGGGTCTAAGGCCATAATTCCGGCCCATTTAGCTAGTAGTAGTTTCCATACTTCGGTCTGATGCACTAGTTAGTATGTTTGATGCCTTTGTGACTCAGACAGGATTTATGTGTTATGTGTTCCGGGCTACAGCCCGATGTAGTATGCAGTATATGTGTTCATGCTAGTTGATATGTTTACGTTATACTATGTTTAATCAGCTTCCGGACTTCGGTCCGATGCAGGGGACAAGGTCCCAGTCAGTTTCCGGAATTCGGTCCGATGCAGGGGGCAAGGCCCCAGTTAATCCGCTTATGCTAGATGATATGTGTTATGCTAGTTTATATGTGTTTATGCTATGCTATGATCAGTTAGTTATGGACTTTGGTCCGATGCAGTTAGTTTTGGACTTCGATCCGATGTAGCTAGTTCCGGATACTGGTCCGATGTAGGGGACAAGGTCCCAGTCAGTTCCGGACTTCGGTCCGATGCAGTTTCCGGACTTCGGTTCGATGCAGTGGGCAAGGCCCAGTATGTGTTTTATATGTTATTGTATGGTATGTGGTAGTTTGGGGGAGCTCACTAAGCTTCGTGCTTATGGTTTCAGTTTTTGGTTTCAGGTACTCAGTTTTCAAAAGAGGAGCTCGGAGAGGTTGTAGTGCACACACCATAGTCAGTTAGCCTGGTAATGTTTACTCTGATAATAAGATTATGTTTTGGATTAATACGCGGAAATTATGTTATGATTTATGATGTTGTTTTTATAAATATGGTTTTAGCAACGTTTATAAACGAAATTTTCAGTCGTGAATTTTGGGTCGTTACATGTTGGTATCTGAGCCTTGGTTTGAGGGATTCGGACATACTTGAGAGTGTGTCTGGAATCAAACTAAGGAAAAAGGAAAAAGGTTTTCAAAATAAAAACATTTTCGAAAGGAATTTCTGGTAAAAAGGAGTTTGAGAAAAGAAAAGAGTTTTAGAAAAAGCAAAAAGAATATTTAGAAAGAAAATAACTTGAAAAGAGAAAAAGGGTGTGGTGCATGCAATCAGCTGAGCTCAAGTAAGTACTCCCAAATTACCCATACAAGTTTATGATTATTAGTTTCAGTTTAAGTTTTAGTTTTAGTTTCAGTTTCAGTTTTAGTAGAACAGCATGCTAGTATAGAACTAAGGATCTAGGAGGATGCTTTATGTGCCTGCTCAAGTATTTTAGCCTTATGAGAATTGCATACTAGTATTTAGTAGACAACAGTAGGATAGCATGATTAGGTTATGCCTGATAGTATGAGTTTAGCATTGTATGCTACTGTAGTTTCTTGATATGAGAATAGTTTCCATGAGTATGTTTCCTTTATCCGAATGTTTCTTGCTCTGTGCTTAGTGGGACTTTGAGTGATGGGAGTTAGCCATTAGGTGAATACGTCACATCACATGTGATCAGGGTTGAATAATCTTAGAGTGCTAGATTTGTCCCTATTGCGCAGCTCTCGTCTGAGTGTAACCGTTGTGGGGACGAGTCTTTTACTCTAAGGATTATCTGAGCCTTGTCACATGTGATGGTATTCAGGTAGTGTCTAATTGGTATTACGAGGAGGCCTTCAGCAGCTGAGGACTATTTGGGGGGGAGTCAGAGGTTCCCGAGGGCAAGCCTAGGATGAGAGTAGCAAAGATTAGCAGTAGAGAAAAGGGACTTGGTGGAGTTGAGGTAACTCTTAAGGAAAGTACGGATAGATGTGGAAGGTAGTATGGGCACGTACTACAGAAAGAAGAGGATCCGTACTCAATTCAAGAGGGGCTGAGGCAAAACCAGGGAACTAGTAAAGTGTGTGAAAGATCCTTCAGCAGCGATATGTATATTGATCAGTTTTGTGATGTGTTTCCAGCATGGTGACATTGCGCGAGATATCAGTTGGCAGTTCAGGTTTCGGGGAGGGATATGGCTCAGGCTCTAGAGCTGGACAGGTTGATGATTAGATGAGAGATTTCATTTCTGCAGAGATTATGTGCAACATCATTGATCAGACTCCCGTGATATTTGGTTCGTTATGGAGGCCATTATAGAGCTTTTGGACAATCGTCTTGAGGTCTTTAGGGCTGGGATAGTTTTAGGACAGTTTGGGGCTCGTCTAGAGCCTGATTTTTATGAAGTTCGGGGATCCATCAGAAAGGGGGATTCTATTTCTAGATTTTGCCATAAGGGGTCAGGGGTGAGTGAGGCACCCTGTCTCTAGGAGAGACCCTTGCATGATTGGGTAGTTAATGAGGATTCTCTAGTCATTCGTGAGGAGTTACCCAACATCATTGGACAGGGCACTGGTTGGTTGACCGCGAAGCTCTGGGATCGGACAGCAGTTGTTCAGACGATGGATGGGATTGACGAGGTAACGCATGATCGAGAGTCGGGTATGGAGTTGGAAAAGAATAGGAAACTATTGAGACTCAGGTAGCCACAGTTCGAGCAAGAGGCCTAAGGGGTCAGGTTTCGAGATCGAGGTACTATCAGAGCCGCAGTCGATGCGGAAAGTATGGTAGGACGCACGACGGTGCGTGCAGGCGTAGAAGTGGTGGCGATGTTGGATGTTTCAAGTACGGCCGGATTGGCCATTTTAGCAGAGATTGTATTGTTACCATCGCTCATGGGCTAGATCCGATATGTTTCTCTTATAGTTAGAAGGGCCACAAGAAGGACCACTGTCCGAGTATTCCGGTTGATTTCAACAAGGATTCGAGCAGCATTGGATGATGGGGGTACGTATAGTTTACCTTCTTGTCAATTATTATTCATGATATTATTGTTATGTTGCTACACTAATATCAATAAGCATATGTGTTGGGGTATTATATTACCTGCCTATGGTTAAATTATATGCCATTTGCATACCTTGGAATTAGAATGGTGAATTGGAGGTCGTCCCCTCTAGATCAGGTTACTTCAGATGCGGTGACTGTAGCATGTATGTGTATGATTCGGTAGTGCCTCACTACTTTCGGAAGATGTTATTTGGGTATTGATCAGTTATATCCTCAGTAGTGACGATCTAAGCTTCTAGTGAAGTAGCTAGCGGACAGTATGGAAGTGAGTTGGAGACGTTTACCCTGAACGCAAGTTCTCAGGATGTAGTCACTAAGCAAATACGGTAAAGGACTAAAGAGTGCTCGGTTAGTTAATAGGAATGGTTCGGATCTGGTAAGGGTTAGTTGGAGCACCAACAGAGGTAACGTGGGCAAGCAACGGATTGCCCCTTTCATGGAAGGAAGGTTGGGGAAATCCATTAGACCAGTGAGCAGTAAGGAGTTAGCCGAATCTATGTGGCGGAGAACCCTCTGAGTATACAAGGGTAAGAGTACGCAGATCCAAAATGAGTATGCGGCCTCTGAAAAGAAAAGCTATAGAATCGATTGATGGATTGAGGAGTTCAGGGTTGGGAATTTGAGGAACTTCCCAACAAGTAGTTCATGTGATCGAGATGGTTAGTAGCTGGTTGGGAATCCAGGGTTAGAAGACCGCCTGTAGGACTCTAGTGAGTCGGAATGAGGATCTTGAGAACGGTTAGCAAGAGATGCTTTCGTGTTAGTAGTCAGTGGCAGAGACAACCTTCAGAGCATGGTAGAGCGGCGGGAAAGCCGCAACATTTTTCCAGCAACAGCTAGTTGGTAGTAGAGTGTTGTAAGTCTATGAGGGTAGTTGTAGCGTTCACTAGCAGTTAGATAGTAGTAGAGTGTTGTAAGTCTACGGGGGTAGCTGTAGCATTCAGTAGCAGTTAGATAGTAGTAGAGTGTTGTAAGTCTACAGGGGTAGCCATAGCGTTCACTAGCAGCCAGTTAGTAGTAGAGTGTTGTAAGTCTACGGGGGTAGCCATAGCGTTCACTAGCAGTCAGATAGTAGTAGAGTGTGGTAATTCTATGAGGGTATGTTCGTAGCATTCACTAGCAGTTAGATAGTAGTAGAGTGTTGTAAGTCTACGGGGGTAGTCGTAGCGTTCACTAGCAGTCAGATAGTAGTAGATTGTTGTAAGTCTACGGGGGGTAGCCGTAGCATTCACTAGCAGCCAGATAGTATTAGAAAGTTGTAAGACCGCGGGTGTAGCTGTAGCACTTATCAGGCTGGTAGGCAGCATGAGCGCATTGTTTCGACGCGTGGGAAGCAATAGTACCCATCAGTTCAGGTGCAGCAGTGAGGATATGGGTATCCACGGGTTAGATTTTGGATTTCCCAAATGGTACATTTATGAGATCAGGGAAGCAATGGACCGCTTGGGTTCATGTATGTTATGGGCTACCGTTAGTCTGTGAGTCATCATTTCAGTCTTGGATTTGCTGATGTCAGGATTCGGCGTGGACCCGGTCAGTTGGATCGGGAGGTTGTTGGAGCCACAGTGTCAGTATAACTAGTGGAAACAAGTTCCAGAGAAAGATTTCGTTTAGAAGTCGTGGGGGAGACTAAGTGAGGAGCCCTTGGATTCCACAGTTGAGTTGGAACTCGGTGTTGCAGATAACCGATGAATGATTGGAGACCAGGAAGCTCTTGAGATATTTTGGGAAGCAGCCATATAGCAGTTCAATGTTTTAGCCAGTTTAGTGTTTCAGCCAGTTCAGTGTTTCAGCAGTTCAGTGTTTCATCCAGTTTAGTGCTTCAGCCAGTTCAGTGCTTCAGCCAGTTCAGTGTTTCAGCCAGTTCAGTGCTTCAGCCAGTTCAATGTTTCAGTCAGTTTAGTGTTTCAGGCAGTTCAGTGTTTCAAACAGTTCAGTGTTTCAAGCAGTTCAGTGTTTCAGGCAGTTCAGTGTTGTAGGCAGTTCAAAGTTTCATATAGTTTCAGTGTTATGGACAGTATTAGTATGTGTGTTAGAATGCAAGTGCTGATGGTATAGTTGTTGGTTTGGAAATGGAAAGTCCCTCTCAGCAGGATCAGTTGAGTCTTCTGCCAAGTATAAGTGAGATGCAAAAATAATTAGGCAGATAGCCTTTCTTTCAGGATGGAACGCTCGAGTTAGTGGAAGTTGAGTAGTCAGATGGGAGATAAGTAGGCTGGTTCCAGCATAATCAATTCAGTATGAGCGTTAGAGTGGATAGAACAGTTATAGATAGTCGAAGTATCTTCAGAATTTGCTGGAAGCGACTAGGAGGTTGTGATGGGGTGTAGTGATCGGTGGGACTCCGGTAACTCAGATTTTGGAAGATTAGTTGAACCAAGGTGGTGTCAATGCATCTGGTAGGTGGATGAGGGCAACAAAATTTTCAGTATGAGGTAGTAATGATAAGGGAAGTATGGTAAGAGGCAGCAAGTTGACAAAGGGTGCTACGCCTCTCACAGCAGGGTTGGATAATATCAGAAGGGAGGGTTTGACCTTGTTTCGCAGCTCTCGTATGAGTCTTAATCGTTGTAGGGATGAATCTTTCACTCGAAGGATTACCTGATCCATCCGCTGGGACCGATGCTCAGCACTGAATTATGGATATAAGAAGCATTCAGTATGTTCCAACAGTAGTGCCCAACACTGAGAGTGGCTGGAGTGATGGACACCGTGAAGGGTATGATCTTCACAGTGACAAAGGAGGTGAATAGCTATAGAAGGCAGCCTCGGGAAGGCCAGAGAACGCATGAGCAAAATAGAGTATACCCCCCCCCACCCTAGGGTGTTCAACATAAGTACTCGAGGAGTATCAGAAGGTTGGTCAGTCTAGTAAGTTGCGTTTGTAGAATGTTCATGGTCAGGGTTGAACCAAGATTATTATCCACAAGGATTAATGTTAGTCAGAATAGCCAGGCGAAAGGCGAGCAAAAGTTTTCAGCGGATGATAGGCCAACTAAGCAGAGTGTTGGCAGCAGTTTGCAGGGCGATTGGCCGTAGAGAAACTTTGAGGACGAAGTTTATTTTAAGTGGGGGAGAGTTGTAACACCCAAAATCAGAAAGTCCAAGAAAGGAAAGAAAACCCTAAGTCAAAGTGTCAACTCGTCGAGTCTAGGGAGGAACTCAACGAGTCCGAGCGGGGTCCGGGTTGAGGAGTAAGTGAATGACTCGGCAAGTCTGGTATGAAGATAGAAACCCTAATCCCAGGGGTTGTACCCTACATAAGGGATGTTATGTCCCTTCCTCAGCCTCTATATCATCCTAGAGAACCTGTAAATCCCAGATTCCGTGTGAGCTTCCATCATGTGAGGGAAAATAGCTTTGGTGGAGGGAATCTTTGAAAGTAACTTGTAGATCAAGAGGGTTGCTTCACATGAGGGGTGTAGATCCGAGAACTATTTTAGTTTGTGCTCATCTTGGAGGTAAAAAGCTGTTATCTTTCCTCCTTTGCATCTAGATCTATCTTGGTTATGAGTTTTGGGGCTTTTATGCCATGTCCTTGAATCATTTCGAGTTGGAGCCCAAATCTGAAGTTCCTACATCAGATCTAAGTGTATTATGGCCTAGAAAATCATAAACCCGTAGTCTTTGGGTTGGTTGTTAAGCGTCTTTGTCTTAAATCCTAGTTTGTAGTGTTTTGAGCCTTGATCTCCTTAGTTATACGTAAAGTTTGCAACTTTACATGGGAAATGGACTTTGGAAGTATAGATATATGATTTGGACCCCCTACATGGCTCGAAAAGCCACTGAACGGATTAAGAACTGGAGCGACTCGGCGAGTCACATGGTTGGACTCGCGAGTTGGATGAAGTTGGGCAGGAACTCAACGAGTTGGAAGAACAACTCGGTGAGTCTGTTGAAGATTGTCTTGGACTTAGCGAGTCAAGTCACAAAACCCCAAACCCTTCTAGTTAATACTCAGATCAGTGAGTTGAGTAGGGAGTCAGTGAGTTGGACAGGTCAGGACTCGGAAATCGGTAGACTCGGCGAGTCAGGGGCTGACTCAGCGAGTCGAGTCGTAAATGAAAGGATTCTGAGTTAATGAACTTGGCGAGTCAGTAGGCAGACTCGGCAAGTAGGGTTGACCTGGAAGGTTGACTTTGACTAGAGTTGACATAGTTGACTTTTGGAGATCACTTAAGTTAAGCGATATATGTTTTGTTATTAGTAGCTCGTGGAGCTAGTGGAGCAGCGGTTCAGGGAATTGTCAGTCAGCATTCAGAGGGGTTACCAACAAGTTCAGCAGTACCATGTGAGTTTCCTTCTAGTAGGAACATGTCTAAGGCCATAATGCTGACCCGTTTAGCTAGTAGTAGTTTTCGGACTTCGGTCCGATGCAGTAGTTAGTATGTTTGATGCCTTTGTGGCTCAGATAGGATTTATGTGTTATGTGTTCATGCAGTATGCAGTATATGTGTTGATTCTAGTTGATATGTTTATGTTATGCTATGTTCAGTCAGCTTCCGGACTTCAGTCCGATGCAGTGGACAAGGTCCCAGTCAGTTTCCGGACTTCGGTCCGATGCAGGGGCAAGGCCCCAGTTAGTCCACTTATGCTAGATGATATGTGTTATGATAGTTGATATGTGTTTATGCTATGCTGTGATCAGTTAGTTCCGGAATTTGGTCTGATGCAGTTAGTTTCGGACTTCGGTCCGATGCAGCTAGTCCCGGACATCGGTCCGATGCAGGGACCAAGGCCCCAGTCAGTTCCGGACTTCGATCCGATGCAGTTTCCGGACTTCAGTTCGATGCAGTGGGCAAGGCTCAGTATGTGTTTTATATTATTGTATGGTATGTGGTATTTTGGGGGAGCTCACTAACCTTCGTGCTTACGGTTTCCGTTTTGGGTTTCAGGTACTCAGTTTTCAAAAGAGGAGCTCGGAGAGGTTGCAATGCACACACCATAGTCAGTTAGCCTGGGAATGTTTACTCTGATAATAAGATTATTTTTTGGATTAATATGCGGAGATTATGTTATGATTTATGATGCGGTTTTTATAAATATGGTTTTAGTAATGTTTTTAAATGAAATTTTTAGTCGTGAATTTTGGGTCGTTACATAGAATTGGGGGTGGTGGTGTTTGCCATCAAAATATGGAGGCATTAGTTGTACGTAGTTCAGTGCACCATCTATACCGATCACAAAACTTTGAAATATTTGATGGACCAGCAGAAACTCAACATGCGATAGAGGATGTCGTTGGATGTACTGAAGTATTATGACTACGAGATTTTATATCATCTAGGGAAGGCCAACGTGATGGCCAATGACTTGAGCCGCAAGACAACAAGTGCTTCGATTAGTGATGTTTGTCTGAGGATGACGGTGATTTCCCCCTTGTTGGATATTATCAAGGAGGCTCAGGTAGAGGGTTTGAAGAGAGAAACCTAGAAGTTAGAGTGGATTCGGGGTAAGATTTCCCTTTTGTTAGGGATGGTCGGGGTCATTTGACACAGTGTAGCCAGGTGTGGGTTTCGGCATTTGGGGGAGTGAGACACAAGATTTTCGAGGAGGCACACAACTCCAAATTCTCTATACATCCGGGGACAAAAACATGTATAGAGACCTGAGACTGAGTTACTGGTGGCCTTGCATGAAGTGGGAGAACACGTGATTTTTGGAGCAATGCTTGACCTGCAGGAAGGTCAAGGTCGAACATCAGCGGCCTTATGGCAAGGTTCAGTCGCTACCTATTCCGATGTGGGAATGGGAAGAGATCACCATAGACTTCATCACGAAGTTACCAAAGACGGTGAGGGAATAGCAAGATTCACAACACCTTCCATGTGTCTCAGCTTCGGAAGTGTGTCACAGACGAGGCTGCGATTATTTCTTTGTATGACATTCAGGTGAATGAGAACCTGAACTACACTGAAGGTCCGTTGTGGTTTTGGATAAGAAAACTAAGGTTCTTCATAACAAAGAGATGAAGTTAGTGAAGGTGCAATGGCAGCACCGAAGAGTTTTCGAATGGACCTGCGATCCGGAGGATGAGATGAGGAGGCATTATTTGGACCTTTTGTTGGGTTTTATGTACTATAATACTCCTATGGTGCACATACAACCCTAACGCTTTGGATCTATGTTTTCTCTAGTTATACATGCAACAAGATTATCCAAATCATGAAGCCTATCTAGCATACAAATTTGGTACATGAATCATATAACTAGTTAGCATAATACCTCTTGTTTGTAGCTTGTAGTTGTTGGTCTTTCAAGAGCTTAGCACCTCAAGTGTGATGCCTCAAACAAGTCATAAACACCATGAACACATTAAGGACCTTGAGAGAGAGGCTAGAACCACCAAAATTGGATAGGGTTCTCTTAGAACCCTTGGGGTCATGAATTTGGAGCTAAGGATTTACTTTTATAGTGTGGAATTCCTAGGGTTTCAACTTGAAAACCCTAATTCATTCCTTAGGCCTTTAATCAAATAATCCATATGATAAGCCTTATAGACTAACACTTCATGGACTCTTATATAAACTTAGTCCATAACTAATCAATTATGGATAATTGCCCAAAGTATATATATTACTAATTTACTTAAACAGTCCCTTTAATTTAATTAACCTCTTTTGATCACTAAATTAATTCCAAATTAATTCTTGACCAATATTAATTAAATAATATGATTTGTCAATTAATATATTATACTTATAATATATTAATAAATCACAAATAACCTCTTTCTCAAATATCCATCATGTCAAATTGTTCTGGTGAAGGCAACCCGAAATGGACCATGTTACTCTCGGTTTAAGTACATACCAATTATATTTATGGGTTATAAACCTAATCCAATAGTTTCCCACTTGGATAAGTCTAATAACTATAACCGCAAGTGCAAATTCAAAACCCGGCTAGCAATTGTAGCTCTAAAAAACCACTATCAAACTCTGACCTAGTCAATGACGCGTCCATTAGATAAGGGATCATATATTCCTCCCTTCTACAATATATCGTATGAACTGAGACATGGATTATAATCATTCTCTCTGTTCATGTGTTGTTTCCTGATTTTCAAATTATGACGACCGACTAATTGAAAAAATCAAATCAGTCCAGGCTTAACCATTCGCTTAGGGTTGTCATTACTAAAACATCGAGGGGCCCACAGATATCACTTTTATCCCTCTTAAGGTAAAAGGAACGTTTAAACTTAGACTCATATGTTTGCTCTATTTACTCATCAAATCCCACACACCAAGGTTGTCAAGATCGGGATCCTACTTAGGATCGTTTTTGGGTTTGCAAGATCGAGATCATAAGATTTGGATCGAGATCCTAAGATCCCACAAAATAAAATATAACTTTAACTTATAATATTTAATAATGAAAATTATTTCAAACATTTAATTTTTCGTTCAAAAGTTATACAAACTTCAAAACATTAGTCATACGTCACAATAAAAATGATAAATGGATAAATTGTAGATTGTAGATTGGTACAGGGTAAAAGACATAAAATGGTATAAAAAATTTCATTTGCAAAAAAAAAAAGGAAAGCTAGGATCGGATCGGATCTCGATCCTACGATCCTACCTGCAATCCTACCTGAAATACGATCTTTTTACGATTTGGATCGTTTTTCATACCTAGGATCATAGGATCGTACGATCCTACAATCAGGATCGAGATTTTAACAACCATGACACACACCAATACATTTTATAAGACCAAGTTACTAGCAGTTTTCCATATCATCAATGTGCAACCAACTTGTAAACTACAACTCATATCTCTCCGTTTCAAGAATATAAGATATTATCATCTCATGATTACTCGTGATAAAATCCATGAAGTGATTCAGATGAGCATGGTTTTAATCCAATACTTAAATCTTATTATAGGAGTACTCATGAATACTGCAACAAACTTGTACTATGTCTAACACTTTAGACAATTTACAAATAGATTCATCACAGTCTTACCTCAATACCTACTTCCAAAGTATGAATGACTATGGATGTTTGAATAACCTAGTTATTCGGAAAGTAAAACATGCGAAGTGAAACACAAGAATAATCGAATCCAATATGGTCTCAAAACTTTTTAATATAAATAAAACACGTTTTATTTAATCAACATATTGATTACACACTATTCATTGTATAATGTTTCGACCGATTAACCTAATACATGAATTAAAACAATAGTCATCCCATGCTCCAAGCATGCAAACTATGTTTGCCTATGGTCCTTACTTTGTGAAATAGATCAATTGTAACATTTCTAATGACACTCATTTCACAATTCAAAATCCTTATCGTAAGTGTGAGAATACCAAGTCCTTGCCACTTATTGTAATCTGATAGATTCAAAGCTTATATGCACTGATTCTTTTGTAACGACTATGTACACAAATCACGGAGACTTTTCCAATTAAAAAATTTTCCATTGGAGATTGTTACAAGACAATTCCATAGATACGAAGTCTCATATTCAAAGCACATTCATTTGAACATCCTTCTTGCATAAAAGTTTCTAACATACTCATAGATTCTTGATATCCAACTCCCATTATGGAAACTTTTCCATAATTTCCATATGACTATTGATTCTTAATAGAATCCTATCTATTCAGAATTATATCAATATGGTCCATTCATTACTATACTTCCAACTATCCATAAGAAACCAATCATTGGTGAACATCATATTATCCTTGACAGTTGTTTAAAGACTCGCATTCATAACCAGTTTCAGTCCTTTTTCCCTCTCCATGCCCTAGGCATTTGTAAAATTAGAACATGTGAATATTATAGCATATGCAATTGATCCTATACCTGAAGCATATGGAATACAATTCATAATGTCTCACATACATACATGATACTAGACTAGTCTTTGGCTATAATATTTCCATATGTAGAATTTCCAATGTTGAAATAATTCAACATGATATATATATATATATATATATATATATATATATATATATCCATGATTGAGTCTAATAATTAATTCAATCTAAACTTTAAGATTCGAAACAAAGTACAATTATCCTCTTCCTTATTATAGCGAAACAACTTTTAAAACTTTGAAACTTTGCAAATTTGTAACCTTTGTTTCCTATAACTAGTATTGATAACTTGCAACACTTCACATAATAATCATGCTCCCCTATCATTATAATTATACTCTTACTAGCATAACACTTATGTTCCCACTAGGTTTGACATGTACTCAGAAACCAGTTCGACTTCTAGAAATAAATACTTATTGACTTTCTTAACAAAGTTTAGATTTCTGATACGAGATGCTTTGATATGTCTTTATCTAAGCTCATATACATTTTATTAGAAAGTTCATATGTGTGTCTAAATTATTTCAGAATTTACAACAATAAGTTCCGAATGTTCAAACTCTTTTCCATTTCTCACAATTCAAACTATGAAGAAGGATGCCATAATCATAATCGAATTTGAGAACACAATTAACACAACTGCTATTTCCTTAAAACCTAATTAGTGAAAGCGTTTCCTCACAATCATTTTCATGAATTGGAGAGAAACCTTATGACACATAGATTTTATTATGTATGTGTTCCTATCTATGTGAAAACTATCATTTCCATCCATTATCATTAGGCAAGGTCTATACCAAAATCAAACTCATATGGATTGTATTTAATCAATCTTAATTTCTTTCCACTTGGTAGCACAAGGGCCTACGATGTCTTCCAAGTTGTTGAGATCACCCTTACTGATCAATGAACTTTCACTAATCAAGCTGCTTTACCTTATGCAAACAATTGAGAATTCTTAGAACTCACATGTATAGTCAACTTTAACTGGAATGAGCACAGAAAGAAGAATGTGTCAAAACGAAAGGTTACAAACCTCAAGTCGTGTGTTAGCGATAATTGATAGGTTAGTTCTTGAACTTTTCAAGATATTTTAAGACTCCCACTAACCTCTTGACATATAAGATTCTCTTGTTATGAACCATTCCTTGACAAAGATGTAACAGCCCGAAATTTCAGGTATTGTCATAATATTGTTTTTGGGGTGTTTTAGGAGGGGACTCGGCGAGTTGGAGCCAGACTCGCCGAGTAGGACCGCAGACTTGGTCGCGGGTTCGCGACTGGACTCGACGAGTCCAGATATGGACTCGGCGAGTCTGCGCTATTCAGCGGAAACCCTAGCCGTTTGGTTTTGGAACGTATATAATGAACTTATAGGCCGTCATTGTCCGTCTTTAGCCTACTGAGAAGAACCCTAATCGGTTGTGTGCATCTGGAGCAAGGATTGAAGGCCATTGGTGATCTTGAAGAAGTTATTGTGCAAGGAAGAGAAGGGTTGGCTAAAGGAACAGCAAGGGAATCAAGTTCTGAGGATTGGGGACACAGAGAGTGCATTATTCAGGTAACAATTCGGATTATAATCTGCTATGTTGATGTGTGCATGGATTTAGGGTTTATGGAACCCTTTTGTGACTAGATTGATTGTTATCCTTGTTTCCCAAACGATTATAACCCTGTATTAGGACCTTTAGAGGTCCAGAATGTCCCATGCCTGTGTATTTCGGGAATTAAGAGAGGTTTTGGATTGAAATCCTTATGTCTTAGGTCAAAATGTAAATTATAGGCCTTGGGGTGTAGCATGAGCACCTAAATGAAGGCCTTACGTGTTGTACCAGCTTAGGAGGACCAAACCTATGAATGGTCGGGACAATACTGATCTCAGGAAGCAGTTTGATCGACTGCATGGCATGGACTCGCCGAGTCCAATGAACAGACTCGGCGAGTAGCTTGGAGAATAACTGGGGCTCGTCGAGCTGTTCTTCAGACTCGGCGACTGGAGTCGGGGTGGCCCCGCGATTCTTCCACGAGGAACTCGTCGAGTCAAGAGGGATACTCGACGAGTAGAAAGGGAACATCAGGATTTGGTGAGGACGTCTAGACTCGCCGAGTCGCCTTAGCACTCGCCGATTCCGGTCGAGTTGACCGTTGACCGTTGACCGTTGACCAGAGTTGACCTACATGTGATTTCTTAGGGTCAGTTGTTTTGAAAGATAAAAGTATTAATAAGGGATATATGATATTATAGGGAGTCTGTAGCTCGGCGGATCGAGTGCGAGTGATTTCAGGAGTCGCTAGCTTTCATTACCCACGAGGTGAGTCTTCTCACTATACTGTACCCGGAAGGGTTTGACTGTGTGACCGGAAGGTCGGATATGATATGTGTTATAAGTGCTATAAATGGAAAGGTAATTGCTATGCCTACTATGTATGCTTATATGGGCCGGAAGGCAATATGTTATGTGACCGAAAGGTCGGATATGATATATGATACATGTGCTATATGTGTTAGGATAAATGTATTATGTGCTGTGTATGTTTATGGGCCGGAAGGCAATATGTTATGGGCTGGAAGGCGAATATGTTATGGGCCGGAAGGCGATTATGTTACGGGCCGGAAGGCGTTGTGTTGTAGACCGGAAGGTCAGGGCCTGGAAAGGCGTATATGTGTAAGTAGTATACTGGGGAACTCACTAAGCATTTATGCTTACAGTTGTTATGTATGTGTTTCAGGTACTAGCGAGGACCGTGGGAAGGCGCCGGCGTGGGCCAGAAGGCGATTATGTTACGGGCCGGAAGGCGTTGTGTTGTAGACTGGAAGGTCAGGGCCTGGAAAGGCGTATATGTGTAAGTAGTATACTGGGGAACTCACTAAGCATTTATGCTTACAGTTGTTATGTATGTGTTTCAGGTACTAGCGAGGACTGTGGGAAGGCGCCGGCGTGATGTGTACACACTGTTGTTATTTTGAGATCTTGGGGATTTTATGATTGTAATTTTATATGAAACTTGGAATAATTATATTCAGTTGAATAAAATCACTTTATTTTAAATGAAAAAAATTTGTTTGAAAATTTGCGTTGTTACAATTGGTATCAGAGCCTTAGTTTGAGGGATTCGGGTGTACCTTCGGGTGTAACTGAACTCAAACCGAGGATTTGAGGAAAATCTTTTAAAAATAATAAAGGCATAAACTTTTATAAATGGTAAAGTGGTGAACAAGAAAGAAGCAGTGTGTACGATCAGCTAGCGCCCGAACGGTAAAGATCCCCAGAATACCTTACAATGTTATGTTATGCAATGAATTATGAATTGTTATGCATGCTAGAAGACTAGGTATTCATGATAGGACTAGAGTGGCCTGATTTGTGATGCCTTAGTCTAGGGAGTTTGCCGATATGAGATATTTGGTAGCGTGCAGGTAGATAGTGCATATCAAAGGTAGAGTACTCTCTATTCGGGGTTTGGGGAGGAAGATTTGGGATGAATGCTGATACGGTGTGGTCGGTAGTATTGAGCCCGTACTACCGAAGACACCGGGTCGGTGGAAGACCCAAGTAAGAATTCCTGGATATCGGAGACTGAGTAGGGTTGCGTTATCGAGTACAATTGTACTTGATGGAGTCTCTGATAAATTTATGTTGTATTTCAGAGACATCATGGTTATCACACGCCACGGGGCGAGTTCGAGCAGTGTGAGCGACGAGGATATTCGTCAGATGATTCAGGAGGAGGTAGCTGCAGCGATCCGGGCTGAGATCCCGGAGATGTTTGGGTCTATTAAGACCACTCTGATGGAGACGTTCGAAGAGCGGTACACCGCACTGACTGAGGCTGCAGCCGCTGCCGCTACCGCAGCCGTGGCCGCTGCCAGGCCGCAAGGGGGCGATTCGTTGCTATTCCGGGAATTCAGCAACACGAAACCCCCTGAGTTCGATGGGACGCAGGATCCGATTGCTGCGATGAGGTGGATCGCCGACATTGAAGGGTGCTTCTACACTTGCTCATGCCCGGAGCACGTGAGGGTACGGTTCTCTTTGAACCAGCTCCGTCTGGGAGCGAAGGATTGGTGGAAGTTCGTGACGGCGAACTTCACTCTGGCGGAGATTACAGCAGTGACATGGGGGAGGTTTACTGACATGTTCAGGGACGAGTACGTTCCCCCAGTGGAGAGGGAACGATTGATTCAGGAGTTCTTGACCCTTAAGCAGGGTACTGATTCGGTTGCGGTGGTCGCACGGAAGTTTCACGAGAGGGCGATGTTCTGCCCCGAGCTGGTGTCTACAGAGCAGTCACGGATGAGCCAGTACTTAGTCGTTTTGAGGAGGGATATCCGGGAGTTTGTGTCAAACTCCACCTATCGTACTTTCACTGAGCTTCAGGCGAATGCCAGGAAGCGCGAGATCGAGTTGGAGACCCAGGCCAGGGAGGAGGCCGAGTCTCAGCAGGTGGACCGGCGGCCGGCTCAGTCTCAGCCGGCAGCCAAGCGGACCAAGTCCGCTGATTTGAAGACGGGAGGTCCGAAGGGCCGCACTTGCGGAAAGTGCGGCAAGGGTCATGAGGGAGCGTGCCGAGCTGGTGGTTGCTACAAGTGTGGCAAGGAAGGACACATTGCCAGGGATTGTCCTAAGGGGTTTATGGTTTGTTTTCATTGCAACCAGACAGGCCATCGGAAGGCCGAGTGCCCGCAGCTTCGTCAGGAATCTACACCTACAACCAGGACTACTGAGACTCGACCGGCGAAGGTCGAGGCCCCGAGGGCTCGCCGGAGAGCCTTTCAGCTGACTGCGGAGGAGGTCCGCGCTGCGCCCGATGTGGTGGCAGGTATGCTGTAATTCATGTATTTATCTAAAGTCGAAATGTTATGCTTATGTTAATATATGTGTAGGTACTTTTCTTGTGAACTCTATGCCTGCTCTAGTGTTATTTGACTTGGGTGCGAGTAGGTCCTTTGTATCTTTAGCTTTTAGTCAGCATATCAGCAGTAGTCGTGAGCCGTTAAGTCGGCCTCTGAGCGTTTCTATAGCGGCCGAGAAGGTGATTTGTGCCACAGAGGTTCTTCGGGGGTGCGTACTAGAGATTTTCGGGGTTGAGTTTCCGATTGACCTAATTCCTATTGCGATGGGTGATGTCTGTGTCATCGTGGGCATGGACTGGTTGAGTCGATTCAGCGCTATCATCGACTGTGAGCGCCAGTTGGTGACTATACGAGACCCTAGTGGGGGAGTTCTTATGGTGTACGGCGAGGGTACCCGTTCGGGATCAGCTTTTTGTTCGGCCGCTAGGGCGAGGCAATGTCTACAGCAGGGATGTAAGGGTTTTGTGGCGTATGTGATGGATACACGAGAGGCTTCCGAGAGACCAAGTTCAGTGGAAGAGGTTCCAGTGGTGCGCGAGTTTCCAGATGTTTTTCCCGAGGAGCTGCCGGGAGTACCTCCTGCGAGGCAAGTAGAGTTTGGTATCGACCTAATTCCGGGGGCTGCACCTATTGCGAAGGTGCCTTATCGTCTCGCACCTCCAGAGATGCAAGAGTTGTCCTCGCAACTACAGTAGTTGCTGGGGAAGGGATTTATTCGGCCGAGCAGCTCGCCGTGGGGAGCACCGATCCTGTTCGTCAAGAAGAAGGATGGTTCACACCGGATGTGCATTGATTACCGGGAGTTGAACAAAGTGACGGTCAAGAACCGCTATCTGTTACCGAGGATCGATGATTTATTCGATCAGTTGCAAGGGGCATCTTGGTTCTCCAAGATCGATCTGAGGTCAGGGTACCATCAGGTAAGAGTGCGGGACGAGGACGTCCAGAAGACAACATTTAGGACGCGATATGGGCATTACGAGTTTGTGGTGATGCCTTTCGGGCTCACCAATGCCCCGGCGGTGTTCATGGACCTCATGAATAGGGTATGCAGGCCGATGTTGGATCGGTCAGTGATTGTATTTATCGACGACATCTTAGTGTATTCGCGATCTAGAGAGCAGCATGAGGGACATTTGAGGGAGGTCCTTGAGGTACTGAGGTCGGAGAAGCTATATGCAAAATTCTCCAAATGTGACTTCTGGTTGCGGGAGGTCCAATTCCTTGGACATGTTGTTAATTAGACAGGGATATTGGTCGATCCGGCCAAGGTTGAGGCAGTGATGAGTTGGGAGGTACCGAAGTCACCTTCCGAGATCAGGAGTTTCCTTGGGTTGGCAGGGTACTATCGGAGGTTTATTAGGGACTTCTCCAAGATCGCAGTACCGCTCACCAGATTGACCCGGAAGGGTGTTGCATTCTCATGGGGACCCGAGCAACAGACTTCTTTCGAGACACTTCGCCAGAGATTGTGCGAAGCCCCGGTATTAGCTCTCCCGGAAGGGATGGAAGATTTTGTCGTATATTGCGACGCATCGATTTCGGGACTGGGTGCAGTGTTGATGCAGAGAGGTCATGTGATAGCTTATGCATCGAGGCAGCTAAAGCCTCACGAGGCGAGATATCCCACGCATGACCTAGAGTTGGGGGCAGTAGTGTTCGCTCTCAAGATTTGGCGTCACTACCTGTATGGGGTTCGATGTACGATATACACGGACCATAAGAGTTTGAAGTATTTGATGGATCAACCCAACCTAAATATGCGTCAGAGGAGATGGTTGGATGTGGTCAAGGATTATGACTGTGAAATCCTATACCACCCGGGCAAGGCTAATGTGGTAGCCGATGCATTGAGCCGCAGGACGGAGAGTACTCCATTGCGAGATGTATGTCTGAGACTGACGGTGATGACTCCGGTATTGGATGCTATTCGTGGGGCGCAGGCCGAGGCTGTGAGATCCGAGATGCAGAAGAAAGAGCGGGTCATTAGGTTAATCTCAGAGTTCGTTAAGGATGGACGAGGACTTCTGACGTTTCAGGGTCGGATTTGGGTACCGTTCGTGGGCGGTACGCGTGCTACTTTGATGGAAGAGGCTCACAGATCCAAATTTTCGATTCATCCCGGTGCTACAAAGATGTATTTGGACTTGAGGAAGGAATACTAGTGGCCTTGTATGAAGAGAGACGTCGCCTGGTTCGTTGAGAGGTGTTTGACCTGTCGTAGGGTTAAGGCCGAGCATCAGAGACCGAATGGCAAGTTGCAACCTTTGGAGATTCCTGAGTGGAAGTGGGAACAGATTACTATGGATTTCATCACCAAATTGCCGAGAACTGCCAGGGGAGTCGATACAATTTGGGTGATTGTGGATAGGTTGACGAAGAGTGCACATTTCCTTGCCATCAGCGAGAGTTCATCAGCGGAGAAGTTGGCGGAGATATACGTGAGGGAAGTAGTATCTTGGCATGGAGTGCCGATCTCGATTGTTTCGGACCGTGATGTACGCTTCACTTCTAGGTTCTGGAAGAAATTCCATGAGGAGCTGGGTACTAAACTACATTTGCTGGGGAGAGGTGGGACAGAGAGTGATGGGCAGTACGGAGATTGTACTTCAGACGACAGAGCAGATTCAGCAGGTTAGATAGAGGTTATTGACCGCCCAGAGCTGACAGAAGAGTTATGCAGACAGACGCCGGTCTGAGCTTGAATTTCAGGTTGGCGGCTTTGTTCTCCTGAAGGTTTCTCCTTGGAAGGGAGTGATCCGGTTTAGGAAGAGGGGCAAGTTGGGGCCCCGGTTTATAGGCCCATTTCGTGTGATTGCAAGGGTAGGCCGGGTAGCTTATCGGTTGGAGTTGCCAGCAGAGTTGGGACAGATCCACAATACTTTTCACGTATCGCAGTTGAGGAAGTGTATAGCCGATGAATCGGCTGTGGTTCCATTAGAGGATATTCAGGTGGATGCGAGCCTGAATTAAGCCGAGAGACCAGTAGCCATCAAGGATCGGAAGATCAAGGTTCTGAGGAACAAGGAGGTACCTCTGGTGTTGGTTCAGTGGCAACACCGGAAAGGATCGGAGATGACTTGGGAGCCGGAGCGTGAGATGCGGGATCAACATCCGGAGTTATTTGCAGAGTGAGACTTCGAGGGCGAAGTCTAGTCCTAGTGGGGGAGAGTTGTAACAGCCCGAAATTTCAGGTATTGTCATAATATTGTTTTTGGGGTGTTTTAGGAGGGGACTCGGCGAGTTGGAGCCAGACTCGCCGAGTAGGACCGTAGACTTGGTCGCGGGTTCGCGACTGGACTCGATGAGTCCAGATATGGACTCGGCGAGTCTGCGCTATTCAGCGGAAACCCTAGCCGTTTGGTTTTGGAACGTATATAATGAACTTATAGGCCGTCATTGTCCGTCTTTAGCCTACTGAGAAGAACCCTAATCGGTTGTGTGCATCTGGAGCAAGGATTGAAGGCCATTGGTGATCTTGAAGAAGTTATTGTGCAAGGAAGAGAAGGGTTGGCTAAAGGAACAGCAAGGGAATCAAGTTCTGAGGATTGGGGACACAGAGAGTGCATTATTCAGGTAACAATTCGGATTATAATCTGCTATGTTGATGTGTGCATGGATTTAGGGTTTATGGAACCCTTTTGTGACTAGATTGATTGTTATCCTTGTTTCCCAAACGATTATAACCCTGTATTAGGACCTTTAGAGGTCCAGAATGTCCCATGCCTGTGTATTTCGGGAATTAAGAGAGGTTTTGGATTGGAATCCTTATGCCTTAGGTCAAAATGTAAATTATAGGCCTTGGGGTGTAGCATGAGCACCTAAATGAAGGCCTTACATGTTGTACCAGCTTAGGAGGACCAAACCTATGAATGGTCGGGACAATATTGATCTCAGGAAGCAGTTTGATCGACTGCATGGCATGGACTCGCCGAGTCCAATGAACAGACTCGGCGAGTAGCTTGGAGAATAACTAGGACTCGTCGAGCTGTTCTTTAGACTCGGCGAGTGGAGTCGGGGTAGCCCCGTGATTCTTCCACGAGGAACTCGTCGAGTCAAGAGGGATACTCGACGAGTAGAAAGGGAACATCAGGATTTGGTGAGGACGTCTAGACTCGCCGAATCGCCTTAGCACTCGCCGAGTCCGGTCGAGTTGACCGTTGACCATTGACCGTTGACCAGAGTTGACCTACATGTGATTTCTTAGGGTCAGTTGTTTTGAAAGATAAAAGTATTAATAAGGGATATATGATATTATAGGGAGTTTGTAGCTCGGCGGATCGAGTGCGAGTGATTTCAGGAGTCGCTAGCTTTCATTACCCACGAGGTGAGTCTTCTCACTATACTGTACCCGGAAGGGTTTGACTGTGTGACCGGAAGGTCGGATATGATATGTGTTATAAGTGCTATAAATGGAAAGGTAATTGCTATGCGTGCTATGTATGCTTATATGGGCCGGAAGGCAATATGTTATGTGACCGAAAGGTCGGATATGATATATGATACATGTGCTATATGTGTTAGGATAAATGTATTATGTGCTGTGTATGTTTATGGGCCGGAAGGCAATATGTTATGGGCCGGAAGGCAATATGTTATGGGCCGGAAGGCGAATATGTTATGGGCCGGAAGGCGATTATGTTACGGGCCGGAAGGCGTTGTGTTGTAGACCGGAAGGTCAGGGCCTGGAAAGGCGTATATGTGTAAGTAGTATACTGGGGAACTCACTAAGCATTTATGCTTACAGTTGTTATGTATGTGTTTCAGGTACTAGCGAGGACTGTGGGAAGGCGCCGGCGTGATGTGTACACACTGTTGTTATTTTGAGATCTTGGGGATTTTATGATTGTAATTTGATATGAAACTTGGAATAATTATATTCAGTTGAATAAAATCACTTTATTTTAAATGAAAAAAATTTGTTTGAAAATTTGCGTTGTTACAAAAGAAATATTTAAGAGTTAGTGCGGATTCTTATCAAGAACGACACTTCATATAATTGGTCTTAGTTTGTCTTTGTATTATCTATGACATCAAAACTACCAATCTCAAATGTGTATGAGCAAGAAAGCTTTTCTACTCCACATTTCATGATTTGTTATAAGCCTACTTAGGATATGTCACTCAATGTACAATATTAGAGTTTGAATCTATGACTAGATTTTGGAACGAAGTATGATTCACCTTCTCGATTTAACCATTTCAACAATTTCCCATTCCTCTTCTTAGCCATACTAATGTACTAAGGTTTCCTTAGAGGATAAATTATGACATGGCTCCATAATCAATAGGATGATCGTAAAAACATGATACTAAAGTACTCTTATTTCCTTACAGACTGGAGAAACTTTTATCTTTCTGCCTAATTAATTCTTCTTAGTGGTTCTGCTATACCTAAAAACTTTTTTCAATGTTTCAGAATTACACTTAAACTTGTGGTGGACCTTATCAGTGCACAACAGTGTGTACTAGATCCCTTAGTCCTTTACTTAATTCACACACACACACACACACACACACATATATATATATATATATATATATATATATATGTGTGTGTGTGTGTGTGTGAACAAGGAATTAGTCTTAATTTCTCAAAGATGAAAGTTTTCATTCATCATACAATACAAGTTGCATGATTCCAAGTTTCTGTCCAATTGAAACTTGGTGATGATAATCTTTCCTTATTTGGTAAATTAAGACACTACCACAAACGAAAGAATCAAATCCATATTGATAAAATAGAAACATACAAACATTAGTTTTCACAAAATGCCTTTGCAAGAAAATATATAATAAGACAAAATCAAAAATTTGCTTTTATTTATAAAATGTGGAAAACTTGTCCTTACAATGAAAACACATATGAAAACTATGTTGCTACATATTTCTAAGCAACTTATCACAACTCCTAAGCAGCAGGTCAAAAATCTAATCATCGAACCATGCGATCGGAAACCTCTTCTTCATGATCAAACACAACATGCTATTTCCTTCAAGCTTCCTTATTTCTCTTAGATTCCGCAAAACATCAAAATGTAATCTTATCACATCACGTTATTAAGACTCTTCAAATAGGAACTTAATAGAGTTAGATAATTGGACTACCTGGAGTAGAGTCATCCATTTTGACTTTACCATCCTTACGATCTTTTAGTTAGACACAGTATCTTTGCATTTAATGCCCCTTCTCTTAGAAATAGAAGCAAACAGACTCGTTCGGAATGGCACACAGGACAAGCTTAGACTTAGCCTTTATCTATACCATTTGGTCAAACGGTTTGACCATGACCGGTCCCATTCCACTAAGAAGAGAAGACTTTTCTGGACTTCCAGTGTTGCCATTGTCAATATCCATGGAAGTTTGAGAGATTGATCTTCCAATCTAATTTGCTTGACTAGTGCACCATATCATTGTTGATTCAGCAACAATTAGCAAATGGGTAAGATCAATAAAGGTCACGTCGTGGTCTGTCACATAGAAGTGTTTAACGAACTCATTATACGACTCGGGAAGTGACTAAGGAACCAAGTAAACAATCAACTTTCTCAACACAATGACTCTTAACATTCCCAGCCTAAGAATGTGTGACTTTATCTCCAAGACATGTGCATACACAAACCTTCCATCTTGGTGTTTGCTTGCTAATAGAGTTTAAGTGGCCTTGATCTTTTAAAGTCGACGAACATGTGGGTTAAGGAGAACTATTGGACGATATGGAGGAAGAGAAGTATGATTTCTAGGAACATCATCTTCATGAGGAAGCTTTTTCCAAAAGGTTCAGGATGACCATAGTTGTCAACACTAGATATCTATGATGGGAGAAATTCAAGTTAGTTCATTTAAGTTCTTAATATAACACCCAAATGAAATATTAAGGCTAGGAACCAACACAATATTCTACAATTCGGAAGAGGGATGTCATAATCCAATTGTAAAATATTTGAAGGTAGCTAAATGACTATTTACCAATTTCCACCCTGAAAAACAAAAAAGAGTATTAAGTTTTAAATGAACTGAAATTCCTAGATTCTTTAAGATTCAATGAACTTTTCAATGGAATGTTTAATCTCGATTATTCCCTTCAACTTTGTGATTGGGATGCCGAGGATCACAAACAAGGTGTAAATATCCATGTAAATTAGCTTGGTACTCTCGAATTCATTTATCACCTAATCAATGTGCCGGTTAACCACACACACCCCATTGATCTATGTCAAACTACGAGCTAACCATTTCCATCCTTCATTAGGCCCATATTAGTGTGCCGGTTAACCACACACACTCTACTAACGACTAATAAGGTGTAATGTGTAATTTCATGGGTTAGCATCAAATTCACATTTTTCCTAAGTAACTAAGATTGTGAATTTATAAAAGGTTTAGTTACTTAATATTTCATTATACTTTTGATGATGATTTAAATTTCCTATCAAACTCGTTCGGCTAACGACCCTCCACTAGTCAAGAGCGTGGTGGGTAAGAGTGGATACCCATTCAATAACCATTTTATAGGCAATTTCCTTAACCACTCATTATAAACCAGCTTTGTGAATGAGGCCTACTAACGGTAAGACTGACTTTTAACTTATACATATATAATATATTAAACTTTTTATTATATATAGTATAAGGGTGTATTTCACAAATTTAAAATACTTTGTGGTTTAATTTATTAGTAAATTAAACTTTGAATTTAATTAAACTAAAATCATATCCTTATGGAATTATTAATTCTCTTTTAATTAAAAACTTCAATCAACTTAATAAAGTCGATAAGGTGTAATTGAAGAATTCAAAAAACATGAAGGTTCTAAATATAAAAATTCAAAAATTAAAAACTATTTAATTTGTAACATCCCAGAATAGAAAGAGTAGAGTAGAAGGACTAAAAGTGTAAATTTTGAAGGGCAACTTGGCGAGTAGGGCCGCGACTTTGGTCGCGAGTCAAGTGGCCTACTCGGCGAGTCCAAAGATGGACTCGGCGAGTAGGTGCTGAGTGGACAAAACCCTAAATCCGGGGAATGAGCCCTATTTAAAAAACATTATATCCTCTCCCCAGCCTCTTTGATCCCCCTTGAAGTCCAGAAACCCTAGAAAGCGTGATTGAAGAAGATTGGAGTGCATTTGGAGCTTGGGGAGGTGTTTGTTGGAGAAATCTTGAAGGAGAAGAGGCTTAGATCAAAGGGATTTGCATGGATTCGAGTTTCATTGCAGTTGGGGCATTCTTTTGAGGTAACATCTCATTCTTGGGATATCACTCATATGGATTCATCATTTTGGGGTTTGTGGGGAGTATATCTTGGTATGTTTTGGAGTTTGGAGGTTAGATCTGAGGTTGCTACCTCAGATCTGGAATATTGAAGGCCTAGAGTGCATTAAAGTTCGTGTGTTTGAGTGCTTAGTGAAGCCATCATGTCCCAAACCCTAGCTCTAAAGTGAATAAGGCCTAGATCTCTTTGGATTCACGTAAATTTTGCCACTTTACGTGATGGATGGATTGTAGGAGGCTAGATCTATGTTTTGGACCAATTGCATGGCCTGGAATGCTTCTGTATGGATTCAGACCGGTGGTACTCGGCGAGTCACATGGGTGGACTCGACGAGTTGGTTGAAGATGAGCTGGAACTCGACGAGTTGGATGAACAACTCGGCGAGTAGGTTGAAGATAGCCTTAGACTCGGCGAGTCTTGTCGAAGGGTCCCAATATTTTCTGGTTGAGTCGAGAATCAGTGAGTCAAGGGATGACTCGGTGAGTTGGGTGCGAGTGGACTCAGAGTTGTTGGACTCGGCGAGTCTCGGGGTGACTCGGCGAGTTAGGTCACGGATTGTGGGAAGTTCTGAGCACAGGGACTCGGCGAGTCATCGGGTTGACTCGGCGAGTAGAGTCAGTGAGAGGTTGACTTTGACTTTGTCCAAGGTTGACCAGTTGTCGTCCAGAGGTATTTTGGTAATTAAGGATATATATTGAGTTGAGTGTTTTGGTGTTCAGTGGAGGAGTTCGTGTCGGAGTTCAGAGCAGTGGGATCTTATCCTGTCAGCCGTCAGTTCGAGGTGAGTTATCCTCACTATATCAATAGGGTCTACGGCACCAAGGCCGACCCTTTACCGGATGGAAATCCGGGTAGTTGTTTGTTATGGTATTGCTTGATATGGGCCGGAAGGCATTATGATATGCGCCGGAAGGCATTATGATATGGTCCGGAAGGCATTCTACGTTATGTGGACCGGAAGGTTATGGTCTGGAAAGGCGTATGTGTGTAAGTAGTATCTTGACTGAGACGTAGGGTGATATATGCTCGTGATCGGCTAGGTCGGTATCCTGGTTAGGGTAATGATATGTTATGTGATCTGCTTGATCGATTTGTTGACTGCGAACTATTATATGATTGAATGTTATGTGCACAGGGTTGTTTAGACTGGAGTTTGACCCGATATGCATGGCTGTTCTATGTTCTGTTGTGTTATGTATGTTTTTTATGTTATGGGCCGGAAGACGATATGTTATGGGTCGGAAGGCAATATGTTATGGGCCGGAAGGCAATATGTTATGGGCCCGAAGGCAATATGTTTTGAACCGAAAGGTTGTGGCCTGGAAAGGCGTATATGTGGTTGGTATTTTGGGGGTATCTCACTAAGCTTTCGAGCTTACAGTTGTGGTTTAATGTTTTTCAGGTTCTTCAGGAGACTGTGGCAAGGCAAAGGCATGATCGTACCGTTCCTCGCGTTTATGTCTTATGAAATGGACCAGGGAATATTCTGATAAATAATGTATTGAACACCTTTCTGTAGTAATGTTATTAAAATGTATTGTTTTGAAAAGTATAAATTATGTTGAATTTTTTGGTTGTTACAAGTTGGTATCAGAGCCTTGGTTTGAGCGAATTGGAGGAACACTCGTGTGACTCCAGTCTCAAATCGAGGAGGGTTTTAAAAAGAGAAAATAAAATGGTTTTTAAATTAAGTAAAAGGAGGACACGGAGGTACGATCAGCCGGAGCCAGTAAGTAACTCCAAATTACCATTCATGACATTTGTTTTATTGAGCTTTGATAGAACAGCATGCTAGTGTTAGGCTAGGGATCTTCAGGATTTCATGATAATGTTGCCTGTTTTATGATGCCTGCTAGCCTAGGGTTTTCCTCTGTTGGGATTTCCAATGTTCCTCTAGGAGTGAGGATCGAGCGCTTGCTATGAACATTTGTTGCTAGGGTGTTGTGGTAGTACTTCATACAAATATGGGTAGGTGTGGAAGGTAGTATGGGCCCGTACTACTGAAAGCACAGGACCCATACGCGTATCAGGGAAACCATGACCTCTAGGGTTGGGTTGAGAGTTGGTTCCCGGGATAGTGGGAAGAGTCTGAGGTTCTATGCTATATTTTCAGTATGGAGATTTCGAGGCATGCTGGAGTGGATCCGGGTCAAGATCGGGTGCAGGAGAAGGAGTTGCGGACGGGTCAGTACCGCCCGAGGTTATCGGTCATATGAGTACGTACGAGTTGGATGTGAGGATTCAAGAGATCCTGCATGATGAGGTTGCTGCATTGTTCCGGGCCGAGCTGCCGGAACTGTTTGGGTCGATCAAGACCGCCATGGTGGAGTATTTCAATGAGCGCTATGCGGCTCTAACGGAGACGGCTGCCATGGCGGCTACAGCGGTTGTAGCAACGGCAGGGGGAGGAGCTAGTAGGGGTTTTCAGTATCGGGACTTCGATAATACGGAGCCTCCCACCTTTGTTGGAGTTCGGGATCCGATCATTGCTATGAGATGGTTATCAGACGTGGAGGAGTGTTTCTTCACGTGTTCATGCCCTGTTGATCAGAGGGTGAGGTGTGCTATGAACCTGTTAAGGCTCGGGGAAAAGGATTGGTGGAGATTGACCACAGGGTCATACTCGGACGCGCAGAGGGCTGCGATTTCATGGGATCAATTCAGAGAGATGTTCAGCACTCATTATGTTCTGCGAGTCGAGAGGGAGAGGTTGGCTCAGGAGTTCCTGGAACTGAAGCAGGATACGGAGTCGGTGACGGAAATCACCAAGATGTTTACTGAGAGGGCGATGTTTTGCCCTGAGTTTGCTTCGGAGCAGGCTCAGATGTCCCGATATCTGAGTATGCTGAAAGGGGACATCAGTCAGTTTGTGTCCGCGCAGAGGTGCGAGACTTTGTTGGAGTTGCAGGAGGCCGCCAGGCGGCGTGAGTTAGAGATTGAGTTGCAGTTGCGTGAGCTGAGGCAAGCTCCAGTTCAGTTGCAGCCGGCGACGAAACGGTCTAAGATCGTTGATTCCAGGATAGGAGATCAGGGCAGCCACGTTTGTGGAAAGTGTGGGAGGGGTCACGCCGGAGTTTTTCGGTCCAGTGGTGCATGCCGCAAGTGCGGAAAGGAGAGGCACTATGCGAGGGATTGTCGGCAGTCAGTGCCGGTTCGGGATTTGAGGATCTGTTATCATTGTCATCAGGTTGGGCACTTGAGGATCAACTGCCCACAGCTTGTTGCAGGACCGGTGCAAGCTCCAGCACCGGCCATTTTGAGGATCGCAGGTAGAAGTCAGGGTGGAGCGGATCCCCCAAGGGCTTGGGGTCGTGCTTTTCAGCTTGCAGCGGAGGAGGCTAGAGCAGTGTCGTACACAGCTACGGGTATGTTTCGTCCTTGTTGTCTTGTTTATTTATGATTATTGTGAAGTATCGTTTATTTGCTAGTCTTGATGGATGGATATGGATTTGTGTTTCGGGTTTTCGTTTGGTATCCGTGTTCCTCGAGGGTTTGGCATGGTTATGGATTTGTGTTTCGGGTTTTCGTTTGGTATCCGTGTTCCTCGAGGGTTTGGCATGGTTATGGATTGCGATTTAGGTTCTCGTTTTGGTATCCGTTATTCCCTGAAGGTTTGGTAAGGTTATAGTTTGGTGTTTCATGCTATCGTTGGTTATCATTCGTGAGGGTGATTAGTGGAGATATGGAGTTGGTTAAATGTCGGGTAGCATCTTCAGTCTGAGGAGTGGTTAGCTGATGAATGAGTACTTTTGAACGGATTGATCAGTGTGGAAATGTGTTTTGCGAAGGTTGCTAGTGCTAGTGGAAATCAGTCTACGTGTAAGCGTTGGGTTTTGTGCAAGGTTATTTTGGGAGGTCGGTGTTAGCGGCTGGTGGTTGATAGTCAGTGCCCTAAGTGGGGGAGAATTGGAAATTCCCTGGATGATCAATATACTTGATAGGTTGTTTAGCTGTTTGGGTTTCGGCGGTATTCCTTTCAGCCGAGAGCAGGCTGGTATAGGTAAGTAGCAGGCGTACGGGGCGGATTACAGACCTATGGCATTGATTGTGTAGAACCTGGGATCAGGTTGGGTTCAAGTATGTATGATAGAGATAGAGTTCGGAACCCCTGAGGGGCTAGAACAGTATGCAGGGAAGGATTCCCCGGAGGGATAACTCGGATTGATGAATGCTAGTTGAGCGGTCAGATAGAATGAAGGCCGGAAGGCGGTCCAGCCAGACGGAAAGCCCTGGAGGGGGGCCCAGATTGGCTGAGGGTTTTGAGAGTGGTCCAGCTTGACTGAAGACTTGGTGAGGTGGCCCATTCATGCTGAAGACTCTGTCGGTATTATCGGATCGGTGCGAAGTAATGAATTGAGTATGCTGCGATGTGTTAGCATCAGAAGGTCTGGCCCCAGGTATTGACCTTGATTAGTGGTGATGGTGCATGGACACGAGAGTCCTTGCGAGCAGATTCAGGGCATATGTGTTGCATGGATAGCGGTTATGCTATAAGGAGGTGGTGTAGCGTTGGGTGAGCATCGTGGCTCTTGTCATGGTGACGAGGCGGTCAAGTGGTTTTCCTTGGTAAGGAAAGAAGGAGGAATGTAATTCCGAAGGGGAGTGCAAATTCGAGGAAGTGAAAGCGGCAGTGTAGAGTTATGATCGGAATGGTTCGACGGTGGTTTTCGAGCAGCGTGTGCGGCAGCGGTTGGGATGACATCATGAGGGGATGTCTGCTGGGGTCGTAGAAGGGAATTCCAGGGCTGTAAAGACAAGAGGCTCGTAAGGGATGTAGATATGGAGTTTTGGATTTCCAGCTTGATTTCGGTAAAGGATTTGTGTATCAGTGGTTCATCCTGAGGGATGTTTTGAGGGTCATCAGAGTGATGGGTTTCCTAACCCGAGGGAGCTAGAGCTAGTTCAGCATGTGCATTCGATTGCAAGAAGAGAACTCATGGGAGTTGCTCTGAAGAGTGTGTCTTTCTGTCAGCATGGGATGGATAGAGTTGGACTCGGATCGGGGATTCGGGTGGTGCATAGTTATTTATAGCTCATATGGGTCAAGTAATGGTTGTGATTTGGAGCTGTGATGCATCATGGGTGGTACTCAGTTGTTGTGTGTGGTTATCAGAGGGTAAAGTTGGTGCCCGGTTTGAGATGGAGGTCAGGACACCACAAGGAAGGAGAAAGTGAGTTCGATTCTCGATGGGTATGCCTTGAGGGACCTGGTCCGGTTAAGGCCAAGTGGCGCGTTGTGGAAGTATTTTGAGATGAGTTGTCGTAGGCTTCGAGGATGAAGCCTAATTTAAGTGGGGCAAAATTGTAACATCCTGGAATAGCAAGAGTAGAGTAGAAGGACTAAAATTGTAAATTTTGAAGGGCAACTCGGTGAGTCCATGGATGGACTCGGCAAGTAGGGTCGCGACTTTGGTCGCGAGTCAAGTGGCCTACTCGGCGAGTAGGTACTGAGTGGAGAAAACCCTAAATACGGGGAATGAGCCCTATTTAAAGAACATTATATCCTCTCCCCTGCCTCTTTGATCCCCCTTGAAGTCCAGAAACCCTAGAAAGCGTGTTTGAAGAAGATTGGAGTGCATTTTGAGCTTGGGGAGGTGTTTGTTGAAGAAATCTTGAAGGAGAAGAGGCTTAGATCAAAGGGCTTTGCGTGGATTCGAGTTTCATTGCAGTTGGGGCATTCTTTTGTGGTAACATCTCGTTCTTGGGCTATCACTCATATGGATTCATCATTTTGGGGTTTGTGGGGAGTATATCTTGGTATGTTTTGGTGTTTGGAGGTTAGATCTGAGGTTGCTACCTCAGATCTGGAATATTGAAGGCCTAGAGTGCATTAAAGTTCTTGTGTTTGAGTGCTTAGTGAAGCCATCATGTCCCAAACCCTAGCTCTAAAGTGAATAAGGCCTAGATCTCTTTGGATTCACGTAAAGTTTGTCACTTTACGTGATGGATGGATTGTAGGAGGCTAGATCTATTTATTGGACCAATTGCATGGCCTGGATATACTCGGCGAGTCACATGGGTGGACTCGACGAGTTGCTTGAAGATGAGCTGGAACTCAACGAGTTGGATGAACAACTCGGCGAGTAGGTTGAAGATAGCCTTAGACTCGACGAGTCTTGTCGAAGAGTCCCAATATTTTCTGGTTGAGTCGAGAATCAGTGAGTCAAGGGATGACTCGGTGAGTTGGGTGCGAGTGGACTCAGAGTTTTTGGACTCGGCGAGTCTCGGGGTGACTCGGCGAGTTAGGTCGCGGATTGTGGGAAGTTCTGAGCATAGGGACTCGACGAGTCATCGGGTTGACTCGGCGAGTAGAGTCAGTCAGAGGTTGACTTTGACTTTGTCCAAGGTTAACCAGTTGTCGTCCAGAGGTATTTCGGTAATTAAGGATATATATTGAGTTGAGTGCTTTGGTGTTCAGTGGAGGAGTTCGTGTCGGAGTTCGGAGCAGCGGGATCTTATCCTTTCAGCCGGCAGTTCGAGGTCAGTTATGCTCACTCTATCAATAGGGTCTACGGCACCAATACCGACCCTTTACCGGATGGAAATCCGGGTAGTTGTTTGTTATGGTATTTCTTGATATGGGCCGGAAGGCATTATGATATGCGCCGGAAGGCATTATGATATGGGCCGGAAAGCATTATGATATGGGCCGAAAGGCATTCTACGTTATGTGGACCGGAAGGTCATGGCCTGGAAAGGCGTATGTGTGTAATTAGTATCTTGACTGAGACGTAGGGTGATATATGCTCGTGATCGGCTAGGTCGGTATCCTGGTTAGGGTAATGATATGTTATGTGATCTGCTTGATCGATTTGTTGACTGCGAACTGTTATATGATTGAATGTTATGTGTATAGGGTTGTTTAGACTGGAGTTTGACCCGATATGCATGGCTGTTCTATGTTCTGTTATGTTATGTATGCTTTTTATGTTATGGGCCGGAAGGCAATATGTTTTGGACTGGAAGGTCGTGGCCTGGAAGGGTGTATATGTCGTTGGTATTTTGGGGGTATCTCACTAAGCTTTCGGGCTTTAAGTTGTGGTTTAATGTTTTTCAGGTTCTTCAAGAGACTGTGGCAAGGCAAAGGCGTGATCGTACCGTTCCTCGCGTTTATGTCTTATGAAATGGACCAGGGAATATTCTGATAAATAACGTATTGAACACCTTTCTGTAGTAATGTTATTAAAATGAATTGTTTTGAAAAGTTTAAATTATGTTGAATTTTTTGGTTGTTACATAATTAATTTTTATGATATGAACCCAAGAGTTGCATCTTTTGAAACCTTTCAATAACTAGATTTTTTAGAATTCAATATTTCAAATTATAACTTTTTAATTAAACTTTTCAAATTTCAAAACTTAAGGGCAAGTTTTGAAACTCTTCAAAACTTTCGGATTCCATGGCTTATGGGGTTAATGAATGAGACTTTCCAAGTTCCATAATTTAAGGAGTTATGAAACTCTTCAATACCTTTGTAATTCCATAACCTAAAGATTTTAAAGTTTCATGAATGAAACATTTCATATCTCATAACTTGAGAACAAGTTATGAATCTCTTCATGAAACACTCAGATCAAAATATAAACTAATACAATTTTCATATAACTTATTATTTATCAATTTGACCTAATTTAACTCTTATTGCAAGACAATTCTAATCAAACAATACATATAATCAAATTATCATAGAGTCAAAACATTATCTTAAAATTTGATAATTTTCATTTTAATTTTGGATGATGGAAACCATTACCTTATCACAAAAACAATTTTAATAGTCAAAACAGTTTGTAGTAATGATTCTAATCCAACACATGGAAAAAAAACTGAAAAAATTTGTCTACTGAACAGTCACCATGTCGTGGTAACTTTGACCATGTTGTGGTGATCATGGAGATTACAAAAAAACGATTTTTCTTGATTTGAACAATTAACCGATGCATCAATATAACAGAAAATACCCATAGCCCTGATACCACTATTGGGCTTTATGTACTATAACACTCCAATGGTTCACATACAACCCTAATGCTTTGGATCTAAGATTTCTTTAGTTATACATGCAACAAAATTATCCAAATCATGAAGCCTATCTATCATACAAATTTGGTACATCAATCATAAAACTAGTTAGAAGAATACCTCTTGTTTGTAGCTTGTAGTTGTTGGCCTTTCAAGAGCTTAGCACCTAGAGTGTAATGCCTCAAACAAGTCACAAACACCATGAACAAGTGGAGGACTTTTAGAGAAAGGCTAGAACCACCAAAATTGGATAGGGTTCTCTTAGAACCCTTGGGGTCATGAATTTCAAGCTAAGGGGTTACTTTTATAGTGTGGAATTCCTAGGGTTTCAACTTGTAAACCCTAATTCATTCCTTGGGCCTTTAATCAACTAATCCATATGATAAGCCTTATGGACTAACACTTCATGGACTCTCATATAAACTCAGTCCATCACTAATCAATCATGGATCATTGGCACAAACTATATGTATTACTGATTTACTTAATCAGTCCCCTTAATTTAATTAATCTCTTTTGATCACTAAATAGATTCCAAATTAATTCTTGACCAATGTTAATTAAATAATATGATTTCTCAATTAATATATTATACTTATAATGTATTAATAAATCACAAATAACCTCTTTCTCAAATATCCATCATGTCAAATTGTTTTGGTGAAGGCAACCCAAAATGGACCATACTATTCTTGGGTCAAATACATACCAATTATAGTTATGGGATTAGACACCAAATCCAACACTTTTTGCCTTAGCGGACTTTAAGGATGAAGTCTAGTTCAGGTGGGTGAAATTTGTAATGCTTGGTTTAGGCATTTTCTATTTTTCAAAATAATAAGGTTTTGGACTGGACCTCAACGAGTTTAGGAGCTCCAACTCCTCATGTAGGGATCAATATGGACGTAGGTTGAGGACTCAACTCGACGGGTTGAGGAGCCCTAACTCTACGAGTTGACGCTGGAAAGGAAACCCTAATTTTTAGGGTTTGCACCCTATTTAAAGGCATTAAGCCTCATTGTTAGCATCCCTTATCACCCTCTCAGTCTAGAGAAACCCTAAATCGTGTCTTAGCTCCCATTTTAAGTGTGTGAGAGCTTAAAGAGTGCCTTTTTGGTGTTTTGTGATGAAGCTTAAAGTGGTTGGTGCATAGCTGAAGAAAGAGGCTGTAGATATGACATTTACACAGTAGTAGCAACAATTTAGTAGTACAATCCATAGCTTGACCTATTTCTTCTTAGATCTTATGCTATGGAAGTTTAGTGCCTTTTTAGCCCATTTTGGAACCATTTTTCAAGTTGAGCATGATTTCAAGTTGTGACTACAGTTCTGGACACCTCTACGCCTCCTTGGACCTAGAGATTCAAGCTTTGGCCATCCTTTATGCCCTAAAACCCTTATTAAGCTTCATATAGGTGTTTTAACCCCTTGGATGCCATGCATAGACCTAAAATTAGCAACTTTACATGGTATCTTAACCCTAGGGGAGTGGATCTGTAGTTTGGGGCTTTGGATTCGACTGGAAAGGACTAAATATGAAAAGACTAAAGGAACTCAACGAGTTGCTTAGCTAACTCGACGAATTTAAGTCGGTTTCCCGCTTTATGGATTATGAGTAAACTCGGCGAGTTGATGAGATAACTCAACGAGTTAGTTTTGATTTTTCATGGTCTTCTGAGTTCTGAAGAAACTCAACGAGTTGCTAGATGCACTCGACAAGTTGGGTCAACATGGATTGTTGACCTTGATTTTGACCATGGTTGACTAGGTTTGACTTTAACGGTATATTTGGTATTTTGGGATTTGAATGAAGTTGGTCACATGGTGGTTGTAAGTAGTTGAGTTTGGAGCTATGAGTTGGTATTTGATCTTATCATTTCCGCATTTCGTGAGAGGGAGTCTCCTCACCATAATAATAGGTCTAAGGCACCAACACCGGCCCATTATGTGTTATGTGGAATGCTAGTTGATTTTATGATGTGTGATATGATAGTTATCCTTGTGATACTAGTATGTAAGACCCCGACGGGTTCCCGTGGTAGTAGACTAAGACCATACGGGGGTTCTTATGGCATTCGGTGTAAGACCTTGGAAGGTTTCCACAACATCCTTATATGTTTTCATGTTTAGTTTGTATGATATTTTTGTGTTAGGAAAGTCCATGCATGGGTTCCTATTGCAGGTACTTAAGACCATGTGGGGGTTCCCATGGTAGTGGATTAAGACCATGTGGGAGCTCCAGTGGCACCCGGTATAAGGCCTTGGAGGGTTTCCATGACATCTTTAAATGTTTATAGGCATGGCTTATGTAGCCTATATGGCTGATAAGGTTTATGTGATTATATGGATTGAGTGGGGTATGTTATGGGGAACTCACTAAACATTAGCTTACAATTCGTAGATTGTTTCAGGTACTTAAGGAGATAAGAGAAAGGATCATGCTTAATGGCGCTGCATGTACTCTCCGGCGTTTCATTTGGGACACTCTGATTTTATGAATAAATTATTTAATGTGGTGGATTTTGAAAACAATTATGATTGGTATTTATGTTTATTGGAAATGATTCTGCTATTTAAAAATGAAAAAACTTTTGCTAGAAATTTGGGTTGTTACATAACTCCTTGTTATGCACGTGTAATTAAGAAAACTTGTTGTCTTAGTATGCTAAATTAGCAGTATGTTGCCTATTGATCGTATGATACTGTTAGAAGTTATGTTTGGTTAGGATAACTGTGGAAGGCCAATTATCGGGAAGGTTAGTCGCCAAGGGTATGTATCAAGCTAGTATAGGTTATGTGTTTATTTTTCATGATTATGTTGTAATTGTAGGATTGATTCTATGTAATTTAAGTTGGATAGCCTGAGAACTCTTGGTCTAATGCCTTATTGTGATGTCCTAGTTTGATTGTTCGCTCTTGAGTAGATCACCTATTTGAATGTTTATCTAATCCCTAACTACATATAACTTTATGTCTTGTATGAAAGACCAGGATTTGGCCCCTGCCACTTGTATGAAAGACCACGGGAGGACCATGACAATCGTACCTAAGACTATGAGAGGGCCTTAGCAAATGAGACTTCAAGAAGACTACAACAACGAGTTACCGTAAGACTATGGGATGATCATAACAAATGAGACTAAAGGAGGACTGCATCAGCAAGGGATTGTAAGACTGTGGGGGAACGATTGAATTCATATATTATGTATAGTTGTGTATGATTTATGTTTGTGGGTAGGAGGTTTGATTGTTCGAAACTATAGCCAAGGACTTTGTTTGCGTGGATGTACTGTATGTATGGTTGAATATGTGGTGTATTGGGCAACTCACTAAGATTTATGCTTACAGATGTGGATTAAACGTTTTGATGTTGTTTATAAGAAGAGGTCGGTGGGACTGTACACACGTATCGAATATTACTTTCCGTAATTTTGTAAGCTTGACAATGATAATGTATGGTTTCAATCAAATAAATGTTACTCAATGGTTTCTAAAAGAAAGGATTCAATTGATTAGTTTATTTAAAACCTGAAAATATTTTTTTGTATTTTTTAGGATATTACATTGAATGACAATGGGATTAATTTTTTTTAAGCAGGGGACTCTTTGGTATTAACCTTATGTTCAGATGATGCTACCTAGGAGGATGAAAAAGTATCAAACTTGGCAGGCAAGAATCGTCTTTAGCTACAGTTTTAAAGGTATAAAATTTTTCTTTCTTAAATTTTATATCTTGATCACAGTATTTCTAGATGGGAAGTAGCAAAACAAAGTGGTGTACCTTGTGTGTGAGCTATAATGACCTCGAGATCGGTTAACATGCTAGACATTCACAATATGGTTAATTTAAATTTAACTTTTACAGTGTATCAAGCTTTAGACTGAGTTGATATGGTTAATCCTCTATTATCACCTCTTCAGTAAGAATTACCAAACAATATATTGGTCGTCTTACCCCGCTTGTAACTAAAATAATTTTTATCAATCAACTTTAATGTCTATTCTATGTAAAGGCTACATGTTTATATATACCCTTATTATAACGACATCCATATATCCATATGAAAAGTGATCTTTGGAGCTTATAAAGTATGTTTTCCCTGATATCTAAATACCGAACGTGATACATTACTAGGTAGCCTTTTTTACAAAAAAAACATAATGAAAACAAAAATTCACCTCAAACGGATTTCATATTCTTAAGCTATTAATGTTTAAATTTGGGGATTTTTTTTCACCAATAATGTGTTTAGACCTAAAAAAATGTGACTTCTGGATTTCCAAATTTGGAGTGTGTCCATCGATAGGTTTTGTTACAAAAAAAATAATAATAATAAAAAATAAAAATAAAAATAAAAATAAAGAAACGGAGTTCCTATGATTTGAAAGTGAATATTCAAAAGTTATGAAAAATATCAAATTTCCGCAGGTTACCAAGATTTCGGCACGCCACATCGAATTTTCAGTCCACGTTAATGAAAACAACCTCGTTTTGGCCATGAAAAAAAAAATATGCATGCCAACAAGATTTTAGTAGTTGTTGGAAAGGCTTGTAAGATTAACTATTTTTCTATAATTTTATTGCATTTTTAAAGTATTTCGATATCTACTTTGAAAATGTTTTTTTTTTTTTGGTTCTAGCAATGAGTTAATTATTCTTATGACCAGTTAAGGTTTTTTTAAAAATATAGTTTGTTTATAAAAACTGAAAACATAATAAGGCAATAAAAATTAATGAAAAGTTAGGATTTAATAATTAAACCATTCAAGATATTTGTTATTTATTGAGTTTAGTACTTCAGATGTTTACAAAGCTTTACAACGGAAAAAGCGAAACACCTGGGTGTTGTCAAAAGTAGAAAAGGGAAGTGTGGATGAGGATGTTTTTGTGTTGATGGCTTTTGTCATGTATAAGAATGGAGTTCTTGTGAAAGTGATTGGGCAAATGCAGTTGGCAACCAGATAAAGACATAAATATTACATAGTAAGGGTGCATGCAGTTGGGGGGAAAGAAACAATGCCCTTTAAGTCGATCTATGTGCAATGTCTACCTTCCAGCGTTATCTACAATGTTTTTTTTTCAACTGCATCCTGCTTTTAAGGACACTTTTCATTCAGCAGACACTCAAGGTTTTCTCGTATTTTCCTCCAAATTCAGAGTTTCCTCTCTCTCTCTCTCTCACTCTCTCATCATTCCACCATGGTAAGTCATGATATTTCCCTATATGTATCATCCTCATATAATTATGTGAACTTCTGTATGTACGCAGGGGGAGGAGACATCAAAGACAGGCTACAAATTACTTCGCGGGCTTAGCTTCAAGCCCAATGGGCTAAAGGGTGGCTTCAAAGCTTCGGGTTTCATCTTTGGTAAACCATACTTGTTTGTATATCATAATTAGTACAAATATTATGATGCAAACGTTTCTTATACCTAAATAGGAAGTACCACCGTTAACGTAGTCCAGCACATTATTTTTAGAGATTGTGGTTGACATAAATGAAGATCTCTATGATTAACCTCTAATACCGTCGAACTGTTAAAATACCCTCTAGTTGTTATGGAAGTGTTTAGGATTGTTTTCTTACACACGTGTATCACATAATAAGTGACGCTACCTCAAATACTACAATAAATAGAAGTAATTCTATTTCACGCTAACCTCCTGCCGAAAGATGTGCTAGAAAGATCTGGTAAATTTGTAAATAACATAATTTGTGATGTTTTGTATGTACGCAAACCTATGAACCACAAGTTTGTGACATGGCACTTGTAGTCACATTAAAAAGAGTAAAGTTCCAAAAGTGTTGTAACTTTATCTAAGTAGGTAAACTAATAATATTCAGTTGCCAGTATAGAAGCCGCAAAAACATCATTCGTTGTGCATGGTCTTAGAATCTTAGACGACGTGTTAGTTTGTCAACATTGGGTAATGCCATTAGTCTTTCATACAGTCCAATTTTCTAATGTCAATAACAATTTCAAATATGTCAAATAGTTGTCTATATATCGCTGTAATAATATCAATCCTCTTAATTTCAAATATGTTCAACACCACATCAATAATTAATTTACATATCTATTTTATAAATGGTTCTGATTAGAGTATATAAATCAGATTCTAAAAAATAGCTTTATATTTGAAATGTTTTCATTCTCATCATAATCTTCAATTATTCCAATCCTAGGATTCAAAAATGTTGTTCGCTTACAATGAAGTTGTATGATATATTAATCTGATATATAAATATAATCGGGAAAATTGTTAGAAAAATCCATATATTTTTAGGAATGTAACATTTTAGTTTCAAACATTTTTTTAACATAAAAGTTAGGATTGTTTCATTTTGGCTCAAGTTTATAAAAAAAAAAATTTTATTTTCACAGAAATGATATATTATTGTGTTTTTACAAATAATCGGGATTTTTATATTAAAAAAATTCTTAAAACTAAAGTGTAACTATCCTAAAAATATTGGGATTTTTCTGATAAAATCCTATATAATTGATATATAAATAATATATAATAAGATGGGTCTCGGTTTTCAAATCTCATTAAGTAATTTAATGAGAAATTAAGAAGAAGGTGATGTTGTTTTCTAAAAGCAGCTATATTTTCGTATTCAATAATTTATTTATACATAATAAATTTTAATTTTATAAAACATTTAAAAAAAAAAAAAAGAAGAAGAAGAAGAAGAAGACTATTGCGAGATCTTTTAATTATTGATTATGGTTCTTACGGAAAAATATACAGACAAGAACGACTCACACCAAATCGCAATATGTATACTATTTTCCGTAACCATATCATTTTTTCTATAATACATTAAAAACTCAAAGTTCAGTCAAAGAATTATTTTAAATTTAACAACGTTTCTTTTTGTTATCCAAGATGTCAATAACTATTGAACTTTCTATACAAAGGACGTCAACATGACATCCACTTTGATTCAAGAAATTAATTCATTTAACGTAAACTAAATGTTACACCACATTTAACTCTTTCATACTTATAAAAATGTGCAGGTTTGGTGGCATTAGAGAACATGGGATTCGTATCAAACATATTGATATTGTTCTCATACTTCATGAAGGATTTGAGTTTCAACATCCCTGGAGCCGCAAACACAGTCACTAATTTTATGGGCTCGACATTCCTTCTATCAATTATTGGTGCTTTTATTTCAGACACTTACATCTCCCGATTCCACACTTGTCTTATTTTCGGAGTAATCGAAGTAGTGGTATGCAAATCAACATCCGTCACAAATGGGATAAGAATTTTACTAAAACATTATTAGTTTTCAACAACTAAATTATACCATATATGTGATTTATTAATTTCAGGCGTTTGTGATAATGACAATTCAAGCTCATGCCACAAGTCTACATCCAAAACCTTGTGGTGGAAAGGCAAGTTGCATGGAAGGAGGGATAGGATTCATGTTTTACACCTCATTAGCATTGTTAGCATTAGGTTCGGGTGGTGTTCGAGGTGCTCTTGCCCCGTTTGGTGCAGACCAGTTTGACACCATGAAACCAAAAGGACTCACGGCACAAGGAAGCTATTTCAACTGGCTTCTCCTCAGCACCACCGTAGGCGCCACCGTCGGAGTAACTGGATTCGTGTATGTTAGCACTAATCATGGCTGGTGGTGGGGTTTCTTATTAGCTACCATTACTAGCTCCTTGGGGTACACTTTATTTCTTTTCGGGAAACCCTTCTACCGCATTCAAGCTCCTAAAGACAGCCCACTTCTAAGGATTACTAGGGTATACACACACACACACACTCTCTCTCTCTCTCTCTCTCTCTCTCTCTCTCTCTCTCTCTCTCTCTCTCTCTCTCTCTATCTCTATCTCTCTCTCTCACACACAACACACACTCTCCACATGAAAAGTGTGCAAAAATGTTATAGAATTCTTTCTGAATGAAAATTTTCGTGACATTGGGCAGGTGTTTGTAGCATCGGTCAACAAAAGAAACTTAGCGCTACCAGAAAATTCTGAAGAGTTACATGAAAGTAGCAAAAATGAGCCCTTGATGGGAAAAAAACTCTCTCGCACTTCCCAATTCACGTACGTATTACATTCCATATATAGAAAGTAATATAAATTAAATTCAGGTGGTGGAGTTGTATATTTATAAAAAGAGATGTAAAAAAATTTGGTAACTGAGTTTGATATTGTACAGTTGGCTAGACAAGGCAGCGGTTGTTCCTAAAGATTCAAAACCAAGTGAACTTGCACCATGGGAGATATGCACTGTGACACAAGTTGAAGAAGTGAAGATCCTAATAAGAATGCTTCCTATCATACTAAGCACTGTTGTCATGAACACATGTTTAGCCCAACTACAAACATTTTCACAAGCTCAAGGCAATTTCATGAACAAAAAACTTGGAAAACTCGACTTTCCTGCGGGGTCAATTCCAGTAATTCCACTTGTGTTCATGTCAATTCTCCTTCCTGTTTATGAGTTCTTCTTTGTACCATTTGCACGAAAATTCACCAAACATCCTCAAGGAATTACTCAACTCCAAAGAGTTGGAGTTGGCCTTGTTCTCTCTGCAATCTCAATGGGAGTGGCTGGAATTGTGGAAGTAAAGAGGAGAAACCAATCAAGACTTCATCCACTTGAGCCTATTAGCCTCTTTTGGCTTTCTTTTCAGTATGGTATTTTTGGGATTGCGGATATGTTCACGCTAGTGGGATTACTTGAGTTCTTTTACAAAGAGGCTCCTGTGGGGATGAGATCACTTGCCACTTCATTCACCTGGATATCTGTGTCGCTTGGGTACTTTCTGAGTAGTGTTTTGGTGGATATTGTTAATTCTGTTACGAAGAGAGTGTCGCCAAGCAAAAAAGGATGGATTAATGGGTTGATTTTGGATAACAACAATCTGAATTTATTTTATTGGTTGTTGGCTGTGTTGAGCTTGATAAATTTCGCAGTTTACTTGCTTTCAGCCGTAAATTATAAGTACAAAAAGGAGGATGATGAATTGTTGAAGACAGAAATGGCGTCAACAACTACAAGTGTTGCCATGGTCAGTGCAAGTGAAGATGAGTTACCAAAGAGTACAATTAAAGAAGACTCTCCAGAAGGTGAAACAACCGTTGAATCAAATGAGGATGTTAAAAATGTGAAAGAACCAAAGGAGGAGGTTAACGATGAAAAAGATCATGAAGTTCATTCACAAATATAAAAGCAGAATCTTGAAGATATTGTTTGGTTTAGATGTCTCTGCATTTTGGGTCACTTCTATCTGTTTTTTTTTTCCTTGCACTTCACTGATTCATTAGCTTTTGAACAACATTCCACTCTAACCCTCCAACCCAACCATCTTTTTGGTGTGCTTTTTGTTGTTATATTTGGATAAGCTCAGATGAGCACACATAAATGTAAGCATCATGTTGTATGCTACAAAATTCTGTTATAAAAAACCATTTTCTCTTGAAATAGATTGCAACTTTAATCGTGGATTATTATAAATTTGACTCTAGTTTGTCTAAATGGATATAAGTTGGTACTAAAGCCATTCATAGTGGTATCCGTTATTTGTTGAATTTAATTAGCATTTCAGATGCTTACAAAGTTGTAACTGAAGAAAAAGTTAAACACATGGGTATTATCGATAACAGAAAAGTAAAGGTGGATGATGTTGTTTAGGCGTGGGTATAAGAATGGAGTTCTTGTGAACATGATTGGGCAAATGCAGTTGGCAACCATATAGATACTTAAATATACATCGGTGTGCTTGCAGTCATTGGGTTGTTGGTGATTTTAGTGTCACCATATCATTTTAAGTAACTGGAATATATGTATGGGGTTGTGCGGAGTGCACGCATGTATAAGATCGAATTAGAAGTCGGTTCAACGACTAGTCGAGGGTCCGGTGGCAGCGCCCCTGAGTCCGGGGTTTCCAAAGGGGCAGCACCCCTTTGGCGTGGTCTAGGGGCAGCACCCCTGGTGGGGTCCAACGGACAAAGCTCCTGACTGGGGTCCTGGATTTTACATATGGGAACATAGTGGAAAATTCAATTTCTTGAGGGTGATTATGGTAAAACTAACGAAACTCGTTTGTTTTGGTAACCCTAAATCCTTATTAAATCCGGATTAACATACTTGCTTCCAAAGCAACTAATGACGGCATAACCCTGATGAAACCCTAATCTCGTTTAATATATAAACAGTTCTTCCTCTGCAGAAGAGGGTTACGATCTTAAGCTCTCGTTCTCATCATACATTCACAAAATCCTCTAGCATATTGGCTTATGATTTTTGTGCCTAGAATCGTAAGTGTTCACTTAGATTATCCTAGGCTGAATTTCTTGTAACTCAGGTATAGACTAGAAATATTAGTTCGGAAAGTGATATCACGATCCAAGTTGGTATCCAGATCTTCACCACAAACCCTATTTTTTCCTCGATCGTCTTCGAATCTCAAAAATGTTGTAGAACTTTTAGGATGCAGTGATTGTGAATGGCGAATGAGACCATTTGATATTGTCTATGTTGGTGACGTCAAAAGAGGATCTGGAGTTTATTGTTTGGAAAGAAGCTTAGAAGGTGGGAGGCATTAAAAGAACACATATGGATGAAGATGGGTTAATGCCAATGATCAGGTTTAAGTTTTCCTTATTTCTAGTTTGTTTTAATTAACTTATATCATTATTATAATTCAGTAACCTTCCATAAGGGGTCAAGGGATGATTTCAACATGTCACATTCTACTTCATTCATCTAAAGTACAAAAAACATAATTGATTGGCCTTCTAAAACAAATGGGATAAGTCTATTGGGCTAGTATAACATTTACCAATTGATCTTTCATATATGAGCTTTGTGGTGGATTGTCAGATTGGTATTTTATTTTTTGAATGGTAAATATAATGTACTTCTATAAACAATTCATAATTTCACCATCTATGTCTCAAACAAGACTTGAACCATCAATCTCAAGAATTGAGGACAACAACTGATACCACTAGACTAGAAGGCCTTTGATTCAGGTGGATTGATATAGACTGATTATTTTTTATTATGTAATTTTATTATTAGTTTCCACTAAACTTTTGTAAATATCATCAAGCTTCATGGATAATAGAATAGACGAAATCGGTAACTAGTAAAGTAAATGCCTACTTTTTACCCATGTTTTTTTTTTTAGAAATGCTCCAGTCTTTGCATGCACGAAATTTTTCCAAGTTTGCTGACCCTTTCAAAATTTATCATTTAACGGAATTTTGGTTCCTGGTAATCATTGTCATTAGGGCTTTCCCATGCTTCGTGGCGGCATAGCCAGATACACTTGAGACGACAAATTCACAGTCACATACATATATGAAGACATCCATAGCCTTGCATACACCAAATATAATTCCGAAAATAGCAACGTACATTCATTTATTACTGGACTATAGCATCTTACTTTCATTTCTTTCTATTAGAGCATTGAAAATTTTAAATTATAATGATATAAAGTTTCTAATTCTTTTATTTTACCAAAACTAAATGCTAGAAATAGCAACCTACTTCCATTTGTTAGCAAAAACTAACAACTGAATTTCCATTCTTTCGATTATGCCACACCCACCTTCTATATGCACATGTGACCTGTTATAGACATACACATGCATATCTACAATAACATAATTTCAAATATTGATTTATTTCCTTTTAGAGTATTACTAAAAATCCTATTTTTAAATCATATCCTATATAGTTATTGTAAAAAAAAAAAATCTAAATCATATCCTTTGTAGTTTGGCAATGTCGAGAGAAAAAGAGATGAAGTCTTCTAAAAAAACTAGCTTCAACTTTTGTCATAATGCCTTTCCTTATACACGCAATGTGAACACCTATTATACAAAAATACAAAAAACAAACCCATGCTTTATCCCCCATGATGAGTGAAAGAGACAAAATCCAAGTGCTCATTACATTATCTTTAACTACTTAGTTACATTCCAGGTTTATAGTTACTCGAAGTAACCAAATCTCTTTAGATAAACTATATATATATATATATATATATATATATATATATATATATATATATATATATATATATATATATATAGAGAGAGAGAAAGAGAGAGAGAGAGAGAGAGAGAGAGAGAGAAAAAAAAAGTAAGTTCAAATAAAAACAGTAAATAGTGTGGGAACATAAAAACACTATGTTTATATTATTATTCTGTAATGAATTTTGTATATGTTGATTGTTGAAGTAATTCTAATATTGTCACAACTAGCATTTTTGCTAGGAAATTCTACCCTCATGCAATCATTCACCTAGTGTAATAACTTGTACTCTAAGTGAATATTATACTCTATTCTCATTCAAATATATCTCATATGTTCAAATAAGGGTTGGAAACCCTAGAAATCCCGACTCAAGTTCATTATGGACTATGATTCTCTTATTGGACCTAATGGGCCAATAAACCCTTAACTTAATTCTTTTAAGCTAAGAGTCTTAAGTTGGGCCTTATTTGAACTCACATTCATTAAGATATAGTATTTTGGGCCTTAATGGGCCTAGAATGACCCACACCTTTCTCATGGACCTATTGGGCCAAGAACTATCCTAAAGGCCCAATGGGCTGAAAATTTTCTTTATGGCTCCATAATTTCGAACCAAAGAAAGAATTGGGTCAAACTAATTCACCCTCCTTCCTCCTAGCCCAAATCTCGGCCCATGTTAAAATACAATAAAAAAAAAAAGAAAAAAAAAGGGAAATGTTGAATATTCTAAGCATGACAACTCATCTTTGCATGAGGGATATCCATGCAAATTATCCCACAAATAACCATGCCATCACAAACATCCATATAACCATTCCATCACACTACACTCTCTTCCCTCCCTCTCTTCTCTAACTCTCAGCCATCTCTCTCTCACTCTAATCTATCTCTCTTCTCAAACTTAACTCTCTCAAGCATACAACACATCTCCACCCATTTCCTCTTAAGAAAAACCGTGAGTATAAGGAAGATCTTCAAGAGAATCACTTCAAGCTTCATTTTGTGGTAAGATCTTGCAAATCCAAGTGTCATACTTCTTCTTTAAACTCATTTACTCCTCTTACACCCATGTGTTCGTGAAACATACTCTTATAGCACCTTAGAGCTCGAAAATCATCTCCATAACACATCTAGGGCCGAGATCTCCTCACTTCTTCATCAAAACCGACTTCCAAACCCCAAGGTGAGTTCATACCCCCCTTGTTTTTGGTTTTTACTTGTTTTTGGGGGAGAATACAAGTTGATTTGTGTAGATCTATGTGTATATGCATGATTATGTGTGATTTCCTTGAAACATTTGGTGATTATGTGTGATTTCTTCACTAATCTACAAATATGTTAAGAAACTTGAAGTGTATCACTTGGATCTTTATATGAATCTTGAGAGAAGTATGTTTTATCAAACATAATACATGTAAACTATTATATACTGAATTTATACACTTGATATAGCAAAAATGAGTGTTGTGGTTAGAGATCTATAAACTAAACTCACAAAACAACATTTGACAGAAAAGTTTCGGTCCAATCTCGGACTGTTTTGACCATTCAAATGGAAGTATTTTTCAAAACTGTTTTACAGGGATAAAGTTCATGTTTATACCTTTAAAATTACTACTCTCACGTTTTCATACAATTTTTCTACAATTTTTGGCGAATTTTACAAAACTTCCTATCATATTTGAAATAATTTCGGACCAACCTGTGAATATGAGTAATTTCACACTAGTTTGAGGCCATCAAAAATTATGAGAAAATTGTTTTAACAAAGTAGACAAGATTTCCAAACTTCCAAAATTTACAGATCCAAATTTCAACTTACGATGAATTTTCTACAAATTTTCTAAAAACTAGGTCGGAAAATGCCAAAAACCAGAAAAATGTGCATTTTCACAAAAATCAAGCAAAAATGATATTTTTGACAAAAATGAGTTTATAAATGTTATTTTTACCACAAAGTAGTCATCAACACAAGTTTTTAACGAAATTGGAGATCAAAGTGTTATTCTTACAAAAATTGGGCCTAATTGTAAATTTTATGCTTATTGGGCCAAGAACGTCATTTTTACAAAAATGAGGGCCTTTTATATCAAATTTGTAAATAATCAAGCTAAAATAAACAAAACAATAACAAACGGGTTAAAAACGCTATTCACATCCTTATTGGGCCTGGAAATAATAGACACGTATAGTGAGCCTTAGTGGTCCACTTACATGCTTATTGGGTCTGAGAATGGGTTTTATATGCGTTCTACTTTTTATACTATTTTAGTGAATACTTGAACTAAAACCAATGATAAACCAACAAATGAATTTAATTTGATCATTTTCTAGGTTATTGGGCCTTAATGACCCAATTCTATGTGTGATAGGTCTTGTATACTATTTACATGTTTATTGGGCCTCACTAACCCATTAACATGTGCGACGGACCTTGGATACTATTTGTGTGCTATTTGGGCCTGTAAATACTTTATATGTGAATTGATCCTTAGTTTTCCTTTCATATATATATTTCGGACCCATGTTATATAATCTCATTCCATTTGGGCCTTGAAATGATTTACATGTTTAGCGACGCCTTCGTGGTTCACTTACATGGATCATTGGTCCTAGAATGAGTTTATACATTTTTCTTCACGTAAATTCGATTAAGGATCTAGCGAGTTTTTATCGGTTGACACCTATTAAGTGTACGATCGTAGCCTGTAGTTATAACCAGAGTCTCCTGGAGGGAGAACAGGGATTTGTGTATAGATCTATACGGGGATGACACCCCACACCTGAACTGTTCGCTACAGTTAGACTAGGCCAGTCTAGGGTGACAAAAACCTTATTCTATTTATCCGTCGGCGTCCAACGACGCCAAGACAGGCGAAATTGTCATTATTTAGTATGGTTATGACGGCTCGCTTAGAGGAATTAACTTTATGAAGTTTACGGAAGACATCTTCATTTTTTTTTTAGGCAACGTCGGGTTGTCTGGAAACATTCTCTTTACGTGCTCTTACATTCTCTACATTCTCTTTACCTTTTTAGTCAAATAAACAATAGCATACATGCATTGATACAAGATCTAACACAAACACACTAAACAGTTTTCAGAAAATATCGGATTTTCTGGTGGTTTTCAAAGTTATACAAATCATTTTCACAAACATGCTTATGAACTCACCAACATTTTTATGTTGACCGTTTTCAAAATAACTTGTATTCTCAGGATACCGTTGAAGCAGGATGAACGAAACAATCTAATGGATATTGTGTGATATTTTGTTTCATCATACTCTTACTATTTTGGCATGTAATATTCAAATACAATACTCAATGTAAACAATGAATGTTGTAATATTACATGTGTGATGATGATGATGTTACGTTTCAATTATATTCACTGTAATGATATTTCAAGATGAAGTCACGCGCAAGCCCCAGGACGTTTCCGCCGTCTGGTTCGGAGGTGTGACAAATATAAATATTAACTTTCGATTAGTCATATATTCATTACAATATTATTTTTCTATTATAAATTTATGTATGTGCATTTTTTAGTAAATTCTAATTTTAATTTTAACCGTTGACTATTTATTTATTCTTTGCTTAATAATGACATAAAATTGTCGATACAAAATTCATTGCAGAATAATAACATAAAAAGTGTTTTTACGTTCTCACACTATTTATTATTTTTATTTGAACTCTCCCATATATATATATATATATATATATATATATATATATATATATATATATATATATATATATATCCAGACTTCCTTTTTAAATAGAGGAGCGGTTACTTTTTCCAGTATCATGTTTCTCCATAAAAGAAACAAGATCCATCTATGTGGGCCTTATTAGATTTATTGGGCATACATGTATTAATTAAATAACCTATGGACTTTTTAGATCATACAGGATAACTCTTTTCAGCCTTTTATTATTACATTATCTAAACTGGCTTAAAACAAAATATCACGGTATTTTACAAATAATTGCATACCCTGTTATATCATCAGATATACATCTATATTATCAAAGAATTATTTCCAGTCAAGAATAAATGTTCATAGGATGGTGTTAGAAGCGACGTTAGCGTCACAATGATGTATTTATGATATATCAGGTTCAATTCTATTGCTTAAAGCAGGTGGTTGAGGAATAGGTCGATTATCAATTATATACTAGTATATAATTCATTCGCTTGCTAACTGAGATTTGTAGCGGATCCACAATGCTACAATGTGAGGCATCGGGTACTATCCTTCCAACTGTACCGTCACATAATGATTGGTGTACACAAGTGCAAAATGTAAGGACCCGATGATTTTGAAACTCTCTAGGACCTCTCCAAAGAGGGAAAAAAGTTACGGGGCCTTCAGTGGTAAAAATTGAACGATCACACCAAACTAGTTGGATATCAAGATGTCTTAGGCATAAGCATCCAATTTTTTTGTTGGTATTGACTTAGTCTTCATAAAGAAAGACAATGAAGTAATTACTTCATCGCATCCAACGAAAACTCTAGCATAGTCTTCGTATGAACTCAATAACTCGTGTAACAATTGTTGACGAATGTATAGCCGCTGATCTTCACCATATCCAAGATAAACAACTACTGATCGAAAACCACAATTTCCATCACCTAAAACATTTTTTATATGTATGATGTATGGATGAAATATAGATGGAATTTCCTCCAACAATGAATTATGTCCCAATGGTGGTTTCTCGTTCAAATCAATCTTGTAAGAACATTTTCCTATCGGGTCCTCGTTCAAGTCTTTCGGGTATAAACATTTCCTTATTGGTTCCTCATTTAAATTTATGTTGTATAAACATTGACCTATGGTTCCATGTTTAATTCTATGTTGTATGAACATTGGCCTATTGGTTCCTCGTATGAACCCATGAAGAATGAACTATGCCTGCTCAGATCATCGTTTAAGTCCATGAATGATGAACTATACTGTGGTGGCTCTTGATTTAAGTCTGAACAATTGTATATGTGAGGTGCTTGACTTTGATGCTGGATATGCTTTACTTTTGGGTGTCCATTGTTATTTTTCTTAACCAAAGGTTCATTGATCAAATTTGTTGATGGATCTGTTATCTCCTCCATCCTCCTTAAATAATTGTATTTAATATGATCTGGTTGATCATTGCATATTTCTTTAATCTTTTGCATACGATGATCCACATTAAGATCACCATATTCCATAGATATAGAAGGTTTCAAATCAAGCTTTCTTCAAAAAGCATCAACTGAATCTAATGGAATACGTGACCGTATAGTCAATAGACAAAATATCATAAAGTGGTTATAACTATACATATGTCAATTTAATCCAATAGATTAAACACACATGTACCGACATACATCACAATTTCGTGAGCACATGGTAACCCAAAACATGTCCGCATTTGACATCCATAATTCTTAGGAGTTGGTACAAATATTTTTGACCAATAAATCTCTTCTAAGATTTTATCCATAGCATGCACTGAAACATCTTTTCGTAGTACTTCGAATATTCAATCCTTAAACCTTGGCATATAAGTGATTATGTAACGTATGAAAGTTCTTTGATAATGATTTCTTGTGATTGTACAACTTTTTCAATAACATGTATGAATTTGTCTAAATCACATTTCACAGATTCCAGGTGTTTTTTTAGTTTGGCGAGTTGGCTCTCGACTCTATTTGCTGTTAAATTTCCAAAATAGACATGTTTTTCAGTCCACAACGATACAAATCTTTCAGCATACTTCCACCACCAAATAGTATAAAGATAATAAAAAACATCCAGAAGGTGAAAAAATCCATTAGTTTGAATGAATTAATAATAATTGTTAAACAAATTAAGACTTAAACAAATATATGAATAATACTTGAATGTTCGAACAATAATGTTTGAAGTTCTGCATAATTTTGCATATATGCATTTAGTATTGGAGATTCGATTAAAGTCTTCTACTTTAGATGAAAAGAATTCCAAGTCTTTTGTATTTTGATTCGTTGTTTGCAATGTTTTGTTATATCTTTGAATACAGCTCACCTACAAAGTAAATGATTACTTTGTGGAAAAATCTGCATGCTTTCATCACTGCCAAATCTATATTAGTGACGATATCACTAGGACAAAAATAATCGTTAATCGTCAATTTTAAACAAGTCAATGCCCATATATAGTTGCTCGTTTTTTCATTATGCATGATTGCAAAGGCTATGAAAAACGTCTTGTTTGTAGACGTGACACCAAAAATTTCTAGAAAAATGAAGATTATACTTGTTTGTTTTATATGTAGCATCCATCAACATCACATATGAAAATGTTTGCCACATCTGTAACACCCAAAGTTTGGAAAGCTAAGAAAAGAAAGAAAACCCCAATTCTATGGGGAGACTCGGCGAGTCCGAGTGGGATCCGGGTCAAGGTGTAAGCGACCGACTCGGCGAGTCGAGGAAGGTGACTCGGCGAGTCTGGTCTGAGCAAGGAAAACCCTAAATCCGGGACTTGGAGCTTATTTAAACGTCTCATTCTCTCCCCTAGGGTTCCTTTTACTGCCTCTCTAGCACAAAACACTAATCCCTAGCCGTCATAATCGTTTTGGAGCATGATCTACCCTTGGTGAAGCTTTTTGGAGCTTGAGAAAGAAGATAGTCATAGTGGAGCAAGAAGGGGGGCCTTGGATCCAGAGTTGGTGGAACATTTCTAAGCATTTAAAGGTAATAAATCGTTACCTTCCCTCTTTTGTTTAATAGTTCAACCTTGGCTATGAGATTTGGGGCTTTTATACCATGCTTAAGAACTATTTTGAGTTAGAAGCCCAGATCTGAAGTTGGTAAGATCTCAGTGTATCTTGGCCTAGAAAGTCATAAAGCATCTGTTTTTGGGTTGATAGTGAAGCCTCTTTGTCTTAAACCCTAGTTTGGATTGTTTTAAGCTTAGATCTCTTGATCTACACGTAAAGTTTGCCACTTTACGTGAGGGACGGGCCTTAGAAGTATGGATCTATGAGTTGGAAGCCCTGTTTGGCTCGAAAAGCCACTGCATGGATTAAGGACTGAATAGACTCGGCGAGTCCTTTGAGTGGACTCGGCGAGTAGTATGAAGTTGGAAACGAACTCGACGAGTTGGATGAACAACTCGGCGAGTCTGTTGAAGATTTCCTTGGACTCGACGAGTCTGTTCTTGGACTCGGCGAGTCAAGTCGCGAAACCCCAAACCCTTCGAGTCAAGGCTCAGTTTAGTGAGTTGAGAGGGGACTCAGTGAGTTGGACAGGACAGAACTCGAAAATCAGTGAACTCGGCGAGTCAGTAGGCTGACTCGGCGAGTAGGGTCAACATGGAAGGTTGACTTTGGCCAGGACTTTGACTTTGTTCAGAGTTGAGTTAGTTGACTGTTAGAGGTCTGTCAGGCTAAGTGTCGCTTTGTTATTGGTAGCTCGGAGAGTTAGAGGAGCAGCGTTTCAGACGGTGGTTGGTTAGCAGTCCGAGGGTTACCAGCAGAATTCAGCAGTTTAGGTGAGTTTCCTTCCAGTAGGAACAGGTCCAAGGCCACAATGCCGACCCGTTCAGTTAGCAGTAGTTTCCGGACTTCGATCTGATGCAGTAGTTAGTATGTTTGATGCCTTCGTGGCTCAGACATGATTTATGTGCTAGGTGTTATGTGTTATGTGTTCCAGGCTACGGCTCGATGCAGTATGCAGTATATGTGTTCATGCTAGTTGATATGTTATGACATGCTATGTTCAGTCAGTTTCCGAACTTCGTTCCGATGCAGGGGGCAAGGCCCCAGTTAGTCCGAAATTCGGTCCGATGCAGGGGACAAGGTCCCAGTCAGTTTTCGGACTTCGGTCCGATGCAGGGGGCAAGGCCCCAGTTAGTCCGGACTTTGGTCCGATGCAGGGGACAAGGTCCCAGTCAGTTTCCGGACTTCGGTCCGATGCAGGGGGCAAGACCCCAGTTAGTCCGGACCTTGGTTCGATGCAGTGGGCAAGGTCCAGTATGTGATTTATGTGTTATTGTATGGTATGTGGTAGTTTGGGGGAGCTCACTAAGCTTTGTGCTTACAGTTTCAGTTTTCGGTTTCAGGTACTCAGTTTTCAAAGGAGGAGCTCGGAAAGATTGCAGTGCACACACCATAGTCAGCTAGCCTGGGATGTTTTACTCTGATAATAAGTTTGTATTTCGAATTAATGCTACGAAATTATGTTATGATTTATGATACGGTTTTTATGAATATGGTTTTAGTAATGTTTTTAAAAGAAAATTTTAGTCGTGATTTTTGGGATGTTACAACATCTTTAATGATGTTGGATGAATAAAAAATAGCTCTTCTAACTCGTTAGTAATCGTGCTTACATGATACTGTAAGCTGTACCCTTTAGTTTGCAAAATGTGCATAACATTTTGCATCAAGGTTCTACCTTCTCCTCGAGATCTCCCCAACTTCTGGATAAAATTATATATAGTTCTCAATGAAGAGTCATTATTTTTATTTTGCACTTTTAGTGTTGGCAAAATATTTCGCGGTTTGACATCCAACTCTGTAAAATCTTGCACCAAACGAGCTTCCTTATCCGACAAACGCATTGCAAAAGGATGACCCTCCATGTACATTGAGGGTTCGTGATTGTGTTCGTCACGTACGATCCTTAACTTCCAACCATTGTGTGCCTTCAAATACTTTCCTACCAATTCGACTAGGTAATTAATTTTTTTTGTTTGCGCATCTTTATTTCTGGACTATTTTATAAATGAAGTCCTTAGTTATTGTCTTTGAACGTTTACTGCCGATAACGTAACCTTGTGAACATGCAACATTTTGCACCCACGTCATTAAATCTCCACGAGATCTAAAGACCTAACAACTGATAAAAAAAAAACTCATGTAAAAAAATTAACAAAATACAACAATTAATTATACATAAGTAAATAATAAGATTAGAGATATACTTGGTCCTTTGAAAATTCCGAAACATTCTCCATTTTTTCCTTTAAAAATTAAAAAATTAAAAATGTTGATTAATAACTTAACTTTTATTTAAAAATATATATTATTAATACATTTTTTTTAAAAAGAAATTAATAGATTTTTGAAACACAATAGAAAAAATTTTGAATATGGTAGGAGCCCAAAAATTTAGTCCAAGAGCCTATTCCAAGACCAACCCATTTATATTCTCTCTCTCTCTCTCTCTCTCTCTCTCTCTCTCTCTCGCGCGCGCGCGCGCAAAACAGGGTACTACCCCAGCAAGCCGGAGAACTCAAATCATTTGTTCTGCCGGAGCACTGCCACCACCAACTCACCTCCGTCGGAGCATTGCACTCACCTATCTCTCTCGACCACACTCTCATGGTACCAGATTCGTCGATGGGTTTTTGGAGCCACAATCTCACAACATCCGAAAAGTTTTTTTTCTCTCTCTTTCTCTATCACACTGTCAACGGGTAATTTTACTACAACCATTGCCATTGGATGGCAGCCTCCGGCAAACAACAGATAACTGAAGATACGACGTTGGAAAGAGAGAACTTACCTTTTTCCGACAAATAACGTCTCCGACTGCTAGTTTTGATTTCCGGCAGCTTGTATTAAGTTTACTGATTTTTGTATTAACATTACTCTTTTTTTTAGTTGAATTCAATACATATCGATTGAAGGCAAACGGGCAACAAGCTGCGCCGCTAGCCCTTTTTATATTAAGTTTATCGATTAAGTAAACAAACTTATAGACAATGTAAATTTAATTAGTTATGGGTTTTTGTGTTTTCATTCTTTGGAAAATAGAAAATTAAGTCTAGAAAATAATGGATAACTGTCTTGAAAATAGTTTTGGAAAACAGTTAAAAAGCCAATAAAAACATGGCCGGTCCAAAGATATTTGATGCTCGGGGCAAAAAAAAATGCCCCTTTCAAAATACCAAATTTATATAATAATTAAATCTAAGTTAATTTTTTTCGAAAAATCTTGACGATAGACAACCTATGAATCATAAATAAAAGTACATAAGATTGTTATTATATAGAATTATATGTAAATAACCTTAAATTAATTTTAAATAAAATAATTAGGAAAATATCAAAATCAATATAATTACATAATATTCTAATAAAATCAAACATATAAACCATCTAGCCTACAATGTGTTATTATTTTTTTGATTGTTTATTGGATATAATTTTAATATACACTATAAAAGAAAGCAAAATAAAAATAAAGAGAAAAGCAATTGAAAAAAAAAAAAAAAAAAAGATAACTGAATCGTACTTGATGTTGTATTGCAAGGAAATAAGCTTTGAAGTCATATTACACATACTAAAAAAAGGATCAATAATGTGGTAAAAAAGATTGCAACTCCAGGGAAATGCACCAGGGTGTTTGGGCACAAGAGAATATGATCCTACCAAGTTTGATTAGCCAATTTTACATTAAAGATTAACTGATTTAATTATTATTAAATAACTACTGATATAAAATTAGGGCGCTCAAATTGATATGGCCTTAAGCAGTGCCCAACTTGCAAGATAACTACTTGAGTTTTTGGTCAACAAAACTTATTTGAGTCATTTTTGTCTGGTGAACTAGTAAAATAGTAAAAAATTAGTTTTTTGGACATTAAAAAAAGATAGTTTTACTAGTAAAAAATTTAGCTTTTAAATTCTTTTGATCATTTTGACCATTTAGGTCTATTTTTAGCTAGTTGGTCAAAAAGATCAAAATGGTCAATTTGATCATTTTATTTTCTATAATAGAGAACTTATGGTTTAGGTATTCAACATTTTCACATTATAGGTCCAAATTAAAGTGTTTGGACTATATTGGTATTTTGACCATTTAAGCATTTTTTTGGGATTTTGTTCAAAATGACCATTTGGCCCAATTTGGTGGTTTGATCTGGTAAAACAGTAAAAAAAAAATCAGTTTTTTGGACATTAAAACATGGTTTTATTCCTAAATTTTTAGCTTTTGGATCCTTTTGGTCATTTTGACAATTTAAGTCAATTTTTGGCTAGTTGGTCAAAAAGACCAAAATGATCAATTTGGTCATTTTATTCAGCTTGATCATAGAGAACTTATACTTTATGTATTCAACATTTTCACATTATAGGTTCAAATTAAGGTGTTTCGACCGTGTTGGTCATTTTAACTACTTAATTCTTTTTTGGGCATTTTGTTCAAAATGACAATTTGTCCAATTTTGGTAGGTTTATATGGTAAAACATGAAATATTTAGTATTTAAGATATTTGAAACTTTGGTATTACTAGTATAAAGTTTACCTTTTGGATCCTTTTGGTTATATTGTCTATTTAGGTCCATTTTTGGCATGTTGTTCAAAATGACCAAAATGGACAATTTGCACATTATATTCCGCTTAGTAAAAACAAAATCAGAATTTTAGTTTTTTTAAACGTCCCAATTCTAGTAGAAAGTTTCTTTTTCGGACCAGTTTTGTTATTTTAACTATTTAGATCAATTTTTGGCCTGTTCATCAACATGACCATTGGCCATTGTTATTTTTCTTAGTATGTTCAGCTGGTAAAACAGAAATAAAAAACAGTAGTTTGCTTATTTGCAACTTAGTATTTCAAGTTTTTTCTAATTTTTCGTTTTTAATGTTAAATTATTGATTTCCCCTTGTGCCTATGCAGGTCTTCACAGCTCCAGTAACCTCCTTCCACATACCCTTCAACCTCTCAAAGTTCATGCATTAAAGGTTATAATTTGCGTTTTGTTTTCTGGTACTCGATACCCCAAAGTTAGTTGCCTAAATGAGAAAAAAGGTTTCTTCGAAATTTGCTCGAAGTAGTGTATTCTAGTTGGCAGTTACTACTGGTTATCCCCTGAAAAAATGTCAATTGGTTGATGTTTATTAATTAGAATTAGAACTAGAACTCCTTTGTCTCATTTGTGTTTTGACCCAAAAGTGACAATAATACCTTTATTGCTAAACTATTTTTTTAACCAAATTAAATGATGGATTAATGATGGTGAGCTCTAATTATAAGAGTGTACTTTATTTTTCTCTCATTGTAATTGTACTATTCTCAGTTCTTTGTTAGTATTTAAATTTAATATAATTTATTTTGTATTCAAATTCTCTGAATTTATATTATTTTATTTAATCAACGATCAATTAAACCATCACTGTAATTACTTTGACTATTTTTGTAAAAGATGTTTAGAGTTCAACTATTAAACATTGAGTATTAGTGACAAAAAATACTTATGGTCACATGTTTTTTTTTTCTGTTATCATAACAAAATATTCACTTTTCGACGCACATAAGAATTAAACAGTAATCATGAAATACTAATAGTCATATGTTTCTTTTTTTTCACAACGATTGTTTACTTTTGATCGCACGTAAAAATTATATCATAACCATACAACACTTGTAGTTCAAGGTTCTTTTTTCTTTAAACCTTAAGCATATAATACTTACAGTCCTTGTTTTTTTCCTTAAAACATGGCCGTAGAATACTAAAGGTCGCATGTTTTTTTTTATGATTATTAATATTTTTTACTTATAATCACCTATATATATGAAATGAATAAATGTCCACAAAATAATAATAGTCATATATTTTTTTTTCTTTTATCAAGACTATTATTAACTATTAAACATGCATAAGAGATTAAATCATAGCTATATGTTCTAAAAATTGGCAATAAAATACTCATATTCACACGTTTTATATTTAATCATAGTCTTTTTTTTTTGCTTTTACACACCTAATAATTTAATCAGTAACCGTTAAATACTTAGAATCAATTTTTTTTTTCTTTTATGATGGCTATCTTTTACTTTTATACATACACCAAATTGTAAAAAGTAACAATAAATTACTTATAGTTACAAATATTTTCTTTTTTCATGCATATGATATACCTTTTAGCCTACATAACATGTTTAATAGTGACTATAACTTACTTATACTTATACATTTTTTTTCTTTTATCATGAAAAATGTTTATTTTTAGACACACATAATAAACTAAACATGACCATAAAACACTTATAGTTACTTGTTTGGTTGCTCTTAATCAGTGTGTAATAAACGCTATCCTATGGACACACAAATAATTAATGTAGCCATATATTACCTTTTAGTTACGTTGCATTCAAATGTCAACATCTGCTCCATGATACAGTCACATAAACATTTGTTTCATGTGACCATATAATAATCTATTGTCTCTAATAAAAACCATCACAAAGTTTTTCCATATATCTAACAAAAATGTGACGGATGGTGACATTTGGCCTCATTGTTCCAGTGTGGCTAATAATTGTCACATTTGTTATGTTTAAACGTGTCTAAAGGTTTCAACTATATTACTAATGGTCATGAAATACAACTTAAATTGTCATTAAAACAATTGTAGAATTTTAGCAATAACCTTTAGACACAACTTTAGTCAAAAGTATGGCTGGGCGGTTTTGGCAAAAGTGTGACCATAGGTCATTTTTGTACTAGTGTTGCCCCCTCCTAATCCGGGCCTCAATAAAAACTAGTCAAACATTCCAATAAAAAAGAAGTCCTAATAGCTTGGAGTAGATGAAGTGTTTAAAGACTAGAGTGTAAGAAGGGTGGTGTTATGGACACTCCGTTCTACATCTACTCTAATATATTAGGTACTAGTTTATAACCCGTGGAAACTACGGTTACAAAATTAATTAAATTTTCTTAGTGAGAGTTCAAAAATTATTAATTAATTATTTTGAATAAATTACTAATTAACAAATATTTTTTTAGTTACATAAAATTATAATCGCTAATTTAAATAAATATATGAAATATTATATCAAATATAATTTGTATTAATTTTATTTTAACATTATTCTAATGTTATTAATTTAATTTAATTAGAATGAGAAATTTAAAATTTGAAATTTGAAATGGAGAACTAATAGATTGACAAGTAGTATGCATTAATTAATGGTTTAATATGGTGATACATGATAAAAGATGAATAAAATATGTATTAATTAAAAGACCTAATATGATGACACATGTCAAAAGGATATTAAAACTACTCTTTTATTAAATAGGGATTGTTTTCCGGAAAAAAAATTTCTCTCTCGTAACCTTATTACTTCATCATTAAACTTTCCAATCATTATACAAACTTTATTAATTTTATTATTTTATCATTACAAATTATTAATTTTTTCTCGAACTTTTGTTATTATTTAGTCATAATCAATTAAATTTTTACTTACTTTATTATTTTGTAAATTTTCTCTTAAATGTTTTTACAAGACAAATGATTATAAATAACGACATTTAGGAAAAAAAAAAACATTAAAAAAAGTAAATGTCTTGAAAAATGTTTGTTTTCTTAAAACTAAACTAAACAAAAAGTAATTTTTTTAATAACAAACGATTCAATGGAAATATCACCGCAATATTAAACAAAAATAACATATCGCTTGTCATTTAATGTGTTTTAAGAAAAAATGGTTGTATTTTTAGAAGCCCAAAATTGTAATGTTAATATATATATATATATATATATATATATATATAGAGAGAGAGAGAGAGAGAGAAAGAGAGAGTTAAGTTCAAATGTTTTCCGTAAGTATTGTGTACATCTAAGGACCAATCAAAATTTAAGAATAATTTGATAGTTAATAAATAATAAAAGGGTATGATAGTAATCTAACACTATTTAATTATAGTAGGCATTTTAAAATATTTAATATCTCCTAAAAATAGGTAAGTCAATTTTAAAATCCTCTTACACGTCCTTTTCATCTCAATAACCTTAACCCCTCTTTTTTTTTCTTTATTCAGTCGGTAGAAGACCTTCCTCCTCTCTATATCGCTGTTAATTAGTTTGCCCAATACTAACGACGCCTACGTCACCAATGTCACCCACCTCCGGTCCATCTCTCAGCTATCACTGATGCCATCTTCCATCATCATTCATGTCGTCTATTATCACCGAAGCCGACTCAGGTGACTTTCTCAATTATCTTTTGTTTTTAGTTTAGTATTTGAAGGTTATTGATTAGCGTATTTAAAGTTTGGATGTTTTATTTATTTGTTGTGATGTATTTTTGCTCAATTTCTTATGCAAAATTACTTTAGCAATTCTTGTTTGATAAATCATTTTTTTCTTCGATTGTTTAAACTTTGTAAATCTGATTCAATTGACAATTGTAAATTGCTATATAGCCCCACTAATTTGGAATTGATGAATCCGATTTTTGTTTTGATAGTTTGTTTTTATGGGTGTAAGTTATCTGTGTCATATATGTTTTCAATATGTGTTGCATTCAATCTTTATTATCAATTTTAATTGTCGAACATTTGATTATATAAATCAAAATTGAAGTGGGTGAAATATAGCAAGACCTTAAGGGTTATACAATGTGATGACGAATGTTTGAGAGATTAATTAGCAATGCTTATTACTATCATTCAAGTATATTTTTTGTTGTTATATGTGCTCTTACTTATTAATGTAGTTATAGTGTATTCCCGTTAAAGTTTGATTTAAAAGGTGAAAAAGTGAGTATTTCTTTTATTTTCTTCACTAAACCTTTTGATATGCTTTTTTTGTAACAGCCCGAAATTTCCAGGTATTTATTATTGGTTTATTTTTGGAAATTGTGAGTGCACTCGGCGAGTTGGAGCTCAAACTCGCCGAGTAGGATCGCGGTATTGGGCATGGGTTCGCGTGCGGACTCGGCGAGTCCACGCCGTGTGAAGAAACCCTAATTCCCAGGGTTTGAGATCTATTTAACGGGCCTTATGGCTATCATTTGTGCTCACCAATCCATAGAGAGAAACCCTAGAATGCTTGAGCGTTTTGAGAGAGAAAGGAAGCCATTCTTGACCTTTGTGGTGTTATTTAGCAAGGAGAAGGAGGTCATAACCAAGAGGAAGCATAGGAGATTGCTATATACTGTGGATTTGAAGCTCAGATCTTCGAACTTAAGTTATTACTTCAGCTCATCTTCTGTCTTATGAAGTATATTTGAATTTAGGGTTTCTTGTGGCCCTTATTGGGTTAATTTGATGCCAAATAGTCCTTATCTAATGTTGAGGCTTTGGATCTGGATCCATAGAGGTCCAGAGAGCCTCACTCATCAAGCTTTATGAAGAGCAATGGAGATTATGACCTTGAGTTGTGGTATTTGGGACTAAATCATCATATATGGTCATATAGATGTTGTACGTACATCAAGATAGTGACTTTACGTGCTAAATAAGCTTGGAAGGACTGGATCTATGAGTTAATGGACCGGATCTGACCTTAGGAGGAAGTTTGAGTCATTGCATGGCATGGACTCGCCGAGTCCGAAGAACAGACTCGGCGAGTAGCATGAATATTGCCCAGACCACACATTGAGTGGTCTTGCCGAGTTGAGGGTTTGACTCAGTTAGTCAGGGAGAGTCAGAGTGGGTTGACAGGTGGACTGAGTCAAGCTGGACTCGCCGAGTTGTTCTTGAGACTCGGCGAGTTGAGTCGTGGTGGCCCCACAACTCATGCCAGGTGGAACTCGTCGAGTTAGGAGAATACTCAACGTGTCAAGAGAGGATCCCAGGGAAATCAGTGTATGCGCTTAGACTCGGCGAGTCGCTATAGTGCACTCGCCGAGTCCGGTCAAAGTTGACCATTGACCATTGACTAGTGTTGACCTATGTTGACTTGTTAAGGGGTAGTCAACCTTAGTTGGGAAAGTGTTAATTAGAGGTGTATTGTGTTATAGGAGGACTATAGCTCGGGAGATCGAGCACTAGTGATTTCATGGACTTACGAATTACCGAGACACGCGAGGTGAGTCTTCTCACTATACTTTACCTTGAGTAGGTAACCAGAGTTATGTGACAGAGTATTTGTATGTTATGTATGTTATGTGTTGTACTGCATTATTTCTATGTGATTTATGTTGTGCATGTTTACAGAGTTAGAACCGGAAGGTTCACAGAGTTAGAACCTGAGTTCACAGAGTCTGGGTGCACGGACCCACAGAGTTATAGCCTCGAGTAGCTAATATGTGTTATACGTGGTATTTTGGGGAACTCACTAAGCTTTGTGCTTACAGTGTTTGATGTTATTTGTTTCAGGTACTAGTGACGACCGCGAGAAGGCGCCGGCTTGATCAGTACACACGCATGGGATTTATGATTTTGAGATCTTGGGATTTTGTATTACTTGGATTGAACGATTGAAAATGGTTGTTTTCTGAATATTAAATGAATTATGTTTTATAAAAATTTGAAAATTTTGTTTTGAAATTTACGGTGTTACAATTTGGTATCACAACATTGGTTTGAGGGATTCGAGTACACCTTCGGGAGTATTTGAACTCAAACTGAGGATTTGGAAAATATTTTCAAAAGAGAACCAAACTTTTCTAAAAGTAAAAGATTTTTAGAAAAATTCAAAGAAGAAACGTGTGTACGATCAGTCAGCGCTCGAACGGTGATTTCCCAAAATACCCTTATATTATGTGTTTATGAAAATTAATATGATGTATTCTCTTGCTAGAGTAGGCTAGGTATTCTTATTAGGACTAGAGTGCCCTGATTTGTGATGCCTTAACCTAGGGAGATGTGAGTTGCTATGAGATGCTTGAGAGTGAATAGGTAGCAGCGAGGAGCTTATGAGAGATCTCTTAGAGAGTGATAGAGTACTTGGAAATTGGGATCCGAAGATGAGGATTTGGGGTGTGTACCGAAACGGTGTGGACAGTAGTATTGGGCCTGTACTACTGAAAGCACCGGGGCGGTGTACGGCCCATGTAAGAATCTTCGAAATGCCAAGGATCAAGGAGGGATGAGTTGTCGAGTGTGAGTATGCTCGAGCGGATTCTAATTTATCATATGTTGTATTTCAGAGGTTGATCATGGTGAGGACACGTCATATGTCGGAGGGTGTCGGGGCTAGTGATGAGGAGATCCGACAGATCATTCATGAGGAGGTGGCTGCGGTCATCAGGGCTGAGATACCAGAGATGTTCGGTTCTATTAAGACCGCGCTGATTGAGACTTTCGACGAGCGTTATGCTGCTCTTTCTGAGGCTGCTGTTTCGGCGGCCACCGCAGCTGTTGCTGCTGCTAGGCCGCAGGGTGGTGACGCGTTGCTATTCCGGGAGTTCAACAACACGAAACCACCGAAGTTTGATGGGACCCAGGACCCAGTGGTGGCTATGAGATGGATTTCTGACATAGAGGGGTGTTTCTTCACTTGCTCATCTCCTGAGCATTTGAGAGTACGGTTCGCGCTGAACCAGCTTCGCTTAGGAGCGAAGGACTGGTGGAAGTTTGTCACAGCACACTTTTCGCCTGCTGAGCTTGCGTAGTGACCTGGGAGAGGTTCACTGCCATATTTCGTGATGAGTACGTTCCCCAGGTGGAGAGGGAGCGTTTGGCCCAGGAGTTTCTGACCCTCAAGCAGGGCACTGAGTCTGTTACGGTGATTACCAGGATGTTTCACGAGAGGGCGATGTTCTGCCCTGAGCACGTGTCCACTGAGTAGGCATGTATGAGCCGGTATTTGAGTATCTTGAGGCGAGACATTCGGGAGTTCGTGGCGAACTCCTCATACCGAACATTTGTCGAGCTTCAGGCAAATGCCCGGAAAAGGGAGATCGAGTTGGAGACTCCGGCTATGGAGGAGGCTGAGTCTCAAGGGAGGGATCAACGACCGGCACAATTCCAGCCGGCAGCCAAGCGGGCCAAGCCCGCTGATCCCAAATCAGGGAGCCAGAAGGGCCGCGCTTGTGGAAAGTGCGGCAAGGATCATGATGGAGCGTGTAGAGCTGGATCTTGCTACAAATGTGGCAAGGAGGGGCATATGGCCAAGGACTGCCCCAAGGGGTTTGCAGTATGTTTTCACTGCAACCAAACCGGACACCGGAAGGCGGAGTGTCCGCAGTTGCGGGGATCAGCTCAGGGAGCACTTCAGGGATCTGCCCCTGCCGCCATCAGAGCTACCGGGAGTTGGCCAGTGAAGGCCGAGGGCACGTGAGAGAGCGTTTGAGTTGACTGCGGAGGAGGTCGGCGCAGCTCCCGATGTCGTGGCTGGTATGTATTCTTTCGTGTATTTATTGTAATGTTGAAATATCATGCTTATATTATGTTATGCGTAGGTACTTTTCTAGTGAATTCTGTACCTGCCTTGGTATTATTTGACTCGGGTGCGAGTCGGTCTTTTGTATCTTTGGCTTTTAGTCAGCACATCAGTGTTAGTCGCGAAGCGCTGAGTCAGCCTCTGAGAGTTTCCATAGCTAACGAGAAGGCGATATATGCCACGGAGGTGATCCGTGGGTGCGTGCTCGAGTTTTTCAGCATTGAGTTCCCGATTGATTTGGTTCCTATTGCCATGGGGGATGTTTGTGTTATTGTGGTCATGGACTGGTTGAGCAAGTTCGGTGCGGTTATCGACTGCGAGTGACAGCTAGTGACCATACGAGACCCTAGTGGGGGAGTTCTTACAGTGTACGGTGATGGTACCCGTTCTGGATCAGCGTTTTGTTTGGCCGCTAGGGTGAGGCAGTGTCTACAGTAGGGCTGTAAGGGTTTTGTAGCATACGTGTCGGATACGCGGGTTGATTCCATGAGGCCTAGGTCAGTGGAGGAGGTTCCTATAGTGTGAGAGTTCCCGGATGTCTTTCCAGAAGAGTTGTCGGGTGTGCCTCCCGTGAGGCAAGTAGAGTTCGGTATTGATTTGGTCCCGGGGGCCGCACCTATCGCTAAGGTGCCTTATCGTCTTGCACCTCCAGAGATGCAAGAGTTATCCTCGCAGCTTCAGGAGTTGCTGGGGAAAGGGTTTATTCGGCCGAGCAGCTCGCCGTGGGGAGCACCTATTCTGTTTGTTAAGAAGAAGGATGGTTCACACCGGATGTGCATTGATTACCGGGAGTTGAACAAGCTGACGGTCAAGAACCGTTACCCGTTGCCGAGGATCGACGATTTGTTCAACCAGTTGCAGGGAGCATGTTGGTTCTCCAAGATCGATTTGAGGTCTGGATACCATCAGGTGAGGGTGCGAGATGAGGACATCCAGAAGACAGCGTTTAGGACGCGTTATGGGCATTATGAGTTTGTGGTGATGCCTTTCGGACTCACCGATGCTCTGGAAGTGTTCATGGATCTCATGAACCGGGTGTACAGGCCGATGTTGGATGGGTCGGTGATCGTATTTATTGATGACATTTTGGTATATTCGAGATCTAGGGAGTAGCATGAGGAGCATTTGAAGGAGATCCTCGGAGTTCTGAGATCGGAGAGGCTTTATGCCAAATTCTCCAAGTGTGATTTCTGGTTGCGAAAGGTCCAGTTCCTAGGACATCTTGTTAACCAGGATGGGATATTGGTTGATCCGGCCAAAGTGGAGGCAGTGATGAGTTGGGAGGTGCCGACGTCACCCTCCGAGATCAGAAGTTTTCTAGGGTTGGCCGGTTATTATCGGAGATTTATAAGGGATTTCTCTAAGATCGCAGTGCCACTCACTAGCTTGACCCAGAAGGGTGTTTCTTTTTCATGGGGCCCCGAGCAGCAGGCCTCCTTTGAGACGCTTCGCCAAAGGTTACGCGAGGCCCCGGTGTTATCCCTCCCGGAAGGAATGGAGGACTTTGTTGTATACTGTGATGCATCGATTTTGGGGTTGGGAGTGGTGCTGATGCAGAGAGGGGATGTGATAGCGTATGCATCGAGGCAGTTGAAGCCTCATGAGTCGAGGTATCCCACCCATGACCTAGAGTTGGGGGCAGTGGTGTTCGCCCTCAAGATTTGGCGCCATTATTTGTATGGAGTTCGATTTACGATATATATGGACCATAAGAGTCTGAAGTATTTGATGGATCAACCCAACCTAAATATGCGGCAGAGGAGGTGGTTGGATGTGGTTAAGGATTACGATTGTGAGATTCTGTACCATCCAGGCAAGGCTAATGTGGTAGCCGACGCCCTGAGCCGTCGGGCAGAGAGCGCCCCGTTGCGAGATGTATGTTTGCGATTGACCGTGATGACTCCATTGTTGGACACCATTCGAGGAGCACAGGCTAAGGCAGTGAGGTCGGGAAACCAGAAGAAAGAGCGAGTTGTTGTGTTGGTATCGGAGTTCGTTACCGATGGTCGGGGGCTTATGACTTTTCAGGGGCGTATTTGGGTACCGTTCGTGGGAGGTACGCGTGCCATTTTGATGGAAGAGGCTCATCGGTCGAAATTCTCGATCCATCCTGGGGCTACTAAGATGTATTTGGATTTGAGGAGGGAGTATTGGTGGCCCTGTATGAAGAGAGATGTTGTGTGGTTCGTTGAGAGGTGCTTAACCTGCCGTAAGGTTAAGGACGAACATCAAAGACCGCATGGTAAGTTGCAGCCATTGGAGGTTCCTGAATGGAAGTGGGAACAGATCACCATGGATTTCATCACCAAATTGCCAAGGACTGCTCGGGGAGTTGATGCAATTTGGGTGACTGTGGACAGGTTGACGAAGAGTGCTCACTTCCTTGCCATCAACGAGAGTTCTTCCGCAGAGAAGTTAGCAGAGATATATGTGAGGGAAGTGGTATCTCGACATGGGGTACCGATCTCGATTATCTCCGACCGGGATGTGCGTTTCACTTCCAGATTCTGGAAGAAGTTTCATGAGGAGTTGGGTACTAGGCTGCATTTTAGTACCGCATATCACCCCCAGACAAACGGACAGAGTGAGCGGATGATTTAGACCCTCGAGGACATGCTCCGAGCATGTGTATTGGATTTCGGGGGAAGTTGGGATACATATTTGCCTTTGGCCGAGTTTTCTTACAATAACAACCATCATTCGAGCATCGGTATGCCACCCTTTGAGCTGTTGTATGGGAGGAGGTGTCGGACCCCCATTTGTTGGGGAGAAGTCGGGCAGCGTGTTATGGGCAAAACTGAGATAGTGCTTCAGACGACAGAGTAGATCCAGCAGGTCAGACAGAGGTTACTGACTGCCCAGAGTCGACAGAAGAGTTATGCGGACAGACGCCGGTCCGAACTTGAGTTCCAGGTCAGTGATTTTGTGCTCCTGAAGGTCTCTCCTTGGAAGGGAGTGATCTGATTGAGGAAGAGGGGCAAGTTGGGGCCCCAATATATTGGATCATTTCGGGTAGTCGCGAGGGTAGGCAGGGTAGCCTATCGTTTGGATTTGCCAGTAGAGTTGGGGCACATTCACGACACTTTCCATGTGTCGCAATTGCGGAAGTGTATAGCCGACGAGTCGGCAGTGGTTCCATTAGAGGATATTCAGGTGGATGCGAGCCTGAATTATGCTGAGAGAGCAGTGGCCATCAGAGATCGGAAAATCAAGGTTCTGAGGAACAAGGAGGTACCTTTGGTTTTGGTTCAGTGGCAGCATCGAAGGGGGTCCGAGATGATGTGGAAACTAGAGCGTGAGATGCGAGAGCAGCATCCGGAGTTATTTGTAGAGTGAGACTTCGAGGGCGAAGTCTAGTTCTAGTGGGGGAGAATTGTAACAACCCAGAATTTCCAGGTATTTATTATTTGTTTATTTTTGGAAATTGTGAGTGGACTCGGTGTGTTGGAGCTCAAACTCACCGGGTAGGATCGCGGTATTAGGCATGGGTTCGCGTGCGGACTCGGCGAGTCCACGCTGTGTGAAGAAACCCTAATTCTCGGGGTTTGAGATCTATTTAAAGGGCCTTATGGCCGTCATTTGTGCTCACCAATCCATAGAGAGAAACCCTAGAGTGCTTGAGCGTTTTGAGAGAGAAAGGAAGCCATTCTTGACCTATGTGGTGTTATTTAGCAAGGAGAAGGAGGTCATAACCAAGAGGAAGCATAGGAGATTGCTATATACTGTGGATTTGAAGCTCAGATCTTCGAACTTGAGGTATTACTTCAGCTCATCTTCTGTCTTATGAAGTATATTTGAATTTAGGGTTTCTTGTGGCCCTTATTGGGTTAATTTGATGCCAAATAGTCCTTATCTAATGTTGAGGCTTTGGATCTGGATCCATAGAGGTCTAGAGAGCCTCACTCATCAAGCTTTATGAAGAGCAATGGAGATTATGACCTTGAGTTGTGGTATTTGGGACTAAATCATCATATATGGTCATATAGATGTTGTACGTACATCAAGATAGTGACTTTACGTGCTAAATAAGCTTGGAAGGACTGGATCTATGAGTTAATGGACCGGATCTGACCTTAGGAGGAAGTTTGAGTCATTGCATGGCATGGACTCGCCGAGTCCGAAGAACAGACTCGGCGAGTAGCATGAATATTGCCCAGACCACACATTGAGTGGTCTTGCCGAGTTGAGGGTTTGACTCAGTTAGTCAGGGAGAGTCAGAGTGGGTTGACAGGTGGACTGAGTCAAGCTGGACTCGCCGAGTTGTTCTTGAGACTCGGCGAGTTGAGTCGTGGTGGCCCCACAACTCATGCTAGGTGGAACTCATCGAGTTAGGAGAATACTCGACGTGTCAAGAGAGGATCCCAGGGAAATCAGTGTATGCGCTTAGACTCGGCGAGTCGCTATAGTGCACTCGCCGAGTCCGGTCAAAGTTGACCATTGACCATTGACTAGTGTTGACCTATGTTGACTTGTTAAGGGGTAGTCAACCTTAGTTGGGAAAGTGTTAATTAGAGGTGTATTGTCTTATAGGAGGACTATAGCTCGGGAGATCGAGCACTAGTGATTTCAGGGACTTACGAATTACCGAGACACGCGAGGTGAGTCTTCTCACTATACTTTACCTTGAGTAGGTAACCAGAGTTACGTGACAGAGTATTTGTATGCTATGTATGTTATGTGTTGTACTGCATTATTTTTATGTGATTTATGCTGTGTATGTTTACAGAGTTAGAACCGGAAGGTTCGCAGAGTTAGAACCTGAGGGTTCATAGAGTCTGGGTGCACGGACCAACAGAGTTATAGCCTCGAGTGGCTAATATGTGTTATATGTGGTATTTTGGGGAACTCACTAAGCTTTCTGCTTACAGTGTTTGATGTTATTTGTTTCAGGTACTAGTGACGACCATGGGAAGGCGTCGGCTTGATCAGTACACACGCATGAGATTTATGATTTTGAGATCTTGGGATTTTGTATTACTTGGATTGAACGATTGAAAATGGTTGTTTTCTGAATTTTAAATGAATTATGTTTTATAAAAATTTGAAAATTTTGTTTTGAAATTTACGGTGTTACATTTTTTTTTTAATATTTCTGGATGTTAACTCCTTATTTGTTAATTACATAAGTAGCATCAATCTTTGCTATTAGAATTTGTTTTTTTAATCAATTTAGGTTCATGATTTGATTCACAGTAAAAGATTTTCACATATTTGAGACAGTTAAAGACATAAACATTGTATGAATGAGAAAACTATTCTCAAAATCATTTGTAATCGCTTGATTAAATAAGCAATATGTGGAAAAGTGTGCAAGAATATATACATTCTATATCATATACACATTCTGTTAGAATTTTACATTGTAATTATGCTTTTAGTTTAATTATTCTTTAAGAATATTTTATGTTGGATGGTTTTGGTTGTTATTTGCGATTTTTTAGTAAGGATTAAACTTCATGATATGACACATAATTGTTTTTTTTCGGTATCTTGATTACAGCTTCAATTATATTTGTTGACATATCATCAAACATTTATAATCTTTCCAATAGATGATTCATTCCTTAAGAATATTATGCAACAAGTATATTATTCTGTTAGAATATTCAACAAAGAATGTTACAAAAGAATGCTAAGATTTTCACCAGTGAGTTCAGGTAAATCTAGGGTTTCAAATTTCATTGTTCTCAGAACTTAGATCTGTTTACGTCACTAATTCATACCATATTGTGTATATCCTGATGGGGTTTCAAAAGAATGCTACAAAATAATTATGTGTATTCTGCCAGCATGTATTCTATGTATTCTCTCATATTCTATGTATTATACCAGAATACATAAAGTGATAATTAATTGCAATTAACATGTTTTTAACCATTATTAATTTTTGTCGTATTTGTGATAGGAATGACTGAAAGAATGCGTTGAAGACATAATAGGAATAACTTAAAGAATAAATAAAGTTTGATCATACTCACATTTTAATAACGTTGTTATTTTTTAAGAATTTTACTCATTTTTGTTGATATTCTTTTAGAATATGTATAATTATATTAAAATGTATAAGACTTTTAGTCTGTAAGAATATGTATGAATTTGTATTTAAGTTCGGATGTAGAAAAATATATTAGAATGTTGTTATTTTTCAACCTCGGATTCAAGAATTTTGTTATTCCTCAATAATATTATAATTGAATAAAATTTTGAAAGAGTATCATTCTAACAAAAAATAAATATTCCGACAGAATAAAATCGGTTATGTTTATAAATTAATTTAGGATTAAAATTGAATTAATTAAAAAAATCAGATTTTTAAAATTAGGAGAATTAGTTATCCCTAAAAATCCGAAAATTTCCTTTTATAATTGTAGTTAATTGTCCAAAATACCATTTTGCTAAAATTTGTGTGATTATATGGTACATGCTATCTCATTGTAGTATCATACACTCTCAAATCATGTCCATTGATTAATTTCATCCGTTGGTCTAGATCTGTGCATTCTGGCACACAATAGTTAATAAAACAAAATAACCTAATCCTATATATATATATATATATATATATATATATATATATATATATATATATATATATATATATATATATATATATATATATATATATTCCTTTCATCCCAAATTAATTGTTTATTTTTGACTTTTGAAGTCTTTTTTCTTCAATTTTGATCTTAATTATTTTTATTTGTGTTGTATATTACTTGATGAAACCTATAGCAATAAAAAACATTTAAAATACAATTCATTCATATATTTTGCATCAAATATTATCTATCAAAAACAAAAATATTTAATATCAAAGTTGAAAAATAAAAACTTCAAAAGTCAAATATGGACAATTAATTTGGAACGGATGTAATATATATTAATAAAAATATAATAAAAACAAATTTATGAGACATATATATATATATATATATATATATATATATATATATATATATATATATATATATAATAAAATCTAAATATATTGTTTCAAAAAGAAAATATTAGTTTTTTCTATAAAAATTATTATTTAATAAATTATTCATATTGCATTAATCATTTATTATATATATATATATATATATATATATATATATATATATATATATATATATATATATATATATATATATATATATAGATGAAAATTCTCCACCCTTAGCTACAGTAAAGTGGCTAAGGGATTGGCAAAATTGGTCCCTTTCATTGGCTGTAAATCGGAATTGGTACATCTGTTTTCTGCTTTTCTTTCAAGGAGGTCCTTTTAGAACATTTTTGAAATTGGACCTACACACGTGTTAGTCCTATCTGCCTTTCACCGTCTCTGTAACCCAATCAAATTAAGATTGGTGTTATTCTTCTTCACCGCCTATCTGTCGGTTACTTTATTTTGCTCTCAGATTTTACTTTCCGATATTCCACCACCGCTCACTTTATCCTCCCCAAATCGAGTTCCTCCCTTCTTCTACCTTTTGCTACCTCCACCGCTTCTCAGCTGTGCTTTGCCAAAATTTTCAGTCAAGGATTTCCACTACCTCCACCGCTTCATAGCTGCATTGTGCTTTGCCAAAATTCTCAGTCGGGGATTTCCAAATTTCAAGCCTTGCGATTTCGGTGGAAAAGTATTGGTTCACAACAACCCTAGATCGATTATTGAGAAGCTTCTCGAACCTTTTGATAACCACCCCACCGATTCACTGATTGTTCTCCACCGCCTTATCTCATGTATTTGATTTTTTTTCTCACTGCCTCCATCAGATGCTCACACGCTCTCCACCGGTGATCCTCCTACTACAGACTTTTTTTTCTCTTCATCCCTCTCTCTCTGCAATCGATTCGATTTTTCTTCTCTTCTACTTTCGTTTTCCTCTCTTACTCTACTTCTGCTATAATAGAATCCTTAGAGATTTAAAAATGTAAATCCCTTCCACTCATGTCGTCTTGTCTGTGCCCTTTTATTCCAAATCGAATCTCAGGTCTTATCGGTAAGGTAAGGAAGTAACATAGCTTCAAACCTAGGAGCCAAAGTTAGAACCGCTTACTACTTTTTGTCGATTTTCTATATCTGGTCGTCGTCGCCATCAAACCCAATTTTTCACTGCGTTTTTATTTTTGTCGCAAGTTACTTTTGCAGTTGTTGCGCACACCAACTGCTCGATATATTGCTCCAAAGAATAGTTATTTTTTTACTTTCTTTTGATGCCATTATATATTGTTTCATTTCATGATTTCAATACAGGTATGTGGCAGAATAAGAGAATAAAATTCTCTCTAATTTAGGTTCGTCCATGACATTTTTCGTGTGAAGTGTGTTCTCTTAGATTCACAAATTAAAGTCTTTCTTTACTATTAATTTATTATGTGTTTATCTGTTTAACTTTGTGCGTATTTCGTCATTCACTGGATACCCAAGGACAATTAAGTTAGAATTCCCAATCAATTTTTTTTTTCTAAATCTCCATTTGTGACAACCCAAGTTGCCCCGTTACATTTCTCCGTTACCGTTAACGGAATATTCCACTGTTCAAAAGTTCCGTTAACGAGAAGTCGTCAAATTTAATAAACATTTCAATTGTGTATGTTTATATGCCGTTAAGTCGTGATAAAAGGAAATAAAAGTACATAACACATATTTCCATTTACTTGGAAAATATTAGTTTATTATCACGACCACTAAATCGGGTGCGACCAAAAGCCACGTTTAACGGCATTATCGGGTAAAATTCCACTGAGCTCCAACTCCCACCCATATATAAAGGGGAGTAAACTCCATTTGGAGCTTTTCCACCCTCTCTCTTTAGACTCGTTTTCGCCTTGAATCCGCAACCAAATGCTCCCAAATTGTAAGTCCGCTTACCCTAGCTTGTTCTAAACATTACTAGTTGTAGTTATAGCCTAAAAGCCACCCAAGAAGGCATGGGATAAGGAGTTTATGGCCCAGGAACACTCTAGGGCCGTAAACCCCTAAAATGGTGCCAAACATGCCTTTAAACTTGCCCTTAAGCTTGGAATCTAATTAGGAATCTAGCCTAGGAGTGTTTAAACATTAAAACTCATGGATTTAGGGGGTAAAAAGGAGTTCACGGCCCAAGCACATGCTTAGGCCGTAAACCCCTCAAAACATTGTTAAAATGCCTCCAAAACACTCCCAAACCACCCTAGGGCTTAACACATAATTTAGGGACTTAGTATCTTGGGTTTAACACAATTAAACACAATGAAATGAAAGGGAAAAGGATTTTATGGCCCAGGTGTATACCAAGGCCGTAAACACCCCTAAATGTGCCCAAAAGTGTGTTCCCCCCCCCCCCCCAAATGGCCTTAGACTATTTCTATAAAATGCTAGGAAGGATTTAAGGACTTAAACACAAGAAATGGAGGGATAAAAAGGAGTTTACGACCCAAGCAAGTGTCTAGGCCGTAAACTCCCCAAAACTCATCCAAATGATAGTTTTAATCCCCCAAAATAGCATCACACTTCATTATAAATTGCTAGCAAGGTATTAGGGGCTTTAAACTTCACAAAACTCTAAGGATGAGATTTTATGGCCGTAAACTCCCTTAAGAGTGTCCCTAGGCCGTAAACTCCAATATAATGCCCTTAGAAGCCTCAAACCCACTCATGCCTTTCAGGAAAAGTGCTTAGAATAATTCCATGATGCAAATAGAAGCCTTAAACAACCTAGAACCCATCACCATGAGTTTACGGCCGTAAACTCATGGTGAGATGTCCCTGGGCCGTAAACACAACATTTGGAGTGTACTCTTGGATATTAAGCTCCATTCCTTAGCCATTGACACCCTTAAACGCTACCCGGGACACCCAAACACTTAGCCAAAGTGTTTTCCGCTCTTGAGAGCGCGTATATTTATTTAATTAGTATTAAATGTGCTAATTTCATGTAAACATATGTTACCATATGTTAAAATAGGTCATTGTGTGTGTTCAAGTCCTTGCGTGACACCGAACGCCCAAACGGTACCTTCGTCGGACCTACTTACACCAGGTGAGTTCATACCCCTCAATGAACCTTTTAATGTTTTTAAATGTTTGATAGGGGGAATACAAGTTAAACATGTCAGTTATCATGTCAATCACATGTGATTGATAACCCGCATGCACAAGATTTTACCACTTTACACTGTTTTACCGAGTGGGACACTATAATGATTTTTACTTATTTCATAACTTTTACTTATACTGAGTTATCCAAATTCAATCTAAATTGGTTTATGAAAGATCCTCTAAGGTTTTTAAACATATTTTACAAAAGAATACAATTTGTGATTTTCTCTGTACATAAAGGCTTTTCATTAAAGATTTCCTTTTAGACGTACACTTTTACTTGTTAAATACTGCTGCTTCGCTTATACTTATTTTATACCCCTACTCGGTAACACTTTCACTTATACTTGTAGTCGCGTATACCTGATGACGCTTATACTTATTCATGCTCATACTTAGTGATATGATTCTTCTTCACTTATACTTGATAACGACTCTACTTCACTTATACTTGATACGCTTTTGCTTCACTTAATTGTCGCCTCTACTTCGTGATACGCTTATACTTGTTCGACACTTCTACTTCACTTGCGACCGCTTCTACTTCACTTGTTAGACACTTCTACTTCACAAGGATCACTTCTACTGGAAACACACTCAGTCGTAGTTAGATGTATGTCCGTGCTTATATAGGTACATGATGTGTGTAAAACTCACTTAGTTTTAATCCTACTTTAATTATTAAATAACACACAAAAGGCAGTGAACCTATCAATTGTGGTATAGCTAAATAAGCAGGGTATCGAACACAGGGAACGGCAAATTAAATTAAAAACTAATTCTATCTGAATTACTTTAGCAAATAAGGGTTTTTCTCTAGTTTTACAAGACTAGAAACTTACTAAACAAAACTAATGCAAGGCTAGAAAAGAACAAATTAAATAGATTCAATAATGGGAAAGAAACTTCTGCTTAGTTCAACTCGGTTAACTTTATGGTTGCTTTTAAGGTAATAGTGCAATGGGTTAATTCTTTCGTTGGTTACCGATTCAAGTGATTAAGTTGTGTTCACTACCCTAATCCTTAGCAAATAAACTAATTCAAACAGTGGTCAATTGCTTAACTTAATTATATTTACTAGATTAATTATTCGGGTTAAGTTAGACTTGCAATAGCTAATTGTTATTCTTAATTAACCTCTTGTTCGATAGTCATCTTACAAGCTTGCACATGAATTTACTCAATTTACTTATTAATCCTAGTTTCATATTCATTAATCCTAGACATATGATATAGTGGTCACTTAACATATGAGGTTGATAATTAATAGATGTTCATGCTAATTAACTATCTTCCTATTAACAGAAATTAAATTATCATTCATACACAAGGTTCTTTAGCAAGCTAAAATAACAATTAATCACCAACTTAGAATTAATCCTACCAATCAATCAAACCATATTGTCAATTTTGTATCCCCAAACAGAAGTATAAAGAAATTAGTTCATAACTAAGGTGAATAACAGCAAACAAATAAGTTCAAGTTGCTTAATCATATTGACAAAACAAAAGAATTAAGTAGAATGATGAAATTACGCCTCAATTACTCCCGGAATTGGATTCTAGCTTCTTTGGTCGACTTCTAGGGTTCTTCTGGCTTCTTATTCGCAGCTTAACACTTCTGAAACTTCCCCCCGGAATTCTCCTTTTCGCATTATAGAGTTATCTTTATATATGCATACCGACTCGTCGAGTCATATGGTGACTCGTCGAGTCCCTCTCACATTAGTCGTAACCTGATAACTGTCTTGACTTCCGAATGTTTATCTTTCTGAATCCGCGACCGGACTCGTCGAGTCAAGAGACAACTCGACGAGTAGAAGCCTTTTTTTTGTTGTTTTCTTTCTCCTTTCCACTCTTGAGCTCCTAACCGCTTCTCTTGCTTCCTTTCGCTTCCGAGCTTCATCTTTGGACTGAAAAACATAATTTAACACTTTTAAGTACCTTTTGTCCATAATATGCAACAATTTAGCTAATATATGAATAATAAACTACACTTAATACACACTAAATATGCACATATCAAAATACCCCACACTTGTCTTTTGCTTGCCCTCAAGCAAAACTGAATTTTAACACATTAGAATCACATATAATAACTCCAATCCAACCCAGCCATTATGCCAAGACCGCAACGCATGCATTTGTGTCTAAAATTCCTAAAAACCCCCCATACTTCAAATACTCACAATCCTCATAAACATTCGCCCACTCACCCCGAACTATGCTCATTTTATGCATCCCTCCGAATCCATCCTCAGAAAACCTCTTTAACCTCAAGGTATTTTTAATTGAGCAACCCAAGCATACATAATCTAGAATTACAACTTTTCGATACCACTTTGAAGCTCTTTGGAATTCTTCACTTGCTTGATAATTTGATCTTGGATAACTTTGAATTCACCACCTTTGTTTGATTTCTTTGGTATCTTCAACTTTTTGGATTTCTTCAGAATTTTCAATCTTCAAATCTTTACTTTAATTGCTCCAAAAACTCTTCAAACTTTTTCTTGTAATTCTCTTTTTTTTTATTTTACATGTACCTCACTTTTTTCACTCAAAACCTACATGCTTAAGCAGGGGCGCTCAATCTCAACCTTTATTGGCTAATGATAAAAATCTTCCTGGATACATTTCAGGTTTAGGCTGCTAAACATATTGCATCCCTCAGGCTGAGCAAGGTCGTATTTTTGTCTCATGATTTCACTGAAATAAGGAAGCCACAAATGCACTAGAACGTATATAGGCTCAACTAAACATTTGGGTTGTCATGCAATTATTAACACAATTCTAACATGGAATCCTATTTTTTTACCAAAATTTCCTAAATTAGATCCTAAATAATCCTTTTGGTATGCAAAATTTTTAAAACTGACTATTATGTAACCAACCCCCTACCCCACACTTATGTGATGCAATGCCCTCATTGCATATTATGCATAAAAACATAAAAATAATGATAAAGAGGAAATCGGAACAAACTCCCCTGGGATAGCAGTGGATAGGTTGATCACTCTCATTTAAGCTCCATCTTCAATAAACTTCATACATGGAAACAATCTCATCCATGTATCGTGTGGGTCGCTCTAAATATGCGAAAATCGGCATAAGATCTTCAAGAATGGATATGGAAGTAGAAGGATGCAAGTGGTATAAGTAGTAGCACCAAATCAGCAGTCGTGCGGTACAAAAATATATCAACTCGTCGAGTCTGATGATGGACTCGCCGAGTAGCAGCGCGCATTCTCAAAATATCTGGAAATACAAAGCGACTCGTCGAGTCAGCTTAGTGCACTCGACGAGTTGGCGCCTGAATGTAAAATCTAAGTATGTGGCAACTGTTTGAGTCTCTAACAACTTCATTAACGCTTCCTCACATGCAGACTCAATCGCTCACACTCCTAAGACCGGACTTGACACTTTGACGTTAAAAACTCGCTTCCTTGACTCGCTCTCACACGTAAAAACAACCATGCTTTACCTCATCCTAAGCAATCAAAATGCAATCCTGAAAATAACTAAAGCAAACAACTATTAAACAAAATAATATCTTAAAGCACACACACCAAAAATAAAACAAAATAAAAATGCAAATTGTTTAAACACAAAAACACAAAAATTAATCCTCATCCTCCTCATCATCGACGTTAGCTCCACTTCCTCCCGCTCCGCTATGGCGTGCGCTAATCCTCTCGTCCCACGATGGAATATATGGATAATTCCCACCATCAATATGTGGAATATTGAAGTGGTCAAAAAGTCGTATGTGGGATTGATTGCTAAAATTTAGCCCCCGCGCCATTTGGTCTTGCATCCGCCTCATCTCTATATTGTACCAATCCATTGGTACATCTTCATTCTCTACCGGAATCACTGGCGGCTCATCCTCCATATCCCTTTCCCTTCGCGATCGCACCCTCCTTCCCGGTGCTTCGGGACCTACAACCGGGTCATCATTTGGGATGGCATAATGGCCACCACCATAGTCTTCAATAATTCGGGCCCTGCGGAAAAGAATGGGATTAAATGGGGGTGTCGGGATCAAAGTCATGAGGTTCCAAGCACCACGGTTCATCAACCCGAATGAATTAGCCAATCGGGTGACAAACATGCCTCCATTGATGCGCGATGTTTTGCGATCTTTGACCGCACCCGCTGAGAGGTATGAAGCAATGCACCACGGGATGTTGCAAAAGACGCCTGGTGTGATAATGCTCCAAAGGTAGAAAACATCAAGGTTGGAAACCTTGTCATCGTCCTTCCTCTGGTTGATGGTGGAGGAAATAAGGCGGTGAATGAGGCGGTGGGTCGGGGATCGGATGCTCCCTTCCTGCGCGGACTTCGGGATATAAACTTTATTCCCAATAGTGTGCCACCAACCCGTGCTAGTAACCCCATCGGGAAACACCATGTGAGTGGTTGCCAAAAAGGCCCGAAAGAGGTTCGTAGAAACCAACGGTTGATCATAAATCCCTAGCCGGCAAGCAAGATCCACCACCGAGCATTGATGATACTCGCCCCCAAGACAAAATGTGAAACTTGCCGGATGATACAAATCCACTCCACCGGTAAAAGATACCGTGGAAAAGAACTCCAAGCAAAGCTCCAAATACACCGGCTCTTGCATGCGGAAGATCCGGCTCCATCCATCACATATCATTGACTCGCCGTCATGTTGAAACTCCTTTAAAAGGTATGGAGCTAATTCCTCTTCATATCGCACCGTTTGCAACCATTCCCAATCTATTCTGTTCGGGACATAGACCTCCTTCTTTTTAATATCGGCAAGCTTCTTTTTCCACTTCCGCATTGTTGAAGCGGACTCGATTTGCGGGAAATTTAACCATGGAAATTCCTCTTGGCTACCCCTTGAAGATTGTCCTCTTCTAAACATGATTCCTGCAAAACATATAAACCATACCCAGAAAACACAGAATGTTAACAAACCGAACTGTTTCTGCATCTCGACTGGACTCGTCGAGTCCATGCCCGACTCGGCGAGTCGCGGGACCTGTACGAGTCAGTCGACGGGTCTCACCAAATTGAACCATGTAATCTCTAAATTCTTGCAAGGGTTTTGTTCAGGGACTTCCTACTAAGTAACAAGGCCATAATAAACATTCAAAACAACAAGATTCATGACAAAATCGAAAACCTAGAATTTAGTCACTATTTCAAAAACGGTTTTTTTTTTTTTTTTCATGAAATTGCAAGTGTAGATGGCCTTATAATCACTCTCTATCTAGAAAACAAGAAGAAAGTTGTTACCTTTTTAGTTTAATTCTTGAAGATTTGGAAGAAAGGTTGAAGAAGTCTTGAATGCTTGAGAGAGGATTGTACCCGGCGAGTGTAGTGTGAAAACTGAACTTTTAGGGTTAAAACCCTATTAGATGTAAAAGTAATTTCGAAAATGTTTATTTTTTTTTCTGTAAATAAGCTCGACTCGTCGAGTCAGGGTCAGACTCGGCGAGTCCCAGCGAGCAGTTAAAATTTTTTCTGAGATTAGTATGTACTCGTCGAGTCACGGTCAGACTCCGCGAGTCGTTTGTAAAACATTTCTAATTTTTGAAATTTTGTTATTTATTCAAAATATTCTCACCCCACTCTTAAGCTAGGTGCTCCCTTAAGCAGACAAATCCGATGATTTGGAAGATTAACATTGAAACACAAAACAAAAACAATAAATGAAAAAAAACTAAAGAGTAAAAGAAAGCAAACTCTAACGACGGGTTGCCTCCCGCCAAGCGCTTCTTTTTGAGGAGTCATTAGCTAGACTCCTTCCCATTTACGTTTTGTCGCCTTCAAGCATCGGGAATGTGCGCCGTACTTTTTGCGGTTTATACTTAGTCTTGTAGGCGTGAATCTTTTTCTTGTAAGCCCTTTTCAATTCGTCTCTTCTCTTTTTCGCTGTATCATCCTCAGCTGGTTGGGCCTCTCTTTTCCTCTTCTTCTTTTTCAACCCATGCTTTTTCACCAATTTTTGAACCTCCTTTTCTTTAAATTTGATAACTTCATACTTCATATTGGTCCGTGCTCTAGGTTTAGTGGTGAATTGGTGATCAGCTTCCGCTCCGCTTCCATTTATGGCTTCATCCTCTTTTGTGCTCGACTCTTTTCCAAATGGCATCGTATCAAGGCATGCCACGTTGGCGTGTTGGACCTCCATTCCTTCTTCTGCCGATCGTTCTTCCAAAGAATCACTAACAGTAACTGAATCCAGGGTATGTGAAGAACTGTCAACAAACAAATCAGCTTGGTTGAAGTTTTTCTCCAACTCGACTGGACTCGTCGAGTCCATTATGTCGACTCGGCGAGTTGGGTCGGGTTCCATCAATTCTGGACCGTTGTCTGAGTCGGCTCCTTCCAGTAGCTTTTCTAGCTCCTCCAAGTCTTTATCAGCATCTGCAACTTCTTCTGAGTGTAGCGTGAACTTACTTGGGTCTTCTTTTAACAAAATGTCAAGCTCTCTTTGCAATACCTCATCATCTAATTGGATAAATGAGATTTCTTCTTGCTTTTCTTCTTCTTGCTTGATCTCGGGATTAGCTTTAAACATCACCGACTCATCACCCACTCTTAATGTCAAAGTAGACTCGGATATGTCAATTAGGGAACATGCGGTGTTTAAGAATGTTCTTCCCAAAATAATTGGTATTTCGGGGTCTTCTTTCATCTCCACCACCACGAAGTCTACTGGGAAGATAAACTTGTCTACTTTGATAAGGAGATTTTCACATATGCCTTGTGGATGAATAATTGTTTTATTTGCCAAATGGATTCTCATATTTACCGGCTTTGGTGCTGGTAAATTTAGCTTCTTAAAGAATGAATAGGGCATCAAATTAATGCTTGCCCCTGAATCAGCCAAAGCTCGTGTGGAAACATTATTGCCAAATTGGCACGGAATTACTATATTACCCGGATCACCCTTCTTCTCAGGTAGCTCACTCATCAATATCTCCGCGACTTCAGCAAGATCTTTCCTGGCAGCAAACAAACCTTTAAGCAAGTTAAAGTATTTGGAAGTTTGGAGCATTATGTCCACAAATGGCATATTAACTTGTAAAGCTTTGACATGCTCCATGAAGGTTCTATAGGCTTGAACTTTTTCTGAAGGAATGGCTCTGGATGGGTATGGCAAAGGAGGATTGTATGTCTTCAGAAAACTGGCTTTTTTATCATTCCCGACTGGACTCGTCGAGTCCATTTTGGTGACTCGGCGAGTCGGATCGAGTTCTTCTCGTTCTGGTTCTTCTTCCTTTTCTGCCTTTCCTTTGGAAACCCTTAGTGTTTCTGCCAATTCTTCTTCACCGCTGGAAGTTATAACGCTCACGTTCTCGTTCCTTGGATTGGGTTGGGTGTCGCTCGGAAGTTGGCCCGGTCTTCTTTCGTTTACTTGATGTGCAAGTTGGCCCAGCTGTTTCTCTATGTTGAGAATAGAGGCTTGCTGATTCTTCAACATGTTTCTGGTTTCTCGCATTGCCACATCATGCTCATTATGCCTTTTCTCGGACGCGCTTATGAATTTTGTAAGTATGTCTTCTAAGTTCGTCTTCTTGTCCGTCACCGGTTCTTCCTTTTGATAATAACCCCTCTCCCTCTGCTTATATTTTTCTTCCTTAGCCTTTCTGTACTCTTCGTATGGGAGCCACTCCTTCTTCGGTTTCCTCCAGTCTTCATCATATCTATCGCCGCTGGAGTAGCATACTTGAGCCTTTTTATTACCATTCTCGTCTCGATCACATTCCTTAGTAAGATGAGGACCGCCACAATGTTCACATCCAACTCTAATATCGTGGATCGTTTGATCCATTTTCGTCATTCTTCGGTCTAGGCTATCGAGTTTAGCTATCACCGCCGCCATACCATCATTTACCGAATTTACTGCTCCGCGACTCACTTCATTCCTCGGGTTGTGGTATTCTCTAGAGTGCCTAGAGAATTCTTCAATTAACTCCTTTATTTCTCAAGGTGTCTTTCGAGTGAGTGGGCCTTGTGAATCGAGTAGTTGCCTTGTGGTGACATTCACTCCATCATAAAAGATAGAGACCTCTTGTTGGCTATTGAGATCGTGGTGGGGGCAATTTCGAAGTAGGCTCTTGTATCTTTCCCAAGCTGCATATAGGGATTCGCCGGGTTGTTGCTCGAAGTTGGCAATGGCTTTCTTTAGCTTGGCTATTTTGGAAGGTGGGCAGAAGTGATCTATGAACTCTTCTTTCATTTTGGCCCATGTAGTAACTGATCCGGGAGGGAGTGACTTCAACCAATCCTTTGCAGCTCCTTTGAACGTGACAGGAAGCATGCGTAGCAGCTGGACCTCGCGGGGCACATTAGGTACATTGAAGTAATCCGCCACGTCATTTACTTCATCTAAGTGCTTATAGGCGTCTTCATGATCTCTCCCGTGAAATGGTATCTCCTTGAGTTGAGCGAGAATATGGCCCTTTAGTTCGAACGTAGCGGTAGCGGGGATTGCGGGTTGCACAAGTCCCGGGCCGGTGTCATCACGCATCCTTTTCTTCCACTCCCCCATGGGGATCTCGTCAATATTAGCCATTGCGGTGGCTAAGTCTTCTTCAATATCGGATGTGTGCTCGCTTTCTTCTTCGGTCTCGTATTCGGTGTCTTTCGGGATCGGATCTTCGGTTGACAACGACGCACTGGATGCTCCTGCTTTGCTGCTCCTCTTCTTGCCAAACACGGATTTGAAGTTTTTGAGTGGTGAGTTCTTTGAAGAAGTGGTTTCTCCAACGGTTTTGCCCTTGTTTCTTCTTAATGCGGTTTCCGGATCTTCAAGAGGAGGAATTAGAGGCGTAGAAAATCCTCGGGTCATGAACTAACTGCAACTTAAAACAAAACAGAACGCGTAAAAAAGAACAAAAATTTAATCTGATTTAACGTCAGACTCGCCGAGTCGGGGCGAATGCACTCGGCGAGTTCACGTTAAAATCAGTTTTTTTTTTTTTTTTTTAATTAATTAAAACTTAAACAAAAAATTGAAACAGAAATTAACTTTGCGTAAGATGAATCTTACACAAAGGATCGATTGAATTAGAATTTAATGCTAATTTTAGAACCGTTTCCCCGGCAACGGCGCCAAAAACTTGATGTGTGTAAAACTCACTTAGTTTTAATCCTACTTTAATTATTAAATAACACACAAAAGGCAGTGAACCTATCAATTGTGGTATAGCTAAATAAGCAGGGTATCGAACACAGTGAACGGCAAATTAAATTAAAAACTAATTCTATCTGAATTACTTTAGCAAATAAGGGTTTTTCTCTAGTTTTACAAGACTAGAAACTTACTAAACAAAACTAATGCAAGGCTAGAAAAGAACAAATTAAATAGATTCAATAATGGGAAAGAAACTTCTGCTTAGTTCAACTCGGTTAACTTTATGGTTGCTTTTAAGGTAATAGTGCAATGGGTTAATTCTTTCGTTGGTTACCGATTCAAGTGATTAAGTTGTGTTCACTACCCTAATCCTTAGCAAATAAACTAATTCAAACAGTGGCCAATTGCTTAACTTAATTATATTTACTAGATTAATTATTCGGGTTAAGTTAGACTTGCAATAGCTAATTGTTATTCTTAATTAACCTCTTGTTCGATAGTCATCTTACAAGCTTGCACATGAATTTACTCAATTTACTTATTAATCCTAGTTTCATATTCATTAATCCTAGACATATGATATAGTGGTCACTTAACATATGAGGTTGATAATTAATAGATGTTCATGCTAATTAACTATCTTCCTATTAACAGAAATTAAATTATCATTCATACACAAGGTTCTTTAGCAAGCTAAAATAACAATTAATCACCAACTTAGAATTAATCCTACCAATCAATCAAACCATATTGTCAATTTTGTATCCCCAAACAGAAGTATAAAGAAATTAGTTCATAACTAAGGTGAATAACAGCAAACAAATAAGTTCAAGTTGCTTAATCATATTGACAAAACAAAAGAATTAAGTAGAATGATGAAATTACGCCTCAATTACTCCCGGAATTGGATTCTAGCTTCTTTGGTCGACTTCTAGGGTTCTTCCGGCTTCTTATTCGCAGCTTAACACTTCTGAAACTTCCCCCCCGAATTCTCCTTTTCGCATTATAGAGTTATCTTTATATATGCATACCGACTCGTCGAGTCATATGGTGACTCGTCGAGTCCCTCTCACATTAGTCGTAACCTGATAACTGTCTTGACTTCCGAATGTTTATCTTTCTGAATCCGCGACCGGACTCGTCGAGTCAAGAGACAACTCGACGAGTAGAAGCCTTTTTTTTTGTTGTTTTCTTTCTCCTTTCCACTCTTGAGCTCCTAACCGCTTCTCTTGCTTCCTTTCGCTTCCGAGCTTCATCTTTGGACTGAAAAACATAATTTAACACTTTTAAGTACCTTTTGTCCATAATATGCAACAATTTAGCTAATATATGAATAATAAACTACACTTAATACACACTAAATATGCACATATCAGTACATATAAGTAATGATTGAAAGACTTAGGAAGACTCGTCTGCCCTATTTCCTTTTCTTCGTTGAGATGTGGTCTGGTGGGATCGGATGGCTGTCCGAAGGTCGTTTGACTCATTAGTTATATATTATGTATATGAGAATGGACATATAGGAAATTCTCTAGTCAGTTCAGTTAAGAGTCTCTACTTCTAGTCTACACTTACATTAGAAACCCACTATTGGGAAGTCTTTACCCACTATTTGGGATGCATCTTCAGGACACAGCCTTCTCCGTCGTCTAGTTGGTAACCAGAGTGTCCTGTAGGGAGAGCGGACATTGTGTGTATAGATCTATACGGGATTGACACCCCTGCACCCTGACTGCTAGCTACAGTCCACGACACACCAAGCCAAGGGGTGACAAATGTCACATTCTCAAGACGCTCGTAGGGCATCTGGTTCTCTAGTGTCGGTTAGTATGGTTACGAGTATCCCGGGTTACCTTATAATTCTTTGGCCTTAAGGTAACGGGATTTCTCCGGCAATCTACACTGTATGCTGGTAATTCATTTTCAGAGTCACACTGTTTTGACCTTACATGACGTATCTTTCATTTGATATTGTCTGGGGTCTGTTATCTCTGTTTTGACCTTACAAGACGTACCTTTCATTTGATGCTGTCTGGGGTCTGTATCCACTGTATTCACAGAATCCACTGTATTCACGGTATTCACAGTGTTCACCATTCTAGACCTTGCTAGACGTATCTCCCATTTGATATAGTCTGTGGTCTGTATTCACTGTTTAGACCCTACTAGTTGTACCCTTCATTTGGTACCTTCTGGGGTCTGTGTCTCCACTTGTTAGACTGAACCAGGCGTGTCGTTTGTTTGATACTTTCCTAGAATCTATGGTTCTTTGTCTTAGTCAGCAGTCCTCACTACTGAGGCATATGATATTCCCTGATGTCGTTGCTTCCCTCAATAATCAAATTCAGTATTTTGATAATGATAGCAATTTAGGGAAGACTACTTTTTACCCCACATCACTGACCAGTCTTGGTAGAAGGCTGCTTTTATTAAAGAAAATATAGGATTTTCTGGAAAGGACTCTAATACACTAAAAACTCTTAAACTGTTACTTTATTAAGTTATTTGAATGAAATGTCACTAAATGCTTATGAACTCACCAACATTTGTAAAAATGCTAATACTCACTTTTCAAATAACTTGTATTCTCAGGTTAGCATTAGACAGGTACATCCCCGGAGCTGTTAATGAAGATAGCTTAGTACCACGCTGTATTTATTCTATTACTTGTATTACTTTAAATTGTTGTAATGTAAACCTTGTAAAACTATTACTATTAATGCAATGTTTTGTTGTACTTGATTACTATAATGCATATGTTGTGATACTTGACATGACGTCATCCACCCCAGAACGTTTCCGCCGTTCCGGTTTTGGGGTGTGACACCATTGGGTTTCAAATCTTAGTCCTATTTATGGATATATGGCTTATATGTTGCAAAATTTGTAGTTTGCATTTGGATTCCTTATTTTCAAAACAATGTTGATTTATTGATCTATCGGTAAGGTAAGGAAGTAACATAGCTTCAAAAGTTAGACTTTCTACGTTTCGATCGGCTTCAAGTGTTGGTTCTCTTGAAGAACAGAAAAAGAAGGCAATGAGCAACAATACCACAGGGGTCGAAGAGGCGATCCTGTGCTTCTGACATTGCATCTTCATGTATGTTTTTTCTTCACATGGATGTGGATTAAGTTTTATTTGACAACAGATGGAATTTCGCTTTGGGCCAAACTGATTACGCATCTATTTCTTGATATTAATTCTTAATTGAATACCCTAACATTCGAACCATGGCTGAAAAACAATGGAGATGATAGGGCAAAGTACGGGCTGAAGTTAGCTTTATTGGATCAAATTACTGTTATGTTGAGTTGTTATTGTGTATGCTACGTTTACCATTTTTTTCATTTATTTCAGGCAACTGATGCAGAAATTAGCATTATTGTTGTTGAACAGGTTAATTTAGAAAAGTTTAAATCATAATTTTGTAATGATTTCTTAATGTTATCATGTACATAAACTGTTGAATTTGAATGCTTTCAGCCATATTCAATTCATCAAGATTATGCATTTTTTCGTACAACTCTTCCTCAATTCTTACTCTCCGATATAAGGTAAGCCTACACTGACCCTCTGACCTCTCTCCTAGTAACACAGTTAACAACACGTGATGCCCTATGTTGCTGCACAGTTTCTGTCTAAATAGTTTTAACATATCAATGGTTGTAATATTTTTTCTCCATATTATGCTATAGTTATCTGTCTATTAAACCATTTTCTCTTTAAACATGTAGTACGGCGAAAGAGTGCTTTTGAGGAATCTTGGATTGATTAGTCCCAAATACAAAGAAGATGAGAAAGAACAACCCGTTTGTCTACTTCGATGTGTCTACTCATTAACGTCTAAAGATCTCCTTTCATTTTGGTTTCCTGTTGGATTGGAGGTTAGGCTGCATAATCTTATAATCATACCATTTTTTTGTTATATCCCAGCCAATCTCTGTGATTTAATGTTGTTTGCTACATTCAATTTCAGGTTAACACTATCGAGAGGGCACCATCAATGACTTAACTGAGTTAAATACTTCTTGGGGCTTTTCACTTTTGTTAAAATCAAACACATTTATCTAAAACTATATCATTTTTAAAATGTTGGTACTTTTTTCAGGAACACCTTAAACAAAATGATCTTTCCTTTGTATTCATGTTGGCTCAAATCCACTATTTTCTCCTACTAACTCCAACTTTATTTTGTCACCATCATAAAGTATTTTATACATAAACGTTTCTTATGTTGCTAATATATAATTTTTTTTCATAGGCTATATATTAAAAGAAAAGTTAATATTGTTTTTGTGTTAATCAAGAAGTAACGAACGCATACAACGTTATTGGTCATATTACATAATTTATAATTTGGTGGTAATATTTTAATAAAAGTGAACAAATCTATTAATCGTTCATGGCTCATTAAGAGAAAATCAATTTGACACTATAATAATGTTAGATAATATAAAAAATTGATAATAATAATAAATTTAAAAAATTCCATATACATTGCTTTTAAACATCAATTAAAAATGAATTATGACTTTATGTCTTTTGTTTGTTTTAGGTTTAAATGCAAAAAATAGCAACACAGTTTCATTGATATGCCCATTATACCACCCTACTTGCATTTCTGCATAAGATATCCCTCCGCAAAAAGTAATCATTATAGATTTTAATCATGTATCCTACTTGATTCATACCTCATCACTCATGCAGGTGAAATCAACATTTCAAAATGGAATAAAAGTAGGATTGAAGGTGTTTGGGGATAACTCGAACAACACCTCTGACCCCTTTTTAGAAAGTTGTTGCCGATTTAGGTAAAAAAATCTTTTCTATTTGGCTTTTTACCGGTTCTATTTTGGAATTATGTGTATAAATGAAGGTGTATACAACATAACTATTGCACCCTCCTTTAGCTGGTGAATGTGAATCAAAGAAATTCAAAAATACTTATGTTCTACACAATTATAACGTGTATGTGGGTGTTTTGATATCCTTATTCTATTTCTATACGCATGTGAATGTGAATGTACCAAATATGGAAGAAGCATCCTACTTTCATATTGTTCCATTTTCTTAAAAGTATGTTGTTGTAACAAGAAAAAATCAGAAGTACAATGCTATTCTTGGTTCACTTTTCAAAATATAATAGTATAATTGGTTTATTTTTGAAACTATGATGCTATAAAAAGCTTATACTCTGACTTTGTATTGTTTTACTAGGTGTACGCAAGCTTTGCCATATGCATGTTATAATGGAAAAAAATTGGGAATTCATATGAAGTATATGAAGTGCTACATACATAAAACACAAATTTCTTGAGTTGATTAACCATCTACTTAACAACTCTTTTCCAAATGCATGCATTTAATAAGGTTACTTTTCATTTAGAAAATTCAAAACTTCATACACCTTGACAAAACCTTTATTTTTGTACAATGTTGTTTTAGGAATACAAAGAAATTGGGAGGTGGAATAAGGGAAACATAATTTGTTATGGCTTTTGTCAGCTGAAAATTGATTGAAAAAGAAGCTTCAACTAATCAAGCATCTTTCTCTGTTTAGTGTCGCGCCGAATCTGATTTATTTTTAGTTAAATGAGATTGAGATTCTGCCTCCCGCGGAGCGGGGTAACCCTCTAGTTCTTATTAAAAAAATGTATGCCTACATTCGTTCTAATGTAATAAAAAATTATATTTCTCTTGCTAATATAATATTTTATTGCTAAATATATATAGAAACAAAAGAAAATAGTAATATATAAGTTTAACCATTATTACTGAAAGTATGTGAAAGATAATCTACAAATGTTTAAATATAAAAAAAATGATATATAAATAAAACAAAAAGAATGCATGCTGTAAATAAATAAAATAAATAATATTTACGAGATAATATTTATTGGGAAGATGCCACAATTTGAATGTAATTTTTTACCAAAGCCTAAAAAAAGAATAATAATAAAAATTAATTAATATAAGTTCAAATAGAGTGGAGTTTTATAGGATGGAGTGTAGAAATTAAAAGCCGTATAAAAATAATAAGCCTATGATTATTTATTTATACACTCAAGTCTAATAAACCTCAGTTTGCAAAATCTTTTTCAAATTTCAAGACTAATTAATTACTAATTTACATTTTCTCCCACATCTTCAACTATTTTCTCTCTCTTACTATCATTTAATATATGTATATTTTCTCTCGCATCTACTAAATACACGAAACTAGAGTCACCTCAATCACTATATCACTATATCAATTGTTAAGAGTAAAAATTAGTTTTAATTTTCATTTCTTTTACTCCTACTTCTACTAAACTTTCTAATTGGCCCTTTACGTTTTCAATATTCATACCATCTTTTTGTATTGTTATATTAGAATAAAAAAAGATATATTAATAATATAATAAATTAGGATTGTTACAAAGATGACCTCAATGATATTAGCATCGTACAAATATATATTTTTAATGAAATTAAAAACATTTAATAATCAATGAGTTATCGATTTAAGATGATTTTTATTTATTTTACTATTTAATGCTTTTAGTCGTGAACTTTTATTTATTTATTTATTTTTTAATTTCATATATATATATATATATATATATATATATATATATATATATATATATATATATATATATATATATATATATATATATATAGGGTTAGGTTCATGTGAGACGGCTTAATTTTATGAGACCGTGAGAGACATTTTTTTATTTTTTATTTTTTTTTTTATTTTTTTTAGTTAATTCAACTTCCGAAAATAATATTTAAAAACAAAATTTTTTTTATTTTTCCATTTATTTTGTATTTTAAAATTATTTTTAGAATATGTACAGTGTAATATTCTATTTAAAATATTTCACGTATTTTTCAAAAAAAATAGGATTTTTTTTTATTTTTTTTTTAGTTAATTCAAGTTCCGAAAATAATATTTAAAAAAAGAATTTTTAGATTTTTCCATTTATTTTGCATTTTAAAATTATTTTTTAGAATATGTCAGTGTAATATTCTATTTAGAATATTTCACGTATTTTTCAAAAAAAAAAAAATTGGATTTTTTTTATTTATTTTTTATTTTTTTTATTTTTTTTAGTTAATTGAAGTTCCGAAAATAATATTTAAAAAAAGAATTTTTGGATTTTTCCATTTATTTTGCATTTTAAAATTATTTTTAGATTTGGTCTCACAGTCTCACAAAATTAGTATGGTCTCAAATGAAACTAAACCTATATATATATATATATATATATATATATATATATATATATATATATATATATATATATATATATATATATATAGGGTTTAGGTCATTTTTAGTCACTTAACTTTTGGTTTTGTGCTCATTTGGTCACTTAATTCTTTTTAAGTTTTAAAAGATCATCAAACTTTTGGCTTTATGCTAATTTAGTCACTTAACTTTTGTTTTGATCACATTTAGTCACCATACTTTTAAAATTATGCTCATTTACTCACTAAACTTTTAAATTTTTTTAAAAGTGTAGTGACTAAATGAGTATAATTTTAAAAGTTAGGTGACTAAATGAGCACAAATCTAAAAGTTAGGTGAATAAATGTGATCAAACCAAAAGTTAAGTGACTAAATGAGCACAAAGTCAAAAGTTTGATGACCTTTTAAAACTTAAAAATAGTTAAGTGACTAAATGAGCACAAAACCAAAAGTTACCAAAGATAACCTAAACCCATATATATATATATATATATGCTAATTTTGGTGGTTATGTTTAGTTTTTAACTAAATCACAATGAATTAGTAGGTATTCTATATAATTATAATAAAATAATAATTTTATCTGTTATTTAAAAATAATAAAATAATTTTGGTATCTATGATCAATTATCTAATAAAAAAGTTAAAAAAAAACAAAATAACAAAATTAGTAAGTTTTAATTAAATAAAATCAAATGATAATCAAGTTTAAAAAGAATTTAAATAATCATTATCTAGTAAATAAATAACAAACTTAGTATAATGATTAAATAATAAAGTTAAATAAAAAGTTAGTCAAATGATAATATCCAATAGACTAGTGTTAATTAGGTTAGAGTAGAGTGTTTATATGTCACACCCCAAAACCTGAACGTCGGAATCGTTCGGATGTGGAGGACGTCATGTATAGTATCACAACAATGAATAGTAGTAAACAAGCAACAACATCATCTATTGCATTAATAATATAATTTCATACATGTGTGTTCTGTCAAAGTTATAGACACCAAAAATATACATATCAAAATAAAAGATGAGTCTTGAATGAACTCCATCTTCTCAAAAGTCTGGCACCTGTACATGTCTAGTGGTAACCTGAGAATACAAGTTATTTTGAAAGCGAGTATCAGCTTAATGCTGGTGAGATCATAAGTATATTAGTATCTGTGTTTGTATGAAAGCATTTGTAAGATGTTTGTAAGATGTAATGTATTAGTTTTGTAAAGTTTGTATTTGTTTGAACTATCCTAGAAAACCCTATGTTTCCTACTAAAAGTAGCCTTCTACCAAGGCATCTAGTAACTGTGTGTGTGTCTCTTGTAAGAGTGTGTATTTTCCCAAATCCGACTATCATTAACCAAAAATATAGTTTTTACATTACCGTGCATCGTGTGAATGTTCACGAAGTGAATGTAATAGGAAAATATTATAGTAATGTAGTGTTGTATTAAGTAACTACTGTTGTACTAACTACCTTAAACCAATTGTTATTTAAAGTACCATGTGATCGGTCTGTACCCTACTACCGACTCAATAGTAAAACGACGATGTAAGACGCCGTAAGAAATGACATTTGGCACCCGTAGACTTGCAAGTCCCACTGTAGCGAGAAACAAGGTGTAGGATAGTCAATCCAGTATAGATCTATACGCAAACTCATACGCTCCCCAATTAAGGAGTTTCTGGATACAAAAATGGTCATGACAGGTAGTGCCATGACCCGTCTAATGGCTCACCTAACTGAATGTAATGTATATGTAATGTATGTGCTAGCTGTATTGTGTGTTCTTTCTCTGTCTAGCCTGTATGTTTGTTTCTCATCACTATGTATTATGTTTGTTTCTCTTCACTATGTATTATGTTTGTTTCTCATCACTATGTATTATGTTTGTTTCTCATCACTCTGTTCTATGTTTGTTTCTCATCACTATAAGTTATGACTCATGTATGAACTGACTCTTTGTATGATTCATTGTTCTAGTATTAGTATTAGTAAAACCCTAAACTACGCCTATTGTAGTTTACTAGTAATATAACTTGTACGTATGAACATAGGAGTATACCCTTGCTACCCAAGGGTACTAAATGAACTGGAAGAACCTTTATGACTATATATGTACACATGATATATAACTAATATTTAAACGACCTTCGGACGGGTACCCGATATCCCACCAGACCACATCTCAAGCGCAAAAAGGAAATAGGGCGGATAGGCCTTCCTAAGCCTTTTAAACATTGCTTATATAACTATACATACATTTGATATGAAAAAGAGTTTTTAAGACAATTTGAAGTAAAACAGTTTGAAAGTAAGAGATTCACTTGTCGATAGTTATTAATCACATGTGATTGAGATAATAACTATCGTAACTTTACTTGTATCCCCCCCCCCCCATAAAAGTATTTATAAACATTTGAAACCATTTAAAAGGTTAATTTAGGGGTATGAACTCACCTGTAGTGGGTGGTACTGATGAACTGAAGATGTAGGATTGCTAGGTGTCAAGTGAAGCCTTGAACATACTTTATGATCCTAGTTAACATATAATATCACATATATGTATCCAATTAGACTTTATATAACTAATAAACAAAGTTAAGAAACCCTAGGACATGCTAAACACCTTATACAAGTGTTATAAGTCCCTAGGATTGCATCTAAGTGCTATGGGTCCTTGCTATTGTGTTTGGGGTTCAAGGAAAACTCCTTTAATGAGTTTACGGTTTTGTGGTCATAATCAAAAGGGTTTACGGTCGTAAACCCTTGGGTTTACGGTCGTAAGCTCACCCCTTTGTGACCATTTGTTTTTTGAAGCTTTAAGAGTCTAGAAGCTTTTCTACTTGATGCATGTGACCATGGAAGGATCTAGGGCACCATTTCACTCCTAAATGGAGTTTGCGGTCCCTTTAACATTTTCCTTTGATTTTACTACCTTAAACTCGCAAGTTTATGGTATTTGGGGGTTTTCAAGTCCTTATCTCAATCATGGTAATAGTCTAGGTTAGATTTTAGACATAAGGAGTAAATATGGGACTTTTATACACCTTTTGGGGTGTTTACAGTTTTGGGAGATCCCTAAACCGTAAACACATAAAAATGTGAGGTTTTGGTGCTTTTTGTGTGATAAACTCATCAAGGATGAATCTAGACAAGTCCTTAAGGCATTGTGAAGCATCTAGGCACCCTAAGGCACCACTTTGCACTTTATTTGGTGTTTACGGTTTTAGGAGCCTCCCAAAACCGTGAACACCGTGTTCTTGGTGTTCTTGGGACATTTCCTTGGTATTAATATGTATAGCAAGCTTTAAATGACTCATGGATTGAAGTACTTATTTTGTAGAAGCTTGTAATGAACTAAAAGTCCAAGAACACTAGTGTGTGTTCTTGGTGTTTTTGAAAACTATTTAAAAACACATAAATGGATGGATTAAAGGATGTATAATCACTAGATGTTATGTTATATCAACTAATCAAGTCGAGAAACACTTACGTTTTCGGGAAATCGGGCGAAAACCGGGATAATACTTGAGAGAGTTTGGAGTTTACTCATTAGGGTGAAAATGAGAAGTGTGGTAATTTGGGGAGTAAACTCATGATTAATGCATGAGTTCACGGTTTTTGGAAGATTTTCCGGCCCAAACATAAAAGTTTGGCCGTGAACTTCTAAGACACGAGGTGTTTGCGGTTTTGAAATTTCAAGACTCGAGACGGCACATTCTTTCACCCATTCGTTTAAAGAATAATATTAAAATAAGCAAATGAACTTTAAATTTGCTAAAAATAAGTAATAATTTAATTGACTTATAAATTGAAGTGATTGACTTTTAGGGTTTGACCGATTGAAAATTTCGGGTTTTCACATTATATTACCACTCTTTATTTTATTTATTTACAGCATGCATTCCTTTTGTTTTATTTATATATCATTTTATTATATTTAAATATTTGTAGATTATCTTTAACATACTTTCAGCAATAATGATTAAACTCATATATTACTATTTTATTTTGTTTCTATATATATTTGGCTATAAAATATTATATTTGCAATAAAAATATAATTTTTTTTTATTACATTAGAACGAATGTAGGCATATATTTTTTTTAATAAGAATAAATGATTAATGCAATATGAATAATTTATTTCATAATAATTTTAATATAAAAAACAAATGTTTCTTTTTGAAACAATAAATTCATATTTTATTTTTATTTTTATTTTTGCAAATATGTCTCATAAATTTGTTTTTATTAGATTTTTATTAATATATACTACTTCCGTTCCAAATTAATTGTTCATATTTGATTTTTGAAGTCTTTAATCTTCAACTTTGACCTTAAATATTTTTGTTTTTATAAATAATATCTAATTAAAAATCTATGAATGAATTGTATTTTAAATATTTTTTCATTGTTATAAATTTCATCAAGTAATATACAACATAAATAAAAATATTTAAGATCAAATTGAATAATAAAGACTTCAAAAGTAAAAAAATAAACAATTAACTTGGGATGGAAGGAGTATATATATATATATATATATATATATATATATATATATATATATATATATATATATATATATATATATATATATATATATATAAAGGTTGTAAAAAACGCTCGACATTAACTAGTCGGTGGACAAGGGTCAAAGGATTAATCGGTTTGGTGGCGATTTATCGGGGGATTAATCGGGGACCATTAATTGCTAATTTGTTGAATTTAAAAAAAAAATTATGACTAATATCATACCAAAGTTCGTAAATACCACTAATATGATAACAAAATAGGTTAATATGATTAATACAACACTAATCATGCCTCAAATTGTTTCCATTGAAATAAAACTTCTTCAAATGTTAAAATTTCATCGTTTTATGATGTTTCACTCATTATGTATGCAGGGATTAATCGTTAGGCGCCCTCTAATCGGTCGAGTAGCGCCTAGGGATTAATCGGGACCTAGTCGGGATTTTTACAACAGTGATATATATATATATATATATATATATATATATATATATATATATATATATATATTCAGGTTCATTTGAGACCATTCTAATTTTGTGAGACCGTGAGATAAAATCTAAAAATACTTTTAAAATGCAAAATAAATGGAAATATCCAAAATTTCTTTTTTTAAATATTATTTTCGGAACTTGAATTAACTAAAAAAAATAAAATAAAAAAAATAAAATAAAAATTCAGTCCGTTTTTTTTTGAAAAATAAGTGAAACATATTCTAATAGAATATTACACTGACATATTTTAAAAAATAATTTTAAAATGCAGAATAAATCTAAAAATCTAAAAATTGTTTTTTTAATTATTATTTTCGGAACTTGAATTAACTAAAAAAAGCTAAAAATAATAAAAATAAATTCCATTTTTTTTAAAAAATACATGAAGTATTCTGATAAGACGGTCTAGTCATGCTGAAAACTCTGCAGGTATTGTTGGATCAGTTTGAGGATATGGATTGGGTATGTCGCAGTGTGTTTGCATTAGAAGGTCTGGCCCCGGGTAGTGATCTTGGTGAGTTGAGATAGTGCATGGGCTTGAGGGTCCCCTGCGATGAGAGTCATAATATGTGTGTTGAATGGATAGCGGATACGCTATGAGAGGGTGGTGTAGCGTTGGGCGAGCACCGTGACACTTGTCGGAGTGACAATGTGGTCGAGTGGTTTCCTTGGTAAAGGAAGAGAGAGGGAGGTGTAACTCCGAGAGGGAGTGCAAGTTCACGGAAGTAAAATAAAAAAAAATAAATAAAAAATAAAAATAAAAATGGCAGAGCAGAGTTATGAATCGAGTACTTCGAGTATGGTTTGAGCAGCATGTTTACGGCAGTGGAATAGGAGCTTATCCGGTTCGGATGCCTGTTGAGGTTGCGAAGGGAATTCCGCAGGTGTAGAGCCAAGAGGCTCGGAAAGGATGCAGGGAGAGAGTCTTGAACTCTCAGTGTGATTTTGATCAGGGTATGGGGTATGTATTAGTGGCTTATCCGGGGGATGTTTGAGGATATTATCAGTGTATCAGGTTTTCCCAACCTGAGGGTGTTAGGACTAGTTCAGCATGTGTATGCGGTTGCAAGGGGAGAACTCGTGAGAGTTGCTCTGAGATTGAGAAGGGGTCTCTCAGCCGTCCCGGATTGGATAAAGTGGGATTCGGATTGGGGACCCGACGGTTCAAAGTTTTCTAACCCTTATGGGTCGAGTGATTATTGAGAATTGGGGCAGTAATGCATCTTGGGTTATTCTCGGGTATTGAGTGTGATTATCAGAGGGTACAGTCGGTGCCCGGTTCGAGACGATGGTCAGGACACCGTAAAGGAAGGGAAAGTGTGTTCGAGTTTCGACGGGTATGCCTTGTGGGACCTGGTCCGGTTAAGGTCAGATGGCGTGTTGTGGGAACATCTTTGGAGATATATTGTTGTAGGCTTCGGGGGTGAAGGCTAATTTAAGTGGGGGAGAATTGTAACATCCGGAAATAGCAAGAGTTGTGTGGAAGGGCTAAGAGTGTAATTTGGGAAGGAGTGACTCGTCGAGTCCATGGATGGACTCGGAGAGTAGAGTCGCGACTTGGTCGCGTGTTAAATAGCCGACTCGACGAGTCATGGAGATGGACTCAGCGAGTAGGCGCTGAGTGGAGAAAACCCTAATTCTCGGGGTTGAGCCCTATATAAAGAGCATTATGTTTCCTCCCCAGCCTCTTTATCACCCCTTTGAGTCCTTGAAACCCTAAAATCGTGGAGAAGCACCATTGTTGAGTGGATTGGAGCTTGGAGAAGTAATTGTTGGAGAAAGTTTGGAAGTTTGAAGGTGTGGAGCAAGGGGTTTTGCTTGGATTCGAGTTTCCTTGCAGTTTAGGGCACTCTTTGAAGGTAAAATCTCGTTCTTGAGTTGCTATTGTCTTGTCTCTTCATTTTGGGGTTTGGGGGGAAACTTATCTTGGGTTATTTTGGAGTCTAAAGGTTGGATCTGAGGTTGCTACCTCAGATCTGGAATGGAGGAGGGTTAGAATGCAAGAAAGTCCCTGTGTTGAGTGTTGGATGAAGCTATCTTGTCCCAAACCTTGGCCCTAATGTGCAAAATGCATAGATCTCTTTGAATTCACGTAAAGATTGCCACTTTACGTGATGGATGAGTTGTAGGAGGCTAGATATATGTTTTGGATCAATTGCATGGTCTGGAACGCTTCTGTTTGGATTCAAACCGGTGGTACTCGGCGAGTCACATGGGTGGACTCGACGAGTTGCTTGAAGACGAGCTGAGACTCGACGAGTTGGAAGAACAACTCGGCGAGTTGGATGAAGATGGTCTGGAACTCGGCGAGTTGGATGAACAACTCGGTGAGTAGGTTGAAGATACCCTTAGACTCGGCGAGTCTGTGCTTGGACTCGACGAGTCTTGTCGAAGAGTCCCAATATCTTCTGGTTGAGTCGAAGAATCGGCGAGTCAAGGGATGACTCGGTGAGTTATGTGCGAATGGACTTAGAGTTGTTGGACTTGGCGAGTCTCGGCGAGTTAGGTCGCGGATTGAGTGAAGTTTTGAGTTGGGAACTCGGCGAGTCATAGGGTTGACTCGGCGAGTGGGGTCAGTCAGGGGTTGACTTTGACCCAGTCTTTGACCAAGGGTTGACCAGTGGTCTCCAAGGGTAATTTGGTAATTGTTGGTTATGGTTTTGAGTTTAGTGCATTGGTGGCTGTCCAGTGGTGGAGATCGTATCAGGGATCGGAGCAGTTCGGGTTATCTGTTCAGTCGGCAGTTTCAAGGTGAGTTATTCTCACTATATCTATAGGGTTTAAGGCACCAAGGCCGACCCTTTTTATCGGATGGAAATCCAAGTAATTGTCTGTTGTATGATATTGCGGAAATGGGCCGGAAGGCGTTACGTTATGGGCCGAAAGGCATTACATGTTGTGGGCCGGAAGGCAATACGATGTGGACCGGAAGGTCATGGCCTGGAAAGGCGTACGTGCATAATTAGTATGTTGGTTGAGTCGTAGGGTGATGTTATGCTAGTGATCGGCTAGGCTGGTATCTTGGTTAGAGTAATGATATGTTATGTGATCTGTTGATCGATTTGCTAACTGTGAACTGTTATATGATTACATGTTATGTGCATGGTTGTTTTATGTTCTGTATGCTTTTATGTTGCGGGCCGGAAGGCGATATGGTATGGGCCGGAAGGCTATGTGTTAAGGGCCGGAAGGCATTACGCTATGGGTCGGAAGGCGATATGTTTTGGACCGGAAGGTTGTGGCCTGGAAGGGCGTATATGTGGTTGGTATTTTGGGGGTATCTCACTAAGCTTTCGGGCTTACAGTTGTGGTTTTTATGTTTTCAGGTTCTCAGGAGTCTGTGGCAAGGCAAAGGCGTGATCGTACCATTCCTCGCGTTGGTGTTTTATGAAATGGACCTGGGAAAATACTCTGTTAAATAATGTATTGAAAACCTTTTTGTAACAACGTTATTAAAATGGGTTGTTTTTGCAAAGTTTTAATTGTTTCTAAATTTCGGTCGTTACAAGTTGGTATGAGAGCCTTGGTTTGAGTGAATTGGAGGAACACTTGTGTGACTCCAGTCTCAAATCGAGGAAGGTTTTAAAAGAGAAATTAAAATGGTTTTAAAATCAAGAAGAAAAAAAAAGGACGCGGAGGTACGATCAGCCGGAGCCAGTAAGTAACCCCAAATTACCATTCATGACATTTCTTTTATTGAGCTTTGATAGAACAACATGCTAGAGTTAGGCTAGGGATCTTCAGGAATTCATGTTAATGTTGCTTGATTGTGATGCCTGTAGCCTAGTGTGACAACCGTCAAATTCCGGTCAATTCAAAGTCAAATCAAGTCAACAAGTCAAACCGGTCAGCTCAACTGACCCTTGTGTACTTGGACTTACGCTCAGTATCTACTAAACAAGTCGCTACTCTAATAAGAAAACATGAATCGAAAAGTACGTACAACTAGATCTCTTTAACCTAAAAACTGTACTACGTGGCGAGCCAAACTGATAAAACAATGATGCATACTCATCGGGAGTGTGTAAGATCCTTAATCAAGGCTTAACAGGGTTTACGAACCATGCATTGCGATGCCGGACACTCACATTTGTCACACATGGATCCCCTCTCAATCGTTTTCACTCTATCTCTGACTATGTCAAATCTCTCCCTAATCGCTCCAAGTGTGTGAAATCTCTCCCAAATATCTCTCTGTATGATAAATCTCTCCAAGAATGTCAAATCTCTCCCAAATCTCTCCACGTATGTGAAATCTCTCCCAAATATCTCTCCGTATGAGAAATCTCTCCAAGAATGTCAAATCTCTCCCTAATCGCTCCAAGTGTGTGAAATCTCTCCCAAATATCTCTCTGTATGATAAATCTCTCCAAGAATGTCAAATCTCTCCCAAATCTCTCCACGTATGTGAAATCTCTCCCAAATATCTCTCTGTATGAGAAATCTCTCCAAGAATGTCAAATCTCTCCCTAATCGCTCCAAGTGTGTGAAATCTCTCCCAAATATCTCTCTGTATGATAAATCTCTCCAAGAATGTCAAATCTCTCTCAAATCCCTCTAAGTATGTGAAATCTCTCTCAAATATCTCTTTGTATGAGAAATCTCTCCAAGAATGTCAAATCTCTCCCAAATCTCTCCAAGTGTGAGAAATCTCTCCCAAATCTCTCTCAAAAGTTTCCCGTAACTTTTTGGAATCATTCGGGTCATTCCGGCCCTTAACCGGGTCAAAAACGGCTTAAAACGGGGCGAAAACGAGAAAAATAGGCTTTAGGAACCGAAACCGGAATGAGAGGCTTCTTAGGACCAGAGACCGAGCCTCTGGTGGCCAAGAGACCAGAGACCGAGCCTCTGGTGGCCAAGAGAACCGAAACCGAGAGCAAGAAGCAAGTACCCGAAACCGAAAGTAGAGCCGAACCCTCCTGATGCTGATCCGAACCGAGACCGAGCCCAAGAAGCAAGAACCGGAACCGAGAGTACTGTTCACAACCGAGCGGTCGGTCCCTCTCGGTGCCTCTCGGTCCGTCCCACTCTCTGTCCGCTATTCTGCCTCTCGGTCCGCCTCCGCCTCTCTGTTCGCTAACTCGCTCTCTGTTCGCGCGCCTCTCTGTCCCCTTCCACCTCTCGGTTCCTACCCTCTCCCTTCTCCCCTCTCGGCTTCTTCCCTCCTTTCTCTTCTCTCCTCTCGGTTTCTGCCTCCCTCTCTCTCGGTTCAGCACCAGAAGGCCGAGCCTCGGCCAGATTTCGCATATTTGCCACTTTTAGCCCATTTTTGATATTTTTGACATTTTAAGCCCGTTTTTCATGATTTTAAAGCGGGATTTTCTCCAGAAATTATATTTTAACATAATAAACTCTAAATATTCATAATTTAAACATATTTTGATGAAAATCATTATTTAAATAATAAAAATCAAATGGATGAATTATTAAAGGTGGAGTGTTGACTTTGCCTTATCCAATGTCACAAGCAACCACCCCACACCCACTCTTTGACTAACCACACCTCTCCACCTTACCTAGGTCACATCAATGTCTTTTCCACTCAATTATCCCTCTTCCCACGTTTTTGAGGGCTGATTATTCATCCTCTCTCCTCACTTCTCTCATTTGCTCTCATTTCACAAGAAGATCAAACTCTTTCCTCTCTCACTTTCTCTCTCTAGAAATTCGAGATTCAAGGGCTGATCTTGAGTTTTTCCTCCACATTTGGTAAGCATAATCCATTCTCTTTATGATTATCTCATTTATTTCCACTCAAATCATGGATATCTTAGACAAACTCTCTCATAATTGTGTTAGATCTTCGAATCTTCAAGTGATTCTTCAAGTGTTCTTGGGTTGAACACTTTCCTTCTTCAACACTTACCTACTGGAATCACTTAAGGTGAGTTCATACCCCTACATTTTCATGTTTTCTCAAGTTTTCAGGGGGGGAATACAAGTTAAAACACTAAGAACATATCTAAATTTTTCTAACAGCCTTCATCAGAAAAGTTCAACTCCATTCACGGACTGTTTTGGGCATCTTAAAAATTTTTGTTTTCAAAACTGTACAAGGTGCAAATAGTTCAAGTTTTTAGCTTTAAAATGGCTACTTGCACATCTCCATACGATTTTTCTACAATTTATGGTGATTTTTACAAAACTGCCTATCATTTCAAACAACAATCCGGACCAGTCTGTGATTATGGACTTTTTCACCCAAGTTAGAGGTCATTATAAATTGTGATAAAAATTATGAGCAAACTAGACACATTTTGCGAACTCTCAGAATTTACGGATCTAGTTTTCGACTTCGTATGATTTTTCTATGATTTTTCCAAAACAGGGCAGAATTGCTAAATTTTGCCAACAGCATGTAAATATCATAACACCTTGTATTATGTTGAGCAAAGTGTATAATCATAAGTTCTAATATTTGAATGTGTTTTCTTGCTAGTTTATCATTATGAACTGAAACTAAGACATTCATATTAAATATTATTCATTCATTTTGGAACACGCACTATTAAACTATGAAAAGTATAGTTCGATAAATTCACAACACTAATACTTTTCCATAAAAGAGTTCATACATAGTACATACATTTTAGATAAACTATAATAGGTATAGTTTATGATACATCACTCTACGCACTCGTACAAGAAGGGTACATTCATACAAGAAATATTTATATTCACACACATTTCACGTAAACTTGTTATCCTATATTGTGAGTTTCTCTATTTTTCTCTCTCTCTCTCCCCGTACGTCCGAGTGCGGGATATAATTCCTGGTAGTTATAATCAGAATCTCCTTGAGGGAGAACGTGATACTTGTATATAGATCTATATTGGGATTGACACCCCACACCTTGCTGCTAGCTACAGTTGGACCTGCAGGTCTACGGGTGACAAATGTCATTTCATTTTTCGCGACACTGAGAACGTCGTGGCAGGTTCACATAGTCATAGTATGATTATAACGGCTCACATAGGGAACAATCCATAAGTTTACGGGATTTTATTTTTAAAACCTAAATGAGTTTTATGTCGATTTAAAATCACCTTTTATCTCTATGGGTACAAATACAAAGTACCGGGTCTCTATACAAAAAGGGGTACAAATACAAAGTACCGGGTCTCTATACAAAAAGGGGTACAAATACAAAGTGCCGGGTCTCTATACAAAGCTATTATGATATTAAAACTACACTTCCTCTAAAATTGTTAGACTTCAACTATAGTCGCTGAGCGTATATGTTGAGTCATATAAGAATTTAGTCTTGATTGGCCTAGAATTGGTGGTGCCCGCCTCATCTCCTGTTCCTCGTTGGGTTGTGGACCTAGGGCAGACCCACTATATTCAACGTTTTATCTAAGTTAAGCCTTATATAACTTTATATGTTGGACGATTATAGAGGAACTCTACGGATTACTCTAGGGTTCATTACAGCATCATGTAGGATTATTTCTATTCATACTTAACTAAGAAAATATTGGATTTTCTGGAAATCAAACTAAATCGATTTTACAAGGAAAAACGGTTTCTACTTCAAACAAAACTCTCATGAACTCACCAACCTTTGTGTTGACACTCTTTAAAACTACTTGTATTCTCAGGAAATCAGTGAAACAGGAAAACTTCATCGCTTTGAGGATGGGACGCTAAACCGTCAACAAATTATTTTGTCATCATAATGTAATTGCTTTTGAAACATGTAAACATATACTTTGGTGTAACTTTTGCAATTATATATATGGTGGTTGTTTTTACTTTGAGCACTATTATACACGTTGTTGTGATACTGTACATGAAGTCCTCCACCCCCAGACGTTTCCGCCATCCTTGGTTTGGGGGTGTGACAGATTGGTATCAGAGCATTGTTTATAGTGAACTAAGTATATCGAACCACATAAGATATACAAACTATAAATGCATTGGGACTAAGGTCTCTGATTTTAAGATTTCAAAACCACTATACCTTTAAGAATAAATAACTCTTGTTAAAAGTATACATGCATGCATACATACTAAGGTCAGCATTATTTTAGGACAAAACAAAAGTAATGATTGTTGGATGTCACAGGTAAGCCTGGGGATGTATGATCAGTCTTGGGAATAGCATAGCCTGATCAACTATGCTGGTCCGAGGAGTGATTAGCATATGCCCAAGAATGGTTGTGATGTGGCAACAAGTCTAAAAACTTACCAACACTACCACAATGGAATACCATAGGGGTATTTTGGCATTATTAAAATTACATCTGCGAGAACTAAATAGATCTTTATCAATAGGTCAATAGTTGCTTAGTGGATACATTAAAATTTTATGTATCCAGGACGTCATAGACTTAGAATCTGTGGATCTTTGCTCTACTTCCTGTTCTCGTTGGATTGGGGATTTAGAGTTAGGGTCGCTTATTCGAAGGTCTATCCTGTCCCGAATACATATAATTAGTATGCACTAAACAATTTGTTGAAGTACCTGATAAAGATCATCGTATAATTAGCCAATTAGTACTTTTGCTTAATTATTTCTTATATCCCCATTTCTCGCGAAGATATCATGGCTGGATTTCCATCCACACGACGACCCGTACTACCCTAACCACGATAATACCAAATGGCTCGGAGAGGAGCCAGAGAATGATTACCCAACCCCTGTAGATGGTCACCAAGCTGAAGGCTATGCTGATGGTTCTGACCCCGACCCTGAAGTGGAGAACTTAACCCCGATGACTCTTGTTCCGAATCCCAACCCTTGACCGGCTTTCAAGGCCCGACGCCTCCTTGGGTAGAGTGCTTGGAAACCTGGAGCAAAGAACAAGACCAACATATGTCGTTTAATAGAGAACGAAGCTTCTACAACATAAACGAAGGAAACTCAGCACCGCCCGAGATTATTGGTCAGATGAGCTCGTGCGAGTTGGATGCGAGGATCCGCGAGATCCTGCATGATGAGGTTGCTGCATTGTTTCGGGCTGAGTTGCCGGAGTTGTTTGGGTCGATCAAGACCGCCATGGTGGAGTATTTTGATGAGCGCTATGCGGCTCTCGAGGAGACGGCTGCCGCGGCGGCTACAGTGGCTGTAGCAGCAGTAGGGGGAGGAGCTGATAGGGATTTTCAGTATCAGGACTTCGATAATACGGAGCCTCCCACCTTCGATGGAGTTCAGAACCCGATTGTTGCTATGAGATGGTTATCGTACGTGGAGGGGTGTTTCTTCATGTGTTCATGCCCTGCCGATTTGAGGGTGAGGTGTGCTCTGAAACTGTTAAGGCTCGGGGCAAAGGATTGGTGGAGGTTGACCACGGGGTCATATTCGGATGCGCAGAGGGCTGCGATTTCATGGGATCAGTTCAGAGAGATGTTCAACACTCGTTATGTTCCGTAGGTGGAGAGGGAGAGGTTGGCTCGGGAGTTCCTCGAGCTGAAGCAGGATTCGGAGTCGGTGACGGAAATCACCAGAATGTTCACTGAGAGGGCGATGTTTTGCCCTGAGTTCGCTTCGGAGCAGGCTCAGATGTCCCGATATCTAAGTATGCTAAACAGAGACATCAGACAGTTTGTGTCCGCACGAAGGTGCGGGACATTGTTGGAGTTGCAGGAGGCCGCCCGGCGGCGTGAGTTAGAGATTGAGTTGCAGTTGCGTGAGCTGAGGCAAGCTTCGGTTCAGTCGGCGCCGGCAACGAAACGGTCTAAGATCGTTGATTCCAGGATGGGGGATCGGAGCAGCCATACTTGTGGGAAGTGTGGGAGGAGTCACACCGGAATTTGCAAGTCCGGTGGTGCATGCCGCAAGTGCGGAAAGGAGGGATACTATACGAGGGATTGTCGGCGGTCAGCGCCGGTTCTGGATTTGAGGATTTGCTATCATTGTCGCCAGATTGGACGTATGAGGGTCAACTGTCCACAGTTTTCCGCAGGACTGGTGCAGGCTCCAGCACCAGCCACTTTGAGGATTTCAGGAGAAGGTCAGGATGGAGCGGAGCCCCCAAAGGGCTCAGGGTCGTGCTTATTAGCTTGCGGCAGAGGAGGTCAGAGCAGTGCCGGATGCAGCTGTGGGTATGTTTCTTTCTGGATGTCATGTTATCTTGCGATTATTGTGGTGTATTGTTTGTGCTGGTATCTTTGTGTGGTTTTGATGCGGTATTCGTCGTTTTGCGGGTTGAGGTTCTGGTTATGGATTTGTGATTCAGGTTTTCATCTTGGTATCCGTTGTTCCTTGAGGGTTTGGCATGGTTATGGATTTGTGATTCGGGTTTTCGTTTTGGTATCCGTTGTTCCTTGAGGGTTTGGCATGGTTATGGGTTTGTGATTCGGGTTTTCGTCTTGGCATCCGTTGTTCCTTGAGGGTTTGGCATGGTTATGGATTTTGTTTCGGGTTTTCATCTTAGTATCCGTTGTTCCCTGAGGTTTGGGTATGGCTATAGTTTGGTGTTTTGTGCTTTCGTTGGTTATCATTCGTGAGGGTTATTAGTGGAGATGCGACATTGGATTGAAGGTCGGGTAGCATCGGCTTCCCGAGGAGTGGTTAGATACAGTTTGAGTTTCTTTCGAGCGGGTTAATCAGTGTTGATATGAGATCTCGTTGAGGTTGTTTATGCTTGTGGGAAGCAGTCCGCGTGTAAGTGTTCTCTTTGTGCAGGGTTGTTCTGGAAGGTCGGTGATGGCGACCGGTGGTTGTTAATCAGTGCTATAAGTGGGGAAGAGTTGGAGAACTCTCTGGGAGATCGATGAGTATTTTAGAGTGCTTAGTTGTTGGGATTCAGCAGTGTTCTGTCAGCCCAGAGTATAGGCTGATAGGAGCGAGTGTCGGGCATGCGGGACATGATACCGACCTAGGGCATTTGATTGTGGAGGCCTGGGAGCAGGCCGGGATCGAGTATGTATGATGGAATTAGAGTTCGGAAACCCCTAGAGGGCTAGAACGGTATGCATGGGAGGATTTCCTGGGGCGATAGCTCGGAATGATGAATGCTGGTTGAGCGGTCCAGAATGGACTGAAGGCCTGGTAAGATGGTCCAGTCATGTTGAAGACTCTGCAGGTATTGTTGGATCAGTTTGAGGATATGGATTGGGTATGTCGCAGTGTGTTTGCATTAGAAGGTCTGGCCCCGGGTAGTGATCTTAGTGAGTTGAGATAGTGCATGGGCTTGAGGGTCCCCTGCGATGAGAGTCATAATATGTGTGCTGGATGGATAGCGGATACGCTATGAGAGGGTGGTGTAGCGTTGGGCGAGCACCGTGGCACTTGTCGGAGTGACAATGTGGTCAAGTGGTTTCCTTGGTAAAGGAAGAGAGAGGGAGGTGTAACTCCGAGAGGGAGTGCAAGTTCACGGAAGTAAAAAAAAAAAAATGGCAGAGCAGAGTTATGAATCGAGTACTTCGAGTATGGTTTGAGCAGCATGTTTACAGCAGTGGAATAGGAGCTTATCCGGTTTGGATGCCTGTTGAGGTTGCAAAGGGAATTCCACAGGTGTAGAGTCAAGAGGCTCGGAAAGGATGCAGGGAGAGAGTCTTGAACTCTCAGTGTGATTTTGATCAGGGTATGGGGTATGTATTAGTGGCTTATCCGGGGGATGTTTGAGGATATTATCAGTGTATCAGGTTTTCCCAACCTGAGGGTGTTAGGACTAGTTTAGCATGTGTATGCGGTTGCAAGGGGAGAACTCGTGAGAGTTGCTCTGAGATTGAGAAGGGGTCTCTCAGTCGTCCCGGATTGGATAAAGTGGGATTCGGATCGGGGACCCGACGGTTCAAAGTTTTTAACCCTTATGGGTCGAGTGATTATTGAGAATTGGGGCAGTAATGCGTCTTGGGTTATTCTCGGGTATTGAGTGTGATTATCAGAGGGTACAGTCGGTGCCCGGTTCGAGACGGTGGTCAGGACACCGTAAAGGAAGGGAAAGTGTGTTCGAGTTTCGACGGGTATGCCTTGTGGGACCTGGTCCGGTTAAGGTCAGATGACGTGTTGTGGGAACATCTTTGGAGATGTATTGTCGTAGGCTTCGGGGGTGAAGCCTAATTTAAGTGGGGGAGAATTGTAACATCCCGAAATAGCAAGAGTTGTGTGGAAGGGCTAAGAGTGTAATTTGGGAAAGAGTGACTCGTCGAGTCCATGGATGGACTCGGCGAGTAGAGTCGCGACTTGGTCGCGTGTTAAATAGCCGACTCGACGAGTCATGGAGATGGACTCAGCGAGTAGGCGCTGAGTGGAGAAAACCCTAATTCTCGGGGTTGAGCCCTATATAAAGAGCATTATGTTTCCTCCCCCGCCTCTTTATCACCCCTTTGAGTCCTTGAAACCCTAAAATCGTGGAGAAGCACCATTGTTGAGTGGATTGGAGCTTGGAGAAGTAATTGTTGGAGAAAGTTTGGAAGATTGAAGGTGTGGAGCAAGGGGTTTTGCTTGGATTCGAGTTTCCTTGTAGTTTAGGGAACTCTTTGAAGGTAAAATCTCGTTCTTGAGCTGCTATTGTCTTGTCTCTTCATTTTGGGGTTTGGGGGGAAACTTATTTTGGGTTATTTTGGAGTCTAAAGGTTGGATCTGAGGTTGCTACCTCAGATATGGAATGGAGGAGGGTTAGAATGCAAGAAAGTCCCTGTGTTGAGTGTTGGATGAAGCTATCTTGTCCCAAACCTTGGCCCTAATGTGCAAAATGCATAGATCTCTTTGGATTCACGTAAAGATTGCCACTTTACGTGATGGATGAGTTGTAGGAGGCTAGATCTATGTTTTGGATCAATTGCATGGTCTGGAACGCTTCTGTTTGGATTCAGACCGGTGGTACTCGGCGAGTTACATGGGTGGACTCGACGAGTTGCTTGAAGACGAGCTGAGACTCGACGAGTTGGAAGAACAACTCGGCGAGTTGGATGAAGATGGTCTGGAACTCGACGAGTTGGATAAACAACTCGGCGAGTAGGTTGAAGATAGCCTTAGACTCGGCGAGTCTGTGCTTGGACTCGGCGAGTCTTGTCGAAGAGTCCCAATATCTTCTGGTTGAGTCGAAGAATCGGCGAGTCAAGGGATGACTCAGTGAGTTATGTGCGAATGGACTCAGAGTTGTTGGACTCGACGAGTCTCGGGGTGACTCGGTGAGTTAGGTCGCGGATTGAGTGAAGTTTTGAGTTGGGAACTCGGCGAGTCATAGGGTTGACTCGGTGAGTGGGGTCAGTCAGGGGTTGACTTTGACCCAGTCTTTGACCAAGGGTTGACCAGTGGTCTCTAGGGGTATTTTGGTAATTGTTGGTTATGGTTTTGAGTTTAGTGCATTGGTGGCTGTCCAGTGGTGGAGATCGTATCAGGGATCGGAGCAGTTCGGGTTATCTGTTCAGTCGGCAGTTTCAAGGTGAGTTATTCTCACTATATCTATAGAGTTTAAGGCACCAAGGCCGACCCTTTTTATCGGATGGAAATCCGAGTAATTGTCTATTGTATGATATTGCGGAAATGGGCCGGAAGGCGTTACGTTATGGGCCGGAAGGCATTGCATGTTGTGGGCCGGAAGGCAATACGATGTGGACCGGAAGGTCATGGCCTGGAAAGGCGTACGTGAATAATTAGTATGTTGGTTGAGTCGTAGGGTGATGTTATGCTAGTGATCGGCTAGGCTGGTATCTTGGTTAGAGTAATGATATGTTATGTGATCTGTTGATCGATTTGCTAACTGTGAACTGTTATATGATTACATGTTATGTGCATGGTTGTTTTATGTTCTGTATGCTTTTATGTTGCGGGCCGTAAGGCGATATGGTATGGGCCGGAAGGCTATGTGTTATGGGCCGGAAGGCATTACGCTATGGGTCGGAAGGTGATATGTTTTGGACCGGAAGGTTGTGGCCTGTAAGGGCGTATATGTGGTTGGTATTTTAGGGGTATCTCACTAAGCTTTCGGGCTTACAGTTGTGGTTTTTATGTTTGCAGGTTCTCAGGAGTCTGTGGCAAGGCAAAAGCGTGATCGTAGCATTCCTCGCGTTGGTGTTTTATGAAATGGACCTGGGAAAATACTCTGTTAAATAATGTATTGAAAACCTTTTTGTAACAACGTTATTAAAATGGGTTGTTTTTGCAAAGTTTTAATTGTTTCTAAATTTCGGTCGTTACAAAGTAAATATGTCTTGAAATATGTTTGTTTTTTTAAAACTAAACTAAACGAAAAGTAATTTTTTTAATAACAAACCATGCAAACGATTCAACGGAAATATCAAGATAATATTAAACAGAAATAACATATTGCTTGTCATTTAACGAGTTTTAAGAAAAATGGTTGTATTTTTAGAAGCCCAAATTTGTAATGATATATATATATATATATATATATATATATATATATATATATATATATATATATATATATATATATATATATATATATATATATATATATCATTACAAATTTGGGCTTCTAAAAATACAACCATTTTTCTTAAAACTCGTTAAATGACAAGCAATATGTTATTTCTGTTTAATATTATCTTGATATTTCCGTTGAATCGTTTGCATGGTTTGTTATTAAAAAAATTACTTTTTGTTTAGTTTAGTTTTAAAAAAAACAAACATACACATATTTACGTTTTAATGTTTTTTTTAAATGTCAGTATTTATAATCATTTGTCTTGTAAAAACATTTAAGAGAAAATTTAGTAAATAATAATGTAAGTAAAAATTTAATTGAATATAACAAAATAGTAACAAAAGTTTAAGAAAAAAAATTAATAATTTGTAATGATAAAATAATAAAATTAATAAAGTTAGTATAATGATTGGAAAGTTTAATGATGAAGTAATAAGGTTAGTAGAGAGAAAAACATTTTTTAAGAAAACAATGTTTAATATATTAGAGTAGATGTAGAATCGAGTATCATAACACCATCCTTTTTATACTTCACTCTTTAAACACTTCCTCTAGTCTAAGCTATTTTGACTTCTTTTTTATTGGAATGTTTGACTAGTTTTTATTGAGCCGGTTTAGAAGGTGGGTAAGTTAGGCACTCCCGAAGGCCATATCAATTTGAGCGCCCTAATTTTATATCAGTAGTTATTTAATGATATTTAAATCAGTTAATCTTTAACTTAAAATTGGCTAAACAGACTTAGTAGGATCATATTCTCTTGTGCCCAAGCACCCTTGTTCATTTCCCTGGAGTTTGGAATCTTTTTTACCACATTATTGATCCTTTATTTTTATATGTGTAATATGACTTCAAAACTTATTTCCTTGCAATACAACATCAAGTACGGTTCAATTGTCCTTTTTTTCAATTGCTTTTTTTTTTCCTTTTTTTTTTTCCTTTCTTTTATAGTGTATATTAAAATTATATCCAATAAATAAAAAATAATAATAATAACACATAGTAGGCTAGATGGTTTATATGTTTGATTTTGTTAGAATATTATGTAATTATATTGATTTTGACATCTTCCTAATTATTTTATTTAAAATTCATTTAAGGTTATTTACGTGTAATGCTATATAATTACAATCTTTTGTTATAAATTACTAAATACTTTTATTTATGATTCATAAGTTGTCTATCATCAAGATTCTTAGAAAAAAATTAACTTACTCTTAATTATTATATAAATTTGGTAATTTGAAGGGGACTTTTTTTTTCCCAGGCATCAAATATCTTAGGACCAACCGTGTTTTTATTGGCTTTTTAACTGTTTTCCAAAACTATTTTCAAGAAAGTTATCCACTATTTTCCAGACTTAATTATCTTTTTTCCAACGAATGAAAACATAAAAAAACCATAACTAATTAAATTTACATTGTCTATAAGTTTGTTTTGTTAATCAATAAACTTAATATAAGTTTAAAAGAGTAAAGTTAATACAAAAATTAGTAAACTTAATACAAGCTACCGGGAATCAAAACTAGTCGTCAGAGTCATAGTCATGGTTTGTCGGAGAATGTAAGTTCTCTCTTTCCAGGGTCGTATCTTTAGTTATCTGTTGTTTTCCGAAGGCTATCATTCAATGGCGATGACTGTAGTAAAATCACCCATTGATAGTGTGATAGAGAAAGAGAGAAAAAAAACATTTCGGGTGTTGTGAGATTGTGGCTCCAAAAACCCATCGACGAATCTGGTACCATGAGAGTGTGGTCGAGAGAGACAAGTGGGTACAATGCTCTGACGGAGGCGAGTTGGTGGCGGTAGTGCTCCAGCAGAAAAAATGATTTCAGTTCTCCGGCTTATTGGCGGCAGTACTTCGAGAAGAGAGAGAGAGAGAGAGAGAGAGAGAGAATAAATGGGTTGGTATTGGACTAGGCTATTGGACTAAAATTTAGGGTGCCTACCATATTCAGAATTTTTTCTATTGGGCTTCAAGAATCTATTAATTTCTAATATGTTTTTAAAAAAAATGTATTAATAAAGGGTACAACTAACAATATCATTTCTAATCTTGATGCAAAATGTTATGTACATTTTGCAAACTAAAGGGTACAATTTCAGGTCAATGTAATGTCTAAAAGTCAAGTCTTGTAATCTCTTTGTAAAGTAATAAGAATATCATCAAAAATGAAATGTTTAAAAAGCTCTGTTTGAGTACACTATGTGGTAGATATCCTGATAAGGTTTCCAAAAGTATAAAAAAAAACACTAAAATCCGAGTTATAATGAAGGAGTTATGACCAATCAAAGATTCGTAACACTACCAATAAAACGTTGTTAAGCATAAAACGAGAAATTTCAATAAAATACTTTTAGCCTTAGGTATCTAAATGAAAGTCGTAGATATCATTAAACCGCGAACATACATAAAAAGAACGCCCAAATCTAACTTTGTATGAGGAAGTTATGATTTTACGAAGTTTCTGACCTAGCAGTAGACAGCTAAAAACTCGAATTAGAGATCGAGCGATCTTTAGCTAACATAACCTAAACGAAAGTTGAAGACCCTGACCATAGGAATACAACGGTAAAAAGGCAGATAAAATCGGACGCCGGATGAAGAAGTTATGGATTTATAAACGGACTTTTCCAGTCCCGGCATGCTAAAAATGTATTATTAAATATAAAGTCAAGAATAGCCGACGGAGTCTAAATGAGAGTTGAAGAGTACAGTCTCACCTACGCGTGGATATAAAGAACGCGAAAATTGGAGCTCGTACGCAAAAGTTACGGAACTTAGAAGTTTGGGAATCCAATTTAGGCCCAGTGTAAATTGGGTTACGCCCAACGTACCAGGCGATAAGGGCGTAGTCCCTTCGGCAGCAGGGCTGACATACGCTACGACCCACGTAAGAGCATATGCCCAGCGTACAGAGGCGGTTCAGCCTCCTATAAAAGGGAGGCTAGGGTTCCAAATTTCTTGTTCAGTTCTTCTCTTTTCCAACGCTTTTGATCTGCGTTTTTCCACTCGAAGTCATCCCGACACCCCGGTTTTCATACTCAAGATCCGAAGGAAGTCCTACACTCCCGAGATTCCCGAGACTTTAACTCTCACTAGTCGAAGTTCTGCTCGATTCTTCTGTCGATTACTTCAAAACAACCACTTCAATCAAGTGAGTTCATATCCCCTTTTATACACCTTCAAATACTTTATAATGTACTTTTAATACATTTCGGGGGAGAATACAAGTAAACCCACAGTTGATCCTGAGTGAAAACGTGAAAACTCTTGTTATACTTTGCATGCATCAGATTTATACAAAATGCATAGTATCCAGGGTAGCCATCCTTGTTAAACAATTTATGCATTCAAAGAACTTATGATTTGTGCTTTGTCAAACATTGTGAAATAGGATAAACATTGCATACAAAACTATTATTTTAATACAGACTTAGTTGAGAATCCGTGAGACGATTACATCTTCAATGCTACCTTTTTGTTAAAAGGTACAACCTAAAGTCTTGTCTATTATAACCAGACTCTCCCGTTTGGAGAGCGTGTCAAATGTGTATAGATCTATACGGGAAGTCATGATCTCGTGCCCTGACTATTAGCTACAGTCCCTTGGGTGACAGTTTGTCATAACATTTCGACGCCTGAAGACCGTCGCCATAGGCATATTATGTTTAGTATGGTTATAAAACTCACTGGATGGACAATTATTATGGTATTCTGCTTCTATGAGTGAGTAGCTATTAAAACTATTCTTCGTCTAACAAGTGCGATCTTCTTATAGCTTTAATATATAAAACTATGCCTCAAGCTTTTAAGCATGTCAGTTGCTTGCAATTTCCGGTCTTGGACATTAGAGACTGCCTGTTACTTTAGGAAAATAAGGGATTTTCATGTATCCAAAACAATCAACTAATAGGAAAATAAGGGATTTTCCTGGTATAACTATTTACATTTCATAACACGAACATTCATATGCATTTCATTCTTTTATAAGGAAATAAGGGATTTTCTTGGAAAACGCACGAACTTTGGAATGGTATACATTTTCTCAAAACCGCTTATGAACTCACCAACTTAATTGTTGACACTTTTTCTTTGAAATAACTTGTATTCTCAGGGAACCACTAAGCAGGTTTGGAAACCAACTTTTGGGGATTTACGATCTGGTGTTAATTACTTCTTTTGAAAGATGTTTATGTATTTATCTTTTGAACATGTAACAAATACAATTATGTAATCATTTTGAAACCTTTATATATATGGTGGTCTGTACTTTCCTTACTATGAACTATTATGATACTGAATATGACGTCCTCCGATGTGACAACCCGAAATTTTCTACTCTGTACAACCCTTGACTTCAATTGAAGTCAGAACAACTTCTGATAATTTTCAAGCTTTTGGAATAAGTTTGAGTGGTTTAAAGTTAGTACTTCAAGAGATAACTGGAGAGAGGATTCCCTAGTGTTTATTGTACATCAAATAGTTTCCAAAAACCCCAAGAGTTTAGATTTTACTACCCAAAATGGCATTAGGGCCGTAAACCCTAAAGGCTACATAAGTAATACTTAGCCATTTTTAGTTCATTTCTTCCATTTCAACTAGAGCAAAACCCGATTTCTCTCCCAAGGATATTCAACCGTTCGTCACAAATTGTAAGTACTACAACCCTAGAGTGTATTAAAGTGTATTACATGCCTAAATATCATTGAAATCCTCCAAAAATCACAAGGACAAGGTGTTTACGGCCCAAGATCTTCTTGGATCGTAAACACTAAATATGGTGCCAAAGTGTGACCTATGTCCTTACAAACCTTGGAAACAAACCTAGAACCTTACCTTGATGTTTTTAGCACATAAAAATCACCAAAATACCCCATTTATATGTGTTTACGGTTTGGGGATCTCCCAAAACCGTAAACACCCCAAAATGTGTTATGATGCCCCATATTCCTTCCTTATGCCTAGAAACTAGCCTAGACTTTTACCTTGAAGTGTTTAGGACTCGAAAACATCAAAATAACATGGTCCATAGGAGTTTACGGGAGCAAACACATGGAGAAATGGTCCATGGGCCGTAAACTCCATTTAAGAGTGAATTGTTGCCCTAATCACTTCCTAAGGCTTAGACTTGAAGTTAAGATGCTTCAAAATGACTTCTAGGACTTCAAAGCACACAATGGTCAAAAGGACATGATTTTACAGCCGTAAAATAATGGGTTTACGACCGTAAACTCAATTATAGTTGGTCCCAAAACCGTAAACACCATTTAGAGCCTTTTCACTTCCCTTTGTTGAATCACATGTGATTCCAACACTTAACCAAGGTGTTTCCTAGTCCCAAAAGGGTTTTCTTTCATATATTTGTTTATAAACACTCTATTCATGTCAATATGTGTCCGTATATGTCGTTTAGGACTTATTGTGTCACGGGACTTCATTAGTGGAACTTCTCATCCGTACGCGCATACCCGTTTGAATCACCCACATCAGGTGAGTTCATACCCCTTGAATTAACTTTTTAAATGTTTCTAAAATGTTCTTAAATGATTTGGGGGGGAGAGGGGAATACAAGTAGAATCAAACTAGTTATTATATCAATCACATGTGATTAATAACTAACATGCAAATGGATTTACTACACGTTAACTGTTTCACCAAACATATTTCTTCTAATGTTTTCTTAAACATTTTATATGTTTAAAACTCTTTATTAAACTATTTATTATACATTGTATGTTTCATTTCAAACTCTTTTACAATTGTGTTTCAAACAATGGTTTCTTTATACTTAAACTGTTTTATCAAACAAATACTTCCAAACCGTTTTATAAGCTGACAATCAAGTCGATCTTTTCATAGATATTAATCTTTTTCAAAGGCTTTACAAAACTTCTTTTATTCTTTTATATTATCAAATGCATGCCCATATATGTATAGTTATATAAGTAATGTTTAAAGGACTTAGGAAGGCTAACTCACTCTATTTCCTTTTCCTCGTTGGAATGTGGTTATGAGGTATCGGTTATCCGTCTGAATGTCATCTAAATATTAGTTATATATCATGTATACATATGTAGACATAAAAGCCTTCCTCTGTCAGTTCAGTACCTTTGGGTAGCAAAGGCATACTTTAGGTTATACATGTACATTGTTAGTAACTATTATAGGTATACTAGGAGATACAGTTACCATTCCAAGTACAAGGAATCACACAAGAGTCAGTTAATTCATGAGTCTATACTAATACCTAGATATGCTTACATGATTACGCTTACATATATCCGCTTACATGATTAGGCTTACATATATACGATTACATAGATACGCTTACATGAGTACGTTTACATAGATACGCTTACATGAATACGTTTACATAGATAGGCTTACATGAATCCTCTTACATGGATACTTTTACCTAGATACTATATGATGAGATACTATTACATATTATACATGAAATTAGATATGTCTATCCTAGTACAAAAGGATACTTTGCGGGACTAACCATTCCTATAACCTTTGTTAGCTATAGAGGTAAATGCACATCTACGGATGTCTACGGTTGATACCAATATAGGTATACTTTAAGGGACTAACTATTCCTAAACCCAACTGTTAGCAACAAAGGTAAATGTACATCTTTGGATGACTACAGTTAATACCATTCGGTAATTTCTATGTTGTGTTTATCCTAGTACCAAAGGATAATACTTAAGTTATTAGCTCATTTCCTTTACTTTGTGATAAATTCACATAAACGATGAGGTAGACTAATACTTATATAGTTATATTATTACCTTTATTTTGTGACACGTTTACATAATCGATGAGGTAGACTATAGTTTTATAATAATAGTTAAATAGGGAAAAACCGTCATATTTACAGTGATGCGTACTTTCAAAACATTTGGGTATTGGTAGAAGACTACTTTCAAAACAGTCTAGTCTTGGTAGAAGACTACTTTCGAAACAGTCTAATCTTGGTAGAAGACTACTTTCAAAACAGTTAGGTCTTGGTAGAAGACTACTCTTTATACTAATAGAAATCATAGAGATTTGCTAGGGTGTTCAAACGTTTTCAACTACTTTCAAACAGTTCATACTTATACAAACTTTTTCCAAATGTTTACAAGTCTTTACTTTCCAGTTTTACAAATCAAAGACACATCAATACTTATGAATTCACCAGCTTTATTGCTGATACTCGCTTTCAAAATAACTTGTATTCTCAGGTCACAAATAGATAGGTACAACGACCAGGTTTTGTGAAGACGGAGAAATCAAGACTCCTATTTTTATTTTTATTGATCATTATGTTGTCTTATACTATGAAAGAACACTTGTAATTAAAATTATACTATTAATGCAATGGATGATGTTGTTGCTTGTTTACTACTTTGCATTGTTGTGATACATTACATGACGTCCTCCTCCCCAGAACGTTTCCGCCGTTCTCGGTTTTGGGGTGTGACAAATTGGTATCAGAGCATTATTTATAGTGAATTAAGTATATCAACCCATAAAAGATATACAGACTATAAATACAATGGGATTAAAAATACTCTGACCAAGTGTTTATACTTTTAAATAATAAAATATTTAACAAAGTATACGTGCCTGCATTCATACTAAAATCCGTGTCACAATGACAAGAACAGAAGTATTACGATTGTTGAATATTACAGGTAAGCTCGGGGATGTATGGTCAGTCTTGGGAGTGGCATAGCCTGATCAACTATGCTGTTCCGAGGAGTGATTAGCACATGCCCAAGAATGGTTGTGATGTGTCAACAAGTCTAAAAACTTACCAACACTACTACGCAGGCCGACTGAAAAACAGGTATACACATCAAATAAACTAGGATGAAACATAGGATTCGGTGGATGATTCAGCATCCTTTATTAATTGCGTATATAACGGTAGCCCTTCCTAAATAGTTTTTGAGTAGGCTAGGAAAGAAAGAAGAAATGATAGAGCGAAATGGGTTGGTTGCCCAAAGGGCTATCTGATCTGATCATGGGGGGATAACACAAGGGCTTAAGGCATTGGTTTCTAAGAACGTTATAACAGAGCCTAGGTCTAAAATACCATAGGGGTGTTTTGTGTTACTATAATTACTTACTTGAGAACTAAAAAGGATCTTCATTACTAAGTTGATAGTTTCTAAGTGGATACACTAAGGTTATATGTAACTAGGATGTTAAAGACTTAGAATCTATGAAATTTTTGCTTTACCCCGGTTCCTTGTGAATTCGGAGTTAAGGTCACTTATTCGAAGGCCTATCCTGTTTTGATTACATATGACCGGTATGCACTTTACAAATAGTGATGTAACTAATGAAGATTTTCTAATAATTATCTAGATAGTTCGTCTAATAATTATTTCCTTACCCCAACTCTCACGTAGATAACATGGCTAGATTCCATCCCCACGACAACCCGTACCTTCCGAATGAAGGCAATGCTGGATGGTTTGGAGAAGAACCCGAGAATGATCATCCAATCCCTTTGAATGATCACCATGATGAGGACCTTTCGGATGATGATAACTCCAAAACCGAGGTTGAGAACCTACCCCTGGTAGCTCCCATTCCAAATCCTAACCCTCGTCCAGCTTTTCATGGCCCGATGCCTCCTTAGGTTGAATGTTTGGAAGCATGGAGCGAAGATCAAGATCAACCTATGCCGTTTAATAGAGACCGAAGCTTCTACAACGTAAATGAAGGGAGCACAGCAGACAGTGTTCTACCAATCCTGATCCGTAGAGTTGCCCGAAATGAAATTCAGGGCAGGACAACTCTACATCGTATCGCAGAAGTTGACACTAATGGAGGAATGCATATCTTTCGCACCAATCACCTTGAGCGTGTTCGGGAGAGATCTGAGAGAGACCACAAATCCCTGTTGCAAGCATTAGCTGAAACCCGAGCCGAATTCATAGAGCTCCGAGTACGTCAGAGGGTATACGAAAGATACCTGCTTGATGTGGAACGTCAATTAGCTGAACTAAGGGTTCACCATAGGGGTGACCGTCGCCAGTGGAGATGTTGTACTTCCTTCCTTGTTTTAAAAGAACTATGTTCTTGTCTCTGTTTTGTGTAACTCCTTCTATGTGACTACCTCGTACTGTAAGTACTTTAGTTAGGTCTTTATGCTGTCAAAGACTTTTATACTCCAGATGTGATGTAAGACCTACTACCAGGTCAATTTTTCCCAAACTTATTACATCTTAAACATCGATGATATTGACAGTCGACTAACTTTCATGTCACTCTTTGTTCAAATACTTTCATCATACCTTCATTTGTGTCAATCTGCAACTTGCTCTAGTCAAACCTTTAGACTATAGTAATTTTAACTCAGGAATCATTTCCAAGTCTATTTCAGTGGTTGGATCATATTATTCACCAACCTATAACATCTCTTTATTTATGTGAATAAACTATACATGCTGATTTATTTATTTTGTGAATACAACCTTTATATATATATATATATATATATATATATATATATATATATAGCATAAGAATGGGTTTGTGAAAACGTTTGTTTGTTTGTTTTTTTTTTGTTTTTTTTTTATATTTTTTTTATTGTAACAATATTGTTTTACATGTAAATTCAATATTATACTAAGACACACAACATTGTATTGGTTAATGAATATTATTTGCATTTGAATTTAACACGATCAAAATGAAGAATATATTAAATTGTATACCATTTACACATGGATAAAAAAATATTTTCTTCGTCAATGATATCTTCTCAATTACGTCAAGAAATCGTCAACCATTAAGATATGAACCAACCATTGATTGAATGTTATTCATTGGTTGAGTTATAACCATTCCTGAAAAACATGTGAATACACATAAAAAATGTTAACAATATATTGTTAGTTCATAATAATAGCAATTTATCACATTCTAATTATCACATGGTATATTTACATATGAAGGTATAATCATATGTGAATATTATATGATATATGTTGATGAGAGTCAGGGTATAGTAGGGCCCCTGTGGGCCATACTACTTTTGGGTCAAGTACATACCAATTATAGTTATGAGAGCTTAGACACCTAATCTAACAGTCTCCCACTTGGATAAGTATAATAACTATAACTGCAACTATGACTCGAAAATCCCGACTAATAATTGTAGCTCTTAAAAGCCGCTGTCTACCTTTACCCTAGTCAGTGACGCGTACATTAGATAAGGGATCATATATTCCTCCATTCTAGATATCATATGGACATGCGACATGGATTATCATGCTTCTCTCTGTCCATCTGTAGTTTCCCGATTTTCGATTTATGACGACCGGCTAACCGAACAAATCAAATCAGTCCAGGCTTGGCCAAGAACTTAGGGGTGTCATCACTAAATCATCAAGGCGCCCACAAATATCGCTTTTATCCTCTTGGGGTAAAAGGAATGGATAAACTTCGACCCAAATGCTTTCTTGTACTTACTCATCGAATTACACACAAAAATATTTTTTATAACACTAAGTTGCTGGTGTGTTTATATACGTCAATGTGCAACCGACTCGCAACTATAACTCACATGTCTCCTTTTCAAGAATTTAAGATATTATCATCTCATAATCACTCGTGATAAAATCCATGAAGTGATTCGGATGAGCATGGGTTGAATCCAATACTCGAATCTTATTCCAAGGAGTACTCATAAACACTGCAACTATGTCTAAAACAGCTAGACAAACTATAGACCCATTCATGATAGTCTTGCCTCAATACCTACTTCCAAAGTATGATCGACTGTGGATGGTTTGAATAACCTAGTTATTCGGGAAGTCAAAGCATGCAAAGTGAAACAAAAGAATAATAGTAATCCTATATGGCCCCAAAACTTTTGAATGCCATATTGATTACTAATTATTCATTGTATAATGTTTCGTATAATCAACTTAATACTTGAATTAAAACAATAGTTGTCTCATGCTCCAAGCATGCACACTATGTTTATCTATGATCCTTACTTTGTGAAATAAATCATTTGACAACATTTCAATGATGCTCATTTCACAATTCCAAATCCTTATTGCAAGTGTAAGGATTCCAAATTCTTGTCACCGCTAGAAAGTGTTAGATTCTAAACTATTATGCAATGATTCTTTTGTAATGTCTAGGTACCAAAAGTCACAGAGACTTAACCAACGATATTTCAAAATATTCCTTGGGAGATTGTTACAAGATAATTCCATGGAAATGAAATCTCAAATTCAAAGTACATTCCTTTGAACTTCCTTCTTGCATAAATGTTTCTAACTTTCTCATCTATTCTTTAACCCCTAATATGGAAACATTCCATATTTTCCATACGAAAACTCATTATTAATAGACTCCTGTCAATTCAAAATAATGTCAATATGGTCCATCCATTACTATACTTCCCACTATCCTTAAGCGACTAATCCTTGGCAAACCTTAGATTGTCCTTAACAGTTGTTTAACCACTTTAGTTATATCCGATTCTATTCCTTTTTCCCTCTTAATGCCCTAGGCATTTGGAAAACTAGAACACGAGAATATTATAACATATGTAATCGATCTTATACCCGAAGCATATGGGACACGATTCATAATGTCTAACATAAATACATGATACCTGATCAACCTTTTGCTATAATATTTCTATTTGCCATGTTTTCATAATTCGAATTATGAAGAGGGATGCCATAATCATAATCAAAATTTGAGAATGCAGTTATTATTTCCATATATAGAATTTCCTTATGTTGAACCATTCCAACATAACATTCATATATATTTGACTCAATTTGATTAAAAAATCAATCTAAGCTTTTAGATTTTGAAATGAAGTATGAATTCCTCTCCCTTAATTATAGCAAAACAACTTTTCAAACCATGCATCTTTGCAAATTGAAACTTTTGTTTTCTATAATTAACATTGCTAACTTGCAACACTTTCCATAATAATTATGCCCCCACTAGCATAATAATTATTATCTTACTAGCATACTTATGCTCCCAGTAGCTTTGACATGTATTCAGAAATCAACTGGACTTCTAGCAATCAATACTTATTGACCTCCTTTCAAAGTTTAGATTTCTGATACGAGATGCTTCGATAAGAGTTTATCTAGGCTTCTCAAACTCATACACCTTTCCTTAGATAGCTTACTGTTGGGTTATGAGCATTCTAACACTCCTAAGTGTACATGAAACCCTAAATACCTTGGATCTATGTTTTCTCTATTATACATGCAAATATGAATATCCAAGGTATTATCCTAAACTAGCATACAAAACTATCAATATAACAAGATAGAATACATACCTCTTTGATGGTGCTTGTCTTCATGAATCTTGAGTGCCTAGTGCCCCAAGTGTGACACCTCAAATGGTTCACAATCATCAAAACACTTAGAATAACTTAGAGAGAATTCTACACTTCATGAAATCGGCTAGCCCTTTCTTATTCTCACTAGTGGCCGATTTTCCTCAAGAATAAGATGCTTATATAGTTATACAATTAGGGTAAACCCTAATTGTCATGACTTTCCATTTCCTTGGATCCATGGGTTCAAATACACCATGGAGCATCCATGGAGCATCATATGGGTTTTGGCCCAACTAGATAATCCATGGAGCATTAGCCCACTATACAAGTATGGATGATTTACACAATCAACCCACATATTTAATTAGTCTTCTTTTGATCACTCAATTAATGCTAGATTAATTCTTGATCAATACTAATTAAATAATCTCATTATTCTTATTATTAATATACTAGAACTTATAATATATTAATAACCATAAGTGTCTTATTTCTCTCATTTAGTCTATCTAAGTGCATGATGGTATGCAACCCAAATGGGCCATGCCGGGCCGGGTCGGGTCAAGTTTTACCAATTATAGTTATGGACTTAGACATTAATCCAACAGTCTCCCACTTGGATAAGTCTAAAACTATTATTGCGTATGACTTCAGGAACCAACTGGCAATCGTAGCTCTCAAAAGCTTCTGTCGAACTCTGACCTTGTAGACGAACTCTGATCTTGTCAATGACTTGTCCATTAGATAAGGGATCATATATTCCTCCATTCTAGATATCATATGGACTGAGACATGGATTATAATCATTCTCTCTGTCCATTAGTTGTTTCCCGATTTCCGATTTATGACGACTGACTATTTGAACAAATCAAATTAGTCCTGGCCTGGCCGAGCACTTCCATTTGTCATCATCAAATCATCGAGGGGCCCACAGATATCGCTTTTATCCCGAAGGTAAAAGGAATGGATAAACTTCGACTCATATGGCTTGTTCTACTACTTGTTAAATCATACACAAAGGCACGTTTTATAGCACCGAGTTACCAAATGCAGTTTCGTGCAATCAATGTACAACCAACTCATAGTAACAACTCATATCTCTAGGTTTGAAGAATATAAGATATTATCGTCTCATGATCACTCGTGATAAAATCCATGAAGTGATTCCAATGAGCGCGGGTTGAATCCAATACTCAGAACTTATGAGCACTCATGAGTGTTGTAGCCATTTGTCCAACACCTTAGACCTCTACAAGCCAACCTATGACAGTCTTAATTCATATCTACTTCCAACATATGACCGACTGTGGATGGTTTGAATAACTTAGTCATTCCGGAAGAATAACCTAGTTTATTCGGGAAGTCAAAACATGCAAAGTGCAACACAATAATAATTGAATCCAATATGGTCTCAGAACTTATGAATATAAATAAAACACCTTTTATTTATCACCATATGATTACACATTATTCATTGTATACTGTTTCAGCTGTCAACATTATTCTTGAATTTAAAACAATAGTTGTCCCATGCTCCAAGCATGTACACTATGTTTTTCTAAACACTAGTCATGCCATACACCAAGTATGCATACTATGTTTGTCTATGATCTTTACTTTGTGAACTAGATCAATTGAACATAACTTCAATGATTCTCTTTTCACACTCCCAAATCCTTATTGCAAATACAAGAATTCCAAATTCATGTCATTTACTGAAATCTGTTAGATTCTAAACTTATATGCATTGATCCTCTTGTAATGATTATGCACAAAGTCAGAAAGACTTGGCAACAATCATTACAGAGTATTCCAAAGGAGATCAATTCCTTGGAAACATCCTTCTTGCATTAAGTTTCCTTAATCTTACACAGATTGAAATTCATGACTTTGAAACATTTCCAGATTCATTTTGACTATCACTTCTGAACAAGAGTTGCCTCCTTACAGATTATGTCAATATGGTCCTTCCAGAATTATCACTATACTTCCAATTGTCCTTGAGAAACCAGTCTTTGGTAAACCTTAGATTGTCCTCGACAGTTATTTAATCCTTTTAGTCATATCCAGTTCTAAACCTTTTCCCTTCATAATGCCCCAGGCATTTGGAAACTTTTAGAAAGGATGAATATAGCACATGTAATCGAACCTATATCCGAAGCATATGGGACACGATTCATGATGTCTCACATAAAGACTAAGCCAGTCTTTTGCTATAACATTTCCATTTCTATTTGCCAAGTTCTCATAATTAGATTATGAAAAGGGATGCCGTAATCATAATCGAATTTAAGAATGCAAATAATGGACCCATATACAGAATTTCCTTTTGTTGAGCCATTCCAACATGAAATTCATATATATTTCCTTGACTAAATGATTAAAACCTCACGATCTAAGCTTATAGATTTGAGATGAAGTATAATTTTCTCTCCCTTAATTATAGCAAAACAACTCTTTCCCGGTTGAAACTTTTGTTTTCTATAATTAACATTGCTAACTTGCAATACTTATCATAATTATCATGCTCCCACTAACATGATGATCATTAGCATAACACTTATGCTCCCACTAGCTTTGACATGTACTCAGAAATCAGCTGGACTTCTAGAAATCAATACTTTATTGACTTCCTTACCAAAGTTCAGATTTCTGATACTAGATTGTTTTGATAAGACTTTATCAAAAAACATACACCTTCCCTTAGATAGCACACTTGTATGTCTAAACAATTATGAAGAGGGATGTCGTAATCATAATGGTTAGACCTTTTTGCCACTTCTCACAAGTCCAGGTTAGTATGCCGGTAAACCACACACGCTCCACTAACGACTTTGAGAATGCAGATATCACAATTGCTATCTAACTAAAATCTACTTAGTGAAAGTGTTTCCTCACCATCATTTTCATGAATCGGAGAGAAACCTTATGACACTTAGATTTAATGGTGTATGTGTTCTTATCCATGTAAATTGTCAAAACCATAGTCACAAGACAAGGATAATGACAAATCCGAACTCATATGGACTGAACTCAATCTTAACTTCTTGCCACCTGGCAGCTCAAGGGCCTGCCATTGCTTCCAAGTTGTTGTGCAACACATTGAGAACTCTAAGAACTCATATGCAAAGCCAACTTTAACTGGAATGGGCGCAGAATATGTCAACACGATAGGTTATAAACCTCAAGTTGTGTGCTAGTGAGGAACTTCAGGTTTCATTCTTGATTAGTTCTTGAGACTTTCAAGACCTTTAAGACTCCCACTGTCCTCTTGACCTATAAGACTCCCTTGTCAAACATCCAAGAGATAGTGCAGATTCTAATCAAGACAAAGACTTCACACAATTGGCCTTAGTTGGTCTTTGTTTTATCTAAAACATCACAACTTACCAATTTCAAATGTACAAGGGTAGGAAACTTTTACTCTTACATTTGTCAAGTGTTTTAAACCTTCTTTAAGACATGTCACTCAAATTACAATCTTGGAGTATGACTCTAAGACTTGTATTGGAATGAAGTATGACTCATCTTCTTGATTTAACCATTTCAACAATTCAAGATCCCTTCTTCTTAGTCATAAGAATGCACTAAGACTTCCTTAGAGAACAAATTTTGATATGGTTTCTTAATCATTAAGATGATCACAAAACTGATACTAAAGTACTCTCCCATCTTTTCAGATTTGAGAAACTTTTATCCTTCTGCCTAATTTGATTCTTCTTATTCGCTCTGCCATACGTTGGAACCTCTTTCCAATGTCTCAGAGTTACACTTAAGCTTGTAAGTATAATCATATTTACTGAGCTTTAGTAAACTATGACGAATAGCCTTATATCTTTTGTGGTGGACTTGACCAGTGCACGAGAATGTGTACTCGATCCCTTAGTCCATTACTTGACTCACACATCCATGTGAACAAATAATTAGTCTTAATTTTTCCAATACTTGAAAGTTCTCATTCATCATGCTATACAACTTGCATGATTCCAAGTCCCGGTCCAATTGGGACTTTGGATGATGAGAATCTTTCCTTATTTGGTAAATTTAGACATTACCACAAATGAAAGAATCAATTTCATATTTCCACTCTTGCTATTAATGGAATCATATAAGCAACAATTTTTCCTCAAATGCCATTGTAAGGATATTTTAAAATAAATAAAATCAAAAAATTTTCTTTTATTTTAAAACTATGCGGAAAAACTTAGCCTTACAATCCATATGAAAACTTGTTGTTATCTATTCCTAAGCAATATCTCATAACTCCTAAGAAGTAGCTCAAGAATCCGATCTTCAAACCACGCGATAGAAATCCATCTATGCGATCAGATTCAACATATTCTTTCTTTAAGTTCCTTCACTTTTCTTTGATTCTTAAAACATCACCATGTGACCCAGTCACATCATGTATCAAAAATCTCAGAATAGAAACTTAACAGAGTGAGATTAGTGGACTTTACCTGAAGTAGAGTCAAACTTATTGACTTTAACATCCTTAGGTAAATTTGGCAGCTTCGCAACTAATGACCCTTTCTTGGGCAATATAAACATATGGACCCTTTGATAATGGTACACGGGACTATCACAGACTTAGCTTTTCTCTTTACCATTTGTTCAACCGAGTTGACTATGGCCGATCCCTTTCCATTGGGAAGAGAATGCTTTTCTGGATTTCCTGTGTCACTATTGGCAATGTCCATCAAGTTTTTGAGGAAGTTGATCTTAACAAATAAATAAGATCATTAAGGGTCTTGTCATAGTCTGTTTCATAGGTGTTCCAAAAACAACTCACTATGTGACTTAGAAAGTAGTTGAACCACCATCTTTCTCAAGACTTTGACACCCAACTCTCCCGGCTTGACAATATGTGACTACATCTCCAAGATGTGATCACACCTAGACCTTACCTTGCCAATAGGGCTTGAGTGACCTTAAACTTTTCAAGAACTTGTGGGGTTGGGAGAATAATTGGAGGAGGTGAAAGAAGTATGATTTCCATTGGAACATCATCTTCATTTAGGAAGACTTGTTTCAAGAGATTTGGGAAGATCATAAATGTCTAAACCAGACATGTTTTGGGAGATATTCAAGATAGTTGATTTTAAAGTCCTTAATATGACACCCAATATGAAATATTAAGGCTAGGACCCAACAGACTATTTTATAACTTAGAAGAGGTATGCCGTAATCCAAGCTATAAAACAATTTGAAGGTAGGTGAATGACGATTCACCAATTTCCACCAAGATAAACGAAATGTATTAGGTTTTAATTGGTTTTGAAACTCCTAGATCTTTTGAGATTCATTGAACTGTTTAATGGCATGTTTCAATCTCGAGTGTGCCCTTCAGGTTTTGTGACTGGGATGCCGAGGATCACAAAACAAGGTGTGAAGTAACCATGCAAATTACTTGGTACCCTTAATAAATTACCCCTCAATCGATGTGCCGGTTAACCACACACGCTCCATCGATACTATGATAAATATTAAGTCACCCTTTACCTACCTTGTTAAGTCCAAGTTAGTGTGCCGGTTAACCACACACGCTCCACTAACCGACTTAAACAAAGTGCAAAGTGTAATTTCATGGATTAGCACCTTATTCACATTTTCCTAAGTAACTAAGATTGGGAATTATTAAGAGTTTAGTTACTTAGTATTTATCATTAATACTTTTAATGAAGGGAGAATTATAGTCCTGTCAAACCCGTTCGGCTAACGACCCTACACCAGTCAAGCAAGCGGTGGGTGAGAGTGGACACCCATTAAGTTGCCATTTTATAGGCAACAACCTTATACCCACCTTATATACCGGCTTCGTGAATGAGGCGTACTAGCGGTAAGACTGACTTTACTCTTATACATATATATATATATATATATATATATATATATATATATATATATATATATATATATATATATATAAACTTATAATATTATAAAGTATAAGGGTTGAATTTTAACTTTTAAAATTCTAAGGGCTAACTTGGAATTAAAGTATTCATAAGAGAAAACTTTACAAACTCCAAAACTTGAGGGCAAGTTTTGAAACTATTCAAAACTAATTGCAAATGGATTTACTATACGTTAACTGTTTCACCAAACAGATTTCTTCTAATGTTTTCTTAAATGTTTTATATGTTTAAAACTCTTTATTAAACTATTTATTATACATTGTATGTTTCATTTCAAACTCTTTTACAATTGTATTTCAAACAAAGGTTTCTTTATACTTAAACTGTTTTATCAAAGCAAATACTTCCAAACCATTTTATAAGCTGACAATCAAGTCGATCTTTTCATAGATATTAATCTTTTTCAAACGCTTTACAAAACTTCTTTTATGCTTTTATATTATCAAATGCATGCCCATATATGTATAGTTATATAAGTAATGTTTAAAGGACTTAGGAAGGCTAAGTCACTCTATTTCCTTTTCCTCGTTGGGATATGGTTATGGGGTATCGGTTATCCGTCCGAATGTCATCTAAATATTAGTTATATATCATGTATACACATGTAGACATAAAAGTCTTCCTCATTCAGTTCGATACCTTTGGGTAGCAAAGGTATACTTCAGGTTATTCATGTACATTGTGTTGGGTTATGAGCATTCTTACACTCCTAAGTGTACATGCAACCCTAAATACCATGGATCTATGTTTTCTCTATTATACATGCAAATATGAACATCCAAGGTATTATCCTAATCTAGCATACAAAACTATCAATATAACAAGATAGAATACATACCTCTTGATGTAGAATGTCTTCATGAAGCTTGAGTGCCTAGTGCCCTAAGTGTGACACCTCAAATGGTTCACACAACACCAAATACACTTGGAATAACTTGAGAGAATTCTACACTTCATGAAAATCGGTTAGCCCTTTCTTACTCTCTAGTGGCCGATTTTGATCAAGAATAAGATGTTTATATAGTTATACAATTAGGGTAAACCCTAATTGTCATGACTTTCCGTTTCCTTGGATCCATGGGTTCAAATACACCATGGAGCATCCATGGAGCATCATATGGGTTTTGGTCCAACTAGATAATCCATGGAGCATTAGCCCACTATATAAGTATGGATGATTTGTACAATCAACCCATATATTTAATTAGTCTTCTTTTGATCACTTAATTAATCCTAGATTAATTCTTGATCAATACTAATTAAATAATCTTATTATTCTTATAATTAATATACTAGAACTTATAATATATTAATAACCATAAGTGTCTTATTTCTCTCATTATAGTCTATCCAAGTGCATGATGCCATGCAACCCAAATGGACCATGCCGGGTCGGGTCAAGTCTTACCAATTATAGTTATGGACTTAGACATTAATCCAACACATTGTTAGTCACTATTATAGGTATAGTTAGGAGATACTAATTACCATTCCAAGTACAAGGAATCACACAAGAGTCAGTTCATTCATGAGTCTATACTAATACATAGATACTCTTACATGATTACGCTTACATATATACGCTTACATGATTACGTTTACATATATATACACTTACATATATACGATTACATAGATACGCTTACATGAGTACGTTTACATAGATACGATTACATGAATACGTTTACATATATATGCTTACATGAATCCTCTTACATGGATACTTTTACCTAGATACTATATGATGAGATACTATTACATATTATACATGAAATTAGATCTATCTATCCTAGTACAAAAGGATACTTTGCGGGACTAACCATTGCTATAACCTTTGTTAGCTATAGAGGTAAATGCACATCTACGGATGTCTACGGTTGATACCAATATAGGTATACTTTAAGGGACTAACTATTCCTAAACCCAACTGTTAGCAACAGAGGTAAATGTACATCTTTGGATGACTACAGTTAATACCATTCGGTAATTTCTATGTCGTGTTTATCCTAGTACCAAAGGATAATACTTAAGTTATTAGCTCATTTCTTTTACTTTGTGATAAATTCACATAAACAACGAGGTAGACTAATACTTATATAGTTATATTATTACCTTTATTTTGTGACACTTTTACATAATCGATGAGGTAGACTATAGTTTTATAATAATAGTTAAACAGGGAAAAACCGTCATATTTACAGTGATGCGTACTTTCAAAACATTCAGGTCTTGGTAGAAGACTACTTTCGAAACAGTCTAGTCTTGGTAGAAGAGTACTTTCAAAACAGTTAGGTCTTGGTAGAAGACTACTCCTTATACTAATAGAAATCATAGGGATTCGCTAGGGTGTTCAAACGTTTTCAACTACTTTCAAACAGTTCATACTTATACAAACTTTTTCCAAATGTTTACAAGTCTTTACTTTCCAGTTTTACAAATCAAAGACACATTAATACTTATGAATTCACCAGCTTTATTGTTGATACTCGGTTTCAAAATAACTGGTATTCTCAGGTCACAAATAGACAGGTACAACGACCAGGTTTTGTGAAGACAGAGAAATCAAGACTCCTATTTTATTTTGATTGATCATTATGTTGTCTTATACTATGAAAGAACACTTGTAATTAAAATTATACTATTAATGCAATGGATGATGTTGTTGCTTGTTTACTGCTTTGCATTGTTGTGATACATTACATGACGTCCTCCGCCCCATAACATTTCCGCTGTTCTCGGTTTTGGGGTGTGACATCCACCCACCGAACGTTTCCGCCGTTCTGGTTTGGGGGTGTGACATACAACTTACAGTATCATGTAAACACGATTACTAACGAGTTATAAGAGCTAATTTTTATTCATCCAACATCATTAAATATGCGGCAAACATTTTTCATATGTGTTGTTGATGTTTGCTACATATAAAACAAACAAGTATAATCTTCGTTTTTCTAGAAATTGTTGGTGTCACTTCTACAAACCAGGCGTGTTTCTTAGTCTTTGAATTCATGCATAATGAAAAAACGAGCAACTATATATGGGCTTTGACTTGTTTGAAATTGACGATTAGCAATTCTTTTTGTCCTCGTGATATCATTATTATTAGAGATTTGGTAGTGATGAAAGCATGCAGATTTTTCCACAAAGTAATCATTTACTTTGTAGTTGACATATATTCAAAGATATAACAAAGCATTGCAGACAACGAATCAAAACACAAAAGACTTAGAATTATTTTCATCTAAAGTAGAAGAAATTAATCGAATCTCCAACACTAAATGCATACATGCAAAATTATGCAGACCTTCAAACATTATTGTTCGAACATGCAGGTATTATTCATATATTTGTTGAAGTCTTAATTTGTTTAACAATTATTATTAATTCATTCAACCTAATGTATATTTTTTTCACCTTTTAGATGTTTTTTATTATATTTATACTATTTGGTTGTGGAAGTATGCTGAAAGATTTGTATCGTTGTGGACTGACAAACATGTCTATTTTGGAAATTTAACAGCAACTAGAGTCGAGAGCCAACTCGCCAAGCTAAAAAAACACATGGAATCTGTGAAATGTGATTTAGACAAATTCATACATGTTATTGAAAAAGTTGTACAATCACAAGAAATCATTATCAAAGAAACTTTCATACGTTACATAATTGCTTATATGCCAAGGTTTAAGGATCAGATATTCAAAGTATTGCGAAAACATGTTTCAGCATGCTATGGATAAAATCTTGGAAGAGCTTTATCGGTCAAAAATATTTGTACCAACTCCTGAGAATTATGGATGTCAAATGCGAACATGTTTTAGGTTACCATGGTCTCACGAACTTGTGATGTATGTCGGTACATGTGTGTTTAATCTATTGGATTAAATTTACATTTGTATAGTTATAACCACTTTATGATATTTTGTTTGTTCGACTATAGGTTCACGTATTCCATTAGATTCGATTGATGCTTTTGGAGAAAGCTTGATTTGAAGCCTTCTATATCTGTTGAATATGGTGATCTTAATGTTGATCATCGTATGCAAAGGATTAAAGAAATATGCAACGATCAACCGGATCATATCAAATACAATTATTTAAGGAGGATGGATGAGATAACAGATCCATCAACAACTTTGATCAATAAACCTTCGGTTAAGAAAAATAACAATGGACACCCAAAAGTAAAGCGTTTTCAGCATCAAAGTCAAGCTCCTCACATATACAATTGGTCAAACTTAAATCAGGAGCCACCACGATATAGTTCATCATTCACGGACTTGAACGATGATCTGGGCAGGCATAGTTAATTCTTCATGGGTCCGTACGAGGAACCAGTAGGCCAATGTTCATACAACATAGACTTAAACATGGAACCATAGGTCAATGTTCATAAAACATAAACTTAAATGAGGAACCAATAGGGCAATGTTCATACAAGAAAGACTTGAACAAGGATCCAATAGGTAAATGTTCATACTAGATTGATTTGAACAAGAAACCACCATTGGGACATAGATCATTGTTAGAGGAAATTACATCTATATTTTATCCATACATCACACATATACAAAATGTTTTAGGTGATGAAAATTGTGGTTTTCGATCAATAGTTGTTTATCTTGGATATGGTGAAGATCAGTGGCTATACATTCGTCAACTATTGTTACACGAGTTATTGAGTTCATATGACGACTATGCTAGAGTTTTCGTTGGATGCGATGAAGTAATTACTTCATTATCTTTCTTTATGAAGACTAAGTCAATACCAACAAAAAAATTGGATGCCTATGCCTGAGACATCTTGATAGCCAACAGGTTTGATGTGATCGTTCAATTTTTACCACTGAAGGCTTTGTAACTTTTTTCCAACTGTAGAGAGGTCCTAGAGAGTTTCAAAATCATCGGGTCCTTACATTTTGCACTTGTGTACACCAATCATTATGTGACGTTACAGTTGGAAGGAGAGTGTCCGATGCCTCCCATTGTAGCATTGTGGATCCGCCGCAAATCTCCGTCAGTAACCGAATGACAAACTATATATAAGTCGCGATTAGAATTTTATTAGCATCTAAAACCTACTGAAATATTTTTTATGATTAGAGATGAATAGTTGTTGTTTATTTTTGTCTCAAATTTTTGCTATGTAATTTTTGAAATTTAAAAGAAAAAAAAAGATTGATGAGGATTTGTTTAGAATATATGTTTTTTATAGTACTATTTAATTTGTTATCTTATTAAAAATTTATATGTTGTTGTCTCATTTATCTTATAAAAAATAAGTTTGAAAATTAATAATAATAATAATAATAATAATAATAATAAAAGTTAGTAATATTAATATAATGATTAAATAATAAAGTTAACTATAATAATGTAATTTTGTTTGATGTTTAAATCTTTTTTTCAACAAATGAAACATACTTCCAAAATAAATCGTACCAATAAATGGTCCAATTGTTTTTTTAAAAAAAACTAGTAGTACTACCATAGGTAAACCACTAAGTTAAAAACTAAAAAATATTACCTTAAAAAATATAACTTAAATAGATATAAAAAATCATATTTCTTACTATTTGTTAATAAACTATTATTCAAAAAATAAGAACATTAATAGAAATTATTAATTGTAAGTAATAAATAATTATTTAAAAATAAAGTTAATAAAATGATTATATTGTAAAAGGATAACAAATAAAAGTTAACCAAATGATTAGATTACATATTAACTTAGATTAAAATGTATTAGAATGAACACATCGACACCAATATTATATAATAATAATAAAAAAATAATAAGTTGATAAAGTTACTTTACAAAATAAGTTTTACACTTTTACTCATTCATATTTTTCTCAAACATCTTAACGTGAGATATTATGATCATATTAGATAGCAAAATACAGATATGTTTTTTAAAAGTCTTTTAAAATAGCTAAATATGCATTTACTGAACTGGAAAGCATAATTAATATTGTGGAATTTTTTTTTCACACACCAATCTATCTATAGAGCAATTACACACCAATTTATTTGTAAGGTTTTTTAATTACTCAATGAGTTTTGAGTAATTTTGATTGGAGGCGTCTACACATCTTCCGTCTTTTTTTTCCTTTTATTTCCGTTTTTTCTTTTTTGAAATTGAACATGAATTATTGCTGACCAGTAAAATACAAGTGGAGTGATATTTGAGTTTTTCGAATTTGAGGTTTACTCTATAAAACCTGTCTTTTCTTTTTATTTTTTATTTCACTTTTTTATTGGTGTATGTTTAGAATTTACCCACTTTACTGATTATTTTTTAATTATTTTTCATTCTAAACTTAAGCCTAAAGTTATAAATTGTAAACTTCATATATCGTCAGAAATATCACCACCAGAAATACTTTAGGAACTGAAATATCTATCGTCGGAGCCATCATTTCTTGCCGGAAATACATTATCGGAGCATTCGCTCTAAGTTTTTTCTCTTTCTCTTAACTTGTCATAAATATTTACCTTATCTCATTGGAGCATTTATGTTGCCGCTATGGATGAGAGACAAAATCAACTTGTAATTGAGTCTCTAGATTTCATGGATGAGGGCCAAGAAGATCGAATAAGTGCTTTACAGGACTGCCTACTTATTGAAAATGAGTCGGCAGTTGTTCCACTAAACGCTACCGAAAACACTAAATGCTACCAGAATGACAAACTATGTATGAGTCGCATCTATAATTTTATAAGCGACTTAGACCTACTGAAAGATCTTTTATGTCTATAAATGATCAGTTGTTTATTTTTGTCTCAGAATTTTATTATGTAATATTTAAAATTAAAAAAAAATGATGAAGATTTGTTTCTAATTTATTTTTCTTATAATATTATTTATACTATCAATGATATTACGTTGATGAAACTTTATTTTTTATAATATTATTTATATTATTATATTCTAAAAATAATATTATTATTGTTATTTATCTTAATAAAAAATAAATTTAAAGTTATTAATATTAACTAGTAAAGAGACCGTGGCTACACTGCTTTTGGGGTAATCTGGGAAAAATCGGCAACTTTAAAAGATATGTGCTGAAATTGTAAATCACTATAAATAGGGGAGAAAATCGACAGCCCCTAAAATTAGATTTCAAAAGTGTACAACCAAAAGAATGGATACTGCTAGCGAAAATTCAAAAATGTTGTGGCAATAATGTTAAAGTTGCAAAAGTTGGGAAAATATGGTGACAAAATTCAAAATGAGGTTGTTTTAATATCAAAATGTAAAAGTTTTTAGTATAAGGACGAAAAGTATCAAATTCATAAAATATTTGTGGCAAAAATATCAAAAATGTAAAACTTTTAATTATAAGGACTAAAGGTGTCAAACTCACTAAAGTTTTGTGGGAAAAAAACAAAAAGCAGAAAAAGTTAATGAACACGCAAAAATATAAAAGTTTTGAATTTAATGACGAAAAGTGTTAAATGCACCAAAGATTTATGGTAAAAACCTAAAGGCCAAAAAGATACTATCAAAATCTGGATATTAACACAAAATACGCAAATATAGTTGAGGGACAATTTTTGCCAAAAAATCCATCAGTTTACTATTGCTAAGAATCATTTCCATTATATATATATATATATATATATATATATATATATATATATATATATATATATATATATATATATAGAGAGAGAGAGAGAGAGAGAGAGAGAGAGAGAGAGAGAAAAGTATCAAATCATTTTTTACCACACAAGTGTGGTTTCTTGCCACACCAAGGGAGTGGTGCCACACTTTTATTTTAGTTTTATTTTATTTTATTTGTTTTTTTTTTAACTATTTTAATTTAATAAAAATTCTTTTTTAATAAAAAAAACATAATTTTTCATTACTTGAAAATTAAAAAAAGAAAAACATTACATTGCATTACCACCAAAAAAAACGAAAACCACACACATAACATTTAAATTATCCTAGAAATTAAAAAAACACAAATAAAATAACTAAAGCAAACTACATAAAGTCGTCTCCGAAAACTCGTCTTCGGAGTCATCCGGTAGATCCAAATTAAGGTTAATGTTTTGAACCCCGTAAATGTGTTCCACAAAGTCATTACGAAGATTGTGAAATGTTTCAGTGCAACGTATCTCTGCTCTCTTGTTCATACACTCTTCGCCACCAATTTCTATTGGTTGTGTCTCAGGTACGGTTTCTTGGTCGTCAAACGCACATATCGCTCTTCCCTCGCCTAATTAAGTTGCTCGTTTTTTCAATATGAACCACTGTTTCTTCAGAGCTCCAAAAGCACGCTAAACATCCTTCCTAGCTCTTTCTTGAGCTCTCTTGAATTTCTTTCGTCTAGAACCATGTGGACACGTAAACGATTTAACAAATACAGCATACTCAGGATAGATTCCATTGACCAGATAATAATCATACTTATATGGCGTTCCACGCACTTCCAAAGAAGAATTTGGTGTGGATCCATCGTTTATGTTGTTAAATATTGGTGAGCGATGAAGAACGCTGATGTCGTTAATCGAACCAGTAGAACCAAAAAAAGCATGCCAAATTCATATATCTTGTGATGCAACTGCTTCAAGTATGACCGTTAGATGACCATGATCACCTCGGGTAAATTGCCCATGATATGATGTAGGGCAATTTTCTCATGCCCAATGGAGATAATCTAAGCTTCCTAGCATTCTAGGGAACCCATGCACACTAGCATGATGAGCTTGCAATTACAGGATGTCATTAGGTGTAGGCTTACGTAAATATTTTGGACCATAAAACTGAATCACAGTTTTGTAGAAAAAATGGAGACTGTCTCGTGCGATCCTAGCATACATCCTAAAACTTTCGTCTAACGCATCAGGCGTGCATTTTTGTAAGGGAGTGAAACTGGGTGTACCTCTAGCATCGTAGCTTTGTTGAAAAAAACTGCACCCCCTCATTACATCTTCAACTATACATTCATATAAACCTTTGAACATTCTGATGCGTCTACGAAAATAATACTCTTGATAAGTGGCATTCTCTTCAAAATAGTCTTGCACCAAACGTTGGTTGACTTCTTCACGATTTCTGATAATATATCTTTGTGTTCTCCGTTGAGAACTTACAGTTGCGTTGTTGCATACATCATTATATGTTTGTTCCGCCATTTGAGCACACGCAACAACAGTATAAAAAGTAGTCTGAAATTCTTCAGAAGATGAAGAAGATTACATTTTTGAGGGAGTGGTGATTTGTTTAAAAAAAAATTAAGAGAGAGAGAAGAGATTGTATTATGGTTAAAAACAAATGAAGTGAATATGTATATATAAGAAAGAAAGGCAAAATGAAAAAAAAATTTAATTAATTACGCCCAACCAAACATTCAACGGTCAGATATTCATCTACCAATCACGTGACACGGTACATACTAGCCGCGGTGCGGCCAAAACTGCACAAGACCACGGTTTGGGGGCGGTGTGCGCAGTCCAGGTGGCACAAACTGCAATCCCAGACTGCAGCCACACTGTATAGCCTGATAATTTATGTTGGTGTGTATGAAGTAGTACCATTAATATTGAATGATTAAAGTAGGTGTTATTGGCAATAAGAATAACGATCGAGAAAACTCTTGTGGCCTGCCGACAACATTAGTGGATTAGCTTCACAAGCAATCATTATTTTTTTCTTGTGGGTTTTACAATTTAGTGGTGTCATCCTTTCAAGAGGTTACGTCTCTTTCAAAAGAGTGATAACACCGTTTTTTCTCTATTTTTGATTTTAAGTGTTAATATTTATTTATATCTAAAATAAGTTAGAATATACCTATAAAGAAAATATTCAATAGAAACATCAAAAGTTATGATAAACGTTATAAAAAAACTTAGGTTTTAGAACAAGTAAAAAATATTCTCGTTCTTTTATTTCTACTTATCTCTGGATCCATTTCGTACCAAATGTTATATGACAATTATCACTATTTTAAATGGTTATAAAAACAATTAGGGAGAAAAATAAAAGAATAATTAATTTCTTAGTAACTTATTATACTTTTGTTTCACTGTAAGAAAAAGTGGCATTTTCAACGGTTTATATGTGCAGGTATTCTCTCTCGGAAATGGCTATCCTGACGGATTTTTAACGAATTTGAGGTTGTCGTGTTAGCTCGCGGGTAACATATACCAATGGATGTGTTTGTCACACAATAACTATGACTTTGAGCTACCGACGGAATAGCAATAGAAATCTGACATAATATTGTTTTACCTTTTTTGACCAAGTTACCTACGTACGTCAGAACATTTTGACTTTGTTTGACCGATTTACCAATGGATTCTGACGATTCTTTTTACCGATGGAAACTTCGTCAGTAAATTGAATTTATTTAAAAAAATAATTATATAATTTTTAAAATTCCAATTTTTTTTGGTCAATATGCAAAAAAAGTCAATACTAAATTGTTGATAGTAATCATATTCTAACACAAACCTAAGTAAACATTAAAATAAAAGTGTCAAAATACATACAATTTTCTCGTACAAACCTAATTCAACATCACCAAGTGTTTACAAATATAAAAGTATGAAATAACAAATGTCCTAAACCAAAAACTAAGAAATACACAATTGTCTCATATAAAAAACTAAGAAATATAATCGGGAGGATTATTGGATTGATTACTAGGTGGATTACTGGACACAAATTTAATTGTCTAAAAAATATCCCATTTGTCGATGCAATTGCACTTGTAGTTGTCGCATGTTCGAAACTTCCTTATGCAAGGAGACCATTACTCAATTACAATGAATTGGTTCTAGATTAACTAAACGAAACCTAAATTTCAATAATATTAAAAGAGTATATAATAACCGATTCATTCAAATTGTACTTCAAGTATTTGGTGGAAGGAATCATACTAAGGGAAATGATACAATGAGGAGTCTTGTGAGATACGATAGTAAGGATTTATCCTAGATGTTCTTTAACTAAACAAAAAACTCCAATTGCTTCTCTCCACTTCCCTTAAGAATGTCATTCCGAACTTTATTTCTCACAAGTTTACCTTTGATACAAATTCTTCACTTGTTATTCTTTAAGCCAAAAGTCACATTTCTTTAGTCTACCGAGTTTGAATCTCTTGCAACATGAATCACGTGTAAACTTATGAGATCAGGAACAGATGTAGAGTAATTTTCAGTATGTTTTTATTGATCGGATGGTACATGTATATATACAATATAGAAGCTAACAAATTACCTACAATACAGGATACAACCATTAATCTAGGACTAGATAGAATTTACACAACAAATCTAATCTACTAAGCTCTCGCCAACACTCCCCCTCAAGGTGGTGAGTGGATATCAACCATTCCCAGCTTGTCAAGAGAGCTTTCAAATATTCTTCCACACACAACCTTAGTTAGCATATTAGCTAACTGCTCTTTCGATGCAACATGTGGTAACTCCACGGTTCTTTTCTCAAGGTGGTCCTTAATAAAATACCGGTTAATCTCTACATGCTTTGTTCGATCATGTTGAACAGGATTGTTAGCAATTTTCACAGCAGACTCATTATCACAATATAAGAGCATGGGTGTAATTAATACTATTCCCAAATCCATGAGAATTCTTCTTATCCATAGTAGCTCACATATTCCATGTACCATTCCCCAAAACTCGGCCTCCGCACTTGATCGAGACACTACTTACTACTTTTTACTCCTCCATGTCACTAAATTTCCTCCCACGAATGTGAAGTATCCAGAGGTAGACTTGCCATCTATTCGATCACCACCCCAATGAGCATCCGTGTAACCTCTTACTTCCAGTTACTTGTTGCAATCTGTGTTCCTTCCAAAAAATAAACCTTTTCCGGGGGATGACTTAAGGTACCTTAGTATTCGATTAACAGCATTCATGTGTTCTTCTCCTGGAGCATGCATAAAACGACTAACCACACTCACAGCATACACAATGTTTGGTCGTGTATGAGCCAAATATATAAGTTTTCCCACCAATTTTTGATACCTTTCTTTGTTTTTTGGAACTTGGTTCTCATTGATTGACACAGAGTGATTAGTTTCAATAGGAGTATTAACCGGTTTGCAATCTAGCATTCCAGTTTCAGCCAGTAGATCCAATACGTATTTTCGCTGACAAAGGTTGATTCCTGCTCTTGACCTAGATACTTTAATGCCTAAGAAGTACTTAAGGTGACCTAGATCCTTTATCTCAAACTTTATAGCAAGAACCTTTTGTAACATGGTTATTTCCTCATGATCGTTTCCAGTTACCACCATGTCATCTACATAAACTATGAGAGCTGTAACCTTATCTTTTCCTCCTTTGACGAAGAGTGTATGGTCAGCATCACTCTGTTTGTATCCAATATTCTTCATAAAGGTTGAAAACCTCCCAAACCACGCACGAGGAGATTGCTTTAACCCATATAATGCCTTCTTTAACTTGCAAACTCTTCTGTTGTTGTTTGTTCCTGGTGGTGGATCCATATATACCTCTTCCTCCAAGTATCCATTCAAGAAAGCATTTTTTACATCAAATTGTCTCAAGGGCCAGTCTCTATTCACTGCAATGGATACCAAAATTCTCATCGTATTCATCTTTGTTACAGGAGAAAATGTATCTCCATAGTCTATGCCATATTTTTGTGTATATCCCTTTGCTACAAGTCTAGCTTTATATCGGTCTATGTTTCCCTTTTCATCGAGTTTGATGTTATAAATCCACCTACATCCTACTGTCTTCTTGCCTTTAGGAAGATTCACAAGCTCCCATGTCTCATTCTTTTGCACGCCTCCATTTCTTCGTACATTGCCTTTTTCCACTTTACATCTTTTAGAGCTTCTTGTACATCTCTTGGAATAGTAACAGATGACATTTTCTCTACCCTTAGAGCATGAGTATCTGAAAGCCTGTGGTGTGATACAAAATTCCCAATGAGGTATTTTTCTTTTGCTTTTAAGTCAGGTACATATTGTCTCTTTGGTTGGCCTCTATTGATCCTCACTGGGTAACGCCTTTCGCTTCCTTCTTCATTCATATCCTGCAAGACACCATCATAATTCCTAGAATCGACATTTGGGATATGAGTAACATCTGGAGTGTCAGTGGTATCAGTTAGTTCCGACTCCAGCTCATGGTTTTCATGGTTTCCGTTTGTACTAGGCTCCGACTCAATATTGGTACTAGGCGTATCGACATAAATATGACTTTCGTAATTCCCACCTTCACCTTCTTCTTCATCAAAAAAACATTGATATTTCATGAAAGTCATGTGTTTTCACTTCTTCGTTTTTCTCCCCTTGAAGGGAACATTCATGACCAAAGTATGGAATTGTTTCTTGAAATGCAACATCACGCGTGACATGAACCTTATTTTGGATAGGATCAAAACATCTATACCCTTTCTTTGCATCTGCATACCCAAGAAACATGCATCAAACTGACCTTGGCTCCAACTTTCCCACATTTTGTTGAACATATGTGGTACAATCAAATATGTGTGGTTCAAGATCATCACTTATTTGTATTCCTGTAAGGTCACGAAGCTTTTGTAATGGAGTTTTAAAATCTAGTACCTTTGATGGTGTTTGGTTTAAGAGATATGCAACTGATCGTAATGCTTCACCCTAAAATTTTCGAGGTACTTCCATATCAAAGAGAGAGGCTCGAACTATTTCGAGGAGTTGTCTGTTTGTCCTCTCAGCTGGTCTGTTTTGTTGGGGTGACTGAGCACATGAAGTTTGGTAGTGAATCAAGTTCGCCTTACAGAAATTCTTCATTTGATTGTTTATATACTCCCCCTATTATTGGATTGGAGTATTTGGATTCCCTCCTATACACAATTTTTATAGTATTGTATAGTTCTTCGAAAGCACTGAATACCTCCCCTTTGTGTTTAAGGAGTGATACCCATACCATACGAGTACTTTCATCAATAAAGGTTACAAAGTACTTTGCACCATCAGGAGTGGGTATAGGAGTAGGACCCCATACATCCGAGTGAATTTTCATAAATGGAACGGGAGTTTTATTATCACTAGAACCATATGAAATTTTCTTGTTTTTTGCTAACTCACAAATACCACACTTGAAATCACTATCTGTTACATTTGAAAATAAATTAGGTTTAAGCTTCCTACCTAGCCTACGATGCCATAACATTGCCACAAACTTATTTATTTCCACTACTCCTACATGATATGCTTGACATTGATGATTTTCTTCAAGATAATACAACCTGCCACACCTAGTACCATAGCTAAGAGTCTGATGAGTTTCCATATCCTGAAAGACACAATCATTTTTCCAAAAAATTACATAACAGTTTAGTGTTTCTATAATTTCGCTGACGGGTAGTAAATTTGAAGATAGTGAGGGAACTACAAGAACACAATCAAGATCCATAGATTTTGTTACTTTTACAGATCCTTCACCAACTACAGGTGCCATTTCCCCATTTGCGGTTTTAACATTTTCTTGTTTTGGAGTATGATACTTAATTAATTTTGTTGGATCATTCGCCATATGATCTGTTGCACCTGTATCAATTATCCACCTGTTACTTTGATTTTTTTGGTTACTAATGGACATACCCGTGTTTGTAGAAGTGTGAGCTTCTATAGGAGTAGTCGTTTCCTCAATTTGTGAAGACTTGACAGTAGCAGCTTGGCCAATCTTTTTTCTAGGTTTCTTTGTGAAATCCCACCACTCCCGGTAGCCAATAAGTTCATAGCATTTGGTTTTTGAGTGTCCATCTTCGCCACAGTAAGTACACGTAAGCGTATTTCCCTTGTTATTTCTTCCTTTGGTGTTCTGAGTTCGATTTCGTGAGGATAAATGCACCATGCTGTCAGGTTCTGGCTTGGGTTCCTCCATGGATTGTCTTTGACTATAGTCTTTGCGGATGTAGGCATACGATGATTCAAGATCGAGGGGTGGATCCTTCCTTAGGATTTTGCTCCTAGCCTGGTTAAAATCCTAATCCAGACCTGCTAGGAAAATGTGGACTCGAAATCTTGATAGAGTTTTTCTTGAGGGTATCGTAGAGTCCACAGTGTCCTCTTCAGGGGTTAATCGAGCATCAATTTCTTGGAAGATACTTACCAACTCGTTGTAGTAAGTTGGTAAGGATCTCCCACTATGACGAGTATTGAAGGACCTTCTGTTCAGTTCAAACAACTGGGTTTCATCGGATTCATCATAGAAGGTTTTTTTCACTGCTTCCCAGATTTCAGCCGCTGTTTGCAGACGAATAAATTAGCGCATTAGGGTTGGATTCATTGAGTCAACGAGGCAACTCTTGACCCTAGTGTTATTGATGATCCAGGTTTCGATCGCCTTTTCATTTGTTGTGGGTTTCGCTGATGTACCGGTAAGAAACCCCGATTTGCTACAAGCTCCGATACGCATCTTCATCGATTGAGACCACAAGGGGTAGTTTATGTCATCTAGAATGACTCCGGTAGGGAATGGGGCGTCCTGAATGTTCTGTACAATCACAGATGAGTTGGACGGTCCTGAAGAGTCGCCTTCGTTTCCCATGGTCCTTTAGTAATCTGATGATTCGATGATTTAGGATCTATTCTACTCTGATACCATGTAAAACTATGAGATCAGGAACAGAAATGGAGTAATTTCCAGTATGTTTTTATTGATCGGATGGTACATGTATATATACAATATAGAAGCTAACAAATTACCTACAATACAAGATACAACCATTAATCTAGGACTAGATAGAAATTACACAACAAATCTAATCTACTAAGCTCTCGCCAACATCACGCATAATCTTCAAGACACATAATCCCCCTTACCATCCCTAGACTTTACATGCTAGTTCTAATATAATAACCTAAACACATAAATTCTCTTTTTCTAGATTATGTCAACTACTCTAAAGTTTTCAAATACACTTAGAACGCATACTTTTTAAGTCTAAGAAGTAATATAGGTACATAGTTACATTAATCAAGGCATAAGTATATAAATTATTCAATTTATGGATCCCAATATCAACTAGTCATTGGTTTACTTCATCATTAAGAAATACCAAATAAGTCCTTATATCTTAAGACATACAAGTATGAAATGTGAGGGTTGACCTTCAAGGAATGTTCGATTACAAGTACTATGTTCTAAACATATACTTAAGCTTATGGTTTTAATTTTAAGCCTTAATCCTAGTACCTAATTCAATTACGCTAAATCTCTGCTACCAAAATGAAATGACCCTTGTGGCTAGTGGGAAATAGGTTATCCTTTAAAATCATTTGATCATTTTAATTTCTTTTAGTAGAATTTGGTCCCAAAACATTTAAAATCATATACTTTAGTTTATTTATATAAAAAAAGTGTTCCCCATTTCATATCATTACAAATCATAAGATGAGCCATGCATGTACGGGCTTCTAAATATCCAAAATCAAGCTAAAGGCCTTGAATCTATAATCTATAAGTACATGTCAAAATAGTGGGTTAGACTTGGGCAACCTAGTGAGTAATATTGAAATCTAACTTATGGAATGGAATTGTGTAACACCGTAATATTTTTCAAAATCTAAAATGATATGCTTATAAAACCTTTTTGGGGATTAACATGCATTTAATAAAAACTAGGTTCCACAAAAACATTTACGTTTAAAACATTGGGTGTTACCATTAAACACCAATAAAGTGTTATGGGGATCTCATCGCTTGAGCAATATATTTTTTCCATTACTTTCCATGCTTTTCATTACTTTCCTCGCTTTTAACATTCCATACATTAGTATCAAAATACCCATTTCAAAAGAAAAACATCTACATTTCAACACATTATCAAAACATCCGTTCTTCCAAAATATTCTTTGCTTCCGAAACGTTTTTGCTTTCAACACATTCTTTCATAACATTCATTTCTAAAGTATTTAACACTTTCATTCAAAACATTTCATATATCAAAGCATTGGTATTTCATTATCATAATATCATTTTTCCATGTATCTTAAAGTGGAGAAATGCCAACACGTACTCACCTCAATCACAAAAAGATTGGCTAGTCCTCTTCTAGTTTATTTCCTTATAGTAACACTCTCAAAAACCACGTATATAACATGTATAAAAGTCAATAAATAACCAAAATACCCTTCATAGCTTCCATTACAAAATTTTATTGCTTCAACTTATTCCTTATAAAAAAAATATGAATGTAGGCAAAACTTAGTGTAAATTCAATTCCGTAAGCAAAAGTTGAGAAAAATATGAAATTTCAAATTTTGGTCAGGCTCGGCACTCTAATCCCTACATGTGGGCCGCTTGACCATGCGAGTCACGTCTCGAGGCACCCCAAACATACCAAAAAACTCACTTTTTGAGGCTTAAACTTGCTTGGATGGTTTTAGTCTTTTAGGTAACCAATTATAACACCTTTAACAGTTTCCAAGCACTATTAGAGGATGGTTTATCATGTCAAAACATTCAACTTAAATCATTAATTCCTCAATCCAAATGCTAAGTTCATAATGCTTATAAACACTCAAATGAGAGGGTTAAAGCTCAAAAACACTCTTCAAGCTATATGAATTATTCTCAAATCATTTAATTCATAATTGAGTGTTGACAAGTACACAAAACCACAACCAATATCATTGTAATTACTTAATTATACAACGAAATCCTTAATTCCATTCCTTGTTCCCAAATTGCCCATGGGCCAAAATAATCACTGGAGCTAGAACTTTACTAGCATTCCTTGATGTTTATGTTCTAATGTCATCTTTATAGTGTTAATTAATTTTCATGAATGTCATTCACTTCTAATATGTCAATCATCATGTAGTTATCCATAGATATTCCAAAATGCCCTTATAGCCAAATATTCCATAAATTAAACTAAATATCATTTAATTCTTTATGTTTTTGCATTCAAATTATATTAGTATCAAATCATGTTCATGAGTATCATATGCTCATTAAATTCTTGTATACAAAGATTACATTGTTTTCATCACAATTTCCACCAAAAACAATACAAATCCATGTTTGTATATGATTCTACAATCATGGATGAACTTGAGAATTCCAATTCGATTTGTTGCTATCAAATATCATCTAGTTCATAGAATACAATCCCCTTTTATCATCAATTGCAATATTCCCAAGTTGGGTTTTCTAAGGTTCATGAAGATTTTTACCCCAAATCATCAAATCTATCAATGAGATTATTAGATTGATATTAGAACCATGGAACCACTCAAGTAGAGTTAGAAAACCAAACGGTACTCATTCAATCTCATAAAAATCGACTTTGGAGCTTTTCTTATTTTCAAAAAATTGATTTCTAGGTTGAAATGAAGAGAAATTATATCTTATTAGCCTTTGATTGCCTTCCTTATATATTGGATGCTTTAAAACTTGCTTAATTCACACCCTAGATGGTCAAAGATGAATAAATCACTCATTAGAGAGACCCTCCTTGAAAATCACGATTTGAAGAGAGTGTGAAGGTGAATGCATCTTGTTTCTTTCTTTTTTTCACCTTTAGTCCCTCAAGTTTACTTATTTTGGCAAAAATCCACCAAACTTCAATATTGGTGATTTCAAATTATGTTTTGACATAATAAGTCTTTCCTCATACATTTTATAAACTTGGTGGTCCATCTTCCTTCAATTGGGTCAACCCTTTGGTCAACTCACTTTGCCAAGTTGATGCTTTTGGCTCTTTAACTTTAAAGTGTGGTTATTTCCACTTTTAACTTTCTAAACTTCATATCAACTAATTATATGATTATTCCTTCTTGATTATCTATATAAATCATTTTTCATTTATCTAATTTATTAAGTTAAGAACCTAGTCTTAAATTTTTAGGATGTTACAAATTGGGAGTGAAGATTTCCAATGACTAAGTACTGATTCCTAGAAAAATATTTTTGAAACCCCTTTCAGAGAACCATTTCATTTATCTCAAACCATTCCAAAACATTTCAATAAGTAGTATTGTTAATAAAGAATTAGTATATGTTCAAATAAACAAAACAATACATATCAATATCAAAGAATTAGTATATGTTCAAACTTTTCCAAAATTCAAAATTTTATGGTTTAAACAAAATTATTATGGATATTGACCCTCATTTACTAAAAGTCGGTCCCACAAAAACATTTTAAATTAAAAGTTGGATGTTACCGTTAAGCATCATACAAACCATACCAAGCAAATAAGAATTACATCCATACAATAATTAAGAAACTTAACAAGTTTCACTCCATTCTCTATCTCATAACTTCTATTTCCATCTATTATCTTTCTTCTTTAATACAACCTGGGATACATGGCATTAAAAAAATACATAAGATAGTAATGTCTCATTACCTATGTGGGTTTGTAACCCGAAAACATTTATCACATTTTACATGAAGATTTCTTTCATTCATACCATAAAACATTTTTAATCTTTTTCATATCATAAAGCATTTTTAATCATTTTCATACCTTAAAGTATTTTCAATTATTTTCATACATAACATAACATGTCATACTATAAGTGTTCTTTCTTATCTTATCATTTAATAGCTTCTTTTCCATTTCCATTTCCAAGACCAAGGTGGAAAGAACAAATCAATCCACTAAGGCATCATTTCCAAGACTGAGGTAGAAAGAATAAATTCAATACACTATGGAATCATGATTAGGACATCTACTTCACTACAAGGAGGTAGCATCCCATCAGATTCATCTAGACCTCTTATGAGGCATCATGACCCGAGCAGTTTTCATTATTTGTTTATGTTCTTTCCTTTTTTACTTTCTTTTTAGCTTTCACTTTCCAACTATCAATACTCATATCATCACTTATAATAGCATAGTTTATTACGAAGATATACTTTGAAAAGACACATTTCACATATCAAACATTCGTTTCTTCCAAAATATTCTTTTCTTCAAAACGTTCTTACTTTTAAGAAATTCTTTCAAAACATTATTTTCAAAACCATTTAACACTGTCACTTTAAAACATTTCATATATCAAAGCATTTAGTTTCATTATCATAAAATCACTTTGATATTTGCATATTTAGTCTTATATTAAGCATATATATTTATCATTTGTTAGTTAATTTATTGCATATCATGGACAAAAGATACTTAAAAGTGTTTGAATTATGTTTTCAGTCCAAAGGTGAAGCTCGGAAGCAAAAGGAAGCATGAGAAGTGGTTGGGAGCTCGGGAATTGAACAAAGAAGAAAACCACCAAAAACAACACCTACTCAGCAAGTATGGTCGACTACTCGGCGAGTCCGGTCGAAGGATCGAGAAGATAAAGACTCCGTGACTTACCATGCACGGGAATCAAGTGATGGACTCGGCGAGTCGGTTCGCATCTATAAAACCGGCTGCCCAGATCGCCATTCATTATTCTGGAACCCTTGGGGAGAAGCAAGCTGCGAATTAGAGCCAAGAGAGATCTGAAGAACGAAGATACAACCTAGAATTCACTCCTGAATGACATTTGAGGCAAATTCTCATCATTCTACTTAATCTTTTGTTTTCCATTATGGCTAGACAATTAGAATTCGTTTTTATTGCTGTTACCTACCTCAATCATGAGCTAAAACTCTTAAACTTCTGTTTGGGGATACAATATTGATACTATGGTTTGATTTATGGTAGGATTAATTCAATATTGGTGATTTTGTTGATTTTGGCTTGTTAAAGAACTTTGTGTGTGAATAATAACTATTTTTCTGTTAATAGGAAGACAATTAAATAGTATGAACATATTTTAATTGTCAACCTCATATGCTTATGTGACCACTTCATCATATGACTAGGATTAATGAACATGAAACTATAATTAATAAGAAAAATGGGTAAATTCGTGTATGAGCTTGTGTGATGACCATCAACAAGAAGTTAACTAAAGGACCAAATTAGTTAGCTATTACAAGTCTAAATTAACCTGAATAAATAATCTAGTGAATTAAATTAAATTAGACAACTGATCACTGTTTGAGTTAGTTTGTTCTCTAAGGATTAGTGCAGCGAACGTGAATCTAATCACTTGAATATGTAACCAATAGAAAAATTAATCCATTTCACTATTACCATAATATCAACCATAGGGTCAATTAAGTTGAACTAAACAGAAGTCCTTCCTGTTACTGAATTTAGTTAAATCTTTGCTTGTCTAGTTTTTAGTTTAAGTAATAGTTAGTAAGTTTCTAGTCTTGTAAAACTAGAGAAAACCCCTTTTATTATTTAGATTTAGATCAAATTAGTTTTTTTAGTTTTAATTTACCGTTCCATGTGTTCGATACCCTACTTATTTAACTTTACCACAATTGTTAGGTCCACTGCCTTTGTGTGTTTATTTTATAATTAAAAGTAGGTTTAAAACTAGTTGAGTTCACACACCACACTTTTCCATGCACCCCAAAGTGGGAAAATTCCAACACATATTCACCTAGTTCTCCAATAAAGGTTACTACTCCCTTCTAGCTCAACTTCACAAGCAATCACCCTTTAGATACAGCCTATATAATATAGATATATGTCATTAAAATGAACAAAATGACCAAAATAACCCTCATGGGCTCCATTACTAAATTCTATTATCTCATATGATCCCTTATGTAAAAATATGAACATTGGCGAAAACCGTGTGTAAATCCGAGTCTGTATGCAAAAGTTACAAACATTTTATGTGAAATTGTTTAGGTTATTGCATGACACATGTAATGATTTTCCTTGCCATTACACGTCCACGTAGTGAGGTCTGCGCAGACAAAAACCTTGAATTTTCTCAATATAACACTCTACTTTGCATAATTCTTGAAGACCCTTTTCCCATTCACTTTGTACCATTTAGTTAGAACATCACACATGTTTCGAAGGTGTTTTATCATCTGAAAACACTCCAGTAATCCATAAAGTGCTCATTGAAACCTTTAAGATGATATCAATCCTCAAATTCCATAAGAAATACTAACTTGTCCATTGTTACCGTGAGCATTCCAAATTTTACAAAGTTTGTTCCCAACTTGTTGCATACTCAAATGAGTATTCCTAGGTACATTTTATCAGAAAAATTATCATTATAAACACCTAGTGTAATGTCCTATTTTCGCAAACAAAAATATTCATTTTTATTAAGGTAAAAATTTCCCAATTTATTAATCCATTATCTAAGTAAAACATTCAGTTTAAATTACATTTATTAAAAATCAAAGTATTGTAGAAACACGGAATCTTCAATGTTGTTGATGAGTGTGTATAGTCCTGCCTTCGCCTTCCAGCAATAACCGATGATACCTGAAACCATAAACAACTGGGTAAGCATAAAGCTTAGTGAGCTTCCCCCAAAATACCACCACTTAAAAATAATAACAAACAACATGCTTACAAAGCCTTCAGCCTGACGGGAACGCCCCACCGGCCTACAGAATATCTGGAACGCTCACAGAACCTTCAGCATGACTAGAATGCCTCATCGGTCCTTCAGCCTATCTGGACCGTTCTCTAGGCCTTCGGCCTAATTAGTACACCCATTAGGCTTGCAGTCTATTCGGGACGCCCTGGGTCTTTTAGCCTTCATTCTACATTGGTCTGCCTCAACCCAAACCACACCTCCCGAGCCTCTGTGCCTACGGATTACAGTCGGCCCACACTGGGTATCTTGGCCTACCACACAAAGCAGAACCACCTCAACCCAAACCAAATACAATATGTCGACATATAAACAATCAGGATCAAGTATGCACATAATAAACGCAAGCAAAAATCATGCATCTCACTACCGCCTACTCGTCCTCTCACATCATACAACCCTAATACCAGCTAACGTCCATGGAATGCATAACCATAAGTAACCAGAGGTGAGATAGAGACCCGAACAGATGGTGCTACTCTAGAGCCACAACCAAACAAGGAACAGGCAAGAGATCCTAGACCAAGAGTTTTCAAGCTGTCCTACATGACCACATACAATCCCTAAGGGCACTCCATAGATGATAACCAACAAGCACAGATAACATATAGTTCTATAGATTATTACCACAAATCAACATACTTAACACTAGGAGATAGATCTAACAGATCACTACAACATAGAAGCATACTCGATACCAGTACACAGATCTAACAAATCACTACATCATAGTAGCATACTCAATACAAGAACATAGATCTAACATATCACTACAACATAGTAGCATACTCAATATAAACAATCCAACGAATGTATGGACGTATAGACTAAGCGGTGATATAGTCACCCAGACAGATGCTCCCACTCTAGAATCACAACCAAATGAGCGACATGCTCCCACTCTAGAATCACAACCAAATGAGCAACATGCTCCCACTCAGACAGATGCTCCTACTCTAGAACCACAACCAAATGAGCAACATGCAAGAGAGCTTGGTTCAAGAGTCCTCAATCTATCCTACATGAGTATATATACAATCCCTAAGGTATCCCTATACTAACAGATAACCAAAACTAGTGGGCTGACATTGATGCCTTAGACCCACGGGTAGAGTGAGGCGAAAATCACCTCGATATGTGCGCAGATAACCACTATAGCAATGAAGGACTCTACAAGCTTCAATTCACTTCCAATCACGTACATGAAGATACTTGAGTCAATACCCAATCATAAGTCATAGTCACTTGCAATAGTGACCACCTCACATGAAATGACGATTAGGGTTAAGTGTTCCACACTTAACCCATTAGGGACTTATTCCGATAAGTCCATCACTCATATAAGACAATCATACAATATAGTCTGGTATGTTTCGTAATTCCACATCAACGGTCCAAAACTGTGGGTCCCGATAAGTCCCAAAGTATCGTTTCCAAGGTTAGGGTTTTCTAAGCCCTAGTTAGGGTTTCCGACCCAAATACGTGCCAACTAGGTATAAGGTTAGGTTTTTACATTAATTAGAGTTTAACAATCCAGGCACCATCTACTGTCACCCTGTGTAGTGGTTGTCGGCGGCGATGCATGGCGGCAGCAACCAGCTCACGGTGGTGATGGTGGTGGTTTCCGAGTCAAAATCGAGCAACAAGCACCCAATACATTAATTCATGCACAAAAGAACGTACACACACAGACACTCAACACGGCGACTGGTGGCGGCAGAAGGCGGAAGTAAGGTGACAGTCACCATGGTTGGCTGCCATGGTGGTTTCCTCGATTTTCCAGCCATCAACCACGCATACGAAGAGCAAAAACCCACTGTAAAACACACCAACATGCAAACACATAGAAACGCGCACATAGCAGGTCCCCTTCATGGTGGTGAATGTCGACCGGAGCAGCGAAAAGAAGGGTCGTACGATCGGCAACGACGACGGGCCAGCTGTTACAAGATAGAATGAAAGCAAGGGGCAACCAAAGTAGCACCAACAACTATCATGTTGCAGCTGTGGATGGCGAAAAAGAAGAAGAAGAATAAGAAGAAGGAGGTGGAGGAATGGTGGCAGCGAACGCACTCATGTTTACAAAACTCGTTCTCCCCGGAAGGGAATGCATTCGCGATGCTCGGCGGTTCGGTGCAGGAAGGAATCGAACCTAGACTGAAAGAAGAAGAAAATTTCCATTTGAGGCTCTCTAGCATGCTTAATACATTACTGTAATAGAAATGAAATAAGTGTTCATCTTATTTCCTACTTTTTCACATTTGGTCCATAAGTTTACTTGTTTTAGCCAAAACCCACCTAACCTTAATATTTTTCATTTTAACTTAAGTTTTGACATAATACGTCCTCATCCCAACCATTATATAAATTTTCTAGTCCCTTCCAATAAATAAGTCAACCATTAGGTCAACTCACTTTGCCAACTTGACACTTTTGACCCCCTTTAACTTTAAAATGTTATTATTTTCACTCTTAACTTTCTAAACTTTACATTAATTAATGATATAATTATTCCTTGGTGATTTATCTACATAAATAATCTTTAGTTCATTTACTTTGTTAATTTAAGAACATGGTCTTAAATTTTAGGATGTTACAAAGATAGTTTTTGATGGCTAATTATCATCCTCCATAGAAGGGTTTATGATAGACACATGCCTATTAAACATGTCTTCCATGGAATAGGATTGAAAATCCTATCCTAATGGCATAGTGTAACACTCTAAAAATTCAAGCCAATTTAACTTTTCAAAAACAACCCAAATTCATTAAGTTATTATAAAAAGGTTTTCAATACATTTATTATCAGAGTATTCCTAGAACAATAACATCAAACATAAACATGAGGAGCGGTACAATCACGCCTTCGCCTTGCCACGGTCTCCTGAAGTACCTGAAAAACATTAAACCACAACTGTAAGCCCGAAAGCTTAGTGAGATACCCCCAAAATACAAACCACATATACCAAGCATAACATATCATAACCGAACAGAACAGCCATGCACTTCGGGTCTACTGTGTGATTGGTCCGCCGCACCGGGCCTTCAGTGCACCTGGTCCACCCTCCGAGTCTAGCCATATCCCTCGAGTCTGCAGTGTGGTTGGTCCGCCCGCACCGGGCCTTCAACCCACCTGGTCCACTCTCTGAGTCTATAGTATGACTGGTCTGCCCGCATCGGGCCTTTAGTTGGCCTGGTCCACTCTCCGAGCCTTGGCACGTCTGGTCCGCCCTTGTGGGGCCTACAGCCTATCTAGACTGCTCGTTAGGCCTTCGGGATAACCGGTCCGCTCTAGGTATGTTAGCATACAGCACAAAGCAGGACCCGCCTCAACCCAACCCCAGTCAAACAACCATGTGCATATAAACAAATAATCATATAACAATTCACATCCAATCAAACTGATCTAGCAAACCAGATAACATAACATACTCTAAATAGGACACCGACCTAACCGATCACTAGCATAGCATCATCCTATATACCAGGATACCGACCTTAACCAGGTCTCTAACATATACCATGCTAACTACCAGGATACAAACATAGCAAAGCGACAACATAACAACGATACCCGGATTACAATCCGATGAAGGATAACTCACCTTGCAATTACTGACTGAAAAGATAAGATCATGCTGCTCCAACCTCCAACACGAACTCCACCACTGATAACCAAAAGACTGAACTCAATAAATACCAATAATTACGAAAATACCCTTGGAAGTCAACTGGTCAACTCTTGGTCAAAGTCGAAGTCCTCAGACAAGGTCAAACTTCTTGACTGACTCTACTCGCCGAGTCATCCCGCTGACTCGTCGAGTCCCTATGCTCTGAAAAACTCCTATATTGCGACCCAACTCGCCGAGTCGCCCCAAGACTCGCTGAGTCCCACGAACTCTGAGTCACTTCCTGTTCAACTCACCGATTCGTCCCTCACCTACCGATTCACAGCTTAACCAAAACGGTTAGGACTTCTCGACCAGACTCACCGAGTCCAAGAACAAACTCGCCGAGTCCAAGGCCACCTTCAACAGACTCGCTAAGTTGTTCTTCCAACTCATCGAGTCCCTGCCTATCTTCATCCTACTCGCCGAGTACACCCATGTGACTCGCTGAGTACCTCTAGTTCTTAATCCATACAGTGGCTTTCCAAGCCATGCAGGGGCTCCAATCCATAGATCTACCCTTCCACAAGCTATTCCTCACGTAAAGTTGCAAACTTTACGTGAATCCAAAGAGATCTAAGCATAAAACACTCTTGGGCTAGGGTTTGGGACAAAAAGACTTCACTAACAACTATTGGGCATGAACTTTATGGCTTCCTGGACCATTGCAACCCTGGATCTGAGGTAGCAACCTCAGATCTTACACCAAACTCGAGATAGACCTCATTTATGCTCCAAAAACCCCACAATTGATAAATCTAGATGCACAAAACTCCAAGAACAGATCTCTTACCTCTAATGCAAGCCCCTAATGGAGAATGGACCAAATCTCTGCAAAGCCCCTTGTTCTAAATCTTCTTGCTCTTCAATTCCCCTCCAAGATTTCCTCCTCCAAGGCTCTAATTACTCACAAAGGAAAGCTCACACGAATCTAGCGCTTATGGAGCTCAAAGGGAAGGTAAAGAAGCTGAGGAGAGGGTACTATGTTCTTTATATAGAACTCAACCCCCGGGATTAGGGGTTTCTCCATACAGCACCAACTCATCGAGTCCACCCATGCGACTCGCTGAGTTGGTCACTTAACACGCGACCTGAAACGCGACTCAAATCGCCGAGTCTATCCATCGACTCGCCGAGTTGACCCTCTTACTTACAATATTAGCCCTTCAACTTTACTTCTGAATTTCCGGGATGTTACAATTCTCCCCCACTTAAATTAGGCTTCACCCTCGAAGCCTGCGGCAACACAACTCCAGAAACTACTCTCGCAATGCACCCCCTGGCATTAACCCAAACCAGGTTCCCCAAACACTACCACCGAAACCTGAAACCCAACTCTTCCCCCCGCCCCTTGCGGTGTCCTAACCACCGCCTCAAGCCGACCACCGGCTTCAACGTCTTATAACCACACTTATAATCGAGTACCACTCCATGATACTTCACGCATCCTAGATCATAACAATTACTTGGCTCTTACGAGCTAGATATAACCCTGAACCATCGGAATCCGACCCGATACCAGTTGTTGGGACTCATCCCGCTTCCCTTTCCAAATCCAATTTGTTCCTTCCCGAGCTGACAGGATGACTCATCCTTCAGCTCCTGAGCACTCCCAAGAGCTCTCTTCTAAAATCACATACAAATGCTGAACCTGCTCTAGCATCCTCGGGCTGGAAAACCCCACATACTGATGATACCTCCTGACATTTCCAGGGTGAATTACCGCCACATACGCGAACTTCTGATTACAACCATACCGAAAATCCAAGGCTCCATCCTTGCATCCCTTCCGAACTCCTCTAGTACTATACCACCGGAAATTCATCGGCAACCTCAACAGACACCCAATCCGGATGTGCTCCCATACCACTGGTATTTTACAGTGCTTCAACTACCATAATTGAAATACTTTCAATCCTCCATTCTCACTACTACTTCCACTTCCGTGAACCAACACTCCTTCCCAGAGTTGCATATCTTTCCCTTTCCTTATCCGAGGGAATCTACTTGCCAACCTTGCCCCTTCATATAAGTTCCACGGTGTACACACTCCATTCTACACTATCCCTTGTAGAGTAAGCGTTACTCCGTGCATCACACATGCTCTGAAACTACTCGCATGGACTCTCGAGTCCATGCACCGCCTCCCACTAAGATGATCAATACCCGGTCCAGACCTTCTGATGCTATCACATCGTAATATACTCATTCTATCTCCTTATACAGAAAGAAACCCTAGGCTAGCAGGCATCACAAATCAGGAAACACTATCATGCATTTCCTGAAGTTCCCTAGCCTAGTACTAGCATACTGTTCTATCATACACATAAACAATTAACTTTCATCGTATTTTGGGGATACTTATTGGCTCCGTCCGATCGTACCTCCGCATCCTCTTTTACTCATTTTGAAAACTCTTTTGAAAACTCTCCTTGATTTGAGACTGGGTTCACACGAATGCTCCTCCAATTCACTCAAACCAAGGCTCTGATACCAACTTGTAACACTCTAAAAATTCGAGCCAATTTAAACTTTTCAAAAACAACCCAAATTCATTAAGTTATTACAAAAAGGTTTTCAATACATTTACTATCAGAGTATTCCCAGAACCATAACATCAAACATAAACAAGAGGAGCGGTACGATCACGCCTACGCCTTGCCACGGTCTCCTGAAGTACCTGAAAAACATTAAACCACAACTGTAAGCCCGAAAGCTTAGTGAGATACCAACCACATATACCAAGCAGAACATATCATAACCGAACAGAACAGCCATGCACTTCGGGTCTACTGTGTGACTGGTCCGCCGCACCGGTCCTTCAGTCCACCTGGTCCACCCTCCGAGTCTAGTCATATCTTTCGAGTCTGCAGTGTGGTTGTTTCGCCCGCACCGGGCCTTCAACCCACCTGGTCCACTCTCTGAGTCTACAGTATGACCGGTCCGCCCGCATCGGGCCTTCAATCCGCCTAGTCCACTCTTCGAGCCTCGGCACATCTGGTCCGCCCTCGTGGGGGCCTACAGCCTATCCAGACCACTCGCTGGGCCTTCGGGATAACCGGTCCGCTCTAGGTATGTTGGCCTATAGCACAAAGCAATACCCGCCTCAACCCAACCCCAGTCAAACAACCATGTTCATATAAACAAATAATCATATAACAATTCACATCCAATCAAACCGATCTAGCAGATCACATAATATAACATACTCTAAACAGGATACTGACCTAACCGATCACTAGCATAGCATCATCCTATATACCAGGATACCGACCCTAATCAGGTCTCTAACATATACCATCCTAAGTACCAGGATACAAACATAGGAAATCAATAACAAAACAACGATACCCGGATTACAATTCGATGAAGGTCCGGCCTAATGGGTTTTGAGCATTCTAACACTTCCTAAGTGTACATGCAACCCTAATAACCTTGGATCTATGTTTGTCTAATTATCATGCAAAGTTGAATTCCAAGGCTATATTCCTATCTAGCATACATGGGGAACAATTTTTAACTTTAATGATAGATAAAATAACTTACCTTGTTGTTGCTTATGTTCCTTGAAACCTTGTGAGCCTAGCACCCTAAGTGTGATGCCTCAAATGCTTCACACAACACCAAATGCTCTTGGAAAGACTTTTGGGAGAATACACACTTCTAGAAATCGGCCTAGCCCTCTTGTTTCATATGTGTAACCGATTTTGGTGGAGAATGAGATCCTTATATAGTGTTGACACATCTAGGGTTACACCATGTAAACCCTAATGTGTCATGACTCTTCATTTCCATGATCTACGGGTTTGTAACTCCCATGGAGCATCCATGGAGCATCTTATGGGTGGAACCCAACTTGATAATCCATGGAGCCTCTTAGCCCACTATACAAGATATGGATGATTTACATAATCAACCCATATATTTAATTAGTTATCTTTTGATCACTTAATTAATTCTAAATTAATTCTTGATCAAACTAATCAAATAATATTATTAATATATTAGAACTTATAATATATTAATAATCTCCAAGTGTTATTTCTCTCATGTGGTCTATCCAATTGCATGGTGCCATGCAACCCAAATGGACCATGCCGGGTTGGGTCAAGTACATACCAGAAATAGTCATGGACTTAGACACCTTATCCAACAGTCTCCCACTTGGATAAGTCTAAGAACTATTACTGCAAGTATGGATTCATGAACCGATCGGCAATCGTAGGTCTTTTCAAGGTTTCTCGGAACTGAGAAGATGATGGTACGCCATTTAAGATAAGTGATCATATAATCCTCTGTTCTTAGATATCAGTCGGACAAATACATGGAACAATGTCTTACTTATTCTCCAGCAGTTTGTTCCCGATTTCCGATTTGTTTGAAAAAGAACTTAATTGAACACATCAACTTAGTTCTGACCGGGCCCGGTACATAGGTCAAAACAAAATCATTGAGGGGCCCAGATATCAGCTTCTAATCCAAGAAGGAACAGATAAACTTCGACTCATATGTTTGTTCTACCACTCATTGAATTATACACAAAAGCACGTTTTATAGCATCGAGTTACCAATGCGTTTTCGTACAATCAATGCATAACCAACTTGTAAGTAACAAATCATATCTGTAGGTTTGAAGACTTATATGATATTACCGTCTTACGATCACTTGAGATAGAATTCCATGAAGTGATTCCAGTGAGCGTGGGTTGAGTCCAATGCTCAGAACTTATAAGCACTCATGATTGTTGTAGCCTTGTCTAACACCTTAGACCTCTGCAACCAATCATGACAGTCTTGATTCATACCTACTTCCGACATATGACCGACTGTAGAGGTTTGAATAATATGTTATACCAAACAAAATTATTCTGGAAGTCAAAACATGCAAAAGAAATATAGTAAACGATTGACAAGAGATAGCAACACTTTACTCATAAATAAAACACTTTTTATTCATCATCTAATGTCAATTACACTTTACAAATTTCGAGATTATCTAACTACTAAATCTAATATCATCCTCAACCCTATGCTCCGAGCATGTTGGAGATGCTTAACCCTAGTCAGTCCCTTCGTGAGGGGATCTGCTGGGTTCTCATCCGATGATACCCTCTTTGCCATGAGGAGTCCTTCTTCTATTCGATGTATAATAAAATGGTATTTTCTGTCGATGTGCCTGGATCTCCCGTGATCCCTTGGTTCCTTGGCTAAGGCAACAGTGCTTTCACTGTCACAGAAAATTTCCATTGGCTCTTTAATAGCTGGTACAACTCCAAGGTCTCCGATGAAGTTCTTTAGCCATATAGCCTCCTTTGCCGCCTCGCTCGCTACAATATACTCTGATTCGCAAGTTGAATCAGCCACTATCTCTTGTTTGGAACTTTTCCAAGAAATTGCTCCTCCGTTTAGGGTAAAGACCCAGCCCGACTGAGAGCGGAAATTATCCCTATCAGTCTGGAAGCTAGCATCACTATACCTTACAACTCTCAAGTCATCACTCCTACCGAGGGTAAGGACCCAGTCCTTAGTACTTCGTAGGTACTTGAGGATATTCTTTACCGCAGTCCAGTATGCCTTGCCAGGGTTCCCCTGATACCTGCTAACCATGCTCAGGGTAAAGGCTACATCAGGTCGAGTACACGTCATAGTGTACATGATCGATCCTACAGTCGAAGCATAAGGTATTCGACTCATTTCTGCTATCTCAGCCTCAATGCTAGGGCTTTGTGTCTTACTCAATCTGGCGTTACTCTGGATAGGTAACTCTCCTTTCTTGGAGTCCTGCATGCTGAATCTTTTCAGCACCTTATCCAAGTAAGTACTCTGACTAAGTCCAATTAGTCTTTTACTCCGATTTCTCAAGATCGTTATCCCTAGAATATAGGCAGCTTCACCAAGGTCCTTCATAGCGAAACACTTCCCAAGCCAGGACTTAACTTCCTGCAGAGTTGGGATGTCGTTTCCTATGAGTAGTATGTCATCCACATACAATACCAAAAAGCTAACTATACTCCCACTAGCCTTGACATACACACAAGATTCATCTTCACTCCTAGAAAAGCCAAATTCCTTGACCTTTTCATCAAAGCAAAGATTCCATCTACGAGGTGCTTGCTTTAATCCATAAATGGATTTCTCAAGCTTACACACTCTATTAGGGTACTCGTTGCTGACAAAACCTTCTGGCTGACTCATGTAAACATCTTCAGCCAACTTTCCATTAAGGAAAGCGGTTTTGACATCCATTTGCCAAATTTCACAGTCATGAAATGCAGCTATGGCTAATATAACCCTAATATATTTAATCTTGGCTACTGGTGAAAAGGTCTCATCATAATCCACTCCAGGAATTTGAGAGAAGCCCTTTGCGACCAGTCGAGCCTTAAAAGTGTGTACATTACCATCCATGTCGGTCTTCATCTTGAAGATCTATTTGCACCCTACTGTCTTACGACCTGGTACATTCTCAACCAAGTTCCAAACTTGATTGTCATACATGGATTGTATCTCAATATCCATAGCCTCTTTCCATTTAGCAGACTCGGGGCCTGCCATGGCTTCCTCGTAGCTGTTAGGGTCATCTTGACCTACTAGTGTCCCGTCACTAATAAGTGTCTCACCTTCTGCAGTAATATGGAGACCATAGTAATGCTCAGGTGCACTCCTAACTCTCGTGGAACGCCTCATAGGTACAGATTCGTCAATTGGCTCAACAGGAGTTTCCTCCTCAAGTTGAGGGCTAGAGTTTGAAGTTCCTTCACCACTTGATTCTTGAATTTCTTCAAGATCAATTTGCCTCCCACTGTCTCCTTGGCTTATAAACTCTCTTTCTCGAAAGACTCCTTTTCTTGCTACAAAGACACATTATCACTAAGTCTGTAGAAGAGGTAACCAAAGGATTGTTGTGGGTAGCCGATGAAAATACACCTCTCGCTTCGAGGTTCGAGCTTATCATGAGTCTCGCGTCTCACGAAAGCCTCACAACCCCAAATCTTGATGTGGTCTAGTTTGGGTACTTTACCAGTCCACATCTCGTGAGGAGTTTTGGCAACTTTCTATGTAGGGACTAGATTAAGGATATGGGCGGCAGTCTCTAAGGCATACCCCCAGAATGAGATTGGTAGCGAAGCTCGACTCATCATGGAACGAACCATGTCTAACAAGGTTCAATTACGCCTCTCAGAAACACCATTCAACTGCGGTGTCCTGGGAAGTGTCAATTGTGAGACAATCCCACATTCCCTTAGATAGTCGAGGAACTCTGAACTAAGATACTCACCTCCACGATCGGATCGAAGCATCTTAATGTTCCTGCCCAATTGATTCTCGACTTCTTGTTTAAATTCCTTAAACCTTTCGAAAGTCTCTGACTTATGCTTGATTAAGTAGACATATCCATATCTACTATAATCATCAGTAAAAGTCAAATAATAACGATTAGCATCCCTTGTGGCATGTTTGAATGGTCCACACACATCCGTGTGTACAAGGTCCAACAAACCTGCACCCCTCTCACACGAGCCTATGAAGGGTTACTTTGTCATTTTTCGAAGTAAGCATGATTCACAACTATCATTTGACTTTAGGTCAAACGACTCCAAGACTTTATCCTTTTGGAGTTGGCCTATGCATTTCTTGCTTATATGTCCAAGACGACAATGCCATAATGATGCTTTATCCGAGTTATTATTATTAAGAGAATCAATACACAAAACATTATTTCCTAAGTTATCTACAACATATACAACTTCATATACACCATCACAAGGTAATGCTTTAAAATAAAGAATATTATTAAAGAAAGCATTAATCGAACCAACTTCATTATCAAATGAAAAGGTGAAACCTTGTTTATACAATGCATGAAAGGAAATAATATTTCTTGCCATTTCTGGCGAATAACAACATTTATTCAAATCTAAATTTAACCCACTACTTAGCGATAAAGTATAAACTCCAATCTTGGTGACAGGTGTAACTTTCCTATTCCCCATGCTTAAGCTTATTCTTCCTTGCTCCACATTCTCACTTCTTCTTAGTCCCTGCAAGTCACACAAAATGTGAATACCACAACGGTATCAAGGACCCAAGATTTAGAATGGGGTGAGTTATTAGAAATGATAGTGTAAATACCTGCATGGTTGGGTTTAAGTTTCCCATCCTTCACATCTTGCTGGTATTTTGGGCAGTTTCGCTTCCAATGTGATTTTTCATGGCAATAGAAGCATTCAGCCTCTTTTGGGTCAGAAGAAGGAGTGACGAAACCTTTCTTAGTTCCACTTGAAGAAGAGCCATCAAGGGTCCTAACCTTGGTACCCTTCGAAGAACTCTTTCTCTTCTTCCCTCGACTTTTCCCGATTGCCAAAACCGGAGTGGAGTTTGGAGTAGGAGTGTTAACAACCGACTTCCCCTTAAGACCTGATTCAGCGGTCTTGAGAAGTCCCTGAAGTTTTCTGAGTGTGACCTCTTCCTTATTCATGTCATATGTCATGCGGAATTGATCATAGCACGATGGTAAGGAGCGCAAAATTATATCTATTGCAAGCTCCTCAGGGAAGTTCACATTAAGCTTCTGCAATCGATCCACATAACTTTGCATTTTCTGCATGTGGTTCGTGACGGAATCCCCGTCCTTCATCATGGTTGTTATCATGGAGCAGATGATTTCATACATTTCTTGTCGTGCACTTTGATAGTGTCTTTCCATCAACTCTTGGTGCATTTCATAAGGGTAGAAATCCTCATAGGACTTTTGGAGTTCCGTTGTCATTGTGGCCATCATGATGCATGCCACTTTCGTAGCATCCCTTTCACGTGCCTGAAAGTCACCGATCTCATAAGGAGTTGCAGTGGTCTCATCAATCTCCTTAAGTTCCTTGTCAAGGACATATTCTTTGTCCTCGTAGCGGGTAATCATCCTGATGTTTCTGATCCACTCATTAAAGTTGGATCCATCAAAAGTGACTTTCCCACACAAGTTCATAAGGGTAAAGGAGCCATTAAGATTAGATCCAGAAGCAGCATTGTTTGAAGACATCTGACGGAAGAGAACAAGATTAGTTTAGATATTTAGAGAGTCCTTAATAAAACACCCAAATGTAATATTAAGGCTAGGATCCAATCACAATATATTATAACTTAGAAGAGGTATGCCGTAATCCAAGCTATACATATTTGAAAGGTAGGTGAATGACGATTCACCAATTTCCACCACGAAAACCAAAATATTAGATATTAGGTTTTTGATTGGTTCTTAGAAATTCCTAGATTCTTTGAGATTCAATGAACTTTTCAAAGGCATGTTTCAATCTCGAGTGTGCCCTCCAAGTTTTGTGACTGGGATATCGAGGATCACAAAACGAGGTGTGAAGTAACCATGAAAATCACTTGGTACCCTTAAAGTTTATCACTCAATCGATGTGCCGGTAAACACACACGCTCCACCGATACTATAATAAACCTTAATTCACCCTTTACCTACCTTGTTAAGTCCAAGTTAGTGTGCCGGTTAACCACACACGCTCCACCAACGACTTAAACAAAGTGTAAAGTGTAATTTCATGGATTAGCACCTTATTCACATTTTTCCTAAAGTAACTAAGATTGGGAATTTAATAAAACATTTAGTTACTTTATAATATTCATCATACTTTTAATGAGAATTTATAAGTCCTTGTTTTACCCGTTCGGCTAACAACCCTCCACCTGTCAAGCGAGGGGTGGGTGAGAGTGGACACCCATTAAGTTGCCATTTTATAGGAAACAACTTTATACCCACCTTATCGACCGGCTTCGTGAATGAGGCGTACTAGCGCTAAGACGACTTTGTTCTTATATATATATATATATATATATATATATATATATATATATATATATATATATATATATATAATTATTAAATTATTATAATATAAGTATAAGGGTTGAATTTTAACTTTTAAAATTCTAAGGGTTGGAACTAAAGTTTTAATATGACTTTACTTGTTCCAAAACTTGAGGGAAAGTTTTGTAAACTTTCAAAACTTTTCATTTCTTGTAACTTCTGAGTTTACTAGAGTAATAGAAATGAAGACTCTTCATTTTTCTAACTCTTGTGTTCTTTTAATGGTTTTAATTCAAGTGTGACTCTTGGTTTTCCATAACTTGAGGACAAGTTATGGACTCCATTAAAACACATTATGATCAACAATTAATCTACCGCATAGGTTACAAATAATTCCTATGATCATCTAAACATCATAAGAACAAGAACATGAATATGAACATTTTCATAAATGAAAATTACACTTAAAACTTTGTAATTTTGATAACTAGTTGTTGTAAATGAATTAGCAAAGACATTACACCATCTAAAACAAGTTTTCAAGTACCAAAACAGTTTAGGGTAATGTTTCTAATCCATTTCCAGCAACTAAAGTCGAAAATCTGAACTCTGTCGACCCTACTCGCCGAGTGCATAAACCTACTTGACGAGTTGGTTGAAAATACAAGTGAACTCGACAAGTCCCCCCATGGACTCGACGAGTCCAACAGTCAGAGAGTAAGTTTTTCGGCTTTTTTCAACTTTTTTAGCACAAATAACAAACAAACAAGTCTAGGCTTTGATACCACTGATGGGTTTTGAGCATTCTAACCCTTCCTAAGTGTACATGCAACCCTAATAACCTTGGATCTATGTTTGTCTAATTATCATGCAAAGTTGAATTCCAAGGCTATATTCCTATCTAGCATACATGGGGAACAATTTTTAACTTGAATGATAGATAGAATAACTTACCTTGTTGTTGCTTATGTTCCTTGAAACCTTGTGAGCCTAGCACCCCAAGTGTGATGCCTCAAATGCTTCACACAACACAAAATGCTCTTGAAAAGACTTTTGAGAGAATACACACTTCTAGAAATCGGCCTAGCCCTCTTGTTTCATATGTGTAACCGATTTTGGTGGAGAATGAGATCCTTATATAGTGTTGACACATCTAGGGTTACACCATGTAAACCCTAATGTGTCATGACTCTTCATTTCCATGACCCATGGGTTTGTAACTCCTATGGAGCATCCTATGGGTGGAACCCAACTTGATAATCCATGGAGCCTGTTATCCCACTATACAAGATATGGATGATTTACATAATCAACCCATATATTTAATTAGTTATCTTTTGATCACTTAATTAATTCTAAATCAATTCTTGATCAAACTAATCAAATAATATTATTAATATATTAGAACTTATAATATATTAATAATCTCCAAGTGTTATTTCTCTCATTTAGTCTATCCAATTGCATGGTGCCATGCAACCCAAATGGACCATGTCAGGTCGGGTCAAGTACATACCAGAAATAGTTATGGACTTAGACACCTTATCCAATATGGCCTTGGTGCCTTATACCCTGTTGATATAGTGAGGATAACTCACCTTGCAACTGCTAACTGAAAAGATAAGATCACGTTGCTCCAACCTCTAACACGAACTCCACCACTGATAACCAAAAGACTGAACTCAATAAATACCAATAATTACCAAAATACCCTTGGAAGTCAACTGGTCAACTCTTGGTCAAAGTTGAAGTCCTCAGACAAGGTCAAACTTCCTGACTGACTCTACTTGCTGAGTCAGCCCGCTGACTCGTCGAGTCCCTATGCTCTGAAAAACTCCCATACCGCGACCCAACTCGCCGAGTCGCCCCAAGACTCGCCGAGTCCCACGAATTCTGAGTCACCTCCTGTTCAACTCATCGAGTTGTCCCTCGACTCACCGATTCACAGCTTAACTAAAACGGTTAGGACTTCTCGACTAGACTCACCGAGTCCAAGAACAAACTCGCCGAGTCCAAGGCCACCTTCAACAGACTCGCCAAGTTGTTCTTCCAATTCATCGAGTCCCTGCCTATCTTCATCCTACTCGTCGAGTACACCCATGTGACTCGTTGAGTACCTCTAGTTCTTAATCCATACAATGGCTTTCCAAGCCATGTAGGGGCTCCAATCCATAGATCTACCCTTCCATAAGCTATTCCTCACGTAAAGTTGCAAACTTTACGTGAATCCAAAGAGATCTAAGCATACAACACTCTTAGGTTAGGTTTTGGGACAAGAAGGCTTACTAACAACTCTTGGGCATGAATTTTATGGCATCTTGGACCATTACAACCCTAGATCTAAGGTAGAAACCTCAGATCTTACACCAAACTCGAGATGGACCTCATTTATGCTCCAAAAACCCCACAATTGATAAATCTAGATGCACAAAAGCTCAAGAACAGATCTCTTACCTCTAATGCAAGCCCCTACTAGAGAATGGACCAAATCTCTGCAAAGCCCCTTGTTCCAAATCTTCTTGCTCTTCAATTCCCCTCCAAGATTTCCTCCTCCAAGGCTCTAATTACTCACAAAGGAAAGCTCACACGAATCTAGGCCTTCTAGAACTCAAAGGGAAGGTAAAAAGGATGAGGAGAGGGTATTATGTTCTTTATATAGGGCTTAACCCCCGAGATTAGGGTTTTCTCCATACAGCACCAACTCGTCGAGTCCACCCATGCGACTCGCCGAGTTGGTCACTTAACATGCGACCTGAAACGTTACTCAACTCACCGAGTTTATCCATCGACTAGCCGAGTTAACCCTTTCACTTACACTATTAGCTCTTCAACTTTACTTCTAAATTTCCAGAATGTTACACATAGGCTTCCATAAGGATATTAGATTCTTCATAAGGGAATTTCACCCTCTACCTATCATAAGGAAATTTCACCCTCTACCTATAATAAGTGATGAGGACTCTCAAACTTATCCTAAATGCAATGCAAAAGTAAGGATGCTCCAAAATCACATTTCTAAATAATATATTCTTTTCCATTTCAAAAAATTTCCAAAATATATTTCATCTTATGCACACATACTCCATAAGGCCAGATAGCAAGTAATACATATATGTGCAAGTAATACTTTTAAAACATGTAAAAACATAGTTTATGGAACATGTATTATGGGTATGTACTAACCTTATTCCATTGCTAAGCAAACAAAACACTTCTTCTCCAAATCTAAGCTTCTCAAACACTACCTAGTTTCATGTATTTATTTCTCTTAAACCTCAAATTCATGAGGATACCACATTACTCCTTTCTATACATTTATATAGTTTATTATTTTCAAAAACCCATCAATGGCCCATTAAGTCACCTAATTAATTTCTTAATTCTAAAACTTAATTTTTATGGTAAAATCTTCTGTATGTTATAATAAAAATGCAGGAACAAACTGTGAGTGATTTCGAGTCTGGATGCAAAAGTTGTTACCAAAACAAGTTCTGTTGGACATAAGTCTCAAAGAACAGAACATGACACATTTTGACTTTTAGGACACAACCCATGTTGGATTCAACAAGCCAAAAAAAAACCAAAATTCACTTTTAGCCATCTTGCTTTGATCCTAATGCGTCCAATCATCCTATTGTTAGAAGATAGTGCCCACTGTAAAAACAGTTTGTAATATTACTATTAATAGTATGGTGCTTTTGGATTACACGTAAGGACCTATATTAGCAATAAATGTCACGATAGTTTTATTTGTAACATCTTGTTTCCTGTTATTTCTAGACTGTGGACCAGAAGTCGATTGTGTAAGGTTTTGGTCCTTAAGGAGGCAACATTTAGTCCTTATGGAAGGAGGTAATGATAGTTAAGAGATTTTACCGTTGAATTGTGTTTTGGGTAGAATGGTAGAAAGGAAAAAGACATAGGCCGGGTCTTGCATGAAATATGGATTTTTGTTCGAGAAGTTTTTAGTCCAAAATATTTGGAAAATATTGTAGAGCTCTTCAACACATTTCCGTGGATATAAATGTTGGATTAGTGTCTAAGCCAGTAACCATATTTGGTAAGTACTTGACCCGGTTGTGCATGGTCCTTTTGGGTTGCCTTCACCAAAGCAACTTGACTGGAGAAATAATATAGAAAGAGGTTATTATGATTTATTAATATATTATACGAATAATATATTAAAGGAGAAATCATATTTGTTTAATTAATAGTGGTCAATAATTAATTAGGAATTAATTTTGTGATCAAATGTAATTAATTAAACTGTAGGGATTGAATTGTAATTATGTGATAGTTGGAAATTAGGGAAATGGGTGCCTATGGGAGTGGTGGACGAATTCAAAGGTGATAAGGCTCTTGAAATCGTCCAAGGATAAGGATTTCAAGGCTTATCTTATGGTTACTTGGTGGGCAAGCAACTAGATAAGGATAAGGACTGAAACCCTAATCTCTACCATATATAAAGACCCCTAAGGCCATAGAAATCATCCCCACTTGATCCCTAGGGTTCTAGAGCTGATTTCTACCTCTCCTCTTCTATCTCTATTGTCTCTCCAATTGCTTGTACTGTTTTTGAGCCATTAGAGGTACTACACTTGTGGTACTTGCTTTCAAGACTTAGGGTTTGAAGATTTGAGTTGTTATTAAAATATAACAACAAGAGGTATGTGATCTATCTTTCTATGTGCATTTCGAAATTCCTAGGAACATATTAGGGTTCCTCATGTGTTTATAATTTCGTGTATCTAATTGTGAAAACATAGATCAAAATCTAGGGTTACATGCACACATAGGATTGTTTGTTCAAAACCCATCAGTGGTATCAGAGACTTTGGTTGAATTGTTTTCAATTAGTATTATACAATTTTATGAATTTGACACTTTAGACTTTATGGCCAATAAACCCTAGGAGGCTAGGATTTCGATTTTAGGGTTTCTTAAACCCTTGTGTTCGAAACTTTGAACGGGTTTTAAACCCTTTCCTTGTTGCCCAAGATTTCGAGATCTAGGGTTTGCAAACCCTAGATTTTCGAGGTCATGCCTCCTCCCCAAGATAAATCCCTATAATCTAAGGATTTGGATAATCTCATATCTTGTTTGTTAAATATGGTAATTAAGGATTTTGAATTATCCCCTCCCTATTTTCGAAATTTAGTGGGATTTAAGGGATTAGGATAAATTTAATTGTTTAATTTATAATAATCCTTTATGATTTAGTAATTAGAATTAATTGTTTAATTTAAATAATTATTAAATCAAGATTTTTAATATTTAAAATTTTAATTTAAAAGTGATAAATTTTGAAAAAATTTAAATTGAGATTAAAACCCTAGTATTTTTAAAATGTCTAAAATACACCCTATACTATTATATTATTACAAGATTAATATATATATATATATATATATATATATATATATATATATATAACTAAAATGCTAGTCTTACCGTTAGTAGGCCTCATTCACGAAGCCGATCTATAAGGGGGTATAAGGTTATGGGCTATAAAATGGCCGTTTAGTGAGTATCTACTCTTACCCACCGCTTCCTTGATTGGTGGAGGGTCGTTAGCCGAACGGGTAGGATAGGGCAATCCTCTCTTCATTAATAAGTATAATGAATCTACATAAAGTAACTAAACACTTTTACAAATTCCCAATCATAGTTACTTTAGGCAAAAGTGAAATTGATGCAATCCCATAAAATTGCACTTTGCACCCTTACTAAGAAGTTAGTGGAGTGTGTGTGGTTAACCGGCACACTAATTGGTTCTAAGCAAAGGTGGCAAAGGGTGACTCATTGTTTGTCATAGTTCGATGGAGCGTGTGTGGTTTACCGGCACATCGAATAGGTGATTGTAACAATGAGGGCACCATGTAGATTTGCATGGTTATTCACACCCACTTTGTGATCCTCGGCATCCCAATCACAAACGAGAGGGGCATATCGAGATTTAAACATCTCATTGAAAAGTTCAATGAATCTCTAAGGAAATGTAGGAATTCTCAATACATTTAAACTTGAGCGTTATGTTTTTCATGGTGAAGAGTTAGTGAATCGTCATTCACTTATCTCCAAATTATTTGCATATTGAATTACGGCATCCCCTTTTCTGATGTGTAAATAATGTTGTTGGGTCCTAGCCCTAAATTTCCATTTTGGGTGTTTAATTAGGGATTTAATTCTAATCAAACTTTGTTCCTTTCTATTTGTAGATGTCTAACGTAAACATTGCTGCTACCCCATTCTCGCTAATGAGCCTATGTCAAAAGGTGACATTTGATGGATCGAACTTTAGTGAATGGATAAGATACATTTGCACGATTGCTTGATACGAGGACAAAGAGTATGTCCTCGACGAGAAGCTTGAAAAGATCAATCCGGAAATCGGTACTCCCGAAGAAATAGCTGCCTTTGAGACCCATAAGCGTGATGCAACGAAAGCCCATTACATTATGCTAGCCACAATGAATCCCGAACTCCAAAAGTCCTATGAGGACATGTATCCATATGAAATGCATCAAGACTTAATGGAGAGATATCACCAAAGCGCAAGGCAAGAGCGCTATAAGATCATCACGAACATGATCACCGCTAAGATGGGAAGTGGAGAGTCTCTAACCGTGCACTTGCAAAAGATGCAAAGATATGTTGATCGTCTTCGCAAGTTAAATGTTAACTTTGGGGAAGATTTGGCAATCGACATCGTTCTTCACTCCTTACCCTCGTGCTACAACCAATTTAGGATGACCTACCACATGAACAAAGAAGAGGTCACCCTAAGTAAACTCCAAGGGCTCTTAAGGACTACTGAGAGCAACCTCAAGGACAAGTCTGTTGCATTAACTCCCACTCCACCTGCTGCTCCTGTTTTGGCTATTGGGTAGGGGAGGGGCAAGAAGAGGAAGGCTTCTTCAAAGACCCACCACAAGGGAAAGTCCCAAGATGGTTCCTCCTCTAGTGGGACCAAAGTTGGTCCTGCCAAGCCCAACTCAAACCCAAAGGAGGAAGAATGCCACCACTGCCACAAAATAGGGCATTGGAAGAGATGCTGCCTGGAATATCTGCAAGCCATCAAGGATGGGAAGATCAAGCCATATTTCGCAGGTATTTACACAATTAAATCTAATGATTCATCGCATGCTGTTTCTTGGGTTCTTGATACAGGATGTGGTTATCACATATGTTCTCATTTGCAGGGACTAAGAAGAAGTATGGATGTGGAGCGTGGAAGAATAAATCTAATCATAGGGAACAGAAGATCGTCGCCTGTCACCAAGATTAGAGTGTATTATCTAGTGCTTAGTAATGGATTAGGTCTGGATTTCAATAATTGTTACTACTCGCCAGATATGGCAATAAACATCACTTCATTTCATGGTTTGTTTAAACAAGGATTTAGATATTCGTTTAATAATGAGAATGGTTCAATTTGTGCTTATCTAAATGGTGTTTTATATTTTGAAGCATTGTCTTGTAATGGAATTTATGAAACTGTCATGGTTGTAGATAACCGATGAAATAATGTATTGTGTATGGATTCTTCCAATAGTATGGATAAAGCATGCTTGTGGCATTGTCGTCTTGGACATGTCAACAAGAAGCGCATAGCCTAGCTCCAAAAGGATGGAGTGTTGGAGTCATTCGACCTTAGGGAAGATGACACGTGCGAGTCTTGTTTGTTTGGAAAGATAACCAAGTTACCCTTCACTGGCACTTGTGAGAGGGGTGAGGGTTTATTCGATCTCATACACACCGACGTGTGTGGGCCCTTTAGATCCACCACAAAGGATGTGAACCGCTTCTATGTGACTTTCACCGATGATTATAGTAGATATGGGTATATTTGTTGGATTAATGTCTAAGTCCATAACTATAATTGGTAAGACTTGACCCGACCCGGCATGGTCCATTTGGGTTGCATGGCATCATGCACTTGGATAGACTATAATGAGAGAAATAAGACACTTACGGTTATTAATATATTATAAGTTCTAGTATATTAATAATAAGAATAATGAGATTATTTAATTAGTATTGATCAAGAATTAATCTAGAATTAATTAAGTGATCAAAAGAAGATTAATTAAATATATGGGTTGATTGTGTAAATCATTCATTCTTATATATGTGGGCTTGTGATCCAAGATTCCTTATGTTGGACTAAGTCCATGGGGTGACCCATGGATACTCCATGGAGGTTAAAATCCATGGAGCATAAGGAATGGGTAAAGTCATGAGTTACATGGTGTAACCCTAATAGCCACCATATAAAAGAAACCCATGGCTCAAGAAATCGTGACTAACACTATGTGTATGTATGAGGGCTACACGATTTCATGAAGTGTTCTAATTTCTCTCTAAGTTATTCCAAGTGCTTATGGTGTTGTGTGAACCATTTGAGGTGTCACACTTGGGGCACTAAGCACTCAAGCTTCATGAAGACAAGCACTACCAAAGAGGTATGTATTCTATCTTGTTATATCCATTATTTTGTATGCTAGATTAGGATAATACCTTGGATGTTCATATTTGCATGTATAATAGAGAAAACATAGATCCAAGGTATTTAGGGTTGCATGTACACTTAGGAGTGTTAGAATGCTCATAACCCAACAGTGGTATCAGAGCCTAGGCTTGTTTTCTTGTTATACCTGCAATAGAAGCTGAAAAATCGAGTTTTGATGCTGTCAGCCCAGCTGACTCGCCGAGTCCATGAAGGGACTCGACGAGTCCAAGGCAAAATGCATCCAACTCGCCGAGTTGTGTTCATGCACTCGACGAGTTGGACCCCAGACAACATATCTTCGAGGTTTTTGGCTAGAAATGGACTAGGAACATTACCCTAAGTTGTTTTGAACTTATAAACTTGTTTTTAAATGTGGTAATGTTCATGCTAATCCATTTTCAAGATAATTGTCAATAGATTCATGTTTTGTATTAGTTTAAAGGTTAGACTAATTACATGAAAAAAAAATTTGATTTGAATTATCTTGTTCTTATGAGTTGCTTAGATTAATAGAAAAGTTTAGTGAAAAAGTTGTTTTCAATCCAAATTAATCTAAGAGTTGAGTATAAAATGTGTTTGTGTAACTTATTCTTAAGTTACATGAAGAGTCACATTAAAGACTCATAAAACTCATAAAGTTGGCAAAGGTTACAAAAAAAGATGAAGAGTCTTGTCCTTAAGTTATGGAGGTTCAAGAGTCACTTCATTAATAAATAAATAAATAAAATATGTAACCTTAATTAATTCCATAAGTTATAAAATAAAGAAAAGATTAATTCCTTATTAGTTTAAAGTCTTCCATAATTTGTCCACAAGTTATGGAACTTGAAGAGTTTTTGGATTAAAACTACTTTAAATACATAAGTTATGGAATTAATTAGTTTTGAATAGTTTCAAAACTTGCCCTCAAGTTTTGGAATTTGTAAAGTTTTCTCTTATGAATACTTTAATTCCAAGTTAGCCCTTAGAATTTTAAAAGTTAAAATTCAACCCTTATACTTTATAATATTATAAGTTAATAATATTTATATGTATAAGAGTAAAGTCGGTCTTACCGCTAGTACGCCTCATTCACGAAGCCGGTCTATAAGGTGGGTATAAGGTTGTTGCCTATAAAATGGCAACTTAATGGGTGTTCACTCTCACCCACCGCTCGCTTGACTGGTGGAGGGTCGTTAGCCGAACGGGTTTGACATGACTATAATTCTCCCTTCATTAAAAGTATTAATGATAAATACTAAGTAACTAAACTTTTAATAATACCCAATCTTAGTTACTTAGAAAAATGTGAATAAGGTGCTAATCCACGAAATTACACTTTGCACTTTGTTTGAGTTGGTTAGTGGAGCGCGTGTGGTTAACCGGCACACTAACTCGTATTTAACAAGGTAGGCAAAGGGTAACTTAATGTTTATCATAGTATCGATGGAGCGTGTGTGGTTAACCGGCACATCGATTGAGGGATAAACACTTAAGGGTACCCAGTAATTTGCATGGTTACTTCACACCTTGTTTTGTGATCCTCGGCATCCCAGTCACAAAACCTGAAGGGCACACTCGAGATTGAAACATGCCATTGAACAGTTCAATGAATCTCAAAAGATCTAGGAGTTTCAAAACCAATTAAAACCTAATAATACATTTCGTTTATCTTGGTGGAAATTGGTGAATCGTCATTCACCTACCTTCAAATTGTTTTATAGCTTGGATTACGGCATACCTCTTCTAAGTTATAAAATAGTTTGTTGGGTCCTAGCCTTAATATTTTCATATTGGGTGTCATATTAAGGACTCAAAGATCAACTATCTTGAATATCTCCCATAACATGTCTGGATTAGACATTTATGATCTTCCCAAATCTCTTGAAACAAGCTTTCCTAAATGAAGATGATGTCCCATGGATATCATACTTCTCTCTTCTCTTCCAATTATTCTCCCTAACCCACAAGTTCTTGAAAAATTTAAGGTCACTCGAACCCTATTGGCAAGACAAGGTCTAGGTGTGATCACATCTTGGAGATGTAGTCACATATTGACAAGCCGGGAGAGTTGGGTGTCAATGTCTTGAGAAAGTTGGTGGTTCAATCACTTTCTAAGTTACATAGTGAGTTCCTTTGGGACACCTATGAAATAGACTATGACAAGACCCTTAATGATCTTATCTATTGTTAAGATCAACTTCCTGAAACTTTATGGACATTGACAATGGTGACACTGAAAATACAGAAAAAGCATTCTCTTCCCAATGGAAAGGGATCGGCCATAGTCAACTCGGTTGACCAAATGGTAAAGAGAAAAGTCTAAGTCTGTGATAGTCTCGTGTACCATTATCAAAGGGTCCACATGTTTATATTGCCAAAGTAAGGGTCATTATTTGCGAAGCTACCAAATTTACCTAAGGGTGTTAAAGTCAATAAGATTGACTCTACTTCAGGTAAAAGTCCACAAATCTAACTCTGTTAAGTTTCTATTATGAGATTCCTGATACATGTTGTGACTGGGTCACATGGTAATGTTTTAAGAATCAAAGAAAAGTAAAGGAACTTAAAGAAAGAATATGCTGAATCTGATCGCATAGATGGATTTCTATCGCGTCGTTTGAAGATCGGATTCTTGAGCTACTTCTTAGGAGTTATGAGATATTGCTAAGGAATAGACAACAACAAGTTTTCGTATGGAGTGTAAGGATAAGTTTTTCCGCATAGTTTTAAAATAAAAAGAAAATTTTGATTTTATTTATTTTAAAATATCCTTACAATGGCATTTGAGGAAAAATTGTTGCTTATACGATTCCATTAATAGCAAGAGTGGAAATATGAAATTGATTCTTTCATTTGTGGTAATGTCTAAATTTACCAAACAAGGAAAGATTCTCATCATCCAAAGTCTCAATTGGACCGGGACTTGGAATCATGAAAGTTGTATAGCATGATGAATGAGAACTTTCAAGTATTGGAAAAATTAAGACTAATTACTTATTCACATGGATGTGTGAGTAAAGTAATGGACTAAGGGATTGAGTACACATTCTTGTGCACTGGTCAAGTCCATCACAAAAGATTGATAAGGCTATTCGTCATAGTTTACTAAAGCTCAGTAAATATGATTATACTTACAGGCTTAAGTGTAACTCTGAGACATTGGAAAAGGTTCCAATGTAAGGCAGAGCGAATAAAAGAATCAACTTAGGCAGAAGGATAAAAGTTTCTCAAATCTGAAAAGATGGGAGAGTACTTTAGTATTAGTTTTGTGATCATCTTAATGATTAAGAAACCATATCAAAATTAGTTCTCTAAGGAAGTCTTAGTGCATTCTTATGACTAAGAAGAAGGGATCTTGAATTGTTGAAATGGTTAAATCAAGAAGATGAGTCATACTTCGTTCCAATACAAGTCTTAGAGTCGTACTACAAGATTGTAATTTGAGTGACATATCTTTAAGAAGGTTTAAAACACTTATCAAATGTAAGAGTAAAAGTTTTTTACTCTTGTACATTTGAAATTGGTAAGTTGTGATGTTTTGGATAAAACAAAGACCAACTTCGGCCAATTGTGTGAAGTGTTTGTCTTGATTAGAATCCACACTATCTCTTGGATGTTTGACAAGGGAGTCTTATAGGTCAAGAGGACAGTGGGAGTCTTAAAGGTCTTGAAAGTCTCAAGAACTAATCAAGAATGAAACCTGAAGTTCTTCACTAGCACACGACTTGAGGTTTATAACCTATCGTGTTGACATATTATGTGCCCATTCCAGTTAAAGTTGGCTTTGCATATGAGTTCTTAGAGTTCTCAATGTGTTGCACAACAACTTGGAAGCAATGGTAGGCCCTTGAGCTGCCAGGTGGCAAGAAATTAAGATTGAGTTCAGTCCATATGAGTTTGGATTTGTCATTATCCTTGTCTTGTGACTATGGTTATGACAATTCACATGGATAAGAACACATACACCATTAAATCTAAGTGTCATAAGGTTTCTCTCCGATTCATGAAAATGATGGTGAGGAAACACTTTGACTAAGTAGATTTTAGTTAGATAGCAATTGTGATATTTGCATTCTCAAAGTCGTTAGTGGAGCGTGTGTGGTTTACCGGCACACTAACTTGGACTTGTGAGAAATGGCAAAGGTCAAAACGATCAAGACTATGATTACGGCATCCTTTTTCATAGTTCTTAAAATTGTTTTGACACACCCATAAGCTATCTAAGGGAAGGTGTATGTTTTTGATAAAGTCTTATCAAAACAATCTAGTATCAGAAATCTGAACTTTGGTAAGAAAGTCAATAAAGTATTGATTTCTAGAAGTCGAGCTTTCTGAGTATATGTCAAAGCTAGTGGGAGCATAAGTGTTATGCTAATAATCATCATGTTAGTGGGAGCATGATAATTACGATAAGTATTGCAAGCTAGCAATGTTAATTATAGAAAACAAAAGGTTTCAATTGGGAAAAAGTTGTTTTGCTATAATTAAGGGAGAGGAAATTATACTTCATCTCAAATCTGTAAGCTTAGATCGTGAGGTTTTAATCATTTAGTCAAGGATAGTCAAGGATATATATGAATTTCATGTTGGAATGGCTCAACATAAGGTTTATTTGCGTTCTTAAATTCGATTATGATTACGGCATCCCTTTTCATAATCTGAATTATGAGAACTTGGCAAATTGAAATGGAAATGTTATAGCAAAAGACTGGTTTAGTCTTTATGTGAGACATCATGAATCGTGTCCCATATGCTTCGGATATAGGACCGATTACATGTGCTATATTCATCCTTTCTAAAATTTTCCGAATGCCTGGGGCGTTAAGAATGGAAAAGGTTTAGAACTGGATATGACTAAAAAGGATTAAACAATTGTCGAGGACAATCTAAGGTTTACCAAAGACTAGTTTCTCAAGGACAATTGGAAGTATAGTGATAATTCTGGAAGGACCATATTGACATAATCTGTAAGGAGGCAACTCTTGTTCAGAAGTGATAGTCAAAATGAATTCGGAAATGTTTCAAAGTTAGAATTTTCAATCTGTGTAAGATTAAGGAAACTTAATGCAAGAAGGATAGTTCCAAGGACTTGATCTCCTTTGGAATGCTCTGTAATGATTGTTGTTAAGTCTTTCTGACTTTGTGCATAATCATTACAAGAGGATCGATGCATATAAGTTTAGAATCTAACATATTTCAGTAAATGACATGAATTTGGAATTCTTGCATTTGCAGTAAGGATTTGGGAGTGTGAAAAGAGAATCATTGAAGTTATGTTCATTTGATCTAATTCACAAAATAAAGATCATAGTCAAACATATTATGCATACTTGGTGTATGGCATGACTATTGTTTAGAAAACATAGTGTGCATGCTTGGAGCATGGAACAACTATTGTTTTAAATTCAAGAATAATGTTGATAGCTGAAACAATATACAATGAATAATGTGTAATCATATGGTGATAAATAAAAGGAGTTTTATTTATATTCATAAGTTCTGAGACCATACTGGATTCAATTATTATTGTGTTTCACTTTGCATGTTTTGACTTCCCGAATAAACTAGGTTATTCTTCCGGAATGACTAAGTTATTCAAACCATCCACAGTCGGTCATATGTTGGAAGTAGATATGAATTAAGACTGTCATGGGTTGGCTTGTAGAGGTCTAAGTTGTTGGACAAAGGGCTACAACACTCATGAGTGCTCATAAGTTCTGAGTATTGGATTCAACCCGCGCTCATTGGAATCACTTCATGGATTTTATCACGAGTGATCATGAGACGATAATATCTTATATTCTTCAAACCTAGAGATATGAGTTGTTACTATGAGTTGATAGTACATTGATTACACGAAACGCATTGGTAACTCAATGTTATAAAACGTGTCTTTGTGTATGATTCAACAAGTAGTAGAACAAGCCATATGAGTCGAAGTTTATCCATTCCTTTTACCTTCGGGATGAAAGCGATATCTGTGGGGCCCTCGATGATTTGATGATGACAAATGGAAGTGCTCGGCCGGGCCAGGACTGATTTGATTTGTTCAATTAGTCAGTCGTCATAAATCGGAAATCGGGAAACAACAAATGGACAGAGAGAATGATTATAATCCATGTCTCAGTCCATATGATATCTAGAATGGAGGAATATATGATCCCTTATCTAATGGACAAGTCGTTGACAAAGATCAGAGTTCATCTACAAGGTCAGAGTTCGACAGAAGCTTTTGAGAGCTACGATTGCTAGTTGGTTCCTGAAGTCATACGCAATAATAGTTTTAGACTTATCCAAGTGGGAGACTGTTGGATTAATGTCTAAGTCCATAACTATAATTGGTAAGACTTGACCCGACCCGGCATGGTCCATTTGGGTTGCATGGCATCATGCACTTGGATAGACTATAATGAGAGAAATAAGACACTTACGGTTATTAATATATTATAAGTTCTAGTATATTAATAATAAGAATAATGAGATTATTTAATTAGTATTGATCAAGAATTAATCTAGAATTAATTAAGTGATCAAAAGAAGACTAATTAAATATATGGGTTGATTGTGTAAATCATTCATTCTTATATATGTGGGCTTGTGATCCAAGATTCCTTATGTTGGACTAAGTCCATGGGGTGACCCATGGATACTCCATGGAGGTTAAAATCCATGGAGCATAAGGAATGGGTAAAGTCATGAGTTACATGGTGTAACCCTAATAGCCACCATATAAAAGAAACCCATGGCTCAAGAAATCGTGACTAACACTATGTGTATGTATGAGGGCTACACGATTTCATGAAGTGTTCTAATTTCTCTCTAAGTTATTCCAAGTGCTTATGGTGTTGTGTGAACCATTTGAGGTGTCACACTTGGGGCACTAAGCACTCAAGCTTCATGAAGACAAGCACTACCAAAGAGGTATGTATTCTATCTTGTTATATCCATTATTTTGTATGCTAGATTAGGATAATACCTTGGATGTTCATATTTGCATGTATAATAGAGAAAACATAGATCCAAGGTATTTAGGGTTGCATGTACACTTAGGAGTGTTAGAATGCTCATAACCCAACAATATTTACTTAATCAAGCATAAGTCGGAAACGTTTGAAAAGTTCAAAGAATTCAAACATGAAGTGGAGAATCAATTGGGCAGGAAAATCAAGATGCTTCGATCCGAACGAGGAGGAGAGTACCTAAGTCTTGAATTCCACAACTATCTCAAGGAATGCGGAATATTTTCACAATTGATGCCACCTAGGATACCACAACTTAATGGTGTGGTAGAAAGGCGTAATCGAACCCTGTTGGACATGGTTCGTCCATGATGAGTCGTGCTTCACTACCTATCTCATTATGGGGGTATGCCTTAGAGACTGATGCCCATCTCCTTAACCAAGTCCCTACAAAGAAGGTTGCCAAAACACCTCACGAGATATGGAAAGGGAAAGCTCCCTCGTTGGCACATATCAAGGTTTGGAGCTGTGAGGATTTCGTAAGACGAGATACTCATGACAAGCTCGAACCTCGTAGTGAGCGATGTATTTTCATCGGCTACCCGCAGAAATCCTTTGGATATCTCTTCTATAGACCGAGTGACAATGTTGTCTTTGTTGCGAGGAGAGGGGTTTTCCGAGAGCGAGAACTCATAAGCCAAGGAGACAGTGGGAGGCAAATCGATCTTGAAGAGATTCAAGAGTCGAGTGATGAAGGAACCTCTATCGCTGGCGCTCAACCCGAGGAGGAAACTTCGGTTGAACCGATTGACGAGTCCTTACCTCTTAGACGTTCCGAAAGAGTTACAGTTCAACCCTAGTTTTATGGATTTCATATTACTACTGAAGGGGGCACGTATATTAGTGATGGTACACTAATAAATCTAGATGAACCTAATAGCTATAAGGAAGCCATGGCAGGCCCAGAGTCTGCAAAATGGAAAGAGGCGAAGGGCAGCGAGATTCAATCCATGTATGACAACCAAGTTTGGAATTTGGTTGACAATGTGCCTAGACGTAAGACCGTTGGGTGCAAATGGATCTTCAAGAAGAAGACTGACGTGGATGGGAATGTAAACACATATAAGGCGCGATTGGTTGCGAAGGGCTTTACTCAAACTCCCGTAGTTGACTATGATGAGACCTTCTCACAAGTTGCTAAAATAAAGTCCATTAGCGTGATGCTAGCCATTGCTGGATTTCATGATTATGAGATATGGCAAATGGATGTCAAGACCGCTTTCCTTAATGGGAAGTTGGCTGAGGATGTTTACATGGCTCGACCAGAGGGTTTTGTCGAGACGAAGCATCCCAATAGAGTGTGCAAGCTTGAGAAGTCCATTTATGGGCTTAAGCAAGCATCTCGCAGATGGAATCTTTGCTTCGATGAGAAAGTCAAAGAGTTTGGATTTGTACGAAGTGAAGATGAATCATGTGTATATGTCAATGCCAGTAAGAGTATAGTTAGCTTCCTCGTTTGGTATGTCGATGACATACTACTCATAGGAAACGACATCCCGACTCTGCAGGAGGTTAAGTCCTGGCTCGGGAAGTGTTTCACTATGAAGGACCTCGGAGAGGCTTGCTATATTTTAGGAATAAGGATAGTGAGAGAGCGAAGTAATAGAATAATAGGACTTATTCAAAATACTTACATGGATAAAGTACTAAAACGTTTTAGTATGGAAAACTCGAAGAAGGGAGAATTACCGATACAAAGTAATTCCAAATTGAGCAAGACTCAAAGTCCGAGTACCTAAGCTGAGATAACAGAGATGAGCCGAGTACCTCACGCTTCCGCAGTAGGCTCAATCATGTATCCTATGACTTGTACTCGCCCTAATGTGGCCTTTTCTTTGATCATGGTCGATACATATCAAGGGAACCTTGGCAAAGCACATTGGACCGCAGTCAAGAATATCCTTAAGTAACTTCGAAGGACCAAGGAATGGTTTCTAGTTCTTACAGGGAGTGCTGACTTGAAGGTGTGAGGGTATAGTGACGCCAGCTTCCAGACCGATAGGGATAACTACTCTTAATGGAGGAGTCGTGACTTGGAAAAGTTCCAAGCAAGAAATCGTAGCTGATTCAACGTGTGAATCAGAGTACATCGCAGCGAGCGAAGCATCAAAGGAGGCGTTATGGTTGAAGAACTTCATTGGAGACCTTGGAGTTGTACCAGCCATAAAGGAGCCTATGGAAATTTTTAGTGATAATGAAGGAGCGGTTGCCTTGACCAAGGAATCGAGAGATCATGGTAGATCTTGACATATCGACAGAAAATATCACTTTATTAGACATCGAGTAGAAGAAAGGCACCTCGTAGTTAAGAGGATATCGTTATAGGATAACCCAGCAGATCCGCTTACGAAGGGACTGAGTAGGGTTAAGCACTTGCAGCACGCTAGGAGCACTGGGCTGAAGGACGATACTAGTTTGGATTAGATAGTTAGGAAACCTATAGTAGATAAATGTCATTGACATTCGATGATTAAATAAAGGATTATTATTTAATGGTGTCTGTCTTATGTTAATTGGTTAACTATTGTTTCACTTTGCATGTTTTGACTTCCAGAATGATTAAGTTTATTAAGAATAATTGAATCATTCAAACGGTCCACAGTCGTTCATATGTTGGAAGTAAGTATGAATGAAGACTGTCATGAATTGGTGTGTAGATTGTCTGAATGGTATTAGACATAACAAAGGTTTGTTCCAACATTCATGAGTGCTTATAAATAAGTTTTGAGCATTAGAATAAACCCGCACTTGTTAGAATCACTTCATGAAATCTATCACGAGTGATCGCAAGATGATAATATCAGATGGTCTTAAAACCAAGATATATGGTTTATTGTTTACTGATTGATTGTGCATTGATAATGCGAAAACGCATCAGTAAATTGATGTTATAAAACGTATTGTCGTGTATAATTGATTAGTGAATAGTAAATGCATATAAGTCGAAGTTTATCTGTTACTTTTATCCTAAGAGGGTACAAGCGATATCAGGGCCCCTCGATGATTTTGATTTGACTTATGTGCCGGGCCCGGTCAGGACTGAATTGATGTGTTCAATTAAGTTCTATGTCAAATGAATCTGAGATCGAGAAACTGATCGCTGGAACAATAAGTATGACAATGTTTCATGAGATTGTGCGCATGATATCTAAACAGAGGACTATACGATCCCTTATCTAAAGGACAGGTTACTGATAAGATTAGAGTTCGACAACGTCTTTGTGAGCTACAATTGCTAATCGAGTTGTACTTGAATTTGTGGTTACTAGACTTATCCAAGTAGGAGACTGTTGGATCAGTTTCTAAGCTAGTAACCATATTTGGTAAGTACTTGACCCGGTTGTGCATGGTCCTTTTGGGTTGCCTTCACCAAAGCAACTTGACTGGAGAAATAATAGAGAAAGAGGTTATTATGATTTATTAATATATTATAGGAATAATATATTAAAGAAGAAATCATATTTGTTTAATTAATATTGGTCAATAATTAATTAGGAATTAATTTTGTGATCAAATGTAACTAATTAAACTGCAGGGATTGAATTGTAATTATGTGATAGTTGCAAATTAGGGCAATGGGTGCCCTATGGGAGAGGTGGACGAATTCAAAGGAGATAAGGCTCTTGAAATCGTCCAAGGATAAGGCTTTCAAGGCTTATCTTATGGTTACTTGGTGGGCAAGCAACTAGATAAGGATAAGGACTGAAACCCTAATCTATACCCTATATGAAGACCCCTAAGGCCATAAAAGTCATCCCCACTTGATCCCTAGGGTTCTAGAGCCGATTTCTACCTCTCCTCTTCTCTCTCAATTGTCTCTCCAATTGCTTGTGGTGTTTGTGAGCCATTAGAGGTACTACACTTGTGGTACATGCTTTCAAGACTTAGGGTTTGAAGATTTGAGTTGTTATTACAATATAACAACAAGAGGTATGTGATCTATCTTTCTATGTGAATTTCGAAATTCCTAGGAGCATATTAGGGTTCCTCATGTGTTCATAATGGTGTATATCTATTAGTGAAAACATAGATCCAAATCTAGGGTTGCATGCACACATAGGATTGTTTGTTCACATTTGATCACATTTGTACAATTAATATTGATACTATGAGATTTTTTATGGTATTATTTATTTTTTACATGATGTTAAATAATATATTTTTAATAAAAAAATTATAAGTGACATTCATCAAAATTAGAAAAAAAAGACATACTTATAACATGTCATATAAATCAAAGAGATAAACGTATAATTATTTAGGGACCGGTTATGTCATTTAATGGAATATGTATGGAAGCTGTGGGGTCACAGCCCCATTTTTACAAAACAAATAGAAATGACTCCATTTTTACAAGATGAATGGAAATCAGCCCCTATTTTGCAAAAATCTCCATTTTTTTTAATTGTTGCTCTTTCTTACAGGATTAAGGGGTAAATGTGAACAAACAATCCTATGTGTTTTTATTTTTGTACACATTTACAATCATTTTTCCCGACTAACTTGAAGTAACCGGTTATAAGGACTGAATGCGTATAGTTCAACAAGTTTAAGGGGTAAATGTGAACGAAAAAAAAAAACTCAGTGACCAAATGTGTACAAATCGAAAAATATATTACCCTTTTAAGTTATTATCCCTAAATATAATTGGTAACTAATAAAAGTGTGTTAAACGTGAGAAAAACCTAAACAAATCATTCATAAGTACTGGATGAATAAAAAAACAAAAATGACTTATTTTGCAATAAAAAAATATTAAGGACTAAATGTATACAAAAATATTAAGGACTAAATGTGTACAAAATGATAAATCTATTACCCTATTAAGTCATTTTTACCGGTTAACCTGGAGTAGCCGTACATAAGGACTAAATGTGTACAGTTTAACAAGTTGAAGGGGTAAATATGGACGAAAAAAACTCAGTGATTAAATGTGTACAAATCGAAAATATATTAGCCTTTTAAGTCATTATCCCTTATATTTTATCAATAAACTTTTTGAAAAGAGCAACAAAAGGCTTCCAAAGCACACATATGTATTGAAAGTCATCAAAATAAATATTAAAAAAAAAAACAAAATCAAGAACCATGTTAAGTTAACACGCTTATTTTTATAGACCATATCATAGATCTTTATTATTTCCTTACTTGTAAGCAAGCATATGTCAATCTTGAACCCCTCGTGTTCATTAACTCCCAAATTTCATTAGTTTAATACCAGTTCCTTCCTTGTGCAGATAAAAACAAAACAAATTAAAAAAAACATATCTCAAAAAGGACAGGATATAGTCAGATGAAGATGAGATACAATAAATCAAATAAAGACAGTTGAAGATTGAAATGAAAATAAAACCCAAATAACTTCAGGGTAATAGCAATACTTTCAAATTACTAACTTCATTAATACACAATTGGTACAGATCACCATGGTTGCATCTTTGTTTCGCCTCCCATTGTCACCATGGTTGCATCAATCAAAGCAAATGGACGAACATCTACTTTGCAACCGAAAACTGAATTTTGTTTCAAAAAAATTCAGAAACATGAAATGGTAAAGCTTTTGAACCAAAATCAAAATTTAATTAGAATCACTTGCAATCTATAATATAAAGCAGTAAATTGATTCAATCAAGGTCCCAACTTGTTCTACAGTCAATGCCTTTGAAACATTACTAGTTCTAACATGTTAAATATCACAACTATAAATACAAAAAAATTCATTTAAACAAAAAAAACAATTTTTTGTTTTGTAAAACTTTAAAATTTTATGTTTTGTTCAATAAACTAACCAGGAATCGCATTCTATTCACAAATTGAATCGACATTAAATCCATTGAGGATCAATCTCTAGAAACCGCATCATGAAAGGAAATATGATCTAATGCTACAATGAGGAAAACTCACCTCGCAAACTGAATAGAAGTTGATAAGGTCCCGTCTCCAAATCTCAGCTCTCTAACCAACACATATTCCCGCCAAATGACCAATTTCCATCAAAATCCCAATATACCCTCAAGGTTAAACTTGGTTAAAGTCAATAGATCCAACTAATTAGATCAATTGAGTCAACCCAACCGAGTCAACTCAAGGTACGTACGTGGGAAGTACTCTTGAGGTACGTTAGGTGTACACGAGGCCTCGCAGGTTAACCACCATCTGGGTGGTTGACTGAGTACGCGAGGCGTACTCCGAGTACACGGGGCATACCCTCGCAATCCAAAAATCCTATTAAGAGGTTCATGGCTTAAGCTCCTACGACTAAACTTTAGATCCATGGCTAAAATACATTGTAGAGTCATAAAGTTTCCAACTTTATGACTTTACATGTCCATTAAGAGCTTAACTCAAAATATTAATCCATTAAGACCTTCTACAAGATGCATGGAGCAAAACTAACCATTGGGACCTCATTTTATGACTTAGGACCCTTCCTAGGGTGTGAAAGGACAACTCAAAACATCAAGAACATGCCATGCTCATGATAAGACATTTGGGACCAAAAAGCATCACTAAAACATCCATTTCTAGATTTACATGTTTGAAAGATAAAGTTGCAAGCTTTATACCTTAGAAAGGTTGCAAATGAAGAATAAGTTCCAGATCCAATGGCTTCCTTCCTTCTTCTTCTAAGCATACAAACACACACTTTAAGGCTTGAAATGGCTTCACAAGGTGGTTATATATCGCACCCCCCCCCCAAACCGGAACGGCAGAAACGTTCGGGGGCGGAGGAAATCATGTACAGTATCACAACAATTGTATAATAGTAATCAAAGCAACAACAACCATTGCATTAATAATATAGTGTTTACATTGTATTAAAATGTGACTCCAAAAGTAAATAGAAAAATAAAGACTTGAAGCTACTATGCTCCGTCTTCTCGAAACTTGTACGTGTACATGTCTACTAGTTTCCTGAGAATACAAGTGGGTTTAAAAGTGTCAACATTAAAGCAGGTGAGTTCATAAGAATTTTGTTTTAGAAAGTATGTTCTTTGTTCCTTCAAAACCTTAGTGTGTTCTTCCAGAAAATCCTACATTTTCTGATGTAATGAAACGTCAGAAAAATGACCCATACTAGTTCCTTCTACGAGTACTTAGTGTATATAAGTTATATACAATCCACATCGAATGGAAAATTGAATGTGTGGTTCTGCCCTAAGCCCACAACCAAACAAGGAACATGAAGTAAGGCGAACACATTCCACTGCCTATCGGATCCTCATTGTATATAACTCTGGCGTATTCACTAGGAAATCACAAAGTTAACAATAATCGTCCTTTTTGAATGTAGTCTACATTGTACTTAGAAAGGTAATGTATTATAGATGTATTTGTATGCAACCCTTTATGTATGTATGTACCTAATTAAACGTTCTTTCAGAAAAGTAAGTTATATGTTAGAAAGTAGTATATTGTACTTGTATGTATTGGTAGGACCCATATTTGTTCCTCTTATGATTACTTAGTACATACGAGTTATATATAATCAAGATCGAACGGACAGTTGATTGAGTAATTTTGTCCTAAGCCCACAACCAAACAAGGAACAAGAAGTAAGGCGAAAAACACGCATCCTACTGCCTATCAGAAGTTATCTATATATAACTATGACGTATAAAATAAGGAATCATAGAATTAGCAATAAGGGTCCTTTATGTCATACTAGTTTGTGAATAAGTATTGAACCTTTCGTAAATATGTTCCTAAATTCACCCGCGCTACTGAAAAGTACTGCTTTGTAGTTTTATTATTAAGTAAAACTAGCTGAAGATACATTTACCCTGTAAACTAGATGTGATTTTAATACCCTCCTATGATCACTTAGTACATACGAGTTATATATAATCGAGATCGAACAGATAGTTGAATGGGTGATTATAACCTAAGCCCACAACCGAACAAGGAACATGACGCAAGGTGGAATTCACACATTCCACTGCCTACCATATATTAATTATATATAACCCTAATGTATATACTAAGTAATCACATAGTTACTACCCTTTAAGACTGTTTGACAAGTATATTACTACGTAAATGTGTCCTTATTTTCTCCATGTGAGTTCTTATAACCATGCTAATATGACAGATGGCTTGATACAACGTTCTTTAGGCGTCGAAATCTGTGACATCCCCATTTTTCACGGCCATAAAAGACCGATTTTGTTTATGCTTTATAAAAATTAGAGTATCTCTTTCAATAAAAACGTTGCGGAATTTGTTCCCAGAAAAACATGATAATTTCATTATCAGAGCATTTCCGAATAAATGAGTTTTTATTCCTTTTAAAACATTTAGGATGACATTATCAATACAAAAACATAAGCATAAACAGAACTTACATTCCCTTACACTAGTGATCTATATCTCCTTAATCTCTCAGTGTAATGTATCTTCACATCGTCACTTGTGATACAAGTAAACTGAGTGGGTCAGGTTGGGAAACCTGGTGAGTACATAGGGTTTTCAACCCACAATAATATAATTATTATGTTTAGTCATCAAACAATTAACCCAATTACCCATCCCCATTATCTTCTTTATTCCTAAGTACCTTCCCTAAGGATTTATGCTAAGGGTCGTCTCCTACATCATATTTACCTCTAATCTCCTTACATCGCATTTCCTTATATGTTTGTTCCTAAGGACTTGCCCTAAGGATCATCGCATAGACAACATTGATTTGGGGATTACTCCCTTAATGCTTACCCAACAAGGGTTAGGGTATCATCACATGAATATGTAGTTACAACATCGCCTGAACTCGTGATTCATAGTAAGGGGTCAGAATATCATCGCATGAATACGTAGTTACAACATCTCCCGAACTCGTAATTCATCGCCTACAGGTTATGAGCCTGCTGGTGTTTCCACGGGGTTGTCTATAACAGTCCGTGGTCACCATCTATACTCTGGTAGATGACTACATGTCTAAATTGTCGGACAAGGTTATAGTATCTTTCATCCTACATCACCGATTCATCATCACCTATCTATCCTCACCTAATTATCATCACCTATCTCTCATCATTTTATTTCAGCACACATCAACTATTTTATCTACCCATATTTTATCCCAACATATTTTTAGATATAAAATAAATATATAGTTTAAATTATTTTAAACATCTATAAAATCATTCATCCAGTATAGACAGCAAGTATCCAGATAATATGCACACATGATATGTAATTTATATAAAATACTTCATATCTATTTGTAAGATGAAAGTAGCTATTCACTCACTTGTTAAAGTGATGATTCCAAACTCGGACAACGCTTCACTTCTCAACAATATAATTTCCTTCGACGAAACCTAGTATTATTACCACTAGATTTTAGTCTAATATTTACCGTGACTAATTATTAGTCTTAGCAATATTATTATTATTATTATTATTATTATTATTATTATTATTATTATTATTATAAGATCCTAATAAAATTACTATGTTTAAATAAAAGCTATTTAGAAATATTGTAGGCGTAGCTCACTTACAGCGGGTTTTTATTAAAAAATTGAGCTTCGCTGGAGCAGCGTTTCCGAGCCGAAAGCTTTTCTTCTCGAAGCCGTCGGGTGCTTCGGGGCTTCCTTTTCATACTAGGGAGGTTCCCTAGACTTGGGAGGGGTTTAAGGAGGCTAGAGAGAAGTTAGAGAGTGAAAGAAAGGTTATGGTGTGATGAAAATATGAATTATTCATCCTTTATTTATAGGGATTTTATCGTAGAGTAGTCTCTAAGCTTCGTCCGTATCATCCACGTACGAGCTCCATTTTCTATGTTATTTATATCCATGCGTTGGTATTTACGAGTACTACAACTTTCATTTAGGCCCCGTCGGCTAATTCTCATTGTGTCTCAGATTTACAAAACTGTATTTGCATTCGCCGCGCTCGAAAAGTAGAGACTAAGCTTCGTCCATATCTTTCACATACGAGCTTCGTTTTCAACATTATTTATATTCATGTGTTGGTATTTATAAGTACTACAACTTTAATTTAGACACCATTGACTAATTCTCATTCTATCTCGGAATTACAAAACTGTATCGAATTCGTCGCGCTCGAAGAGTAGAGTCTAAGCTTCGTCCATATCTTTCGCATACGGGCTCCGTTTTCATCTGTCCTTTTATCTTTTAATTCCTATTAACAATATATTCATTTCTTGTTTAGATTATTTTGGCTGAAAATCGGCCGATCTAAAATTCGAATTTCGGGTTGTTCACTTCTATGCTAAATCTTAGAAAAATCATAACTTCCTCATACGAAGTCAGATTTAGACGTTCTTTTTATGCACGCTCTCAGTTTAACATATGCTACAACTTTCATCTAGATCGCTAAGGCTAGAAAATTTTTTGTCGTAATTTTTTTTTTACGAATCCCGGTCTCGCGCCGGTTTTGCCGTAAAATTTCGACGGGTCATAACTTCTTCGTTATAAATCGGATTTCGGCGTTCTTTATATGTTCAAAACCTTTTTGACATATACTATAACTTGGTTAAGATTATTTATTCTAAATAATGTTCTATCAAAAATTCATTTTGACGATCATTGTCTCTAAAGTGACTAGCCCAGATCTACAGGCGTTACTATTATCTCCCCCTTAGGATGATTACGTCCCGGAATCATTAATGAAATAGGGTTGTATAATGAGTACTTACATTATCTTTTCATCCTAGGTTATAACCGTAACTTCTATGTCGCTTCGAACGAGTATCTAACTCTTGGACTCCCTGACTGCAGGCGATGCTCGATCTTGCAACTGCTCCCTATCTCACGTTAGACTCCAAATTATGACATACAAGTCAGAATCTCGATCCTTAGTGGAGACTCATTCTTCTTCTTATCAAACTTAAGATAAGTTCTTTTATTACTATAATGGATTGATGTGTCATATTCAAATGACGTATCATCGTAGGTTGCAATGCTTAGACTCACGTGTCTTAGAGTCAAATTCCAGAACAGACTATACCTTCCTTCATGTTCTAATGTGATATAATCACATCTTAGAAGGTAGTATTCCTAGCTACAAGCAACTATCGCGATACCTCTACTGATCGCTTTGATTGTCTTTCCCTTCTAGCTTTCATCTTAAGTCAGATGCTAAATCGGACTTGGTTCTCTGAACCAATTAACATACTCTTCTTAGTCGAACTCAATTTTATATGACCACTAGGGTCAGAATAACAATCATCCTCTTAGTCATTACCGAACAGTAGTAACGAGATACTTGAATAAAACGGATTCAATTACTAGCTTCTTGGTAACCTTGTGACTTTCTCTGATCCAAGCGTGAGTCATGTGCTTCTGGTAGTATATGCATCTACTACCTTTCACACCTACTCATACCCGTCCCAAGTATTGTCTCCCAATTTTCCGATTAACCAAAAAAAATCACATAACAAATTGACACATCAGATCTCAAAACGAAGGTTTTATATTATTCCTTGAAACGATTACATAGGTGTTCAAGTTCAACCTATACTATGCCTCTAATATGCTACACCTCCTGATAGTATCCGCTTGGCTTCTTCATAACTTGATCCTCGGATATCCATCCTCACTCCTGATTCCTTGCATTGTTATCTACTTCGTCAAGGATCATTTGGAATGCTCTTGCTTTTGGCTTTAGCGGTGCATTTTGCCTTGCAGCTTCGTTCTTCTTTGGATAGTTCTTCAAAATATGCCCATCATTTCCACATTCGTAGCACTTCTTGTTGTCGAATGTACAATCTCTGGAATAGTGACCGGTCCTACCACACTTATAGCACGTCACTTCTCCATCACATCTTCCGAAGTGATTCTTTTTACACTTCTCACACCATCTTGCTTCACCTCATCCTCCTCCAGACTTCGGGAATTTTCTCTCCTTGTTGGACCTTAAAGATCCTTCATGCTTCCTTTTCTTGCCAACTTCAGCTCTCTCCAAACCCTTTTCTCTTATCTGGGTCTCCACATTCTTAGCAGCCCAAATGGCGGCTTTTAGAGTGGTTGCTTGCTTGCTTGACCATTGGACCAAAGTCCGCTGGTAATCCGTGGGAAAACTTTTTGACCTTGGAGAGCTCAGTTGGAACTAGATAAGGAATAAGCTTCATCATCTCCGTACTCATCCTCCCCTTCTTCAGATTCTAGAATTCATTATTGATCTCCAGAAGATCCTGCTCAGATCAGTACTGCATCTTTAATTACACTAGGAAATCTTCCCAAGACATCTTGCTTGCTTCTCCCTTGGGCATCGTGTTAGCTAGTAGGTTCCACCAGCTTAGTACTCCAGACTTTAACAGAGGTAACGCAAGGGCGGTCTTTTGTAGGTTGTTACACTCGCAACTATCAAACATTGTCTCCATCTCGGAGATCTAGTCCATAACTTCCACCAGTGATGGGCTTCCAAAAAGACTCAGGGGTTTGGATGTCATGAAATCCTTGTACTTGCATCCACGTTTGTCATTTCCTCCATCTTGGTTTTTTCATCTAACTATCGGTGGGTTGTCTTGACCAACCGTCCCACTATAGATCCCTCATTCTGACTTCCCATCAATCAGCTCAGGCTGTTCAATAGGCATCGTAAGTTCCTTTCAATTTTGTTGAAGTAAGTGCCTTTTTTCCTCCATTTGACGATCCAACATCATTTGGATCATCGCTTGTACCCCGGCCATGGTGATTGGCTCAGGTGCGGTTACTACAACATGTATTTGTTCAATCACTAGGGGTTGTTGATTCCTATTTCCAGTCATGTTCCCGATTCCACTTCGGGTTCTTTCCATTTCAATCTATATGTTAAATCAGACAGTCGGTTTGTAATGACGAGAATTAAGATATGAAATTTTTTATCTATGATTGACGTATAATTCCCCTAATCTCTCCAAAAAGTTATATGCTAGTTCTAATACCATAATTAAACATTTAGAAACCTGAACACATAAAGTTTCCAGATCCGGTCGGCAATAGACCAGTGATCCGATCATATAATGCATATCATAAATCACTTAGCACATAAAAGCATGTTAGGCATTTTTCCCTAAATAAGCTAGTGCTTGTGTCTATTCAAGTGTATTACCTAAGACACGCTCCTCACAATCATTTCTTAGCATTCTAAGTTTAAGTCTAGAAATAAATCCATATTCCTAGTTCGCTTAAACTAATGCTCTGATACCAACCGTGACATCCCCATTTTTCATGGTCAGAAAAGACTGATTTTGTTTATGCTTTATAAAAATCAGAGTATCTCTTTCAATAAAACATTGCGGAATTTGTTCCCAGAAAAACATGATAATTTCATTATCAGAGCATTTCCGAAGAATGTATTTTTATTCCTTTGAAAGCCTTTGGGATGTCATCGTCAATACAGAAACATAAGCATAAACATAACTTACATTCATTTACACTAGTGATCTATATCTCCTTAATCTCTCAGTGTAATATAACTTCACATCGTCACCTGTGATACAAGTAAACTGAGTGGGTCAGGTTGGGAAACCTGGTGAGTACATAGGGTTTTCAACCCACAATAATATAATTATTATGTTTAATCATCAAACAATTAACCCAATTGTCGATCCCCGTTATCTTCTTTATTCCTAAGTACCTTCTCTAAGGATTTATCCTAAGGGTCATCTCCTACATCATATTTACCTCTAATCTCCTTACATCGCATTTCCTTATATGTTTTTTCCTAAGGACTCTCCCTAAGGATCATCACCTACACCGCATAGACAGTATTGATTCAGGGATTACTCCCTCAATACGTGCCCAACAAGGGTTAGAGTATCATCGCACGAATACGTAGTTACAACATCGCCTGAACTCGTAATTCATAGTAAGGGGTCAGAGTATCATCGCATGAATACGTAGTTACAACATCACATGAACTCGTAATTCATCACCTACAGGTTATGAGTCTGCTGGTGTTTCCACGTGGTTGTCTATAATAGTCCGTGATCACCATCTATATTCTGGTAGATGACTACATCTCCAAATTGTCGGACAAGGTTATAGTATCTTTCATCATACATCATCAATTCATCATCACCTATCAATCCTCACTTAATTATCATCACCTATCTCTCATCATTTTATATCACCACACATCAACTATTTCATCTACCCATGTTTTATCCCAACATATTTGTAGATATAAAATAAATATATAGTTTAAATCATTTAAAACATATATAAAATCATTCATCTAGCTTAGACAGCAAGTATCTAGATAATATGCACACATGGAACGTAATTTATATAAAATACTTCATATCTATGTGTAAGATGAAAGTAACTATGCACTCAATTGTTTAAGTGATGATTCCAAACTCGGACAGTGCTTCACTTCTTAACAATATAATTTCCTTCGACGAAACCTAGTATTATTACCACTAGATTTTAGTCTAATATTTACCGTGACTAATTATTAGTCTTATTATTATTATTATTATTATTATTATTATTATTATTATTATAAGGTCCTAATAACATTACTATATTTAAATAAAAGCTATATTAAAAATAGTGTAGGCATAGCTCACTTACAGCGGGTTTTTTTATTAAAAAACCGGGCTTCGCTGGAGCAGCGTTTCCGAGCCGAAAGCTTTTATTCTAGGAGTCACCGGGCGCTCCGGGGCTTCCTTCTCGTGCTAGGGAGGTTCCCTAGACTTGGGAGGGGTTTAAGGAGACTAGAGAGAAGTTAGAGAGTGAAAGAGAGGTTATGGTGTGAAGAAAATATGAAGTATCCGTCCTTTATTTATAGGGATTTTATCGTAGAGTAGTCTCTAAGCTTCGTCCGTATCTTCTGTGTACGAGCTTTGTTTTCTACGTTATTTATATCCACACATTGGTATTTGCGACTACTAAAACTTTCATTTAGACCCCATCAATTAATTCTCATTGTATATCAGATTTACAAAACTGTATTCAAATTCGTCGAGCTCGAAAAGTAGAGACTAAGCTTCGTCCATATCTTTCGCATACGAGCTTTGTTTTCGACGTTATTTATATCCACGTGTTGGTATTTATGAGTACTACAACTTTCATTTAGACACCGTTGGCTAATTCTCATTCTATCTCGGAATTACAAAACTGTATCGAATTTGCCGCACTTGAAGAGTAGAGACTAAGCTTCGTCCATATCTTTCGCATACGAGCTCCGTTTTCATCTGTGTTTTTATCGTTTTACTCCTTTAACGATATCTTTCATTCTCGTTTAGATTATTTTGGCTGAAAATCGACCGATCTAAAATTCGAATTTCGAGATGTGCACTTCTATGCTAAATCTTAAAAAATCATAACTTCCTCATACGAAGTCAGATTTTGACGTTCTTTTTATGCACACTCTCAGTTTAACATATATTACGACTTTCGTCTAGATTGCTAAAGCTAGAAAGTATTTTGTCGTAAATTCATTTTTTTTACGATTTTCAGTGTCGCGCTGGTTTTGCCGTAAAACTTCGACGAATCATAACTTCTTCGTTATAACTCGGATTTCGGCGTTCTTTATATGTACGGATACCTTTGTGACATTTACTATAACTTGTTTATGATTATTTATTCTAAATAATTTTCTATCAAAAAGTTATTTTTGACACTCATTTTCCCTAAAGTGACTAGCCCGGGTCTACACGCGTTAGATAATCGTTTATGACATTTGTCACCCCAAAACTTCCGTTCCAACTGTAGCTAACAGTCAGGGTGCGGGATTGTCAGTCCCATTTAGATCTATACACAAACTCATGCTCTCCCTCCAGGAGATTTTGGTTAATAAGTCAGGACTTTCGTTGGTACTTAGGTAAGTACGCAAAGACGTGTCTCACAAATTTGTCACTTCAACGATTCACGAGTAATAAATTGAAAAAAACCTTTTAGTAAATACATGAAACTTTACCCGTAGAAAGGCCTATGATGATAATTATTATGAAAAGACTCATAAATTATACGTATTATAATTTATGTGTTTGTTATGGAAATCTTAGTAATTTAACAGTTTGTATAAACAATTGTGAAATATTTGAGAAAGATACCCTTTTGCTCAACATGTTACAAAAGGGTTAAAGTTTTATTTAAATAAGTTTTATACACACACACACAAACACACACACACACACACACACACATATATATATATATATATATATATATATATATATATATATATATATATATAAGGCATATATAATTTAGATTGAAAAGGTAGTCGGATAAGTGATTCTTCCTTAAATCCATAACCAAACAAGGAACAAGAGTTAAAGCGGAAACACTAGTCCTAAGCCTGTTGAATCTTAATTATATGTATATGTGTGTATATATATATATATATATATATATATATATATATATATATATATATATATATATATATATATATATATGACCATATATTTTGGAAAAACAGAAGTATTAAATAATTTAAGTATTTTGAAACAGTTTAAAATAGTTTGATTTGGTTAAAAACAATTCGAAATCATTTGGATGTTAACACAAGATTTCCTTGTGTTTTACTTGTATTCCCCCCTAAAAACATTGAAAACAGTGAAAACGTAGGGGTATGAACTCACATTGAATGTGCGTTCTTGTTTGGATATGAAGTGGCAACGATGATCCTCGTGTTAGAATCCGTGTAAGTAGTCGTATCCTAAAAATAATTAGATGTGATGTCGTATTTAAATTAATAAAATATTACTTTAAATAATAATTTAAAGTGTTACACAACACTTAATTAAATAATAAATACTTACAAAAAACTTTATGAATTTATTGAAGTATTCTTGGCGTTTTCGGTGTGCTTGGGTGTTTTCGATGTTCTTGGATGAAAACTTGAAGATTTGAAGATTGTTCTTGGTGAATTTATGAATTTCTGGGTAAAACTCTCTGGAAGATATGAAGGTTCTGTATGAGTTTTGAGAGCAAAATGGGAGTGTTTTCAGCCTAAAAGTTAAGAAATGAATTGAGTTTGCGGCTAAACATAAATATATAACAATGTGTTTTCGGCCTTAAAGGGCCTTAGCTTTGGGTTTTTGGTCCTTAATGGGCTTTAGCTAGGGATTTCGGTCCTAAAGGTGATGATTTCGGTAATCCTCAACCGAAAACCCTTTTTGATTTCATTTCCAAACCAAAATCTCCATTTGGATTAGATTCCTTGGCTGAAAACTCAAGGTTCTTGAATTCTTGGCCGAAAACTCCAATGTGGGGTGTTATTCTATGGTTTAAACTTTAATCCTTTGAATTATGTTGACTTATATTATTTTAAATCAATAAGTGTTTCAATCTACATTTAGTTATTAACTTCTACACATGCCTTCTTGGTTGTAGATGACACAATGCACAAATAATTGCAATGTGGTTTCACTTGTACTATGTTAGGGTTTAGACTTTGCTGGGTCTAAAATTTTCTGGTTGTTACATTATAGGGTTACAACACAAATGAGAGGGTGGATGCAGATAAAGTGAAGGGAAATGATGTGTCATCCCCAAAATCCTCAGCCAGAAAATACCGATTTTCATTTATGCTTTTAAAATAATTTCAGAGTAAATCCTTTTGATTTGAAAGAGTTGCGGAATTTGTTCCCAAAAACAAAACGTGATAAAATAATATTTACCAAAGCATTTCATAAAGAAATGTATTTTCATTACATAATGAAAACTCGGGATGTCATGTTCCGATACAGACCATAAACCATAAACGATAACATTACAAGTCGTTCAACAAATATATACATATACAGACTTGTAAACAAAACAACTTGATGATTCATCCATCTTATGCCCTTGCTCCACTTCTGTAATACAAATAAAACTGAGTGGGTCAGGCTTGGGAGCCTGGTGAGCATGCAGGGTTTTCGACCCACAATAAATGATTAAATTAATTTTCATCAACCAACAATAACGCAATTACCCATTCCCATTATTCTCACTTTACGTCCCTAAAATAACTAACACAAGTGACCTAGTCTAAGAATATTTCATCGGGCCACAAAACATGCATTCGGGGGTTTCCCGGCAATATATGTCAAATAAGGCAACCATGAGGGGATGGAGTACAGCGAATGAACACCCAAGTTCATTAACACCTACAGGTGGTGAACCTGCTAGCGTTCCACAGGACTATCTAGAAAAGTTTGTGGTCGTCATCTAAACTCCGCTAGATGATTGAATCAAAAACAAGATCGAGGCCTCTCATCTGTTTATCACACAACTATCTACCCATGTTCTACCCGACATATTAGTAGATAAAAATATAAATATTTTTATACATAGTTGAAAACTTGTATAGCATTCTCATTCAATACATATTCGAAACAACAGATGAGACACATACACATAACACATATTTCGTAGAGAATAAGTCATATCTATGAGATAGAAGAAAGTGAATATACATTCACACATATAACAACAAAATATACACATAACACGTATTTCGTACAAAATACTTCATAATTATGCGTTAGAAGAAAGTAACCACACACTCACTTGATCAGAAGATGATCGGACAACACTACGACTCTAAGAGTAGTATTCTTCGGTGAAATCGGGATCACTTCACACATCGGGCTTCTCGCGGGCAGAGCTTCCTTTCGGAAACTCTTTTCTTCTTGGGATCTTCGAGCTTCGGGACTTTCTTCGGGTCTTGGGATGAACACGGGGGCTTCGGGATGGCTTATCGAGGTAATTACGCAGAGTAACGGCACTTAGAAGAGAAGAAATGAGCACCTAAACCCGAAACCATCAGCTTCTATTTATAGGGTGTATTCACGTCGTGAGCATGGGTGGCGCACGTTGTGATCTCGACCAGGTCTCCTCACATAGACTTGACAACTCGTTGATAGGCTCTGGAACCCATCAGTCACAGACTCACGTCGTGAGCATGGTTCCCTCACGTCGTGAGGCTGAGTCAGTCTCGGATTTTGTGTCCCGAACTTGTAAAATCCGTAACTTTTGCGTACGAGCTCTGATTTCGACGTTCTTTATATGCACGCGTAGGTGTGAAAAGGCTCTACAACTCTCATTTAGACTCTGTCGGCTAATTTTGACTTTCATTTTAATATATTATTTTTAATAGGTAGGGACAGGAAAACTTTGTTAGAAAATCATAACTTCTTCATTCGACGTCCGTTTTCGCCTATCTTTTTATCGTTTCACAACTATCGATGAGATATTCGATTCTCATCTAGATTGTTTCGGCTAAAAATCACTCTATCTCACATCGAGGATTCGGGTTGCATACTGCTAAGTCGAAACTTCGGAAAATCATAACTTCCTCATACGAAGTCAGATTTGGGCGTTCTTTTTATGCACGCTCTCGGTTTAACGAAATCTACAACTTCCGTTTAGATCACCAAGGCTAGATATCGCTCTATCTTAAATTCATATTTTTCCTCATTCAGCGTCATGTTGGTTCTGTCGCGAAACTTCGACAGGTCATAACTTCTTCGTTATAACTCGGATTTCGGCGTTCTTTATATCCCCGGAATCCTTGTTTCGACCACTACAACTTTATGTAAAGATATCAGGCTTATCTCACACTTTGATGTTGATGCTTATTTTTATCCTTTATTAATTATATCTTTATAAATAAGTAATAAGCACACAAATACACATAATCCACATAATACTCAAATATTTCATCATTAATGCTTCAAAAAGAGCTACAAGGGTTAACCTAGACTATTACATCAACGAAAATATCTAGCTTGGAAACGCGGGCGTTACAATTCTCTCCCCTTAGTATGATTCCGTCCCCGGAATCACACATCAACAAACAAATGCGGATAGCGACTCAACATGTCACTCTCCGTTTCCCAGGTGAGATTTGGCCCATTCAAATGTTTCCAACGGACAAGCACTAATTCGACCATCTTGCGTCGAAGCTTCTTAGTCTTTCGGTCAACAATTGTCTCTGGTTCTTCAATTAACCTCTTGTTTTCATCAATTCTCAATTCATAAATTGGAATTATGTCAGGAACTTCTCCCGTGAACTTCCTCAAATAACACACATGAAAAGTGTTATGAATTCCATTCAGTTCTTCTGGTAGTTCTAGCTTGTAAGCTTGGTTCCCAAATCTCTGAAGAACTTTAAACGGTCCAATAAACCTTGGACTCAACTTTCCCCTTTTACCAAATCTTATAAGTCCCTTCCATGGTGAGACTTTAAGTAAAACCGAATCTCCAACTTTAAAAGTCATTGGTATTCGCTTCTTGTCAGCATAGCTCTTTTGACGATCTTGAGCTGCTAACATTATTTCCCTGATCACTTTCAACTTCTTAGCGGTTTGATGAACCATCTCGGGTCCCATAAACTGCTTCTCCCTAGCCTCAAGCCAACAGGACGACGTACAACACTTCTATCCGTACAAATCTTGATAAGGTGCCATCTTTATGCTCGAGTGGAAACTATCATTGTAGGAAAATTCTACCAAAGGTAAATGCTCATCCCAATTACCTAGGAATTCTAGGGTACATGCTCTCAGCATATCTTCAATTGTTTGTATCGTTCTTTCACTCTAACCATCAGTCTGTGGATGGTAAGTTGTACTTAAATACAACTTGGTACCCATTTCCTCTTGTAGACTTTTCCAATATCTTGAGGTGAAACGGCTGTCACGATCCAATACAATCGTTAACGGAACACCATGAAGCCTCACAATTTCCTTCACGTAAGAATTCGCAAGCTTATCCATAGACAACTTCTCATTGGCTGCTATGAAATGCACACTCTTAGTGAATCGATCAACGACCACCCAAATCATGTCTTGACCACTTTTCGTTATGGGTAGTTTAGTGACAAAATTCATTGCAATGTCTTCCCATTTACCCATAGGCACAGGTAAAGTTTCCAAACTCCCATATGGTTTCTGATGTTGTGTCTTGACTCTCGCACAAGTCACACACTCGGCCACATACTTTGCAACATCAAGCTTCATCGTTGGCTCCCAGTAGTAGGGTTTCAGGTCCCTATACATTTTAGTACTGCCAGGATGAATTGAGTACATGGTTTTGTGAGCTTCTTCCATCAGAAGATCTCTAATTCCTCCGGACTTAGGTACCCAAATCCGATCTTGGAACACCTTCAGTCCGTGACTGTTTATACCGAACACTAACGTTTTACCCAAATGTTCCTCCTTTCGGTCATTCTTCTATAAAGCTTCTTCTTGAGCTTTCTTTATACTCTCCACAATTTTCGAGACAACTTCTATTCTTAACGCTCTTGGCCTCTTTCTCTCAACATTGACTTTTCGACTTAGAGCATCAGCAACAACATTAGCTTCGTCGGGGTGGTAAAGTATCTTACAGTCGTAGTCCTTAAGTAACTCTAGCAAACTTCGTTGCCTCATATTCAACTCTTTCTGATTAAAGAGATATTGGAGACTCTTATGATCAGTGAAAAGTTTGCACTTTGTGCCATAGAGGTAATGCCTCCATATTTTCAGAGCGAAAACTACCGCTGCCAGCTCCAAATCGTGAGTGGGGTAGTTCTTTTCATGCTCCTTCAGTTGTCGAGACGCATATGCTATCACCTTTTCTCGTTGGGTCAAAACACAACCCAACCCAACACCATACACGTCGCTATAAACATCGAAGTCTTCAACTCCATTGAGTAAAGAAAGTATCGGTGCCTCACATAGCTTCTTCTTTAGCTTCTCAAATGCTTCTTTATGCTTATCGCTCCAAGCATAAGTAGCTCCTTTGTGGGTCAAATGTTGAAGATTAATGTGTTGCGTCTTGGGCCCTTTTGTTTTACAACCGGTTTGGGCTTGTCAATCCATGTTTATCTAGATTAGCTTCATTTTTCTTAGATAAATTGTTAGGGTTTTAATATAAATATATGCATGCATGTATGCGTATAGAAAAAGAGTTTTTTTCGTCATTCTCGTTGATTACTGTAAACCCTAAATCCTCTACAGTTGATGTTCTTTATCGAGCTCTCATGAGGATTGTTTATTAATCATTCGACACCTTTTGATCCATTTGCTTGTTCTTATTGTTTATCTGGTTATTTCTCTACATGTTTCATAGATCTAATCGATCTTCAAGTTTATTTTAAACTTATCAATTGGTATCAGAGCAGGAGGCTGTGTAATCGATACACTTCTTTTCTGTGAAAAAGCTTCGATTAGGGTTATTCCGAATTCATTGATATTTATTGAGCCATCATCTCATAATTGACGTATCTCGATATTTATTGTTTTTGCCCTAATTTGATATATTACAAGTCTGATCTTTGAACAGGTTATTCGATCAATTATGGACGAGTCGTAATCCAATCCCATCAATATTTCAAACAGCATTGGATCAACAACGAAGATTCCCATCCTGTACACCCATGATTATGAAGTCTGGGCGAATCACTTTGAAGATTATGTCATAGGATCTGAGGATAATGGATACCTCATCTGGGAAGCAATCATCTCTGGACCTTTTTCTCATTCAGCAACTTCAAGGATTATTAAAACTCAAAAGGAGTATAATGATCTTCTGAAAGATGTTAAAGATATAGCGCAAGATGAAAAAGATAAATTTCAGTGCAATATCAAAGTGTTAAGATTGATCAGATTTGCTCTTCGATCCGATACTTTTAGGCTGGTAAGTTCATGCACGACTGCAAAAGAGATATGGGACAGGCTACGTGAACTGTACTCTACAGGCGAAGATCTTGAACACTCCATTCAAACCTTACTCTTGTCTGAGTTTGGTGAGTTCAAGCAAGGAGCAGAAGAAACGGTGACTCAAACGTTCGATCGCTTCAATCATCTTCTTAGCAAGATGATCAAACATGACATCGAAAGGAAGCTTATTGAACAGAAGGTTACGTTTTTGAATGGACTCAGATCTGAGTGGAGAGAAGTTGTGTCCACAGTTAAAGCGCACGAGCAATTCAAATCCTATTCTTTGGCAAAACTGGTGGGCATCCTAAAATCTCAAGAAAAGATCGTATTACAGGAGAAAAACGTGGTTTCATGTCTAGGTTCATTGGCCCTCTTGTCGAAAAGCAAAGCGGTGATAGAGGACGAAGATCTCAACTTGGATGATTATGATCTCACGTCTGAGGACTATGCTATGATGGTGTCAAACCCCAAGAGATTCATAGAGAAGAGATTCCCCACTAACAGGAACCAAAACTGGCAAGGGAGTTATAGCTCTGAAAAAGTCAAAGATGAACTGAAGGCTGAAGAGTCAAAGAAGGAACCGAAGGCTGAAGGAGATTCGGGAGTGAGCTGCTATTATTGTGGAGGAAAGAACCACTATGCAAAAGATTGCATCCTCAAAAAGATGGCAGAAAAGGATGAGGAAAATGATGAAGAAGCTGTGTTGCTGAAAAAGCTTGATGAATTAAGGATGAAGAAATCTGCTGCTAACCCTCCTATGAATGCTTTAATTGTGCAGGGTTCGGTAGCTGATGATGAGTTCGGTGGCGTGGAGGTCTGGTCAACCGACTCCGAAGATGATGAAGTGAGGAAGCCTTCACATGGAAAGGCTTATGTAGTGAAAGAAGAGAGCAGTGGAGGAAGATGCTTAATGGTGTCCGACGTATCTCAGATGAGGGGATACAACACTGATGGTGGGAATGGTGACACAAAGGAACAACATAATCTGTGCTTTACTGCCAAACCACTCAGCGTGCAGTTCAACGAACTTGATGAACTGATCAAGAAGGTACAATCAGTTTTTGTCTCATTTAAAGTCCCATAATGCTCATATGAAAAAGAATTAAAAAGTGTTAATTCAAGAATCTCTCATCTAGATAGTAGTTTAACTCAAACTCGGGTCACCAATTCTAACCTAACTGACCAATTAAGCAGGGTGTCTTCGAAGAGTGAGGAACGGCGTATGTGGATCGAACTGAAGGAGTCGGAATTAATCAAAATAAAAGATGAAAACATTTATTTGCAAAGAGACAATTTAAAGCTTTTGAAACATCAAAATGTTTTTTGTTTGATTGCCAAACGTCTTTATACAAATATTACTCAGCTTCATTTGAATTGTGAAATAGGGCAAAAGATTCATCGCATGATTTTACCCTTTCTTGAGTTTAAGGAAGATGAAATTGATGCTGAAGCATATAATTGTGAGAGTGTTATTTCGTTTGAGGATGTTAATCCAACATATATGTATGGACTGGACAAAATAGAATCTTTCATTAAATCCAAGGACCACAAGAACATGCTCAAAAACCTTTTGGATGAAAATGATAAACTGAAGCTAAGAACCGAAACCATACAAAAATTTGACTCATTGAATGTCAACTTAAGCTCAGAAAATAAAATTGATGTTGAAAATGCATCTGAGCTTAATGAGGACGATAATATGAGTGAAATTTCTATAGAGGACACGGTTGATTGTTCAGAATTTGTCAAGAACGAACCCGAGAACCACAAAAATCTCATTTCAGAAAATTTTGTGGAGTTCGCTCGAATGTCCCAACAAAAGTCCCTGATCCTTGTAGAGAAGGCAGTCGTATACCAAAAAGTTAGAATCACTCCAAATCAGGTGTACAAGGTCACAGGTGTAACCGAACATCAGACTACTGAACTCACAGGTATTGTGAACGAAGACAATGTTGATGGCTGTGACGAGTTCTTCTGGTCAGCTCCCATTGACAATGCTGATGAAACGGTAGGTCTGTCTGAAAGGACTTCATGGAAAAGCAAAGGCAGATACGTACCAGAACCTTTGAATAAACCCGATAGCTTCAACGTGGCAAGTACCAGTGGTACAAAAGATGTCCCTCAATAGAAAGAAATTCCTGCAAAAGAAGTCACATCCCCAAGTGAAACTTCATCAGTTCAGAGTGGATCAGCCAACGAAAACCAAAAACATAAAGCTAACATCCATCATCAACCAAAGCAGATGAGAAATCAAAAACGAGAAAGGAATCAGAGATACAGGAAGAATCTCTCAGAAAGAAAACAATTTTGGCAATCGCAAAATGCCTATTTCTCACATCAAGACAGGAATTTAAAAACAGAGAAAAATCCTGTTGGATCGACAGAGAGCAATAACAACCGAAAGCAGAGGCTCAGTTCTGAGCAAAACAACAACCGAAAGCAGAGGTTCGGTTCAAATCAAAATAACAACCAAAAGCAGAGGTTCGGTTCAGAGCAAAATGACAACCGAAAGCAGAGGTTCAGTTCAGAGCATAACAACAACCGAAAGCATAGGTTCGGTTCAGAAAATGATTTCAACCGAAAGAACAGGTTTGGTTCGGAAATCAAAAGAGATCAAAACTCTAGGGTTGGTCCTACTGTCGATCAAAAGCAAAAGAGTCACCTAGAATCTTCAACCAAAAAGTCATACCAATCTGAGCTATCTCATTCTAACTCTTCTAACTCTTCAAAATCTTCTATCTCTTCTCCACCTTGTCCTAAATTCCACTCTGTTCCTTCTTAAAAATCTCAGTCATCAACTGAACAAAAAGGAAAACAGAAGGTTTCAGATGTTGAACCAGAATCAATACCAAAAGCGTCAAATCCAAATAAAATCAAAGTTTTCACCATCAAAAAGAAAGATGAAACAACACTAATAAAAAGAACATATTTAGTTGACATTTGTCTTACTATTCCTGTTCTTGTAAAAGGCTCACGTGGACCCAAGAAGCTTTGGGTTCCTAAATCTGCTTAATTTTTGCAGGTTATCAGTGACAAGCAGTTTGACGAAGAATGGTACATTGATAGTGGCTGCTCGCATCACATGACAGGAAAGAAGGAAGAGATAAGGGAATTCAGATCTCTTTCAAATGGTGGAAATGTCAAATTCGGGAACAACTCCTTCGGCACCATAAAAGGCTATGGAATGATTACAAATGGTGATTTCACAATAAGGAAGGTTGAATATGTGGAAGGATTACAACATAACCTCATCAGTGTATCTCAACTTGTTGGAGGTACCGGTCTTCAAGTCTCATTCGACGATGAGGGTTCTGAGATAATTGGGAAGAAGACGAAAAGAGTTATTCTCAAGTCGGAGCATAAAGGCGAAATGTTTCCTTTAAATCTCAAACCCATCAAAGGAAAACCAGCCATCTGCTTGTTATCCAAAGCACAATCTGACGAAAGCTGGCTATGGCACCGAAGACTCTCTCATCTCAACTTCAAAGATATCAACAAACTTGTTACCGGAGGTCACGTTAGAGGTCTTCCATTGCTCAAGTATGATAGAGATCATCTGTGTGCTGCATGTGAAATGGGGAAGCAGAGTCGTCAAAGTCATCCATCTATAATAAACACTAAAGTTGTTGAACCACTAGAATTACTTCATATTGATTTATGTGGTCCATCTTCTATCGAAAGCATTGGTGGTAGCAAGTATATTCTTGTTATTATTGATGACTTTTCACGTTTTACATGGGTGTTCTTTCTGAAGCTTAAATCTGAAGCGACTCACAAGCTAAAAGTGTTCATCAAGCAGATTGAAGTACAGCTGAAGAAGGTCGTTCGCAACATCAGAAGCGACAATGGGTTGGAGTTCAAAAATAAAGAATTTGAAGAATTCCTGGAAGAAAAGGGAATCAGTCACAACTTCTCAGCTCCCTACACACCTCAACAGAACGGAATTGTCGAAAGATGAAACCGATCCTTATGTGAAGCTACCCGAACCATGCTAAGTTTTGCTTCCTTACCTTTATATTTTTGGGCTGATGCTATTTCTGCTGCTTGTTTTACACAGAACAGGTCGTATCTTAACAAGCGCTTCACTCTCACTCCTTATGAGATCATCAACAACAGGAAGCCAAATGTGAAGTTTTTCCATGTGTTTGGTTCCAGGAGTTTCATTTTCAATTCTAAAGAACACCGTAACAAGTTTGATGTCAAAGCTGATGAAGGGATATTTCTGGGCTATTCTCTTACTTCCAAAGCATACAGGGTGTTAAACAAGCGTTCAAGGAAAATAGAAGAAACTTACTACGTGACTTTTGATGATAGCTATGTCAAAAAGCTAAAGGCCAACGAAGACACAGCTGGAGAAATCTTTCCTCAAACTAGCCAAGTCACAGCCTCGATCGCTAATCTATTCGAGAACTTCATGGAGCTTTTTGATGAACCAGAGAAGGCCACTCTTTCTGAAGCCAGTGCAGTAGACAACAGGGTAGATCACTTGAAGCAACTTGCTGACGATGCTGCAAGAAGAATGAATGAAGAAGAATCAGGTTCAAAAGACCCTCCCCAACACAATGCGTCAGTCGAGGGGGAGTATCCACCATTATTCGAGGGGGAGGATCCACCATCATCATCCCATCCAAGCTCACAAGTTGAGGGGGAGCTAAGGTCTCAAACTTCAACCGAAAGCACATTGCCAACCGACAGCACTTCGCCAACCGAAAGTGCCTCACCAACCGAAGGTGCATCAACGCCCGAAAGCTCAGCACCACAAGAAGCCACTGTAGCTCAAGATTCTCAAGACATTCCTGTAAGATCATTTGTCGAGAGGGAGCATGCTGATATGTCATACGACTTGGACAGTCTGTCCGAACCAGAAGAAATGATAAATGTTGAATTAGATCCATCTTTTGATCCAAACTACCCTCCTCTCACCAAATGGACCAGAGATCATCCTGTCTCTCAAGTTGTTGGTAATGTATCAGATACAGTTCTGACTCGATCACAACTCAAAGCAAAACAAACTTCCTTGTTCTCAAAAGTCGAATTTTGCATGTTTAACTCATTCGTATCAAAAGTTGAACCAAAGACAGTTAACACTGCTCTTGATCACTCCGATTGGGTTCAAGCCATGCAAGACGAACTGAATGAATTTGAAAGGAACAAAGTTTGGCGTCTTATTCCAACTCCTCCAGATGCCTCGGTTGTTGGTCTCAAATGGGTCTTTAGGAACAAACTTGACAAGGAAGGGAACGTTATAAGAAACAAAGCACGTCAGGTCGTAAAAGGATACTGTCAGGAGGAAGGCATTGACTATGAAGAGACTTTCGCTCCTGTAGCTAGGCTAGAACCAGTGAGAATATTTCTTGCCTATGCTGCTCACAAAAACTTTGAGGTCTTTCAAATGGACGTCAAGTGTGCATTTCTCAATGGCGAACTCAAAGAAACTGTGTATGTGGAGCAACCTCCTGGATTCGTGAATGAAAAGTATCCCGATCATTGTTACATTTTGGATAAAGCCGTGTATGGTCTGAAACAAGCACCAAGAGCCTGGTATGAAACGCTGACTAAATTTTTAAAGATGTCCAAATTCAAACAAGGTTCGGTTGACCCAACCTTCTTTCGCAAAAAGGAAGGTAACCACCTTAAGATCGTTCAAATTTATGTCGATGATATCATCTTTGGCTCAATGAATCCTAGCCTAACAGCTGAATTCAGAAAGCTGATGGAGACTAAATTTGAAATGAGCTCGATGGGTCCTATTAACTTTTTCCTTGGTTTAAATATTAGACAGGGACCTGAAGGCATCTTTATCAACCAGGAAGTTTACACGAAGACTCTCTTAGCAAAATTTGGCATGATGGGAGATTCAAAGGTCAAAGTTCCAATGGCGTTCGGCACTAAGCTCACTCCATCCCTGGATAAACCGACTGTTGATCTTACGCTTTATCGTCAAATGATAGGCTCTCTAATGTATCTTACTGCTAGCAGGCCTAACATAACGTTTTCTGTTTGTTACTGTGCTAGGTTTCAGGCAAATCCACGGGAGCCTCACATGTTTGCAGTGAAGAACATATTACGTTATCTGAAGAGAACTACCTCTTTAGGTCTGTGGTACCCTTCTAACTCAGGCTTCTTCGTTCAAGCCTACTCAGATGCAGACCTTGGTGGATGTGGCCTCGACAGGAAAAGCACCACTGGCGGCTGCCAATTCCTCGATGGGAAGTTGGTTAGCTGGCAGTCAAAGAAACAAATGTGCGTGTCTTTGTTTACAGTTGAAGCAGAATACATTGCCGCTGCTTCCTGTACCTCTCAAGTGATTTGGATCCAGAGTCAACTCCGAGACTATGGACTCAATATGAAAAAGATCCCACTATATTGTGACTCTGAAAGTGCAATTAGGATTTGTCATAACCCAGTGCAACACTCCAAGACCAAGCACATAGCACTGAGGTATCACTTCATCAAAGATCACGTGGAAGATGGAAATGTTGAAGTACACTTTGTTCGAACCACTGATCAGTTGGCCGATGTCTTTACCAAAGCTCTTCCTGAAGCGACCTTCAACAAAATTCTACAAGGCTTAGGTATGATGGTAGGAGAGTCGGTCCCGAATCCTCAAATCTCTATCTAAGAATCAGGAACTGAAATAGACAGACCGCTCGGTCCCTCTCTGTTCCGGAATTTTAATGACACCGAAATAGACAGACCGCTCGGTCCCTCTCTGTTCTGAAATTTTAATGACACCGAAATACACAGACCGCTCGGTCTATCTCTGCTTCATCATTTTTGATTAAATTCTGTTGTACATTTTATCTTTTTGTTTTTATTTCTTTTTCAGAAAAATTTCAAAATCACAAAAACATTTTATCTTTCTGTTTTTATTTCTTTTTCAGAAAAATTTCAAAATCACAAAAACATTTTATCTTTCTGTTTTTATTTCTTTTTCAGAAAAATTTCAAAATCACAAAAACATTTTATCTTTCTCTTTTAGAAAAATCTTAAAATACAAAAATATTTTCATTTTTGTTTTTATTCAGTTTCTTACTTATTTCCACTACTCGTTAGTTCTGGTTGGTGTAAGCTTTGCACAGGTAAATACAAGTATCACCTTCGATAGTGTTCAAGCAGGTATGTTTCAATTTTCTCTCAAACTAGTTAGAAGTCCCTAGAAGCATGCTGCTGTATGTCGTCACAAGCCTCTATGATCATGAGTAAGCCTTAATGATTCGATCAATACCTGTCGTTTCTTCCCAATCAGGCTATTTTCCAACACTCGGTCTAGAGCTACCTTACTCTTCTCATTTGAGACACGAGTTGCTCTGCTTTGTCACACTTCTATAGCAGAAGGTACATTTGGTTTCTTAACCACCTCCTAAAATTCTACATTTACCTTCGATTCCCTAAAGTAACCCTTGATACTTTCGGTCTTTACCACTGAAGTTTATGGTTACACAACATCTGTGTTTATGATCTTGGATTCGATTACCACGTTCTAAGTGAAACCCAAAATCCAATACCTAAAATGAATTGACGGTGAGTGATATACTCAAGTTGTAACTTGGAAATCTCATTTTGTTTTTGCGTGATCTTTTATGAAATCGTCTATACCTCAGACATGTCTTCCCAAAGAGGTCCAGTTTATTTTTTTTGAGATTTCTGTTTATCCCATGCTTGTCACAAGATAATTCCCACCTACCTGTTCAACAGATCATCTCGGTCTCACAGGTACCTCTTCCAATACTCAGTTTTATGTTGAGACTTGATGTTTGGTTAGAGGACAGCCACCCAACAGCCTATGATCAAAAGATGCCTTTCATTGTTTATTGACAGACAATTGATCGTATTTCTCGGGAAACCACACAAGCACTTCAAGTCCCTCTTGGCTTTGAAGGAAGTGATTCTTGCCCGGAATCCTCCGCCTTATGTCTTCTTCATAGACATCACTCACATCTCAAACACCTTTGATTTATTTCTTTATCTTTCACACTCTTATGCACGAAAATTAATTTTTCCAACATTCTTATTGTTGTTTGGTATGTGGTTTTAAGTTTCAGTTGTAACCAAACAAGGGCACAAGGAATTTCAAACGATACGAAGATATGATTTGGGCACGTGAAGTTGATTCGTTTCACACCCACGTGTGCTGACGTTTTCCTGGGATACACCATAACATCCAATCGTGCTTTTTCAGGCGACGTTTTCGTTCCATAATCATCACGATTTTCTCTCTCCAGGGAACGGTATAAATAGGGGTGATCATGTTCTTTGTCATTTACCAAACACGTATCTTCTCTCTCTGAAAAAGTTTCCACTGTTCATCTTCTTCTTCGATTCAACAATGGCGACTTCTTCTTCTGCGCACGATCAAACTGCAACTTCATCTTTGCTTTCCATCAAGCCTAATTAGGATATGATTATCGAGATGACTCCTTTTCTGTATGATGCGTACATGCTCCATGTGGTGGAATGTCTGAAATATTCTCCATTGTTGTTGGCTCTCACGCGGGTGGAAACGGTTCCGATGTCCCTGCTTTCTTAAGTTTATACATCAGCGAGTTATGATAAACACAAAGATCATATCTACTTCACCATCCATGACAAGAAAACCTCCATCTCCAAAACCAAGTTTTGTTCTCTTTTAGGGCTTGCTGTCGCTTCATCCGTCATCTCACCTGATTTTGTCTCGACTGCACAGCTTTTTTCGATGATGTATGAGATGGGTTATACCGATGTACTTACGACGATCGTAAAGGTCAAGAAGTCTTGTCTCCCTTCGCAGTGGAATGGCTTGCTTACCCTGTTAATCAAGGGTTTAGCTGAACGCTGTGGCGGTTCTGATACCACGAGCAAAGGATTTCTCACCATTCTCTATGGTCTTTACAATGACATCAACTTAGATTATGGCTCCATAATCTGGTCTCAAATCGTTCAGAGTCTTAACACCACAACCCGGTATTCTGAGATCTCCTGCGGACGTTTCTGGACGCTCATCACGAAGAAAGCCATGGATTCTCTGGAAATCCCCGTGATGAAGGATGCTCTTCTGGCTTCAATAGCTTATTTCCATACTAAGAAGATTCTTTGTCACCGACCCGAGTAAGTTTCGACATTATGGATTAATTCCTGAATCCATGTACAGGTTTGTCACGCCTCATAGCCAGGTCATGGCTGATTACAGCACCAGAACTCCTCTGCCTCCAAGGGTTCTGACTGATGAACAGAAGGCTGCCTTGGAAGCCCTAGATCAACCTGCAAACCGTGGCAAGCGGGCTGGTAAAAAGGAAAAATAAGAGAAGAAGGAAACAGAAACGAAAAAGGAGAGAAAGCCAAGATCCTCTAAGAGAAAACATGGTGCAGAAGAACCCTCTCAATCAAAATCTAAGAAGATTAAGAAGATGGCTAAAAGGGCCAAAGGATCCTCTTCTCCTGGATCTGCTCAAAATGAAACACCAGAAGCAGGGGTTGCCACTCCTCATGCTTCACCAAAAGAGCCAACTCCTGCTCAGTCTCCTCAAAAACCATCCTCTCCTACAGATACTAATATTCCCTCTCCACCAGTATCTCCCAAAGTCACAAAACTACCCACTCCTCCACCTTCTCCTAAAATTCCTACCCCACCCCCATCACCGAAACAGAAGGTTTCACTTTCTGTTCCTATCATCATCACTCCCACTACAACAGAACCAACCTCTTTACCCACCTCAACCATTACTTCCTCTGTCCCTATCCCTACATCTTTGATCCCCACTCCAGTCATCACCGAATCCGTTACTACCACCCCTTCCCAACCACCAGTAACAGTCAATGTATCTGATATAGGGGCTACTACTGTGGTTGAAACACCTGTAATTCACATACCACCATCACCTTCTCCATCCTCAACCTCTGGTGCTACTTTGGGTGGTGACGATGAAGAGTATGATTCTCTTTATTATAGCCCATACCGAATTCCCACTGATATTGATGTAGATACCCCCATTACCAGTCAGCAGCTTCAAGACATTCATGATAAACTCGATAGTCTGTTGGCTGATAATAAAGCCTATGGGGGTGTGGTGTTGAAAGCCTTTATCGAATCTGCAATCAAGACGTATATTGATGCTCTGGATCGCTCCACTGATGCTATTGACAAGTCAGCCGCTTCGTGCTCCAAAGCCACAAAGGAAGTCTCTGAGGTTGTACACACAACTCAGATTTTTCTCGATTCTCTCAAAGCACATGCTGATGCTAATGCGGCCAAGTATCAAACGTCTGTGGACTCATTTTCGGCTACCCTTCAGGGTGAAACCTCCAAGTTCAAGGCTCTGCGTGCTGACCTCAAAACTGAATCCACCTCTTTTCTTCAATCTTTGGATTCACGTTTTGCTTCTCTAGCAGCAGAGAGTACCTTAAAAGAGGATCTCGTAAAGCATCAGGCAACTATTGAACTTCAGAAGAAACAACTGGCCCAGGCACAACAAGAAATCTCTTTATTGAAAACTCAGCGGGCTATTCTTCAAGGTTGTGCTGGTGATGTCAAGAACATGTTGACTAATGTCCTTGAAACTCATGATCCCTTTCTTACCCTTACCATCCGACAGCATCTCCAGGCCAAACTCCTTCCTGCAATAACTATTCTGAGCGAGATGAAGGGTGTCTCGGAGAAGCCTGTTCTTCCGAGACAAGGGGGAGAGGAGAGTGTAACAAAGACAAACCCGAAGGATAATTTAGCTTCGGGTTCTGGAAAGCAAATACTTGTTGAGAGCGAGTCAGACACCGATGAAACTATTGCTGAAGCTCTTCAACGAAAGAAAAGAGATAAAGAGCTGGATGAAACTCTAAAATCGCTCAAGAGGCAGAGGCCAAAGAAAGAAGAATTAAGGAGGATGAGGATGCCTTAAAGACTAAGAAGACTCTGTTTCCAGAATGGGACAGAGACACACTCATTAATCAAGCGATTGAGTTTCCCTCCATGTATTGGTTGGAACCGATTGCATCTTTTGAGTGTGAGAATACCAAAGACTCGCAGTTTGACATGCCGATCACACGAAAGGCTTTTACGTTTCATTGCTTCGATGTCACTGCTGATGTCCCTCATCCAAACTTAAAGGTTGACAAAGAATTGATAGATTTTTATTTGAAGTATGGTCAACCACACTACTTGACATGGAGTGCGCAGAAGATTGTAAAGGTCAAGGTACTGAAACTAACACCGGCTGGGAAATTTGTGAACGTTAATTTCAAAGTCAACAGAGGAAAGGCCAACACAGAACATTTTATTTCTCTGGTAGATCTTCCCAGTTTGAATCCTCATGATTGGATTCTGCTATACAACATTCTTCTCTCAAATCAAAGGGAGTATGAACCGATTCTGAAACATCTCAAAAGAATGTTGGCTTCCTATATCCATGAGCTTACCATTATGGATCAGGAAATAGCAAAGATAATGAACAAGAAACCGACCGTCAAGCCTACTTCCAAGACAGGAGATGTGCACAAAATAAAGTTAGGGCAAATTGACTCTACAAATCTGACGGTCATGTTCACAAAGGGCGATAAGCACAAGTTTCTGTTTGCTTTGGTAGGCAAGCATCTGTTTTCAACAGATTGCCTGGAGCATATCATAAACATCGTTCACCGATGCAAGCAGAACTCTACAGCAGACAAGAAGAATTTTACAGATATGCTTCGGTGGTATATCACTTTCAGGCATCACATTCTAGCCATTATACCGAGGATATTTGAAACGGTGAAGAAACCATCTACTGTTAAAAGGGAATGAAGCCTTTGTGCCAAAGACGCAAAGGGGGAGATTGTTGAAGATTAATGTGTTGCATCTTGGGCCCTTTTGTTTTACAACCGGTTTGGGCTTGTCAATCCATGTTTATCTAGATTAGCTTCCTTTTTCTTAGATAAACTGTTAGGGTTTTAATATAGATATATGCATGCATGTATGCGTATAGAAAAAGAGTTTTTTTCGTCATTCTCGTTGATTACTGTAAACCCTAAATCCTCTACAGTTGATGTTCTTTATCGAGCTTTTCTGAGGATTGTTTATTAATCATTCGACACCTTTTGATCCATTTGCTTGTTCTTATTGTTTATCTGGTTATTTCTCTACCTGTTTCATAGATCTAATCGATCTTCAAGTTTATTTTAAACTTATCATCAAAGCTGTTAATGGAGCAGCAATCGAAGAAAAGCCTTGGATAAACGTTCGGTAATATCCCGCTAATCCTTAAAAGTTTCGGATCTTCGTGGGAATTTTCGGTTGTTCCCACTTCATCACAGCTTCAATCTTTGCTGGATCAACCATTATCCCTTCTTGGTTGACCACGTGACCCAAGAATTGGACTTCACAAATCCAAAAATCACATTTGGAGAACTTTGCATACAACTTCTACATCTTCAAGACTTCTAATACTTTTCGCAAGTGTCTTCCATGCTCCTCTTGGCTTTTTGAGTAAATCAGAATGTCATCTATGAGCACTATCACGGATTTATCAAGGAACGGATTACAAACCCTATTCATTAAATCCATGAATGTTGCTGGAGCATTGGTTAGTCAAAACGACATAACCAAAAATTCATAGTGCCCATATCGTGTTTTGAATGCAGTATTCTCGATATCTTGTTCTCTTACCTTCAGCTGATGATATCCTGACCTTAGGTCGATCTTTGAAAAATAACTTGAACCTTGTAGTTGATCGAATAGGTCATCAATCCTCGGGAACGGATATCTATTCTTTATTGTTACCTTGTTCAGCTCTTTGTAATCGATACACATTCTTATACTTCCATCTTTCTTCTTCACGAATAACACCGGAGGTCCCCAGGGTGATGAACTAGGTCTAATGAAACCTTTGTCCAATAACTCCTGAAGTTACATCATCAGCTCCTTCATCTCCTTCGGTGCTAATCGATAAGGTGCTTTTGCTATTGGCGTGGTTGTTGGTAGCAAGTCTATTCTGAACTCCACTTGTCTATCAAGTGGTAATCCAGGAAGATCTTCCGGAAATACTTTCGGATAATCACACACCACTGGAATACTCTGCGTCACCTTCTTTTCCTTCTTAGCATCAATCACAAATGCTAAATATGTTGTACATCCCTTGGTCAAACACTTTCTGGCTTTCATTAGGGAAATGATTCCAGAATTTACTCAGCGTTTGTCCCCGTACACCATAAATGACTCTTTCCCAAGCGGATTTACTTTAACTATCGTCTTCTTGCATAATATCTCGGCGTCATTGGTGCTAAGCCAATCCATTCCCAGAACATCGTTGAAACCATTAAGTTCGATAGACAATAATTCCTCGTGAAACTTATTCCCATTAAGGTCGATTAAGATGTTTTTCATACGATGGCTAACATGTACAAACTTGCCACTAGCAACTTCGACTAATAAAGCATTATCTATTCTATCAACAGGCAAAGCTAGTTTCCTACCAAACTCATGAGAAATAAAGGAGTAGTTGGCTCCAGAATCAAACAAAATTTGAGCAGGTAATTCGTTTACGAGAAAGGTACCTAAAGTGACATCAGCTTCATCCTTCGTATCCTCAAGTGTCATCTGAAAGGCTCTTGCCTTCGGATTTGGTGGAATGCCGGGCTTAGTTGCCTCCTTCTTCTTCAGATAGTCTTTCAAAATGTGCCCTTCTTTGTTACAACCAAAGCACATCCTTTTGTTAGACAGAAACTCATTGGCAAAATGTCCAATTTTTCCACACTTATAGCAGGTTACATCCTCACTACATTTCCCAAAGTGCTTTTTCTTACACTTCTCGCACCATTTTGCTTCGCCTCATTTTCCTCCAAACTTTTTCGAATCAGAATTCGAAAATTTGCTTTTCTTATTGGAACCTGAGGTTCCTTCAAACTTTCTCTTCTTGCAAACTTCAACCTTGCTGGCGGTTCTTCCCTTGATCATGTCCTCAACAGACTTGGCAGCCCATATAGCTGCCTCTAGAGTAGGTGCCTGACGAACTGGCACTGCGTACTCCAATGAAAGTCCTTTTGCATACCGGTCAACCTTTGTCAGCTCATCTAGAACGATGCGCAAAGCAAACTCCATATTTTCTGTAAAGTTATTGGTGTATTCATCAACTGACATGTTGCCTTTCGTCAATGTAAGAAACTTATTCTCCAATTCCAACAGATTTTGAGCCGAGTAGAACTTGCGCTTGAACTGCGCCAAGAACTTTGCCCATGAAAATTGCAGTGGCTCATTAGGGCTTAAAGTCTTCCCTAGAGTGTTCCACCAACGAACGGCTCCACCTCGGAACTGACGCACTGCAAAGGTAGTCTGCAGTTTGCCTATGCAGCCACAAGTCATGAAGGCTAACTCCATTTTGGAGATCCAATCCATCACTCCAATCGGGTCATCGTTTCCAGTGAAGGTCGATGGTTAGCAAGTCAGAAAGTCCTTGTACTTGCATTCCATTCCATCATTCCTTCCATCATGGTTGTTTTGCCTAACTATCGGTGGGTTGGCTTGACCAACAGACCCACTAAAGTTTCCACCTTCCGAGTGCCCTTCATTCACTTCGGGCTCTTCCACTTGAATTAACAGTTCTTCACGATTTTGTTAAAGCAGACGTCTCGTTTCATCCATCTGACAATCCAACATCATCTGAATCATCAATTGTACACCACCCATTGTTATTGGCTCAGGTGTTGCTGCTACGATAGGTATTTGCTCAATCACTGGTGGTTGAATCCTGTTTTCATCAGCATTTCCAACTCCACTTCTTGTTCTCACCATTTTTTGATCTATACACCAAATAAGGTGAAATTACATCCATATTCATGATAGATATTCAAATCATCCTTATCACTCCGAAATGTTTACATGCTAGTTCTAATATCGTAGACATACGCTTAGAATCCTACACACATAAGGTTTCCAGATCCAGTCTGCAACAGACCATATATCCGAACAAATAATATCATATATGGCAACATATAACATTTAGCACATAAAATCATTTTTGGAAACTTTCCTAAAATAAACTAGTGCTCGTGTCTAAAACATAACAGACACACATCTCAAAATTTCACTTAGCATTTTAAGTTTAAGTCTAGCAATCCTATAAATTCCTAGTTCGCTTAAACTAATGCTCTGATACCAAATGTGACATCCCCAAAATCCTTGGACAGAAAAGACCGATTTTCATTTATGCTTTTAAAATAATTTCAGAGTAAATCCTTTTGATTTGAAAGAGTTGCGGAATTTGTTCCCAAAAACAAAACGTGATAAAAGAATATTTACCAAAGCATTTCATAAAGAAATGTATTTTCATTGCATAATCAAAACTCGGGATGTCATGTTCCGATACAGACCATAAAGCATAAACGATAACATTACAAGTCGTTCAACAAATATATACATATACAGACTTGTAAACAAAACAACTTGATGGTTCATCCATCTTATGCCCTTGCGCCACTTCCTGTAATACAAATAAAACTGAGTGGGTCAGGCTTGGGAGCCTGGTGAGCATATAGGGTTTTCGACCCACAATAAATGATTAAATTAATTTTCATCAATCAACAATAACCCAATAACCCATTCCCGTTATTCTCACTTTACGTCCCTAAAATAACTAACACAAGGGACCTAGTCTAAGAATATTTCATCGGGCCACAAAACATGCATTCGGGGGTTTCCCGGCAATATATGTCAAATAAGGCAACCATGAGGGGATGGAGTACAGCAAATGAACACCCAAGTTCATTAACACCTACAGGTGGTGAACCTGCTAGCGTTCCACAGGACTATCTAGAAAAGTCTGTGGTCGTCATCTAAACTCCGCTAGATGATTGAATCAAAAACAAGATCGAGGCCTCTCATCTGTTTATCACACAACTATCTACCCATGTTCTACCCGACATATTAGTAGATAAAAATATAAATATTTTTATACATAGTTGAAAACTTGTATAGCATTCTCATTCAATACATATTCCAAACAACAGATGAGACACATACACATAACACATATTTCGTAGAGAATAAGTCATATCTATGAGATAGAAGAAAGTGAATATACATTCACACATATAACAACAAAATATACACATAACACATATTTCGTACAAAATACTTCATAATTATGCGTTAGAAGAAAGTAACCACACACTCACTTGATCAGAAGATGATCGGACAACACTACGACTCTAAGAGTAGTATTCTTCGGTGAAATCGGGATCACTTCACACATCGGGCTTCTCGCGGGCAGAGCTTCCTTTCGGAAACTCTTTTCTTCTTGGGATCTTCGAGCTTCGGGACTTTCTTCGGGTCTTGGGATGAACACGGGGGCTTCGGGATGGCTTATCGAGGTAATTACGCAGAGTAACGGCACTTAGAAGAGAAGAAATGAGCACCTAAACCCGAAACCATCAGCTTCTATTTATAGGGTGTATTCACGTCGTGAACTTGACCAGGTCTTTTCACATAGACTTGACAACTGGTTAATAGGCTCTAGAACCCATCAGTCACAGACTCACGTCGTGAGGCTGAGTTAGTCTCGGATTTTGTGTCCTGAACTTGTAAAATCCGTAACTTTCGCGTACGAGCTCTGATTTCAACGTTCTATATATGCACACGTAGGTGTGAAAAGGTTCTACAACTCTCGTTTAGATTTCGTCGGCTAATTTTGACTTTCATTTTAATATATTATTAATATATTATTTTTAATAGGCCGGGACAGGAAAACTCTGTTAGAAAATTATAATTTCTTCATCCGACGTCCGTTTTCGCCTATCTTTTTATTGTTTCACTACTATCGATGAGATCTTCAATTCTCATTTAGATTGTTTCGGCTAAAAATCACTCTATCTCACATCGAGGATTCAAGTTGCATACTGCTAAGTCGAAACTTCGGAAAATCATAACTTCCTCACACGAAGTCAGATTTGGGCGTTATTTTTATGCATACTCTCTGTTTAATGAACTCTACAACTTCCGTTTAGATCACCAAGGCTAGATATCGCTCTATCTTAAATTCATATTTTACGTCATTCAACGTCGTGCCGGTAAACTTCGACAGGTCATAACTTCTTCGTTATAACTCGGATTTCGGCGTTCTTTATATCCCCGGAATCCTTGTTTCGACCACTACAACTTTATGTAAAGATATCAGGGTTATCTCACACTTTAATTTTGACGCTTATTTTTATCCTTTATTAATTATATCTTTATAAATAAGTAATAAGCACACAAATACACATAATCCACATAATACTCAAATATTTCATCATTAATACTTCAAAAAGAGCTACAAGGGTTAACCTAGACTATTACATCAACGGAAATGCATAGCCTGGAAACGCGGGCGTTACAAATGAGGCTATAAGGATGCTTAAATACTAGCCAAACCCTAAAGATTAGGGTTTCCTTATCTAGTAACTACGCCATGCGTACACTGATGTATGCTTAGCGTACTAGGGCGCACCCTAATACGCTCAACGTATACCACGTACACTTAGAGTACTCTGAAGGCCCATAATTACCACAATGCCACCAAGGCCCTACAACATATATTTTATGAACTTGGGACCAAAATGAAATATAAATAAATTATAGGGCTGAAGTTAGAAGTACCTTAATATTGAGATGTTACATAAGGCTTATAGAGAGAGAATTGTGAAATCGGATAGGAATCCGTAGTTTGTTGATTACGATGATGGAATCCATGGCAGCAAAGCATTTAGGCGCCAACCATGGATCACTCTGAATAGCCAGGGTTGGAGTCGGCGATCATTAGGCTTAGACTACGTCATAGTCGATGTTTCCGTCTGAAGCTCTGAATGGTGATGTTTAGGGCTGGAAGTCGTTACAGACATAGTTTCGATCGGTGATATCTTGTGGTTGGGGTTTAGAATGAACTGCATTCACAATCGACACCAGAAGAATCAATTTAAGAGAGAAAAAAGGGAACGCTAGGAGGAAGGAAAAATTTCTTTCAAAAGAAGAAGCAAAAACGGTACATAAACCCTAGAGAAAGGACGAAAAAGAATGATGAAGTGGTGGATAAGCATTGGTTATCTATTATTCATGATGAATATAATTTTCTGGGGTTTCTTGAAGATCAATTGGGTTTAGACGGTGGAGGAAAGGAAAGGGGTAGAGAATGACCGGAGATAGAAAGAAGGTGGGGGCAAAGATATCTAAGTATTAAGGCGATAAAAGGATGTGTGTAACCATCTTATAGTAGAAGCCGGTGAAACTTATTGACTGGTCAAAAAAAGATTGAAATTGAACAGTGGTCAAGCCCATAAAGAAAGACGGACAAAGCAAAAAAATAATAATGGAAAAAAACCACAAATGAGACAAAAGTACTACTCCTAAGGGAAAATACTTTTAATATATATATATATATATATATATATATATATATATATATATATATATATATATATAATTGTTAGTTTTTATGTTATAGAAATTGATAAAAACTAAGAAAGAAATATGATAATTTGATTCCATTGCATCTTCATACGGAGAAAATTTAAAAAAAATCATAAAAAAATCTATCGAAACAAAATAACTTAAAAATATAAACATAAAACCAATTATTTAAGGGGAAATTTTTTTAAAACATACATAAAAACCAAAACACACAAGGGTTGCATAAATAGATGGGTAAAAAACTAAATTTGTATAAAAAACATAAAACAATAAGTTATAAAAACTATTTTTAAAAGCTAAGTTTAGAAAAATATAAAAATGAAGTTGTAAATGAAGTTTTGGAAATTTTGAGGGATCGAGTCCAGAAAAAAAATTGAAATGTTGTCTGAAATTGTAAAGAGGAAAAACTAAACGGGGCAAGTAGTAAAATATAGAAACCTTTGGTCCAAAGTTGTAAATATAAAAAAGTTAATGGTGCAAAGGGTAAACAAGGATACAAGAAAAAAAAAGGTTGAAGTAGAAGTATATATGATTACTAGGTGATCTCTATAGGTGATCTGGATTTATTAAAAATAAAAATTTAATATCAATAATTAAGTATTAAATATTTTATAAAATAATATTTTTCCATATCATAATTTAATCTTTTGGAACAATTATAGAAAAAATCAAATATTCTTTAAAACGTTTATAAGACTTTAGTATTAAATTAAATGAATGAGTCTCTTTTCTTATAAAGCTTATAAGAATTTTGCGGCATTTTATTTAAAAAAAAAATCCCAAAAAATAACAAGTGAAAAATATTAGTTTTAAAACCCTCACAAAATTACATGTGATAAAACTCTTGACAATTTGATAATTGGCAAAAAATACCTTTATTTATTAGAGAGGATATCGACCAAAGGTCTTATTCTTATTCTTATTATTATTATTATTATTATTATTATTATTATTATTATTTATTAAATTGGACATGCAACACTATGAATATAGGGAAATCTCCAGAAAAGTCCCAAAATTTTAGTCAAAATTATGATAAAGTCCCAAACTAAATTTTGTTTACAGAAAGACACAAAATACCCGTTAAAACTTCGAAAAAACTCTTTTCGACTGGTTTTGAAGATTTAGCCGGGATTCCGTCTTTTTTCGTTAGTTTGCTTAAAATTTTGGGACTTTTTCGGAAACTACCTTATAACCAAAATAATGGGATTTTTTTTTAAAATTACCATGGAATTAATGGATATTATTATTAACAAATCATTTATAAACATAACAAATATTTTTATTATAAAAAAGAAAATACACTTGTTGCTAATTTCTAGGAATAAATTGGTAGTCTAAGTACTCCTCTATTTCTTATTAACCACATCAAACTCTCTACGTTCCTCCTATGCATCGATGTGGGTTTGATTGATGAGATGTATTCAGTGAGTGTTCTTCTAATGTTGGTGTTCCTCCTATGTTGTTTTACCTAACTACCACCCAACATCCATACCTCACATGGTAACAACCATAAGCTAATACACATCTATTAAATGTGAAAAAGTGAATCGTGAATGATAGTTTATATGGAAAAAAGTGTAGGGTGATTATCTATTTAAATTGTCATTCAAAGTTTATTTTTCACTATGTTTGTAATTTGATGGTTGTTACCGAATAATGTATGGAGGTTAAGTGGTATTTATGTTAAAGAACATAATGAAAGATCTATATATTCAAGAATTATTATTTAATAATATTTTTTAATAGCATGTGATCCTATAGCGTCACACCTAATAGAAATTAGACACTTATTGATTGTGTATTAATAAATATTATCAACTCTTGTATAACGATACATAGGAGGAACATAAGGAGTTTGAAGTGCTCAACAAACAATAGAAACAAATGTATTTCCTTTGTTTATAATAAAAATATATTTGTTATGTTTATAAATGATTCGTTAATAATAATATCCATTAATTTTATAGTAATTTTTAGAAAAATCCTAATATTTTGGTTATCGGGTAATTTTCAAAAAATTCCTAATATTTTGAGCAAACTAACGAAAAAAGACAAAATACCGGCTAAATCTACGAAACCGGCCAAAAAGGGTTTTTTTGAAGTTTTAGCCGGTAGTTTGTGCTTTTCTATAAACAAAATTTAGTTTGAAACTTTTTTATAAATTGAATTAAAATTTTGGGACTTTTCTGAAGATCTCCCATGAATATATTCTAAACTTCGATGCTGGTTGGAAAAACCAAATTCATGAACAATAAAACGGCTCATTATAAGTGACCACAATTGTTATATATATATATATATATATATATATATATATATATATATATATATATATATATATATATATATATATATAACGCCCGTATATCTGGACTAGTCAACTTAGAGGTAATAGGGGTCGAAAATGACTTTTCGACAAAAGATTATTTAGAATAAATAATCTTAACCAAGTTGTAGAATATGTCACAAGGTTTCCGTACATATAAAGAGCGTCGAAACCGGAGTTATAACGAAGAAGTTATGACCCGTCGAAGTTTCGCGACGGAACCGGCACAGCACCGGGAAGCGTAAATAGTGATTTTACGATGGAGAAATTTTTAGCCTTAGTGATCTAAATGAAAGACGTATAATATTTTAAACCGAGAAAATCCATAAAAAGAACGCCCAGATTTGACTTCGTATGAAGAAGTTGTGATTTTTCTAAGATTCGGCTTAGTAGTGCACAGCCCGAAACTTGAATTTTAGTTCGAGCGGTTTTTGGCTTACGTGAATTAAATGAGAGTTGAAGATCTCACTAATAGGAACCTAACAGTAAAAAGACAGACGAAAACAGAGTCTGTATGAAGGAGTTACGAATTCTTCACGGTCATTTAACAGTCTAAACGCCTCGTACTGTTAAATTTAAGATCGGTCGAGAATTAGCCGACGGAGTCAAAACGAAAGTTGTAGATATTATTTTTACCTATGCGTGGATATAAAGAACGTCAAAAACATAGGTTGTATGTGAAAGTTATGGATTTTAGAAGTCGGAAGTGTGCTGTGCGAAAATGGGTGATGTGGCACAATCTTGGCCATTGCTTTCTCCCCAAGTCTTGCCACTAGATGGTGACATGTGGCACCAAGTTTAGCCATTTTCACCTTATAAATAGAACCTCTCTCACCTTCATTTTCTTCACACCTTTCCTATTCTTTCTTTTCTTTACTCTCTCTCTCTCTCTCTCTAGAACCTCTCTCTAGCCCTGAAATCCCCCAAAAAGCCTAGGGAACCTCCCTAGCACGAGGCGGAAGCCCTGGAGTGCTCGAAAGCTCTGAGAAGAAGAGCTTTTCATCTCGGAAACTCTGCTCCAAGCAAAGTCTGGTTTTCTATAAAAACCGCTGTAAGTGAGCTACATCTACGCTATTTTTAATATAGCTTTTATTTAATTATAGTAATGTTATTAGGAGCTTATAATAAATACTTGGGATATTATTATGGGTTATATAAGTATTTTTTTATGCTTATATAATAGTAATAATAGCTAGACTATTAATTAGTCTCGGCGAATAACAGACTAAACTCTAGTGGTAATAATACTAGGTTTCGTCGAAGGAAATTATTTTTAAGAAGCGAAGCGCTGTCTGAGTTCGGAATCACCACCTTTTCAAGTGAGTGCATAGCTACTTTCATCTTACACATAGATATGAAGTATTTTATATAAACTACGTGCTATATATGCATATTATCTGTATACTTGTTGTCTATGTTGGATGAACGTTTTAATACATGTTTTAGATGATTTAAACTGTATACGTATTTTATATACACAAATATGTTGGGTATGATACGGGTAGATGAATGATGAAAGATAAAAGATGATGTGAGTAAACATTGGCAGCTATAGACTTAGTGCCTAACTAATAAACATCGGCAGCTATGGACTTAGTGCCTATTGGACAAACATCGGTAGCTATGGATTTAGTACTTGTTAAGGAATTGGTAGCTATGGACTTAGTACCTATTAGATAAACACTGGTAGCTATGGATTTAGTACCCGATGAATAGACTATAGCAGCTATGAAATTAGTGCTTTATGAACGAACATTGGTAGCTATGGATTTAGTGCCAGTCCTATAACCCTAGAAGTAAGTGACTTCGGAATAAACGAATGCAGAATAGATGACTCTTAGGATAAATCCTTAAGAGTAAAGAAGATAATGGGGATGGGTAATTGGGTTGATTGTTTGATTGTTTAAACATAATAATTATATTATTGTGGGTTGAAAACCCTATGTACTCACCAGGTTTCCTAACCTGACCCACTCAGTTTATTTATATCACAGGTGTTGATATGAAGTCACATTACACTGAGAGATTAAAGAAATGTAGATCACTAGTGTAAATAAATGTAAGTTCTGTTTATGCTTATGTTCCTGTATTGACGATGACATCCCAAACGTTTTAAAATGAATAAAATACGTTTCTTCGAAAATGTTTTAATAACGTATTTATCGTGTTTTTCTGGGAACGAATTCAGCAACATTTTTATTAAAAGAGGAACTCTGATTTTTATAAAGCATAAACAAAATCGGTCTTTTCTGGCCGTGAAAATGGGGATGTCACAATATATATATATATATATATATATATATATATATATATATATATATATAGAGAGAGAGAGAGAGAGAGAGAGAGAGAGGAAGGAAGGATCATTTGAGAACTCAAAGTTTCTCGAGAACCCGAAAACTAAAGGTGGAACGTTGGATCAAAAAAATCAAGGATCGAGATGTAATGTGGCGTTTTTGTAAATAAATAGACAAAAAAAAGAAGGAATGGTATCTTAATTAATTCAGTCAAGGGTATTATAGGAATAAAAGTATAATTAAATTATTTCTTAAATCTAATATATGATAAGATAAACTTTCATCTTTCTCTCTCTCCTCTCCGTTTTCCTCTCTCGCTTAAACCTACGATCCATCCTCCGACGACTCACCTCCGTCGAATTGCCTCTAATCATTCATCAAATTCCATGCTTTTGATTTTGAAATTGCTTCTACTCACATGAATACGGTGAAGATAAATGACGAACATGATTTATCGTCGATTTCCAGATCCAAATCGATCAAACTATCATCATTGATCATCAATCTATATGAAATCTGAAATCCCCTAACGATCAAAGTTTCATTGTCGCTGAACTCCTTGATCTCATGCTCTTCATATAAAAATCTCCAGTGAAGATGCTTTGATTTTGAATCGTTTTATCCTCCATCAATTCATTCCCCAGAGTACACTGTAATTGCTGACTTCATCTCGGCCTCCACTGTGGATTGAAGACCTGAATGAAGAAGATGATCCCTAGTTGATCAAAATTTAGGTATCATCTGTTTCTATTGTCGACTCTTGACCTTTGTTTGGCCTTTATGAATTTTTTTGCCTAATCGTTTAGTTGAACTTGTTTAGTCAATATGTTTTTATAAAGAGTTAAATCCTTGTGTTGATTGTAGGTATAAAAATAGACACATGTGTTATTGAAAAATATAGATATTTGTTTGCACTCAACATGTTCGATGAAATGCCTTAATGACAAATATCACATGTTAACTTCACTTTGACTTCATGAATGATAAACCAATTCCAATTTAGGTTTCTATCCAAGTCAACATCGGAAATGTCGATGAACTCGTTGTCAATAAAGTCATCAAACAGGTACTAACTATATCATTCTACCTAAAGTGGCTAAAATTTGAGTTATTGTTTTTTTTTTATAGTGTTGTATGACTGGATAAATCTTAATGATATTCATCAAATATGTTAAATGTTAGTGTCTTGATACATTAATCATGGTTCTTTTACTTAACTTATTAATATATTGTGTCCAGATTAAGATTAAGTATAAAAGAAAGTCATAATATCTATCTGGATTGATCGAGTTAAATGAAAAGGATCCTAAGTCATTGAAACTTAGTAAAAAAGAGATATCTTGTAAATGTTTGAAATGGTTATGGTTGCAGCATATTTAGGTATTGACACCAATGGAGAAACTCAACTACTATGTTGTCATAAACCATTTGAGGTAATCTGTGATTCCATGAATCCATCGTTTTCTTTGAAAGGGGATTCATGTTATTCATTGTGTACTAATTTGAATTGAATCTATATCTTAAATTCATGTTCTCATAGTTACACAAATTAATAATTTCATTTCCAGGAACACCTTGTTAAAACTTCCAGTGGATTTGTTTCTGTTGCCATATATGGAGATCAAGAGAAGCCAGTTCTTATTACATATCCCGATTTAGCTTTAAATCGTAAGTGATTCTGTTTTTCATTCGTTAATCAAAAAAATTTGTTGAAAATAAATGAAATCTTGCTTATTTGTTTGCATATTTGAACATATATGTCATGTTTCCAAGGTATTTCCTTATGCCCTGAAGCATTTTCTTTACTGATTCATAATTTCTGCATTTACCATATTAGCCCTCCCAGCCATGAGGTCAACAATCAAAACTTCATTTTTATTTTTTTAAATTATTCTTTTTTAAATATATAAACAATTCAATCGTAAAACAATTTGTATTCCTATCTTATTTTATACATCTTTAAGAGCTTATTGTAGTTGGGAGCTGTAGCAATGTCATATAATGATCCATTGTTATCTGTTGATGACTTAGCTGATCAGGTTGCTGAGGTTCTTGAATATTTTGGGTATTTTTATATTTTTTAGTTTTTGAACTAATAATTTAGATATAATGAATCTTTACAAACATTCTAGTATTTATATTATTTTTTAGACATAAACTAATTATATAGTGCATTAATAATTACCATCTGCTTCTTTAGTATTCTATTTTTGAATTTGTGTTTTGAAATTCAACAAATCTTAGAGTTATAGAAAAAAATCACATGTAGTTCACATATGGATCACATGTGATTCACATATAAATCATAAGTGAATCACATATGAATCACATGTGATTCACATGTAAGTAACATGTAATTCACATGTAAATCACAAGTGATTCACATGTGAATCATAAGTGATTCACATGTGAATTATAAGTGATTCACATTTGAATCACTCGTGAATCACATATAAATCACAAGTGATTCACATATAAATCACAAGTGATTTACATGTAAATTACAAGTGATTCACATATGAATCACATGTAATTCACATATAAAATCACATGTAATTCACATGTTATTCACAAGTGAATCACATAAGAATTACATGTTATTCACATGTAACTCACATATGAATGACATGTGATTCACATGTAAATCACATATGAATCACATGTAAATCTTATATGATATATGCATGTGTATTTTTGTAAGTGTTCTTGTATTAATCATTTTTTTAAAAATTTTCTTGTAGATTTTGAAGAATTTGTAGAAAATATTGAAGAGGTGAAAAGTGATAAATTGAAGAAAATATGAAAATCTTGATATGACGAAATGATAACATTGTGAATCTTCGTAACATTTTATATTTTTTATATTTTATTTTGTATCGAATAAAATACTTGTACGATTATGTTTATATATTGATTAATAAAAATGAGATTTTTTATGATTTACTTACGAATATTATAGTATAAGAAATATGCATATATTCATTTAAAAACATATGAATATATGCACCTAAAATGTTGATTTTTTTTAAATATTATAGTTTTTTATATAAATTTACTCATTTTTACAAAAAATTATATTTTTTAAAAAATGCAGCTTTAGTAAAAAAATTGCAGTTTTTTTTTTTTTTAAAGTTACAGTTTTTTTTTTTGGAAAAGTTGCACTTTTTTTGAAAAAAATTACAATATTTTAGAAAAAAATGCAACTTTTTTTTTTTGAAAAAATTACATTTTTTTTTAATTATTGTTTTATTAAAAAGTATGCAGTTTTTTCAAAAAATTGTAGGGTTTTTTTTTTTTTTTTTTTTTTTTTTTTTTTAAATTGTAGTTTAAAAAAAAAAAAGAAATCAATTTTTAAAAAAATTTATGCTTTCCAAAAAAGTTTAAAAAATCTGCATTTTTTTTATAAAAAAATCTAAAATTTTGTTTTATAATGTTAACTAGATGGAATCAAACGCGCCCGTTGGCGCTGATTCAAATTATTTTTCTTTCAACTTGTAAATGTAGTACCGGAACATACCATTATATTGATAAACATATAATTAACATACATACATTTTTTGGAAACGTCTTACATAGAGATTCAGGAAACAAAATACTAAAGACAACAAAATATCAAAAGATTATAAGACAAAGAAACATATTAGATATATGGATGTTTGTCTTCGGGAAGGTGTTTTATATCTTATTTGATTTTCTTGATATAAGAAGAAAAGATCAGATAATCGCAAGATAGGGAGAAACAGAAATACAGTGAAAGCGCGAACTGCAAACGGAAACCCAACGTCTATCTACAATTATTTCTTTAAGGCGGTGAAGGGTAAAAAAATATCCCGTGGCAAAAGTAGAAAGTAAAGAAAAGAAGTGGCAAAATGAGAAATCTGAAACTTTGATCAAGGCAACTTTCCCGAGGCAAAAGAAGTAACTAAAGAAATTAAGTGGCATAAATGAGAAAGCAGAAAGTTTCCTATTCATCATCCTTTTAAGGATTAATAGTATATGTAATTTGAGAGCTTTTTATTAATATTTTCAATAATACAAAAAATTAAGTGAGATTGGTATGATGACGATCATGCCCTTAATGATTTGATTTTATCCAACGCTCCACCTTTAGTTCTTAGGTTCTCAGGAAACTATGAGTTCTCAACCGATCTCAACCCTATCAGGACCCTGTTCTCCAAGCCCTACATTAATTAGGTAATAAAAAATTAAACTTGCCTTTATGGGTGATAAAATTACAGTTTTACCACTTAAACAAGAGTTAGTTACCTCTTTGTTGGGCTCGTTTTTTACCAACTTCCAACATATTTGGATTGATATTACAAACATAAATCTAAGTTTCTCTCTGCAAATCATCTTCAAGTGTGTCTTCTATGGCTCTGCGATTAACACTATTGATTGTTTCTAGAATCCTAAAAGCAACATCACCTGTATGTAAAAAAAAATTATATTTCTTGTAATCTTAGGGCGTTTTTGTCTTTTTGTTTCCATTAAGTGATGTGTAGAATAAATAAAGTGGTTAATGGATAAATGATCCCTGTATGTAGGGGTGTAAACGAGCCGAGCCGAGCCCGAGCCTAAACAAGTTCGAGCTCGGCTCATTTAATTTTGAAGAAGCTCTAGCTCGAGCTCGAGCTCGATTCGAGCCTTAAAATGAAGCTCGAGCTCGGCTCGTGAACAATTTAGTAAGCTCGCGAGCCTAAACGAGCTTATACGAGCCTATACACACACACACACACACACACATATATATATATATATATATATATATATATATATATATATATATATATATATATATATATATATATATAGGCTCGTTTAGGCTCGCGAGCCCACTAGCTGAAGCTCGGCTCGAGCTCGTTTAATAAACGAGCCTCATTTTTGGGCTCGAGCTCGGCTCGGGCTCGTATAATTCGATCTCGAGTCGAGCTTTTAGCGAGTCGATCCCGAGTAGCTCGGCTCACTTACACCCCTACCTGTATGTGTTGTATGAACCTTCTGACTATAAGAAAATGACTGTTTACCCTTCGGTCATGAAATGATGCCAAAAAAGAAATGTAAAGAGACAAACTAACCTGTCCCACCAGCTACATCAAGATGATTCATCCCAGGAAATGGGCTCAATTTTGAAACCAGTCTGAAAATTATGCAAACATTAAAAACAACTAATAGACAAATGAGGGAATGTTTAAAAAAAAAGTAAAAAATGTTACTATTTACCTATCTTTACACAACCTATGCAATCCACCACTCATCAAATCATTCATGATTCTTCATTTACTTCTTTAAATCCTGCAGTGTATGAAGACACGAATACAGGGGTTTATCATTTCATTATAAAAATAATAGATTAATCAGAAATTATAAATAAAGAAACACGAAAACAAGGTTGATTAACCAAAGCTAGTGGCATGAAAATGCAATGTAGAAGCAGGAGTGAACATGGGTAATAGCTTGCTCCTCAATAATCTCCTAGCAACCACTTTGAAGGCCATTCTTTCAACTCTATCAAAGTCAACAAACAGATTTTGACTTTGTATGTTAGATGGGATACGTTTAAAATAAAAATTCCACACTTCAACGTTCTTGAAAAATGTTTGTGACAAATTGGATAACTTTTCATTTGAAAACCATGAAAGCCATGAAAAGAAGACATGTATTCCTCATATCATTTATGTTATCAAATTAAAAAACAGAGTAATGAGTAGAGGGCGATTCCCAAACAATACACTATTCTACTATTCAATTAAAGGAACAAGAAATCACCCCACCTTTGTTTCCTGTTCTACACCCTACTTGGATTGTTAAAATGAAAAAAGTGGAACCGAATATTTATAAAACATCCATTCTATCTTCTAACCGGACCACAATTGACTGGAACTTAACATACAAGTTCAAAAAAAATCCCATAGAAGTGAATTAATTTTTTTTAGACATTTCATCAAACAACTTGCCTACATACTAAACAATGATCGTAAATGCAATTTCAATCCATCTGGTTATGTACATGGCATAGAAAATACTACAGATTACACCATAGAACGGGAGCGAGGGCAAAGAGATGGTGGAAGTCAAAATCGTAACATATTTTTGCAATCGGAGTGGAACCTAATTGGAATCGTAACATATTTTTGCAATCGGATTCAAGCTGTGTTTGGAATGATTGAGGTTAATCGGAGTATTATGAACATATGTTTGCGATTGTCAGTCAAACAAAAGGTCAAAATTGAAATACTGTGAAAGACCTTACCTGGGAAAGAATGAAATCGGGATGATTTGAGCATGTGTTCCTACGAGTCAACCAGAAAAAAAGTCAAAATTGGTGTATTGCGAACCTCCAACCTGCGAACGTTCGTAATCAGCGACTCTCTAGAGAAACAAAGTGAACTGAGTTTTCGTAACCATGTAAATCGATTTTGTTCGAGATTTTTTCAGAAATAATCGGTAGTGAATTATGATCGGAAAAGGGGAAGTTGGTGTGAGAGTGAAGGTAGTAAGTACCTGGGAAGTGATTTCGAACTGATAAAGGTGTTGGGCAAGGGCGGAGACACCGACGCTGGATACCTCGCTGTAGAGTCCAAGGTCATCGATAATTTGAAATTAGGGTTTCTATTTCATTCTGATGGCGATCGAGAGAGAGAAAGAGAGGCGAGAGAGAGAGGGACATCTTCGGTGGGGGAGGTCAACAGCCGCGGACCTTCGGTCTTCGGTGGGAGACGTTGGTGGGGATCTCTGCATCTTTGGCGAAGACGATGAGAATGGGTTTGAGGCGGATGTGTTTAGGAGATTAGGGTAAGGTCCCGTGTAGTGTATTACGTATGTATATGTTTAATAGTATTGTACCTGATGTAATACATGTTGTACCTCTTAATTTTCAAGAAAATGGCAATATGTTTAATAATATATATATATATATATATATATATATATATATATATATATATATATATATATATATATATATATATATATATATATATATATATATATATATATATATATATATATATAGGGAGTGGTTCAAATAAGAACAAAAAATGTTAAGAACCTTTAACTTTAGATGTTTATAAAGGGTTTATAGCATTAGATATGTAAAAATACAAATTAGAAGGGCAGAAATGTTAAAAAACAAAAGTGTAGGGGTAGAAATTCACTAACATTGATTTTCACAAAGATTCGAAGCGTGGCTGACTAACATTGCCGGTTTGTAAGTTAGGTCTCTTTGGCAGATAAGATAAATTAGAGCATTAGATATGTAAAAATACAAATTAGAAGGGCATAAATGTTAAAAAAAACAAAAGTGTAGGGGTAGAAATTCACTAACATTGATTTTCACAAAGATTCGAAGCGTGGCTCACGTAAATACAACATTAAAAGGCGATGAAAAAGAATCGAATCCTTGGCTTTGCCCCGGCAAAAAACATAAAATTGCCTCTCATTCTCTTTCTCTTTCTTTTTCCCACTGACGCTTACGTTTTAAACTAAATATACACTTTGATTCTATTAAGTAGCTAGATTTAGAAACAAAATCTCGTACATTTGGATATTTATTTACACACGATTCTATAAAACATCATAAAATACTGTGGGAAGAGTAAAGATTTGAGAATGACGAATCGATTACGCGAATGGGTTTTGATATTATCGATTGGATTTGGTGTTTTTGGGAATTTAGTAGGTGGATATGAGTTTGATGAAACTGAATACCATTTCAATACGACTGAAACTCTTTCATTATTAGAAGCCTCTTCAGCCGCCGCTGCTCCTAAACCGCTGCTTGTCGGCCTCACTCTCATTCCCGGAGCTGCTGCTAAAGGCGCCGGTAATTAACCCTTTCTATCTATTTTTGAGTTTTCTTCTTGTTTATTATTAAAGGGTTTTCGCTAGATTTCGATATGCATTTTGTGTGGGTTTTCTTTTCGAATCTTCAAGATTTGATGAACCCATGTGAAACCAATTCTTAGATTTGCAGATTTGTTTAAATTTGATGTTTTCTTGTTTTCTTGATTTGCGGATTTGGGTGTTTGGGTTTTATGTTTTCTTGATTGTATTCAAGAACAGCCCTCACTCCGCCGCTCTTTGTGCTGCTATTATTAGTAGTTTTACAATTAGTTCACTGGTTTTTAGATGCACATTTTCTTTTTGTGTCATACAATTTGCTTGATTTTGTTATACGTTTTAATTAATTATTGATTAAATGTTTCTTTTTCAACATATCGGTCATCTTTTCAACTTGTACCTTCATCCCAAAAAATAAGACAAAAATCAATCATAATTACTTCTATAAAGTTTAATACTTTATCATTACTTATCATTTTTTTCGCTTGATTTCTGGTCATGAGACTTTTGTGATTTTTCTTCTCAATATATCGCACTTGTTTTATTGAATTACATCTTAGTAGTTTCCAGATTCAGATTTGATGTCAATATTTATAGTTTTCCACCCGAAAATGTTTTTATATCTGTAAAGTTTAGTACTTTATCACTTGCTATCATTTTTGGTTTAATTTCTATTCATAAGACATATGATTCTTGTTTTTTTTCCTCAATATCGTACTCTTTTTTACAGTTTGTACCCATCAATTCCAAAAAAAAAAAAAAAATCACTTTTAATTATTGAATTTCATCTAAGAAGTTTCACGATTCAAACTTGATGTAAATATTTTAAATTATCCACCGACAAAATGCGCTATTGCAAAAAAGTTTAGTATTTTTATCATTTATGGGACATGCGATTCTTGTGTTTTTTCTTCTCACCATCATGCTCTTCTGTCGACAATTTTTATTATTATAAATTTTAATTATTGAATTTCATCCAAGTAGTTCACGATTTTAAATTTTATGCACGTATTTTTTATTTTTCTAATCCCACAACGTTTTTATTTCTATAAAGTTCAATACTTTATCAATAGTTGTCATTTTATTCCATGGGTCATGAGAATGAGATTCTTGTTGTTTTACGTATGTATGTATCTAGTGTTTAGTTAGTAAGTGGGATGCTTTTAGAGATTCTTATCCTGTGTTTCGCTCTCTACAGTATGTTTGGATGGAACGTTACCTGGGTATCATTTGCACCGTGGATTTGAATCTGGATCGAACAGTTGGCTCATTCAATTGGAGGTTTGCGACAGCTAAATCGATAATGACATCCATCAATTTATATTTAATTACGTGTTATTTATTTTCTTCCACGATTTAAATACCTTTAATTATTCATCCTATCCTCCATGTGCTTGTCTTTAGTATCCATATATCCACTCATAAAGTCATAATTATTACTACTATCACGTTTTCTAAAAAATATCATTGATACTCTTTCTTTTTTACTTTAATAGGCTTATTAGGTGTTTGGAATTTCATTTTGAAATTCAAAATGATTTTTAGGTAAAAGGAGTTATTGATTTATGGTGGTGAGAAAATGAGGTTTTTAAAAAGTGTTTGAATTAACTTTTGTGGTGGTGACAAGTCAATAAGTTAATAAGTTGTATTTGTAAAAAGTGTTTGTGTTGGCTTATTGAATTGTTGAATTTTTTAAAAGTCAATAAGTCAATAAGATGTTATTAATTGGGATAGACTTATTGATAAACCATATGTCAGTGTTTTTTTATACTTAATGTAGAAAGAACGTATTAATAGTCGTGGAAAAAAAGAAAGAAACATCATGTGATGCTTGATACTTTAATATGAAATCTCGATTTTTTTATTCCTATATTTATTTTATTAAGCATTTAATTACAGGGTGGAGGATGGTGTAACACTATTAGATCGTGTGTTTACCGAAAAACAACAAGACGTGGATCCTCAAATCGTTTTGAAAAGCAATTGGCCTTCACTGGAATTCTTAGCAATAAGGCTGAAGAAAATCCAGGTTTCCTCTCATTGCTTCATCGATTTAGAAACTTGTAATGAGAATTTATCTTTCTTTTTTGCCATATATTCATCTTAATTCAACTTTGAATTTCTTTTTCAGATTTTTTCAATTGGAATCGAGTAAAGGTCCGTTATTGTGATGGTGCCTCTTTTGCTGGCGATTCAGAAGACAAGGTAGGTATCAGTGTCCTTCACACATTGTGCCTGACACATACTGTATCAGGCACAATGATCTCTGTATCAGGGAGGATGGACTTGATACATATTGTATCAGACCCAAAATGTGTCGGGCACAAAGTGCCCGACACATTTATTAACGTGTCACAATATACATAGCGTATAATGTGACACTTGTTATTGTTTTAGAAGTTGCTTAATGATGTTTATATAATGGTAATAGGCTAATAACCTGCAATTTCGAGGGCAAAAAATTTGGTTGGCAGCAATGGAAGAATTGATGTCACAGGGGATGAGGAATGCCGATCAAGTAATCTTTTTATCAATTATTTATTTAATTATTTTCACAATAAACATTTCTTTAATGATAATATATATATGAATTTCAGGCGCTTCTTTCTGGGTGCTCGGCTGGTGGTTTGGCATCTATTTTACATTGTGACGAGTTCCATTCTTTATTCTCTGGAAGCACTAAAGTCAAGTGTCTGGCCGATGCTGGGATGTTCATGGACGCGTAAGATTTATAGTTTTATCTTGCGTTTGTTACACAAGACTGGATTGGTCTGGACAAGCTTTCTAGGGTTATTTTTGTATGACAGAAGGGGCACTCACTTCTTTTGTAAAAGAGTAAATTACACGAATGGTACCTATGGTTTAGGGTAATTTGCATGTTTGGTCCCTAACTTATTTTTTTAACTTGCAAGGACCCTATTGTTTGTTTTTGTTACGCACTTAGTCCTTGTCTTACCTAAAAAAACTATTTTGCCTTTGATTTTTCAATTTATTTAAATAAACACACCCCCAACCCCAACCCCATCTCTCTCATCTTACCTTACTTACCCCATAATTTTTCCTTATTTATATAATAGACTTTTTAGGCATTACAGGGACCAAACGCGTAACAAAAACAAACATTAGGGAGCAAGCGTGTAACAAAAACAAACAATAGAGACTTTCCGAGTTAAAAAAATCAGTTAGGGACCAAACACGGAAATTACCCAAACCATAGGGACCATTCATGTAATTTACTTTGTAAAATAATTGTTTTTTTTCTTTCATTAAATTGAGTTGCAGTAGAAGTCCAATGGATACTAGATATAGCACATGGCCACTTGTTTTATCCTGTCATGTCGTGTCCTGGTTGATGATTTTCTTTTTATATAATGTTTCTTTTTTTTTTTTTTTTGTTTTTTGTTTCTTTTTTTTTTTTATTTTATAATTTAGAGTTGATGTATCGGGGGGACATACACTAAGGGACATGTATGAAGGTGTTGTTACCTTACAGGTAATTTAAATCACTTTAAAAAAATATTACATTTTGTTAAAACTAAAATATATGAAACATGGTTGTATGAATTTTCAACAGGGCGTTGCTAAAAACTTGTCACCAACATGCCTTAACCAACTCAATCCGACTTCGGTAAGTATTCAAATTCCTGTATTTGATGGACTCAGCGATTCCATTCCGTTCTTACACTCTGTTTTGGATTCCAGTGTTTCTTCCCTCAGCACGTAGTTCCGAATATCAAGACACCTATGTTCATTCTCAATGCAGCCTATGATTCTTGGCAGGTAAATATTATCTTTATATTTTTTTTTAAAAATCTACTCTAGGCATTATTTTCATTATTAGAAATAAATAAATGATTACACATATTAAAAACTTGATTATACATTTAAACCCAAATAAGATTATGATTTAAAATATATTTTGTGTTTTTTTAGAAAATACTGTTGTAATTTAATAAAAACATGAAATTTTTTATAGGGTTAATCTCATAAAAGACCTTATATTTTGTGTTTTTTCCAGATTAAACCTCATCTTTATTTTTTTTCATGAAAAAGACCTTATATTTTTTCATTTTTTTCTGAAAAACCCCTCAACTTTATCTTTTTCTCCGTAAAAAACCCTCGACCTTCTAAATGTTTCCAAATAAATCCTCAACTTTTCTAGTTTTTCCGGAAAAAACCCTCACATTTTACTACTTTTTTTTAGAGAAAAATGACTAAAAGGGCCAGATGGGAAAAAATGAAAAAAATGCAAAGTCTTTTTCTTGAAAAAAAATAAAGTAGAGGTTTAATCCGAAAAAAACAGAAAATATAAGGTCTTTTATGAGATTAACCCATTTTTATAAACACTCAAAATCACATAGATAAAATGGGTTATAACTTATATAGCTTTATTTTCATTTTATTCCACATGGAAGAAAAAACAACACCCCTAAACACAATCTATTCCATTTCATCATGCAAAAGTAACATTTTTTATATTCAATTATCAATCAATTCAATGTATAATCCAAGATTTTTTTTTTTTTTTTTCTCAGGTTCTCTCAAGTTTATCAGCTCCATCAGCTGATCCAAGTGGTGTTTGGAAAGCGTGTCAAAAGAACCCTGGAAACTGTTCACCATCTCAGATGAATTATCTTCAAGGCACAATACAAACCTTTTTTTAACAAATATCATGAGTTTCATTAAATATATAATTGGTTGACTAATGTATCTATTCTCTCTTCTACCCTTTGACCAGATTTCAGAAACCAGATGTTGGATGCACTTAAAGGCTTCTCAAAGTCCACACAAAATGGATTGTTTGTAAATTCATGTTTTGCTCATTGCCAGACAGAAAGGCAAGATACATGGTTTGCAGATGATTCTCCTGTTATTAACAACAAGGTATATAGGGCTATTTTTGTCATTTTACGTAGATGCGTGATCTACGTGTCCCATCCTTTTGAGTGAAAAATAAAAATTGCAAAATTTGAGTCTCTTAGTCCGATTAATGTTGGAACAGATTACTACAACCTCTTTTGTCATGGACTTAAATTGTACTTTTTGGTAAACCACGGGGACCAATTTTGCAATTTATTCTAAAAAGATAAATGCAAGAAAGAGCAATGTACTTTTTAATTATTTTATTATCACACATCTAAATTAAACTTTGATAAATCTACCGAATTTTCACAATGGGCAAAATGCTATCTTTTAAATGGTTTTCACATTGTATAATTAGTAGATTTCTCCTTAATGGCTAAATACAGAAAAATACAACCATTTATCTATCAACATTCAGAAAAACCCTTATGCTTGTTTATATGTAGAAAGACCCTTACATTTTCAGTTACCTTTCAGATTAACCCAAATATCCGTCTTTCTAAAGAAATTACGGGTTGTTTTGTGACATGACATTTATCTTGTTCGTTTTTAGGATGACATGGAAAAAAAATAAGCAACGTTGCTTTTTTTTTTGTTTCCATGTTAACCTAAAAACAAAAATATATAAATGTCACGTCACAAAAATATCGAAAATTTCTTTAAAAAACCAGATACTTGGGTTAATGTGAAAGGTAACTAAAAACATAAGCGTTTTTTTGGATACAAACAAACCGTAAAGGTTTTTCTGAATGCTGATAGATAAATGGTTGTGTTTTTCTGTATTTCGCCCATTTCTTTAAACTACAGAATGCCCTAATAAGAAACAATTTGAAACACTTGAATATTTAACACGCGATGATTTGAAAGTTTAGACATAGATAAAGATGCTAATCTTGAAATGCCATGCAGGCAATAGCATTGGCTGTGGGAGATTGGTTTTTTGATCGATCAAGTGTGAAGGAAACAGACTGCCCGTATCCATGCGACAAAAGTTGTCACAATCTTCTATTTAGATGATATAATTCGAGATTCTAGATGGATGTGTTTATTTGTTATTTGTTCAAGATTTATGATATGAAATTATGAATGAAGATGAAGAAACAACCTAAGACATGAATAAACTACAAACCCTACTTTCTGGCAAAGAAGAAGTGGGGGGGTGTTATTATATATTCAAATATTTGTTTTGTGAGAGTAATGCATTATGCAAAGCATATCATTGATTATTGACTTCTTGTTATTATATATGATACTCTTTATATGGTATTATTGGCTTTCGTTTTCATTCGTTTCAATGGCTTTGGGAAGCTGTTATAATTGATGTCATTAGGATTTGACTCAAAATCTATATTAAAAAAGTGGGAGTTTGGGAAATATGGCAATGTGGATTTCAAGATGAACGATGGGGAATATGAAGTTCAAAAAAGTGGGTAACTGTAGTGGAATCTGGGTGTTGGTTTGGAGGGATCGATTCAGTCAATACAATTAGATGAATGCAAATTATTTTCAGTTTTTAAAACTTGAATCTGAATTATTATTATATTATAAAGTTGTTATAAATAGTATTGTTTTGGAGTTTTTGATTTTTGCCAATAAACTTTTTTATTTTGGAGTTTCGCCCTTTTGAATGTTTTTAGTTTTCAATTATAGCCATAAATGTTTTGGATTTTGTTAGATATAGTCCCTGTAATTTTATAAGTATAAAAAGGGTCCTTGTGAAGTCTTGTTTTTTTTTTTTTTTTTTAAAATAGTCTATGTGCAGTTTTTTTTACAAAAAATATATTAAAATTTTTTTTCTCAATTTACAGATAAGCTCCTTGTGCGGTGTTTTTTTTTTACAGAAAACTGTTCATTTATTTTAAAAGTTACCAAAATAGTCCTTATCAAACAAAAAATTTGAGAGTTTTAAGACTTGAGTTGATCTAAGGTTATTTTTCTGTTGAAATAGTTGTTCTATTTCTAAATAGCAAAACGTCTATCCAAATTATCCAAAACCATTCATCTAATAATCATCAAGATTATTCCGACGCATCATTCAGATATAATCATCCACTTTTATCGTTATAATCGTCAATTATATTATGTCGTTAATTTTTGTATCAAAGCTAAGTTTCATTCATATCATTTTTATTATAAATATGAGCATTCATCTGTTCGTTCATAAGAAAAATATTCATTATGCATCATTATAAATGTTATTACATTCATCCATATCATTTGTCATACTCATCATAAAAAATAGTAGATATAATAAACTACACTATTATTTTTAAAGCTATAAACTATTAAATATATCTCAAGAAATGGAAAATTCACCAATAATTATTAACAATGAAGAAAATGAATCTGGATATACTTTTGATGCTTTAATTAATAAAAATAATATCAATAAAGATGCTATAAGAAAATCAAATTTTATACTATCCGAAAAACATAATTTTAGAAATAACACATTAAAAAACTTCTTTTCTAGAAAAAATATTATATATTATGGAAAAATTATAGGAGAAGAACCAGTATCCATAAAATCAACTCAACAGATAATATTACTTGAAAAATACTTAAAAATAAAAACTATTTAAAAAGAACCACTTAATGAAAAACCACGAAACCACCTACTATTAAACGATCTTTCACATGGTAAAAATAAATAAAATTATGAGCAATAAAACTCAAGTATATTGTAATTTTAATAATAAATATAAAGTTAGTTTACTTAAAAAACTATGAAAATATTTAGAAAATTCCACAAAACATTTAAAAGAAAAAGAATATGAAATACGCAAATTAATTTCTAAAAACAAGAATTATATTGCATATCAATTAATTAAAATTGGAAGATTAATAACTAAAATTAATCATTTTAATATAGTAATAAAAAATATTAACAAATCAATTAATTTTCTTTCAAACGCTTTAATAATTTGTTAAAATGAATTCAAAAGTACAAATTAATTCGTCAAAAGATACCATGCTTTGGACTAATATAATAAAAAACCATTGGAAAATAAATTCTAATATCTCTAATACTATTCAACATTTAAAAGATACTTTATCATATGAAGAAAACTATTTATTAAGATTACAATCAGAAAATAAAGAATATAATAATCAATTAAAAAAGATATATCGATTACAAAAAGGAATTAAGAAATACAAAAAATCACAATATCGTAATTTAAAAACAATACACAATGTTTTAACCATCCTAACAAAAACAACTTGTTAATATAAAAACTTTACTAGAAAAAGTAGAAATATTAATTAAAATACAGATATAAAAATTATAGACTAATTCTAATGTGCAAAAGAAAAACAAATATTAACCCAAACAGTACATTTATTACAACTAAAATACAAGACAAAGAACTAGTTTCATATATAGATATAGGAGCTATTTTATGTTGTGGAAGAAAAAAGATATTAAAAAAATTAGGAAAAATTAGAAAAACCATAAAAAATTACAATTGCTGATAAATCAATTCATAAAATTTGGTTCGTAGGAAGAGATATAAGTATAGTAATTGAAAAAGCACAATTTAACACTCCAACTATGTATCAACATGATTCGGGAATAGATTTAGTAATAGGAAATAATTTTCTTAAATTATATCAGCCATTTATACAAACAAATAATCATATAAGTCTCAATCACCCGACAAAAGGTATTATAAAAACTGCAATTATCAAACATTTTGAGCATATTAAAATAATTAAACAAGAAGTTGGTTTTCAATTATGTATATTACTAACGTTTGCTAAAGAAATTGCTGAAAAACAACTTGAAGAAGTATGCAGTGAAAACCTATTAGATCATTTAAAAATTAGAAATAATCAAGAAATAATAATATTATTAAAAACCCTAATGATGAAGTTAATGTCACAAATAAAATTCCATATAGTATAAAAGATGTTTCTGAATTTAAACAGGAATTCACTGAACTATTAGAAAAAGGAATCATTTAACCTAACATGACTCCTCATTCTGCACCTACATTCTATGTAGAAAATAATAATGAAATAAAACGAGGAAAACAAAGAATGGTAATTAATTATAAAAAGATGAACGATGCTACTATAGGAGACTCATATAAAGAATATATTTTGGAAAAATTAAAAGGAAATACACATTTTAGTACATTTGATGCAAAGTCTGGATATTGGCAACTACGCTTATATGAAAATACGAAACCACCAACTGCTTTTTCATGTCCTCCTCAGAAGCATTATGAATGGAATGTCCTTCCATTTAGTTTAAAGCAGGCACCAACAATATATCAACGATTCATGGATGAAACCTTAAATGGTTTAGATCATATTTGTCTTGCCATTGACGATCTAATTGTTTTTACAAAAAAAAATGAACAAACACATATCGATGCAATTATCAAAGTTTTACATAGAATCAAAGAAAAAGGTTTAGTTTTATCAAAAAAGAAATCAAAACTTTTTCAATCTACATTTGAATATCTTGGTTTAAAAATTGCAGAAAATGGTCAACTATCTTTAACAGAAAACATACGAGAAAAAATAAATATGTTTTCTAATAAACTTGAAAATAGAAAACAAATACAATGATTTCTTGGATATTTAAATTATATTGCAAAACAATGATTTTTGAAAAAGTTAGCAAAAGAAAGAAAAGTTTTACAAAAGAAAATATCAGAAAAAATACCTTGGTCTTGTACCAATACAAATACTATTTTGGTACAAAAATAAAACAAAAAATTCAAGTTCTCCCAGCTTTATATAATGCAAAAATCCAAGATTTTTTAATTGTAGAAACAGATGTATCGCAAGACACTTGGGCAGGATGCTTAAAAGCAATTATACATGGAAAAGTATAATTAGGATTAAATAATGAGGGAAACCTTATATCTGACCCATCAAAAGTATATAATGATAAAGCATACAATGGTATGAAAATACCATCTGAAGCATACAATAATGAAGTATACAGTGATATGAAAATATCACTAAAAGCATACAATGATACAAATGTATCATCTGAAGTACTCAAAACAGATAAATATGGGCAAAAATTATGCAAGTATATATCGGGGATATTTCCCAAACATAACAAAAGTACAGTACACATGAATGAGAAACGCTAGCATGTCTCAGAACATTGAAGAAATGGAAAGCCGAGCTACTACAAAGTAGATTCGAGTTACGAACAGATTCAAAGTATCTCCTTGGCTTTTGGCGTTATAAATTACAAAACGATTATTGCCGTGGGAGATTGATTCGTTGGCAATTACAGTTACACCAATTTCATTCATATCTCAAATACATCAGAAGCGCCAATAATCATATAGCATACACATTAACGAGAGAATGTAAGCCATCATGAAGCAACAACAACAACAGTTTAAAAAAATACAAAAAGCATCCCTACATGAAAGAAACACCATTCATGGAGAATTAACGTCAACCATGACATAAACAAACATTATTTAGAAATATCTGTCCTTTCGGAGGCGGGAGGAATGACGCACGCAATGACGAATTACTCCATTAAAACATTATTGAAGACAAGGGTCTTTTCGTTGTGGAAGGATGTATTTTATAATTTGTATATTATTTGTGTTAGTTAGTATTTGTCATTATCGGTAGAATAAGTGTCACATGTCGATAGGTTATATGTCATCTATCGAATATGATGTATACTTTGTAACTGATATCCAGAATAGGACGTATCGTTTGTAATATGTGAGATAAAGTGTGTAACCCTCACTAGTCTAGGGGACTATATTGTAAATATGTTTGTCGTATTACAATCATACGATTGCCATTGAATTATGTAACCGACTCTCTTGTGCCTATAAATAGGGCCTTTGCTCGTATGGAATAAATAAGATAAGTATGAGAGTTTTAAGACTTGAGTTGATCTCAAAGTTCTTCCTCTATTGAAATAGCTGTCTATTTATGAATAACAGAGTGTCTATCCAAATTATCCAAAACCATCCATCTAATCATCATCAAGATTATTCTGACGCATCATTCAGGTATAATCATCCACTTTTATCATTATAATCATCAATAATATTATGTCGTTAATTTTGGGAAGGATGTATTTTATAAATTTGTATCTTATTTGTATTAGTTGGTATTTGTCGTTATCGGTAGAATAAGTGTCATGTGTCGATAGGTTATATGTCATCTATCAAATATGACATATAGTTTGTAAGTGATATCTAGAATAGGACGTAGCGTTTGTAAGATGTGAGATAAAGTGTGTAATCCTCAATAGTCTAGGGGGCTATATTGTAAATATATTTTTCGTATTGCAATCATACGATTTCCATTCAATTATGTAACCGAGTCTCTTGATCCTATAAATAGGGCATTTGCCTGTATGGAATAAATAAGATAAGTTTGAGAGTTTTAAAACTTGAATTGATCTCTAAGTTCTTACTCTGTTGAAATAGTTATTCTATTTCTGAATAACAGCGCGTCTATCCAAATTATCCAAAACCATCCATCTAATCATCATCAAGATCCCCCATCCCTCCATCCCTTCGTTGAAGCAACAATTTCTAGTTCAAAGCAAATTATAATCTGATCCAAAACCACATTCAAAATCGATTTTCAAGATGACAAACCTTTTTAAAAGAAAAATCTAATTTTATTAATCTTAAACTAGTTAATTAAAATTTATAAACAAACATTAAGAAAAAAATATATCATAATCTTGTATCTTATAAATAATTTTGTTTTTTGTAATATACATATTAAGATTTTTTATTGTGTAATACTTTCGAATGTATTTAAAGAACAATTTAATAAATTAAGAAACAATTAAAACTAGAAAAAATGTTTGGGCTTCGCCATCGGTCGGCTTTTTATTTATTTATTTTTTTCTAGTATTGTGTTATTGCGAAAGTCCAATGCTTTCTAACAAATTTTTTTTGAATCAAATAATATTTTTAATAATAATGAACTTTAGATTATTAAACACTTGAAGAACTAAGAGCCATTCTTTCAGAACTTGAAGAAATAAAAAAGAGAAAGTCTGAAAGAACAAATCAATTTCTTTAAATCTTGGAACAAATACAAAAAATACACATGGAGATTTACACAACTTTTTCGAACAAAATCTTAGATGAAACCGATCTCTTTTAAGATATCTCTAGGAACTTTAGTTTTGTTCAAAAATTTCATTTATTCATTTGTACTCAAAGTATCATTAACAATAGCAACTAATTCATCAACATCCAAATATTCATCAATATTTACAACACCATAACCATATGAATCATTTGGTACCTGATTAAATCGACAAACCTTACTCTCACAATCAAATGTAACTTCATCAATTAGTTCCTTTTTAAATTGAATAAAAGGTAAAACTTTCGATGTTGTTCTTTACAAATCTATGATGAGTGAGATAATAATCTGATTTTACCATACAACCTTTTCTCTCTATTATAATAGATAATTCATTGTTGAATCAATAAAATATTATCAATCTTGACTGAATCCTTATCAATTATAACATTATTAAGCCTACGACTCAAACTCTCAATCCTAGAGTTTTTCTCCTTAAGATTATTCTTAGCATCATAAAGTTCAACTTTGGTTTTCTCCACATCATTACTCATAGAAATCAACAACTCATTCAAGTAAGCACAAGCATCATCAATATTAGATAAAACTTAATCATAAGAACTTGAAGAAATATTAAGTAAGATTAAGAGATCACATACATTCTCTGTCATTGGAGACTTTGAAGTGGTTGCCGTGAAGCACCAACCTCCAAAATTCTCTCCTCCATCTCCATTCTCATCTTTGCTATTTGAACCAAAATATCCTTTTATAAACTCCTTATTGTCGTACTCCCTATCAACATCATCACGAACATGAATTGTGAACATATCACCATGCGTCATATAATGCATGTCTTTGTCATCTAATCTATATGACCGATCTGATACTTACCTTCATCCTCATTTAATATGGATGACACATAACATGTCTCCGAGCATCTAGATTATTCTTTTACTTTTCCTATTGATCTGTAGGTGGTAAGACGTACTCGTTAACACTTTAGAAACCATTTTTTCTTGAAAGCTTTGCCAAAATCAGGATGTAAATCAACTTTTGTTTAATAGAAATAATAGAGACTAATACACTGCGGTTATTTACCACTTCCTTATTATAAACATCGACTAACTGTTCTACCGAGAAATTCTCTTTTATCGGTAGAAATCTAGTAGACTTAGTTAGCAGATAAACCGTCACCCATATAGAATCATGTCTCCGCGTAGTCCGAGGCAAATTTGTAACAAAATCCATGGTTATTTCTTCCCACGTGTTCAGGGGATTTGGTAATGACTGTATTTTTCCCACCTAATTTATGATGATTTCTTTTACCTCAATACATCTTAGACAACTTTTCATATATTTAGCAACTTTTTTTTGCCCCAACCATTAATACAAAGACTTTAGGTTTCGATACATTTTTATACTACCTGGAAGTACCGAGTATAGTACTATAGGAGTTAAGGAGTGAGTGATACTGTGGAAATACTGAAGAGTTTATGGAGTTAAAAAATGAGTACCGTCTGAAAGACTTTTGGCAACTTGAGTACCCATTACTGCTGTAATTAAAGAAAACATTATAGTTATAAATCTTTAACTGCTAAATGAATCTCGAGTAACTATACACCCGACGATTGGTGTATCTAGGTGTCATGAATATTATATGAATATTTGTTAAGGAATACCCACGAAGATATTTATAGGTCACTCATTTTATTGTTCTGTGTTTTGCAAATACTTCCATTAATGAAATAAGGATATAAGAAAGAAGATACTGATACCCAACTCAGATCATTGTATATTATTTTGTTTGATACAATCCTGCTGATATCTACCTATACTGTACTTTTAATGTTAGCATACATCAATATGCATTTATAAATAATAAGTGGAAACTTTTGGGCATACCTTGTGTTAAAAAGTCGAGTGCTACAAAATTCTCAAAATGTGATATTTGGTTTAAAGAAGTACAATTCCTATAGCGTGTTTTTAAAGAGGAGGGGGTTAAACTTGACCTTGAAACTTGAGGTTGTAATTAAGTAAGAGCAGACAAAAATCCCTCATAGATACATAGTTTTCTAGGGTTGGTGGGATACTATCAGCGATTTGTAGAAAACGTTTCGAGTATAACAACAATGCTAACAAAATTATGTGAAAGATTGAAAAGTTTGTTTGATCGGATGTGTACCAAGCAACATTCCAATGCCTTAAACAAGCAATATGTGAAGCCCTAGTATTAACGTTACCTCAAGAAGCTTTTTGGGTTGGTATCAAATGTGTTTTGAAAAAAAATGATGAGTTATTTGTGAAACATCCCAAAAACACGGTTCGAAAATTTCGTTTCGAAACTTAATAAATAACCAGAAATCATCCATAGTCACAAAGAAAATCAAGTATCATGTATCTCAAGACATCGTGACAAGTACTGTATCAAAATAATATTAGAAAAATATCAGAGTTTAAACATCCTAGGTTGGAACTGTGGTGTGTGCAATGCAATCACCTGGAGCCCTTCCCCTTGCTACCGGAAGTACCTTAAACCAAAAATGAAAACTATAAGCATGAAGCTTAGTGAGTCTCCCCAAACTACCACATACCATACAAATATCATGCAACTAGGAGATACATGCCCCACTTACTCTCATGGAGATTCGGGCCCCGCCCACACTCTGCTGTCTAAGAGATTCGGGCACCGCCCACACTCTGCTGTCTAGGAGATTCGGGCCCCACCCACACTCTGCTACTAACATGTATACAAGTATCACACATACAATAAGTATATCAACCAAACAATCAGATATCTATACTCGAATAATACTATGAGAATCGAGCCATACCTGTCACACCCCCAAACCAAGGATGGCGGAAACGCCCGGGGGTGGAGGACTTCATGTATAGTATCATAACCACAATTTCAATAGTAATTTAAGCAAACACAACCAACATATATATAATTGAAAAAGTTACATCACTTGTATGAATTACATGTTTCAAAATCAATTACAATATGTTGTCAAAATATGAAAAGTTTGACGTCTTAACGTCCCATCCTCAAAAGCACTTGATTACCTGTTTAGTGTTTTCCTGAGAATACGAGTTGTTTGAAAAGTGTCAACACAAAGGTTGGTGAGTTCATAAGATTTTATTAATAAAACTTAGCAGAGTCTATCACATGTAAATGTCGCGCTTGTGTCAGAAAAACCCGATATTTTCCTTGAAATCCGAAGAAAAATGTAGCCTTATAACCAAAGACTAAAATGTATAAGAAATCCTCATTTCTTAGTAGAAATGTCGTGAGTTTAAAATGATATGGAAGGTAAATTTCTTAATCAACCTAAAACCTACTTCGGTTTTATGAAACCCCGTAAACTTTATGAATTGTTATCTCCCTAGGTGAGTCGCTATAATCATACTGTGACTATGTGAACCTGCCACGACGTTTCTCAGGCGTCGCGAAAATGAAATGACATTTGTCACCCGTAGACCTGCAGGTCCCACTGTAGCTAGCAGCAAGGTGTGGGGTGTCAAACCCAATATAGATCTATATACAAGTATCACGTTCTCCCTCAAGGAGATTCTGATTATAACTACCAGGAATTATAACCCGCACTTGGACGTACGGGGAGAGATAGAGTCTCACAATATAGGTTAACAAGTTTACGTGAAATGTGTGTGAATATAAATCTTTCTTGTATGAATGTACCCTCTTTGTACGAGTGCGTTGAGTGATGTATCATAAACTATACCTATTATAGTTTATCTAAAATGTATGTAATGTGTATGAATTCTTTTATGGAAATGTATTAGTGATGTGAATTTATCAACTTTACTTCTTATAGTTTAATATACATGTTCTAAAATGAATGAATAATATTTAATATGAATGACTTAGTTTCAGTTCATAATGATAAACTAACAAGGAAACACATTCAAATATTAGAACTTATGATCATACACTTTGCTCAACATAATACAAAGTGTTATGATATTTACATGCTATTGGCTAAATTTAGCCATTCTGCCCTGTTTTTGGAAAAATCATAGAAAAATCATACGAAGTCGAAAACTAGATCCGTAAATTCTGAGAGTTCGAAAAATGTGTCTAGTTTACTCATAATTTTTGTCACGATTTTTAATGACCTCCAACTTGAGTGAATAAGTCCAAAATCACAGACTGGTCCAGATTGTTGTTTGAAATGATAGGCAGTTTTGTAAAAATCACCATAAATTGTAGAAAAATCGTATGGAGATGTGCAAGTAGCCATTTTAAAGCTAAGAACTTGAACTAATTGCACCTTGTACAGTTTTGAAAACAAAAATGTTTAAGATACCCAAAACAGTTCGTGAATGGAGTTGAACCTTTCCGATGAAGGCTGTTAGAGAAATTTAGTTATGTTCTTAGTGTTTTAACTTGTATTCCCCCCATAAAAACTTGAGAAAACATGAAAATGTAGGGGTATGAACTCACCTTGAGTGATTTCAGTAGATGAGTGTTGAAGAAGAGAAGTGTTCAACCCAAGAACACTTGAAAAATCCCTTGAAGATTCGAAGCTCTAACGTTAATATGATGGAGTTTGTGTAAGATATTCATGATTTGAGTAGAATGAAGTGAAATAATCATAAGGAGGATGAATTATACTTACTAAGAGTGGAAGAACACTTGAAAACCAGCCTTGAATCTCGAAATTTGAGTGGGAAAAGTTTGAGAGAAAAGTGGTGTTTGATACTTAGTGAAATGAGGGCAATTGAGAGAAATGAGGAGAGAGGATGTTTGTTCCAGCTCTAAAAACGTGGGAATGATGGTAAATTGAGTGTGAGGGACATTGATATGACCTAGGTAAGGTGGGGAGGTATGGCTGGTCATAGAGTGGGTGTGGGGTGGTTGCTTGTGACTTTGGATAAGGCAAAGTCAACACTCCACCTTTAATAATTCACTCATTTGATTTTTATTGTTTAAATAATGATTTTCATAAAAATATGTTTAAATTATGAATATTTAGAGTTTATTATGTTAAAATATAATTTCTGGAGAAAATCCCGCTTTAAAATCACGAAAAACGGGCTTAAAATGTTAAAAATATCAAAAATGGGCTAAAAGTGACAAATATGCGAAATCTGGCCGAGGCTCGGCCTTCTTATGCTGAACCGAGAGAGAGGGAGGCAGCAACCGAGAGAAGAAGAAGAGAAAAGGGAAAGAACCGAGAGGGGAGAAGGGAGAGGGTAGGAACCGAGAGGGGGAGGAGAGAACAGAGGGCGCGAAGAGACAGAGCGAGAAGCAAGAGAAGGCGGGGTTCGGTTCGGGAATAAGAGGCGAGAACGCGCGAACCGAACGGACTGTAGTGAATAGTAGTGAACAGTACCTTCGGTTCGCTTAGTGAACAGTAGTTTCGGTTCGGTTCGCTAATGAACAGTAGTTTCGGTTCGGTTCGCTTAGTGAACAGTAGTTTCGGTTCGGTTCGCTAGTGAACAGTAGTTTCGGTTCGTCCTTTTCTTGGGTTCGGTTTCTCCTTTTCTTGGGTTCGGTTCCTCCTGGCTCGGGTTCGGTCCTCTCACTTTCGGTCCCTAAGAGGACCTTCGGGTCCTAAGGAACTTCGCCTCTTATAAGAGGGTTTTGGTTCCTAAGGCCCCTTTTTCTCGTTTTTATCTCGTTTTAAGCCGTTTTTGACCCGGTTAAGGGTCAGAATGACCCGAATGATTCTAAAAAGTTACGGGAAGCTTTTGAGAGAGATTTGGGAGAGATTTCACATACTTGGAGAGATTTGGGAGAGATTTGACATTCTTGGAGAGATTTGTCATACAGAGAGATATTTGAGAGAGATTTCACATATTTGGAGAGATTTGGGAGAGATTTGACATTCTTGGAGAGATTTGTCATACAGAGAGATATTTGAGAGAGATTTCACATATTTGGAGAGATTTAACATACTTATAGAGATTTGGGAGAGATTTGACATACTTATAGAGATTTCTCATACAAAGAGAGTTTTGGGAGGAGTTTCACATACTTAGAGAGATTTCAAATAGAGAGAGGTAGAGTGAAAACGATTGAGAGAGGTTTCGAGTGTGGCATGTGTGAGTGTCCGGCTTCGCAATGCAAGGTTTGTAAACCCTATTAAGCCTTGTTTAAGGATCTTACACACTCCCGATGAGTATGCAACATTGTTTTATCAGTTTAGTTCATTGATTAGCACTAGGGTTTAGAAAATTTTTAACACAAGACTTTTCTCAAGTGAAGTTTTCCCATTAATATAGCAAGTTATACAGTATGAACATAACACAAACCCTAATACACAAGGTTTAATCGAGTTGATCGGTCTTGACTTGATGATTTGACTTGACTCAAGATTGACGATTGTCACACCCTACCCACACTAGACTGTTACGTGATACGGGCCCCGCCCATACTCATCTACTAACATATCACATATACCAGCCGTCCTTGGTGCCTTAGACCCGTTCCTACTGAAAGGGAACTCACCTCACAAGACTCACTGCTGAAAACTCAAGTGAGGAATCCTTGTCTGCTGCTCCGGCGAATCTCCGACTATCAATTCCATAACAACGCTTAATCAAAATTTGACAATCCTTCTTATGGAAAAATGAACATACGTTGGTCAAAGTTAACATCTTGGTAAAAGTCAACTTTCTAGGTTGACCTAACTCGCTGAGTCAGCTTCGTGACTCGTGGTGTTCAAGAACACAGAACCCTAGAATCACGACTCGGCTCGCCGAGTCACCCTATGAATCGTCGAGTTCCCAGGCTACTTATCATTGCGACTGGACGAACAAAATTGCCGAGTCCTAGCATAATCAGAAAAGGGACAAGATCATCCAACTCGTCGAGTTCCTTAACAACTTGCCAAGTTTCATGAACATCATCGAGGATCCTTGATCAGACCCACCGAGTTCCCATAAGAACTCATTGAGTCCCTTATAGATCTAACCTAAACAACTGATTTCACACTTCAAATAATTTTGATGGTCCATTTATATAAATTTGGAGACTTAATGACTTTGTACACCTCAAATGGACCCAAATTCAAGTTATAGCAACCTACTTCCATGAACATTACCATGGCTTGGACATAAACTGGTTCAAGACCTATTTTATAGTTCTAGAGGCTAAATATCATAGGAAAGAGGGATTGCTTAGCATATAACCCATGGAGAGTAACTTATCCATCTCAAAGGGGTAAAAAATATCCATAAATCAACACTAAAGAAGATCTAAGCTATGGGTTATCAAGCTTAGAACTTTTTACCTCAAAAGGCTGCTAAAGATGGATGAAATCCTGGATCTTGATCTTCTCCACAAGCTTGATGGCTCCGAGCTCTTCTAGCTCTCTTCTATATCACAAAAACACACTCAAAATTTCAATAATCTCTCAAGGATGAAGCTAACAACGAATTAGGGTTTTGGAGGACAGGGAGGCTGGTATGGAAGGCCCAAAATAGGGTTAAGTGGCTTAAATAGTGTGCAAAACCCCGAAAATAGGGTTTCCTCCTGACAGACCTACTCGTCGAGTCTAGGAATGGACTCGCCGAGTAGACCATTTAAATCCCCACTACCAACTCGTCGAGTAGCTTGTATAAAATTAATATTAAATAAATTGATGTGTACCAGGAAGGGGGCATTACAATTGTCCTCTACTTGTTTTAGACTTCATCCTCGAAGTCTGCTGCATCTGAAAACAACTCTGGGTAATGCTCCCTTTTCTAAGTTTTGAATTATATAGTTGGATCCTAGCCTTAATATTTTATTTTTGTTAATTATATTAAGGATTATTCTTATCTAAGTAAAACTACCTTCCTTTTTTTAGATGTCTACTCCAACTGATGCTTCTAGTTCCTCTTCCTCCAACCACCATAACTTTTCCTTACTTTCCATCTGCTCCAATGTCATATCAGATGGTTCCAATTAAAATAATTGGATGCAAAATATCAAAAGGGCCCTTCAATTTGAGAAAAAAGAATATGTTCTCGAAAAGGAACTCAATGGAATGACGAAGAGAAGGCCGCTCCTAAAGAATTAGCCTCCTATAAGAAGAACTACGATGATGCAAAAAAAGTTGCTTGCATCATGTTAGCGACCATGACCCCTATGCTTCAAATATTTTATGAGGATTACTGGCCCTACGAGATGAACAAGGACCTTGTGGAAAAGTACCATACGTGATCTCATCAAGAAAAGTATGAAGTGGTCAAGTCCCTCATGGCATGCAAGATGAAGGAGGGAGAATCTATATGTGGCCATGTGGAAAAGATGCAATGTTACGTGGAGCACCTTGTTATGGTGAATGTGCATTTTGATGAGGAGTTGACCATTAAAATAGTCCTAAAATACTTACCTAGTTGTTATGATTAGTTCATTCCAACATATTATCTGAACAACAGTATGAACACCCTGACTCAAATGCATAATCTTCTACTGACAGCTGAAGCAGAAATGAAGGAAAAATGTATTGCCTCCACTCCTATTAGTGCTCCCATCGTATCCATTGGAAAAAGGAAAGGGTAAAAAGAGGAAAGGTCATCCTAAACGAAATTGGAAGGGAAAGTCTCATGCAGGGTCATCTAGTAGTGGCCCCAAAGGAAAGTCTAGTTCTGATCATCCGCCCTCTTCTGATCCCAAAGAGGCTATCTGCTTTTACTACAACGACGAGTGGAATTAGAAACGAAGCCGACCGAATTATCCGCAAGATATCAAAGATTGCAATGTGAATCCAACTTCTTCAGGTATATACACTATTTCATCTAATAACTCATCATCTTCTCGTTCTTGGGTCCTTGATATAGGATGTGGATTTCACATTTATTTTGATTTGAAGGGGCTAAAAAGAAGTGAGGAGATGGAGCATTGTAGAATGAACTTGATCATGGGGAATCGGTAATCTTCTCATGTTACCAAGATTGGAGTTTATAGTCTAGTGCTTAGTAATGGTGTTAATTTAGATTTAATAAATTGTTGCTACTCGTTAGAAATGTCAACAAACATTATCTCTTTTCATGCATTGTTTAGACAAGGGTTTAGATATTCATTTAATGATTGGAATGGTTCTATTTCTGCTTATAAATTGGTGTTTTTCATTTTGAAGCTTTACCTTATGATGGTGTATATGAAACTACAATGTGTGTAGAAAATTTAGGTAATGGTATATTTCAAATCGATTTGTCTAATGGTATAGACAAAGAATGCTTGTGACAATGTCATCTTGGACACATCAACAAGAAACGCACCGACCAACTCTAAAAGGATGGAGTTTTGGAATCAACTGACCTAAGGTCGGATGATGCATGTGAATCTTGTCTTTTAGGTAAGATGACAAAATCACCTTTCATTGGATCTTGTGAAAGAGGTGAATGTTTGTTCGACCTTATACACACAAATATGTGTGGACCCTTTACATCCACCACAAGGGATGCAAATTAATTTTATGTTACATTTACAGATGATTATAGTTGATACGGTTATATTTACTTAATCAAACATAAATACAAAATATTGAAAAATTATAAACAGTTTTAACATGAAGTCGAGAATCAATTAGGCAAAAAGATAAAGATGCTCTGATAAGATAGAGGCAGAGAGTATCTTAGTATTGAATTCCACGACTTCCTCAAGGAATGTATAATAGTTTCACAATCGACCCCTCCTAACAAACCTGAAGTTAATGGTGTGGATGAGAGGCGCAATCAAACCTTGTTAGACATTGTATGTTCCATAATGAGTCGAGCTTCTCTTCCAATTTCATTCTGGGGGTATGCCATAGAGACAACTGCCCATATTCTTAATTTTGTCCCAACTAAGATGGTTTCCGAAAAACCTCACGAGATGTAGACAGGGAAAGTTCCCTCGTTAGCACATATCAAGGTTTGGGGTTGTGAAGTTTTCATTAGACGGGATACTTAGGACAAGATTGAGCCTTGAACTGAGAGATGTATTTTCATCGGCTACCCACAGAAGTCCTTTGGATATTTTTTCTACATACCTAGTGAGAATTGATGCGTTTTGAGCATAACAAACAAAAATCTATGTGTGCATGCAACCCTAATTCTTGGATCTTTTTTTCTCTAACTGAACATACAAATTTTGAACCTCAAACAGAAAACCCTAGAAGGTTATACTATTTTCGAAATCTATAAAATAGGGTTAAGAAAACATACCTTAATTGTTATATAGCAATAAAAATTGAAAACCTAGTAATCTTAAACTTCGAGAGCAAGCATCACAAGTGTCACAACTCTAGTAGATCACATACAAACTAAGCAAGAGGATGGGAGAGGATAGATGATGAGAAGCTCTTAGAAATTTAGTTATCCTTCTGGGATTCAAATGGCCAAAAATCTCAAGTCCTATGGGTCTATTTATAATGCAGATAGGATACAATGGATAACCCTAATTTGAATGAATTATTGTTAACTATCCACCTCCTTAATTATCTACATAGGATAATCTCTAAACCCTAATTATCCTAAGTAAAACCATCCATGCCTTCTTAGGAAGGTTTTGGAACCTCTTGCTTAACTATTGAACAATTGCACTTTTAGTCCCTACACTTTCAATTAATTCTTTTAATCCCAAAATTTATTCCAATTAATTTCTGATTAAATATTAGTTAAATATTACTATTTCTAATTAATATATTATTCTCATAATACATTAAAAATTATTTATTTCAATTTATTAGTTAAATAATACATTCAACCTCCCTCCAAAAGTCATCATGTCTAGTTGCTAGTTATGAGGGCAACCCAAAATCATTTTGCTACAATCAGTTCAAGTATATACTAATTATAGTTATGAGCTTAGACACCTAATCCAACAGTTTCCTACTTGGATAAGTCTAATAAGTATAGTTTCCAATATAACATCAAAAATTGATTAGCAAATTGTAGCTCTCAAAGCTGCTGTTGAACTCTAACAGAGTATGTTACATGTCCTAACATAAGTTTCTACTGTTCATCGAATTTTGTTCTTGGGAGTTCACCAGTTCATCAAATCTTCTTTGTGTTCATCAGATTTAAAATTATAACCTTATCAATTTGAATCATGTATTTTAAGGAATTTTATTTGTTTCTGTTTCAAACATTTCAAGGATTTTGATAAAATATCAATTCAAATTATTATTATTTTGGTCATTATTTCTTTAATTTGCTTTTCGGTCAACACCTTTTGGCCAATATTAGTATTTTCTATCAACACTTTATGTTGAAATCATCAAAAGAAATCAAGGTTTTAGGTGGGATTCTCAGCCGAAATCATTTCTTTTTGGTGTTCACTCTTGGTGTTTTTGGTCAACAATCCTTGTTGACCTTTGGTATTTTCAACTAATTTCTCTTTTATTTGGTATTATTCAACTGGAATCTCATAATACAACAAAAGAGGTAAGTAAAACCTCGTGCTCTCAATCTTGTGAGGATAAAGTAAATCATTACCATGAACAAAAGGAAATATTGGTAAAAGAGGTTTTTGACCTTAAAAAATGAAATCTACAATATTAAGAAACTCAACAAGCCTCTTAAAGAAAAACTAGTAGCTCAAAATGGAGACTTAGTTAAGCTTAGGGAGGAATATAATAGAAAATGTGTTCACTATCATTATGCTAAAGAGGAAAGTACCAAATTAACTGCCGAACTTCATGTGATAAAAGCTAAATTTAAAAATGTTGAATTTAACTTTAAGAAATTTGATGTGTCAAGTGAGGTAGTTGTGTCCATGATAGAAAAACAGTTTAAAATTTAAAGATAATCAGAATAAGGGTCTAGGGTATCATAATGTTCCCCCTTTTTTCAATGATAACTATACCTCGCTCCTTGAAACTAATGAGGTAGAGACATTTGCTCAATATGGCCAGTCCCCTGTACCAGCTTCAGTTAAGATTGAACAATTCACCCCAACTGAGAATATTAAGGTGAGCGACACTAATGCTTCTAGTTCATGTGTAGGTAAAGTAGTGAAAGACGAGAACAAGTAGAACCGAAATAATTCTAGTTGTGTTAATTGTGTTGATTGTCTAACCAATGTCTCTTTGAACTTTGAATCTATTGATTCTAATTCCGTTACTTTTAATAAACCTGTTGTTGGTAAATACAGGCCACTAAAACAAGCAAAATAGACTGTTTGCTAAAAGTGTGCTTATGGGAACAATCAGAGACAATGCATGATCACGCTACCGGGGACAAATAGAAACAGCTTTCACGTGAAGAAACAAATATGACTCCACTGTGGAACACCTGGACACATTGCCATAAATTGTCCAAATCATGCATATGTTCCCTACTATGCACAAGGTAGGCAAAATATATCAAGAGGAAGATCTTTGAAAAGAAATTCCTCAAGGTCACATTTTAGTGATGATGATTGGAATGCTAAAAGGGGTAAGAATAAATATTTCAAGGAAAAGAAGGGAATGTCGGAAAAGATCCCAAATTCAAGAAATGGTTCAGTTAAAAAATTATTGTTTAGGTCGAAGTCATCTTGGCGATCAGTTTGAAGCTCTAAAATGAGTGTTGAGGCATTCATCCGATTAAACAAGAAATGGGTTAAACTGGACTACATATAGGTACCAAAAGTTCACACTCCTAAATCATCTAATGATTCTAACATTTCTACATCTTCTGTGTGTGATAAACAAGATATGTTATGGGAAAGAGTAGCTTGTGTTGATAGTGATGGTAGACCCAACTTTAAAATGGACCGGGTTCCTAAAACCAACTAATCCCACATTTTGTGCTAGAGTAGCTATGGAGGAATATCATATGACTTCTGTAAGTTGATAGTAGATGTTCCTAGCACATGTTAAGGGATATCTCTCTTTTGTATGTCACTCAGACTTTTAATGAAGAGCACGTGTCCCTTGCGGGAAAAGGAAAAGGAAAGATCACAAATGGGGATTTCTTCAGTTGTTGATTTACGATTTGAATTTTCTGACTCTTCTCTTCTCTTTGATAATATTGTTGATCATCAGTTGCCCAATAGCCAAATTGTTCTTAAAACCATGGTTTTATGAAAATGATTCATTTTGAAGATTGATTTTTATCTTATTTTATTCTGTTGGTTTAAATTTGCGCGTTTATTTCATATCTTCTCTATGCACAAATTTAGGGGGAGAAATCAAAAATAAAAAAATATGTCTTCTTTGGTAAATGTTCCGAGAAGTGATATGAAGTTTAGTATTAAAGGGAAATCTGAAATACGTGTAATGCACTGATGCTAAATTATTTAGACTATGTGATCAATGTGTTGGTAGGCATGAAGGATTCAAAATGAAAGGACTCGACCCTGTTGACAATGAAAGGACTTAAAAATATTAATTCATCGGGACTTAGATAGATAGATTTGGACTGACCATACGATGCTTAGATAGATTGAGCAGTGAGATAAACAAGGGAGCCTGTGAGATACACTAAAGTTAGTTATCATCTAGAACTATGGATCAACACTTCTTTGATATACAGACTTCTATACTTAATTCCAGTGTTGATAGGGTGACTGGGGGGTTCTGATCAAGTGGTTCTGTGTGAAATTGTTTTTCTCTCTTATCCTTTATGTCATCCATATGTTGTCCCTTTTGCATGATAGGAAGATCTGTCACACCCCAAAACCAAGAATGGCGGAAATGTTCTGGGGCGGAGGACGTCATGTAAAGTATCACAACGTAGTAAATGTAAATAAGCAAACAACATCATCCATTGCATTAAATATAAAATTTTAATACAAGCGTGTTCTTTACAGTTTTAGACACCAAAAATATAATGCGAATCAAAATAATATGATGAGTCTTGAAATGCGCTCCATCTTCTCAAAAGCTGGCATCGGTACCTGCCTACTGATGACCTGAGAATACAAGTTATTTTGAAAGAGTTTATCAACATTAAGCTGGTGAATTCATAAGTATTTTAGTGTCGATGTTTGTTATCAAAACGTTTGAACCTGTCGGAAGTATGAGTTTGTAAATGTATGTAAGTGTTTCTAAAAGTTTGAATCTCTCAGAAAAACCTATATTTTCTGTTAAAGTAGCCCTCTACCAAGGCTTAACTGTTTTGTATGCTCGTTTGATGTAAAAGTGTGTAATTTCCCAAGTGTAACTATCTTTTAACAAAATATAGTTTGTACATTAAAGTTTAAGTGAGGTTATCACCAAAATGTAATGGGTAAATTATTGTAGTACTGTGGTTTTGTTTTATAGGAACTACTGTTGTACTAACTACCTTAAACCGGATTTAGATTAAGGTATCATGTGATAAATTGCACCATACTATCGACTGGTAACATCGACAACGTATAGTCGAAAAATAAGGTATGACGTTTGGCACCCGCAGACCTGTCGGTCCGCTGTAGGTAGCAGCGAGGTGTAGGATAGTCAATCCAGTATAGATCTATACGCAAACTCACGCTCTCCCTCCAAGAGACTCTGGCTACAACTCGGGTCATGACAATTAAGACATGCTCCCATACAGTGGATCACAATTGTTAACGTATTCGTGTATATGCAATATAATGTTACTTGTTCTAGTATCGTTGTATATGTTCTCTTAGTAATAAGTATTGACTCCTAAATGAACTGAATCGTTGATCTAGAAATTGTAGTAGTTGTTGGGTTTTGAGCATTCTAACACTTCCTAAGTGTACATGCAACCCTAATAACCTTGAATCTATGTTTTCTCTATATACATGCAAATTTCTTTTTCAAGGTTATTTCCTAACTAGCATGGCATGGGGATTACATAAAAACATAAAAACTAGTAGAAACACATACCTTGTTGTTGCTTGGATTCCTTCAAGACTTTGTGAGCCTAGCACCCCAAATGTTGTGCCTCAAATGCTTCACACAACACTACAACCTTGGAATAACTAGAGATAATACTTCTACACTTCAAAATCGGCTATGACCTCACAAGAATACTCTAGTAACACTAGTACCAATTTTGCATGCTATAGGGTTTCTTTTATAGTGTGCCATAATTAGGAGTTACAAATGTAAACCCTAATTGTCATGACTCTTCATTTCTCATGACCCATGGGTTTGTAACTCCCATGGACTATCCATGGAGCTCCATATGTTTATAACCAAACCCATAAACCATGGATCATTAATCCACCATAGAAGAATTGATGATTGTCATAATCAACCCTATATATTTAATTAGTCTCACTTTGATCACCAAATTAATTCTAGATTAATACTTGATCAAATACTAATTAAATAATACTATTATTAATATATTATAACTTATAATATATTAATAATCATAAGTGCCTTATTCTCTCATTTAGTCTATCCAAGTATTGCAATGCCATGCAACCCAAATGGACCATGCCGGGTCGGGTCAAGTTCATACCAAATAAAGTTATGGACTTAGACATTATATCCAACAGTCTCCCACTTGGATAAGTCTAATAACTATATTTGCAAATATGACTTCAAAATCCGACTAGCAATCGTAGCTCTTTCAAAGTCTCTTGGAACTGAGATGATGATGATACGCCATTTAAGATAAGTGATCATATAATCCTCTGTTCTCATGATATCAGCCGGACAAACACATGGAACATGGTCTTACTTATTGTCCAACATTTGTTTCTCGATCTCCGATTTGTTTCGACATAGAACTAAATTGAACACATCAATTAGGTTCTGACCGGGCCCGGTACATAGGTCAAAACCAAATCATCGAGGGGCCCAGATATCGCTTCTATTTCTAGAAGGAACAGATAAACTTCGACTGGTATGCTTGTACTGACTACTTGTTGAATTATTCACAAAGGCACTTTTTATAACATTGAGTTACCAATGCGTTTCCGTACAATCAATGAATAACCAACTCATAGTCAACAACTCATATCTCTAGGTTTGAAGATTTATATGATATTACCGTCTCACGATCACTCGAGATAAATTCCATGAAGTGATGCAAGTGAGCGTAGGTTGAATCCAATACTTATCCCTTATGAGTAATCATGAATGTTGTAGCAACCATTGCATTGTCTAAAGCACTTTAGACGAATCATACAAGCCAAATTCATGACAGTCTTGATTCATATCTACTTCCAACATATGACTGACTGTGGATGGTTTGAATAATATGATATATTCCATAACATATTTATTCTGGAAGTCAAAACATGCAAAGTGAAACACAAGAATAATACTTAATCCTATATGGCCCCAACACTTGGGTGTAAATAAAACAACTTTTATCTAAGCACCATATTGATTACTCATTATTTATGTTTCGATTAATCAACTTTATGCTTGAATTAAAACATTAGTTGTCTCATGCTCCAAGCACGTACACTATGTTTTTCCAAACAACAATTATGCCATACTCCAAGTATTCATACTATGTTTACATATGGTCCTATCTTTGTGAAATAGATCAATTGTCAATATTCCAATGATGCTCATTTCACAATTCCAATCCTTGTTGTAAATGCAAGAATACCAAACTCTTGCCATTTACTATAATCTGTTAGATTCTAAACTTATATGCAATGATCCCCTTGTAACGACTATGCACAGAAGTCACAGAGACTTGGCAACACACATTATAAAGTATTCCAATGGGAAACAATTTCATGGAAATGAAGTCTCAAATTCAAAGTACATTCCTTTGAACATCCTTCTTAGCATTAAGTTCTTTAATCTTACACAGATTCAAAGAATAACTTCCACCTATGGAAACAATTCCATATTACCATTTTGACTATCACTTCTGAACAAGAGTTGCCTCTTTACAAAATATGTCAATATGGTCCTTACTCTATACTTCTAATTGTCCATGAGCAACCAATCTTTGGTAAACCTCAGATTGTCCTTGACAATTTTGCTTAATCACTTTAGTCATTTCCAGTTCTATTCCTTTTTCCATCTTAATGCCCTAGGCATTTGGAAAATTTAGAATGGATGAATATTATAGCACATATAATCAAACCTATACCCAAAGCATATGGGACATGATTTATGCTATAAAATTTTTATTTGCCATGTTCTCAAAATTCGAACTATGAAGAGGGATGCCGTAATCATAATCGAATTTTGAGAACACAACATATATAGAATTTCCTTATGTTGAACTATTCCAGCATAACATTCATATATATTCTTGACTAAAGTAGATTAAATTCTCAATCTAATCTTGTAGAATTGGAGTGAAGTATAGAATCCTCTCCCTTAATTATAGTAAAACAACTTTCAAAGCAACTTGAAACTTTTGTTTTCTATAAATAACATTGCTAACTTGCAATACTTAACATAATCATCATGCTCCCACTAGCATAATGATTACCAGCATAACACTTTATGCTCCCACTAGCTTTGACATGTACTCAGAAATCAACTGGACTTCTAGAAATTAATACTTTATTGACTTTCTTACCAAAGTTCATATTTCTGATACTAGATTGCTTTGATAAGAATTTATCAAAACATAAACCTTTCCTTAGATAGCTCACATGGTGTCTAGACCTTTTGCAATTCTCACTAGTTAGTGTGCCGGATAACCACACCTGCTCCACTAACTATATGAGAATGCAAATATCACAACCGCTATCTACTTAAAATCTTCTTAGTGGAAGCGTTTCCTTACCATCATTTTCATGAATCGAAGAGAAACCTTATGACACTTAGATTTTATGGTGTATGTGTTCTTTTCCATGTGAATTTTGTCAAAACCATAATCACAGGACTAGGTTAGTGACACTTCCAAATTCAAGGGCCTACCATTGCTTCCAGGTTGTTATAAAAACAGTCGAGAACTCTCAGAACTCCAATGCAAAGCGAACCTTAACTGCGATGAGCACAGAATATGTCAACACGATAGGTTACAAACCTCAAGTCGTGGGCTAGTGATTAACAAAACTCCTGATTACTTCTTGAAAGTATTTCAGAATCTTTCAGACTCCCACTGTCCTCTTGACATATATGACTTATCTTTGTCACGGACCATTCCTTGACAACACAAATATTCAAGAGCTAGTGTGGATTGTTATCAGGTTAAACACTTCCCATAATTGGACTTAGTTGGTCTTTGTTTTATCCAAAACATCACAACTAACCAACCTCAAATGTACAAGAGTATGACACATCTTACTCTACATTTGATAAGTGTTATAAACTTTCTAAAGATTATGTCACTCAATGGCTCAATCTTGGAGTATGACTCTAAGATTTGATGTATGATTTATCTTTTGATTTAACCATTTCAACAACTCATGATTCCTCTCCTTAGCCAACCAAATGAACTAAGGTGTCCTTAGAGGATCAATTGTGATCTGGTTTCATAATCACTAAGATAACCATAAAACAAAATACGCAAGTACTCTCCCATCTCTTCAGATTGGAGAAACTTTTATCTTTCTGCCTTATTTGATTCTTCTTATTCATTCTGCCATACATTGAAACTTTTCCAATGTTTAAGAATTACACTTAAACTCGTAAGCATAACCATATTTACTAAACTTTAGTAAATCATAATGAATAATCTTATCAACCTTTGTGGTGGACCTGACCAACACACAACCAAGTGTACCTAATCTCTTAGTCCTTTGCTTGACTCACATGTGAATGTGAACAAGGAATTAGTCTTAATTTACCAAAGATGAAAATTCTCATTCATCACACAATACAACTTGCATGATTCCAAGTTTCTATCCAACTGAAACTTGGGTGATGACAATCTTTCCTTATTTGGTAAATTATGATACTACCACTAATGAAAGAATCAAATCCATTTACCCATATTGCTTATCAATGGAAACATATAAGCAACAACCTTTTTCACAAATGCCATTGTAAGGATACTTAAAATAAGTAAAATCAAAACCATTTTCTTTTATTTTAAAGCTTTGTGGAAAACTTATCCTTACAATCCATATGGAAAACTTGTTGTTATCCTTTCTTAAGCAATATATCTAACTCTTAAGTAACAACTCAAAATTCTGATCACCGAACCATGCAATCGAAATCCATCTTCACGATCAGAATCAGCATATACTTCCTTTAAGTTTCTTCACTCTTCTTTGATTCTTAAAAATCAATATGTGACCCAGTCACAACATGCAATAAGAATCTCATAATAGAAACTTAATAGAGTTAGACAATGGACTTTACCTGAAGTAGAGTCAAACATTTGACTTTACTATCCTTATGGACTTTTAGGTAAATTTGGCAGCTTCGCAACCGATGCCCTTCCTTTAGAAACATATGGACTCTTTGGAAATGGTACACGAGACTATCACAGGCTTAGCCTTTCTCTTTACCATTTGGTCAACTGAGTTGACTATGGCCAATCCCTTTCAATTGGGAAGAGAAAGTTTTTCTGGACTTCCAATGTTACCATTGTCAATGTCCATGGAAGTTTGGGAAGTTGATCTTCCAATCAAATTTTGCTTTACCAATGCTCCAAATCATTGCTGATTCAGCATCATCAAGAAAATAGGTAAGATCATTACGGGTCATGTCGTGATCTGTCATCAGGGAGTGACCAAGTCAACAGCCAGCTACCTTGAGACTTCGACATCCGACTCTCCCAGCTTGTCAATATGTGACTTAATCTCCAAGACCTAAGCACATATAGACTTTGTTTGCCAATAGGGATTGAGTGACTTAGAACTTATCATGTCTTGAAACTTGTGGGATAGGGAGATTTATTGGAGTAGGTGAAGGAAGTGAAGTATGATTTTCAGTCCCACTAATGCACAACAAAGGGATTGATCTTTCACCTTGATTGTCATTCGGGATATCATCTTCATTAGGAAGCTTGTTCCTAAAGATTTGGGAAGACCATAGCTGTCTAAACTAGACATCTATAATGGGAGAAATTCAAGTTAGTTGATTTAAAGTCCTTAATATAACACCCAATATGAAATAATAAGGTTAGGACCCAATAACCTATTTATAACTGGAAGAGGGATGCCGTAATCCAAGTTATAAAATAGTTAAAGGTAGGTAAATGACGATTTACCAATTTCCACCATGAAAAACGAAATATAATTATGTTTTAATTGGATTTGAAACTCCTAGATCTTTTGAGATACATTGAACTTTTCAATGGCATGTTTGAATCTCGAATGTGCCCTCTCAAGTTTGTGACTGGGATGCCGAGGATCACAAACAAGGTGTGAATAACCATACAAATTGACTTGGTACCCTTAACAATATTACCTAATCGATGTGCCGGTTAACCACACACGCTCCACCGATCTATAATAAAGTCAAGTTACCCTTTGCCACTCTTACTAGTCCATGTTAGTGTGCCGGTTAACCACACACGCTCCACTAACGACTTGGTAAGGTACAAAGTGTAAATTTATGGGCTAGCACCAATTTCACATTTTCCTAAAGTAACTAAGATTGGGAATTTATAATGTATAGTTACTTTATAATTCATTATACTTTTAATGAGTATTTAAAGTCGTATCCTACCCGTTCGGCTAACGACCCTCCACCGATCAAGGAAGCGGTGGGTGAGAGTGGACACCCATTAAGTCACCATTTTATAGGCAACAACCTTATACCCCCTTATAGACCGGCTTCGTGAATGAGGCCTACTAACGGTAAGATTGACATATTCTTATACATATCTATATAATTAAAATTATAATAATAGTATAAGGGTGTATTTTTGTCACACCCCGAAAACCAAAGGCGGAAACGTCTCCTGGGTTGACTCCAAGTTGAGTATCAAATCCAATGTACATAGTAAGCAAAGTAAACAACCATTACATTACATATCAAAGTTTATATTTGTTCAAAAGTAAAGTTGTACATTTGTAATACATAATATATATGAACAAAAGTAGAGACGATTCTTCTGAACGCTCTGTCTTCTCCAAAAGATCTGCTAGGTACTTGTCTAATGTGGACCTGAGAATACAAGCAGTTTGAAAATCAGCATAAAGCTGGTGAGTTCATAAGATGTTTGCTTTGTGAAAATGTACGAGTTTCCTTTAGTTTATCGAAAAGTTGTTATCCAAGAAAATCCCATATTTTCTTAAGAGAGAAGGTTAATTGATTGTTAGGTTACACAATTCTGGTTATGTTTAACTATGAACCCAGGAAAGTCCCATACTTTCCTAATTGTACATTACTAGTTGTGAAATATGTAATGTTATTCAGTTTGCTACTCTTTCTAGTTATATAAGTGTTATCCAGGAAAGCCCCATGCTTTCCTGCATGTTGGTTTCTAATGTGAAAGATGTTAAAGGTGTAAAAGATATACTCGTGATTAGGTAATGTTTTGTTTTTCCCCAGGAAAGTCCCGTACTTTCTTAAAAGTAATTGTTCTTTATTGAACTTCGATATACTGATTTATTTCCATCCGTACCTATTGTATTATCTAGTTATGTTGATATCCTAATGGTAATATTTCGGAATGTACTTAGATTCACATCTTCATATTCGTGTTCTTATTCTTAATTAGTTATGATTGTACTTATTCATGTTCGTATTTGTATTCGTTACTGTATTCGTTTCCTCATTCCTACTCCTATTACTATTCGTATTCGTATTCGTATTCGCAGTCGTATTCGTATTCATATTCGTAGTCGCATTCCTATCCCTAATCCTACTCCTAATACTATTCGCAGTCGTATTCGTATTCGTATTCGTATTCGCAGTCGTATTCGTATTCGTATTCGTTCTGTTCCTAATTATAGTTTCGTTATCCATTCTGCTCCTAGTTATAGATGTGTCATTCGTTCTATTTTCTAGTTATAGTTTCGTATTCGTTCTATTCCTAGTTATAGCTTCGTATTCGTTTTCGTTTTCGTAATTATTTATCATTGGGAATTAGTAAGTTATTCGTAGATTATGAAACATAGTTTAGATTAGAGCATTTTATCGAGAAATCTATGATTAGTTTGATAGCTAAATTCGTAATTCGAACTATTTGATAAACACAGTTATTGATATTAGAACATACATAATGAAAACAATTAAACTGAAAACAATGAGTTTGAGTACAAGATTTCCTTGTACTTTTGCTTGTATTCCCCCTGAAAACAGTGAAAACAGTTGAAAAAGGGTAGGGGTATGAACTCACCGGACGAGAAACGGGGCGAATTCGGATGCTAAGTGTTGGTCCGGGACTTGTAAATACGCGAGGTTCCTAATTATGATGTAAAGATACACATTTGTATCTAATTAGGACTTAGATTGATTGTTTGATAAGGACCATTACTTGTAATCACGGAAAACACTCCATTACGAGTGTTTGGAGGGACCCGGGTGGCGTTTAGGGACATGTAATGATGCGAGGGACTTGGGACTTGAGTTTACTCCCCATGAATAAACTTATACAAGAGTTTTTGGTTCAAAACACCCATTCCCCATGAGTTTACGGCCGTAAACTCATGGTGGGTGGTTTATGGTGCAAATTTGGGTCATAAATGGATATGGACACTTGGAAATGCTTGGATTAATTTTTCTTAAGGCTTGGATTGAATTAAAAACATCATTTACAATACATAAGGGAGTTTACGGCCTAGGCATGGGGTCTTTGGCCGTAAACTCTCAAATCTCCAAGATTTAGTGTTTTTAAGGTGTTAAAATCAATCACATGTGATTCTAAAAATTCCCACAAGCCTAGAAATGAGTTTAAGGCACCATTTGACACCTTTTTATGAGTTTACGGCCATGAGACATGTTCTATGGCCGTAAACTCTCAAATGTGGGGTTTTGATGTTTGTAAAGCCCTAAAACTATTTTTGGTTGGTCCTTTGATTTATTCCAAGGCTTTTGGTGGTGTTGGATGGCTTTCAAACACCCTAGAAATGGATTTGCACCATGTTTCATGGAGTTTACGGCCCAACCACAAGCCTTGGCCGTAAACTCATGTAAGTCTCCCAAAAATCATGTTTCAAGTGTCCAAATGCAAAGATCTATGTTCTATAATTCATAACTAAGACATATGAGTGGTTTGGAAGGGTTTAAGGGCATGAAAACCCTAGATATATGAGTTTACGGCCCAAGAATGATCCTTAGCCATAAACTCCTTCAAATGACTCAAAATCCAAGTTTAAAATGTTATAAGTCCAATTCATAAAGCCATCTAGCCATATATAAGGTCCAATTGTGCTTAGGAAGGTTTTTTTTGAGCTCCAAAACCCATGATATATGAGTTTACGGCCTAGGATGGTTCCATGGCCGTAAACTCATGATTATGGTCATATTTCATGCTTTGAACTCGAATTTGAAGGCTAGGAATGTTACATAACAAGCTAGGGGAAGTACCTCAAAGATTTGGAGCTTAAAAATTGATGATTTGGACCTTTAAACTTGGATTTAGGAGAGAGGTTAGAGAGAGAGAGTAGAGAGAGGAAGAAAAAGCTTCAAATGAGTGCTTAGATAACTTTAAATAGTGCTTAAGTTTTGGACACGGTGGAATTCTACCCGATACCGGCATTAAACGCGGCTTTTGGTCGCACCCGATTAAGTTATCGTCACCCGGCGGGAATGTTTCTATCTTTTTGAAATGAACACTTTTGGGTTAATTTCATGAGTTCCTAAGGGATTTGAACACTCATTAAATTATAATAACATATAATTTAATTAATTAACCCGAAGCGAGAACGAAACGAATCGATTGACGGCGAAGTCTCACGGGTAGAACAAGTTTTCGACGATGGAAAACTTCAAGTTGTTACATTATCCCCCCGTTAGAGGGAATTTCGTCCCGAAATTCAAAGATTTGGACTCAAATTGCAAGTTGAAAAGAGAATCGTGGATGATTTTACTGCTTCGGATCTTCACGCTTCCACGTGGAATCGAGTCTCCACTAGACGTTCCAGTAAACCCTCACTATCGGGAAGCATCTAGGTTTCGTTGGGTGGATATTTCTAAAAGACCGAGACGTGACGTACCATAGGAATGTTTCTAAGTTTCGAGGTTAATCGAAGTTTGTATGTTACGGGATCAATCCTAATGAGGATTTCGAAAAGTTCTACGTTTATGGGGAGATTCAAATGAATAGATAACAGTTTATCTTTCTAGATTAGAGTTGAAAAAGAACTGCAAGTGAAATGGTTGTCGAAAAGGAATATACCTGGGGCAACTGTGGGATCGGTGGATGTCTCACCTTGTCCTATAGCTAGGACTCTTCTAGAGTTGCCAGCTGTTGTTGCATTGGGGCAGTTTTTCTTATAATGCCCGACCTTTCCGCAACCATAACAGACCTGACTGATACCCGCTCCGGGAGCTTGATTTGTTGGTGTTCTACAATTCCGCGCAAGGTGACCCTCTTGGCCACAATTTTTGCAAAGTTTTATACGATAGGGACCGGGGATATAGTGGTGGTAACTGCACTGGTTACACCACGGGAGAACACCGGCATATCCGGTAATAGGTGCCTGAGCTGGGGAACCGATGACGGGTATAACATCAGGGGTAGTGGCAGCGTGGACTGTCACCATTTGTTGTCTCTTCGAGTACTCCTGGGAAGGCTGATACTTATCCCCTGCCTCCCAGTACTTTCTTTTCTCACCACTTCTTTCTGTCGGCTCAGGAGTGGTGGCTGCTTCCTGTACGTCCTCACTATGGTCAATCAAGATTTGCGCTAGGCATTTGGTGCTGTCGTATGTATTTGGCCTCACAGCTAAGACGTTCCCTTTGGTTGGCTGGGTTAATCCCCAGATAAACCTCTCAATCTTTTTACTTTCAGGGTTAACCATCCCTGGACAAAGAAGTGCTAAGTCATCAAATCTGGATGTGTAGGCAGCGATATCGGAACCTTTCATCTTCAGATTCCAAAGTTCATGCTCCAACTTCTGGATTTCACCCCGAGGGCAATACTCAGTGTGTAGAAGTTCCTTCATAACTTCCCAACCCATAGCATTGGCTATAGGTAGAGTTAGAGATTTGACTCGGCTGTTCCACCAAGTCAGGGCTTTGTTGGTGAGAGTGCAAGCGGCAAACTTCACTTTGTCGGATTCTGAACAAGCACAGATCTCGAAGATGGATTCGATTCTTTCTAACCATCGAGTTAGAGCAATGACACCTCCTGTGCCATCGAAGAATGTAGGTTTCGCATGCATAAAGTCTTTATAGGAACACTCCTTTCGGTGTCCCTGGCTATTCTCCTGATTTTGAGGTTGGGGACCACCTCCTGAACTCCTGGGGTTCGTTTGCGACATGGCAGCTGAAAATGCTGCAGTTAAAACTGACTGAAGGGTTGCCAGGTCGATTTGAAGAGAAGGTGGTGTTTGAGGAGGGTTGTTGTTGTTCTGCGAGCTGGGTCTCTTTCTTGGAGGCATCTTGATCTAATAAGATCAGGAAGAGAGGATGATAAGTCCTCTAAGTTGAATCAAGAGATATGATACAAATGGCATCTCTTTATGGCATATATAGAATTCTATTAAGCGATAAAGCAGGAAGGATTTATCAAACAGATAAATTATCGCTAAAGAAATGATTACGGAGTAACGCTAGGATGAGAAATTCTATAACGGATTTGGCTCGAGAAATACTCCCATAGTATTTCACGATTCGCTGCAGCGACGGCTCATTGTTTGGGTATTGGGTAAGTCTTAGGCATGCTGCGTACCACAGTCACTCCCAAGCACATGTTGGTCGTGTCTTGCATGAATATAGTTGGCCAGGCTATATTGATACTAGACACGACTACATAACTGCCCAGGTTTAACCGCAGTGTACAACACCCATTTACTTATGTTTTGTTCTACTTGTAGTTACGGATTTTCGACTATCGGGTATACTTGTATACTTTTGAAAATACTTATATTTGAGGTATACTTTTAGTTCAGAGCATTTAGGCCCTTTAGTGTTTATAGTTTTATACCATGTACGGTTTGGTATACTCCATTCACTATAAACAAGGGCTCTGATACCAATCTGTCACACCCCGAAAACCAAAGGCGGAAACGTCTCCGGGGTTGACTCCAAGTTGAGTATCAAATCCAATGTACATAGTAAGCAAAGTAAACAACCATTACATTACATATCAAAGTTTACATTTGTTCAAAAGTAAAGTTGTACATTTGTAATACATAATATATATGAACAAAAGTAGAGACGATTCTTCTGAACGCTCTGTCTTCTCCAAAAGATCTGCTAGGTACCTGTCTAATGTGGACCTGAGAATACAAGCAGTTTGAAAATCAGCATAAAGCTGGTGAGTTCATAAGATGTTTGCTTTGTGAAAATGTACGAGTTTCCTTTAGTTTATCGAAAAGTTGTTATCCAAGAAAATCCCATATTTTCTTAAGAGAGAAGGTTAATTGATTGTTAGGTTACACAATTCTGGTTATGTTTAACTATGAACCCAGGAAAGTCCCATACTTTCCTAATTGTACATTACTAGTTGTGAAATATGTAATGTTATTCAGTTTGCTACTCTTTCTAGTTATATAAGTGTTATCCAGGAAAGCCCCATGCTTTCCTGCATGTTGGTTTCTAATGTGAAATATGTTAAAGGTGTAAAAGATATACTCGTGATTAGGTAATGTTTTGTTTTTCCCCAGGAAAGTCCCGTACTTTCTTAAAAGTAATTGTTATTTATTGAACTTCGATATACTGATTTATTTCCATCCGTACCTATTGTATTATCTAGTTATGTTGATATCCTAATGGTAATATTTCGGAATGTACTTAGATTCACATCTTCATATTCGTGTTCTTATTCTTAATTAGTTATGATTGTACTTATTCATGTTCGTATTTGTATTCGTTACTGTATTCGTTTCCTCATTCCTACTCCTATTACTATTCGTATTCGTATTCGTATTCGCAGTCGTATTCGTATTCATATTCGTAGTCGCATTCCTATCCCTAATCCTACTCCTAATACTATTCGCAGTCGTATTCGTATTCGTATTCGTATTCGCAGTCGTATTCGTATTCGTATTCGTTCTGTTCCTAATTATAGTTTCGTTATCCATTCTGCTCCTAGTTATAGATGTGTCATTCGTTCTATTTTCTAGTTATAGTTTCGTATTCGTTCTATTCCTAGTTATAGCTTCGTATTCGTTTTCGTTTTCGTAATTAGTTATCATTGGGAATTAGTAAGTTATTCGTAGATTATGAAACATAGTTTAGATTAGAGCATTTTATCGAGAAATCTATGATTAGTTTGATAGCTAAATTCGTAATTCGAACTATTTGATAAACACAGTTATTGATATTAGAACATACATAATGAAAACAATTAAACTGAAAACAATGAGTTTGAGTACAAGATTTCCTTGTACTTTTGCTTGTATTCCCCCTGAAAACAGTGAAAACAGTTGAAAAAGGGTAGGGGTATGAACTCACCGGACGAGAAACGGGGCGAATTCGGATGCTAAGTGTTGGTCCGGGACTTGTAAATACGCGAGGTTCCTAATTATGATGTAAAGATACACATTTGTATCTAATTAGGACTTAGATTGATTGTTTGATAAGGACCATTACTTGTAATCACGGAAAACACTCCATTACGAGTGTTTGGAGGGACCCGGGTGGCGTTTAGGGACATGTAATGATGCGAGGGACTTGGGACTTGAGTTTACTCCCCATGAATAAACTTATACAAGAGTTTTTGGTTCAAAACACCCATTCCCCATGAGTTTACGGCCGTAAACTCATGGTGGGTGGTTTATGGTGCAAATTTGGGTCATAAATGGATATGGACACTTGGAAATGCTTGGATTAATTTTTCTTAAGGCTTGGATTGAATTAAAAACATCATTTACAATACATAAGGGAGTTTACGGCCTAGGCATGGGGTCTTTGGCCGTAAACTCTCAAATCTCCAAGATTTAGTGTTTTTAAGGTGTTAAAATCAATCACATGTGATTCTAAAAATTCCCACAAGCCTAGAAATGAGTTTAAGGCACCATTTGACACCTTTTTATGAGTTTACGGCCATGAGACATGTTCTATGGCCGTAAACTCTCAAATGTGGGGTTTTGATGTTTGTAAAGCCCTAAAACTATTTTTGGTTGGTCCTTTGATTTATTCCAAGGCTTTTGGTGGTGTTGGATGGCTTTCAAACACCCTAGAAATGGATTTGCACCATGTTTCATGGAGTTTACGGCCCAACCACAAGCCTTGGCCGTAAACTCATGTAAGTCTCCCAAAAATCATGTTTCAAGTGTCCAAATGCAAAGATCTATGTTCTATAATTCATAACTAAGACATATGAGTGGTTTGGAAGGGTTTAAGGGCATGAAAACCCTAGATATATGAGTTTACGGCCCAAGAATGATCCTTAGCCGTAAACTCCTTCAAATGACTCAAAATCCAAGTTTAAAATGTTATAAGTCCAATTCATAAAGCCATCTAGCCATATCTAAGGTCCAATTGTGCTTAGGAAGGTTTTTTTTGAGCTCCAAAACCCATGATATATGAGTTTACGGCCAAGGATGGTTCCATGGCCGTAAACTCATGATTATGGTCATATTTCATGCTTTGAACTTGAATTTGAAGGCTAGGAATGTTACATAACAAGCTAGGGGAAGTACCTCAAAGATTTGGAGCTTAAAAATTGATGATTTGGACCTTTAAACTTGGATTTAGGAGAGAGGTTAGAGAGAGAGTAGAGAGAGGAAGAAAAAGCTTCAAATGAGTGCTTAGATAACTTTAAATAGTGTCTAAGTTTTGGACACGGTGGAATTCTACCCGATACCGGCATTAAACGCGGCTTTTGGTCGCACCCGATTAAGTTACCGTCACCCGGCGGGAATGTTTCTATCTTTTTGAAATGAATATTTTTGGGTTAATTTCATGAGTTCCTAAGGGATTTGAACACTCATTAAATTATAATAACATATAAATTTAATTAGTTAACCCGAAGCGAGAACGAAACGAATCGATTGACGGCGAAGTCTCACGGGTAGAACAAGTTTTCGACGATGGAAAACTTCGAGTTGTTACAATTTTAAACATTTAAAATACTTGGTGGTTTAATCTATTAATTAAATTATACTCTTAATTTAATTAAACTTAAGTCATGTCTTTATGGAATTATTAACTCTTATAATTAAACACTTTAATTAATTTAATGAAGTACATAAAGTTTGAATTTTTTTTAAACTTTTAAAAAAAAATTAATTTGGAATTAAAGTGTAAGACTTTACAAATTCCAAAACTTGAGGGCAACAATTGAAACTATTCCAAGTCTCTTCAATTTGTAACTTATGAGTTTTAATGGTTCATAAAGTTGAAGACTCTTCATTTTATCAAACCTACTATTCCTTAATTTCAACCTTTAAAGAAGTGACTTTTGGTTATCCATAACTTGAGGACAAGTTATGGACACCATTATTGCCATTAAGATCATGAATTAAACACACATGGAGGTTACACATAATTCCTATGATCTTCTAAAAACTCATAAGAACACAAATTCATGTCAAACAATTTCAAGAAATCATATAAACATATACAATACTTGAAAATTGATAAAAATCATGTAAAATGGGTTAACATAATCATTATCAATTTTGAAAAACAGATTTTACAAGTCCAAAACAGATTGAGATAATGATTTTAATCCATTTTTAGAAACAAAACACGAAAAACTGCCCAACACGCTCCTACTCGTCGAGTGCATGATCCTACTCGACGAGTAGGATAAATTTGTTCGTGGACTCGGCGAGTCCTCCCCATGAACTCGACGAGTCCAGTCGTCAGAGTGCAGAATTTTCGATTTTTTAAGCAGTTTTGCATCAAGTATACAGAAAACAATCCTAGGCTCTGATACCACTGTTGGGTTTTGAGCATTCTAAAACTTCCTAAGTGTACATGCAACCCTAATAACCTTGAATCTATGTTTTCTCTATATACATGCAAATTTCTTTTTCAAGGTTATTTCCTAACTAGCATGACATCGGGATTACATAAAAACATAAAAACTAGTAGAAACACATACCTTGTTGTTGCTTGGATTCCTTCAAGACTTTGTGAGCCTAGCACCCCAAATGTTGTGCCTCAAATGCTTCACACAACACTACAACCTTGGAATAACTAGAGATAATACTTCTACACTTCAAAATCGGCTATGACCTCACAAGAATACTCTAGTAACACTAGTACCAATTTTGCATGCTATAGGGTTTCTTTTATAGTGTGCCATAATTAGGAGTTACAAATGTAAACCCTAATTGTCATGACTCTTCATTTCTCATGACCCATGGGTTTGTAACTCCCATGGACTATCCATGGAGCTCCATATGTTTATAACCAAACCCATAAACCATGGATCATTAATCCACCATAGAAGAATTGATGATTGTCATAATCAACCCTATATATTTAATTAGTCTCACTTTGATCACCAAATTAATTCTAGATTAATACTTGATCAAATACTAATTAAATAATACTATTATTAATATATTATAACTTATAATATATTAATAATCATAAGTGCCTTATTCTCTCATTTAGTCTATCCAAGTATTGCAATGCCATGCAACCCAAATGGACCATGCCGGGTCGGGTCAAGTTCATACCAAATAAAGTTATGGACTTAGACATTATATCCAGCAGTAGTATGATCCTGTGTTACCCCGATGGTAACTTACTAATGATGTGCTGATAAGTATGAATATGGAAGTACTTTTATGTCTATACACGTATATATGATATATAACTAATATTGAAACGACCCTCGGATGGTCACCCGAAATCCCACCAGACCACATCTCAGTGTGCGAAAAGGAAATAGGGCGGATGGCCTTCCTAAGCCCTTTAAACATTACTTATATATCTATACATATATGGGCATGCAATTTATAAGTAGCAAAACAAAGTTTAAATAAAAGCATTTGATAAGTAAAAGAGTTTGTAAAACATTTTGAAGTAAAACAGTTTGAACAGTGATAAAATCATTGGTTTCCTAGTTATTAATCACATGTGATTAATGTAATCACATGTGATCGAAGCAATAACTATAAGTGTTTAACTTTTATTCCCCCCATAAAGTATTAAAACATTTAAAAGCATTTCAAAGGTTGAATAAAGGGGTATGAACTCACTTGGAAGTTTGAAGATAGCGAGCTCGAAAACCGGTCAGAGTTTCGTCTCGGGAAACGGATTTTTCTCGGGATTCTCGGGAATCTCGGGAGTAAAATCGACCCTCGGGACTTGAGCAAAAATGACCAGGGCTTCGGGGTAGTGCGAGCATGGAAAACGAGGTAAAACGCAAGAAAAAGGAGAGTGAATGAGCAATTTTTCCAGAACCCCTCGCACCCCTTTTATAGGGGGCTGGAAGGCCCTCGTACACGGGGCGTACTCCCGTACGCGGCGCGTACGGGACGTCACTGCTTACGTATTTCGGATGGGGCGGGTCGGATGGGACGACGGGTCGGGTAGCTTCGCATAGGGCGACGTGGACGATCCGAGGCCGTGGCCTCGAGTACGCGGGGCGTACGAAGGTACACGGCGCGTACTTCGGCCCTAGGCTGACTCCTCTTCGAGGTAAGCTGAACTTGGAAAAATCATAACTTCAATATACGAAGTCGGATTTGGGCGTTCTTTTTACGTACGATCATGGTTTAATAATATTTAAACATAGAAGAATTTAAATAGAAACTTTCTGGACATTTTATTATCAAAGTTAATTTTATTAACTCAAAAATGTTTACAATACTTGACCTATTAGGCCATTACAAAGAGTTGAAATATCGGGTTGTCACAAGATCCGACCTGGGACACAACATATGCATCTCTATTTCTATGTATCATCTCTCTATCTATCTATGTCAGTCATATGTTGTCCCCTCTGCGTGATTGGAAGAGATCCAACCTTGGACACAACATATTCACCCTTCTATCTCTATAACCCTCTATCTATGTTAGTCATATGTTGTCCCTCTACGTGATTGGATGAGATCTGACCTTGGATACAACATATGCATCTCTATATCTATCTTCTCTATCAAATAATTGAACACCCACCTAAAGTAAAGAGCTATTTCGAATTCCTTGATTGTTAGGGTATGTTGTGAAGTGGGGAATGCATTGTAGTGGTCTTAAAATTGAATTGGTTTATGACTAAAAGTTGATTGTAGATCTCGCTACTGAATTTAAGGGGACAACAATATCCTTGGTCATCATCAGCTAAATGGTCTATTTAGGAATATAGTTGCGAAATATACTTGCAATGTTTTATCACTTATAATCTATCCAACTTGTAAATATCCTTTATTTTTAAGTGGACCACAATATTGGTGATTGACCAGAGTATTCCATGCTGGTGTGTGCTGATAAATGGTATTAATATTGCTTGACAACATTTGATCCCTAAAAGTTTTCAATTTAATTATTAAAGTGTGTTCATTTTGTTTTATTATATTTTTGTTTCTAAAATTTTTATTCATTTTATTTTAGTTTTCATTTAGGTTGCATTCATTTAAAATTTAAAATTTAAAATTTTAGTTTTTATTTTGTTTATTCTATTTAAGTTTATTTTTTTCATTCTATTTTATGTTTAATCTAAAGAAACGAATTATTGAAAATGAATCGTTAAATGAATTGGGGCCCATCGATTTCGGTGGCCTAAAGGACCGAGAACCCATCTTTGATTTTATTATGGTTTTTATTCTTCATCCTCACTCCTCACCACCGAAATCTCTTACTTTTCTCTCAAAAACTCAATTGAAACCCTGATTTTCTCTACTCATATGGTCATCCTCAAATCATCATTTTTCTTTGATTCTTCGATTTCATGACTAGGTACGTAGATTACGAGTAACTTGCTTCATTTTTATGCTTGTTTTTTGATGTTTTTGCAGGTGCTCAATGGATTTTCGGCATGGTTATGGTGGTTTCCGAGGAATCTGTCAAGGGTTTCAAATTTTGAAAAATCGGGTTTTTTTTTTTAACCCGGATCCAACCGAAATCAATTATATTGACCGAAATTAATATGGTTTACCGAAAATGTTTGGTCAAAAGTGTTTTGACCAAAATCATCACCCATTCTACCGAAAACTCAAAGTTTGACCGAAATCAACTTACTTTGACCGAAATCACCAATATTGACCAAACTTTAATATTTTTGAGAAAATAAAATTTTAATTTTAATTTTTATTGTTCTCACTTAATTCGTTTGGTGTAGATAAGGCGGAACAGATGAAATTTGTTGATTCTCACAACATCACAAGATATCTCTTGGATCCAACTGTCGCGCATAATGAATTCAAATCCATGACCATGGGTTTTAACAATTGTAGAATTTCTCATGCTTGGCGTACTAATCCAGTCATCTACAAGGACCTGATAACTGAGTTCTGGAAAAATGATTCACTCAACAAGCAGGGAGCAGATGGTGTTGGTGTTGTTGAATCAATGGTGAAGGGAAGTCCAGTAATTATTTTCGAGCATGTTATCCGAGAAGTGCTTGAGTTTTTGATAATCCTACATTTCCTTTTGAGTACTCTGCCGATCAAGTGAAGGGAGTCCTTCAGAAGATGTGCTATGAAGGAACCTATCATCCTACCATCAAGAAGCTCCTGCCACCTTTCTGGAGGCTTCTGGCACACTACTTTGTAATTTTCATTTCTAGAAGGAAGGGAGGATCGGATGAAATTAGTCAAACTACGACCTTGGCTATTGTCGCTCTAGCAATGGACTGGGATTACAATTTTTCAAGATTTCTCTTTGAAGAAATGAAAAGCAGCCTTCACGGGAAGAAGAAGGACCTATTTTTGATGTATCCCAAGTTCCTTCATATGATCCTAAATGACAAATATCCCCAACTTTAGAGGTCATATGATACTTTGGATATGAAATCTTTGAGTCCCAACACCTTTGGGCTCATGAGATAGTCAAGAAAAGCTACCAAAATCTCCTATCTAGGGTTGAAGGAGTTTGTCAAGTTTGGAAAGTTTGCTGAAGTTAAAGATACTCCTACTGCCAGTTCCATTAATGTTGAGATTTTCGAGGGACATGTGGCACCTATACCAAAATTTCAATTTGCATTTGAAGAGGTTGAAGTGTCTGATGATGAAGGCGATGCGAGTCAAGAAAAGGAGTTGACAGAGAATGAGTTTGATGATTTTCTACAAGGTATCTCAATTCCTGATGATAATATTCATATGTGTGAATCATCGAAGGAACCAGTCAATGAAGCTGTGATTTCTCCAGATGAGATAGAGAATGAAGTCAATATTTTCAAGCAATTAAATGATCCAACCCCTGAACAGATGGATGCTCTTATTTCCGAACTTCAGTGAAATATGAGGAAGCCTCCCTAAGCATTTCCTGTTACATTTGAACCTCCATTTAAGAGTGATCAAGAAGAATCAGCTCATGTCCCTCTTTCGAGGAAAAGAAAAAGAAGAGATCCAAGACTTGGAGTACTTATTATAGACCTTGTTCAAAATGTATCTACTCTAGTTGAACCTAGTCTTGTGGCCTAAAACATTGAAAGCACCTTCACAAAGCCTAGTTCAAGCCCATTACCTGAATCCACACATATGGATCAAGATTTTGAAAGCCCTATTGTTGAACAAGAAGTTTTCCCTTCAGAAAGGGATCAAACCTTTGGAAGTTCTTTTGAGGCCCCTGAATTGGATATTTCAAAGGTCAGGAGAAAAATGCCCGATTCTGAGTTTATAGATGTGGCTTTGTTTCAAAACAGAGTTTTTGATTCAGAATAGAGCTCAGCTGAAAAGGATTGGATTATTGGAAGGCAGGACATTAGAATCAGTGATCTTGAAAAAGAGAACTCAATTAAAGATGCAAATATTTCAGATCTTCAAGAAAATCTTGGGGGTCTAACTACCTTGTTCTTTGACTTAAAATAGCACTTTCATCAAAGGTTTAGTGATGATTTTCAACCTTTAAGTGATGAAGGTGAAAAAATTTAGGTTTCTAGTTCTGGTCCAGTCAATCCATCTTCTCAACCTACAAGTGAAAGAGTTGTGAGGCCTACTCCGGATGAAAATCTTGACACATTTTAATCTTTCGGTCCTGCTTCTGCTTAAGAAAGAAGAGAGAAGAAATTTAGGGTTGAGCAATTAAGGGGGAAGATGCTAGCGATGAAGCATTCTAACAAAAATGCTCTAGGTGATCACCTTGAGATATTTTTCAGGGAGACTAGGAAGCAATTTACTCATAAGTATGGCGACCGCTCTGGCATTCTAATATTGAGATATGATGCAGACAATAAAATATGCATCGTAAAGCGAAAGAGCTTCACGAGTTGAATATTATGAGAATAAAGTCTACTTTTTGTCTTAGATAAAAGTTGATCTTTTTGAAATCATTCATTTTCGACAATCCAACCAATGAAGCTATAGCCTGGTCTTTTAAGAAATTTCTTGAGGATACAACTAAAAGATTTTGGATTAGGTGTCTAAGCCCATAACTATAATTGAGATGTACTTGACCTGATAGTAGCATGGTCCTTTTGGGTTGCCTTCATCAGTGCAATTTGATAGGATGGACTTTTGAGAATAAGGTTATTTATTATTTATTAATATATTATAAGTATAATATATTAATTGATAAATCATATTATTTAATTAGTATTGATCAAGAATTAATTTGGAATTAATTTTGTGATCAAAAGAGACTAATTAAATATATGGGGACTAATTATGTAAATCAATGATTCTTATACTGTGGGCTAATGATCCATGGTTATTATGAGATAGTGCATGGATAGTTCATGGAGGTTTAACTCATACAGCCTAAGTAATATGAAAGGTCATGGCGCATTAGGGTTTTCATGGATGTAACCCTAGCATTTGTCACACTATAAAAGTACACCCCTAGAGCCAAAATCGGCGACCCCATTTATTCTAGGAGAGTGATATTAATTTTGTGCTAAGTAACTTATTCTCTCAAGCCTCCTCTTGCATTTGGTGTTTGTGACACATTGGAGGCATCACACTTGATGTGCTCAAGCTTTCAAAGGTCATGAATTACACCCTACATATAAGAGGTAATCATCTAAACTAGTTTTTATGTTATATAGCTTCAATTGTAAGCTTTGGAAAATTAAAAATGCATGTAAAATTATAGAAAAGATAGATCAAAAGCATCTAGGGTTTTATGTGCATCATAGGAGTGTTATAGTGCTCAAAAACTAATAGTGGTATCAGAGACTATGATTGTTTTCTGTTATACTTAATGCTTGTTAATTTTCCACGTTGAAAAAAATTAATTTTCTGGCCTCTGACTGATGAACTCTCCGAGTCCACTCAATAAAGGACCAACTCAACGAGTCAGGTTCGTGCACTCGTCGATTTGATCGCTCTGGTTGCAGAATTTTGAGTTTTTGGCCACAATTAGATTAGGATCATTACCACAAATTGTTTTTTAAAACATAAAATCCGTTTTCTTGATATGGTAGTGATCATGCTCATCCATTTAACAGATAATTGTCAAAATTTCAAGATTTTTGTTAGTTTATATGATTAGGCTAATTTCTTGCAAATTCTTAATATGAATTATCTTGACTTATGAGTTAACTAGATCATAGATAAATTACTTGATAATTTTTGTTACTTATAATGTTGATCTTAATGATTTTAATGGCCTCCATAACTTGTCCTCAAGTTATGGAAAATGAAAGCTCTCATCCATTAAAATGCAATTAAACTCATATGTTATAGAAATGATGAGTTTTGGCATGTTTCAAAACTTGCCCTCAATTTTTGGAATTTGTAAAGTCTCACTAATGAAACTTTAATTCCAAACCCTAGAGTTTTAAAAGTTAAAATTCAATGCTACTATTTTATAATATTATAAGTTTAATAATATATATATATATATATATATATATATATATATATATATATATATATATATGTAAGAAAAGTAAGTCTTACCGTTAGTAGGCCTCATTCACAAAGTCGGTCTATAAGGGGGGGGGGGGGGTATAAGGTTTCTGCCAATAAAATGGTGCTTTAATGGGTGTCCACTCTCACCCACCGCTTCCTTGACTCGTGGAGGGTCGTTAGCCGAATGGGTAGGATAGGACATTAATTCTGATTAAAAATGTAATGATAAATATAAAGTAACTAAACTTTTATTAAATTCCAAATCTTAGTTACTTTAGAAAAATGTGAAAATGGTGCTAATGCGTGAAATTACACTTTGCACCTTGTTAAGTCGTTAGTGGAGCGTGTGTGGTTAACCAACACACTAATCTGGGACTGACAATGTGTGGCAAAAGGTTGCTTGATGTTAATCATAGATTAATGGTGCGTTTGTGGTTAACCAACACATTGACTAGGTGATTTGTAACATTGAGTGACCCAAGCTAATTAATTTGCATCGTTATTCACACCTTGTTTGTGATCTTCGGCATCCCTGTCATAAAATTTAAGGGCACAATCGAGATTTAAACATGCCATTGAAAAGTTTAATGAATCTCAAAGGATCTAGGAATTTCAATCCAATTAAAACGTTATAATCTATTTTGTTTTTTATGGTGGAAATTGGTAAATCGTCATTTACCTACCTTCAAATATTTTACAATTAGATTACGACATCCCTTTTCGCAATTGTAGAATATTGTGTTGGGTCCTAGCATTAATATTTCATTTGGGTGTAATATTAAGGATTATCATCTAAACTAAACTTTGTTCTTCATCTTTTTCAGATGTCTATCCCAAACAGTTCTTCCAACCCGATCCCCTCAGGCTCTTTCTTGCTCATGAACCTATGTGGGAAGGTCATTTTCTATGGCTCAAACTTCAATTACTGGATTCGGAACATCTGAATGGCTATTCGCAATGAGGATAAAGAATATATCCTAGATAATGAGCTTAAGGAGATTGATGTCACCACTGCTACTCCCGAACAGATCGTTAAACATGTTACTCATGAGAGGGATGCGAAAAGGGTGTCATGTCTAATGATTGCTACCGTGATTGCTGAGCTACAAAAGTCCTATGAGGACTACTATCCTTTTGAAATGTATCAAGATTTGATGGAAAGATACCATCAAAGTGCTCAACATGAGAGGTATGAGTTCATTTCCTCCATGATCACAACCAAAATAAAGGATGGAGAACCCATCACGGCTCACTTGCAAAATATGCAGAGATATATGGACCACTTGCTTAAATTGAATGTCAATTCTGATGAGGAGTTGGCCATAGATATTATTCTATACTCTTTACCTTCTTATTATGATCAGTTCGTATGACCTATCATATGAACGAGGAGGAGGTCACTCTTAGCAAGCTTCAAGACCTTCTAAGAACTACATAAAGCAACTTGAAAGGCAAGTCGGTTGTGTCTACTCCTACCACTACTACTTCTACCCCTATTCTGGCAATTGGACATGGAAAGGGAAAGAAGAGGAATGCTCCCGACAAGAGACGCAAGGGAAAGTCTCTTGATGGATCCTCTTCCAGTGGGACCAAAGATGGTTATGCTAATCCCTATTCCAATTTGAAGGATGCAGAGTGCTTCCACTATCAAGAAAAAGGGCACTGGAAACGAAGCTGCCCTAATTACTTGCAGGACATAAAGGATGGCAACATCAAGCCCTCCTTTGCAGGTATTTACACTATTCACTAGAATAAATCATCACATGCTAATTCTTAGGTCCTTGATGTAGGTTGTGGATTTCACATTTGTTCTGATTTGCAGGAACTAAAAAGAAGTAGGGATGTGGAGCATGGGAAGATAAACTTAATCATGGGAAGTAGGAAAGTGTTTCTTGTAACCAAGATTGGAGTTTATTCTTTATTTCTTAGTAATGCTTTAACTGTTTTGAATAATTGTTTTTACTCAGCCGATATGGCGAGAAACACTATTTCCTTTCATAGTTTGTATAAACAAGGTTTTACCTTTTCTTTTAATAATGAGGTTGGTGGTATTAATGCTTATTATAATGGTGTATTTTATTTTGAAGCATTACCTTGTAATGGTATATATGAATATGTGATGGTAGTAGATAACCTAGGAAATAATGTGTTAAATATTGATTCGTCTAATGTTTTGGACAAGGAATGCTTGTGACATTGTTTTCTTGGTCATGTCAACAAGAAGTGCATAACCCAACTCCAAAAGGATGAAGTCTTGGAGTCATTCGACTTGAAGTAGGATGACACTTGCAAATCTTGTTTACTAGGAAAGATGACCAAGTCACCCTTCACTGGTACTTTTGAAAGAGGTGAAGGTCTGTTGAATCTCATACACACTGATGTGTATGGACCATTCAGAATCACCACAAGGGATGCTAATCACTTCTATGTGACTTTCATTGATGATTACAGTAGGTATGGCTATATCTACTTACTCAAGCATAAGTTAGAAACTTTTGAAAAGTCCAAGGAGTTTAAGCAAGAATTGGAGAATAAATTGGGTATGAAAATAAAGATGCTACGATTTGATCGAGGAGTAGAGTATCTTAGTATCGAGTTCCTAGACTATATTAAGGAATGTGGAATTGTTTCACAATTGATGCCACCTAGGACACCACAGCTTTATGGTATGGTTGAAAGGCACACGCGAACCTTGCTAGACATGGTTCATTCCAAGATGAGTCGAGCTTCGTTACCTATCTCATTCTAGGTGTATGCCTTAGAGACTATCGCCTATATCCTTAGTCTAGTCCCTACCAAAAAGGTTTCCAAAACACCACACGAGATTTGGACAATGGAGGTTCCCTCGCTATATCACATTAAAGTTTGGGGTTTCGAGGCTTTCATGTGACGTGAGCCTCACAACAAGCTCGAACCTCGCAGTGAGTGATGTATTTTTATCGGCTACCCACAAAATTCCTTTGGATATCTCTTCTATAGACCGAGTGACAATGTTGTCTTCGCTGCGAGGAGAGGAGTCCTAAGAGAGAGAGAGATAAAGAGAGAGAGAGAGAGAGAGATAGAGAGAGAGAGAGAGAGAGAGAGAGAGAGAGAACACATATGCCAAGAGGAAACTGGGAGGCAAATTGACCTTGAAGAGCTTCAAGAGTTAAGCGATGAAGGGACTCCAAACACTAGCACTCCACCTGAGGAGGAAACTACGGTTGAAGCAATTAACGAGTCTGTACTTCTAAGGCATTCCAGTAGAGTTAGTGTTCCACCTATTTTTTATGATTTTCATATAACAGCTAAAGGTGATACATTTATCAGTGATAGCACAATGATAAATTTGGATGAACCTAACAACTACAAGGAAGCCATGGCAGGCCCCAAGTCTACAAAATGGAAAGAGGCTATGGACAGCAAGATTCAGTCCATGTATGACAATCAAGTTTGGAACTTGGTTGACAATGTACCGTGTTGTAAGATAGTCGGGTGCAAATGGATCTTCAAGAAGAAGACCGACCTGGATGGGAAAGTAGACACATAGAAGGCGCGATTGGTTGCTAATGGTTTTGCTTAAACTCATGGAGTTGACTATGATGAGACCTTCTCACCAGTAGTGAAGATTAAATCATAAGGTTTATGCTAGCCATAGTTGTATTTTATGACTATGAGATATGGGAAATGGATGTCAAAACCGTTTTCCTTAATGGAAAGTTGGCTGAAGATGTTTACATGAGTAAGCTAGAGGGTTTTGTCAATGTAAAGTACCCTAATAGAGTGTTTCATCCTGAAAAAATCCATCTGTGGATTGAAACAAGCATCTCGCAGATGGAATCTTTGTTTTGATGTGAAAGTCAAAGAGTTTGGATTTTTGAGAAGCGAGAATGAGTCCTATGTATATGCCAAAGCTAGTAGGAATATAGTAGGCTTTCTAGTATTGTATGTAGATGACATACTACTCATTAGAAACGACATCCCAACCTTGCAGGAGGTTAAGTCCTGATTTGGGAAGTGTTTCGCTATGAAGGACCTTGGGGAAGCTGCTTACATTCTAGGGATAAGGATATTGAGAAACAGGAGTAAAAGACTAATATGGCCTAGTAAAAGAACCTACTTGGGCAAGATGTTGAAGCGCTTCAGCATGGAGAACTCAAAGAAAGGCGACTTGCGTTTCCAAGGCAATGCCAAACCGAGTAAGACTCAGAGTCAGAGTACAGAGGCTGAGATAGCAGAGATGAGTCGAATACCATATGCTTCCACAGTTGGCTCGATCATGTATGCTATGACTTTTACTCGCCCTGATGCGGCCTTTGCTTTGAGAATGGTAAGAAAATATCAAGGGAATCCTAGTAAAGCCCTTTAGACTACGGTTAAGAACATTCTTAAGTACCTGTGGAGGACTAAGGACCAGGTCCTTACCCTCGGTTGGAGTGATGACTTGAGAGTGACAGGGTATAGTGACACCAAGTTTCAAACCGATAGAGATAATTTACGCTCTCAGTCGAGTTGGGTGTTTAGCCTGAATGGAGGAGCAGTAACATAGAAAAGTTCCAAGCAGGAGACTTTAGCTGATTCAACGTGCGAATCAGAGTACATAGCAGCAAGTGAAGCATCGAAGGAGGTGATATGGTTGAAAAACTTCATTAGAGACCTTGGAGTCATATCATCCATAAAGGAGGCTGTGGATATTTTCTGTGATAATGAACGTGCGGTTGCCTTAGCCAAGGAATCGATAGATCATGATCCATGCATATCAACAGAAAGTACCACTTCATAAGACATCAAGTAGAAGAAGGACACCTCGTGATGAAGAGGATATCGTCATAGGACAACCCAACAGATCTCCTTACGAATGCACTGACTAGGGTTAAGCACTTGCAGCATGCAAGGGGCATTGGGCTAACAAAAGATAGTAGTTTTAGTGTTTAGATATATAGAAACTTTTAATAGCTAAATTGTAATTGACATTTGATGATTAAATAAAAGGAGTTTTATTTAAAAGTAAAGTTATTGTATTATGTCAATTATTTACTATTTTTTATCTTTTTCATGTTTTGACTTCTAGAAAAATAAGATTATTCAAAATATCCACAGTCAATCATACTTTGGAGGTAGGTTATGAGGCTAGAATGTCATGAATTGGCTTTTAGATTGTCAGAGGCGTTAGACATAGAAAAGGTTTTGCAACACCATTCATGAGTGATCCTGATATAAGATTTGAGTATTGGATTTAACCCGTGCTCACCTGAATTACTTCATGGAATTTATAATGAGTAATTGTGAGACGATAATATCATATAATCTTCAAACCAAGATATATGTGTTGTTGACTACGAGTTAGTTGTACATTGATGATACGAAAACGCATCAGTAACTTGATGTTATAAAACGTGTCATTGTTCTTGATTTGATGAGTAGTTAGTAGAAGCATATAATGTTGAGGTTTATCTGTTCCTTTTCTCCTAAGAGGATTAAAAGCGATATCTTGGGCCTTGTGATGATTCTGTTTTGATTATGTGTCGGGACTAGTCAGAACTAAATTGATGTGTTCAATTATGTTCTATGTCAGAAGAATAGGAATTTGGGAAACAAATTGCAGGACAATAAGTATGACTATGTTCCATGTATTTGTCCGCATAGATATCTTTAGAATAGAGCAATATATGATCCCATATCTAAAGGATGCATCACTGACTGGGTAAGAGTTTGACAATGGCTTTTGAGAGCTACGATCGCTAATCGGATTTTGATTTTGTATTTGCAATTATAGTTATTAGACGTATCCAAGTGGGAGATTGTTCGATTTTGTGTCTAAGCCCATAACTATAACTAGGATGTACTTGACCCGATAGTAGCATGGTCCTTTTGGGTTGCCCTCATCAGTGCAATTTGATAGGATGGACTTTTGATAATAAGGTTATTTATGATTTACTAATATATTATAAGTATAATATATTAATTGAGAAATCATATTATTTAATTAGTATTGATCAAGAATTAATTTTGTGATCAAAAGTGACTAATTAAATATATGGTGATTGATTATGTAAATAAATGATTCTTATAGTGTGGGTTAATGATCCATGGTTATTTAGGATGGGCTAAACAAATGAGATAGTCCATGGAGGTTTAACCCATGGAACCTAAGTAATATGAAAGGTCATGGTGCATTAGGGTTTGCATGGATGTAACCGTAGCATTTGTTCACATTATAAAAGCACACCCCTAGAGCGAAAATCGGTGACCCCATTCATTCTAGGAGAGTGATATTGATTTTGTACTAAGTAACCTATTCTATCAAGCCTCCTCTTTCATTCGGTGTTTGTGACACATTGGAGGCATCACACTTGAGGTGCTCAAACATTCAAAGGTCAAGAACTACACCCTACATATAAGAGGTAATCATCTAAATTGTTATATAGCTTCAATTGTATGCTAGTTAGGGTGTATGATTTGGAAAATTAAAAATGCATGTATAATTAGAGAAACCAGAGATCCAGAGCATCTAGGGTTGTATGTGCACCATAGGAGTGTTATAGTGCTCAAAACCTAAAAAAGTAACTTTCAAGGTATGAAGACTACTTCATCGTTTACAAAAAAGGCCAAAGATGTCATTGATCCTCGCACTAATAAAACCATGGTGAATGTTATGTGGCCGCCTAAAAATCAAGCTAAAAGAATTCCGCTTCCTAAACGTTTACGAGAAGGCACTTTGGACTCAATGCAATTCTGGATTTATGATGATGCTACTGCATCAGTAGTGATTAAGCTGAAAAAGAACCAGTATCTCATTGTTGATCCCAAAGACTTATTGAAGTTTTGTGAATGTTACATCCAAACTTTGTCAAACTTTCAAATAATTATTAAGAATGAATGGTTAGAAGCAATCGAAAAAGCCTTCACCGGAATGGTAGCTACCATAATTGAAAGGAAACTATAGGTTGGAGCATTCGATCAGGCGGACGTGCATCTTGTGGAGAAGCCTTGAAGCTAGCCAACCATAAACCAAGGGGGAGATTGTTGGGTAATATTTTTGTGGTATATGCTGGGCTTATAATTTATTATTGTATTTGGGCTTCAGCCTTTAAGGCTTTGTACTTGGTGTGTGTGTGTGTATATATATATATATGTGTGTGTGTGTGTGTGTGTGTGTGTGTATTGCTTTTCAGTCGTTTAGGGTTGTTCATTCAGTGTGGTATTCGGCTGTTAAGTGTTTTCTTGATGTACCAACTGGATTGATCTAATATAATCATGTGCATTAAGTATTTTTGTGTGTTCTTGAGTCGATATCTGATTTATATTTCATGATCATTAGATAGTTTGAGTGATATATTTATAACCTAAGTGTTTTGGGACTTAGAAGTTCTTCAATCTTATAGCCTCCTTCGATGCTTCGCTCGCAGCTTTGTATTTTGATTCATAAGTAGAATCAGCCATCGTCTCCTGTTTGGAACTGTTCCAAGTTAATGCTCCTCCATTAAGGGTAAACACCCTGCCAAAATGAGAAAAAAGTTGTTCTGTCTGTCTGAAAGCTGGCATCACTATACCCAGTTACTTTCAAGTAATCATTGCCACCAAGCAAAAGGACCTAGTCCTTAGTTCTTTGCAGATACTTAAGAATATTCTTGACCGTTGTCCAATGACCTCTACCTGAATTTCCCAGATATCGACTAACCATGCTCAAAGAAAAAGCCACATTAGGGCGAGTGCATTTCATATCATACATTATCGATCCAATGGCTGAAGCATATTGACGTCAACTCATTTCTACTATCTTTGTATCAGTACTTGGACTCCGAGTCTTACCCAGTTTGGTATTACTCTGGATAGGCAACTCTTATTTTTTGGAATTCTCCCTGCTAAAACATTTTAACACTTTATCTAAATACGTACTTTGACTAAGTCCAAGTGGTATTTTTCTCCTAGTTCTCAAAATCCTTATCCCTAGAATATAGGAAGCCTCTCCCAGATCCTTCATAGCAAAACACTTTCCAAGCCAACACTCAAATTCTTGAAAGGTTGGAACATCGTTCCCTATAAGAAGTATGTCATTGACATACAATGCCAGGAAGGTTACTATACTCCCACTAGCTTTGACAAATACACAAGATTCATCTTCACTTCTAGAGAGGCCAAACTATTGAACTTCCTCATCAAAGCAAAGATTCCATCTGCGAGAAGCTTTTTTCAATCCATAGATTGACTTCTTAAACTTACACACTCTATTGTGGTACATAGCACCCACAAAACCCTCTGGATGATTCATGTAAACATCGTCAGCTAATTTCCCATTAAGGAAGGTAGTTTTCATATCCACCTGTCAAATTTCATAGTCATGAAATGCAGCTACGACAAGAATTATCCTAATAGATTTAATTTTAGCCACTGGTGAGAAGGTCTCAGCATAGTCAACTCTTGGGGTTTGAGTAAAGCCCTTTGCAACCAGTCAAGGCTTGAAACCATGCACCTTTCCGTCCATGTCGGCCTTCTTCTTGAAGATCCATTTGCACCCAACTATTTTACGACCTGGTACATTGTTAACCAAATTCCAAACATGGTTTTCATAGATGGACTTGATGCTGCTGTCCGTTGCCTCTTTCCACTTGGCAGACTCAGGACCTACCATTGCTTTCTTGTAGTTAGAAGGTTCATCCAAATTTACCAGTGTACTATCACTAATAAACATATTGCCTTTTGTCGTTATATGGAAAGCTTACAACACATGCAGAATGCTAACCCTACTAGAATGCCTAAGTGGTAATGACTCGTCAATTGGTTCAACTGGAATTTCTTCCTCGGGTTGAGCCATAATATTTTTAGTGGTTCCTTCATCGCTTGACTCTTGAATTTCTTTAAGATAAATTGTACTCCCGTTGTCCTCTTTGCATATAAGCTTTCTTTCGCAAAAGACTCCCCTTCGCGCTACAAAGAACGTGTTGTCACTATGTCTGTATAACAAATATCCATAGGACTTTTGTGGGTATCCGATGAAAATACATATCTCCCTTTAAGGTTCAAGATTGGCATGAGTCTCTTGTCTAACGAAAGCTTCATAACTCCAATGCTTGATATGTGCTAACGACGGAACCTTCCCTATCCACATCTCGTGAGGTGTTTTGAAAACCTTCTTTGTTGGGACAAGATGAAGAATGTGGGCAACAGTCTCTAAAGCATACCCCCGAAATGAGATTGAAAGTGAAGCTCGACTAATCATGGAACGAACCATGTCTAACAAGGTTCGATTACACCTCCCAGCCACACCATTAAGTTGTGGTTTCCTACAAGGTGTCAGTTGTGAAACTATTTCACATTCCTTGAGGTAGTCGTGGAATTCGATACTAAGATACTTACCACCTCCATCAGATATGAGCATCTTCATCTTCCTTCCCAATTTATTCTTGTCTTCTTTTTTCAATTCTTTGAAATTTTCAATAGTTTCTGACTTATGCTTAATTAAGTAGATATACCCATATTTACTATAATCATCAATAAAAGTCATATAGAATTGATTTGCATCCATTGTGGTGGATCTGAAGGGCCCACATACACCTGTGTGTATGAGATCCAACAATCCTTCACCCCTTTCACAAGAACCAGTGAAAGGTGATTTTGTCATCTTTCCAAGTAAACAAGACTCGCATGTATCATCTGACCTCAAGTCAAATGATTCCAGCACTCTATCCTTTTGGAGTTAGGTGATGCGTTTCTTGTTGACATGTCCAAGATGATAATGCCACAAGCATGCTTTGTATAAACCATTAGACAAATTCATTTGTAAAACACTATTACCTAAATTGTCTACAACCATAACAATTTCATACATGCCATCACAAGGTAAAGCTTCATAGTAAAATACACCATTTTTAAAAGCAGAAATAGATCCATTCTCCTTATTAAAAGAATATATAGAACCTTGTCTATATAAAGCATGAAATGAAATGATGTTTCATGTCATCTCTGACGAATAGAAACAATTATTCAAATCTAAACACAACCCACTACTAAGCACTAAGTTATAAACTCCAATCTTGGTAACAGGTGATGATCTCCTATTACCCATGATCATGTTTATTCTTCCATGCTTCACATCCTCACTTTTTATTAGCCTCTGCAAATAAGAACAAATGTGGAAACCACATCCTGTATCAAGGAACTAAGAATGAGAAGAAGATGAGTTAATAGATAAGATAATGTAAATACCTGCCGAGGTTGGCTTCATCTTGTCATCCTTTATGTTTTGCAAGTATTTCAGGTAGCTTCGTTTCCAATGCCCTTTCTCATGGCAGTAGAAGCAAGTAGCCTCCTTAGGATCAGAGGTAGGTGAATCGTTAGAACTTGCTTTTCCTTTGGGTACATTGCTTGAGGACCTAGCTTGGGACTTTCCTTTCCAATTCTATTTAGGAGGACCCTTCCTCTTCTGCCCTTTTCCTTGCTCAATGGTCAAGACAGGAGCAGCAGCAGGAGTGGATGCAATACCTTTTCTCTTCATTCCTACATCAGTTCGCAGGAGGTTTTGAAGTTGTGCCAATGTGGTCTCTTGGTTGTTCATATGATATGTTTTGATAAGCTGATGATAACAACTGGGCAATGAGTACAAGACTATATTAATAGCTAATTCCTCATCAAAGTTCACATTTAGCTTTAGTAAGCGCTCCATATATCGTTGCATTCTTTGCATGTGGCTACTGACGGACACGCCATCTTTCATCTTGCTAGTGATAAGGGACTTTACTTCATACTTTTCCTGACAAGCTCTTTGGTGGTAATTTTCCACCAGGTTCTTGTTCATCTCGTATGGCTAGTAATCCTCGTAGAACCTTTATAGCTCAAGTGTCATAGTAGCCACCATGATGCACGCCACTTTGGTTGCATCGTTGTATTGCTTCCTATACTCATCCAGTTCTGCAGTAGTAGCTTGGGTTTATCGATCTTGAGAAGTTCCTTTTTGAGCAAATACTATTTTCCTTGAAATGTAGAGCCATTTTGATGTTTCGCATCTAATCATTGTTATTGGTGCTATCAAAGGTAACTCTCGAGCAGATGTTCATAAGCGAGAAGTTGTTAGAGGAGTTGTTGTTGCTGTTGGAGGAACCCGAAACATTGTTAGGAGTTGACATCTGAAAGAGAAGAAAGACAAGTTTTAGGTTAGATAAAAGTAATCCTAAATATAACACCCAGCTGAAATACTAAGGCTAGGATCCAACTAGATAATTCACAACATAGAAAAGGGATTTTGTAATCTAATTGTGAAATAAATAAAGCTAGGTGAATGGCGATTTACCAATTTCACCACGAAAAAAAGGAATTTGAACGAATTAGGTTTTTAATCAAATTTCTAGATCTTTTGAGATTCATTGAACTATTCAATGGCATGTTTAATCTCGATTATGATCTTCCAATAGTGACTGGGATACCGAGGATCACAAATAAAATGTGAGTAACCATGCAAATTAGCTTGGTACTCTCGATGTCATTTATCATCTCATTTTAATGTGTCGGTTAGCCACACACGCTCCATTAATCAATGATAATTTATGAGACACCCATTCCCACTCTTTATCACTCCATATTAGTATACCAATTAATCAAACATGCTCCACTAACGACTTATAAAGTGCAATGTGCAATTTCACGGATTAGCATCAAATTCACATTTTTCCTGAAGTAACTAAGATTGGGAATTTGGAAACTATTTTAGTTACTTTATAATTTCATTATACTTATTAATGATGAATAATTTCCCTATCAAACCCATTCAGATAATGACCCTCCACCAATGAAGAAAGCGGTGGATGAGAGTGGACACGCATTCAACTACCATTTTATAGATAATTTTCTGATACCCCCCTCCTTTATAGATCGATTTCATGAATGAGGCGTACTAGTGGTTCGATTGACTTAGTCTTACATATATAGTAAATATTAAATATTTAATTTTACATATAGTATAAGGTGTATTTTAAACTTTTCAAAATACTACGGTTTTATAATCTTTTAATTTTCAAAGTTAAAAAAAATTCATTTAAATTTAAAAGAAATTGATTTAATAATTATCTATTATTTAAACCTTTAATTAATTTATTAAACCAATTGAGGATTATCTAATTAAATTAATCAAAATAATTTCACTTAATCCTCTTCCCCTAATTTTCGAAAAATATGGGAGGGATAATTCTAAATTTATAATTATCTAATTAATCACATAAAGAGATAATTACCAAAAATAGAAAAAACCGTATCATGAAACCGTAATTTCCGAAAATACCTATTGTTGGGGAGGAAGATAAGGATTCCAATCTTTTCCATATTTCAAAATCAAGAGGGTTTAGGAAGCCCTAATTTTGAAACTTGTAGGATAAGGGAAAGGTTTAAAACACTTTTCAAAATTTCGAAACCTAGGGTTAGGAAACCCTTATTTCGAAAAACTCTAAGTCCAAAAGGGTTTAATTTCCATAAACCCTAATTGATCATATGCAAAACAATTGCAATCAAATTCAACAGTAAACAAGTCATGACTCTGATATCACTGATGCGTTTTGAGCATAACAAACAAAAACCTATGTGTGCATGCAACCTTAATTCTTGGATATATGTTTTTTCTAATTGAACATACAGCTTTTGAACATCAAACAGAAAACCCTAGGAAGTATGTATTATTTTCGATATCTATAAAATATGGTTAACAAAACATACCTTGATTGTTATATAGCAACATCAATTGAAAACCTAGTAATCTTGAACTTCGAGAGCAAGCGTCACAAGTATCACGCCTCAAGTAGATCACACCGAAAATAAGCAAGAGGATGATAGAGGATAGAGAAGGAGAATTTATTAGAAATTTGGTTATCCTTCTGGGATTTAGATGACCGAAAATCTCAAGCTCTATAGGTCTATTTATAGTGCAAATAGGATACATTGGATAACCCTAATTTGAATAAAATAGCATTAATTCAAATTAGTAATTATCCACCTCCTTAATTATCTAATAGGATAATCCATAAACATTAATTATCCTTAGTAAAATCGTCCATGCCTTCTTAGGAGGGTTCTGGAACCTCTTGCTTAACTATTGAGCAATTGCACTTTTAGTCCTTACACTTTCAATTAATTCTTTTAATCCCGTATTTAATTCCATTAAATTCCTGATTAAATATCAATTAAATATTTCTCTGAAGTTGATTTCGAATGGTCTCCTTTTCCAGCACGTAATTAGGCGATGGACGATTATGATGGGCACAATGGATCCTATGATTTGGAGAATAATGATTCAAACTCGAAGGATGATGATGAGGGTATTTTAGAGAATAATTTCTCACCAAGAAGGAAACCTACTAATGGAGGTTTATTTGAGGAAGAGTTGGAAGAAGGAGAATTCCGACACAAAGAATTCACCGGGGATGTAGTGTTGGAGATGACAGAAGTAGTACATGAGCCCTTGCCGGAAAGTAGTACTCAGGTGGGAAAAACGCCGATTTGTGAAATTAGATCAATGGGGGGGGGGGGGGGGGATTTAATTCTTGGGGAACTCTAACTGACTCCAATGGAGGAATGCCAATAAGAGGATAGAGGTGTTGACTAACTGGTTGACCACTCAAACGACGTTACAACCCAGGAGGTAAATCATGTGAATAATTGTATTTTAAATTCAGACCTAGGTACGGAGCTTTTGGAAGCGTTTGGGAGCTTCTAGCTTTTAGCTTTTGACAAAACGCTCTAGTTTAAACAAAAAACTTCGTTTGGCAGTACGAGCGTTTAGCTTTTAGTTTTAACAAAACGCTCCGATTCTAAAAGCTAGTTCATGTAGCTTTTAACAAAACGCAATCAATTTCCATAATTACCCTTAAAAATATATTTATATATTTTTTTATTTTTAATAAAATTGTCCTTTTATGTAATTTTATATATTTCAAAAGCTTCCAGCTACTTTTGCCAAACATTCATATAACAAATAAAAGCTACAGCTTCCCGCTACCAGCTACCAGCTATCCGTTACCAGCTAATCGCTACCCGCTTCCAGCTAACAGCTACTTTTACCAAACACGCCCCTAGTAAAACTTGGATGTTTTGGGCCATTTAAATGTGGGCATGTTAATACGGGTGGTAGAAAACTACCAAAATCGTTTGGCCCCTAAATGGAAACAATGATGATTCAAAGTTGGAGAACGAATTAATACCTGATGGATCTAATAGAAAGAAATTGCGACGTTCTTCCCTTTGTAACCTCTACAGCTCTTCTGATCCTGGTCACAATCTGAATAATGGTGAAGATGATACAGTCCCGCACTGCCCATTCCAGTCTTCGGGTCAGATTACATCTCCTTGTCGACTTGCCGATAATTCTGAGGTTGCCCTAACAGTGGAAATTGGTAAAATGGTTGATGTGGACATCGAAATTGGGAATGAAGTCTTAGAGGAGGTATTGGGTATGGATGGGGAGAACAATAACCGCAATGAATATACTCTCCTTGAACGTAAGAGGAATTAGGGATGCCCCAAAATAAAGGTGGGTCAGGAGATTATGCTCAGAGCAAAAGATCTCGGTGATGTCCCTACAAAAATCTCAACTAGGTTTGGCCTCATCGTTACAATTAAATATTCGAAATTGATGGACCGATGGCAACTTTGGATTTGAATTAATTGAAGCAACTGGGATATTTGGAGGGCTGATCACAATATGGGACGATGGAGCTTCCAAACTAACAGATACAATAAAATCAAGGTACTTCATGATTGTATTTGGTCATTGTGTGGGCATAAACATTAACATAGCTATCGTTAATGTTTATGCACCACATTCCCCTATTGATAAGAGAAGATTATGGCAAAAACTAGCTCAAATAACATCCAGTAGATCGGCATTATGGATTGTTGTTTGGGATTTTAACACTGTTTGTAGGCGTGAGGAACGAATTAATTCCAGATTTTGTAATGTGTTCGCTGCAGATTTCAATGAAGTTATTCTATCATGTGCTCTTCATGATTTAAGAATGGGGGGATATAAGTTCACTTTTTTCAGACCTCACGATGGTGGTAAGCTAAGCAAATTTGTTAGATTTCTAGTATGTGATAAATTTATAGATTCCTTCTCGGGGTCTTCAGTAACGGTCCTCACTAGAGAATTATCTGACCATAGTCCCATTATACTGAAAACATCTGGTGAGGACTTTGATCCAAGACCATTCAGATTTTTCAACTCTTGGATATCAAGGGTGGGTTTTCATGAAGTTGAAATGGATGCATGGAAGAAATTTAATGGTCAAGGGTGTGCCGATGCTTTCCTAGCTGCAAAACTTTGGTTCTTAAAGAAAGAAATTAAGAAATGGCGGGAACTCGGGTTTGCGATGGAAACTAAGGAGTTGGTAGAGTGCGAGAGTAAGATATCACAGTTAGATATTGTAGCATAATCTAGAGCAATGTTAGCTCATGAGGTGGGGAATCGGTCCAAATCTCTTCATAGAATTGTAGATCTTGAAAGGGTGGTGGCAATATATATGAAGAAAAAGGTGAAAATGAAATGGGTGGTTGATGGGGATGAAAACACTTCCTTTTTCCATGGTTTTGTGAATAACCAAAATAGGAGGAATAAAATTCACGGCCTATTGGTTAATGTCAATGGGTTTCGAATCCGGAAGCCATTAAAAATAAGATTTTTCAGCATTTTTCTGAGAAATTCGCAGAAAAATGGCATAATAGACCAAAAATTAGGAGCAAGAGATTCAAAGAACTTTCCCAGGCGGAGAGCTCCTTTCTTGAGTTAGCTTTCTCTGTTGAGGAAATCAAGAATGCAATATGCTGCTGTGGATCGGATATGGCCCTAGGGCCAAATGGATTCTCATTCAAATTCTTTAAAACTTATTGGGATTTGTTAAAAAATGATATCATGAGCTTTGTGAGATCATTTGAACAGAGAGGTAATTTTTCCATGGGATGTAATTCGTCTTTTATCTCACTTTCCGCCAAGACAAAGGACCCACTATCTTTAAATGATTATAGACCAATAAGTCTTATTGGTGCTTTATACAAGATTGTTGCCAAAACATTGGCAACCCGGGTGAGAAAACATATTGGTACGTGCATTGATGAGGTACCATCGGCTTTCATGGAAGGGCGAAATATACTAGAGGGTCCCATGGTAATAAATGAGGTGTGTTCATGGGCAAAAAAAATGGCAGGAAAATATTATTATTCAAAGCAGATTTTAACAAGACGTTTGACTCTATAAATTGGGAGTATATTGACTCGATTATGGAATAGATGAACTTTGGAGTAAAATAAAGAAGATGGATAAACAGATGCCTTTAATTGGCGAGGGCGTCGATTCTGGTTAATGGCAGCCCAACTGCAGAATTCCCATTATTTAAAGGAGTTCGACAAGGAGATCCGCTATCTCCTTTCCTTTTTATAATCTCATTGGAAGGTCATAACATTATGCTAAAAGCGGCTAAGGAAAATAGGATATTTGATTGTATCCCCATTCCAAATACTAACATCTCACTTTCCGATTTTCTTTATGCAACTGACGCCTTGTTTATTGGAGATTGGTCAACAAAAAATGTCTCCAATCTTGCTAGAATACTTTGATGTTTCCATGTTGTGTTGGACCTAAAGGTGAACTTCAATAAGTCAAGGGTCTTTGGTGCCGGAGCTGATTTTGAGGAGGTATGTCTCTAGGTGAGGCCATTGGTATGTGCCCCTTCTTCTCTCCCTTTTATCTACCTTGGAGTACCAGTGGATGAAAACATGAATATGCAAAAAGCATGGAAGCCAATTGTGGACAAATTCAGATCTAAACTTTCCTCGTTGAAGGCAAAATCATTAAGTTTTAGCAGGAGGATGACTTTGGTAAATTCGGTTCTTGGGAATCTTCCAACTTTTTACTTTTCATTATTTCCTGGCACCGTTGGAATCATTGAAGAGCTTGAAAAAAATTCAATGGCAGTTCTTATGGAGGATCGATTATGAAAAGCAAATTGTGCATTGGGTTGCTTGGGAAAACTAAAAGCCCCAAAGGATGTTGGTGGGCAGGAGTGGGTTCTCTATTGAATCTAAACCTAGCCCTCCTTGCCAAATGGTGGTGGAAATTCAAAACTTGCCCGCAATCTCTGTAGGCCCAAATTATAAGCGGGTTTCAGGACACTACAAACGGGCCTTGGTCTTGCTTTGCAAAACAGATGAGGAGTGGGGTATGGTCAAGTATTGAAAAAGTTAAGAATAGATTTTGGAAGATGAATATTTAAGTAAAGGAGATATTGAATACTTATGACAGGGGTCTAACTTGGAGATCGGATTATGCGGTGGCTGGGAAATTCTGTGTAGCGAGGCTGTGGAGTAGATTTGACAAAGCATATCACCCTGTTAGTGATGGTGAATTTTGGTGGCTGAATTCGGTCCATAAAAATGTGGCAAGCTTTTTTATGGTGCACTAAACAGGTGAGGATCCCATCCGTTGAGGCTTTAGAGAGAAGAAACATCCCTGTTACTTCCCCGATGTGCAACTTCTATGCAGATAGAAATGAATCTGCAGACCACATTTTAACGTCCTGCAGCCTGGTGAAGGAGATCTTATGTACGGTGCTCAACTCATATGGAATTCTCCCCCGAATATTCTCTGGAGTCAATGAGGTGCTAGCTTTTTCCAGGAACAGGGGACATTGTCCAAAGAAGAAATAGACCCTTACTTGTATTCTGTACGGAACTATCTGGAGCTTGTTGAAGGCAAGGAATGATCAGATTTTTAGAGGCGAGTCATCGAAATGGAGAAAATTGTGGACTTTATCACAGCCATAGTATTTACATGGAGAAAATACAGGAGACAAAATGGATTAGGATAAGTGGTGTGCCACACCTCTAAATTGTACACAATGTATGCTTTCTTCTTTGATGATTAATATTTGTAATCCTGGCCCCATTGTCATATGAGCCAATACATAACCAATATTTAATAATGGAAGATACCCAATCGTTGACCTTAGATGTAATTAATTCTCTATATATATATATATATATATATATATATATATATATATATATATATATATATATATATATATATATATATATATAGGTCGTAAGATAAAACATAAATAGAAATAGTATTTAACCTAAATACTTACAATTATGTTTTCGATCTTCTAAGAGGATTCAACATGTAAGGATGATGTTTAGGATTTTTTCTTTTCTAAAGAAAACAATATAATAGGGAATTATTATGCAGCTAACTTGCTATTCAGGTTAGTTATCACAAACTTACTTACTATATAGTTTATGTGTATATGCCAAGTAGACAAGAGATAGAACTCATCGAGAGAATGTAGTAGAATTAGGACCTTGATAGACCGATCAGAAGGAAGTGGTCAAGATCATGATAGACGAAGCATAGGGAAATGGTTAATACCAGGTCAACTAGAGATAAACCGCTAGAGGCAATCTAGTGATCGTGGTAGGATATGGTAGTATGTAAAAGTTTTATGTTTCCATTGTATGTCTATGTGCTCAGTTATATATCTATGTGCTCAATTACGTGTTTTGTGTTCAATAATACGTTTATGTGTAGGCTACATAATGCACGTCTTTTATATAGTAATTATTTTTTTTGATTACTCACTAAGTCATAGGCTTATATATGATACTTTATCTTTTTTGTTGCGGGTCCTTCAGGTTCGAAGGTAAATGAGCTAACATGATTGGGGTATCTAGAAATTATGGATGAGCCATGGTATCTAGTTTATCCATTTTATGATATGATATGGATTTTGAAAGAAGAATCAACTTCCATATTTGTACTATGATTATGTTGACGTAACGAGAAAGATGATTTTTTGATTTATCAATAACTTTTTTACTAAACCTCTAATTTTCAAAATTTTATGCCCGAAATTTTAAGATGTTAAAAATTTCATGACTTATATATATTATTAGTGAATTAATCATGGTTTCATCGTTACAATGATTCGTTATGACCAATCCCCGACTACGTATATATGCCCCACTCGATGCTTCATTTGATGTTGTAATAAGTTAAGACAATTATCACCATATTTCGATTCGATCGTGAAGGCTGTAGCTAGCAACCATAGGTGGGGTAGTCAGCCCATATAGATCTACACATAATTCCCTCACTCACAAATATTAAAAATTATAAGTTAGGGGACTTCTAAGTATTGTACTTATGTAATGAACGCGTCTCATGTATCATTGAGTTATGAGAATATATTTAGATGCAAAAATTCTTAATCATATATTCAGATGCATAAATTCATAAGCATGTATTCAAATGTATAAGTTTGTAAATATATATTTAAATGCATAAGTTCGAAACCATGAGTAAGAATAAGTTTGCAAGCATTTTACATGAATTTCCTACCCTCGAAAAAAGTATAAAATGTAACCAAGGATAGTGTGCTACAGTTGACTGTTAGATTAACTGCTTCACTGATGATTTGCTTGAAACCAATATCGATATTAATTAACTTTTAAATGAATGTGTCAAGATTACATGCCCCTAGAATTAAATACACTTAGTTTTCATGGTCTTGTTATATTGCACAACTCTTGTTTGAGTTTAACCATCATAGTACAGGATCTATCAGTCGAAGTACTTCTTAATTTTAAATTTATATAATTAGTATTTGTTAGATAGTTAATGAAACTGATAAAAGTTTCTTCCCAGTGAGATAGCAGGATGATGTGAAATATATGGTTAGAAAAATCCTAAAAGGAGAGTCTAGGAAGATTAGTAGTGTGTGCTCGTATAAGCATGCATGCATATATATATATATATATATATATATATATATATATATATATATATATGATTTTAGCGTTTAGAATTGGTAGTAATTAGTGACTTGGGAACCTTGATACAACTCTTGGGACGAGTATGGATAGGAGTGGAAGATAGTATGTGCATATACTAATGTAATCACATGATCCATACAGGGATACAGAGGAATCAAAGAGGTTGCTGAGGAACTAGTAGGTAGTAGATAGTGTGGTATGGTGACATAGTTCGCTTTTTACATGTTTTCACCTTTGTTAAGATTATGGATATTATGTCTTAGATGAGGATGATTATGGTTTAGACCTTAGTGGCTCTAGTAGCTTACGTATGAGTATTGTAGGCATATGCAATTCGTTCGAGTATTAAGTCAAGTGGACCTAGTTTGAGGTAGTATTAGATTGAGCTGCCAGATTTAAGGAGAAAGTGATTGAGATGTTTGATAGGATGATTGCAACTTGTGTCAAAGATGATCAATTGAGGACTTGAGTTGTCATTTGTGATGATTGAATAACATTTTTCTAGTCCCTTAAGTTTGAGGGAGAATAGTCTGGATACTTGTCAATCATTAAACATAAATGATAAGATATTATATATTGGTTGTTCTATCGGTTTGGTGGTCATGGAGGAGACCATGTCATGAGTTGAGTCTTTGACCTAGTTTTGATAAGAGCATGTGTTTCCGATGCAGGTTGATTTTATGATTGTAGTGCTCGAACTGGAGGTCCGGTAGAGGAAGAGGAAGATGGTGTATTGTCAAGCAGAGTTGGCAGCTAAGAGATTCAAGATAGTCAATGCTCATAGGTAAATCAGGGAAGCCATGGGTATTGCATCAGGTATGCAGGGTGCACAAACAATTTGGTGCACTTTAAATTATCAGAAGATGACTCATAATTAAGTTACAAAGGCTTAGAATTTTGGCTTAGCTTTATTACATATTCTTAACTGATGTATTTCTAGGGCAGATCTGATTATTCGAAGGACTATATGGTTCTATGTTTGGTGAAGTATTTGAGAGTCAATGGGTGTAAGTGTTGGTTGAGCCAGTTCGAAACTTTAAAGTTGTAGATGACAACCGGTGGTAGTTCAAAACTTAATTGGGGGAGAATTGGACATTTGAGTTTGTGTTTCAAAGGAAGGTTGACTTTCGGACTCAAAGTCATGGGTTAGAAGAGTCGACGATTCAAGCATGTATAATGATTAATTCAAGTTCATTGATGCATTAAGATAAATGAAGAGGTTTCATCAAAATGTCCGTGGTTTCATGTTTTAGTAGTATACTTATCAAGGGTTTTTTGGATTTTTATCCTAATGTCAGAAGGAATGCATGATTTGATCATATCGTGAGTACAATTCGGGTAATCAAATATGTTTAGGTCTTCAGTGATGAATGAGTTGTCCTTGTGGCATAAGAGCTACTAGACACATAACTCAATATAACAAGTAGTTCCCTTTAGGAGCACTAAGCACTTACATAAGGGAGCAATATAGGAGTGTCATGTATGTTTGGGAGGAAACATTTGGATCACAAGAACGTGCATTGGAATGTTAGCACTACGTTAGCTATCATTAAGGATTTACAATTAAAGATTAGGTTTAGAAATGAGTGTATATGATTTCTTTAAATTTTATTCTAATTAGGTATCGTCGCAAGTGTAGAAGTGAATGAGTGTCTGAGGACAGTTTTCTTTGAGTATAGGGATAAAGTGACACAACTTGAATTTGTTAGTGCCCCACCAGAATGTGTGAGAATTATGGATTTAGATTTCCCGACTCACGCTGGGGTGGTTGGTCTAGTGATTATTATAGATTTCTGAAGTTGTGGCACGTTGGGATAAAAGTTCAAGTTATTGGGAGCAACATTTCTTTGATTCTCCATTTGTGATCTTGTGTAGTGTAAAGTTTTGTTATAGAAGGAGATGTATGCCTTGTGCGTAAGGAAAGTTGTTTCAATGATTTGTTCTCCATTAGGATGTGTGAGTCTTGCTAAGGTTGGGTTTTGATTGTAGCATTGGAAGAACGTCATGTGTATGAGTCTTCATTTAGTCGAAGCGGGTTCAGGATGATTTGATCGGTTCGTTTAGGTGTCTGGTAAGTAGAAAGGAGTGTTTTTGAGGATGAAATCCATTTTAAGTGGGGGAGAGTTGTAACACATGCTTTTGAGAAGTTTAAAATTTTGGAAGTATAGACATTAATGGATCAAGTTAGGGTCTTGTACTTCAAAGGTTTTGGGTTCTAATCCTACTTGGAAGTGGATTATATATAGGTTGTGCTAGTCAAGATTTCGAAGTGTACTTTGGAGGCCAAGGGTATAATGGTAAAAGTGAGGCCTCAGGCCTCTTCTTGATTGAAGGGTTCACATTTGGAAGGTTTTATGTTGAAGGGTTTAGACGGGATTATACGGTTGTTCACTACCTTTCCGAGAATATAAAGAACCACAAAAATGGAGTTGGGATGAATAAGTTAGGTCTAGTGGAATTTTTAATGGAAAACTGTGTTAGGCCAGTATGTTGGGCATACTGAGATCACACTGGGTGTACTGGGTTAAGTTGATCGCATTGTTCCTCCCTGGAACACTAGGCGTACTAGGATTATGTTTGGCGTATGCACGTCAGATGCAAACCATAATATTTGTGTCTTGTACCCTATTTATAGACCTTCTTACCTTCAGCCTCCATCATCTCAAACCTTAAATTCGAAACCTTAGCGCAATTTGTGATATCTTTAATATTTTGAGTGCTTTGGAGTGCTATTGGTGCATCTTGGGGAATAAGGAGCTCATTGGAGAAGTGTTAGTTGTCTTGTAGTTTGGGGATCCTGACCTTGTTTATCTTGATATCACCTCTGGAGGTTTAAAGTTTCAAACTTGATGGTTCTTTTGTAGATCTAGTTTTGGGTCATAGTTTCCATGTTTTGGTCCCATGGTTTTGGTTCGTGTGAGTAAAAGCCACTCCAGATATTAAGGGTGTCATTTCTTATTAGATCATAGGTTCATATAGCATAAAAATTAGACCTTGATGAGTATAATTCTTCCATGCATGAGTTAATGGCTTTTTCGTGAAGTTATAAACTTAGGGATTTGGTTTGGAGACCATTAAGTCATTCAAAGTCATAAAGTCAGAAACTTTATGACCTAAGACGTCCCTTAGAGTTTGATCTGGAAATTTGATGATTTACTCTTAAGCATTAATAGCTTTTAAATCGAGATTGGTCAATAGGGCAGAATGTCGGGCATACTGGGGAGGTGCGTGGGGCCTACTCACCAGGGTGCCATTATGGGACATTATTTGGCATTGTGTAACGACCCGTTCCCGATATGTTGATTTATTGGTAATTATAGTGAGTTTTCAAGAGGGACTCGGCGAGTCCTAGCCTGACTCGCCGAGTAGGGTCGCGTCTGAGGGCACGCGGGAGCCGGGGACTCGGCAAGTCCATATCCCCGACTCGGCGAGTCCATCTGTCTGGGTGAAACCCTAAAATCCCCGGGTTGCCCACTATTTATACCACCTTATAGCCCCCATTCTCGCCTCCCTCACCCTGAGAACGCAGTGATAGAGCCTTAAACCTCCCTTGAAGAGCTTATATGTGTTTTGGTGCCATTTTGTGAAGGTGTGAAGAAGGAGAAGAAGGAAGAAGCAAGGAGAAGTGTTGTAGTGCAAAGATCCAAGGCCAAATCAGAGCTAATAGAGGTATTTTCGGAGTTCCATCTTGTTATATGCTTTAAACTTCCATTAGAGCTCTCCTAAGAGCTAGTTGATGCTTGTTCCAAGCCTTACACTTGCATGAATGTCTTATTAAGTCGGAATATCTATGGATCTGAATGTTGGGGTGTTGTAGAGCCCAGATCTACTGTCTTTTTGGAGTTATATTGCATGATAACCATAGATCTACCCATTTTATGCATCTTTTAGCCTTATTTCCCTTATTCATGAGGTTGTGCACGTAAAGTTGGAAACTTTACGTGGTAAAACAGCTTATTGGACTCAGATCTATCAATTGTATGCATTGGATTCAAACAAAATCAAGTAGAAATCAGTTGCATGGCGGCGGCTCGGCGAGTCGGAAGAACGACTCGACGAGTCGGGTCGCAAGTCCCGAGTCCTTCAGTTTTATCAGTTTCGAGTGTACGAGGTGAGTTAGAGAGTGGACTCAGCGAGTTGAGAGTGGACTCAGTGATGGAGGGACTCGACGAGTTGTTCATACAACTCGGCGAGTCCAAGGCGATCTTCTTGGGATCAAGAACAACTCGTCGAGTCTGTTCATACGACTCGGCGAGTCGGATGAAGATTGTCTGAGTTCTTGGATCAAGAGGGTACTCGTCGAGTCGATGCCAGACTCGACGAGTAGCAGTGAATAGAAGTGAAAAGTGAGAGTGGGACTCGGCGAGTTGGGTGGCCAACTCGGCGAGTCAGCCCAAAAGAGAGTTGACTTTGACCAAGGGTAAAAGAGTCATTTTACCCCAAGCGCAGTGTTTAGTATTTGATTGAGTGTGTTTATGGACTTGTAGCCGAGGAGATTCAGGAGCAGCCGCCGTTAGCTTCCCGAGTCACACACTCAGCAGCCAGCTTACGAGGTGAGTTTCCTTCCAGTAGGAACGGGTCTAAGGCCACAATGCCGGCCCGTTCAGTTAGCAGTAGTTTCCGGATTTAGGTCCGATGCAGTAGTTAGTATGTTCGATGCCTTCGTGGCTCGAACAGGATTTGTGTGCTATGTTTCATGTGTTAAGTATTATGTGTTCCGGGCCACGGCCCGATGTAGTATGTCGTATATGTGTTATGCTAGTTGATGTGTTATGTTATGCCATGTTCAGTCAGTCAGTTCCGGACTTCGGTCCGATGCAGTTAGTTCCGGACTTCGGTCCGATGCAGGGGACAAGGTCCCAGTTAGTTCCGGACTTCGGTCCGATGCAGGGGACAAGGTCCCAGATAGTTCCGGACTTCGGTCCGATGCAGGGGACAAGGTCCCAGACAGTTCCGGACTTCGGTCCGATGCAGTTCCGGGCTTCGGCCCGATGTAGTGGGCAAGGCCCAATATGTGTTTATGTGTTATTGTATGGTATGTGGTAGTTTGGGGGAGCTCACTAAGCTTCGTGCTTACAGTTTCAGTTTTGGTTTCAGGTACTTCCGCAAGCAAAGGGAAGAGCTCGGGGTGACAGCATCGCACACACCACAGCATAGCTTTTATCCTGGGGATGTCTTTTGATGGTTTTGGATTGATGTTGTATGATACAGTTTTCCGCACAATATTTTATTATGTTTTGGGGATACATCGCGTATGTTTTATGATATGATACTTATATTATGGTTTTGATTATATGGAAAAACGAAAATTTTTGGGTCGTGTTTTTGGGTCGTTTCAAGTTGGTATCAGAGCCCTGGTTTGAGGGATTCGGATACACTTCCGGGTGTATCTGAACTCAAACTAAGGGAAATAAAAGATTTTAATAAAAATGTTTTACAAAAAGAATTTTGAAAGCACTTAGAAAGAAAGAATTTTTTTTTAACGAGATAGAGGTGTGTGCATGCGGTCAGCCGAGCTCAAGTAAGTACTCCCAAATTACTCATACAAGTTATTTGTTCAGTTTCAGTTTCAGTAGAACAGCATGCTAGTATAGGGCTAAGGATCTAGGAGAATGCGTTATGTGCCTGCTTATGTGTTACAGCTTTATGAGTATTGCATGCTAGAATTGAGTAGACTGCAGTAGGATAGCCTGTTTAGGTTATGCCTGATGGTATGAGCTTAGCATTCTATGCTAGTGCAGTTTCTTGTTATAAGAATAGTTTTGCCTGAGTCTATTTCCCTTGTCTGAATGCTGCTTGCTTCGTGCTTGGTGGGGTTCTGAGTACTGGGAGTTAGCCATTAGGTGAACACGTCACACCACATGTAATCAGGTTTGAATAATCCCAGAGTGCTAGAACTGGCCCTATTGTGCAGCTCTTGTTTGAGTCCAACCGTTGTAGGGACGGATCTTTTACTTGAAGGATTATCCGATCCTCATCGCATGTGATGGTGTTTAGGTGGTGGCTAACTGGCATTATAAGGAGACCTACAGCAGCTGAGGACCAGTCGCGTTGAGCTTGAAGTTTCCCTAGGCCAAGCCTAGGATGAGAGTAGCAGAGAATAGCAGCGGTAGAAGTGACTTGGTGGAGTCAAGGCAGTTCTTGAGGAAAGTACGGATAGATGTGGAAGGTAGTAGGGGCCCATACTACTGAAAGCAGAGGATCCATACTCGAATTAAGGAAGGCCAAGACAAGACCAGGAAGCTAGTAGTAGTATCATGATCCCTTGAGATATTTCAGTGTTCTGATGTTGTTATGATATGTTTTATTTAGGGTCGTTCTCGGTGAACGGCATCCCTGCCTTGGTATAGTTCGATTCGGGGGCTACCCGATCATTTGTATTGCTTGCGCTTAGCAAGAGATTTAGCAGAGCCCCAAGGGAGCTGGATTGTCCACTAGAGGTTGAGATAGCAGATGATAGGACCGTGAGGGTCGGCAGAGTACATAGAGGGTGTTCCCTTCAGATATTTGATGAGCAGTTTTCAGTGGACCTGGTTCCTATTCCCCTGCGTGGGAATAAAGTTATTGTGGGCATGGATTGGCTGAGCCCCAATGGGGCGGTGATAGATTGTGAGCTACAGCTAGTGAGGGTTCGCACTCCCAGTGGGGGAGAGATAGTGATTCAGGGCGAGAGGCCCCAGCGAGGACCGATCTTTTGTTCCGCCGCGAGGGCGAGGCGCTATGTTCAGCAGGGTTGCGCCGGTTTTGTAGCTTACGTCTTGGATGCCCGGGAGAAGGGCAAGACGGCGATTGATGATGTTCCTGTTGTTCGTGACTACCCGGATGTGTTTCCCGAGGATTTGCCGGGGATACCTCCAGAGAGGCAGGTTGAGTTCAGGATCGACCTAGTTCCTGGTGCGGCTCCGATAGCCAAAGCACCGTATCGACTTGCTCCCCCTGAGATGTAGGAGTTGTCTACACAGCTTCAGGAGCTGTTAGACAAGGGTTTCATTCGGCCGAGCAGTTCGCCTTGGGGAGCACCGATCTTATTTGTGAGGAAGAAGGATGGGTCGCATCGTATGTGCATTGATTATCGGGAGTTGAACAAAGTAACGGTGAAGAACCGTTACCCACTTCCGAGGATAGATGACTTGTTTGATCAGCTTCAGGGAGCGTCTTGGTTCTCCAAGATTGATCTACGCTCCGATTATCATCAGATGAGGGTTAGAGATGAGGATGTACAGAAGACTGCTTTCAGGACCCGGTATGGTCATTATGAGTTCGTGGTGATGCCATTTGGGCTCACCAATGCCCCAGCCGCGTTCATGGATCTCATGAACCGCGTGTGCAGACCGATGCTGGATCGGTCAGTGATGGTGTTTATAGATGACATCTTGGTGTATTCCAAGACCCAGGGGCAGCATGAGGAGCACCTGCGGGAGGTGTTGGAGACTTTGAGGAGGGAGAGACTTTTCGCAAAGTTCTCCAAGTGTGAGTTCTGGTTGCGCGAGGTGCAGTTTCTTGGTCATCTCGTCAACCAGAAGGGTATTTTGATAGATCCGGCCAAGATTGAGGCCGTGATGCAGTGGGAGGTCCCGAGGTCTCCATCTGAGATTCGGAGCTTCCTGGGGTTGGCAGGGTATTATCGGAGATTTATTCAGGACTTCTCCAAGATAGCAGTGCCGCTCACCCGACTAACCAGGAAGTCGGTGGTTTTTCGTTGGGGGCCTGAGCAGCAGGCGGCGTTCGAGACTCTCAGGCAGAGATTGTGCGAGGCCCCGATCCTTACCTTGCCAGAGGGAGTAGAGGATTTCGTAGTCTATTGTGATGCTTCGATCACAGGTATGGGAGCAGTATTGATGCAGCGAGGCCACGTAGTAGCTTATGCCTCGAGACAGTTGAAGCCTCACGAGGCTAATTATCCTACCCACGATTTGGAACTGGGGGCGGTTGTGTTTGCCCTCAAGATTTGGAGACATTACCTTTATGGGGTCCGCTGTACTATATACACGGATCACAAGAGTTTGAGATATCTCATGGATCAGCCGAGTTTGAACATGAGACAGAGGAGATGGTTAGACGTGCTGAAGGACTATGACTGTGAGATCCTTTATCATCCAGGGAAGGCCAATGTGGAGGCCGACGCCCTGAGCCGCAAAGTGTCGACGGCCCCTATCAGAGATCTGTGTATGAGGATGACAGTGATCACTCCGTTGTTGGAGCGGATCAAGGAGGCTCAGATGGAGGGCCTCAAGGAGGAGAGGCAGAAGTGTGAAAGGATAGTGGGCCGAGTAGCTTCATTTGATTACGACAGTCGTGGTTTGTTGACACTTCATGGTAGGATATGGGTACCGTACTGGGGTGGGGTACGGCAAGTAGTGATGGACGAGGCTCATAAGTCTCGGTTTTCTATCCACCCAGGGGCGACGAAGATGTATCGAGATCTTCGATCTGATTATTGGTGGCCCTACATGAAGCGAGATGTCGCTTGGTATGTGGAGAGATGTTTGACCTGCCGGAAGGTCAAGGCGGAGCACCAGAGACCTCACGGAAAGATGCAGCCGTTAGACATTCCCGTGTGGAAATGGGAGGACATCACCATGGATTTTGTCACCAAACTCCCCAGGACCACACGCGGGGTGGACTCGATATGGGTAGTAGTGGATCGGTTGACGAAGAGTGCCCATTTTATTCCGATTCAGGAGAGTATATCGGCGGAAAAGTTAGCCGATATCTATGTGCGAGAGATTGTGGCACGTCATGGAGTGCCGGTATCGGTGGTGTCGGACCGAGATGTTCGCTTCACGTCCAGATTCTGGAAGCGATTCCACGACGAGATGGGTACTCAACTCCATTTCAGCACCGCTTTCCATCCTCAGACTGACGGGCAGAGCGAGAGGACGATTCAGACTCTCGAGGACATGCTTAGGGCATGTGTTCTAGACTTTGGGGGCAGTTGGGATACGTATCTTCCGTTAGCGGAATTCTCGTATAACAACAGTTATCATGCGAGCATTGATCGACCTCCTTTTGAGATGTTATATGGCAGGAAGTGCAGGACCCCGATTTGTTGGGGCGAGGTCGGTCAGCGAGTCATCGGGAGCACCGAAGTGGTGCTCAAGACGACTGAGTTGATCCAGAAGGTCCGTAGTAGGCTGCAGACTGCGCAGAGTCGGCAGAAGAGTTACGCCGACAGGAGGCGTTCGGACTTGGAGTTCCAGGTGGGAGATATGGTTCTTCTGAAAGTCTCACCTTGGAAAGGTGTCATCCGGTTCCGGAAGAGGGGCAAATTGGGCCCTAGATTTATTGGTCCCTTCAGGGTTTTGGCCCGGGTGGGTCGGGTTGCTAATCGGTTAGATCTTCCTGAGGAGCTTAGTCTGATACACAACACCTTCCACGTGTCGCAGTTGAGGAAGTGTTTGGTGGATGAGACAGCAGTCGTTCCCTTAGAGGACATTCAGGTTGATAGCGGCCTAAATTATATCGAGAAGCCGGTCGCGATTCTGGAACGGAAGACCAAGACCTTGAGGAACAAGGTAATTCAGCTAGTAAAGGTGCAGTGGCAGCACCGGAAGGGGTCTGAATGGACGTGGGAGGCTGAGGAGGAGATGAGAGCGCACTACCCGGAGTTATTTGCAGATCCAGCCGTAGCAGACTTCGAGGACGAAGTCTGAGACAAGTGGGGGAGAATTGTAACGACCCGTTCCCGGTATGTTGATTTATTGGTAATTATAGTGAGTTTTCAAGAGGGACTCGGCGAGTCCTAGCCTGACTCGCCGAGTAGGGTCGCGTTTGAGGGCACGCGGGAGCCGGGGACTCGGCGAGTCCATATCCCCGACTCGGCGAGTCCATCTGTCTGGGTGAAACCCTAAAATCCCCGGGTTGCCCACTATTTATACCACCTTATAGCCCCCATTCTCGCCTCCCTCACCCTGAGAACGCAGTGATAGAGCCTTAAACCTCCCTTGAAGAGCTTATATGTGTTTTGGTGCCATTTTGTGAAGGTGTGAAGAAGGAGAAGAAGGAAGAAGCAAGGAGAAGTGTTGTAGTGCAAAGATCCAAGGCCAAATCAGAGCTAATAGAGGTATTTTCGGAGTTCCATCTTGTTATATGCTTTAAACTTCCATTAGAGCTCTCCTAAGAGCTAGTTGATGCTTGTTCCAAGCCTTACACTTGCATGAATGTCTTATTAAGTCGGAATATCTATGGATCTGAATGTTAGGGTGTTGTAGAGCCCAGATCTACTGTCTTTTTGGAGTTATATTGCATGATAACCATAGATCTACCCATTTTATGCATCTTTTAGCCTTATTTCCCTTATTCATGAGGTTGTGCACGTAAAGTTGGAAACTTTACGTGGTAAAACAGCTTATTGGACTCAGATCTATCAATTGTATGCATTGGATTCAAACAAAATCAAGTAGAAATCAGTTGCATGGCGGCGGCTCGGCGAGTCGGAAGAACGACTCGACGAGTCGGGTCGCGAGTCCCGAGTCCTTCAGTTTTATCAGTGTCGAGTGTACGAGGTGAGTTAGAGAGTGGACTCAGTGATGGAGGGACTCGACGAGTTGTTCATACAACTCGGCGAGTCCAAGGCGATCTTCTTGGGATCAAGAACAACTCGTCGAGTCTGTTCATATGACTCGGCGAGTCGGATGAAGATTGTCTGAGTTCTTGGATCAAGAGGGTACTCGTCGAGTCGATGCCAGACTCGACAAGTAGCAGTGGATAGAAGTGAAAAGTGAGAGTGGGACTCGGCGAGTTGGGTGGCCAACTCGACGAGTCAGCCCAAAAGAGAGTTGACTTTGACCAAGGGTAAAAGAGTCATTTTACCCCAAGCGCAATGTTTAGTATTTGATTGAGTGTGTTTATGGACTTGTAGCCGAGGAGATTCAGGAGCAGCCGCCGTTAGCTTCCCGAGCCACACACTCAGCAGCCAGCTTACGAGGTGAGTTTCCTTCCAGTAGGAACGGGTCTAAGGCCACAATGCCGGCCCGTTCAGTTAGCAGTAGTTTCCGGATTTAGGTCCGATGCAGTAGTTAGTATGTTCGATGCCTTCGTGGCTCGAACAGGATATGTGTGCTATGTTTCATGTGTTAAGTATTATGTGTTCCGGGCCACGGCCCGATGTAGTATGTCGTATATGTGTTATGCTAGTTGATGTGTTATGCTATGCCATGTTCAGTCAGTCAGTTCCGGACTTCGGTCCGATGCAGTTAGTTCCGGACTTCGGTCCGATGCAGGGGACAAGGTCCCAGTCAGTTCCGGACTTCGGTCCGATGCAGTTAGTTCCGGACTTCGGTCCGATGCAGGGGACAAGGTCCCAGACAGTTCCGGACTTCGGTCCGATGCAGGGGACAAGGTCCCAGACAGTTCCGGACTTCGGTCCGATGCAGGGGACAAGGTCCCAGACAGTTCCGGACTTCGGTCCGATGCAGTTCCGGGCTTCGTCCCGATGCAGTGGGCAAGGCCCAATATGTGTTTATGTGTTATTGTATGGTATGTGGTAGTTTGGGGGAGCTCACTAAGCTTCGTGCTTACAGTTTCAGTTTTGGTTTCAGGTACTTCCGCAAGCTAAGGGAAGAGCTCGGGGTGACAGCATCGCACACACCACAGCATAGCTTTTATCCTGGGGATGTCTTTTGATGGTTTTGGATTGATGTTGTATGATACAGTTTTCCGCACAATATTTTATTATGTTTTGGGGATACATCGCGTATGTTTTATGATATGATACTTATATTATGGTTTTGATTATATGGAAAAACAAAAATTTTTGGGTCGTTTCACATTGGGTCATTTGGGTTTTGAGCTAGGAATCATTGGGTCGGGTATATGAAGGGTAAATTGGTCATTTACTCTTAGCATGATAAAATAAGATTTAGACCTTTGATTTTGGGTTATTACCCTAATTATTGATTAGGGATGATTTTGAATATGTTTAGTGTGAGGAGCCTGGTAGCAGCAACACATGTGTGTTTTAGTTATATTAGATTAAGGTGAGTCTTCCCACTATGCTTCTGGGTCGAAGGAACCAATGTCCGCCCATTAAATTGTGTATGTAGGATGCTAGTTGCTTTTGTGACTCTTGCATGTTTGTATGATTGGGTTGGTTGAAATAAACCCTAGGTTTGGGCTCATTATTGTATACTAGGTTGTGATGAACCCGAAGACTGAGCCTATTATTGTATGCATGGGTTGAAAGAGACCCAAGGCTAGGCCGCAAAGCTAGGCCCAAGGCTGTATATTGGGTTGGAATATACCCCATGGCTAGGACCAAATGTATGTTTGGTATGTGGTATTTTGGGGAACTCACTAAGCTTTGTGCTGACGGTTTCACATTTATGGTTTCAGGTACTTCCACTTCGAAAATGAAGCGTCTGACATGATTGCACAACATCCCCTAGAGTTTATTCCGCATTTTCAAATTGTGATTTTTACTCTGATTTTTAAATACTATTTTTTTTACATTGAATGATTTTGGGAATGGAATGTTATATGAATTAATGTTTTAAATATAAATTCTTTTCTATGGACTTTTGGGATGTCACAAATCACTTGACTTATAATTGTTAATCTTTGTGAGTGATGGAATTATGTGTAGATCTATACGGGTTAACCACCCCACCTATGGTCTAACAACAACCTTCACGATCGAATCCAAATATGGTGATAATTGTATTTAATTATTATGAAGTCAAATGAATCATCAGGAGGGGCACATCAAACGTAGTCGGAGATTTGCCAAAAGGTTTGATAAAATTTTGAAAATTAACATATAAGATTTGCCAAAAGGTTTAATAAAAATTTATTGATAAATCATAAAATCTTATTTCTCATTACATCAACATAATCATAGTAAAAATGAGAAAACTAATTCTTGTTTCGAAAACCATATCGTATCATAAAAATAAGCTAGATACCATGCTTCCTCGAGAATGTCTAGATACCCCAATCATGCTAGCTTCTTGCCCTTGCCCTTCGAACAAGAAGGACCCACAACTAAAAACATCAAATAGATATTGTAAGCTTGTGGGTTAGTAAGTAATCATAAAACTTAATTACTATATAAAAGATGTGTATTCTGTAACTTACACATAAATGTATAACTGAACACATAAGCACATAATTGAACATATAGACATACAACGGAAAAATAAAACTATGACATACTAACATATCTTACCATGATCACTAAATTCCATATGGCGGTCCATCTCTAGTCGACCTGGTATTGACCACTTCCCTATGATCGGTCTATCATAGTCCTGATTCTACTAGTTTCCTTCGAATAGGTAAATCTCTAGTTTGGTTGGCATATACACATAATCTATAGAATAAACAAGTTCATCAAAACTCACCTGAATAGCAACTTTTGTATTGTATTGCTTAAAAAAGATGCATTCTTAAACATTATCCTTACATGTTGAATCCTCTTAGAAGATTGAACACATAATTATAAGTATTTAGGTTAAACACGGTTTCTATTTGAATTTTATCTAACAACTTATAGTACTATAATTATCTAGAAGTAATTACATCTAATCAAATCTTAGTTATGTATTGGCTCATATAGCTATTAATTAATAGGTGATTACATAAACTTACCAACTCAATTTAAGGATGTAATTATACCAAGTATATTTTACTAGGAGGGAACTTATTACTCACCTCTCTCTCTCTCACTCTATATATATATATATATATATATATATATATATATATATATATATATATATATATATATATATAGTGAGGTTCAATAAAGAACCATAATTAACAATGAACAAAAGAACCAATCATGAGCGGAAGAAATCACAATGATCAACAGCCAAAGAAATAGATGTACACTTTTATATTGTACGTATATACACCGGATTATATCAAAAAACTCCACCAATCTACCAAAAACTCATCTCTTTTTTTCATTTAAAATTTTTTAGGCCACATTTTTTTATCAAAAATAAATAAATAAAAATAAAAATAAAAAACCGACTATACTGTTGTTCTCGATTTTTCATCCTCTTTCCATAAATATCAATGTTGATATATAAAAAACGAACTTTTTTTTCCGAAAAACACCCACTTCGTTTTGTTAGTTTTTTTAAATATTTAAGTTTATTTATATAAAAGAAATTAATTATAGAAAAATATTAATTTTTTGTACTCTATTAATAAATATCAACACAGACTAAAAAAAAAAAAAAAAAAAAAAAAAAAAAAAAAAAAAAAAAAAAAAAAAAAAAAAAAAAGAACTTCGAATAGTGTAGATTCACACTGTGAATCTAAACTGTAAATATTTCAGTTTTCAACATTCACAATGTGAAAAAGTTCGATCAGTTCAGATTCACATTGTGAATCGACTTACTATTATGCACATTGTGAATTGGAGAAGGTTAAAAAAAACTCGATCAATGTAGATTCACACTATGAATCTAGATTATAAATATTTCAATTTTCAACATTCACAATGTAAAAAAAACTCGATCATTTCAAATTCACACTGCGAATATTACTTATTATTATGCACACTTTGAATCTGTGAAAGTTCATAATTTGAATCCGAACTGGTTCACAATATGAATCTAAACAGATTAACAATATGAATGTCAACTGAAATAAAGTTTTTCTTTACATGAATATGAATCTATTTTTAAAAACGTAAAAAAACAAAAAAAACAAAAAAAAAATGAATTTTGATATATTTATTAATTTTTTTTCTATAAAAAATAGACCTTAAGTTTTAAACAAAGAAAATGAAGTGAGTTTTTTTCGAAAAAAAAAGTTCGTTTTTATATATCATCATGGATCTCTTTGGAAAGATGAAGATGACGAAAAATCGTGAACAACAGTATACTTAGTTTTTTTTTTCTCGCTAAAAACATTGTCTAAAAAAAATTTAAACGAAAAAAAGGAAGTGAGTTTTGTTATAATCCGGTGCATTTGCATCCATTGTAAAAGTCTACAACCCTTTTTTGTTGTTAATAGCTTTAAATTTCGATGTTTTGGATTAGTTTCTTGGTTCCTTGGTCAATAATGGTTCTCTATTGAACTTCTATATATATATATATATATATATATATATATATATATATATATATATATATATATATATATATATATATATATATATATATATATATATATATATATATATATATATAGGTTCAGGTTCATTGGAGACCATGTTAATTTTGTCAGACCGTGAGACCAAATTAAAAAATAATTTAAAATGCAAAATTAAAGGAAAAATCCAAAAAATATTTTTTTAATTATTATTTTCAGAACTTTATTTAACTAAATTTTTTTTTTGAAAAATACGTAAAATATTCTAATAGAATATTAAACTGTACATATTCTAATATGATTTTCAGAATTTTTAGAATATTCTACTAGATTTTCCAGATATGTAGAATATTCTAAGTATTCTATTAAGATATGTAAAAAATGTATTTTTTGTATTTAATTTTTTTCGGAAAATATATATTCCGAAAATAATATTGGAAAAAAAATTCGAAAATTTTCAATTATTTTCCATTTTAAAAATATTTTTGTTTTATCTAATAAATGAGTAGCTAGAATTGCGTTTCACGGTTTCACAAAATTAGATTGTCTCAAATGAACCTAACCACATATATATATATATATATATATATATATATATATATATATATATATATATATATATATATATATATATATATAGTTTATGATGTTTTTATTAAGGGAAAAATATAAATCTAGCTTTTTTCTTAATTACTTATTAGAAAATAGCCAAAAAAATACCACTTAGCCCAAAATAGCCACAAAACCGTAGTCAACTTATGGTTAACAACGGTCAACGCCGTTGATTACTGTTTTAGGGAGAAAACTACTGTTTTGTGTAAATAAACTATTATTTCACGGACCCGTTTACTTTTTCATTATCCATTAGCCTAAAGTATATATTGAAATTTTTTTTCAGATTAGGTCATTTTCTCTATTGTTTTCTTTGGTTTGACTACTTTTTTTTTTCTCAATGGAGCATCCGAAAAACAACTAGGTTTTTCTACTTTTCATCAAAATTTTACCGTCTTCTTGATTAGGAGTAAGTTTTATATATGTGGTTAAATTTTATTTTTCGAAAAAAATCGAAACAAAATATAAAACCGTAGGTTTCATACGAAACCTACGGTGTACAAGTGCCCAATGCACAATTTATGCATTGTCGATTTGTACACCTACAGTTTCGTATGAACCGTACGAATTTTTTTTTTTCGATTTTTTTTTAAATCGATTCAATGGCATCAGAACCTTCTTAATTTTGCAGTCGTATAATTTAAAAAAAAAACCCGAAAACGTAGGTTATTTGGAAACCTACGGTGTACAAGCATTTATTGCACAGTTTGTGCAGTAAACACTTGTACACCATAGGTTTCCCAAAAACCTACGGTTTCGGTTTTTTTTTTTTTTTTTTTTTTTTTTTTTTTTTTTTTTATAACTAATTTTCATTTGTATCCCCTTTTATGTATTTTATGATTTTTTGTTGGGGAAAAAAAATCGTAGGTTTCCTAAAACCTCTGTTATATATATATATATATATATATATATATATATATATATATATATATATATATATATATATATATATATATATATATATATATATAGGGGATAGGGAATATAGATTACAGCCCTATTTAAGCTTAGGTACTAAACCTCTAAAATATATCGTTTTAACATGCTAAATATACTCAGTTTGGTTTCACTTGGTAAATATATCATTCTTCATAACATTTCTTTCTTTCATTATTGTTTTATCATCTCCGTTTTCTTTCCTCAATAATCATTTATTACTTCATCCAAGTGAACATTACTAAACCCTAAACCTAAACCTAATCCCTAAATTTAAACCCTAAACACTAAAGCAAAACCTTAAACCCTAAATCTAAACACTAAACCCTAAACCCTAAACTCTAAACCCTAACCCTAAACCCTAAACCTTAACCCTAAACACTAAACCCTAAACTCTAAACCCTAAACCCTTTTGTGTCGATCTTGAATTTACATCTTGAAGTATTAATCGTGAATCCATTAACTGTAATCTTTATATAGTAAAACAATGTATTTTCAAGAGGTTTAGTACTTAAGCTTAGGTGGGGCTGTAATGTATATTTCCTTTTCCCATATATATATATATATATATATATATATATATATATATATATATATATATATATATATATATATTCATTATTTTTCAAAAGAAAGTTATTTTTAAGGATTGTATCCATTGTATGTATGTTATGATTCAATGTTTGAATGTTGTTTAAAATGATGTTATTTTCTATGTCTCAATTATAACTTACAGTAGCAATGTACTATTGATTTGAAAATGTTTTTATGTTTATAATTTGTAAATACTTTGAAGTATATTGTATTGATAAAATAACATTGTGTTTTGGTAGTTTCGTGTTTGTTATAAAATATGTTACTGTCACACCATTTTGAAAGTACAATGCTAGTATAGAAAATACAAAAAAAAAAAAAAAAAAAAAAAAAAGGGTAGTCACTTAATTTCCTTTGGTATTTTATACAAAGTAAATAGAATATATGAAACGATTAATTTTTATATTGTGTGCTTTCTCTAATTGTTTATCAGTTTTTTTTAGTTTTATAAAACTTTATTTAACCTTAATGTTTATTTATTTTCGTAGCTTCCAAACAAATCGATAATGGGTCACTTATTTGTCAAAGCTTCATGCCATAAATTGCTTGAAGTTTTAAATCGCTTGAACGGACCCGTGCGCGATTTGTTTTCAAAAACTAGCTTCGGTTATTTGTTGGACCTACTAGCTCAGTCTGGAAACAGACTTCTTATTCATGGGTTGTTACTGCATATGTTGCGTTTTATTGGCTGAAACGGACGCCGCTGAACGCCTATATTTTAGCTTTTCTAGACATACACTACCATTTGGGCCGGAGGAGTTTTGTCTGGTGACCGGACTTTACATGGGCCGGTGTCCTAAATCAAGGATCGAATTTCCAACCATGTATAAACACGAATATGGTAAAAATACAATAGTCAACTCTGACGAAAAAGTAGTCAAATTTAACAAAAAAAAGTAGTCAAATTTAACAAAAAAAAAAGTCAAATTTACCAACAAAGTAGTCAAGTTTACCCAAAAAGTAGTCAAATTCAAACCAAATAATTGTTAAAATTTAAACAAAATAGTTGTTAAAGTTATTGTACATATTATAAACTACGGTTTTGTTGTTTTTATTTTTTTTATTTATTTTAATTTTTTTAACTATAAAGCCCCCCAAAATAGTAGATAATAATAAAAAAAAATCGTAGTTTTTTGGACAAAATAGTAGATAAAACCCCAAAAATAGTAGATAATAATAAAAAAAAATTGTAGTTTTTTGGACAAAATAATAGATAAAACCCCCAGAATAGTAGATAAAAAAATTAAAAAACCATATCTTTTTCCCAAAAACCGTAGACTACAGTTTGGGAAACCGTGGGCTTTCGAGAGAAAACCATAGGTTTTATAATACCTACGGTTTTGTATGGCAAAAATGATGTTTTTTTTATAGAAAACGCGAAACAGTAGACGACATAGCGAAACAGTAGGCCAATCTCGAAACCTACTGATCCGTGGGCTATTTTTGGCCATTTATTACATTTTGGCTAAAAATTGCTAATTACTCCCTTAATTTGGCTAGATTAGTAATTAGCTCTTTTATTAAGTGAAACCAAAACAATAAAATTATTGTCATTTTTCAGCTAAAAATTGCTAATTACCCCCTTAATTTGGCTAGATTAGTAATTAGCTTTTTTATTAACTGAAACCAAAACAATAAAATTATTGTTATTTAAAATTATTGTCATTTTTCGGCGTTTCGCATATACAATTCTCGGATTTTAAGAGCAACATATTTAAATTTTAAGGGCCATCACGTTTTCAAGAAATTTCTCTTTATCAATATCATGGTTAAATCCAGAAAATTGTGCAGTTATATACTTTTCAACTATAGATGCATATAGAAGTCTAGGCCAAAATTCTTTAACTAGGTGTCATATATTAACACTCCCTCGCCCTCCTCCAATATTCTAACGCCATTAGTGGTTTGTTCCGTTCTGGATAACTTAGTAATATTATGTAGAGCCTTGGCATCTCAATAATTGGATTCACATGCATTCTTGGTCTACAACTTTTTAAAATATATAAAAATGTTTATATTAAAAACCTAAAAAGTTAAATAACACTGATAAGCATTTATTTCTAGTTTTATGATTGTTATTTTTTGTTAATTATTTATATTAAAATATCAATTTATTATATAAAATAACATCAAATTTATATATATATATATATATATATATATATATATATATATATATATATATATATAAAAGCATTTATTTCTAGTTTTATGATTGTTATTTTTTGTTAATTATTATTTATATTAAAATACCTATTTATTATATAAAATAACATCAAATTTATATATATATATATATATATATATATATATATATATATATATGTGTGTGTGTGTGTGTGTGTGTTTAAGGGGGGGGGGGGGGGGGGGGGGTTAATAAACCTTAAGTGTTATTTCTCTCATTTTAGTCTATCCAAATGCATGATGCCATGCAACCCAAATAGACCATGTCGGGTCGGGTCAAGTATATACCAATTATAGTTATGGACTTAGACACTAATCCAATAGTCTCCGACTTGGATAAGTCTAAAACTATTATTGCAAGTACGACTTCATAACCCGACTAGCAATCGTAGCTCAAAAAAGCCGTTGTCGAACTCTAAACAAATTAATGACGCGTCCATTAGATAAGTGATCATATATTCCTCCATTCTAGATATTATATGAACTGAGACATGGATTATAATCATTCTCTATGTCCATCTGTTGTTTCCCAATTTCCGATTCACGACAACTGACTAATTGAACAAATCAAATCAGTCCAGGCATGGCCGAACACTTATGTTTTGTCATCGCTAAGTTATCGAGGGGCTCACAGATATCACTTTTATCCCTTTGAGGTTAAAAGGAATGGATAAACTTTGACTCATTTGATTGTACTGACTAGTTGTTGAATCATACACAAAGGCACGTTTTATAACATCGAGTTACCAATGCGTTTTCGTGCAATCAATGTATAACCAACTCATAGTAAACAGCTCATATCTCTAGGTTTGAAGAATATAAGATATTATCGTCTCATGATTCACTCGTGATAAACTCCATGAAGTGAATTAAATGAGCGTGGGTTTAATCCAATACTCAGAACTTATGAGCACTCATGAATGTTGTAACAACCGTTGCTATGTCTAATGCACCTTAAACAAATCATACAAGCTAAATTCATAACAGTCTTGATTCATATCTACTTCCAACATATGACCGACTGTGGACAATTTGAATAACTTAGTCATTTAGGAAGAATGACCTAGTTATTCTGGAAGTAAAAACATGCAAAGTGAAACACAAGAAAAATACTTAATACTATATGGCCCTAAACTCTTGAGTGTAAATAAAAACCCTTTTATCTAAGCACAATATTGATTACTCATTATTCATGTTTCGATTAATCAACTTAATACTTGAATTAAAACAATAGTCATGCCATGCTCCAAGCATGCACCATATGTTTTTCCAAACAATAGCTATGCCATACTCCAAGTATGCAGACTATGTTTACGTATGGTCCTCTCTTTGTGAAATGGATCGATTGACAACATTTCAATGATGCTTATTTCACAATTCCAATCCTTATTGTAAATGTAAGAATACCAAATTCTTGCCATTTACTATAATTTGTTAGATTCTAAACTTATATTCAATGATCATCTTGTAATGAATATGCACACAAGTCACAAAGACTTGGCAACAAACATTACAAAGGATTCCAATGGAAAGAAATTCCATGGAAATGAAGTCTCAAATTCAAAGTACATTCATTTGAACATCCTTCTTTGCATTAAGTTCTTTAATCTTCCACCTATGGAAACAATTCCATATTCCCATTTTGACCATCACTTTTTTAACAAGAGTTGCCTCCTTTCAAAATATGTCAATATGGTCCTTACTCTAAACTTCCAATTGTCCAAGAGTAATTAATCTTTGGTAAACCTCAAATTGTCCTCGACAATTGCTTAATCATTTTAGTCATATCCAATTCTAATCCTTTTCCCTTCTTAATGCCCTAAGCATTTGGAAAATTTAGAATGGATAAATATTATAGCACATGCAATCGATCCTATATTAGAAGCATATGGGACACGATTCATTCTATAAAAAAATTTATTTGCCATGTTCTCATAATTCGAACTATGAAGAGGTATGTCGTAAACATAATCGATTTTTGGGAATGCAACATATATAGAATTTCCTTATGTTGAACCATTCCAGCATAACATTCTTGTATATCCTTGACTAAAGTAGATTAAAATCTCAATCTAAGCTTTTAGAATTGGAATGAAGTATAAAATCCTCTCCTTAATTATAGCAAAACAAATTTTTCAATGCAAATTGAAACTTTAGTTTTCTATAATTATTATTGCTAACTTGCAACACTTAACATAATAATCATGCTCCCACTAGCATAATGATTATTATCTTACTAGCATAACATTTAAGCTCCCACTAGCTTTGACATGTATCCAGAGATCAACTGGTCTTCTAGAAATCAATACTTTATTGACTTTCTTACCAAAGTTCAAATTTCTGATACGAGATTGCTTTGATAAGACTTTATCAAAATTTCGATGAAGTTTTCGCCTACAAGTTTCTAACGAGATGATTTAAAACATAAAATAATAAAATTTTACTTATTTCAAATTTTATATTTTCGCTAAATTTTCATTATTTGGCTATTAATTGGAATCTTATAAGAATTCCAATATTTTATGAGTGATTCTAAACATAGTTTTACTTCATTTCTAGTAAAAACTAGTTGTTAGAACTCAACACTCAATTTTATTCACTTTTAATAATAACAATATACAATTTCAGAACGTGTATGATACAATCGTGCATGGCCAAATAGTTGTTTTTCATTCGAATATCACACCTGGCTTCGGTTGCTTGTCCAAGACTAATAATATTGTACTTGAGATCCGGTATATAGTAAATCGCCGTTATAAGCCTTTGTTGACCCCTCTTGCCTTGGAAAAGTATACCACCTTTTCCCTTGATTTTTACACACGAATTATCTCTGAATTTAACCATCCCGGTTATGCCTTCATCAAGTTCGGAGAAAAACGATCGGTTTCCCATCATGTGATTGCTCGCCCCATTATCCAAATACCACATGTCGTTATCTTGTGAATCATATCGAGACGGTATCATCTTTTCTTCGTTTAAAAATACAGTCTCGTGTAAAAATACGGTCTCGTCGGTATCGTAATGTTCAGCAAAATTAGTTTCTTGTAATATTTTAATTCGGTCCGGACATTGAGACACAAAGTGACCTGGTTTATCGCACCGTTAAGAGATATTAATGGATCGGTCCTTTTCGGTTTACGATTCGGATCAAAATTGGAAATGGGCCTGCTGTTGGACTAGTTATTATTGGACCGAGTGTGTTATTAGGACTTCCATCCTGGGCCTGTTTTGTCTTAAACCCATTTGGGTCTGATCCAGTTGACCCATCATTCGACCCGGTTCCCTTGTTAAATCCAATCGACCCATCATTCCTCTTCCAGTACCCTATTCTTCTCCCCTCTCGTTGATGCCCTGATGATCCACCACCGCCAGACAACGCCGACTTTGTGAGCATCACTCTCATTTGACCCCCTCTATCGACCTCCTCTTCTTTTATCCTTTCTTCATACGCCTTGAGTCATCCCACAACATCTTCAAAGCCAACAAATTTTAGGTCCAAGACATGTTCTAATGATGCTACTATTTGGATGAATTTCGATCGGGGTAGAGTTTTCAAAAACTTCTCTACTAACTTTGTTTCGTCAATTACTTCTCCTAAAGCTGCTAATTTTGAGGCAATCGTTGACAACTTTCTGACATATGCATCAATTGACTTCGACTCCGACATCCTGACTCGATCGAATTTGGTGGTTAGGGTTTCCAGCCTTGCTTCCTTGACCCGTTCAGCCCCAACGTGACGAGCTTTAATCGCATCCCAGAGTGCCTTTGAGGACTCAACGTCTCCAATTTTAATAATTAGAGATTCTGGAATTTCCTGATAAATCAAACCCATTGAAAGGTAATCGTTTTTCCTCATTCTTCTCTGTTCCTGGATCTATTACTGTCCATGCCTTGTGAATCCGTAACACCACCTTCATTCGTAGTACCCATATGGTGTAATTGGTTGAGTTGAGCATGGACATTATACTGAAGTTGCTCTAGTCACCTTCTCCCTTCCCGGAGCACTACCTGATGTCCCTTCATCTCCTGCCATGTCGACCACCTTCTTTAACAGGTAAGTAAATCGATCTCAAAGTCTTCTGTTCTTGGCTCTGATACCATTTCAAGATCAAAAAAACAAATAATATGGAAATAATCTCCAATTTTATTGAGAAAATATAACTCTAAAAACTCCATATTGTTTTCTGCATAACATCATACCAATCATTATATATACATATATATATATATATATATATATATATATATATATATATATATATATATATATATATATATAGGGAGAGGATCAAATGAGAACACCTAAAAGGTTGAGAACGCGAGAACAGTTGTAGACCAATCATTTTTAAAGGGCATAAATGGAATTTTACCATCTAATTAAATTATAATTTCCTAAATTTTAGTGATTATGATGACAATTACCCAAAATATCTCATTTTTTAGATCCTATTCTTTTAATGAACCAATAATTAATAAAATAATGATTTAATTTTTATCTAAAAAAACGTTTTTTTTTTCATTTCATTTTTCATTTTTATGTTTTGTTTTTTAGCAAATCAAATATCAAGAGAATGAATAATTTATCGGTTTACCTCATTTATTTAAATATATATATATATATATATATATATATATATATATATATATATATATATCTTCATAAATAATGATTTATACATTCCATTTTAAAATGATTAAAACTGTAAATTATAAATGAATTAACTCAGATGTATTTATGAATACACTTGTAAAAACATAAATGAATAAAACCCGAAAAAAAAAGATTATACAATCAGCTAAAATGATATTCATATATAAATAAATAAAACACATTTCTATTCATAAAAGAACATAATTATAATAGTAAATGAATAAGTTACAATGTATTTTTTTTGATACGGAACCTAGTACTACAATTACAGTCATAAATGAATAAAACATCTTTACGCTCCTTCTAAAATCTATTGGTGTCGGTATTTCATTTGGTAAATCTCCCACCTCCCACTATATGCATGTTTATTCATTGGATCTACAAAAATGTTAAAGAAACAACTATGTATAATTAAATAGTCATTCACACATGAATACACTGATATTCACAAATGAATACAGTCTATTCATAAATAAATACAAAATAAAAATAGTGTAAAAATTATCATTTCTTATTCTTTGTTCCTTGCCAAGAATAACCACCAGGATAGGGTTGTGTTTCCGGTGAAATCAAAAGGGGCAACCGCCTCTTGGCTTTTTCCCCTCACCTACATTGCCATGGCTGCTTTCCTTGCTCTTCTCGAACCAGCCTTATGGAGTATTCATTGATGATTAACTACAAATGAGACATCTGACATTGTATTCATATAAGATTACAACTAAAACATAAAGGGTATGTGACTTGTAACAACTTAGTGAGTGTAAAAGAAAAGTACATCGGGTCCAACAGTTATCAGATTAGCAAGAAGAGCTTGTGACACCAATTGCAACTAAATATGTAAACAAGCAGCCAAAAAAGAAACAATCAGAATAACAATATATGATTTCCTTGGTACTTAATTACCATACCAACAACAGTTTGGCTAGATAAGAACTCAAATATGTCGTCACTTGCAAGAACAAAGAATGGATGATTATGAGTGTGTTGAGTTACAGAACCTTGATGGTCAGGTTTAACGGAGATCAGAGCTCTTGAATCGCCGACATTAGCCACGTAAAGCTTATCATTTATAACAAGGACAATAATCGCAGTTGTACCACTCATGGAATCGTCGATGTCTCAATTTTCGTGGAGTTCGTTGTTAGTTGTGGAGAAAGCGGAGTTGTAAGCTTTTACGGGATCTTCCAACATAACAAAGCGGATTGTAAGAAGAATTTGAACAATTGAAACTAAAAACCTTAACAACGAAATTAAAGAGATGGAAAATAGGTATATATTGAAGTCGATAGTACCTGATTCGATGATGTGAGTGTGCGACAACAGGGGGAAGAAGGAATTGTGCTACGATCAGAATGAAGCTAGATACGGAAGGAAGCTACAACTTGTGTGTGTTTATATGCGATAACAGGGGAAACACCAACTGCAATCAACGATTGGAAGCAAAGATCGGAAGCCTCTGAGAAGGGAAGTATCGATCGTGACTTAAGAAGGTACAGAGGAAAACGATTTTTGGCAGAATCAAAGATGGAGAGGGTGGGGGTGTGCGGCCGTTTTTTTCAAAATAATTAGATTAGGGTTTTCTAGTTAAGTAAAGAGAGGGAGAGAGAGGGAGAGAGAGAGAGAGAGAGAGAGAGATTATAGGAATTTTTATTTAAATAAATTATATGGATTTCCTATTGTACCCTTCTTGCCATTTCAAAGTTACATATTTAGCACATCAGTTTAATAAATGTTCATAAATGGTCCAGTTAATAATAGCCATAGATCTAATTATTTACAAGGTTGTGATGTGTTCTCGCGTTCTCAACCTTTTTGGTGTTCTCGTTTGATCCTACTCCTATATATATATATATATATATATATATATATATATATATATATATATATATATATATATATATATATATATATATATATATATATATATATATATATAGGGTTAGGTTCATGTGAGACGGCCTAATTTTGTGAGACCGTGAGACGCATTTTTTTTTTTTTAATTTTTTTACTTAATTCAAGTTCCGAAAATAATATTTAAAAAAAGAATTTTTGGATTTTTCCATTTATTTTGCATTTTAAAATCATTTTTTAGAATATATCAGTGTTATATTCTATTAGAATATTTCACGTATTTTTCAAAAAAATTGGAATTTTTTTTTTAATTTTTTTTAGTTAATTCAAGTTCCGAAAATAATATTTAAAACAAGAATTTTTAGATTTTTTCATTCATTCTGCATTTTAAAATTATTTTTTAGAATAATTCAGTGTAATATTCTATTAGAATATTTCACTTATATTTCAAAAAAAAAATAGAATTTTTTTTTATTTTTTTTATTTTTTTATTTATTTATTTTTAATTAATTTAAGTTCCGAAAATAATATTTTTAAAAAAGAATTTTTGGATTTTTCCATTTATTTTGCAGTTTAAAATTATTTTTAGATTTGGTCTCACGGTCTCACAAAATTAGAATGATCTCAAATGAACCTGAACCTATATATATATATATATATATATATATATATATATATATATATATATATATATATATATATATATATATATATATATATATATATATATATATACTAGATAAGTTTGAGGCCCGTGCTAAGCACGGCCCATAGAGGGTAATTTGGGTTTTCATTTACTGTCGTAAATGTTGTTCTTATAATCAAAGTTGTGGTTTGTAAAGAATTGCATTATTTGCACAAAATAGCAATGCACTTTCATGGATTTGTTTAGTATAGCATCTTACTTTTGTTTCTTCTCACATCAGTGTTGCACTTTAAAAAATCTATGTAATTACAGCAATGACATTCAAATACAAGACAATTTACAATGACATAATTTGGTCTATTTTTTAGAGTATACTAATTACCGTACAAGGAAACGAATTGAAAGTACAATACCGTAAAAGAAAAAATATGAATGTCGTTCCTAATATTAGAGCTGCTCAATTAAGGGCTCACGATTTGCGACTTCAAGTAGTTCTAACATATGGTAGATCAATGATAAATATATCTTGGTCAATTTAACATCATGTTTTAGTAAAACTCAACTCGGTAATTTTGCCACCTCTAGTTTTAGTAATATAACTTTATTTACGTTTAGCTTTTGTATTTATAGAGGACAGGAAATTAAACATTGATTATGTGCCTAGATTGACCATCCTCCTTGCTTTTCACACGTTTCATCTTCAATTTAAATTTTTTTGACTACCACAGTGTTGCTGTGCTTAGCAATCTTGGTTATTTTGCCAAATTTGCCCTTGCCCCTGTCCTACTATCATTTTAACAGTGTCCCAAAGCTTGACATGTATCTTGTGTAGTATAGAAAGGTTGTTTTGCTCACATTTTATGTGAACCACCTCTTAAGTTGCAAAGATTAAATTGGAAGATATAAAATATACGAAGTTCAAAGTCTATGAAAATAAATTACGACATATAATGGATACTGACCTTCACTCGGAGGATAGGTAGACAAGGAGTTTTTATAGGATTGATGTAAGATTCATATTTGTTGAATCTTGATGACGGTATATCAATTTTTTTGTAAGAACGTATCTTGTAAATTTGACTTTGCAAAATCTCTACCACAAAAACATTTAATATTTTATTTTTCACAAATTACTTTATGACATGATAACCAAAAAATATTTCATTTTTGATTCTTTGCTAAATTGCTCATTGTAGGTGTTTTTTTTTTAAGATATGAAATTTTATGATGAACCCCTTCAACAAACCAACAAAAATCTTATTAGATATAGAAATTTATATTAGAGATGAATACGCCAACCATCTCATAAACACTTTGATTTTTTCACCTTTTTATTGGATAATTTAATAAATTTACTTGTCAAATATAGAACAACACGATATCTAAAATCCTAACACCAGAAAAACCTCTCTTAGGTAATCCCCAAGGAATGGAAAACAACATTCCTGAACTGGTAAGCATATTATTTGGAATGCAAGCACCTATTCCAATTTTACTCCCACCCATTTCCACCACAAGTCGGTTTTGAAGCTAAAAGTAATCCACTTGATTCTCAAATGGTGAAATTGGACTCTTTCTTCAAACATATGTGACAAAAGTGTTATGCAAAACAATAGAATGAAGATACAAAGGATTTGAAAGGGAACACCTATGCTAACTTTTAAGAATAACATGTAACACCTCCTCAATAAAAACAAGGAATATAAAAACTCATGAGTATAAATCTCCTCAATAAAAACAAGGAATATAAAAACTCATGAGTATAAATCTCCTTATTCCTGGATAAAGCCCTAAGTACATCAATCTCAGTATGTTATAATAGTTATGCATTTGATTTCAAAAATCTAATACTTTCAATCAAAAAAGAAAGGAGCATCAATTTCCAGATTCTAGATCTAAACAAATTCAAATCAATGAAGAAGAAGAATAATTAAACCTCAAAAGTATAACTCTTATAAGGACTAATAAAAGTCTAGAAGACCAAGAATGTGATCCTCAGAAAAGCAAAAAAAATAAGACACGGGCTTTGTTAAAGGGCACGGAATAGAGTCTCATGAATAAGGCGGTCACAAAGGAAGCATTTTTAGAATGATTACTCCTTTCCCTGCTTTTTATACAGATTTAACAAAGGCTTTTGCTAAAATTCTTACACCCCAATATTATATTTTATCTTTCAGGATTTTGTCCAAATTATTAATAGGGGCAAAATGCATTCATGATGTGAATTTTGAAATTTCATCAAAAGGTAGCATAACCCAAATCTTCAAGAATTGTATGTAAATTTATCCTTGAACATCTAAATAATCTAACATTGAGGGGTACCGTTTATCCTCAACATAGGAACGTGTAGTTACAAGCAGATGTCATGTGATTAATGATACCAGTCTCAAATTAATTCCATTATATGAAACAAAATCTTGTAAAACCCATAAACGTGTGGCCACATACCTCTATATTACCATCGACCATTGGAAATACTTTAATGGGTAATTTTTTTCTATTGTTAGTAACCAATACATAATTTTCATCAGAGAATATTAATGATTCTGTAACAATAATTAAGTGTGAACATACGGGAAAAACATACAATTGAAGTAAAAAAAAAAAAAAAGCTATGCCTAACCTGCGTTGAAGGATCATGAAACATCAATACATCCTCAGTAGACAGAGATCAATGGAGAGATGTTTGGATGTGAATTTGGGTCTTTTGTGGATTATGTGGTTGACGTTTTATGTTCAGGAAATCGGGATAGTCATCAATCATCAAGCGAAAGAGATGAATTGTGGAATTGTATGTCGGAAAAATTAGGGTTTTTAGTGTGAATAATGTCATCGGTGTTCTTGGGGAGGAATTCAGAGTTGTTCTTAAAGGGGATGGCAAGGTTAAAAACACAATTGTTGTGGTACGTTACGTCTTTACGAATGTACGATTACGTGGCGTGAAATAAAACCTGTAGATTTGATTTTAAAGGAAGGAGAAAAACAACGTTTTTATATATAATAATGATATATATATATATATATATATATATATATATATATATATATATATATATATATATATATATTCCTAAACTAACGGTTTGTAGAATAAGACTAGGAAACTTAAACCAACTTGTTTAAGTTCTAAAAGTTGAAAAAAAGATCAGTTCCTTGGTTAATTATGCTTCTCTATTAAACCTCACCTAATATATATATATATATATATACATATATATATATATATATATATACATATGTATATATATATATATATATATATATATATATATATATATATATATATATATATATCTTCCTATTATAATAAAAGAATGGTGTTAATCTCCTTTTGACATGTGTCATCTTATTAGATATTTTAATAAATACATATTTTATTCTACTTTTGATATGTATCACCTCATTAGTCTTCCTAATTAATGAATGTCATTTATTAACGGATTAATTCTCAATTTTAAATTTTAAATTTCCCACTTTATTTATATTAAATTAATAAAATTTCAATAAAATTAAAATAAAATTATAAGATGATATAATTTATCTATTTATTTAAATTAACAATTAAAATTTTATATAACTAAAAAATATCTTTTAATTAATAATTTATTTAAAATTTTATATATGCCACTCATGGTTGTTTAAAGGTAAGAAATGTGAATCGATTGTGTAAATGTAAGAAATTTGAATCGATTTCTTGAATTGTTGAATAAAGATTGTTTCAAGTGGTTATAAGGCTGATAATGGAAGTGTGTGGGTTATGGTGTGTTGGTAATAACTTCACGTGTTTATCACGTGATTGATAGTTGGTTAAGTTTCTATATCAAGTTTGTTAGTGATTAACCTGTATTAAGGTTCCACTTTACTTGTAAGATGTAATCAGTTAGTTATCGGAGAAATAATAAGAAAACAGATTCCATCTCTCTTCTTCTTCTTTCTCTCTCTACATTTCGTATTCATGTTCATACCAAAATCAACATGGTATCAGAGCTGAATCTGATTCATGCTCAAAGTTTGATTCATCTTTTTCACTAAGATTTGTTTAATTCGTCTTCTTCATCTGTTGCTTCAATGGCGCCGACTGGAACAGTACCTGAAAATTCTAATTCCGCTAAAACTCAAATTACTTCTTTAGATCCACTCTATCTTCATCCCTCAGATCATCCTGGTATTTAGTTACCAAACAATTTGATGGATCCAATTTTGGATCGTGGAAGAAGGCGATTACAATTGCACTATCAGCAAAGAACAAATTGGGATTTGTCAATGGTAAAGTAACTAAACCTTCCGCTAATCACATCAATTTTGATCTCTGGCAACGATGCAATGACATGGTGATGTCATGGATTCTGAATGTCCTCTCTAGTGATATTGCTGAATCTGTTCTCTATTCATCCACTGCTGAAGAAGTTTGGAAAGATCTTAATGATCGTTTTGGTCAATCGAATGGTGCAAAATTGTATCAACTTCAAAAGGAAATTTCAGATCTCACTCAAGGAACTAGCGATTTGGCTAGTTATTTCACAAAACTAAAGAAATATTGGGATGAATTAAGTGCTCTTTCGATCATTCCCAACTGTACTAGCTCTGCAGCTCATGAGATGCAAGAACTTCAACAAAATCAAAAGCTTATCAAGTTTCTAATGGGACTAAATGGAGATTACAGTGCTATTAGAGGAAGTATTCTGATGATGAATCCTCTTCCCACAATTACCAAGGCCTATTCTCTTCTCATTCAAGATGAGAAGCAACGTGAGGTACAATCTCCATCACATTTTTTTCCTGAATCTGCTTCAATGAATACAAGATCCAATGTTACAACAAACAATTTCAAATCCGCAAATGAGAACAAGAAGAGTCTATCATGTTCTTTCTGTAAGAAAAGTGGTAATACAGCCAATAAATGTTATAGACTGATTGGATTCCCAAAGGATTTTAAGTTCAACAAGAACAAGGTTGCTGCTAATGTTTCTGGTCAATTTACATCACAAGATGGTCCTAAAGAGTCTTTAACTTCAACTCATTCTATGCAAGAACTCTCCGATGATCAGTATCACCAATTGTGTTCTCTATTGAGCAAACTTAATGACAACAATGTTGGACAAGAATCTCCACAAGTCTCTGCAAATTTAGTTGGTAATGCTTTATTCTCCCAAGATATTTCTGATTATCCAATTAAATGTCATTGTCTTGAAACTAATACAATGACTTGGATAATAGATTCAGGGGCCAGTGATCATATGTGTTTCAATAAATCTGCTCTTATTAATATTCAAAAGCTCAAAAATCCTTATCGTATTACTTTACCAAATGGTCAACAAACTAATGCTCATGAATTTGGGAATGTTGTCTTAGCCGAATCTGTTATACTTCATCATGTTCTTTATGTCCCTTTATTCAAATTCAATCTTCTTTCCATAGCCAAATTGTGCAGACAATTAAGATCTTTAGTTGTTTTTTCAGAACATTCTTGTTTCTTGTTGCAGGGCCCTTCTCAGAAGAGGCATCTGGTTCTTGGTAGACATCGTGCTGGGCTCTATTTTCTTCAATCAACTTCCAATAGCAATGAAGGAGTAGTACTTTCTATTACTTCAACACCAAAATTTCATTCATCCGTTTTGTTTCCATCTTGTAATGTTGTTTCTAAAACAATTTCTGTATCTGTTTGGTATAAAAGACTTGGCCATCTTCCTATGTACAAGTTAAAAACTCTTGATTTGCTTAATAAATTACATTTCATTGATACTTCTTGTGATTCTTGTGAAGTTTGTTCTAAAGCTAGACAGCACAAACTCCCATTCTCCATTAGTTCCATTCATGGTTCAACAATTTTTGAAATGATTCATGTTGATACATGGGGTCCCTATCACACTAAAACTTATGATAATCATTCATACTTTTTGACCATTGTGGATGATTACTCAAGAGCTACATGGACTCATTTACTTAGTACAAAGAGCAATGTATTTGGGGTAATTAAAGGATTTATTGAAATGATTGAGACCCAATTTGGGAGAAAATTAAAGGTCTTAAGAACCGACAATGCTTTTGAATTGGGGTCAAGTAATGAAGGGATTTCTTTTCTACAAAAAAAGGTATCATTCATCAAACAAGTTGTAGATATACCTCTCAACAGAATGGAGTGGTTGAAAGAAAACATAAACACTTGTTAGAAACTTCCAGAGCTCTTCTTTTTCAGTCCAAATTACCCCTTAAATTTTGGGGAGATTGCGTTTTAACTGCTACTTTTCTTATAAATAGATTCCCTTAGAAAATCCTTCATGGTAAATCTCCATTCTCACTTCTCTATGGTACTCAACCTTCTTATGACCATTTGAGAACATTTGGATGTTTATGTTATGCTAGTACTTTACAACATAATAAGGATAAACTACAACCAAGATCAATACCTTGTATTTTTATTGGTTATCCATATGGAAAGAAAGCTTACAAATTGTATGATTTGGAAACCAAGAAGATTGTTATTTCCAGGGATGTAGTATTTCATGAAGATATTTTCCCTTTTCAACTTCACAATGACCATTCTACCCCTGTGTTTTCACCACAACCAAGTCTATCTCCTTTTGAAGATAGTATCAGTTCATCACCTGATCCATCCTCTTCTCCTTTACCGGTTCAAAATTCAATCAACAACTTTGTTCCTAGAAGATCTGAACGAGTTCCTATTACCCCTTCCCATTTAAAGGACTACATTTGTAACAATGCCTCTGTTACAAATTTAGATGATTTTTGTCCTCACTTTGCATCATGTATACACACTGTCACACACACTCATCAGCCCAAACATGTGTGTTTCAATTCTTTATCTGAACAGAGTCAACAATCTTTTCACAACATGTCTAAGATCATAGAACCATCTTCTTATGATGAAGCCGCATCCATCCCTGAATGGCAAGAAGCCATGAATAAGGAACTTGAAGCACTTGAAGCTAATAACACTTGGACTTTAGTTGATCTTCCTAAAGGAAAGAAGCCCATCAGTTGTAAATGGGTTTACAAGGTTAAATACAAGGCTAATGGGGAAGTGGAAAGATATAAAGGAAGATTAGTTGTGAAAGGGTTCACTCAAAAAGCTGGAATAGATTACAATGAAACTTTCTCTCCTGTGGTGAAAATGACAACAATCCGGGCATTAATTGCAACCACTGTAAAGAAAGAATGGCCATTATATCAACTAGATGTGAATAATGCATTCCTTCATGGAGAATTGCATGAAGAAATTTACATGAAACCTCCTCCTGGTTTAAAACTTATTAATTCACATCAAGTTTGTCTTTTACAGAAATCCTTATATGGTCTTAAACAAGCATCTAGGCAATGGTATGAAAAGTTGACATTTGCTTTAAAGACTAAAGGATATCAGCATTCAAAGAATGATTATTCATTATTTTTCAAACATGATGACAAATATGTTACATTTGTTGTTGTTTACGTTGATGACATTATGGTGACGGGCAACAATGAAGAAGAAATTACAAGTTTAAAACAATTCCTTGATTCTACCTTCAAAATTAAAGATCTTGGTTATTTAAATTTTTTCCTTGGCATTGAAGTGTTATATTCAGATTTGGGGGTGATTCTTACACAAAGGAAATTTGCAAATGAAATTTTGAAAGAATTCGATTGCAATGGAACTGTTGCTTGTCCTCTTCCAACCAATTCCAAACTACTTTTAGGACAAGGGGCGGTTTTGGAAGAACCGGAACTTTACAGGAGACTTGTGGGCAAGCTTAATTTTTTAGTTCACACTAGACCCGATTTGGCTTTCGCTGTTCAACATCTAAGTCAATTTATGTCTGATCCAAGAAAGCCACACCTTGATGCTGCTACACATGTTCTAAAATATATCAAAAATGATCCTAATCAAGGTTTATTGATGAGTAAGTCCAATGATTATTCATTACAAGCCTACTGTGATTCTGATTGGGCTTCATGTCCTCAATCTAGAAGAAGTGTGAGTGGTTTCATAATACTTCTTGGAAACAGCCCCATTGCATGGAAGTCAAAGAAACAAATTACAGTTTCCTTATCCTCTGCAGAAGCAGAATATCGTAGCATGCAAAGAGTGACAGCTGAATTGGCATGGTTGACTCGTTTATTGCATGAATTTACTGTCCCAAATGTTACTCCAGTTGAAGTCAAATGCGATAGTCAAGCTGCCATTCACATTGCCAAGAACCTTGTATTTCACGAACGGACAAAGCATGTTGAGTTAGATTGCCATTTTGTCCGGGAAAAACTTCAAGATGGTTTAATATCCTTAAAACATGTCCCTACTGATCTTCAACTTGCAGATTTATTCACAAAATCATTACCAAGCAAGCAACATCATTTTCTATTAAACAAATTGGGAGCTCAACACTCTCCAATTTGAGGGGGGTGTTGGTAATAACTTCACGTGTTTATCACGTGATTGATAGTTGGTTAAGTTTCTATATCAAGTTTGTTAGTGATTAACCTATATTAAGGTTCCACTTTACTTGTAAGATGTAATCAGTTAGTTAAAGGAGAAATAATAAGAAAACAGATTCCACCTCTCTTCTTCTTTCTCTCTCTACGTTTCGTATTCATGTTCATACCAAAATCAACATGGTGGTGGTGATCATACGATTACACTCGTCATAAAAATGAAAGCGGTAAGGCCGAAGACGGTGTTGTATGACCCTGTTATGGCCCTTTATTTTTTGAAGTATAATAAACATATATAAGAAATAAAATTTGAAAAAAAAAATAATAAATAGAGGCATTCAGTCATTTTGTATGCACAAACACAAATGCATTGACGGTGTTAAACAGAAACTAAATTTGAAATCAAAACCTCCAATAGAGACTAGTGTTGTTAAACTTGAAAAACTTGGACTAAGTTGGAATTTCTTACCAACCGCTGGAACCAAAACTGTAATTGACTCTATAAATTTGGATATAGAAAAAGTGGTTCATATTTTCTTGATGGAAAACACACGTGGGGAGGGTGCAGACGAAAGGTGCCATCACGGTTTTGACCCCTACCATTCGTGGTTCATGTTTTTCAATTCCTTCATAATGACCTACGGTCATGCTCGATTCCACGTAATTTCCCAAAAAAAAAAAAAAAAAAAAAAAAAAAAAAAACTTTGTTTTTTCCAAAAATCATTTAGGTCTTGCCGTTTTTAAAAATTTACATTAAACTACAGCTTTGATCCGTGTGGGCCATGCTAATCTACTTTTTTTTTTATATATTTATTAAGAAAAGAAATATTTGGTAATGTGTTTTGTCAAAATTACGTGGTTTTCTTTTATGATTTTAGCATACATAATTTTTCAAAAAATATTTTTATACGAATTACCGAATCCGAGTACTCCCGAGTAATCGCTACTCCCAGTCAGCCGAACAGGTACCGATTAGCGAATTCTACAACCTTGTTGTCATGCTGTAAGTCTCCGCCTAATAGGAAATGATTATAAGTTTATAACGCCCTTAATGTTTCTTTTTCATTTTTTTTCTTTTTTTATTTGTTTTTTAACTAAAGAAAATGAATTAATTGATTTATTGTCAATTGGGACCCACCTACACTCCATGTTAGCTCCCACTCCCACTCCGACACCGACACCAATCATCAGCAACCATTAGCCACCACCAACTATCAGCAGACAACAATCACTAGAAAATAACTCCACAACCTATAATACCATCATAATCTAATGACAAACAATTATTAGAATCTAACCTCACACCATTATCTAATCTCGAACCTGAAAATCAACTTACTCTTCGAAAATTAAACCAGAAACAAATCTTAAAAAACGGAAATCGGGATAATCATTGATGTAATCCTCTGTATTTCTTTCTCCGGTGATATCGAACTTGAACTCCTACTCTTGATGAACTTCGTTTTCAGATTTATGGTGAAATAGTTGTAGGTGAAGGAAGACGACAAAGATTTTCTGGTTTAGGGTAATCTAAATGTTTGGTGTCTAACTATTTTTTTTAACTCAAACCGTATCTACTTTATATTTTTTTAATTTGAAGCATCCCGATTTTATATACTATATTAACTCGGATCATTCCTATTCTATATTTTTGATTGACGCTAGGTCCCAATAAATCAATTTTTTAGAACGGATATGAATCAAACGTGGAAAAAAATATAAAGTAAAAACAATCTGAGTTCAAAAAAATTGTTAAGAGCCAAACATACAGGTTACCTAAACCACACGGAGCATCTGTGTAATTTACCCAAAAATTAATGTGGTTAGTAGTTGGTTTTAAAGTCCACCACAATTAGTACCTTAGCCAATTATCGTCATATTATGTTAAATGTTTGGAAAATGATACCTTTCCATTTTGTCATAATCATACATTTTTTCCACATTTTTTAGTTGTTTTTATTATTCCATCACTCAACCATTCACCACCGCCTAAAGAAGTCTTACACCACAATATATCAAGATATTTTTGAACTGCAAAAATATTAATCACAAAAGGATTAGGCATGGAGTCGAGAAAGTTACATATACAATGATAAAAAGGTTAACACCACTCTCCATGGCATTCAAAGTGCCGTTTACTCAACTTCAATACGTGTAATATAATTAACCAGAAAACAAAGGATATCACATCAATAATTACACCATTGCATCTTAACACCAACAGTAGCAGTTCAAGATTTCGATATTTTAGGGCATAAACATAGGTTTCAATTTAATTTTCTTCCATTCCAAAATATAAAACAGAAAACACAAGTTCATGTACAAAAAATAACCTTATTTCGAGTTGTATGCCGACACCTGGGTTTCAATTTAATTTTCTTCCATTCCAAAGTTTCAGATTTGATGGTTTTCTTGGTTGAAAGAGAGGTATTACGATTTATGGCGATTTAGTCATTATCGTTTGACAATACTAAAAGGAAACAAAGAGTAAAGAAAGGAAGTTGAGGCTTCAAGGGATAAGAACAACAAATGATTATATTTTACCCTAGATTTTAAACCACTCCAATGTATTAAAAATCAAACCAGTGGGGGCCGGCGCCCCCATCATTTCTCGCTGTTGTACACCCCTGAACACCAGACTTTACTAAGTTAGCATTATGTAGTTCCTCTCTTGAGCTCAAGCTATTTTGTTGTGGCCATGCATGGAGCATGGTTGGATATCGATCTTTAAAGAGTATCTCAAAAATCCAACACATGTTTGTTTAGATTAGAAGGACAACGAGTCCAGATACACAATGAAACTACCATCCCAAAACATCTCCATGTAAAGCATTGTTTTTAGATCTGGATCAAATGGAGATGGAGAGATGGCGGAGGATGGAGGCAGAATCAGAGATAAGAAGTATAAGAATACATAGGGAGAAGGAGAGGAAGTGGCGATGGTGAAGGTGGTGTTCGGCAGTGATGAACATGCATGAAGAAGGAGGTGGTCGGGTCGGAAGTGACGGATGGTAGAGAGAATGTTGGTGGTTGGGGTGGGGATGTTATAGGGCCAATCATTAAGCGCTGAATGGAGGGCAGAGTGATGTTAGGTGTCGAAGGTACAAGAAGAAGATGGAGGTCGGTATTAGAGCTGCCAAGTGTAGGTGAGGCTGAGCATAACACTCAAATGGTCGCATCCATTCGGATGTTAGCTTTTTCTGGCATGTTTGCAATTTCTTAACAGAAATGGTCAATGGAGTTAATTACAATATCAAATAATAGGAATAAAAAAAAAAAAAACATAAAAGCGGTATAATCAGAAATCATCACTTACAAACATTTAACAGAAGGGTAATCTATGGTAACATCCTAAAGGAGAGCCATGATGGTATTGCTACTTTGATAAGAGTCGAATCAGTTTTTAAAACTTTGATCAAAACTATATATTTGAGTAGAAACCATAGTTGTAACTAATATTTTCTATTAGTTTATTGATTTTTATGTGAAATGAAGTTTTGATTATATGTCTAAAAGTCGTACTCTTTCATTGCTAGCTAGGAGAGGAGATAAGTATCAATTAATTTTATGGTTTCAAAATAAAGTTATTCGTCTTTAATTATCACTGCATTTGATGTCCCATTCGATTGTATCTTTCCACAACTTCATGATATTATTCAGTGGTTATGACAAGTTATAGTCATATGGGTCTCTATGTATTTAAAATAAAATCCTTTTATTTAGTAAAACTCCACGTATGTTGTTTAATTTAATTAAATTAATTAATTAATTAATTTATTTATCATTAATTTTTTTGTGGTATGGGTTACATACTACTAGGGAAATGAACATTCATAGATGTATCTGAGTCCAGCCAACTCATGAGACACTTTAAGATCGATTCGAAAAATACATGACATTTACATGATTCTCGAGTCAGGCTCGAGCTTGAGCTACTTTATTATATTATCGAGTCGAGCTCGAGTATTGAAATACTCAACTTCTGAGGCTTGCTAGCTTAGTTGAATTTATACTTTACCTTTTATTTTATTCATTTTTTTCAAAATAAAGCGAAGTTGCTTAGTAATATTTCTATTTCATTTAATGTAATTTTTATTTTTCTAATAATTAGTTCAGTCGAGTCAAGCGAAGCTCGAAAGTGTCAATTATGTTATCGAGCTCGAGACTTAGTTTGAAATTGAGTCCCGAGTCGAACTCGAGTCGAGTTTCGAGTCCAGGTTTTTTAATAGATTCAAGTTTCGAGCTTGGTAATACTCGACTCGACTCGATTCGATTACATCACTGCATAAAATTTGCTAAAAAGTTGATTGAAAGGTTTGTATGTCACCGTGATATTTAGTATTGTTGAAAAGTATGGGGGAGCTAGGGAATAATTAAGGTAGGGGAGTAGGATCGAGAAAAGGGGCATGTCGAGGCAAAGAGAATCGTGAGAACAGATTTTATTTTTTATTTATTTATTTATATTTATTATTATTATTGTTATTATCATTATTTATTTATTTATTATTATTATTATTATTATTTTTAGGGGGGGGGGGGGGGGGGGGGGTTAACCCTTACTCAATTAAACCCAAGTAATTAGGGGTGCAAACAAGCCAAGCTACTCGCGAGCTACTCGGGATCGGCTCATTAAAAGCTCGACTCGAAACCGGTTTTAAACGAGCCCGATCCGAGCTCGAGCTTAATATTACGCTCGTTTATTAAACGTGCTCAAGCTCGAGCCTATGTCACTAAGCTCAATTAGGCTCGCGAGCCTAAACGAGCATTTATATAATATAATTTATTATTATTTTCATATATTAAAATAAAAACATATTTGAGAAATTATGGATTTCGGGTATTAGTAAACGAGCTTCTTAACGAGCTTGAGTCGAGCTTAAGCTTATTTAGGCACATCAAACGACAAACAAGCCGAGCCCGAGCCCGAACCGAGCTTGTATAATTCTTTACGAGCCCGAGCCGAGCTTAGTAAAAGAAAGCTCGAATCGAGCCTTGTATAACTTAAACGAGCCTGAGCCGAGCCTGACCAGGCTCGGGCTCGGCTTGGCTCGTTTGCACCCCTACAAGTAATACTTGATATTTGGTGTCGCACCCAATTTTTTTCTTCAAATGAATCTCGTATATGTTAGAAATAAGGGATGAATAGATTGCTTGGATTCTCTGAAAGTCGTGATTCACTATCAAATTGAAGTATTTCGATGGTACAGATCGAACACTCAATTGGATGAAATTTAGAGAATGAAATCTGAGAATGTATATGAAATATGTTCTTCAACATGTACCAGAATATTGACTAAAAAACGGATATATCAATCATGTCTGAAAACTATCAACAGACAGTTACAAACTGTCATAAAACTACCAAACTGTCATTAAACGGATCTCAGGAAAAAAATGGTCAACTTTCTATAACTATCATTTTGGATTTTTCGCGCTGACTTGGCAGCTCGATCCTAGCCAGGGGCTCTGCCCTTGGACCCAGCCAGGGGCTCTGCCCCTTGGACCCCGCCACGGGCGCTGCCCCCGGACCCCCATTCGTTTTGGGGCTTCGCCCCTAAATAACAATGTACTTTAAATCTTGAAAAACTTGAACAAGTGTGCACTCCTACACCATCCTAACTTGTTCAATATTCAACAAGATCACTTTTGGTCAACAAATTTAATCCTATTACACTTAAATAATATTTGATGATATAAAATCACCAACAGTATAATCAAATAAATAAGTTACCAGGAATAGCGTTCTTTAGTAAATTTGAACTCCTTGGGCTAATTATAAAACACAAAGTTTAAATTGTAAAATCTTTAACACTAGCCAAAGACTTAATTGAAACATCACTGACGTCTCGTACTCGTTATTTAAAAGGATGGAGCAAGCAAACCACATTCCACCAAAGATACTAATAAATGTTTATTATGGACGTGTAAACTAACGCTTAATGAGCTCGTAGCCTAGACAAACAAATATACAAGTAATCACATGGAATAATGGATAACACTACGCAATTATTCTCATTTAATCATAGGGAAAACTACAATAAAGTCCCTACATATTGGCTTCATAATCGATTTAGTCCTTATATATTTTTTTATTCAATTAAGTCTCAAATACCGGTAATTGTATTCAATTTAACCCTTTGACCCGGTCAACAGGTCATCCAACTTTCAAAAATTACATTTTTGGCCCAGATTTCAAAATTTATTACAAATTTGGTCCAAAATTTACACTTTTGGCCCAGATTATAATATTTTTTTTACAAAATTGCTCCAAAATTTACCATTTTTATCCAAATTTTAGAATTTATTATGAATTCATCCTAACTTTAGTTTTTTTACAACTTTTTTTCTCAAAAATTTGTTTCTAATATGTTTTTTCTTTATAAACTCATATTTATAAAAAAAAAAAAAAAAAAAAAAAAAAAAAAAAAAAAAAAAAACATATTTTCAAATAGAAGTCTCATTTTTTCTATATAAAAACTTTTTTTAAAAGTTTGTGTATATGAAATTTCTAGTTAAACAAATAGGTTTGGATTATTTGTGTGATTTCTCTTAAAAAATCAATTAAGAAATTAAAAGTTACCCTAAATTATACTATAAAGTTATAGTTTGTTAAAAACTAGTTACACTCATTTTAATATTATTTATTTGTTTTTTAATCACATTTATAGGAAAAATAATGTCAGTTCTTAATTGTAGTTCATAGAAAAAAAAACCATTTTATTAAAAAAAATATTGACATCATGTTTTTGAGTAGGTTGTGATAGTTTCCTTGTGAAGCTCAACTCAAGCATGTTTCAGGTATTTGAGTAAATTTTTTTAACCAAACTCATGTGTAAATTCTTTAGAACTTTAGTTGAAGTAATTTATTGTGTTATTGATAGTTATAATATTTTATATATGTATGTTGCTATTGTATTTGTGCTCATTTCTCACTCCCCTAAAAACATGTTTATCGATAATAAATTGCAACTGGTATTCCGTATAACAAACATTAGAAAATATAGGAAATACAAGATTATAAATAATCCAAGTAAGAAGAGGTTGATTGGCAATAAAAAAATCACAACCTAGATCGGACACGTGTCATGAATGGATATGTTTTATTTAGATAATATATTTATTAAAAAGTTATAAAAAATATATCAAAGTTATGATTTTAACTTTTGTCTTTAAACAATTATTTCGAATAAAATATAATATTATTATATTATATATATTTTAAACTTTCATATATAATGTAACTAGTTTAAACTTTCATATAAATGTGATTAAAGAACAAATAATCCAAACTTGTTTTTATAATTTAGGCTTACTTTTAATTTTTTTAATTGATTTTTTAAGAGATATCACACAAGTAATCCAAACCTATTTCTATAATTAGATATTTTATATATAAAAAACTTTTTAAAAAAGGTTTTTATATAGAAAAAATAAGATTTTTATGTGAAAATATGTTTTTTTTTTGTATAAATATGAGTTTAAAAAGAAAAAAACATACTAGAAACAAAATTTTAAGAAAAAAAAGTTGTAAAAAAACTAAAGTTAGGATGAATTCATAATAAAGTTCTAAAATTTGGGCAAAAAAGGTAAATTTTGGACCAAATTTGTAAAAAAAATTAAAATATAGGCCAAAAGTATAAATTTTGGACCAAATTTGTAATAAATTTTGAAATCTGGGCGAAAAATGTAATTTTTGAAAGTTGGATGACCTGTTGACCGGGTCAAAGAGTTATATTGAATACGATTACCGGTATTTGGGACTTAATTGAATAAAAAATATATATAAGCACTAAATTGATTATGAGGTCAATATGTAGGGACTTTATTGTAGTTTTCCCTTTAATCATATATAACATTCAACAATCATTATTATATAATAACGTATAGCACTCATCCTTGATATCAATCTATCCTAGTACGGTACTTGTCCTTTAAGATACTAAAACATGATGACACTCAGCTAGCATAAACAATCGACACGTAGTTTATTTCATACAAGTATCAAGCACATAAACAAGTGAAGTTTAACATATGACTTTTTATTACAAGGTACAACCAAAATTTATCACATTTTATTTGTAAAACACATTACTTGACACTTACATTAACAATCCAATACAAACACTTATCAAAGAGTCACATTGAAGAAATAAAATACTAATATCCAAGTCGGGTATCATAACTTCTCTTTTACAGTTCTCACTTCCTAATTAACTCACCCGGTAAACTGTAACAACAGTAAAGGTAAGCTACAAATAGCTAAGTGAATAACCCCCAACAACAATGCACATAATGATCATGAAATTGATTATACAAACCATATGACAAAAAATAATTTAAAATATATAGATGTACTAAACATAACTTTATATATACTAATAAAGTTTATAACACATGAATACACTAATTGTCAGCTATATAGTTTTTCGCGACAGGTTTATTAGTTAAAAGTTTACTAGTCTAACATTTTCTCTACTGGAAATAGAAATGGATTAATAAGAATTCAAGATGCTATTAAACTCTTACAAGGTACTCATCGTTCTCTCTCTCTCTCTCTCTCTATATATATATATATATATATATATATATATATATATATATATATATATATATATCCTTCTGGTACACTTCTCTTTCATAAATCTATCTACATCCTTTTTATACGTATATATATCTCATTATATCTTTCAAGGGATTAATCAACGCGGCGAGCATTAATTGAGGACCATAAATTGCTAATTTGATGAATTTTAAATCATTAAATGTGACTAATATCATAAAAATTTCGTAAATACCATTAGTATCACAACAAAAGTGGTTAATTAGATTATTACAAAACTAGTCATTCTATAAATAGTTTTTATTAAGATATAACTTCTTCAAAGTGTTAAAATTACATCGTTTTCTACTGTTCACTAAATGTGTAAGCCGAGATTAATCGTTAGATGCCTTTTAGTCAAATGGCCAGTGCCTAGGGACTAATGAGATTAATCGGGACCTATTCGGAGTTTTTACAACATTGATATTTTTATCTTCTAATATAGCTTTGATATCCACACACACACATACACACACACTCTCTCTCTCTCTCTCTATATATATATATATATATATATATATATATATATATATATATATATATATATATATATAAATCTCTCGTTCTCTCTCATTCTCTCTCTCTCTCTCTCTCTCTCTCTCTCTCTCTCTTTGTGTGTGTGTGTAACATCCGAACTTCCAGGTAAATTGTTTATTTATTTATTTATCTATTTTGAGGACTATTGAGCTATTCGACGAGTCGGTGCTCTTACTCGTCGAGTAGATTCGCGATGTGCCACGTGGGATTAATGACCTACTCAACAAGTCCGAGAGCTGACTCACCGAGTAGACGCTGGGATGAGAAACCCTAAATCCCCGGGTTTGGGGCCTATTTAAAGGCACTTATAGCCTTATTTTCGGCTATACTTCCCTAAAAGAATACCTAATCGACCTTTAAGCTTAGAGAGAGAGAGAGAGAGAGAGAGAGTATGTGTGTGTATGTGTGTGTGTGTGTGAGCTAACTTTGAGTATTTTGGTGTATCTTTCGAAGAGAAGAAAAGGATTTCAAGTAAGGAGCAAGCGGAGGTTGTTAGATCTGTTGTTATTCCTCCTAGAGCTCCTGTTAAAGGTATAAAGTTTGAACCTTTCTCATTTATTTGGATAGATCTCATCTTTTTCGAGATTAGGGCTTCTTTTCTATATGTTATTGGGACTTTGAGGGTATTGAGTTCATATCGAGGGTTGGACTTCAGATCTGGACCTTGTGAGGTCCCTAGCATCCAAAGGTCCTAACTTTATTCAGCCTTAATGGAACTCTTGAGTGAAAAACCCTTATTTGAGCATGTTCTTGGCATTTCAAGCCCAAAGTGTCATGCATGGACGTAAAGTTTGTGACTTTACATGATAATTGAGCCTTGAGAGTGTAGATCCAGAGTTTGGGGGAGTTTTCTGCCTTAAAATCGTCTGATTGGGGAAAGAGTCTGAATGGACTCGCTAAGTCGAGGATCGGACTCGACGAGTCGGTTGGGGTTTGTCCCGATGAACTATCAATGTTGTTACTCGGCGAGTTAGGGGTTAACTTGACAAGCTGGACCATCACAAGGACCTCTGAGTAACGATTGGACTCGATGATTCACATGAGTGCACTCGGCGACTTAGGTCAAACCGGGAATGTTGTGACAACCGTCAAATTTCGGTTAAGTCAAAGTCAACTAAAGTCAACAAGTCAAACCGTTTGACTCAATTTGCCCGTGAGTACTAAAATTTACACTATGAAACTTCTACATAACTTCTATTCTAATGAGAAATCATAAAGCAAAAAGTGCGAACATCTAGATCTCCTTAACCTAAAACTGTAGTACGTGGCGAGCCAAACCGATAAAACAATGATGCATACTCATCGGGAGTGTGTAAGATCCTTAAACAAGGCTTAACAGGGTTTACGAACCATGCATTGCGATGCCGGACACTCACAATTGTCACACATGGATCCTCTCTCAATCGTTTTCACTCTATCTCTTTCTATGTCAAATCTCTCCCAAATCTCTCCAAGTATGTGAAATCTCTCTCAAATATCTCTCTGTATTAGAACACCCTACAAGAATATCAAATCTCTCCTAAATCCCTCTAAGTATGTGAAATCTCTCTCAAATATCTCTCTGTATGAGAAATCTCTCCAAGAATGTCAAATCTCTCCTAAATCCCTCTAAGTATGTGAAATCTCTCTCAAATATCTCTCTGTATGAGAAATCTCTCCAAGAATGTCAAATCTCTCCCAAATCTCTCCAAGTATGTGAAAACTCTCGCAAATATCTCTCTGTATGAGAAATCTCTCCAAGGATGTCAAATCTCTCCCAAATCTCTCCAGGTGTGAGAAATCTCTCTCAAAAGTTTCCCGTAACTTTTTGGAATCATTCGGGTCATTCCGAACCTTAACCGGGTCAAAAACGGCTTAAAACGGGGTAAAAACGAGAAAACGGGACCTTAGGAACCGAAACCCCTCTTAAGGAGCCGAAGCTCCTTAAGGCCGAAAGTACCCCAGACGAGGACCGAGCCTCCGTTGGCTAAGACACGCGAGGACCGAGCCTCTTTTGGCTAAGACACGCGAGGACCGAGCCTCTGTTGGCTAAGGCACGCGAGGACCGAGCCTCTGTTGGCTAAGGCACGCGAGGACCGAGCCTCTGCCTCTGTTCGCTTCTCGCACTCTCTGTTCTCCTTCCGCCTCTCTGTCGCTTCCTCTCCTCTCTGTCTCTACCTGCCTCTCGGTCTCTGCTCTCTCTTCCCGCCTCTCGGTCTCTGCTCTCTCTTCTCTTCTCTCGGTCTCTCTTCTCCTCTCTCGGTTCCCTCTCTCTCTCCTTTCTCCCCTCTCGGTTCCTACTCTCCCTCTTCTTCCCTCTCGGTTTCTGCCTCCCTCTCTCTCGGTTCAGCATCAGAAGACCGAACCTCGGCCAGAATTCGGAAATTTGTCACTTTTAGCCCATTTTTGATATTTTTAACATTTTAAGCCCGTTTTTCGTGTTTTTAAAACGGGATTTTCTCCAGAAATTATATTTTAACATAAAAAACTCTAAATATTCATAATTTAAACATATTTTGATGAAAATGATTATCTAAATAATAAAAAAAAAATCAAATGGGTGAATTATTAAAGGTGGAGTGTTGACTTTGTCTTATCCAATGTCACAAGCAACCACCCCACACCCACTCTTTGACTAACCACACCTCCCCACCTTACCTAGGTCACTTCAATGTCCCTCACACTCAATTTACACTCATTCCCACATTTTTAGAGCTGGAACAAACATCCTCTCTCCTCATTTCTCTCATTTGCCCTCATTTCACTAAGTATCAAACACCACTTTTCTCTCAAACTTTTTCCACTCCAATTTCGAGATTCAAGGCTGATTTTCAAGTGTTCTTCCACTCTTAGTAAGTATAATTCATCCTCCTTATGATTATTTCACTTCATTCTACTCAAATCATGAATATCTTACACAAACTCCATCATATTAGCGTTAGAGCTTCGAATCTTCAAGTGATTCTTCAAGTGTTCTTGGGTTGAACACTTCTCTTCTTCAACACTTATCTACTGAAATCACTCAAGGTGAGTTCATAACCCTACATTTCCATGTTTTCTCAAGTTTTCAGGGGGGAATACAAGTTAAAACACTAAGAACATAACTAAATTTTTTTAATAGCCTTCATCAGAAAAGTTCAACTCCATTCACGGACTGTTTTCGGCATCTTAAACATTTTTTTTTTCAAAACTGTACAAGGTGCAAATAGTTCAAGTTTTTAGCTTTACAATGACTACTTGCACATCTCCATACGATTTTTCTACAATTTATGGTGATTTTTACAAAACTGCCTATCATTTCAAACAACAATCCGGACCAGTCTGTGATTATGGACTTTTTCACCCAAGTTGGAGGTCATTAAAAATCGTGATAAAAATTATGAGTAAACTAGACACATTTTGTGAACTCTCAGAATTTACGGATCTAGTTTTTGACTTCGTATGATTTTTCTATGATATTTCCAAAAACAGGGCAGAATGGCTAAATTTAGCCAATAGCATGTAAATATCATAACACTTTGTAATATGTTGAGCAAAGTGTATAATCATAAGTTCTAATTATTGAATGTGTTTCTTTGTTAGTTTATCATCATGAACTGAAACTAAGACATTCATAACAAATATTATTCATTCATTTTAGAACGCGTATATTAAACTATAAAAAGTATAGTTGATAAATTCATAACACTAATACATTTCCATAAAAGAGTTCATTCATATTACATACATTTTAGATAAACTATAATAGGTATCGTTTATAATACATCACTCAACACACTCGTACAAGAAGGGTACATTCATACAAGAAATATTTATATTCACACACATTTCACATAAACTTGTTAACGTATATTGTGAGACTCTTTCTCTCTCTCTCTCTCTCTCTCTCTCTCTCTCTCTCCCCGTACGTCCGAGTGCGGGATATAATTCCTGGTAGTTATAATCAGAATCTCCTTGAGGGAGAACGTGATACTTGTATATAGATCTATACTGGGTTTGACACCCCACACCTTGCTGCTAGCTACAGTTGGACCTGCAGGTCTACGGGTGACAAATGTCATTTTATTTTTCGCGACACCTGAGAACGTCGTGGCAGGTTCACATAGTCATAGTATGATTATAGCGACTCACATAGGGATATAACAATCCATAAGTTTATGGGATTTTATTTTTAAAACCTAAATGAGTTTTATGTCGATTTAAAATCACTTTTTATCTCTATGAGTACAGATATTACTGTACACTTTTGGTTTTTGTAGTTACGACTACACATCATTTGAAACCACATTTATACTTTTAAGTATGGTCAATAGTTGTTATTTCTCGATCCTCTAATTTAGGACTACATATATATAAAGTATTAACGAACATGAGAACATACAGAAATTTCATTTAATTCAAACGCGTCCATGTCCATTTAAGTACATAACATTTTCTATTAATAAGAAAGGTTACTTATACATTTTGGTCTTCAGTCATAAGACTACATTACGCAGATTTTAAAGAAAATATTGGATTTTCTGGATACATATTCTAACGCTTTTACAAGGAAAACGATTTACTTTTCCAACGAAATCTCTTATGAACTCACCAACCTTTGTGTTGACACTTTTCAAAACTACTTGTATTCTCAGGAATTCAGTGAAAATAGGAAATCAACAACGTTTTGAGGATGGGACGATAAATCGTCAAACAGTTCATTTTGTATTATAATGTAATTCATGTGAATCATGTAAACATGTGCTTTGATGTAACGTTTTCAATTATATTTGTGTTGGTTTTATTTACTTTGAGCACTATTATACTCATTGTTGTGATACTCTACATGAAGTCCTCCACCCCCGGACGTTTCCGCCATCCTTGGTTTGGGGGTGTGACAGATTGGTATCAGAGCATTGTTTATAGTGAACTCAGTATATCAAACCACATAAGATATACAAACTATAAATGCATTGGGACTAAGTCTCTGATTTAAAGTTTCAAAACAACTATACTTTTAGAAATAAATAGTTTCTTATTAAAGGTATACATGCATACATGCATATTAAGGTCAGCACCACTCTAGAATAAAAGAAAAGTAATGATTGTTGAATATCATAGGTAAGCTCGGGGATGTATGCTCAGTCTTGGGAGTGGCATAGCCTGATCAACTATGCTGGTCCGAGGAGTGATTAGCACATGCCTAAGAATAGTTGTGATATGGCAACAAGTCTAAAAAAAAAAAAACTTACCAACACTACCACAATGAGAACATTAGAACAGAACATGAGTTTAAAATACCATAGGAGTATTTTGTAATATCATAACTTATATGAAAACTAAATAGATCCTTATTAATAGGTCTATAGTCCCTAAGTGGATACTTTAAGGTTATATATAACTTAGAAATTATAGACTTAGAATTTGTGGTCATTACTTTACTTCTTTTTCCTTGTTTGGATGTGGACCTAGAGTGGGATCACTTATTCAAAGGTCTATCTTATCTTGTTATATGTAATTAGTATGCACTATGTCATTATAGAAATAACTAATAAGGATCACCCCTATAAGTAAGTGATAATAGAGTTAGACGCATAGTACTTATCTCCTCCACTTCTATTCTCGCAAATACGGCATAGCAAAATCCTACTTACCGGACGACCCTTACTTTCCTAATCTGAACTCGAGGAATGGTGAATGATTATGAGAAGAATCATAAGCGGGACCGGAGGTAATCAATCCTCCATGCATAGCAAGGGTTCCGTGAACCGTTTCGACTATAACGAACCCGTGAACCGTTGGGCAATCGTGATCGAGGGTTGAATATCGACAACAATGAAAACAACCACCATGTGGAGACCAACGAGGGTGCTATGACCTCAACCACGGGGGACTGGCGGACAGAGCCCTCCCGGCAAGGACCCGGCGGATCGCGATCATCGTGGATCAAAACAGGAAGACTACAATCTGAGTTCAGAAAACTGCGCGCTACTATAAACCCCACCATCTCATGTACCAGTGACTCAGAATTATACTACTATTCCCGAGACCAACTCTCTTTTTAGGACCTTATCGCCACTCGTGAAGAGGAAAGAGAGTAACAGGGTAGGACACACATCATTCAAAGAAGGGATGATTGTAGCCAAGCGTTGATTGGCAAAGCTACAAAATTGCATCGACCTTGCCTCAGGCATCACAAGGGATGGATCATCGTAAGTAGAGTTCATGCCGCTCACCAGACCTGGTAAATTAGCTTCATAAGTATGCGCTGGTGCTACTCTATTGTAAGTAAAATCACGACACAACAAATTAAGTGGTCATACTAATCGAGAAATCTATCCTCTATCAAAACCCGCCCATGCACAAATGTGAAGTAGACCTGCATCGAGGTCAAAATTTTCACTGAAACCATGATTTCTAGAGTCATATTAACAAGATGGGCTTAGGATGTACCTATCAGACTCGAAGGACTATCTAGCCTTAATTATATAACTAAGCATACATCAATAGGTCGTGATAAGGACTTAGCTTGGGTCAAGTATAAGGTTTCACTTGGATACCGAACTACTAAAATACATGAGTTTATTATACAAACAATCTCGTTATAAATTGTTTCTAGAACACCCTAAACAACCGAACTTTGATACAAATCGATATGAGATAAACTTAGTTAGAAAACTCGCGACATATATCCATTCTAGAAACTCATTATCGTCTCACCTTTAAGCATTTGTTGAGAAGTTTCTTCTTCATAGACCTATGGAGTGCGAACGTTCCAGCACTAATGCACCGGATCCCATCAAAATTCCTCAGCCAAGGGTGTTCGGACAAACATGACTCTAAGAGGAGTAAAGCTTAACGTCCGTATGAAACCTACTCCTACCTACTGCCATAACTCCATCTCGGGAGCGTTAGCAGAAACACTAAGAATAGTTCAGTAATGTGCAAAATTTATATGCGTAAATATAAATTGTAAGGATGCACTTAAGACAATCATTTCCACTAACGAAGTCGTTTTTCGTCATGAAACAGAGCTATGTCTTCACCAAGAGGCAACAAACCAACTAGCAAGGCGCCAACACTTCAGATAGATGCTACTACTTTTCAAGCTGCAGTCACGACAGCCGTGGCAGCCGTCATGGTGCATTTCAATACTAACAACGTCAGCAGGGGTGGAAGCGGTACTAACAATACAAATTGTGGTAACAATCAGGGACACCAATGGGTACCTACCAACAAAAATACCTCAGGCCACAAACCTACGAACAAGAAGAGAAAGTTTTGGGACATGAAAGAGCGCTACCAATCTAAAGGATACACTAAAAGACAACAACCTAGGGCCGCTCCTACCATTACAACAGCAGTCATGACACATGCCTCGACACTAGCCTTGGGGTCTGCCACCCAAATGTCTGCCAGACCATATGAGGGATCACTCCCAAAGTGCAACAAATGTGGCTTTCATCACCATGGGGCTTGCCGGGAGATGCACTGTAAAAACTGCAACAGGAAAGGGCATACCGTCTGCTTCTGTAGGGCCTCGGCCCATCACTTCCCTTCAATCAACTACACCAAGATAGGCCCAGTATGCTACCTATGTGGTGAAATGGGACACTTCAAGAAAGAATGTCCAACTGAGAAGAATGACGAAGGAACAGGAGGAATGTGATGGACACACCAACAGGAGCAGCAAGGGAACCATGTTAGGACTTTTGTAATATTCCCAACGATAAAACGTTTAAGTACTATATGTTTGTAATGAATTTGGTACGCTTATTAAAGTAACCTTCCTTCTAAAAAGTAGCTAAAATATTTTCTCTCTCATACAAATCAAACCAAAGACATTCATATGTGACCTTAGGAGCATTACCTGTAAGTTGTGATGACCTTGTCCATACATCGGGGTTAATTTAAAATCAAAATACTTAAGTCTTGAAATAGATAATTCCATCCTGACTCCGATTCCATGTCTAGTATTAGGGGTTGAGTGGGGTCACCCACTCGACGATTGCACGATATCAACTTACATACGACGATCATATACCGCTCGATCATGAGGAGACCTGTCAGGAATCGTGATATCAAGTATCAGTACTGGCTATCGAAAACACACCTACTACCAGTGCTAGACACCGTGGTAGGAATCATCTACAATAATCATAACATCAAACAAAACGGAACACACAGAAAAGAAATACAGGACACTCTATCACTCTATTGATCTCATCCTTTGAATACAACTTATCTTATGTTATCTAAAAAGATAGTGTTGTCGTATTCCAATTTTGATTAATATTGCCCTCGTCTTCCTGATTAAATGACTACAAAAGGGCCCTTCGCCTAACCCCCCGAATATCGAAACTATCGTCTCTCATAAACATCCAGCACGGACCTTTGGGTCATCTCTCGCTGTGGAACTCCAAAACACGCACTAGAGGAGTGTCATACTTCCCGAAGCCTTATCACATGTATTTACAGGAGACCTTCGGGAATGTCACGCATGTATCAGACAAGATTCATGCATAGAAGCTTGGGACAGATATGGTACGAGTCCTGCCATGAGCTTCGGGCTAAGGTTACCCAGAAGGACGAGTGAATGTCCTACCATTCAAAAAGGCCTAGTCGCGTAAACCAAACCCACATACTTCCTACCGAGCTACAAGAGCTGTCAGGGAAAACCTATCGAACTACTCAACAATGAAATTGAAGAACCAAGTTTCTCACCCTGAAAAGCTCTCGTCTTATTCTTCAAATTAGAAAGACAAATTGCTCACAATTCCATCGATTTCAGAGGCCCCGACAACATCTCTAATAGAAACCTTTACTATCTGCCTCGCATTGACGAATATGCCGACCAATCTCAAGAAACGAGGTACCCTTCAGGAATTGGACCTAAGATATGAATATCACCAGTCACGAGTATTAAAGAAGGATATCCGAGAACAATCCTCCAATTTCGATGCAGACGCTGAAAGTTCGTAGTGATAACCCTCGGATAGGACCAAACCACTCGTTGGAGTCATGAACGTAATAAATAGGATATACCCTTCTTGCTAGGATCAGTTCATCATCGTCATTACAAATGACTTACTTATCTACCCTCGTAGTAAGAAGGAAACCAAGGAGAGCAGCTACAACAAACCACGGAAGAAATACGATCAGAGAAGTATTACCTGAAGTTCTCTAGATACGAGTTTTGGAATTGAGGAGTTCAATTCGCAAGACACATCGTTACCAAGGTGGAAATTCATAAGGACCCTTTCAATTGATCAAAACCGTTGAGAAACAGTCAGCACCGAAGGCGTTAGCAGAAATACGCCAAAATTCTGGGTCTCGCTGATCTACCGTCTTAGTTCCTTTGGAACTTCTCGAAAAATACGGACCCCCTCCCAACTTTGACCCTAAAGGGAGCAACCCTTGACAGGAAGAGAAGCAAGAGGAAGAAACCTTTAGAACGCCGGTATAACCGACCAAATTCCTCTAGAAACACTCACTCTGGGAAGGCTTAGTACGCTTCGGAAGGAATGGAAAGCCAATATCCCAAATAATTGTGTCTTCCGAAATTCTTGTCAGAATCAGCCATGTAACTCACTACTTCAATCTACTCCTACGGGCTTGGTAAAGTACACCCTACCCAACACGTCCCAAAATTTACAGGAAGTATCTATCCGACGAGACTCTTGCAATTCCCCTTGACGAGATCGAGTTCCACAAGAGCCTCACCTTCTTAGAAGAACCATGGTGACCATGGATCGAGGTCAAGCGGATGAAACAACGCCACTTCCCATTAGTGAAAGTTCGCTGGAATACTAACCAAGGACCTAGAGTCACATGGGAGCGCGAGAATTAGTCGATTAGGAAGTATCCTCACTTCTCGGCTTGATTATTCATGCCTACTCCTTGCCTAAATTCAAATTTCGGGACGAAATTCCCTCTAATGGGGGGATGATGTGACAACCGTCAAATTTCGGTCAAGTCAAAGTCAACTAAAGTCAACAAGTCAAACCGTTTGACTCAATTTGCCCGTGAGTACTAAAATTTACACTATGAAACTTCTACATAACTTCTATTCTAATGCGAAATCATAAAGCAAAAAGTGCGAACATCCAGATCTCCTTAACCTAAAACTGTAGTACGTAGCGAGCCAAACCGATAAAACAATGATGCATACTCATCGGGAGTGTGTAAGATCCTTAAACAAGGCTTAACAGGGTTTACGAACCATGCATTGCGATGCCGGACACTCACAATTGTCACACATGGATCCTCTCTCAATCGTTTTCACTCTATCTCTCCCTATGTCAAATCTCTCCCAAATCTCTCCAAGTATGTGAAATCTCTCTCAAATATCTCTCTGTATTAGAACACCCTACAAGAATATCAAATCTCTCCTAAATCCCTCTAAGTATGTGAAATCTCTCTCAAATATCTCTCTGTATGAGAAATCTCTCCAAGAATGTCAAATCTCTCCCAAATCCCTCTAAGTATGTGAAATCTCTCTCAAATATCTCTCTGTATGAGAAATCTCTCCAAGAATGTCAAATCTCTCCCAAATCTCTCCAAGTATGTGAAAACTCTCGCAAATATCTCTCTGTATGAGAAATCTCTCCAAGGATGTCAAATCTCTCCCAAATCTCTCTAGGTGTGAGAAATCTCTCCCAAATCTCTCTCAAAAGTTTCCCGTAACTTTTTGGAATCATTCGGGTCATTCCGACCCTTAACCGGGTCAAAAACGGCTTAAAACGGGGTAAAAACGAGAAAACGGGACCTTAGGAACCGAAACCCCTCTTAAGGAGCCGAAGCTCCTTAAGGCCGAAAGTACCCCAGACGAGGACCGAGCCTCTGTTGGCTAAGACACGCGAGGACCGAGCCTCTGTTGGCTAAGGCACGCGTGGACCGAGCCTCTGTTGGCTAAAGCACGTGAGGACCGAGCCTCTGCCTCGGTTCGCTTCTCGCACTCTCTGTTCTCCTTCCACCTCTCTGTCGCTTCCTCTCCTCTCTGTCTCTACCCGCCTCTCGGTCTCTGCTCTCTCTTCCCGCCTCTCGGTCTCTACTCTCTCTTCTCTTCTTTCGGTCTCTCTTCTCCTCTCTCGGTTCCCTCTCTCTCTCCTTTCTCCCCTCTCGGTTCCTACTCTCCCTCTTCTTCCCTCTCGGTTTCTGCCTGCCTCTCTCTCGGTTCAGCATCAGAAGACCGAACCTCGGCCAGAATTCGGAAATTTGTCACTTTTAGCCCATTTTTGATATTTTTAACATTTTAAGCCCGTTTTTCGTGATTTTAAAGCGGGATTTTCTCCAGAAATTATATTTTAACATAATAAACTCTAAATATTCATAATTTAAACATATTTTGATGAAAATGATTATCTAAATAATAAAAAAAATCAAATGGGTGAATTATTAAAGGTGGAGTGTTGACTTTGTCTTATCCAATGTCACAAGCAACCACCCCACACCCACTCTTTGACTAACCACACCTCCCCACCTTACCTAGGTCACTTCAATGTCCCTCACACTCAATTTACACTCATTCCCACGTTTTTAGAGCTGGAACAAACATCCTCTCTCCTCATTTCTCTCATTTGCCCTCATTTCACTAAGTATCAAACACCACTTTTCTCTCAAACTTTTTCCACTCCAATTTCGAGATTCAAGGCTGATTTTCAAGTGTTCTTCCACTCTTAGTAAGTATAATTCATCCTCCTTATGATTATTTCACTTCATTCTACTCAAATCATGAATATCTTACACAAACTCCATCATATTAGCGTTAGAGCTTCGAATCTTCAAGTGATTCTTCAAGTGTTCTTGGGTTGAACACTTCTCTTCTTCAACACTTATCTACTGAAATCACTCAAGGTGAGTTCATAACCCTACATTTCCATGTTTTCTCAAGTTTTCAGGGGGGAATACAAGTTAAAACACTAAGAACATAACTAAATTTTTTTAATAGCCTTCATCAGAAAAGTTCAACTCCATTCACGGACTGTTTTCGGCATCTTAAACATTTTTTTTTTCAAAACTGTACAAGGTGCAAATAGTTCAAGTTTTTAGCTTTACAATGACTACTTGCACATCTCCATACGAGTTTTCTACAATTTATGGTGATTTTTACAAAACTGCCTATCATTTCAAACAACAATCCGGACCAGTCTGTGATTATGGACTTTTTCACCCAAGTTGGAGGTCATTAAAAATCGTGATAAAAATTATGAGTAAACTAGACACATTTTGTGAACTCTCAGAATTTACGGATCTAGTTTTCGACTTCGTATGATTTTTCTATGATTTTTCCAAAAACAGGGCAGAATGGCTAAATTTAGCCAACAGCATGTAAATATCATAACACTTTGTAATATGTTGAGCAAAGTGTATAATCATAAGTTCTAATTATTGAATGTGTTTCTTTGTTAGTTTATCATCATGAACTGAAACTAAGACATTCATAATAAATATTATTCATTCATTTTAGAACACGTATATTAAACTATAAAAAGTATAGTTGATAAATTCATAACACTAATACATTTCCATAAAAGAGTTCATACATATTACATACATTTTAGATAAACTATAATAGGTATAGTTTATAATACATCACTCAAGACACTCGTACAAGAAGGGTACATTCATACAAGAAATATTTATATTCACACACATTTCACATAAGCTTGTTAACGTATATTGTGAGACTCTCTCTCTCTCTCTCTCTCTCTCTCTCTCTCTCTCTCTCTCCCCCGTACGTCCGAGTGCAGGATATAATTCCTGGTAGTTATAATCAGAATCTCCTTGAGGGAGAACGTGATACTTGTATATAGATCTATACTGGGTTTGACACCCCACACCTTGCTGCTAGCTACAGTTGGACCTGCAGGTCTACGGGTGACAAATGTCATTTTATTTTTCGCGACACCTGAGAACGTCGTGGCAGGTTCACATAGTCATAGTATGATTATAGCGACTCACATAGGGATATAACAATCCATTAGTTTACGGGATTTTATTTTTAAAACCTAAATGAGTTTTATGTCGATTTAAAATCACTTTTTATCTCTATGAGTACAGATATTACTTTACACTTTTGGTTTTGGTAGTTACGACTACACATCATTTGAAACCACATTTATACTTTTAAGTATGGTCAATACTTGTTATTTCTCGGTCCTCTAATTTAGGACTACATATATATAAAGTATTAACGAACATGAGAACATACAGAAATTTCATTTAATTCAAACGCGTCCATGTCCATTTAAGTACATAACATTTTCTATTAATAAGAAAGGTTACTTATACATTTTGGTCTTCAGTCATAAGACTACATTACGCAGATTTTAAAGAAAATATTAGATTTTCTGGATACATATTCTAACGCTTTTACAAGGAAAACGATTTACTTTTCCAACGAAATCTCTTATGAACTCACCAACCTTTGTGTTGACACTTTTCAAAACTACTTGTATTCTCAGGAATTCAGTGAAAACAGGAAATCAACAACATTTTGAGGATGGGACGATAAATCGTCAAACAGTTCATTTTGTATTATAATGTAATTCATGTGGATCATGTAAACATGTGCTTTGATGTAACGTTTTCAATTATATTTGTGTTGGTTGTATTTACTTTGAGCAGTATTATACTCATTGTTGTGATACTCTACATGAAGTCCTCCACCCCCAGACGTTTCCGCCATCCTTGGTTTGGGGGTGTGACAAATGTTGACTCTAGTTGACTTTTATTGTCTTTAGGGTTTGGCCAACAAAAGTAATGGAGACCGTGGAGGGGTAAAATGGTATTTTACCCATTCCAAGAGTTAGAGAGAGAGAATGTGTGTGTATGTGTGTGTGTGTGAGAGAGAGAGAGAGAGAGAAACTTTTTAGTGTATTTGAGTAAGAACGGGGTATTGATTAGAGATGCTTATCTAATGTATTAAGCGGAGGCTAGTTCGGGATTTCCGAGTAAGTGCTTGTTACTTGCTAGTTTACGAGGTGAGTCTTTTCACTATACTTACCAAGAGTTGTATCTTTATGTGATTAAGCTGTTTTATGTGTTTATCTGTGTATTGTAATATTCCGCATTATGTCTTTGTGATTCATGCTGAATATTGCTACTATGAGTTTACTAAGTTAGGATCGGAGGGTTCCACTGAGACACATCGATCGGAGGGCCTTATTGAGTTATGGCCTAAAGTGGCTAATGAGTTGTGTATGGTATTTTAGGGAACTCACTAAGCTTTGTGATTACTGTGTTATATATTATGTGTTTCAGGTACTTCTTAGGATCACAGGAAGGCGTCGGCTTGATTGTACACACATCGGAGATTGTTTTATGATTGAGAGGATCCTGGAGTTTTATATACAGTTTTCTTTTAGACATGCGTTTTGATGAATTGACATTGTGGCACTTTGTGGTTTTATTATTGGAATGAATGTGTTCGAAATTTAAAAATTTGGTCAAAAATTTTACGTCGTTACAAGTTGGTATTAGAGCCTTGGTTTGAGGGATTCAGATGCACGTCCTGGTGTGTTTGGACTCAAACTAAGGATTTGAGAAGCATTTTCAAAAGAGAAATTTTTTCCCAAAATGAGAATGAGTTTTAAGAGAAAAGAAGTTGAAGCGGTGTGTACAGTTAGCTAGAGTCCGAACGGTGATTTCCCAAAATACCCTTACTTATGTGTTACGTGATATTTATGAGATATTTTACTAAAATTGCATGCTAGAGGGTAAGCTAGGCATTTCATATTCTAGGGCTAGAGTTGCCTGATTTATGATGCCTTAGCCTAGGAGATGCTTTGATCAGTGTTATCTGTTATTTGCTTGAGTATGTGTTGAGTTCTGAGTCGAGTAATAATTTAGGAACATATACTTAGATGAGCTTAAAGGGGGTCTTCTGAGAAGGTAGTTTGTGATTCGTGAGATATAGATTATTTGTGAATTAGAATCCTAGGAGGAGGACCTGGGGTGACTATAGGTGTGGTGTGGAAGGTAGTATTCGGCCCGTACCACTAAAATACCCAATCTGCAGGCAACCCAAGTATGAATCCTTAGGATGCTATGGAGCAAGTAAGGATGAGTAATCGAGTGTGAGTATGCTCGAGCGAGTCTCTGATTATTTTGTGATGTGTTTCAAAGACACCATTGTAGGTATGCGCCATACCCCAAGGAGTAGTGGAGTTAGCAATGATGAGATTCGTAGGATGATTCACGACAAGGTGACCGTAACCATACGAGAGGCTATTCCAGAGATGTTCATATCTATTAAGACCACTTTGATCGAGATGTTTGACGAGCGATATGCTGCAGTTTCTGAGGCGGCGGTTGCTGCAGCCACCGCCGTTGTCGCTGCTGCTAGACTGCGGGGAGGTGACTCGTTGTTGTAACGGGAGTTCAGCAACACGAAGCCACCAGAGTTTGATGGGACACAGGATTTGATTGTTGTGATGAGATGGATCTTTGATATTGAGGGATGTTTCTACACTTGTTCCTGCCCAGATCATTTGAGGGTACATTTCACACTAAACCAGCTTCGCTTGGGAGTGAAGGATTGGTTAAAGTTTGTGACGGCTAATTTTACTCTTGCAGAACATGCTGCAGTGACTTGGGAGAGGTTTGTTGCAGTGTTCCGAGATGAGTATCTTGCCCTAGTAGAGATGGAATGGTTGGCTAAGGAGTTTCTGTCTCTTAAATAGAAAACAGAGTCAGTGACTGTGATAATGTGGATGTTTCATAAGAGTGCGTTGTTTTGAACTGAGCATGTGGCGACTGAGCAGGCACGCATGGGCTGGTACTTGAGTATTCTGAGGAGGGATATTCAGGAGTTTGTAGCGAACTCGTCTTATCGGACATTTGTTGAGCTCCATGAAAATACCAGGAGGAGGGAGATCAAGCTGGAGACTCAGGAGAGGGAGGACGCAGAGTCTCAGGCAAGAGATCGGTGGCCGGCACAGTCACAGCCGACAGCCAAGCGGGCTAAGCCCGCTGATTTAAGATCAGGAGGCCAAAAGGGTCGCACTTGTGGCAAGTGCGACAAGAGTCATGAGGGATTTTTCTAGGTGGGGATTTGCTATATATGTCGTAAGAAGGAGCATATAGCAAAGGATTGCCCCAAGAGTTTTGCAGTCTGTTTCCACTGTAATCAGACCGGCCATCGGAAGGCCGAGTGCCCTCAGCTTGTTTAGGGATAAGCCCAGGGTTCCACTCTTGCTGCATTGCGTGCTACTGATGTCCGGCCAGTGAAGGCCGAGGTTCCGAAGGCTCGTGGGAGAGCTTTTCAGTTGATAGTGGAGGAGGTCCGCACAGTAGCTGATGTCGTGGCTGGTATGTATTTGATTATTTATTTATTTATTATGATATTCTATTTTTTTATTATCATGTACTATATATAAGTACATTTCTTATGACTTCTGTACCTGTTTTAGTGTTATTTGACTCGGGTGCGTGTCGATCCTTCGTGTCTATAGCCTTTAGTCGTCACATCGGTATCTAGTATGAGGCGTTGAGTCGACCTCTAAGGGTTTCTATAGCAGATGAGCATGCGCTTTTTGCTACCAAGGTATTCTGAGGATGTGTGATGTCTATGTCATCGTAGGCATGGATTTGTTGAGCTGCTTTGGAGCAGTGATAGATTGCGAGCGCCAGTTGGTGACTATACGAGACCCTAGTGGGGGAGTGATTACAATGTATGGAAAGGGTACCAGATCTGGATAAGCTTTCTGCTCTACCACTAGGGCAAGCCAGAGTTTACAGCAGGGTTGTATGGGATTCCTAGCGTACGTGATGGATTCGCGGACTGTATCAGAGAGGCCGATTTCTATCTCCGAGGTTCCAATAGTATGCGACTTCTGTGATGTTTTTCCCAAGGAGTTACTGGATGTGCCTCCCGAGAGGCCAGTGGAGATTCGGATTGACTTGGTTCTGGCAGCGGCACCTATCGCTAAGGCATCTTATCGCCATGCACTGCCAGAGATGCAGGAGTTATCCTCACAGCTTCAGGAGCTACTGGGGAAGGGATTTACTTGAACGAGTTGCTCGCCATTGGGAGCGCCGATCCTTTTTGTCAAGAAAATGGATGGTTCACACCGGATGTGCATTGATTACCGAGAGTTGAACAAGTTGACGGTAAAGAACCGTTATCCACTTCTGAGGATTGATGATATATTCGATCAGCTGCAAGGGGCATCTTGGTTTTCCAACATTAATTTGAGATCTGAATATCACCATATGAAAGTGTGCGAGGAGGATATTCAGAAGACGGCCTTTAGAACTTGTTATGGGCATTATGAGTTTGTAGTGATGCCTTTCGGACACACTAACTGTCACACCCCCAAACCAAGGATGGCGGAAACGTCCGGGGGTAGAGGACTTCATGTAGAGTGTAACAACAACGAGTATAATAGTGCTCAAAGTAAATACAACCATCACAAATATATTAAAAAAATTACATCAAAGTACATGTTTACATGATTCACATCAATTACATTATGATACAAAATGAACTGTTTGACGATTTATCATCCCATCCTCAAAACGTTGTTGATTTCCTGTTTTCACTGAATTCCTGAGAATACAAGTAGCTTTGAAAAAGTGTCAACACAAAGGTTGGTGAGTTCATAAGAGATTTCGTTAGAAAAGAAAACCGTTTTCCTTGTAAAAACTTTAGAATATGTATCCAGAAAATCCAATATTTTCTTTAAAATCTGTGTAATGTAGTCTTATGACCGAAGACCAAAATGTATAAGTAACCTCTCTTACTAATAGAAAATGTTATGTATTTAAATGGACATGGACGCGTTAGAATTAAATGAAATTTCCGTATATCCTTATGTTTGTTAATACTTTATGTATATGCAGTCCTAAATCTGAGGACCGAGAAATAACAAGTATTGGCCATACTTAAAGGTATAAATGTGGTTTCAAATGATGTATAGTCATAATTACCAAAACCGAAAGTGTACAGTAATATCTGTACTCATTGAGATAAAAAGTGATTTTAAATCGACATAAAACCCATTTAGGTTTTATAAATAAAACCCCATAAACTTTATGGATTGTTATATCCCTATGTGAGTCGCTATAATCATACTATGACTAAATGAACCTGCCACGACGTTTCTCAGGCGTCGCAAAACTGAAATGACATTTGTCACCCGTAGACCTGCAGATCCCGCTGTATCTAGCAGCAAGGTGTGGGGTGTCAAACCCAATATAGATCTATATACAAATATCACGTTCTCCCTCCAGGAGACTCTGATTATAACTACCAGGAATTATATCCCGCACTCGAATGTACGGGAAGAGAATGTCTCACAATTTAGGTTAACAAGTTTATGTGTAATGTGTGTGAATGTAAATCTTTCCTGTATGAACGTACCCTTTTTGTACGAGTGTGTTGTGTGATGTATCATAAACTATACCTATTATAGTTTATCTACAACATTTGTAATATGTAAGAACTCTTTTATGGAAATGCATTAATGTTATGAATCCATTAAAGTATGCTTTTTAAAGTTTAATATACGTGTTCTAAAATGAATGAATAATATTTATTATAAATGACTTAGTTTTAGTTTATGATGATAAACTAACAAGGAAACACATTCAATAATTAGAACTTATGATTATACACTTTGCTCAACATAATACGAAGTGTTATGATATTTATATGATGTTTGCTAACTTTCACCATTCTGCACTGTTTTGGAAAAATCATACGAAGTCGAAAACTAGATCCGTAAATTCTGAGAGTTCCCAAAATGTGTCTAGTTTACTCATAATTTTTTTTACGATTTTTAATGACCTCCAACTTGGGTGAAAAAGTCCATAATCACAGACTGGTCCGGATTGTTGTTTGAAATGATAGGCACTTTTGTAAAAATCACCATAAATTGTAGAAAAATCGTATGGAGATGTGCAAGTAGTCATTTTAAAGCTAAGAACTTGAACTATTTTCACCTTATACAATTTCGAGAACAAAAATTTTTAAGTTGCCCAAAACAGTCTGTGAATGGAGTTGAACTTTTCTGATGAAGGCTGTTAGAAAAGTTTAGTTATGTTCTTGGTGTTTTAACTTGTATTCCCCCCCCCCCCCCTGAAAAACTTGAGAAAACATGAAAACGTAGGGGTATGAGCTCACCTTGAGTGATTTCAGTACATAAGTGTTGAAAAATAGAAGTGTTCAACCCAAGAACACTTGAAGAATCACTTGAAGATTCGAAGATCTAACACAAATATGATGGAGTTTGTGTAAGATATCTTTGATTTGTGTAGAAGGAAGTGAAATAATCATATGGAGGATGGATTATACTTACCAAATGTGGAGGAAAAACTCAAGATCAGCCCTTGAATCTCGAATTCTAGAGAGAGTAAGTGAGAGAGAAAAGAGTTTGTTCTTTGTAGTGGAATGAGAGAAATGAGGAGAGAGGATGTTTTGTTCCAGCTCTAAAAACGTGGGAATTCCAGCTCTAAAAACGAAAAACGAGCTTAAAATGTTAAAAATATCAAAAATAGGCTAAAAGTGACAAAATTCCGAAATCTGGCCGAGTTTCGGTCTTTTGATGCTAGAACCGAGAGGAAAGAGGGCATAGATCGAGAGGAGAGAAGAAACCAAGAGAAGATAAGAGAGATAGAGCAGAGACCGAGAGGTGGGAAAGAAGAGCCGAGAAGGGAAGAGAGAGCAGAGACCGAGAGGTGAGAAGGAGATAGAGAGGCGGGAGGAACCGAGATGCGAGCAGAGATAGAGAGGCGACATGGAACCGAGATGCGAGCAGAGACAGAGAGGGGAGATCGAGAGCAGAGGCTCGGTCCTCGCGAGTTTCGGCCCGAGAGGCCTCTTTTCTTGGTTTCGGTTCCTAAGAAGGGTTTCGGTTCCTAAAGCCTATTTTACTCGTTTTCACTCCGTTTAGACCCGTTTTTTACCCGGTTAAGGGTCGGAATGATTCGAATGATTCTAAAAAGTTACGGGAACTTTTGAGAGAGATTTGGGAGAGATTTCACATACTTGGAGAGATTTGACATTCTTGGAGAGATTTCTCATACAAAGAGATATTTGAGATAGGTTTCACATACTTGGAGAGATTTGAGAGAGATTTGATATTCTTGGAGAGATTTCTCATACAAAGAGATATTTGAGAGAGGTTTCACATACTTGGAGAGATTTGGGAGAGATTTGACATTCTTGGAGAGATTTCTCATACAAAGAGATATTTGAGAGAGGTTTCACATACTTGGAGAGATTTGGGAGAGATTTGACATTATTGGAGAGATTTCTCATACAAAGAGATATTTGAGGGAGATTTCACATACTTGGAGAGATTGGGAGAGATTCTTGATAAGAAGAGATAGAGTGAAAACAATTGAGAGAGGTTTCATGTGTGGCATTTGTGAGTGTCCGACTTCGCAATGCAAGGTTCGTAACCCTGTTAAGCCTTGTTTAAGGATCGTACACACTCCCGATGAGTATGCAACATTGTTTTATCAGTTTGGCTCGCCACGTATCACAATTTTAGGTTAAGGATATCTAGATGTTTGCACTTTTTGATTTATGATCTCTCATTAGAATAGCAAGTTGTTTAGTATTTACCTAACATAAACTCTAGTACCCAAGTGCAAAATGAGTCGAATGGTTTGACTTGTTGACTTTGGTTGACTTTGACTTGACCAGGAATTGACGGTTATCACATCATCCCCCCGTTAGAGGGAATTTACTCCCGAAATTTGAATTTAGGAAAAGAGTAGGCATGAATAATCAAGCCAAGAAGTGGGGATACTTCCTAATCGACTAATTCTCGCGCTCCCAAGTGACTCCAGGTCCTTGGTTAGCAACGGCGTTGTTTCATCCGCTTGACCTCGGTCCATGGTCACTATGGTTCTTCCAAGAAGGTGAGGCTCTTGTGGAACTCGATCTCGTCGAGGGGAATTGCAAGAGTCTCGTTGGATAGATACTTCTTGTAATTTTGGGACGTGTCGGGTAGAGTGTACTTTACCAAGCTCGCGGGAGTAGATTGAAGTAACGAGTTACAGGGCTGATTCTGGAAAGAATCTCGAAAGGCATAATTATTTGGGGTATTGGCTTTCCATGCTTTCCGAAGCGTACTAAGCCTTCCCATAGTGATTGTTTCCAGAGGAATTTGGTCGGTTATACTAGAGTTCTAAAGGTTTCTCTCTCTTGCTTCTCTTCCCGTCAAGGGTTGCCCCCTTTAGGGTCAAAGTTGGGAGGGGGTCCGTATTTTACGAGAAGTTCCAAAGGAACTAGGACGGTAGGTCAGCAAGACCCAGGATTTTGGCGTATTCCAGCTATCGTCTTTGGTGCGGACTGTTTCTTAATGGTTTTGATCACTTGAAAGGGTCCTTATGAATTTCCACCTTGATAATGATGTGTCTTAGAAATTGGACTCCTCAATTCCAAAACTCGTGTCTAGAGAACTTCGGGTAATACTTCTCTGATCGTATTGCTTCCGTGGTTTGTTGTAGCTGCTCTCCTTGGTTTCCTTCTTACTACGAGGGTAGATAAGCAAGTCATTTACAATGACAATGACGAACTGATCTTAGTAAGAATGGCATTTCCTATTCATTAAGTTCGTGAATACTGCGAGCGGGTTGGTCCTATCCGAGGGATATCACTACGGACTTGCGGTGTCCGTATCGAATTTAGAGGATTGCCCTCGGACATCCTTCTCCAACACTCGCGACTGGTGGTATTCAGATCTCAGGTCCAATTCCTGAAGGGTACCTCGTTCCTTGCAGTTGGTCGGCCTATTCGTCTATGCGAGGTTGATAGTAAAGGTTTCTACTGGAGATATTGTCGGGGCCTCTGAAGTCGATGGAATTACGAGCAATTTGCCTTTCTATTTGAAGAATAAGACCAGAGCTTTCCAGGGTGATAAGCTTGGTTCTTCAATTTCATTGTTGAGTGGTTCGATAGGTTTGACATGATAGTTCTTGTAGCTCGTTAGGAAGCATGTGGGTTTGGTTTACGCGACTAGGCCTTTTCAGATGGTAGGACATTCACTCGTCCTTATGGGCAACCTTGGCCCGAAGTTCATGGCAAGATTCGCACCTGGTTGTATCCATCCCAATCTTCCTTGCTTGAACCTTGTCTGTTGTATGCATGACATTCCTGAAAGGTCTCCTGTAAATACTTGTGATAAGGCTTCGGGAAGTATAACACTGCTCTGGTGTGTTTTGGAGTTCCACAGCGAGAGATGACCCAAAGGTCCATGCTGGATGTTTATGAGAGACGAAGGTTTCGATATTCGGGGGGGGGGGGGGGGGGTTAGGCGAAGGGCCCTTTTTGTAGTCGTTAAATCGGGAAGATGAGGGCTATATCAATCAAAATTTGATAACGACAACAATATCTTTTTAGATAACATGAGATAAGTTGTATTCGTAAGAAGAGATCACTAGAGTGATAGAGTGTCTTGCATTTCTTTTCTGTGTGTTTCATTTTGTTTGATGTTATGATTATGGTAGATGATTCATACCACAATGTCTAGCACTGGTAATGGGTGTGTTTTCGATAGCCAGTAATGATACTTGATATCATGACTCCTGACAGGTCTCCTTACGATCGAGCGGTATATGATCGTCGTATGCAAGTTGATGTCATGAAATCGTCGAGTGGGTGACCCCACTCAACCCCTAATACTAGACATGGAATCGGAGTCAGGATGGAATTATCTATTTCAAGACTTTAGTATTTTGATTTTAATTAACCCCGATGTATGGACAAGGTTATCGCAACTTACAGGTAATGATCCTAAGGTCATATATGAATGTCTTTGGTTTGATTTTGTATGAGAGAGAATATTTTAGCTATTTTTTTTGAAGGAAAGTTACTTTGGTAAGCGTACCAAATTCATTACAAACATATAGTACTTAAACGTTTTGTCGTTGGGAACATTACAAAAGTCCTAACATGGTTCTCTTGCTGCTCCTGTTGGTGTGTTCATCACACTCCACCTGTCCCTTCGTCATTCTTCTCAGTTGGACATTCTCTCTTGAAGTGTCCCATTTCACCGCCTAGGTAGCATATTGGGCCTACCTTGGTGCAGGTGATTGGAGGGAGGTGCTGGGTCGGGGCCTTACAGAAACGGACGGTATAACCTTTCCTGTTGCAGTTTTTACAGTGTAACTCCCGGCAAGCCCCATAGTGATGAAAGCCACATTGGTTGCACTTTGGGAGTGATCCCTCATATGGTCTGGCCGGTGTTTGGGTGGCAGACCCCGTGGCTAGTGTCGAGGCATGTGTCGTGACTGCTATTGTAATGGTAGGGGCGGCCATAGGTTGTTGTCTTTTAGTGTATCCTTGAGACTGGTGGCGCTCCTTCATGTTCCAAAACTTTCTCTTCTTGTTTGTAGGTTCGTGGCCTGAGGTATTTTCGTTGGTAGGTACCCATTGGTGTTCTTGATTGTTACCACAATTTGTATTGTTAGTACCGCTTCCACCCCTGCTGACGTTGTTAGCATTGAATTGCGCCATGACGGCTGCCACGGCTGCCGTGACTGCGGCCTGAAAGGTAGCAGCGTCTATCTACAGTGTTGGCGCCTTGCTAGTTAGACTGTTGTCTCTAGGTGAAGACATAGCTCTGTTTCCTGACGAAAAACGACTTCGTTAGTGGAAATGATTATCTTAAGTGCATCCTTACAATTTATATTTACGCATATAAATTTTTCACATTACTGTACTATTCTTAGTGTTTCTGCTAACGCTCCCGAGATGAAGTTATGGCAGTAGGTAGGAGTAGGTTTCATACGGGCGTTAAGCTTTACTCATCTTAGAATCATGTTTGTCCGAACACATCTGGCTGAGGAGTTTTGATGGGATTAGGTGCATTAGTGTTGGTATGAGTGCACCCATAGGTCTATGAAGAAGAAACTTCTCAACAAAATGTTTAAAGGTGAGACGATAATGAGTTCTTAGAATGGCTATATGTCGCGAGTTTTCTAACTAAGTTTATCTCATATCGATTTGTAACGTAATTCGGTTGTTGAGGGTGTTCTGAAAACAATTTATAACGAGATTCTTTGTATAGTAAACTCATGTATTTTAGTAGTTCTGTATCCAAGTGAAACCTTACACTTGACCCAAGATAGGTCCTTTTCATGACCTATTGATGTATGCTTAGTTATATAATTAAGGCTAAATAGACATTCGAGTCTGATAGGTACATCCTAAGCCCATCTTGTTAATATGACTCTAGAAATCATGGTTTTAGTGAAAATTTTAACCTCGATGCAGGTCTCCTCACATTTGTGCATGGACGGGTTTTGATAGTAACTAGATCTCTCGATTAGTATGACCACTTAATTTGCAGTGTCGTGCTTTTACCTATAATAGAGTAGTACCAACGCATACTCATAACCTAATTTACCAGGTCTGGTGAGCAGTATGAACTCACTCACGACGATCCACCCCTTGTGATGCCTGGGGCTAGGTCGATGCATTTTGTAGCTTTGTCGATCGATGCTTGGCTGCAATCATCCTTCCTTTGAATGCCGTGTGTCTACCCTATCACTCTCTTTCCTCTTCACGAGTGGAAATAAAGTCCTAAAAATAGAGTTGGTCTCGGGAATAGTAGTCTAATTCTGAGTCACGGGTACATGAGACGGTAGGGTCTGTAATAGCGCACAGTTTTCTGAACTGAGATTGTAGTTTTCCTGTTTTAATCCCCGATGTCCGCGATCCGCCGGTTCTTCACCGGGAGGGCTCTGTCAGTCGGTCCTTCATGGTTGAGGTCATAGCACCCTCGTTGGTCTCCACATGGTGGTTGTTGTTATTGTTGTCGACATTCAACCCTCGATCATGATTGCCCAACGGGGTACAGGTTCGATATAGTCGAAACGGTTCGCGGAACCCTTGCTATGCATGGAGGATTGATTATCTCTGGTTCCGCTTATGATTCTTCTCATAACCATTCACCATTCCTCGAGTTCGGATTTAGGAAAGTAAGGGTCGTCCGGTAAGTAGGATCTTGCTATGCTGTATTTGCGAGAATAGGAGTGGAAGAGATAATTACTATGCGTCTAACTCTATCATCAATTACTTATAGGGGATGATCCTTATTAGTTACTTCTATAATGACATAATGCATACTAATTACATATGACAAGATACGATAGACTTTTGAACAAGTGATCCCACCCTAGGTCCACATCCAAACAAGGAAAAGAAAGTAAAGTAATGACCACAAATTCTAAGTCTATAATTTCTAAGTTATATATAACCTTAAAGTATCCACTTAGGGACTATAGACCTATTATTAAGGATCTATTTAGTTTTCATATAAGTTATGATATTACAAAATACTCCTATAGTATTTTAAACTCATGTTCTGTTCTAATGTTCTCATTGTGGTAGTGTTGGTAAGTTTTTAGACTTGTTGCCGTATCACAACTCTTCTTGGGCATGTGCTAATCACTCCTCGGACCAGCATAGTTGATCAGGCTATGCCACTCCCAAGACTGACCATACATCCCCGAGTTTACCTGTGATATCCAACAATCATTACTTTTGTTTTGTTCTAGAATGATGTTGACCTTAGTATGTATGTATGCATGTATACTTTTAACACGAAACTATTTATTTCTAAAAGTATAGTTGTTTTGAAACTTTAAATCAGAGGACTTAGTCCTAATGCATTCATAGTTTGTATATCTTATGTGGTTCGATATACTGAGTTCACTATAAACATTGCTCTGATACCAATCTGTCACACCCCCAAACCAAGGATGGCGGAAACGTCCGGGGGAGGAGGACTTCATGTAGAGTATCACAACAACGAGTATAATAGTGCTCAAAGTAAATACAACCATCACAAATATAATTAAAAAAATTACATCAAAGTACATGTTTACATGATTCACATCAATTACATTATGATACAAAATGAACTGTTTGACGATTTATCGTCCCATCCTCAAAACGTTGTTGATTTCCTGTTTTCACTGAATTCCTGAGAATACAAGTAGCTTTGAAAAAGTGTCAACACAAAGGTTGGTGAGTTCATAAGAGATTTCGTTAGAAAAGAAAACCGTTTTCCTTGTAAAAACTTTAGAATATGTATCCAGAAAATCCGATATTTTCTTTAAAATCTGTGTAATGTAGTCTTATGATCGAAGACCAAAATGTATAAGTAACCTCTCTTACTAATAGAAAATGTTATGTATTTAAATGGACATGGACGCGTTAGAATTAAATGAAATTTCCGTATATCCTTATGTTTGTTAATACTTTATGTATATGCAGTCCTAAATCTGAGGACCGAGAAATAACAAGTATTGGCCATACTTAAAGGTATAAATGTGGTTTCAAATGATGTATAGTCATAATTACCAAAACCGAAAGTGTACAGTAATATTTGTACTCATTGAGATAAAAAGTGATTTTAAATCGACATAAAACCCATTTAGGTTTTATAAATAAAACCCCATAAACTTTATGGATTGTTATATCCCTATGTGAGTCGCTATAATCATACTATGACTAAATGAACCTGCCACGACGTTTCTCAGGCGTCGCAAAACTGAAATGACATTTGTCACCCGTAGACCTGCAGGTCCCGCTGTAGCTAGCAGCAAGGTGTGGGGTGTCAAACCCAATATAGATCTATATACAAATATCACGTTCTCCCTCCAGGATACTCTGATTATAACTACCAGGAATTATATCTTGCACTCGGACGTACGGGAAGAGAATGTCCAACAATTTAGGTTAACGAGTTTACGTGTAATGTGTGTGAATGTAAATCTTTCCTGTATGAACGTACCCTTTTTGTACGAGTGTGTTGTGTGATGTATCATAAACTATACCTATTATAGTTTATCTAAACGTTTGTAATATGTAAGAACTCTTTTATGGAAATGCATTAATGTTATGAATCCATTAAACTATGCTTTTTATAGTTTAATATACGTGTTCTAAAATGAATGAATAATATTTATTATAAATGACTTAGTTTCAGTTTATTATGATAAACTAACAAGGAAACACATTCAATAATTAGAACTTATGATTATACACTTTGCTCAACATAATACGAAGTGTTATGATATTTATATGTTGTTAGCTAATTTTAACCATTCTGCACTGTTTTGGAAAAATAATAGAAAAATCATACGAAGTCGAAAACTAGATCCGTAAATTCTGAGAGTTCCCAAAATGTGTCTAGTTTACTCATAATTTTTATTACGATTTTTAATGACCTCCAACATAATCACAGACTGGTCCGGATTGTTCTTTGAAATGATAGGCAGTTTTGTAAAAATCACCATAAATTGTAGAAAAATCGTATGGAGATGTGCAAGTAGTCATTTTAAAGATAAGAACTTGAACTATTTTCACCTTATACAGTTTCGAAAACAAAAATGTTTAAGTTTCCCAAAACAGTCCGTGAATGGAGTTGAACTTTTCTGATGAAGGCTGTTAGAAAAGTTTAGTTATGTTCTTGGTGTTTTAACTTGTATTCCCCCCCCCCCCCCCCTTGAAAACTTGAGAAAACATGAAAATGTAAAGGTATGAACTCACCTTGAGTGATTTCAGTACATAAGTGTTGAAGAAGAGAAGTGTTCAACCCAAGAACACTTGAAGAATCACTTGAAGATTCGAAGATCTAACACAAATATGATGGAGTTTGTGTAAGATATCTTTGATTTGTGTAGAAGGAAGTGAAATAATCATATGGAGGATGGATTATACTTACCAAATGTGGAGGAAAACCTCAAGATCAGCCCTTGAATCTCGAATTCTAGAGAGAGAGTAAGTGAGAGAGAAAAGAGTTTGTTCTTTGTGGTGGAATGAGAGAAATGGGGAGAGAGGATGTTTTGTTCCAGCTCTAAAAACGTGGGAATGGGTGGTAATTGAGTGTAAGGGACATTGAAGTGACCTAGGTAAGGTGGGGAGGTGTGGCTGGTCATAGAGTGGGTGTGGGGTGGTTGCTTGTGACATAAGATAAGGCAAGGTCAAAACTCCACCTTAAATAAATCACCCATTAGATTTTTATTATTTAGATAATAATTTTCATGAAAATATGTTTCAATTATGAATATTTAGGGTTTATTATGTTAAAATATAATTTTTGGAGAAAATCCCACTTTAAAATCATGAAAAACGAGCTTAAAATGTTAAAAATATCAAAAATGGGCTAAAAGTGACAAAATTCCGAAATCTGGCCGAGTTTCGGTCTTCTGATGCTAGAACCGAGAGGAGAGAGGGCAGAGACCAAGAGGAGAGAAGAAACAAAGAGAAGAGAAGAGAGAGAGCAAAGACCGAGAGGTGGGAAAGAAGAGCCGATAAGGGAAGAGAGAGTAGAGACCGAGAGGTGAGAAGGAGATAGAGAGGCGGGAGGAACCGAGATGCGAGCAGAGACAGAGAGCGGAGACCGAGAGCAGAGGCGCGGTCCTCGTGAGTTACGGCCCGAGAAGCCTCTCTTCTTGGTTTCGGTTCCTAAGAAGGGTTTCGGTTCCTAAAGCCTGTTTTACTCGTTTTCACTCCGTTTTTAGCCGTTTTTTACCCAGTTAAGGGTCAGAATGACTCGAATGATTCTAAAAAGTTACGGGAACTTTTGAGAGAGATTTGGGAGAGATTTCACATACTTGGAGAGATTTGGGAGAGATTTGACATTCTTGGAGAGATTTCTCATACAAAGAGATATTTGAGAAAGGTTTCACATACTTGGAGAGATTTGGGAGAGATTTGACATTCTTGGAGAGATTTCTCATACAAAGAGATATTTGAGAGAGGTTTCACATACTTGGAGAGATTTGGTAGAGATTTGACATTCTTGGAGAGATTTCTCATACAAAGAGATATTTGAGAGAGGTTTCACATACTTAGAGAGATTTGGGAGAGATTTGACATTATTGGAGAGATTTATCATACAAAGAGATATTTGAGGGAGATTTCACATACTTGGAGAGATTGGGAGAGATTCTTGATAAGAAGAGATTGAGTGAAAACAATTGAGAGAGGTTTCATGTGTGGCATGTGTGAGTGTCCGACTTCGCAATGCAAGGTTCGTAACCCTGTTAAGCCTTGTTTAAGGATCTTACACACTCCCGATGAGTATGCAACATTGTTTTATCGGTTTGGCTCGCCACGTACCACAGTTTTAGGTTAAGGATATCTAGATGTTCGCACTTTTTGATTTATGATCTCTCATTAGAATAGTGAGTTGTTTAGTATTTACCTAACATAAACTCTAGCACCCACATGCAAAATGAGTCGAACGGTTTGACTTGTTGACTTCGGTTGACTTTGACTTGACTGGGAATTGACGGTTGTCACACTAACGCACAGGTGGCATTTCATGGATCTCATGAAGTGGGTATGTAGGCCTATGTTGGACCAGTCGGTGATCATGTTCATTGATGATATCTTAGTGTATTCGAGATCTACGGAGCAGCATGAGGAGCATCTGTGAGAGGTTCTTGGTGTTTTGAGGTCGGAGAGGTTGTACGCCAAATTCTACAACTGTGATTTCTTGTTATGAGAGGTCTAGTTTCGGGGACATCTTGTTAATCAGAATGAGATATTGGTCGATCCAGCCAAAATTGAGGCGGTTATGCGATGGGAGGTGCCGAGATCCCCATCCGATATCCGGGGTTTTTTTGGATTGGCCGGCTACTATCGGAGATTTATCAGTGATTTCTCCTTGATTGTGGTTCCTCTCACCAAGTTGACCCGAAAGGGCATTACTTTTGTTTGGGGGCCTGAGCAGCATACATCTTTTGAGACCCTTCGCCAGAGATTGTGCGAAGCTCTGGTGTTTGCCCTTTCAAAGGGAGTGGAGGACTTTATAGTCTATTATGATATGTCTATCTCAAGGATGGGTGCAGTGTTGATGTAGAGGGCTCACGTGATTGCATATGTGTCGAGGCAGATGAAGCCTCACAAGACAATGTATCCCATACATGATTTGAAGTTAGGGGCGGTAGTGTTTGCCTTCAAGATTTGGCGTCACTATCTTTATGGTGTTAGGTGTACCATATTTACAGACCACAAGATCCTGAAGTATCTCATTGATCATACCAACCTAAATATGAGACAGAGGAGGTGGTTGGATGTGGTGAATGATTATGACTGTGAGATCTTGTACCATCCGGGCAAGGCTAATGTGGTAGCTAACGCCCTGAGCCGTAGAGCAGAGAGTGCTCCGATCCGAGATGTAAGGTTCACTGAACCCATAAGGAAAACATTGTGTGAGAGAGGTATAAATTGTATCTTTATTGGATATTTCAAGCATTCCAAAGCATATAGATTCTATGTTTTAGAATCTAATGACTCTATGTCTATAAACACAATGATAGAGTCAGGAGATGCTATCTTTGATGAAGAAAGATTTTCATCTATACCTAGACTAAGGGACATGATTCATCAATCTTCCAACAAGAGTACTACTCAAGCTGAAGATGTTTATGGTGGTGCAACTTCTACCTGAACCTAGGAAAAGCACCAGAGCTAGAAAAGCTAAGTCGTTTGGATCTGATTTTCAACTATATTTAGTTGAAGGAACAAGGAGTGAAACTATTTCTCAACATCAGTATTGTTTTAATATTGAAGAGGATCCAAAGACTTCAGTGAAGCTATGGCTTCTAGGGATGTTCATTTATGGAAAGAGGCAATTCATGATGAGATTGATTCTATTATGCATATTGGGTATTGGCTGATTTACCTCCTGGTTGCAAGGCATTAGGATGTAAATGGATCCTCAAAAGAAAAATGAAGGTGGATGGCACAATTGATAAATACAAATCCAGATTAGTTATCCAAGGCTTTAGACAAAAGGAAGGCATTGATTTCTTTGATACTTATGCTCCTGGTGCCAGTATTTCTACTATTAGATTATCATTAGCTCTTGTAGCTATATATAATCTTGTGATTCACCAAATGGATGTGAAAACTGCATTCTTGAATGGTGACTTGGATGAGGAAATATACATGAAACAACCTGAAGGGTTTGTGATTCCTGGAAATGAACACAAAGTGTGCAAGTTAAAGAAATCATCATATGGTTTGAAACAAGCACCAAAACAATGGCATCAAAAGTTTGATGATGTTGTCTTGTCTAATGGTTTTGCATTAAACCAAGCTGACAAGTATGTGTATAGCAAATTTGATACTTCTGGTAAAGGATTCTATTATGCATATTGGGTATTGGCTGATTTACCTCCTGGTTGCAAGGCATTAGGATGTAAATGGATCCTCAAAAGAAAAATGAAGGTGGATGGCACAATTGATAAATATAAAGCCAGATTAGTTATCCAAGGCTTTAGACAAAAGGAAGGCATTGATTTCTTTGATACTTATGCTCCTGGTGCCAGTATTTCTACTATTAGATTATCATTAGCTCTTGTAGCTATATATAATCTTGTGATTCACCAAATGGATGTGAAAACTGCATTCTTGAATGGTGACTTGGATGAGGAAATATACATGAAACAACCTGAAGGGTTTGTGATTCCTGGAAATGAACACAAAGTGTGCAAGTTAAAGAAATCATCATATGGTTTGAAACAAGCACCAAAACAATGGCATCAAAAGTTTGATGATGTTGTCTTGTCTAATGGTTTTGCATTAAACCAAGCTGACAAGTATGTGTATAGCAAATTTGATACTTCTGGTAAAGGAGTCGTGATTTGTTTATATGTGGATGATATGTTAATTTTTGTTACTGATTTAGAAGAAGTTAATAAAACCAAGAAATTCTTATCATCCAGTTTTGAAATGAAAGACCTGGGGGAGGCTAAGGTAATTCTTGGTATAAGAATTAAACAATGAAACAATGGGATTTCAATTTCTCAATCTCATTACATTGAGAAGATATTGAAAAAGTTTATCTCTGAGAATTGTTCTCCTATTAGCACTCCTATAGATCCTAGTCTCAAGCTTTTACCAAATAAAGGATCTCCAGTGTCTCAACCTGAATAGTCTAGGGCTATTGGTTGTTTAATGTATGCCATGGTTAGTACTAGGCCTGATATAGCATGTGTTGTGGGAAGGCTTAGTAGATATACTAGTAATCCTAGTTCACATCATTGGCAAGCTGTGAGTAGAGTATTCAAGTACTTGAAAGGGACCATGAATTATGGTTTAACTTATAGTGGATATCCTTCTGTTTTGGAAGGTTATTCAGATGCCATCTGGATTAACAACTTAGAGGATCACTCCTCTGCAAGTGGTTGTGTGTTTCTTCTTGGAGGAGGTGCCATTTCTTGGGCATCTCAGAAACAAACTTGTATTATTAACTCAACCATGGAGTCTGAGTTTGTTGCATTATCAGTTGCTGGTAAAGAAGCTGAGTGGTTACGCAATTTGATGTCACACCCCCAAACCAAGGATGGCGGAAACGTCCGGGGGTGGAGGACTTCATGTATAGCATCATAACCACAATTTTAATAGTAATTTAAGCAAACACAACCAACATATATATAATTGAAAAAGTTACATCACTTGTATGAATTACATGTTTCAAAATCAATTACAATATGTTGTCAAAATGTGAAAAGTTTGACGCCTTAACGTCCCATCCTCAAAAGCACTTGATAACCTGATTAGTGTTTTCCTGTGAATACAAGTTGTTTGAAAAGTGTCAACACAAAGGTTGGTGAGTTCATAAGCTTTTATTAATAAACTTAGTAGGAGTATTTCACATGTAAATGTCGCGTTTGTTTCAGAAAAATCCGGTATTTCCCTTGAAATCCGAGAAATGTAGCCTTATAACCAAAGACTAGAGTGTATGAGAAATCATCGTTTCTTAGTAACAATGTTGTGAGTTTAAAATGTTATGGAAAGTAAAATTTCTTTTATCAACCTAAAACCTACTTCGGTTTTATGAAACCCCGTAAACTTCATGAATTGTTATCCCCCTAAGTGAGTCGCTATAATCATACTGTGACTATGTGAACCTGCCACAACATTTCTCAGGCGTCGCGAAAATGAAATGACATTTGTCACCCGTAGACCTGCAGGTCCCACTGTAGCTAGCAGCAAGGTGTGGGGTGTCAAACCCAATATAGATCTATATACAAGTATCACGTTCTCCCTCAAGGAGATTCTGATTATAACTACCAGGAATTATATCCCGCACTCGGACGTACGGGGAGAGAGAGAGAGTCTCACAACATAGGTTAACAGGTTTACGTGAAATGTGTGTGAATATAAATCTTTCTTGTATGGATGTACCCTTTTTTGGTACGAGTGCGTTGAGTGATGTATCATAAACTATACCTATTATAGTTTATCTAAAATGTATGTAATATGTATGAATCCTCTTATGGAAATGTATTAGTATTGTGAATTTATCAAACTATACTTTTTATAGTCTAATGATACGTGTTCCAAAATGAATGAGTAATATTTAATATTTAGTATGAATTTCATAGTTTCAGTTCATAATGGTAAACTAACAAGGAAACACATACAAATACTAAAACTTATGATTATACACTTTGCTCAACATAATACAAAGTGTTATGATATTTACATGCTGTTGGCAAAATTTAGCGATTCTGCCCTGTTTTGGAAAAATCATAGAAAAATCATATGAAGTCAAAATCTAGATCCGTAAACTCTGAGAGTTCACAAAATGTGTCTAGTTTGTTCATAATTTTTATCACAAATTAATATGACCTCTAACTTGGGTGAAAAAGTCCAAAATCACAGACTGGTCCGGATTGTTGTTTGAAATGATAGGCAGTTTTGTAAAAATCACCATAAATTGTAGAAAAATCGTATGGAGATGTGCAAGTAGCCATTTTAAAGCTAAAAACTTGAACTATTTGCACCTTGTACAGTTTTGAAAACAAAAATATTTAAGATTCCCAAAACAGTCCGTGAATGGAGTTGAACTTTTCTGATGAAGGCTGTTAGAAAATTTTTGATAGGTTCTTAGTGTTTTAACTTGTATTCACCCCCTGAAAACTTGAGAAATCATGAAAATGTAGGGGTATGAACTCACCTTGAGTGATTTCAGTAGATGATTGTTGAAGGATGGAAGTGTTTAATTCAAGAACACTTGGAGATGCCTTGAAGGTTTTCGAGAATCTAACATCATAGTTAGGGAGTTTGTGTAAGCAACCAAAGATTTGAGTAGAATGAAGTGAAATAGTAATAGGGAGGATGAATTTTTACTTACTAAGTGTGGAAGAACACTTGAAATCAGCCTTGGATCTCGAAAATTTGTGTAGAAGAGTTTGAGAGAAAAAGTGGTGTTTGTTACTTAGTGGAATGAGATAAATGAGAGAAAATGAGGAGTGTGGTTGTTTGTTCCAGCTCAAAAACGTGGGAGTGAGTGAAATTTGAGTGTAAGGGAACATTGAAGTGACATAGGTAAGGTGGGGAGGTATGGCTGGTCATAGAGTGGGTGTGGGGTGGTTGCTTGTGTCATAAGTTAAGGCAAAGTCAACACTCTACCTTAAATAAATCCCCCATTAAATCTTTATTATTTAATTAATGATTTTTATAAAAATATGTTTAAATTATGAATATTTAGGGTTTATTATGTTAAAATAAAATTTCTGGAGAAAATCCCGCTTTAAAATCATGAAAAACGGGCTTAAAATGTCAAAAATATCAAAAATGGGCTGAAAATGACAAAAATGCGAGACCTGGCCGAGGTTCGGCCCTCTTATGCTGAACCGAGAGAGAGAGGGAGGCGGAACCGAGAGGAGAGGAGAAGGAGGGAAGAACCGAGAGCACGAAGAGACAGAGAGGAGAGAAGGGAACCGAGAGTGCGCGAGAGGCAGAGAGGCGGAGGGAAGGGAACCGAGAGTGCGGCGCGAACAGAGAGTGAGAAGCGGAGCAGAGAGGCGGAGTCGGACCGAGAGTGCGGCGCGAACAGAGAGTGGGGGCGGACCGAGAGGCACCGAGCGCTCTGTCGTGAACAGTAGTTTCGGTTCTTGCTTCTTGTTCTCGGTTTCGGTTCCTCCTGGGCGAGGTTCGGTCTCGGTTCTCTTAGCCGCCAGAGGCTCGGCCTCTGTTCTCTTAGCCACCAGTGGCTCGGTCTCTGGTCCTAAGAAGCCTCTCATTCCGGTTTCGGTTCCTAAAGCCTATTTTTCTCGTTTTCGCCCCGTTTTAAGCTGTTTTTGACCCGGTTAAGGGCCGGAATGACCCGAATGATTCCAAAAAGTTACGGGAAACTTTTGAGAGAGATTTGGGAGAGATTTCTCACACTTGGAGAGATTTGGGAGAGATTTGACATTCTTGGAGAGATTTCTCATACAAAGAGATATTTGCGAGAGTTTTCACATACTTGGAGGGATTTGGGAGAGATTTGACATTCTTGGAGAGATTTCTCATACAGAGAGATATTTGAGAGAGATTTCACATACGTGGAGAGATTTGGGAGAGATTTAACATTCTTGGAGAGATTTCTCATATAGAGAGATATTCGAGAGAGTTTTCACATACTTGGAGGGATTTGGGAGAGATTTAACATTCTTGGAGAGATTTCTCATATAGAGAGATATTTGAGAGAGATTTCACCTACTTAGAGAGATTTGGGAGAGATTTGACATTCTTGGAGAGATTTCTCATACAGAGAGATATTTGAGAGAGATTTCACATACTTGGAGAGATTTAGGAGAGATTTGACATAAACAGAGATAGAGTGAAAACGATTGAGAGAGGATCCATGTGGGACAGTTGTGAGTGTCCGGCACCGCAATGCATGGTTAGTAAACCCTGTTAAGCCTTGTTTAAGGATCTTACACATTCCCGATGAGTATGCAACATGGTTTTCATCAGTTTAATTCACTGATTAGTACTAAGGCTTAGGAAATTTTTAACACAAAACTTTTCTCTAGTGATGTTTTCCCATTAATATAGCAAGTTATACAATACGAACATAACACCAACCCTAATACACAAGGTTTAATAGAGTTGACCGGCTTGACTTGATGACTTGACTTGACTCAAGATTGACGATTGTCACATCATCCCCCCGTTAGAGGGAATTTCGTCCCGAAATTTAAATTCGGCTGGGACTTCAAGGGTTTGGGAAAAGATGTGGATATTTTTGTTTCATTTGATCTTCACGTTCCCAGGTAAACTCAGGCCCTCGTTTCGCGTTCCAACGAACCTTCACTATGGGAATGCGACTTTGTTTTGTTCTCTTGATCTCTCGATCCATGATCTCGACGGGTTCCTCCACAAAGTGGAGATTTTCATTAACTTCAATTTCTTCGAGCGGTACTACGAGTGTCTCGTCAGACAGACACTTCTTTAAGTTGGACACGTGGAAGATAGGGTGCACATTACTAAGTTCTTGTGGTAGTCGGAGTTTGTACGCCACAGGACCAATCCTAGCAAGGATTTCGAACGGACCGACGTACCTTGGGTTTAGTTTCCCCCGTTTACCGAAACGTATCATCCCTTTCCAGGGGGAAACTTTTAGTAGTACCCGGTCTCCGACCTGGAATTCTAAAGGTTTGCGTCGCTTATCCGCGTAACTCTTTTGTCGATCACGAGACGCTTTTAGTCTTTCCCGAATTTGAATGATCTTTTCTGTGGTTTCCCTTATGATTTCCGGCCCCGTAAGGGTGCTATCAGGGACTTGCCCTCTGGCTAGCTGAGTATCTCCAACTTCGGCCCAACACAGTGGTGGTCTACACTTGCGGCCGTAGAGAGCTTCGAATGGAGCGACTCCAATGCTAGTGTGATAACTGTTATTATAAGAGAATTCGATAAGCGGTAGATGGGTATCCCATGCCTTACCAAAATCTATCACACAGGCTCTCAGCATGTCTTCAAACGTATGGATGGTTCTCTCACTTTGTCCGTCCGTTTGTGGATGGTAGGCAGTACTCATGTCTAACCTGGTTCCCAGAGATTTTTGTAGGGACTGCCAGAAACGCGAGGTGAATCTACTATCTCGATCCGAGATAATGGATGTTGGTACACCATGTAGTCGCACGATCTCCTTAATGTACGTCCTGGTCAACTTTTCCATCTTGTCTGTTTCCTTTATTGGCAGGAAGTGCGCGGACTTGGTCAATCTGTCCACAACCACCCATATGGTATCCATCCCACCTGATGTCTTAGGCAGTTTGGTTACGAAGTCCATGGTTATTCGCTCCCACTTCCACTCGGGTATATCCGGTTGTTGAAGTAGTCCTGATGGCTTCTGGTATTCCACCTTGACCTTGGCGCAAGTGAGGCACTTGCTCACATAAGTAGCAATTTCAGCCTTCATGTTTGGCCACCAGTATAACCTTTTGAGGTCTAGATACATCTTATCTGACCCCGGATGAATGGAGTATCGAGTCTTGTGGGCCTCGTCCATTACAACGTCTCTGTACCCACCGAACTTCGGTGTCCAGATTCGATTCATGAGATAACGAGCTCCATCCCCTTTGACTTCTAAGTTCTTATCCATCCCCCTTAGTGCTTCGCTTGCCACGTTTTCTGGTTTCAGGGCTTCTAATTGGGCGTCCTTGATCTGGGTGGCCAGTTGAGAGTGGATGGTCATGGCTAGGGATTTTACTCGGCGACCCGAGTATTCTTTCCTGCTTAAGGCGTCGGCTACTACATTAGCCTTGCCCGGGTGGTAGCGAATTTCACATTCGTAGTCATTCAGTAATTCCACCCATCTTCTTTGGCGCATGTTTAGTTCTTTCTGATTGAGAATGTGTTAAAGACTTTTGTGATCAGTGAAGATGGTGCACTTGGTGCCGTAGAGGTAGTGCCTCCAAATCTTCAGGGCGAACACCACAGCTCCCAATTCAAGGTCGTGGGTGGTGTAATTAACTTCATGTGTCTTCAGTTGCCTTGATGCATAAGCGATGACTTTTCCCCTTTGCATGAGCACACAGCCGAGGCCTTGATTTGAAGCATCGCAATACACCACAAAATCATCAGTTCCTTCTGGAAGAGACAAGACTGGTGCGCTGCATAGGGCTTGCTTTAGTGTCTGGAAGGCGGCTTCTTGTTTATCTTCACATTCGAACACCACCCCTTTTTGAGTCAAGGTGGTGAGAGGCTTAGCGATTTTGGAGAAGTTTTGTATGAATCTTCGATAGTAGCCTGCGAGTCCCAAAAACTGTCGGATTTCTGTCGGCGTTGTAGGTGTTGACCAATCTTCGATTGCTTTGATCTTCGAGGGGTCCACATGTATTCCTTCTTTGCTTACTACATGGCCAAGGAATCCTACTTCTCGGAGCCAAAATTCACACTTTGAGAATTTAGCGTAAAGCTTCTCGGTCCTTAAAACTTCCAGAACTAGTCGTAGGTGATGTCTGTGCTCTTCTTCGCTCCTCGAATAGACCAGGATATCGTCAATGAATACGATGACGAATTTATCCAAGAAGGGTCGACACACTCGATTCATCAAATCCATGAATACCGCAGGAGCATTTGTTAACCCGAATGGCATCACCACAAACTCATAGTGCCCATAACGAGTTCTGAATGCCGTCTTGGGGATATCCTCTTCCTGAACTCGCAGTTGATGATAGCCCGACCTCAGCTCGATTTTTGAAAAGTAGCTGGCTCCTTGGAGCTGGTCGAAGAGGTCGTCGATTCGGGGTAGGGGATAACGGTTCTTGATAGTGAGTTTGTTTAGTTCTCGATAGTCTATGCACATGCGAAAAGACCCATCCTTCTTCTTTACAAATAAGACTGGTGCTCCCCAGGGCGAGAAGCTTGGCCTGATGAACCCTTTGCTCAATAGTTCATTCAACTGGCTGGATAGTTCTTGCATTTCTGCCGGTGCTAAGCGATAGGGAGCCCTGGCGACGGGGGTAGCTCCTGGGATTAAGTCGATCCGAAATTCGACTTGTCGTGCGAGTGGTACACCAGGCAGATCGTCTGGGAAAACATCAGGGAAGTTGCATACTTCTGGAATTTCTTTGATGTCCTTCACCTCCTGCTTCTTGTCTACGATGTGGGCTAAGAAGACATGGTATTGCTTTCAGAGGTACTTTTGGGTTTTAACACAAGAGATGATTTGTAGGTTCGCACTAGGTTTATTGCCATAGACGGTGAGAACGTTGCCATTCGGTAGATTAAGGCGAACGGCCCTTTCGTAACATAGAATGTCGGCACGATGAAGGCTTAGCCAATCCATACCAATGATTATATCGAAGCTTTTTATGGTGACCGGCATAAGGTCGATTTTGAACAAATGGTTGTCTAGAGTGAGAGTACACCCTATGTAAATATCATTAGCGCGCTCAACCTTTCCATTTGCCATTTCTATGATGTAAGAATCTTCTAGTGGTTGAGAATTTTGCTTAAGTATATGTTTGAATTGGTGACTTATGAAACTTCTTTCTGCCCCACTATCGAAAAGTACGCATGCATAAGAGTTATTGAGGAGGAACGTACCAGTAACCACAGAGGGATCCTTGACTGCTTCTCCCTGCCCTAAAGTTAGGACTCTCCCTACACCCCCAACATTAGGGGCTCGTGCCTTGGGGCAGTTCCTCCTGAAGTGTCCCGTTTCACCACATCCATAGCAGGCTTGGCTTGCCCCAGTGTTGGCGGTCGTAGCGACTTGTGTGGCGGGTTGGGTAGTCGCTCTACAGAATCGTGCAGTGTGCCCCTTTTTGTTACAGTTATTGCAGTGTAACTCTCGACAAGCACCGTTATGGTGGTAGTTACACTTGTTGCACTTGGGAAGAGTTCCTGTATACGGTTTCGGTGGCGCTGGAGCGACGGCAGTAGTGGCGGCACGTACAGCAACAATCGGTTGCTTTTTGGCGGGGTCTTGAATTGGTTGCTTCCTTTTATTGCTCCAGAACTTCCTCTTGTTGTTCCCTCCTTTTGTTCGGTCGGTGGTGGTTATCACGGTACCACGGCTAGCCCTGTGATCTATGAGTTGTTGTGCCAATTCCTTGGCACTCTCAAAGGTAGTGGGTTTCGAGGCCAAGACACTATCTTGAATCTGGGATGATAGGCCCCAGAGATATCGTTCCACCTTCTTCTCTTCTGGAGTGACCATTGTTGGACAGAGGAGTGCTAGGTCGTTGAAGCGGGCAGTATAAGTTTCAAGATCAGTGCCTGTCATCCTGAGGTTCCAAAGTTCTTCTTCAAGTTTTTGTATTTCGCCCCTCGGGCAGTATTCCTTTAACATTAGGGCTTTCAAATCCTCCCAGCTGATTGCGTTAGCTACTGCAGGAGTAAGTGACTTAACTCGGCCATTCCACCAAGTAAGTGCTTTTCCAGTGAAAGTGAATGCCGCATACTTGACCTTGCTCGCTTCGGGACAAGCGCAGATTTCAAAAACTGCCTCGGTCCTTTCGAACCATTGCACCAGTGTGATGACGCCCCCGCTTCCATTGAAAGGATCGGGTTTGCCATTCGTGAAGTCTTTGTAAGTGCACTCCCTCGTACGCCCCGTGCTGTCCCCATGAATGGAATTGGTAGCTCCGGATCCAGAACCGCCGGAACCATGGGTTCCCATTTGCGACATTGCTGCCGCCACGGCTGCCGTCACTGCAGCCTGGAACATTGCAGGATCAAACTGCGGAGGTGGTGGTGGAGGCGGCACTGGGTTGCTGGAAGGCCTTGGTCTTTTCCTTGGTGGCATGGTTCTGTCATAAAAAAAATGACTAGTCGGTAAGACTTCAATAGTGATAACGAGTCGAGTGTTACTGGTTTCATCCCTCTTGTATTTTATCATAACTTTATTATTCGTAAACTGTTTGTGTGATCAGGTTATGATGTATAGTGCCAAACATTCAATAAATAAAACACAAGCCAAATTTCATTGATAACTTTTAGTACATAACGTTTAGAGAGAAAAGTTTGACCTCATAGGGGTCTGCATTACATCATTAAAAAAGGTAGTTTTTGGCATTACAAAAGCCCTTTGAATAGTGTAATCACATAGTCGCAGGGTCGACCTACATACAAGGAGTAGCACCAACGCGTACTCATAAAATTCTACTACTAAGACGGGAGAATAGCAACGAGTTCTAATCACTGCGACCCTTCTTTGACGGAGGCTGCGATGATGTCGATGCGCCCTGTAGTTCCGCCAATTTGCGTTCGGCTGCAACCATTCTCTCTTCGAGTGCCATGTATCTTTCCCGATACTCTCTTGTTTCTGCTTGAGCCGCGAGAAGGTCTCGAATGAGTTGGTCTCGGTGGTGGGAGTCTCGTTCCAGGTTTCTGGTGCGATCCGTAGTAGACTGTACAATGGCACTTAATTCCCGGACCTGATCTGTCGTTGTCCTACCACGATCATCCATTCTTGCCATTCGTTGTATCGTGACGGGGAGAGCCCTGTCAGCCGGTCCACCATGAGTGAGATCATAGTAACCTCGTTGGTAGCCATATGGTGACCGTTGGCGTTGTTGTCGGCTCCATCTTTCGATCGTTGTTACCCAAGGGGGTTCAGGTCCGTTGTAACCAAAACGGTGCGCGGGTACCCTCGCGATGTAGGGAGGGTTGAATACTTCTGGTGGTTCCTCCGCTTCGTTCCCAACCATGACTACCTCATCACCTTCCTCTTCTTCCTCTTCTTCCTGGTCGTCTTCCTCTTCTTCCTCTTCTTCTTGGTCGTCTTCCTCTTCTTCTTCTTGTTCGTCTTCCTCCTCGGGCTCCTCCTCGGGATCCTCTTCGGGATCCTCCTCGGGTTCCTCTTCGGGATCCTCCTCGGGCTCGTCTTCGATCCATCCCGCGTTTCCCTGATTGGGAAAATAGGGGTCCCCGGGTATGTGAAATCCTGCCATGTCGTCTGCACGAGAAACGGGATTAAGAAGTACGTATCAGAAGATAATAATTTGGCGCTATAGAAACGTACAAATACTCATATAGTATTTTTAAATGTTTATATTTGGTTCTTAGCGTGTTCTTTATGGAGTGTAATTAGGTTTTCAGATTTGTCGCTCATTACGACTATTCCTTAGTGTGCGTAAGTTACTTCTTGGATGGATATAGTTGATCAGGCTATATCCTTCCCAGAACTGATTACACATGCTAAGGCGTATTAATAATATTTGACTCCTCCTCTTTCAATTTATGTTCTCCTAAGTTATGACACCATGCTAGTATAGAATGCATGCAAGTATACTTTAAAACAAGAAATTATTTGTTTTCTAAAAGTACAACTCTTTAAATCACTTTAAGAATCAGAGACTTTTAGTCCCAAATGTGTTTATAGTTTGTATATCTTATGTGGTTGACATACTTAATTCACTATAAACCGTGCTCTGATACCAATCTGTCACACCCCCAAACCAAGGATGGCGGAAACGTCCGGGGGTGGAGGACTTCATGTATAGCATCATAACCACAATTTTAATAGTAATTTAAGCAAACACAACCAACATATATATAATTGAAAAAGTTACATCACTTGTATGAATTACATGTTTCAAAATCAATTACAATATGTTGTCAAAATGTGAAAAGTTTGACGCCTTAACGTCCCATCCTCAAAAGCACTTGATAACCTGATTAGTGTTTTCCTGTGAATACAAGTTGTTTGAAAAGTGTCAACACAAAGGTTGGTGAGTTCATAAGCTTTTATTAATAAACTTAGTAGGAGTATTTCACATGTAAATGTCGCGTTTGTTTCAGAAAAATCCGGTATTTCCCTTGAAATCCGAGAAATGTAGCCTTATAACCAAAGACTAGAGTGTATGAGAAATCATCGTTTCTTAGTAACAATGTTGTGAGTTTAAAATGTTATGGAAAGTAAAATTTCTTTTATCAACCTAAAACCTACTTCGGTTTTATGAAACCCCGTAAACTTCATGAATTGTTATCCCCCTAAGTGAGTCGCTATAATCATACTGTGACTATGTGAACCTGCCACAACATTTCTCAGGCGTCGCGAAAATGAAATGACATTTGTCACCCGTAGACCTGCAGGTCCCACTGTAGCTAGCAGCAAGGTGTGGGGTGTCAAACCCAATATAGATCTATATACAAGTATCACGTTCTCCCTCAAGGAGATTCTGATTATAACTACCAGGAATTATATCCCGCACTCGGACGTACGGGGAGAGAGAGAGAGTCTCACAACATAGGTTAACAGGTTTACGTGAAATGTGTGTGAATATAAATCTTTCTTGTATGGATGTACCCTTTTTTGGTACGAGTGCGTTGAGTGATGTATCATAAACTATACCTATTATAGTTTATCTAAAATGTATGTAATATGTATGAATCCTCTTATGGAAATGTATTAGTATTGTGAATTTATCAAACTATACTTTTTATAGTCTAATGATACGTGTTCCAAAATGAATGAGTAATATTTAATATTTAGTATGAATTTCATAGTTTCAGTTCATAATGGTAAACTAACAAGGAAACACATACAAATACTAAAACTTATGATTATACACTTTGCTCAACATAATACAAAGTGTTATGATATTTACATGCTGTTGGCAAAATTTAGCGATTCTGCCCTGTTTTGGAAAAATCATAGAAAAATCATATGAAGTCAAAATCTAGATCCGTAAACTCTGAGAGTTCAAAAAATGTGTCTAGTTTGTTCATAATTTTTATCACAAATTAATATGACCTCTAACTTGGGTGAAAAAGTCCAAAATCACAGACTGGTCCGGATTGTTGTTTGAAATGATAGGCAGTTTTGTAAAAATCACCATAAATTGTAGAAAAATCGTATGGAGATGTGCAAGTAGCCATTTTAAAGCTAAAAACTTGAACTATTTGCACCTTGTACAGTTTTGAAAACAAAAATATTTAAGATTCCCAAAACAGTCCGTGAATGGAGTTGAACTTTTCTGATGAAGGCTGTTAGAAAATTTTTGATAGGTTCTTAGTGTTTTAACTTGTATTCACCCCCTGAAAACTTGAGAAATCATGAAAATGTAGGGGTATGAACTCACCTTGAGTGATTTCAGTAGATGATTGTTGAAGGATGGAAGTGTTTAATTCAAGAACACTTGGAGATGCCTTGAAGGTTTTCGAGAATCTAACATCATAGTTAGGGAGTTTGTGTAAGAAACCAAAGATTTGAGTAGAATGAAGTGAAATAGTAATAGGGAGGATGAATTTTTACTTACTAAGTGTGGAAGAACACTTGAAATCAGCCTTGGATCTCGAAAATTTGTGTAGAAGAGTTTGAGAGAAAAAGTGGTGTTTGTTACTTAGTGGAATGAGAGAAATGAGAGAAAATGAGGAGTGTGGTTGTTTGTTCCAGCTCAAAAACGTGGGAGTGAGTGAAATTTGAGTGTAAGGGAACATTGAAGTGACATAGGTAAGGTGGGGAGGTATGGCTGGTCATAGAGTGGGTGTGGGGTGGTTGCTTGTGTCATAAGTTAAGGCAAAGTCAACACTCTACCTTAAATAAATCCCCCATTAAATCTTTATTATTTAATTAATGATTTTTATAAAAATATGTTTAAATTATGAATATTTAGGGTTTATTATGTTAAAATAAAATTTCTGGAGAAAATCCCGCTTTAAAATCATGAAAAACGGGCTTAAAATGTCAAAAATATCAAAAATGGGCTGAAAATGACAAAAATGCGAGACCTGGCCGAGGTTCGGCCCTCTTATGCTGAACCGAGAGAGAGAGGGAGGCGGAACCGAGAGGAGAGGAGAAGGAGGGAAGAACCGAGAGCACGAAGAGACAGAGAGGAGAGAAGGGAACCGAGAGTGCGCGAGAGGCAGAGAGGCGGAGGGAAGGGAACCGAGAGTGCGGCGCGAACAGAGAGTGAGAAGCGGAGCAGAGAGGCGGAGTCGGACCGAGAGTGCGGCGCGAACAGAGAGTGGGGGCGGACCGAGAGGCACCGAGCGCTCTGTCGTGAACAGTAGTTTCGGTTCTTGCTTCTTGTTCTCGGTTTCGGTTCCTCCTGGGCGAGGTTCGGTCTCGGTTCTCTTAGCCGCCAGAGGCTCGGCCTCTGTTCTCTTAGCCACCAGAGGCTCGGTCTCTGGTCCTAAGAAGCCTCTCATTCCGGTTTCGGTTCCTAAAGCCTATTTTTCTCGTTTTCGCCCCGTTTTAAGCCGTTTTTGACCCGGTTAAGGGCCGGAATGACCCGAATGATTCCAAAAAGTTACGGGAAACTTTTGAGAGAGATTTGGGAGAGATTTCTCACACTTGGAGAGATTTGGGAGAGATTTGACATTCTTGGAGAGATTTCTCATACAAAGAGATATTTGCGAGAGTTTTCACATACTTGGAGGGATTTGGGAGAGATTTGACATTCTTGGAGAGATTTCTCATACAGAGAGATATTTGAGAGAGATTTCACATACGTGGAGAGATTTGGGAGAGATTTAACATTCTTGGAGAGATTTCTCATATAGAGAGATATTCGAGAGAGTTTTCACATACTTGGAGGGATTTGGGAGAGATTTAACATTCTTGGAGAGATTTCTCATATAGAGAGATATTTGAGAGAGATTTCACCTACTTAGAGAGATTTGGGAGAGATTTGACATTCTTGGAGAGATTTCTCATACAGAGAGATATTTGAGAGAGATTTCACATACTTGGAGAGATTTAGGAGAGATTTGACATAAACAGAGATAGAGTGAAAACGATTGAGAGAGGATCCATGTGGGACAGTTGTGAGTGTCCGGCACCGCAATGCATGGTTAGTAAACCCTGTTAAGCCTTGTTTAAGGATCTTACACATTCCCGATGAGTATGCAACATGGTTTTCATCAGTTTAATTCACTGATTAGTACTAAGGCTTAGGAAATTTTTAACACAAAACTTTTCTCTAGTGATGTTTTCCCATTAATATAGCAAGTTATACAATACGAACATAACACCAACCCTAATACACAAGGTTTAATAGAGTTGACCGGCTTGACTTGATGACTTGACTTGACTCAAGATTGACGATTGTCACATCTGATTTATGAAATTCCATTATAGCCCAAACCGACATCTACCATTTCTATCAGATGTGATAGTGTCGCAACCTTAGCTAAGGCTTATAGTCAAGTGTACAATGGAAAGTCTAGACATTTAGGGGTTAGACATAGCATGATTCGTGAGCTCATCATGACTGGTGTGATATCTATGGAGTTTTTAAGAACTCAGTTGAATTTAGTTGATCATCTAACCAAAGGGTTAGCAAGAGATGTTGTGCACAAGGCGGCTATATGGATGGGTTTAAAGTCCACCTAAAATCTTTAATATTAAGATACCTAATTCCCATCTAATGCAATATTAGATGTTAACTTCAATGTGGAAAGCTTGATATTTGAAGATTGGAACACATTTTTATGATTATCCCAAGGTAAGTGTGCTTTCTTACAAGTTAAGGAGGTTGAAAATTTATTTCTTAATAGTTCTTTGAAAAATTGTATTTACAGGTGCAAGAATAAAAGAACTACCTATATAAGCATGAAGTTTAGCTGCTTCAAAAAGTTGGGACTTGGCTTTGATATGCTTATTGAAGGATGGGACACAAGCTAGTAAAATATAGTGTCAAGTTAGAAATTATGAGAATGTAAATTGGTGTGTGTATTATCTTCTTGTATTCACTTTGAATAGAAAGGGTTCAATCCTTAAAGACACCCTGATATTTGAATATTTGGATTGAGTAATGTACTAATATGAAATTCAATCGTCACAACATGTCATTTATGCATAAGTTTGTTGTTGTCTATGTTTTGTTTTAAGTTTATTCGGGATTACACTTAAATAGGGGAGGTTTGTTGGTGATTTTATATCATCAAATATTATTTAAGTGTAATAAGATTAAATTTGTTGACCAAAAGTGATCTTGTTGAATATTGAACAAGTTAGGATGGTGTATGAGTGTACACTTGTTCATGGTTTTTCAAGATTCAAAGTACATTGTTATTTAGGGGCGAAGCCCCTAAACGAACGAGGGTCCGGGGGCAACGCCCCTGGGAGCGGGGTCCCAGGGGTGGCAGCCCCTGGCAGGGTCCAAGGGGTAGAGCCCCTGGCTGGTAGTTTTAATGACAGGTTTGGTAGTTTTATGACAGTTTGTAACTGTTTATTGACAGTTTTCAGACAGGAATGATATATCCGTTTTTTGGTCATTTTTCTAGTACATCTTAAAGAACATTTTCACATACATTCTCAGATTTCATTATCTGAATTTCATCCAATTGAGTGTTCGATCTGTACCATCGAAATACTTCAATTTGATAGTAAATCACGACTTTATAGAATCCAAGCAATCTATTCATCCCCTATTTTCTAACAAATCAATACCAGAATTAGCCCTTGATAAAAGAGAAAAAAATGTAGAAAGATATATTTTGAAATGAAATGAAAAGAAATGAAGTCATAAGATATGAAAGGATAAGATATGAAATGATATTTATGATGTGTATGAAAAGATTTTTCCTTGAAAATGCTTGAAAATGTTTTATGGTCTAAACTTTTTTTTTTGTAAGGATGAAATGTTTTTGATGATAATGCGATAAATGTTTTGGTACGGAAACCCATGTGGCTCACGAGACATTATTGTCTTGTGTATCTCTTTTAATGTCATGTATCTTAAGTTACAGTTATAGAGAGAGGATGATAGATGAAAATTAGAAGTCAAGAGATAGAGAATGAAGTGGAACTTCTTAAGTTCTTCATTAATTATATTCATGTAATTCACATTTGCTTGAGATAATGATGCTTAATGCTAACATCCAAGTTTTAGTTATGCATGTATTTGTGCGACTGGTTTTTGTTAAATGTGGGTTTACATTTGTAATGATTTTGCTAAAACCTTAACATTTTAAAGTTTGAAAAAGTTTGTAAAATTTCGGGTGTTACAAGCTAAATAATAGATTTTGTAACCTTAATGTCTAAGAAAATATATGATGAATCATATATAGTTAACTGAATTTCATAAACGCGGAGTTAATAATTAGTGTTCTGAAAGGCGCACCATGGCGTGTGCCAAGGTGTGCCATGGCGTGAGGCAAGACTTCGTCATTACGAAAAAGCCTCATAACGTTGTTGTTGGGCATGAAGCGTGACAAGGCGTGATTTGGCGTGTCATGATGTGTTATGGCGTGTTATGATGCGTGTTTTTATCATTTGAGTCATGGGTTTTTGCTCTTTTTATGCCTTTTCTAATCGGACATATAAGTATTGTGTTTTTTGTTAATTTTTTGTTATTAGTTGTTGATATAACCCTTCTAAAAACTAGTTATATTTCATAACAATCTATATTTATGTGGTAATATAATTATAAAGTATTACAAAACCGTCATCTTACATCACACCTTGAAAAACGTCATGACTCATCAAGCTTGAGGCTTGGCATTGCCACCTCGCCACATCTCACGCCTTTTAGAACCTTGTTAATTATAAATTAAGTCAGCCATATTACAAACTCAACACTGAGTTTTAAGATAAACATATCAATTCTAGTGTAAGAAAATTACAAATGATCTAATATTTTTTTACTTAATTTTTACCGGAAATCATTATTGATGTCACAAAATTTGAGGCAAGTTATTGATTTAGGTTTACTAAAAACTGGAGCAAGTTAACGATTAGTCTATATAATAGATGTAACAATAACTTGGGCTGTAATAGAACCAAACGGACACGAAAATGGGCTTGTTCATGTTCGTTCCTTTAAGTTAGCAAAACAAGTAAACGAACACAAATGGATAAACGAACGAGTTTTCTTGTTCATTTTCGTTCGTTTAACAAATTACATTATTCATGTCCGTTCGTTTATGTTCGTGAACATGTTAAATGAATATAAACGAATAAACATAAACGAACATAGATAAACTAACATAAATGAACATATATGAATATAAATGAACATATAATAAGGTAATCAAACATAATTAAGTATATATGAACATAAAAGGAATTTATATGAACGAACATAAATGAACGTAAACGTACAAGATAAACAAACATTCACGAAGATAATTGAACGAACGAGACCATTATACATGTTAGTTCATTTAACTAAACGAACAAGAATTTGTGTTCATGTTCGTTTATTTATGAAATAAACGAACATAAACAACTATCCCACCGAACGGTTCATGAACCGTTTATTGAACATTCAGTTCATTTACAACTCTAACAATAACCATGATGGCATTGATCTAGATTCTTAAGGGAGTTGAGATAGTTTGAGTGGATGTGTTACTAATTACAGGAGCATCAATTATAACAATTGTGATTTTGTTTTCTTGACGGTGGCAATTCACTAGGTGCGAGTGGCGTATCATAGTAATAGAGGGGAGCATAGGTTCTTATTTAATTATTTTATTTTATTTTATTTTACATCTGTCCCTATAGTTTATAAAATAGGACAATAAAAAATTAAGAATAGTTTAGTTATTTTACATAGACTTCACATTTCATTTGTAATAGAGTTAAACAAAAAGACAAACTATTCAAGTTCGAAAATTATAAGGGTCATTGGTGTAGCGTTTATGATAATTATCATTAATATGATAATTTTTCCGTCTCATATTTATTGTACATTTTTTACTTTTAAACTATTTGTTTTTCAATTTTTACATTAAATATTTTTGTTTATCTTATATATTATTTGATCAAATTTATAAAACTGGAAAAAAAATACTTAAAATACAATTCATTCATATATTTTGCATCAGGTATTATATATCAAAAATAAAAATATTTAAAATTAAAATTGAAGAATAAAAACTTTAAAAATAAAAAATGAACAATAAATACGATACGAAGTTACTTTTTTTTGCAAACCATGAAGATTAAGCATGAAATTTTGTCAAACGTCTTATTAAAATATGGTTTTCATTTAGTTCTATGAAAATTGACTTCTATGAATTGTCCATTTTGCCAATAAAATAGGGGAGATATCAATTTGATCAAACAATGTTAACATATAAATCATTATTAATAGCTTATGTTAGTTTATTTGATTATAAAAGTAAACAAAGTATGTTTACTGATTTTATTTAAATATATAAGCATAAAAATGATTTTTTTTTTTTGTATAAAAAAATAATGTTAAATTTTACTCCATGATATTTTCATATATATTATCATCTTTACATATATTAATTATTAACATGACATCAATCATTATTAATAATAATAATAATAATAATAATAATAATAATAATAATAATAATAATAATAATAATAATAATAATAATACATAGAGAATATAAAGACAATGGAATAATATTAAAAACTATCTCGCTGATTTAAAAATGAAGCAAAATAAAATAAAATATAATAAATTGACAAATGATTACGAACCTATTTACACGAATTTAAATTAAAAAGAAAAAAAAAGAAAAAAAAAAACCTCTAGAAGGCTCACACCAGTATGAATTTCTGAATTTACTGAAAACCTATGAAAAATGTCCAAAGCTTGTTGAAATCCTCTGGAAATGCTTGTTATAAGTATCCACACTTTGCTGTCCATGATACAGTTCATGATTCACCCCGAAATTGACTTCAGGTTTACTCTCAATCGCCGATTTCCCCATTAAAAATGGAACTTGAAGAAATTGATCATTCCATTTGATGTAATCTTGTTCACTTTCTACACCATTAATCTGGTTTTGACTTTTGTTGCAATCAGTCAACCCCCATGGATGATACCCACCGTTGTTCTGGAAGAAACCACCGGTGCCTCCATTATTACCACTCCCCCAATTACTCTGTTGCTGGAAATTGGTGGCGTTGCGCGGCGGAGCTGAGAGGAGGGGGTTAGAGATACCACTTGTGTATTCCGTAATCAACTCCGACGACGGCTTGGAATCGGTATTGAAGAAAATATCAGAAGATTCCGTCGGTGGTGGTGGTTGTTGTGTATAACTAAAAGGGAGGAATCCGGAGAGATGATGGGAATCCGTCGGCTTGGTTGAAGCTTCGTGACTCGTTACAAACCTGTTAAGGAAGAATTCATGTGTCGCCGGTGGAGGGTTGTCAATTAGAGGGTAAGATGACGCCATCGCCGCCGCCGGTGGTTCAGTTTTCTCATCAAGATACGAGTACGACCCCTGTGAGTTCTTTTCGTTGCTCCCTGAAGGATCTTTACGATCATCATTGACTTCCGAAAGTGGTTTATGAGTGTTTGGATCAATCCCTCGTTGCCTTAACTTCTTCTTGATCGAAGAGTTCCATAAGTTCTTGATTTCATTATCTGTTCTTCCGGGCAACTGAGCTGCAATCTGAGACCACCTGAAAAAAAGAAAACACAGTTAGAAGTTAGATACTTAGACCCATTAATCAACAAAACTCAAATTCAAAAAACAGAAATGGGATTATAAATTTATAATCATGACTCAAGAACCACATACTTATTTCCAAGAACTGCATGCAATTCGATGATGAGTTTCTCTTCTTGTTGAGAGAATGTGCCTCGTTTCAAATCAGGTCGCAGGTAATTAATCCATCGAAGTCTGCAACTCTTGCCACATCTTTCAAGGCCTGTAAAAGAAGAAAGATTAGAAGGAGGGGAAGGTTAACGATAATGGCGGAATAAGGGAGGGTGGACTGGAGTGGACCTGCAAGTTTAGGGACGGAGCTCCAGCAGCCATGGCCGAATTTAGTGATATGTTTGATGAGCTTTTCATCTTCTTCAGGGGACCATAGACCTTTTCTTAGCTTCTGTTTATAACAACAAGAGTGCCTCCCCATGTGGATGAGGCAGATTCTACAAACAATCTAGGAAGTAGGAACACGAAGATGAGTAAAGCGTTTTGTTTTTAAGAATACTTTTGTGTGAACTGTCACCCAAAAAGGAGGAGTTGAAAGCTTTAGAGAGAAAGATAGAGAGAGAGAGGGAACGAGAAAGAGATGGAGAGAGAGAGAGAGAGAGAAAGAGAGAGAGGGGATAAAGACTTGCAGCAGGTATTGAAAGTGAAGGGGCAGGCTGGAAGGGTGGGGGGTTCGAATTAATAGGAGAGGGAGCCCTCACAAAAATGGATACACATTTTAGTATTTTGCATTAACCCAACCGTACGGTTTTGTTCCTTTTTTTGATTAAAGGTTCTCGTATATTGATGAATAATGATATGGAAATAATTTCTAACAAAATAATATATACAAGGACAAGTTTATAAAAAGGACAAGTTTATAAAAGCATAGGATTTATATAATGGCCTATTGGTTTAGGGTTCTAAGCAAACCAAAAGTTGGGAACCTTTCATAAATAAAATTAAAATCATTTTAATTTTGTTCTTTATTAATTTCAACGTTAGACATAATTTTTCTTTTATTCTTTAATTAAAGCTTCTTATTCATATTTTTCTCTTAGACATAAATTTTCTTTTCTTTGACAACAACTATCATCAGGACAATAAAAAACCAACTGGAAAGTAAGTAATTCATGAACGGATTATAGATTGGAAATATCTACTTTGCCTGCTTGGCAATGTGAGTTCTTGAGAATTCTTGATTCTTGACAATTGAAATTCATTCTAACAATCCAACCAAAATCGTTCCAATATCAAAAATCCAAAGCTGATTCCAATATCCATTATCTAAAGTCCAAACCTAATTCAAAAATCCAACTTGACAAAGTAAAAATTAAAAAAGCTAAGCCATATTAATCCTAATAGATAGTCTAATCGAAAATGAAGAATCAACGAGGAAGTTGTCAGTTATTAGTTATGGAATATGGAGAAATACAAAATCAAAGAATAAACATATCGTTACAAGAATGGACTGATGTAGAATCGATTTTTGAGGAGTCAAAATTCAAGAAGCGTTTTTTTGATTTTTGATCAAATCAAGATTCAAGAATCGATTATTTTCAGACTTCTGAGCCAGGAAGAAGAAGAAATCGATAACACAGAAGAAGAACAGTCGTTTAGAATTCAATTAGGAATCGACGTGTGTGTCTACGAATGGAGAATAGGAAAATCATAATTTGTCCCTTAACTAATCAACATTCGGGTTAAGGTTAAGTTGGGCCCCTTAGGATTAGGGGCCCTAAGCCCTTCATTAATTTCAATGAATGTAGAGCCAGCCCTATTATATATATATATATATATATATATATATATATATATATATATATATATATATATATATGTGTGTGTGTGTGTGTGTGTGTGTGTGGGTGTGTGTGTGTGTGTGTGTGTGAAAAGTAAATATACATTACAGCCCCACCTAAGCTTAGTTCCTAAACCTCATGAAAATAAGTTGTTTTACTATATAAAGATTGTGATTAGGGGATTCACGATTACCACTTGAAAATGTAGATTCATGATGTATACAATAGTTTTGATAAGGAAGCAAGAACATTTATTATCTTCGAACTTCGTGACGGTAGAAAACAATAATGTTCACTAGGGTGAAGTAATAAATGACAATGGAAGAATGAAAACAAGGATGGTAAAACGATAATGGAGGGAAGAAATGTTATTGGGGACGATATATTTACTAAATGAAAACCAAATCGAGTTTAATTACTAAGTTAAAACGAAATATTTTAGAGGTTTAGTACCAAAGCTTAGGTAGGGTTGTAATATATATTCCATATCCCATATATATATATATATATATATATATATATATATATATATACACACACACACACACACGTATTTACAATATACTTTCACATAGACAGTTTGTAGCAAACAAGGTTGCATTAGAGAGGTCAGTATGGGTTCTCTAAGCAGTGGAGGATCTTATGTGGAAGACCAATAACGCCGTTAAGACTAAGGGAACACTGTCTCAGATTCAAGATGTGTTAAACCCTATTACTTCAACAACGTCCCTTAATGCCTTTCTCCTCTCTTTCTTCTGTTGTTTTTCTTCTTTCTTAGCTTCACCTCAAAGTCAACCCATAGATGAATATCATTCCCTCTCGGAATGGTGGAAAAAAGGTGATGATGTGAAACTGTTATGGCTGGGTATGGGTGTACCCACGAGCCTTGCCCATCGTGTTCATGATTTCGTGTTGTATAATGCTTCATTTAGTTTTTTAAAAGGGTAGGATTTTTTGTTTTAAATTTTTTTTAGTAATATGTTAAACCTATAAGCTAGACTTTACATGTCTAAATCGGAGAATAAAACCAAACATTCTATAATCTAAGGAATAAATTTTTGTTTCATGCTTAGTCTAGTTAAAATAAAATAAAATAATCTATTTTGCCATCATCAAAGTGGTGTACCTCATATTCTTGAATGCAAGTAAGTGTATATGTCTCCATTGCATACAAAGCACTGATAAAAGCATGTTTCAGATGCTTAAATTTTAAGCACGTTGTCACTATTCAACATAAGAAATGTCGAAGAGAAGAAGGAAAATGTGTGTTCAGATAACTCTACTTCAGCCTTCAACCCCAACAAAACGAGAATAGAGAAGACACAATGTTCATGCTTCTATGAGGTAAATTGAATAGAAACGACACCCTATATTTTGACCATCTCTATCGAAAAACAGTATATATTCAATAGGACCCAGTTCTACCATAGGAATTGAGGTATAATGTCAAAAACTATACATCAATATATAACTAAGCAATTTAAGCTATGTTTTTTCATGTTTACATTTGGTGTGCTTATTGTTGGGGTAATCGAGTTGTTCACTAGTCAGCAGGTACTAAATGCTTCAGGGGTAAAAAGGTCTTTTAACCTTCTTGTTGGACATGCGATTGTTGGAGTCTTTTGTTGCAATTTTATCTTGAGAATGGCTTGGTATTTTAGTTTATGGAGCTGATGGCTTTAAAGCAAAAGAACATCATGTGTGCTCATGCAAAACCCTAAAGCTTGGATCTAGGCTTCTCTATTGTACATGTAATTCATCCAAGACTTGTAACCCTAGATCTACCATGTATAATTCGACATTAACACTATAAGAACATATCTAAGTGATTACCTCTTTTAGTTGGCTTGATATCCTTTGATTCTTCTTGATCTTGAGCTTCGAGTCACAATTGTAACTCCTCTAATGGTTCACAAAAACCACACAAGCAAGAAGGCTATTATGAGAGAGGAGGGAGGATGCTAAAATCGGCCTAGGGTTTCTCTTGGAGTTAAGGTGGCCGAAAATTGCAAGCAAGAGCCTCTATTTATGTTGTAGGCTACTAGGGTTTCAGTCTAAACCCTTATGGATAATCCAAAAGGACCATGCACAACCGGGTCAAGTACATGCCAAATATAGTTATCAGCTTAGACACTAATCCAACTATCTCCCACTTGGATAAATCTAGTAACTATATCTCACATATGACTTCAGGATCCGATTAGCAATCGTAGCTCTTATACACTGTTGTCAAATCTGATCAGTAACTTGTCCTTTAGATAAGGGATCATATAATCCTTTGTTCTGGATATCATGATTACAATACTTATTGTTCAGCACTTTGTTTCTCGATCTCTGATACGTTCGACATAGAACTTAGTTGAACACATCAACTTTGTTCTGACCGGGCCCGACACATAAGTCAAACCAAATCATCGAGTGGCCAAGATATCACCTTTATTCTATTAGAATAAAAGGAACAGATTAACTTCGGCTCATATGCATCTACTATTTACTAATTAAATCATGCCACAACAATATGTTTTACAGCATCAAGTTACTAATGCGTTTACACATCATTAATGCATAACCAATCAGCAAACAATAACCATATCTCTAAGTTTTATGACTATAAGATATTATCGCTTTGCGATCACTCGAGATAAAATTTCATGAAGTGATACCAGCAAATGCGGGTTTATTCCAACGCTCAAATCATAATTCATAAGCACTCATGAACTTTTCAACAAACTATTGCTATGTCTAAAAGCTTTTAGACAATCTACAAATAGATTCATGACAGCCTTCTTTCATATCTACTTCCAACTTATGAAAGACTATGGATTGTTTGAACACTCTTATTATTTAGGAAGTCAAAACATGCAAAATTGAAATAGCAGATAAATAACCAACACGTGATAGTAACTTTACTCTTAAATAAAACACTTTTATTTATATCAAATGTCAAGTACAAATTATCTATCACACGTTTCCTATCTATCTAATCCAAACTCATATCGTCCTTCAACCCAATGCTCCTAGAGTGCTGCAAGTGCTTAACCCTACTCAGTCCCTTTGTAAGGGGATCTGATGGGTTATCTTCTGACGATACCCTCTTCACTATGAGGAGTCCCTCTTCTACCCGATGTCTAATAAAATAGTATTTTCTGTCGATATGCCTGGATCTACTATGATCCCTTGGTTCCTTGGTTAAGGCAACCGCTCCATCATTATCATAGAAAATTTCCATGGACTCCTTTATGGATGATACAACTCCAAGGTCTCCAATGAAGTTCTTCAACCATATTTCCTCTTTTGACGCTTCACTTGTTGCAATGTACTTTGATTCACACGTTGAATCAGCCACAGTCTCCTGCTTGGAACTTTTCCAAGTCACCGTTTGTCACAACTTGCATTTTAGCTAGGAAATTTTATTCTCATATAAACATCATCCATTGTAAAAGTCTATACTCTATTCTTATTCAAATACATCTCATATGTTCAAATAAGGGTTGGAAACCCTAGAAAGCCCGATTCAAGTCTAATGTGTTCTAGGATTCTCTTGTTGGGCCTAATGGACCAATAAGTATCCAAGTTAACTACTTTGGGCCTAAAAACCCTAATTATGTTCTAATTGGACCCAATTCATAAATCTATAACTTTTTGGGCCATGATGGGCCATAAAGGATTTAATTAGCCCTAATGGGCCCTAAACTAATCTCTTTTATTTTTTGGGTCGTGAATGCTTCCAAGGGCCCAATGGGCCAAAATTTTTATGATTAGGATCCAAAGAACCTCACTACACTTAATGGACCCAAGCTACTCCACCCCTTTTTCTTCTTGGCCCAAGAGTCTCGGCCCATCTAAAAAAAAAAAAAAAAAAAGAAGGAAAAGCTTAAGGAGGATAATTGAGAGTTAGACACCTCAACATGGTTTAATGGATAATTGAACATTGTTCAACGTATAACAATGCCTAGTCTCATGTTTCCATGCAAACTTTCCTTTCCTCCCCTTTTTCTTCTTCTTGGCCGAGACCACACACCCACACCACCCATATTATCTCAAAAATATTCTTCAAAACATTCAAGGATACTCTCTTCTTTTCATCCAAAAATTTCGAGAATTAGAAGCATTCCAAGGAATTTTTCATCCAAAAATCACTTCAAGTTTCATTCTAGAGGTAAGATCTCACAAACCTATGTAACATATCTTCTTTCTACATTAATTCACTCCTCTTACCACCAAAATTTCGTGATTTAGCCACCAAGAACTTCTTAAGTTCGAATCCATTCAAGAAAGCTTGCTAAAGGCTAAGATCCCTCCATTTCTTCCTTAAAAATTGAAACAACAAACCCAAGGTGAGTTTCATACCCCCTTATTTTCGGTTTTTTATAAGTTTTTGTGGGGGAGAATACAAGCAAAGGTGTAGATCCATCATTATGTGTATGTTGTGGTTGATTTCTATGCTTATATGTATGTTTTGTATGATTTTGATGCTAGATCTAGTTATGAAATGCTAAAAACCGAGATATGTATTTCATTATAGCATAAAATATACTACTACATGCAAAGTATACTAAGAAAAATAGCCAAATGGCTTGACAACACTTAATTTGGGCTAAAAACTCATTTTTTGACATAAAATGTTGAAAATACAAAGTTGAAGGGCCTAAAATGAAATATTTCGAAATCTGATGGGTGAGATGAGTCAAAACAGTTTACATAATGTATTTTCTGAAAATATACTATTTGGAGGGTTAAAAACATAAATTCCAAGCTTATTGGGCTAAAGATGATATTTTCGGCCCAATGAGGCCCAATATGCGAAATTTTCTGTTTTGGAGGACCAAAACTGTATTTCTCTGTAAAACAGTGGACTATAAGTGTTCCATGTACTTTTCAAAGGTTTAAAATGCTTTTCAAATTTAAAAAGGACCAAAGTTGCAAAAATTTTCCAAATTGGGCCAAAAATGTAAAAATTGCGAAAAAGAGGGGTTATAACCGAGAAAACTGCAATTTCAAGGACTTAAGCTGTTTTCTATGAAAAATATGCTGGAAAATACTTATTTCAATAATTTTTGGTATTAAAATGTCAAGAAAATTGATTTAAGGATCAAACCGGAAAGTTTTTAAATAAAGGGGTGAAAAGGGTAAATTTTACAAACAAGGAGGGACTGAAAACAGAAAATTCTCAAGGCTAGTTCAATACATGCAATTTGACCAAATGATGGTACCACGCCTATCGACGAAATACAATACATTACAATACCAAAAGTCGTTGTCAAACGAATTGGTTTGGTCTCGAACCAATAAAAATCCGAAACTACTAACACAACGACACTATGACATTACGACATTACGATTCATAACTAATAACGATTGGGAAGTCACTATACATACGAGTGTGCACAGATGTCTACGCACCATCTTTGGGCCCCAAAAGTGTAAAATCTTGTTTGTTGAGCCTAGCTAGCCCAATGACCTGATCTTAAGGCCCGAAGACCTCTCTCTTACGAAGTGTTGGGTTTACCGATCCGACATAACGTAAAAGGACTTTCAATGGCAAACATGCTGCTGGTCCCCAAGGGTCCCTCAGTGCTGCTAGTAAAGTCTGTAACTCACGATTGCGGGTTGGGCTTTGGGCCCTTCACAATTGCAATGGTCTTGAACGACGCGGGGAAATACCGAGGGTTTCGCACCTTCTCTCCTTCCCTCCGGTCGTGGGACTACACAAGTCCGGGAGGATTGAGTTGTGTGAATAACTGCGAGTGACGCCTAAGGGATCGCTTGTAAGGTTGTCGACTGGACGTTTTCATCAGCGGACGTCACAACAATTCATCACCCACTGTATACTCAATGCCTCCGGAGCTTAACGAATATCTCTAACGCAACGAAATAACAGTACACAAACTAAGTAAAGCAAGGTGAAAGGAAAACGTCGGGTTTTCCTAGGGTTTTCAACTAATACACTTACGAATTACATGCCGAATTTTACAACTCGTACGCTTACATCTATAGAAAACAAACAAGCATACTTACGGATCTTCGCATTTTTTTTACCATACTATTTTCAGAAAATATCGGATTTTCTGGAGGTTTTCGAAACAATACAAACATTGGATTTCAAACATTACTTATGAACTCACCAACATTTCATATGTTGACGTTTTTTTTTCAAAATACTTGTATTCTCAGGTAACAGATAAAGTGGAGGATGAATTGTACTCTAAGACGTTTCGCTGTGGTCTAATTTAGTATCAAACAGTTATTTTTGAGAATGTAATGTTTTGAAACAATGTAATGAATGCAAATGCTACCAGTTGTATCATTCCAAATGTTGGTGATGTATAATGTTATGTTTCATGTATATGCATTGTGATGGTATTCAATTGAGTCACGACAGCCCCCGGACGTTTCCGCCGTCTGGTTCGGGGGTGTGACAGGTTGGTATCAGAGCTCTGTTTATAGTGAACTAGCATATCTAACCATACATTGATATGCAACTATAAACCAAAAGAGGGACTAACATAACTCTGAACAAAACAAGTAAAACATAACAATAAAACACCCTTGCTTGTATTAGGAACGAGAACCTAACACTGAACCAAACAAGATAATGCTAGTATCTCGGTTAATCCAGGACTGTTCTTAGTTGTATCAAGGAGCGGATGTAGCCTGATCAACTACATTCCCTCCAAGGTACAACCATCACATGTCTTGTAGAAATCGTGATAGCTAGGGAATCTAAAAACATACCCCTTAATCTCCAAGAAAGGAACCTCAACTAAATCTATGCAATAGTTGTAGAATTATAGGAGGAATAGGTATGCTATTTGATTTTAGTATTCATAGTCCTTCGTGCAATACACTATAGACAAGTATCATTAGTTAGGAAAACCCTATCTCCCTAGTCAAGGAACAATAGGGTGGCTCGATCCAGAGGAAGAACCGCAGGAGGAACACGAAGTAGACTCGCCGGTGAACCCGCCAAGTCAATAAGTGGACCTCGAGGAGGAGGAGCCCAAGGGCAGATATGATGATGACTCGGATGCATAATCTGATGTCATTAACCATCCATGAAAAGCCAGAGTACCGACTTATCGTGTGGGCCCCAGTGGCTCCATGCCCCCTTGGGCATACGAAATTTGGAAATAGAGTCACCAGCAGGGGATACGACCACACTAGGGCAGGAACCGAGGTCTCTCCGACCATCGGCCATAAAGGACCCGTTGACCAGGCCCTCCCAGTCTTGGTCTGACTCACCCGAGGTATTGATAATCAAGCTCAGGACACCCCAAATCGAACGAAACAAATGTGGTTTGCTAATAGGAGGGATGAAAGGCAAACTCGAGAAGTGAATGGAGACTCTCAAGCGAGACAGTTAGTTTGGAAGTACAATTACAAGCTACCGAACAACAAGTAGCTCATCTCCGAGGTGCATCCACTTCATCAGCATCACCACCAGACACTTCCTGCCACGATTAGGATCAGCCTTTTCTTTTTCCCCTACTATCCGACATGACTCCCTTTCGTGTACTGAGATGGTACTTACCCCTGAAATAATTATGTGCTATATTGATTTCATATTACTGCAAAGACTCAATTATATGCACAAGAGAACCCTCGAAACCACTAGATACTTAAGGATCTCGAAACTAAAACAACCCATATAATCTAAGGATAGATGTAACAATCGTGCCAAATCTGTGATTACCTACTACCGCAGATACATCATAGGGATGTAGATGGAGGCAATAAGAATTATACAACAAGATGCAAAACTTATAGAGTACAACCAGGAATGACGATCATTACTTACGATCTGGATTATCAATGTGCATCAGGAAAAATGCCATCCCGCAAAAATAACAAGCGCACCTGCGAGACACCACTCCTGCAAATGGACTCTGCTACATTTCAAGCTGCTGTAATGTCAGCAGTAGCCGCTGCTATGGCACAGATCAAGGCAAACAACCCTAATGGAGGCAGGAATAGCATTGACAACTCCAGCCAAAGGAACAAACATGGAAACCAACAAGTGACAACCTGTCAAGGAACCCCAAACCCCAAACTTAAGAGCAGGAAGCTGAGGTCTGGAGGTAAGAGAATGGGACAACTCACTCAAGGGTTCTCAAGGGAGCAACATGTTGTTGCTGTTCATGCGACCATGACCCCTATTACACCAACAACCAGGAGACCATACGTTGGAATCCTTCCAAAATGCAATCAGTGCAAATTCCATCATAATGGAGCCTGCCGGGAGATGTATTGTAACAAATGCAACCGAAAGAATCACACCGCCAAATTCTGTAGAACTTATCCATACCAGAATCGTCAGCCAAATGAAAACGACAACAAACGCAACAACCCTAACAACAACACCAATGATGAGACCAGTCGCACCTGCTATAGGTGTGGAAGAACTGGTCACATCAGGCGCAATTGCCCCAGGGATAACAAACGAGGAGCAGAAGGATCAGAAATGGTCCTGACCTTTGGTCAAGGCGAAGCAACCCAAAACCCAACGGTTGTTACTGGTACGTTCCCACTTGACAACTCTTTCGCTTACCTCTCATTCAATGGTAAATCCGAGCGAAGTTCCGATTAGTATCAAATTCAAACACTTACTAAAACAACATCCCCAAAGCTAAGCTAAGCCTTTTCAATGAATATGGCCAATAAGGAAAACCGATTTAACTTAGGGTATTTATGTGAAGTACACCTTAACACTAGACAACCATTCATTACAAGTAGGTTTCATGCCAGTAAATATTAGGAGTTTTAATGTGATAATCGTCATGGTTGGGTTAAGCCCCCACCGTGCTGATACTATGTGTCGCGAGAAGGCCTTTTACCTTCACCTTCCCAATCACAAAAACTCTAATAATCCATGGTGATAAACCTGGCGCCAATCCTATTCCTATCTCGTGCATCAAGGCGCAGAAGTGCCTGCACCAGAAGAACTACGTTCTCCTCACTCATGTTGTGGACAAGACCGAAGAAGAAGTAGGCATACATGGGATTCCAGTAGCATGTGATTTTTCCAGATGTGATTCCCGAGGAACTTTTGGGAGTATCCCAGAGAGACAGGTCGAATTTCGAATCAACCTCATATCGGGAACCACATCAATCGCTAATTCACCCTATAGGATGACTCTTGCCGAAAATTCACAATTTATCTAGTTAGCTGAGTAGAATTGTTGCGTAAAGGATTCATCAGACCAAACTTCTCTTCCTAAAGAGCTCCGATCTTGTTCTTCAAGAAATCGGATCCTTCAGAACGTACAACGATTTTAGGAAATTGAATAATCTCCCCATTAAAAATCGATACCTACTTCCACGGACTGACGATCTATTTGGCCAGCTCCAAGGAGCTCGTTACTTCTTTAAAATAGATCTAAGAATCGGTTATCATCAACTCTGAGTCCGAGAAGGCGACATTCCAAAACTGCATTCCGAACTCGTCACGTCCATTTCAAATTCATCGTGATACCCTTCGGTCTAACGAATGCTCCCACACTATTAATGGACCCTACGAACCAAGTCTTCCCAACCATTCCTAGTAGCCTTTTCATCATTTTCATCAATAACGTACTCGTCTGCCCACGAAGCGAGAACGAAACACTGTCAACACCTAATACCAGCCTTGAAAGCATCAAAGCTGGGGAATATCGCAATGAAAGCACTGCATGGATGGATAAAACTCTCGGAGTTGAAAGACGAAGCTTATAGGTACGCAAGTTGAATTGGGCGTTATCTAGGTGATCGTCGATAAGTTAACCCAAACTGCCTATTTCCTGCTAATACTAAAACCAAACAAAACAGAGAGATTTACATGGATCTATATCAAAGAGATCGTGAGACTCCATAGAATATCAGTATCTGTTATCTTGGACCGAGAGACATGATTACTTCAAGACTTTGACAGTCATTCCAGAAGGCTGTGGGAACATAGCTAAATATGAGCATTGTTTGCTACTCTCAACCCACAAGCCAAAACAAACGAACCATTCAACCATTCGAATTCACGCGACAAGTCTGGGGGTTTGAGTTCAATAAGTCAGGGGATACCCGCTTGCCCTTGGATGAATTCTCACGCAATGACAGTTATCGCACGAGCGTCAAGATTGCTCGTTTCGAAACTCTTTATAGTCATAAATGCAGATCACTCGCCAGTATTCTTATGAGCCCAGAAACGATTTGCGAAACAACAGAGAAGATAATCCAAATCAAAGCTTGACTTCAAGCATCGCGAGACCGACAGAAGAGCTATTCTGACAAGCGGCGTAAGCCATTAGGATGTCAAGTCGGGGATCGCGTGTTATTAAAAGAATCTCCTTGGAAAGGAATGATTTGCTTTAGGAAACGAGAAAACTAAACCCACGATACACCGGGTTGTTCGAGATTCTTGCTCAGATTGGTCCAAAGACTTATGGGCTGCAGCTGCCTGTAGAGCTCAGCAACGTACACCCTATGTTCAACGTATCGAATCTGAAAAAGTGTCAATCAGGCAAAACTCTTATCATTCCTTTATAAGGGATCGAAATAAACAAGAATCTCCTGTGTTTAGAAAAACTAGCCAAGGCATTGGATAGGGAAGTAAAGCATACAAAACAAAACCTCATTCCGATTGTGAAGGTTCAATGGAGCGCGAAACGTAGATCGGAATTCACAAGTGAACGTGAATGCTGGATTAAGCAGAAGTACCCTCACCTATCTCTCATTTATGAACCTATCTTTCGAAAGAATTTCGGGACGAAATTCCCTCTAACGGGGGGATGATGTCACAACTAGCATTTTAGCTAGGAAATTTTATTCTCATATAAACATCATCCATTGTAAAAGTCTATACTCTATTCTCATTCAAATACATCTCATATGTTCAAATAAGGGTTGGAAACCCTAGAAAGCCCGATTCAAGTCTAATGTGTTCTAGGATTCTCTTGTTGGGCCTAATGGACCAATAAGTATCCAAGTTAACTACTTTGGGCCTAAAAACCCTAATTATGTTCTAATTGGACCCAATTCATAAATCTATAACTTTTTGGGCCATGATGGGCCATAAAGGATTTAATTAGCCCTAATGGGCCCTAAACTAATCTCTTTTATTTTTTGGGTCGTGAATGCTTCCAAGGGCCCAATGGGCCAAAATTTTTATGATTAGGATCCAAAGAACCTCACTACACTTAATGGACCCAAGCTACTCCACCCCTTTTTCTTCTTGGCCCAAGAGTCTCGGCCCATCTAAAAAAAAATAAGGAAAAGCTTAAGGAGGATAATTGAGAGTTAGACACCTCAACATGGTTTAATGGATAATTGAACATTGTTCAACGTATAACAATGCCTAGTCTCATGTTTCCATGCAAACTTTCCTTTCCTCCCCTTTTTCTTCTTCTTGGCTGAGACCACACACCCACACCACCCATATTATCTCAAAAATATTCTTCAAAACATTCAAGGATACTCTCTTCTTTTCATCCAAAAATTTCGAGAATTAGAAGCATTCCAAGGAATTTTTCATCCAAAAATCACTTCAAGTTTCATTCTAGAGGTAAGATCTCACAAACCTATGTAACATATCTTCTTTCTACATTAATTCACTCCTCTTACCACCAAAATTTCGTGATTTAGCCACCAAGAACTTCTTAAGTTCGAATCCATTCAAGAAAGCTTGCTAAAGGCTAAGATCCCTCCATTTCTTCCTTAAAAATTGAAACAACAAACCCAAGGTGAGTTTCATACCCCCTTATTTTCGGTTTTTTATAAGTTTTTGTGGGGGAGAATACAAGCAAAAGTGTAGATCCATCATTATGTGTATGTTGTGGTTGATTTCTATGCTTATATGTATGTTTTGTATGATTTTGATGCTAGATCTAGTTATGAAATGCTAAAAACCGAGATATGTATTTCATTATAGCATAAAATATACTACTACATGCAAAGTATACTAAGAAAAATAGCCAAATGGCTTGACAACACTTAATTTGGGCTAAAAACTCATTTTTTGACATAAAATGTTGAAAATACAATGTTGAAGGGCCTAAAATGAAATATTTCGAAATCTGATGGGTGAGATGAGTCAAAACAGTTTACATAATGTATTTTCTGAAAATATACTATTTGGAGGGTTAAAAACATAAATTCCAAGCTTATTGGGCTAAAGATGACATTTTCGGCCCAATGAGGCCCAATATGCGAAATTTTCTGTTTTGGAGGACCAAAACTGCATTTCTCTGTAAAACAGTGGACTATAAGTGTTCCATGTACTTTTCAAAGGTTTAAAATGCTTTTCAAATTTAAAAAGGACCAAAGTTGCAAAAAATTTCCAAATTGGGCCAAAAATGTAAAAATTGCGAAAAAGAGGGGTTATAACCGAGAAAACTGCAATTTCAAGGACTTAAGCTGTTTTCTATGAAAAATATGCTGGAAAATACTTATTTCAATAATTTTTGGTATTAAAATGTCAAGAAAATTGATTTAAGGACCAAACCGGAAAGTTTTTAAATAAAGGGGTGAAAAGGGTAAATTTTACAAACAAGGAGGGACTGAAAACAGAAAATTCTCAAGGCTAGTTCAATACATGCAATTTGACCAAATGATGGTACCACGCCTATCGACGAAATACAATACATTACAATACCAAAAGTCGTTGTCAAACGAATTGGTTTGGTCTCGAACCAATAAAAATCCGAAACTACTAACACAACGACACTATGACATTACGACATTACGATTCATAACTAATAACGATTGGGAAGTCACTATACATACGAGTGTGCACAGACGTCTACGCACCATCTTTGGGCCCCAAAAGTGTAAAATCTTGTTTGTTGAGCCTAGCTAGCCCAATGACCTGATCTTAAGGCCCGAAGACCTCTCTCTTACGAAGTGTTGGGTTTACCGATCCGACATAACGTAAAAGGACTTTCAATGGCAAACATGCTGCTGGTCCCCAAGGGTCCCTCAGTGCTGCTAGTAAAGTCTGTAACTCACGATTGCGGGTTGGGCTTCGGGCCCTTCGCAATTGCAATGGTCTTGAACGACGCGGGGAAATACCGAGGGTTTCGCACCTTCTCTCCTTCCCTCCGGTCGTGGGACTACACAAGTCCGAGAGGATTGAGTTGTGTGAATAACTGCGAATGACGCCTAAGGGATCGCTTGTAAGGTTGTTGACTGGACGTTTTCATCAGCGGACGTCACAACAATTCACCACCCACTGTATACTCAATGCCTCCGGAGCTTAACGAATATCTCTAACGCAACGAAATAACAGTACACAAACTAAGTAAAGCAAGGTGAAAGGAAAACGTCGGGTTTTCCTAGGGTTTTCAACTAATACACTTACGAATTACATGCCGAATTTTACAACTCGTACGCTTACATCTATAGAAAACAAACAAGCATACTTACGGATCTTCGCATTTTTTTTACCATACTATTTTCAGAAAATATCGGATTTTCTGGAGGTTTTCGAAACAATACAAACATTGGATTTCAAACATTACTTATGAACTCACCAACATTTCATATGTTGACGTTTTTTTTTTCAAAATACTTGTATTCTCAGGTAACAGATAAAGTGGAGGATGAATTGTACTCTAAGACGTTTCGCTGTGGTCTAATTTAGTATCAAACAGTTATTTTTGAGAATGTAATGTTTTGAAACAATGTAATGAATGCAAACGCTACCAGTTGTATCATTCCAAATGTTGGTGATGTATAATGTTATGTGTCATGTATATGCATTGTGATGGTATTCAATTGAGTCACGACAGCCCCCAGACGTTTCCGCCGTCTGGTTCGGGGGTGTGACACCGTTCCTCCGTTAAGGGCAAAGACCCATCCTGACTGCAAACGGTAATTATCCCAATCCGTCTGGAAACTAGTGCCACTGTACCCTCGTACCCTTAATTCATCACTCCCACCGAGGACTAGAAACCATTCCTTGGTCCTTCGAAGGTAATTAGGAATATTCTTAACTGTAGTCCAATGTGCTCTACCAGGGTTTCCCTAATATCTGTTGACCATGCTCAAAGCGAATGCCACATCAGGGCGAGTACAAGTCATAACATACATGATCGATCCAACTACAAAAGCGTAAGGTACTCGGCTCATATCAGCTATCTCTGCCTCTATATTCGGGCTTTGAGTCTTACTCAACTTGGTATTGCTTTGGATTGGCAACTCCCCTTTCTTGGAATTTTCCATACTAAAACGCTTTAGTACCTTATCCAAGTATGTATCCTGACCGAGTCCTATTAGTCTCTTACTTCTGTTTCTTACTATCCTTATTCCCAGAATATATGCAGCCTCTCTGAGGTCCTTCATAGCGAAACACTTCCCAAACTAGCACTTGACCTCCTACAAGGTTGGGATGTCGTTTCCTATGAGTAGTATGTCATCAACATACAATACGAGGAAACTCACTATACTCCCACTGGCCCTGACATACACACATGACTCATCTTCGCTTCGTAGAAAGCCAAACTCTTTGACCTTCTCGTCAAAACAAAGATTCCATCTGCGAGATGCTTTCTTCAATGCATAAATGAATTTCTCAAGCTTACACACTCTATTTGGATGCTTCACATTGACAAAACCCTCTAGCTGATTCATGTAAACATCCTCAGCCAACTTTCCATTAAGAAAAGCAGTTTTCACATCCATCTGCCATATTTCATAATCATGAAACACAGCTATTGCGAGCACCACCCTAATAGACTTTATCTTGGCAACTGGCGAGAAGGTCTCATCATAGTCAACTCCATGAGTTTGACTAAAGCCCTTCGCGACCAATCGCGCTTTATAAGTGTGAACATTCCCATCCATGTCTGTCTTCTTCTTGAAGATCCACTTGCACCCGACTGTCTTACGATCCGACACGTTGTCAACCAAATTCCAAACTTGATTGTCGTACATGGACTGAATCGCACTGTCCATTGACTCTTTCCACTTAGCAGACTCCGGGCCTACCATTGATTCCTTGTAGTTGCTAGGTTCATCCAAATTTATTAGTGTTTCATCACTAATAAATGTATCCCCTTCAGTAATAATATGATAACCATAAAACTGAGGTTGAACACTAACCCTACTGGAACGTCTAAGAGGTAAGGACTCGTCAATTGGTTTAACAGGACTTTCCTCCTCAGGTTGAGTGCCAGTGTTAGAAGTTCCTTCATCGCTTTGCTCTTGAATCTCTTCAAAATCAATTTGCCTCCCACTATCCACTTGACTTATGAGTTCGCTTTCTCAGAAAACCCATCCTCTCGCAACGAAGACAACATTGTCACTCGCTCTATCTGTCACACCCCCAAACCAAGGATGGCGGAAACGTCCGGGGGTGGAGGACTTCATGTAGAGTATCACAACAATGAGTATAATAGTGCTCAAAGTAATACAACCAACACAAATATAATTGAAAACGTTACATCAAAGCACATGTTTACATGATTCACATCAATTACATTATAATACAAAATGAACTGTTTGACGATTTATCGTCCCATCCTCAAAACGTTGTTGATTTCCTGTTTTCACTGAATTCCTGAGAATACAAGTAGTTTTGAAAAGTGTCAACACAAAGGTTGGCGAGTTCATAAGAGATTTCGTTAGATAAGTAAATCGTTTTCCTTGTAAAAGCGTTAGAATATGTATCCAGAAAATCTGATATTTTCTTTAAAATTTGTGTAATGTAGTCTTATGACTGAAGACCAAAATGTATAATTAACCTTTCTTATTAATAGAAAATGTTATGTGCTTAAATGGACATGGATGCGTTTGAATTAAATGAAATTTCTGTATGTTCTCATGTTCGTTAATACTTTATATATATGTAGTCCTAAATTAGAGGACTGAGAAATAACAAGTATTGACCATACTTAAAAGTATAAATGTGGTTTCAAATGATGTGTAGTCATAACTACCAAAATCAAAAGTGTACAGTAATATCTGTACTCATAGAGATAAAAAGTGATTTTAAATCGACATAAAACTCATTTAGGTTTTAAAAATAAAATCCCGTAAACTTATGGATTGTTATATCCCTATGTGAGTCGCTATAATCATACTATGACTATGTGAACCTGCCACGACGTTCTCAGGCGTCGCGAAAAATAAAATGACATTTGTCACCCGTAGACCTGCAGGTCCCACTGTAGCTAGCAGCAAGGTGTGGGGTGTCAAACCCAATATAGATCTATATATAAGTATCACGTTCTCCCTCATGGAGATTCTGATTATAACTACCAGGAATTATATCCCGCACTCGGACGTATGGGGAGAGAGAGAGAGAGAGTCTCACAATATAGGTTAAAAAGTTTACGTGAAATGTGTGTGAATATAAATCTTTCTTGTATGAATGTACTCTTTCTGTACGAGTGTGTTGAGTGATGTATCATAAACTATACCTATTATAGTTTATCTAAAATGTATGTAATATGTATGAACTCTTTTATGGAAATGTATTAGTGTTATGAATTTATTAAACTATACTTTTATAGTTTGATATACGTGTTCTAAAATGAATAATCAATATTTATTATGAATGACTTAGTTTCAGTTCATGATGACAAACTAACAAGGAAACACATTCAATAATTAGAACTTAGGTTTATACACTTTGCTCAACATAATACAAAGTGTTATGATATTTACATGCTGTTGGCTAACTTTAGCCATTCAGCCCTGTTTTGGAAAAATCATAGAAAAATCATACGAAGTCGAAAACTAGATCCGTAAATTCTGAGAGTTCACAAAATGTGTCTAGTTTACTCATAATTTTTATCATGATTTTTAATGACCTCCAACTTGGGTGAAAAAGTCCATAATCACAGACTGGTCCGGATTGTTGTTTGAAATGATAGGAAGTTTTGTAAAAATCACCATAAATTGTAGAAAAATCGTATGGAGATGTGCAAATAGTAATTTTAAAGCTAAAAACTTGAACTATTTGCACCTTGTACAGTTTTGAAAATAAAAATGTTTAAGATGCCCAAAACAGTCCGTGAATGGAGTTGAACTTTTCTGATGAAGGCTGTTAGAAAAATTTAGTTATGTTCTTGGTGTTTTAACTTGTATTCCCCCCCCTGAAAAGTTGAGAAAACATGAAAATGTAGAGGTATGAACTCACCTTAAGTGATTTCAGTAGATAAGTGTTGAAGAAGAGAAGTGTTCAACCCAAGAACACTTGAAGAATCACTTGAAGATTCGAAGCTCTAACGCTAATATGATGGAGTTTGTGTAAGATATTAATGATTTGAGTAGAATGAAGTGAAATAATCATAAGGAGGATGAATTATACTTACTAAGAGTGGAAGAACACTTGAAAATCAGCCTTGAATCTCGAAATTGGAGTGGGAAAAGTTTGAGAGAAAAGTGGTGTTTGATACTTAGTGAAATGAGGGCAAATGAGAGAAATGAGGAGAGAGGATGTTTGTTCCAGCTCTAAAAACGTGGGAATGAGTGTAAATTGAGTGTAAGGGACATTGAAGTGACCTAGGTAAGGTGGGAGGTGTGGTTAGTCAAAGAGTGGGTGTGGGGTGGTTGCTTGTGACATTGGATAAGGCAAAGTCAACACTCCACCTTTAATAATTCACCCATTTGATTTTTATTATTTAGATAATGATTTTCATCAAAATATGTTTAAATTATGAATATTTAGAGTTTATTATGTTAAAATATCATTTCTGGAGAAAATCCCGCTCTAAAATCACGAAAAACGGGCTTAAAATGTTAAAAATATCAAAAATGGGCTAAAAGTGACAAATTTCCGAATTCTGACCGAGGTTCGGCCTTCTGATGCTGAAACCGAGAGGAGGGAGGGTAGAAACCGAGAGGGAAGAAGAGGGAGAGTAGGAAGTGAGAGGGGAGAAAGGAGAGAGAGGGAACCGAGAGAGGAGAAGAGAGACCGATAGAAGAGAAGAGATAGAGAGGAGAGAAGGAGCAGAGACCGAGAGGAAGGAAGAGAGAGCAGAGACCAAGAGGCGGGTAGAGACAGAGAGTGAAGAAGCGACAGAGAGGAGAGGAAGCGACATAGAGGCGGAAGGCGAACAGAGAGTGCGAGAAGCGAACAGAGGCAGAGGTTCGGTCCTCGCGTGCCACAGCCAACAGAGGCTCGGTCCTCTCGTGCCACAACCAACAGAGGCTCGGTCCTCGCGTGCCACAGCCAACAGAGGCTCTGTTCGGTCCTGGGGCCTTTTTGGTTCCTAGTCTCGGCCTTAAGGAACTTCGGCTCCTTAAGAAGGGTTTCGGTTCCTAAGGTCCCGTTTTCTCGTTTTTACCCTGTTTTAAGCCGTTTTTGACCCGGTTAAGGGTCGGAATGACCCGAATGATTCCACAAAGTTATGGGAAACTTTTGAGAGAGATTTGGGAGAGATTTCTCACACTTGGAGAGATTTGGGAGAGATTTGACATTCTTGGAGAGATTTCTCATACACAGAGATATTTGCGAGAGTTTTCACATACTTGGAGAGATTTGGGAGAGATTTGACATTCTTGGAGAGATTTCTCATACAGAGAGATATTTGAGAGAGATTTCACATACTTGGAGAGATTTGGGAGAGATTTGACATTCTTGGAGAGATTTCTCATACAGAGAGATATTTGAGAGAGATTTCACATACTTAGAGGGATTTGGGAGAGATTCGACATTCTTGGAGAGATTTCTAATACAGAGAGATATTTGAGAGAGATTTCACATACTTGGAGAGATTTGGGAGAGATTTGACATAGAGAGAGATAGAGTGAAAACGATTGAGAGAGGATCCATGTGTGACAATTGTGAGTGTCCGGCATCGCAATGCATGGTTCGTAAACCCTGTTAAGCCTTGTTTAAGGATCTTACACACTCCCGATGAGTATGCATCATTGTTTTATCGGTTTGGCTCGCCACGTACTACAGTTTTAGGTTAAGGAGATCTAGATGTTCGCACTTTTTGCTTTATGATTTCTCATTAGAATAGAAGTTATGTAGAAGTTTCATAGTGTAAATTTTAGTACTCATGGGCAAATTGAGTCAAACGGTTTGACTTGCTGACTTTAGTTGACTTTGACTTGATCGAAATTTGACGGTTGTCACACTGTAGAAGAGATAGCCAAAGGACTTCTGTGGATAACTGATGAAATAACACTTCTCACTACGAGGTTCGAGCTTTTCGAGAGTCTCTCGTCTTACGAAAGCCTCACAACCCCAAACTTTGATATGTGCCAACGAGGGAGCTTTCCATGTCCACATCTCGTGAGGTGTTTTGGCAACCTTCTTGGTGGGAACTAGGTTAAGGATATGGGCGACAGTCTCCAAGGCATACCCCCAGAAAGCTATTTGTCACAAAGCCCGACTCATCATAGAACAAACCATGTCCAACAAGGTCCGATTATGTCTCTCAGCCACACCATTCAATTGTGGCGTTCTCGGAGGCGTCAATTGCGAAACAATTACGCATTCCTTTAGATATTCGTGAAACTCAAGACTTAGGTACTCTCCTCCTCGGTCTGACCGAAGCATCTTGATTTTCCTGCCCAGCTGATTCTCCATTTCGTTCTTAAACTCTTTGAACTTTTCAAAGGTTTCTGACTTTTTCTTGATCAAGTAGATATATCCATATCTGCTATAATAATTCGTAAAAGTCACGTAGAAGCGGCAAGCATCCCTTGTGGTGGATCTAAAGGGCCCACACACATCGGTGTGTATGATATCCAATAGACCCTCACCCATTTCAAAAGTGCTAGTAAAGGGTGACTTGGTCATCTTCCTAAGTAAACAAGATTCACACATCATTGTCCCTAAGGTCGAATGACTACAACACTCAATCCTTTTGGAGTTGGGCTATGCGTTTCTTGTTGACATGGCCAAGGCGACAATGCCACAACCATGATTTGCCTAGACTATTAGAGGAATTAATATTCAACACATCATTTCCTAAGTTGTCTACAACCAACACAGATTCATATATTCCATTAAAAGGAAATGCATTGAAATAAAAAACACCATTCAAATAAACATTAATAGAACCATTACTATTATCAAATGAATATTTGAAACCCTGTCTATATAATCCATGAAAATAAATGATGTTCTTTGCCACATCTGACGAATAAAAATAATTATTTAAATCTAATCCTAACCCATTACTCAACACTAAAGAATAAACTCCGACTCTAGTCACAGGCAACAATCTTCTGTTTCCCATAATCAAGTTTATTTTCCCATGCTCCACCTCCCTACTTCTTCTTAGGCCCTGCAATTAAGAACAAATGTGGAAACCACATCATGTATCAAGAACCCATGAAGTAGCAAGTGATGAGTTGTTAGATTTGATAGAATACATACCTGCGAAGGTGGGCTATATCTGCCCCTCCTTAATGTCCTGTAGATATTTAGGGCAACTTCGTTTCCAGTGGCCTTTCTCGTGGCAATAGGAACACTCTACTTCCTTAGGGTCAGAGGTGGTTTTAGTAGTACCTGCTTTGGTCCCACTAGAGGATGAACCATCATGGGACTTTCCCTTTTAGTGGCTCTTTGAAGGAGACTTCCTCTTCTTTCTCGTCCCTTGACCAATTGCCAACATAGAAGTAGACACAGCAGGGGTTGATGCAACAGATTTGTCCTTGAGGTTGCTCTCAGCAGTCCTCAGCAGTCCTTGAAGCTTACTCAAAGAGACCTCTTCCTTATTCATGTGGTAGGTCATTCTGAACTGGTTTTAGCAGGAAAGAAAGGAGTGGAGGATGATATCGATAGCCAAATCCTCATCAAACTTAACATTAAGTTTGAGAAGACGATCAACATACCTCTGCATTTTCTGCAAATGAGAAGTTAGGGATTCTCCACTCTCCATCTTAGCGGCGATCATGTTAGTAATGATCTCATAGTGCTCTTGCCTCACGCTTTGGTGGTATCTGTCTAACAAATCTTGATGCATTTCATATGGATACATGTCCTCATAGGACTTTTGGAGTTCGAGGTTCATGGTTTCCAGCATGATGCAATGAACTTTCGTAGCATCACGCTCGTGGGCCTTAAAGGCGACCAAATCTTCGGGAGTAGCAACATCTGGGATGATGTTTTCAAGTTTCTCACCGAGGACATATTCTTTGTCCTCGTAGCGAGTGATCATGCGAATGTACCTCATCCACCCGTTGAAATTCGACCCATCAAACGTCACCTTTTGACATACGTTCATCAGTGAGAATGACCCAGACGCATTGTTGTTGTTGTTAGCAGACATATGAAAAAGAAAGGAATAAAGTTCGATTAGAAATGAATCCCTAATTAAACACCCAAATGAAAAATTAGGGCTAGGATCCAACAACATTATTCACAACTTAGAAAAGGGATGCCGTAATTTAAATGCAAATAATTTGAAGGTAAGTGAATGACGATTCACTAATTTCCACCATAAAAAACAAAAGGAATTTAAGTTTTAAATGTATTTGAAAACTCCTAGATTCTTTTGAGATTCATTGAACTTTTCAATGAAATGTTTAAATCTAGATATGCCCTTCAAGTTTGTGACTGGGATACCGAGGATCACAAACAAGGTGTGAATAACCATGCGAATCAACATGGTGCACTCAACGTCTCTATCACCTAATCAATGTGCCGGTAAACGACACACGCTCCATTGATCTATGACAAACATCGATCCACCCTTCGCAACCAATGTCAATCCCAAATTAGTGTGTCGATTAACCACACACGCTCCACTAACGTTTGACAAGGGTACAAAGTGTAATCCCATGGAGTAGCATCATTTTCACATTTTACCCTAAAGTAACTAAGATTGGAAATTTTTAAAAACATTGTAGTTACTTCATATCATTCATTATACTTTTAACGAGGAGATGATCACCCTATCCTACCTGTTCGGCTAACGACCCTCCACCAATCAAGGAAGCGGTGGGTAAGAGTGGATACCCATTAAACGGTCATTTAATAAGCCATAACCTTATACCCCCTTATATTTCGGCATCGTGAATGAGGCCTACTAACGGTAAGACTAACACTTTAAGTTACATATATATATATATATATATATATATATATATATATATATATATATATATATATATATATATTAATTAATCCTGTAATAATATAATAGTATAGGGTTGAATTTTAAACTTGTAAAATTCTAAAGGTCTGAAATTTAAATCATTCAAAATTAAACTTTTAATCATAAAATTTAAATTTCAAAACTTGAGGTCAAATTTTGAACTTTTTAAAACACAAGGGATCAAAGAACAAATAATATAAATTAAACAGTTAATTTTATGATTATCTATATTTGACCTAATTCAATTTTAGTTACAAGATATTTACTAAATAATTTAAATAATCCATATTTATCATATAAAGAAACTATTATTCGAATGATTTGAAATTATCTTTATTTTTTTGGCAAGGATAACCATTTAAATACAATAAAATTCAGATTTTATATAATTAAGAAACAATTTTGGCATTTATCTGATAGCAAAACAACAAGAAATCCCGAGATATGCTCTGTCTGACTCCTAAACTCGCCGAGTCGCTACCTGGACTCGCTGAGTTGGGCAGACTCGCGTGAGTCCAGATACTGACTCACCGAGTTGGGTCGGGCAGAGGCCTGAAAAATGATTTTTAGCATAAACTCGACAATTACATCACATACAACAGAAACCAATCAAGGCGCTGATACCACTGATGGTTTTAAAGCAAAAGAACATCATATGTGCTCATGCAAAACCCTAAATCTTGGATCTAGGCTTCTCTATTGTACATGTAATTCATCCAAGACTTGTAACCCTAGATCTAGCATGTATAATTCGAAATTAACACTATAAGAACAGATCTAAGTGATTACCTCTTTCAATTGGATTTGATTCTTGTTGATCTTGAGCTTTGAGTCACAATTGCAACTCCTCTAATGGTTCACAAAAACCACACAAGCAAGAAGGCTATTATGAGAGAGGAGGGAGGATGCTAAATTGGCCTAGGGTTTCTCTTGGAGTCAAGGTGGCCGAAAATTGCAAGCAAGGGCCTCTATTTATATTGTAGGCTGCTAGGGTTTCAGTCTAAACCCTAATTGACAGCTTAGTTACCAAGCAGCCCATGGAACCTTCTGGAATAGGGCCTTTGGATGAAAATATGATGGATCCCCATCATAATTTCGTTCCCCCTTAGTCCATTAGGTTTCCCAGCCCAAAACTTAACTATCACACATTTGACAGTTTATGGCCCTTTATTCAATTAATCTCTTTTAGTCACCAAATTAATTCCTAATTAATTTATGACCAATATTAATTAAATAATATGATTTCTCCTATAATGTATTATTCTTATAATATGTTAATAAATCATAATATCTTCTGTCTCTCCTAAATAACCTTGTCAAGTTGCTTTGGTGGAGGCAACCCAAAAGGATCATGCACAACTGAGTCAAGTACATACCAAATATAGTTACAGGCTTAGACAAAAATCCAACAGTTATTAGGAAAGGTGAACATGGATCTAAAATGGAGGAGGATGTGGTCATATAAAACATGTGTTTTATTGATTAGTTTAGTTATAAATAAGAGTAATGTTAGTTTAATTGTTTTCGTACTCCTATATTTAATATAATTGTTTTAACAATGGAGTTCTATAACTATTCTTTATTTGTGCAAATTACATATACATACGTGAGTGTATGGTTGTGTCTGTTTTGTGGGGAGGGGGGGATCTAAACCAAAAATTGGTATCAGAGCCTAGGGCTCGTGAAGAGGTCAACATTCATTTTGAGAGTCAACTTTCGATGGGGAGGAGCCTTCAGATGCAGGGCTGCCATCACAACGGAAGCAGTGTTCCGGGTAGACCGTTGTAGCAACGGGGGCACCGTTCGATACGACGGGGGTGATGGTTCAAATTATGGGATCATTGGAAGAGGTTCTAAATGAACCGGTTGCAGTTCAATGAGGTTCTGTGTGAGCTGAGTTTAAAACAAGAAAATCTATGTGATTAGAATTATTTGTAGGATATAATTTTGGAGATTAATCTATGTGAGTTGAAAGAAAGTGTTGTATGTTGAATCTAAGTTTTTGGTGAAGCAATAAGATAGGTAACCTATATTTTGCAACTATCTTATGTGGAGAAGCAAGTCAATCGTGAGAAGAAAAAATAGACATGGGTGATTAGAAGATAGGAACTTTGTGTACCTGCAAGTGCGTGTGTGTTTGTATGGCTTGAAGATAGAAATAAAGATCTAAAATAATACACATCTGTGTGATATGTTGGTACTTTCCGAGAAAAAAGAATCGAGTTGGGAATGATGCTACCAACAAAGGAGAACTTTGGATGTAATCGAGGTGGATGTCGAGTGTCTGAGAAATGTTGAGATGGCTCGAGGTGTAGGATATTTTGATGTGAATGTTAATCTAGAAGAACAAAGTGAAGAAACATCGATTAATGGGGTGATTGTTGGGTTAATCGAGTTATTCACTAGTCATCGAGTACTAAATGGTTTAGGGGTAAAAAGGTCTTTTAACCTTCTTGTTGGACATAAGATTGTTGGAGACTTTTGCTGCAAGTTTAACTTGTGAAAGACTTGGAATTTTGGTTGACCAAGTTATGAGGAAAGGTGAACATGGAGCTAAAAGGGAGGAGGACGTGGCCATATGCAACATGTGTTTTCTTGATTGTTTTAGTTATATATAAGAGTAATGTTAGTTTATTTGCTTTTTTACTCTCAGCTTTAATATAACTGTTTTAACAACGGAGTTCCATGACTATTCTTTATCTTTGCAAATTACATATATATACGTGAGTGTGTGATTGTTTGTGTTTTGTGGGGGGCCTGAACATACACTTACATGCTTGTTACGTTAACTAAGAAATCTAATCAGCTGTCATGTGGCTTGCCATGTCAAGTGGTAACCGACAAAGAGAAACAATCTATTTATCATATTAACCAAAACATAGGAAAAGTTGAAATATAAACGCAAAATAATAATAATAATAATAATAATAATAATAATAATAATAAAACCAAAAACAACCCATAACCAAAAGGGTTTTTGTGTTATTTTCGTATTCTTAAAATTATTAATAAGAAAAGAAGCATTTATAGTGACAAAATTTTTGGTAGTTTATTATGTTTATATTAATCGCTTTATGATAAGAGTCTGTCAGCTGAAAAAAAAAAAAAAAAAAAAAAAAATTTACGAATGTCATGTGTTCAAAAGGTCATTAGCTATCTTTTGATTGGATTTTTTTTTGTTTGTTTTTTTTTTTTTTAATTATTTACGAATGTCATGTGTTTAAAAGGTCATTAAGTATCTTTTGATTGTAAGAGCTTAACAATTTTTATCTCATGGGACGATCGTGGTATGATTTATTATCTTTTTATATTAATAAACTACTATAGTTTAAAATATCTAAATATTGCTCATTCTTAACGTCAATTCAATCAATACACCATCAATCTTAAGACATTTTTGCTTTTCTTCCTATTTTTCATGATGGAACAAACTCCACTATGCAAGATGTTGACGAGCTAAAATCTAATATAAAACTTTGGGATATGTTAATTTGAATGAAAGGCTTGACAAAAAAATGAAACGAGTGCTTTACCATAATCATACCAATTATGTTATGACTTTGATTGACAATCCCGTATACGTCGTGTTCATAAGCTTAGCGTTGACAAATACGAGTTTCATATCACGATTGAATTCATAACGATCTTTTTCTACTATTTTATGACGTTAACATACAGAAATGAAACTTATTCACCATGTTGAATTTATAACACTCGTTATCTTGTAACTAATAACGAATTTCACTTAAAGTCTTATTTAGAGGTTAAACTTGTTCGATTTTTGCCGTACACAAGCGCAATCGTCATGAAAAATATACGAGGACTAAAACAGTTACATCTGAAAATAAAGGGGTTAAACTCAAAAATAGAAGGCTCCAAGCTTGTTAAGTAGTGGGCAATGTCTTTGGTGAAATATTTAGGAATCCATGAGTTGTGACTTGTGACAGCAGTGGTAGGGTGGGGTTCGAAAAAGGACAGATATTTATTTGGTAAATAGCAATAGGAACTCCTAGAAAAAATCCCTTTCTCTTACAGTCCATGTCAACAAAAAGACATAAACTATACAAACACACACTTTAAATAAAAACTCATACTGTTACGAATTATAATCATGTTGTCATACTTTCTACATCCAATTACATATAGATATATAAATACAATCCTGTATACACAATAACTCACTAAAAAAACATTTTCATATTGTCGGGTTTACATATTATAATTTGTATATATGTTACACCAATATTGTGTAATACTTCATAAAACTAAAAAAAGAAAAAAAAATGAAAATCAAGTACAAAATCGAAATTCATATCAAAAGACAGAAAATCAGCAAAAAGATTTGGAGATACTTCCATGGAGATAAGAATGCATGATAAGTCAAGTCTTGCAATAATAGAAAAAAGGGTTATTTAATATAATTTATGGTTCCCTTTTAATATTAACTATTTTAATGGGCATGTACAGTTAGACATTCTCTTGTCGTTTCTGACAGCCTGCAGACGTTTGCGCTTGGTAACTTCTGTTCCCAAACAATCAATGCAATAGTTTGTTGTATGGTACAACCATTTATGCATAGCGTAACTCTCTGACTTTGGAGTTGAGCTTCCTGACATCTTTGCCAGAATATTTTATGTGTTTTATGTAAGATCCCTTTAATCAACAAGTTAATGATTGTTACCAAAGATTAAATTATTTTTTAATTCTATTGTGTCGAATAAAAGACTTCTCATTTCTACCAACCTCCCCCCGATGATTCCCTTCTACTTCATCGTTTCATAGAAGGGTACAGTTTACAAATTACATATTAAACGGCTCTACCGCTACAACAATGTGTATTTTATGTGTTTTATATTCCTTGTAAATTCTTCTTATCCGGTATCTTCGCCAAATTTTAAAACTAAAATTGTGGAATGGCGGATCTAAGTTGAACCCAATACTAATTGATCTAAATTGAATGGAATTTCTTTCCATTTTTGGATGAGATGTTTAGATGTGTTTTGTAACAGAAAATTGAACTATTTATGTGGTTCAGTCAATGTAAAGATAAAAGTATTGTTTATTTCAAAGCTCTTAATTAGAGGTTAATTAGAGGTTATAAGTATAATTTCAACATAGATTCACATAACATTCTAGAATTCAACATAAAAATAACTTAGCAAGAATCACTATTATACTTGAGGGATCAAACCGCAAACCTTAATGGGCTAAGCCTATTGACCCATATGCCCATGAATGATGTCAACCAATCACAATCTATCATACAACATCTTTTGGAACATTATTCTGTGTCATACAACACATGTGTATCAATAACACGCATGATGGACCGCCTTGAACCATAATGGAGCATCATGATGCACAGGTGGAACATCATGAACATTAATGGTCCAATATCCATCATGGTGGCACAACATGGCATATTTCTTAAGCATGATCATCTTCTAGGCATATGTTGATCAACATGGCACAACAAAGGAATCGAGATGGCGCATCATATTGTTGGATAATGTGTCTAAGTCCATAACTATTTCTGGTATGTACTTGACCCGACCTGACATGGTCCATTTGGGTTGCATGGCACCATGCAATTGGATAGACTAAATGAGAGAAATAACACTTGGAGATTATTAATATATTATAAGTTCTAATATATTAATAATATTATTTGATTAGTTTGATCAAGAATTAATTTAGAATTAATTAAGTGATCAAAAGATAACTAATTAAATATATGGGTTGATTATGTAAATCATCCATATCTTGTATAGTGGGCTAAGAGGCTCCATGGATTACCAAGTTGGGTTCCACCCATAGGATGCTTCATGGATGCTCCATGGGAGTTACAAACCTATGGGTCATGGAAATGAAGAGTCATGACACATTAGGGTTTACATGGTGTAACCTTAGATGTGTCAACACTATATAAGAAACCCATTCTCCACCAAAATCGGCTACACATATGAAACAAGTGGGCTAGGCCGATTTCAAGAAGTGTGCATTCTCTCAAAAGTCTTTCCAAGAGCATTTGGTGTTGTGTGAAGCATTTGAGGCATCACACTTGGGGTGCTAGGCTCACAAGGTTTCAAGGAACATAAGCAACAACAAGGTAAGTTATTCTATCTTTCATTCAAGTTAAAAATTGATCCCCATGTATGCTAGATAGGAATATAACCTTGGAATGCAACTTTGCATGATAATTAGACAAACATAGATCCAAGGTTATTAGGGTTGCATGTACACTTAGGAAGTGTTAGAATGCTCAAAACCCATCAGTGGTATCAGAGCCTAGGCTTGTTTGTTTGATTTCTGTGCAAACTGCTTGAAAAATCGAGTTTTCTGTTTTCTACCCATATGAACTCGCCGAGTCCATGGGGGGACTCGATGAGTCCATGACCAAATGCAAGCTACTCAACTAGTCAGCTCATGCACTCGACGAGTAGAGGCTGCAGTTTTAGAATTTCGGTTCTTGTTACTGGAAATGGACTAGGAATATTACCCCAAACTGTTTTAGTGTTTTAAAACTTGTTTTAGTTGGTGTAATGTTCATGTTAATCCATTTACAACAAAAAGTTATCAAAATTACAAGATTGTAAGTGTAATTTTTGATTCATGAAAGTGTTCATATTCATGTTCTTGATCTTATGATGTTTAGATGATCATAGGAATTATTTGTAACCTATGTGGTAGATTAATTCTTGATCACAATGTGTTTTAATGGAGTCCATAACTTGTCTTCAAGTTATGGAAAACCAAAAGTCACTTGAATTAAAACCATTAAAAGAACACAAGAGTTAGAAAAATGAAGAGTCTTCATTTTATTACTCTATTAAACTCATAAGTTACAAGAAATGAAAAGTCGTGAAAGTTTACAAAACTTGCCCTCAAGTTTTGGAACAAGTAAAGTCATGCTAAAACTTTAGTTCCAACCCTTAGAATTTTAAAAGTTAAAATTCAACCATTATACTTATATTATTATAATTTAATAATTATATATATATATATATATATATATATATATATATATATATATATATATATATATATATATATATATATATATATATATATATATATATATATGAATAAGAACAAAGTCGTCTTACCGCTAGTACGCCTCATTCACGAAGCCGGTCTATAAGGTGGGTATAAGATTGTTTCCTATAAAATGGCAACTTAATGGGTGTCCACTCTCACCCACCGCTTGCTTGACTGGTGGAGGGTCGTTAGCCGAATGGGTAGGGCAAGGACTTATAAATTCTCATTAAAAGTATGATGAATATTATAAAGTAACTAAATGTTTCATTAAATTCCCAATCTTAGTTACTTTAGGAAAAATGTGAATAAGGTGCTAATCCATGAAATTACACTTTAGACTTTGCTTAAGTTGTTGGTGGAGCGTGTGTGGTTAACCGGCACACTAACTTGGACTTAACAAGGTAGGTAAAGGGTGACTTAAGGTTTATCATAGTATCAGTGGAGCGTGTGTGGTTTACCGGCACATCGATTGAGTAATAAACTTTAAGGGTACCAAGTGATTTGCATGGTTACTTCACACCTCGTTTTGTGATCCTCGGTATCCTAGTCACAAAACTTGGAGGGCACACTCGAGATTGAAACATGCCTTTGAAAAGTTCATTGAATCTCAAAGAATCTAGGAATTTCTAAAAACCAATAAAAAACCTAATATCTAATATTTCGGTTTTCGTGGTGGAAATTGGTGAATCGTCATTCACCTACCTTTCAAATATGTTGTAGCTTGGATTACGGCATACCTCTTCTAAGTTATAATATATTGTGATTGGATCCTAGCCTTAATATTACATTTGGGTGTATTATTAAGGACTCTCTTAATATCTAAACTAATCTTGTCCTCTTCCTTCAGATGTCTTCAAACAATGCTGCTTCTGGCTCTAATCCAAATGGCTCCTTTACCTTTATGAACTTGTGTGGGAAAGTCACTTTTGATGGATCCAACTTCAATGAGTGGATCAGAAACATTAGGATGATTACCCGCTACGAGGACAAAGAATATGTCATTGACAAGGAGCTTAAGGAGATTGATGAGACCACTGCAACTCCCCAGGAGATCGCTAACTTTCAGGCACATGAAAGGGATGCTACGAAAGTGGCATGCATCATGATGGCCACGATGACAGCGGAACTCCAAAAGTCCTATGAGGATTTCTACCCTTATGAAATGCACCAAGATCTGATGGAAAGATACCATCAAAGTGCACGACAAAAGAGGTATGAAATCATCTGCTCCATGATAACAACCATGATGAAGGATGGGGAATCCGTCACGAGCCACATGCAGAAAATGCAAAGGTATGTGGATCGATTGCTGAAGCTTAATGTGAACTTCCCTGAGGAACTTGCAATAGATATCATTTTGCATTCCTTACCATCGTGCTATGATCAATTCCGCATGACATATCACATGAATAAGGAAGAAGTCACACTCAGCATACTTCAGGGACTTCTCAAGACCGCTGAAACAGGTCTTAAGGGGAAGTCGGTTGTTAACACTCCTATTTCAAACTCCACTTCGGTTTTGGCAATCGGGAAAAGTCGAGGGAAGAAGAGAAAGAGCTCTTCAAAGGGTACCAAGGCTCGGACCCTTGATGGCTCTTCTTCAAGTGGAACCAAGAAAGGTTTCGTCACTCCTTCTTCTGACCCAAGAGAAGCTGAATGCTTCTATTGCCATGAAAAATCACATTGGAAGCGGAACTGCCCAAAATACCAGCAAGATGTGAAGGATGAGAAAGTTAAACCCAACCATGCAGGTATTTACACTATCATTTCTAATAACTCACCCCATTCTAAATCTTGGGTCCTTGATACCGGTTGTGGTATTCATATTTGTTGTGACTTGCAGGGACTAAGAAGAAGTGAGAATGTGGAGCAAGGAAGAATAAACTTAATCATGGGGAATAGGAAAGTTACACCTGTCACCAAGATTGGAGTTTATACTTTGTCGCTAAGTAGTGGGTTAAATTTATATTTGAATAAATGTTGTTATTCGCCAGAAATGGCAAGAAATATTATTTCCTTTCATGCATTGTACAAACAAGGGTTTACCTTTTCATTTAATAATGAAGTTGGTTCTATTGATGCTTTCTTTAATAATGTTTTTTATTTTAAAGAATTACCTTGTGATGGTGTGTATGAAGCTGTATCTGTTGTAGATAACTTAGGAAATAATGTTTTGTGTATTGATTCTCTTAATAATAATAACTTGGATAAAGCATCATTATGGCATTGTCGACTTGGACATATAAGCAAGAAACGCATAGGCCAACTCCAAAAGGATGGAGTCTTGGAGTTGTTTGACCTAAACTCAGATGATAGTTGCGAATCATGCTTACTTGGAAAAATGACAAAGTCACCCTTCACAGGCTCGTGTGAGAGGGGTGAAGGTTTGTTGGACCTTGTACACACGGATGTGTGTGGACCATTCAAACATGCCACAAGGGATGCTAATCGTTATTGTTTGACTTTTACTGATGATTACAGTAGATATGGATATGCTTACTTAGTCAAGCATAAGTCAGAGACTTTTGAAAGGTTTAAGGAATTTAAACAGGAAGTCGAGAATCAATTGGGCAAGAACATTAAAATGCTTCGATCCGATTGAGGTGGTGAGTATCTTAGTTCAGAGTTCCTCGACTACCTTAGGGAATGTGGGATTGTCTCACAATTGACACCTCCCAGGACACCACAGCTGAATGGTGTGGCTGAGAGGCGTAATCGAACCTTGTTGGATATGGTTCGTTCCATGATGAGTCGAGCTTCGCTACCAATCTCATTCTGGGGGTATGCCTTAGAGACTGCCGCCCATATCCTTAATCTAGTCCCTACAATGAAAGTTGCCAAAACTCCTCACGAGATGTGGACTGGTAAAGTATCCAAACTAGACCACATCAAGATTTGGGGTTGCGAGGCTTTCGTGAGACGCGAGACTCATGATAAGCTCGAACCTCGAAGCGAGAGGTGTATTTTCATCGGCTACCTACAACAATCCTTTGGTTACCTCTTCTACAGATCTAGTGAAAATGTGGTCTTTGTAGCTAGGAGGGCCTTCTTTCGAGAGAGAGAGTTCATAATCCAAGGAAACAGTGGGAAGCAAATTGATCTTGAAGAAATTCAAGAGTCAAGCGGTGAAGGAACTTCAAACCCTAGCACTCAACTTGAGGAGGAAACTCCTGTTGAGCCAATTGACGAATTTGTACCTCTGAGGCATTCCACGAGAGTTAGGAATGCACCTGAGCATTACTATGGTTTCCATATTACTGCGGAAGGTGAGACGCTTATTAGTGATGGGACACTAGTAGGTCTGGATGAACCTGACAGTTACGCGGAAGCCATGGCAGGCCCCGAGTCTGCTAAATGAAAAGAGGCTATGGATAGCGAGATATAATCCATGTATGACAATCAAATTTGGAACTTGGTTGAGAATGTACCAGGTCGTAAGACAGTAGGGTGCAAATGGATCTTCAAGAAGAAGACCGACATGGATGGTAAAGTACACACTTAGAAGGCTCGACTGGTCGCAAAGGGCTTCTCTCAAATTCTTGGAGTGGACTATGATGAGACCTTTTCTCCAGTAGCCAAGATTAAGTCTATTAGGGTGTTGTTAGCCATAGCTACATTTCATGACTATGAAATATGGCAAATGGATGTCAAAACCGCTTTCCTTAATGGAAAGTTGGCTGAAGATGTTTACATGAGTCAGCCAGAAGGTTTTGTCAGCAACGAGTACCCTAATAGAGTGTGTAAGCTTGAGAAATCCATTTATGGATTGAAGCAAGCACCTCGCAGATGGAATATTTTCTTTGATGAAAAGGTCAAGGAATTTCACTTTTCTAGGAGTGAAGATGAATCTTGTGTGTATGTCAAGGCTAGTGGGAGTATAGTTAGCTTTTTAGTATTGTATGTGGATGACATACTACTCATAGGAAATGACATCCCAACTCTGCAGGAAGTTAAGTCCTGGCTTGGGAAGTATTTCTATATGAGGGATGTAGGAGAAGCTGCCTATATTCTAGGGATAAGGATCTTGAGAGATCGGAGTAAAAGACTAATTGGACTTAGTCAGAGTACCTACTTGGATAAGGTGCTGAAGTGATTCAGCATGCAGGACTCCAAGAAAGGAGAGTTACCCATCCAGAGTAACGCCAGATTGAGTAAGACACAAAGCCCTAGCACTGAGGCTGAGATAGCAGAAATGAGTCGAATACCTTATGCTTCGGCTGTAGGATCGATCATGTATGCTATGACGTGTACTCGACCTGATGTAGCCTTTGCCCTAAGCATGGTTAGCAGGTATTAGGGGAACCCTGGCAAGGCACACTGGACTGCAGTAAAGAATATCCTCAAGTACCTACAGAGGACTAAGGACTGGGTCCTTACCCTCGATGGGAGTGATGACTTGAGAGTTGTAGGGTATAGTGATGCTAGCTTCCAGACTGATAGGGATAATTTCCGCTCTCAGTCAGGCTGGGTCTTTACCCTAAACGGAGGAGCAATTTCATGGAAGAGTTCCAAGCAAGAGATAGTGGCTGATTCAACTTGTGAATCAGAGTATATTGCATCTAGCGAGGCGGTAAAGGAGGTGATATGGTTGAAGAACTTCATTGGAGACCTTGGAGTTGTACCAGCTATTAAAGAGCCAATGGAAATTTTTTGTGATAGTGAAAGCGCTGTTGCCTTAGCCAAGGAACCAAGGGATCACGGGAGATCTAGACACATCGACAAAAAATACCATTTTATTAGACATCGAATAGAAGAAGGACTCCTCATGGCCAAGAGGGTATCATCGGATGAGAACCCAGTAGATCCCCTCACGAAGGGACTGAATCGTGTTAAGCATCTCCAACATGCTCGGAGCATAGGGCTGAAGGATGATATTAGATTTAGTAGTTAGATAACCTCAAAATTTGTAAAGTGTAATTAAGATTAGATGATGAATAAAAGGTTTTTTATTTATGAGTAAAGTGTTGCTATCTCTTGTCAATCGTTTACTATATTTCTTTTGCATGTTTTGACTTCCAGAATAATTTTGTTTGGTATAACATATTATTCAAACCTCCACAGTCGGTCATATGTCAGAAGTAGGTATGAATCAAGACTGTCATGATTGGTTGTAGAGGTCTACGGTGCTGGACAAGGCTACAACAATCATGAGTGCTCATAAGTTCTGAGCATTGGACTCAACCCATGCTCACTGGAATCACTTCATGGAATTCTATCTCGAGTGATCGTGAGACGGTAATATCATATAAGTCTTCAAACCTAGAGATATGATTTGTTACTTACAAGTTGGTTATGCATTGATTGTACGAAAACGCATTGGTAACTTGATGTTATAAAACGTGCTTTTATGTATAATTCAATGAGTGGTAGAACAAACATATGAGTCGAAGTTTATCTGTTCCTTCTTGGATTAGAAGCTGATATCTGGGCCCCTCGATGATTTTGTTTTGACCTATGTACCGGGCCCGGTCAGAACTAAGTTGATGTGTTCAATTAAGTTCTTTGTCAAACAAATAGGAAATCGGGAAACAAACTGCTGGACAATAAGTGTTCCATGTATTTGTCCGACTGATATCTAGAACAGAGGATTATATGATCCCTTATCTTAAATGGTGTACCATCATCTTCTCAGTTTCGAGAAACCTTGAAAAGAGCTACGATTGCTGATCGGTACCTGAATTCATACTTACAGTAATAGTTATTAGACTTATCCAAGTGGGAGATTGTTGGATAAGGTGTCTAAGTCCATAAGTATTTCTGGTATGTACTTGACCCGACCCGACATGGTCCATTTGGGTTGCATGGCACCATGCAATTGGATAGACTAAATGAGAGAAATAACACTTGGAGATTATTAATATATTATAAGTTCTATTATATTAATAATATTATTTGATTAGTTTGATCAAGAATTAATTAAGTGATATAAAGATAACTAATTAAATATGTGGGTTGATTATGTAAATCATCCATATCTTGTATAGTGGGCTAAGAGGCTCCATGGATTATCATGTTGGGTTCCACCCATAGGATGCTCCATGGGAGTTACAAACCCATGGGTCATGGAAATGAAGAGTCATGACACATTAGGGTGTACGTGGTGTAACCTTAGATGTGTCAACACTATATAAGAAACCCATTCTCCACCAAAATCAGCTACAAATATGAAACAAGAGGGCTAGGATGATTTCAAGAAGTGTGCATTCTCTCAAAAGTCTTTCCAAGAGCATTTGGTGTTGTGTGAAGCATTTGAGGCATCACACTTGGGGTGCTAGGCTCACAAGGTTTCAAGGAACATAAGCAACAACAAGGTAAGTTATTCTATCTTTCATTCAAGTTAAAAATTGTTCCCCATGTATGCTAGATAGGAATATAACCTTGGAATGCAACTTTGCATGATAATTAGACAAACATAGATCCAAGGTTATTAGGGTTGCATGTACACTTAGGAAGTGTTAGAATGCTCAAAACCCGTCACATATACCAAGATGGTCCATGAAGGCGCAACATCTCCTCCATGGCATAACATCTCCTCAAGATGGTGCAACATCCTTCTTTGCTCAACATCTCCTTGATCAGCATCACCTTGGTTTAACATCTCCTTCGGTCAACATCTTCACTTGGCTCAACATCTTCATTTAGCTCAACATCTTCATGGATCAACATGTTAGACCATGTTCTTCCATATTGCTCCAAGTTGCTCCATGTAACACCCGGTTCCTGGTACGTAATTCAATTCTAGTAATTTCATGTTTTGCTCTGGGACTCGGCGAGTTGGAGGTCAAACTCGTTGAGTAGACTCGACATTACGCGGGAACTTTAGTGATCTACTCGATGAGTTAGGGGACTGACTCGACGAGTAGAAGGTGTCTGCATTAAACTCTAATATTTAGGTTTTCCATCCTATTTACACGACCTATTCTACCTCAAACCAGCCCCCATCATCCCACCCAACCCAGAGGAACCCTAACTCGAAACCCGAAGCCTTTATTGAGTGTTCTTGAGCTTTTTGGTGCCTTTTGTGCGTATTTGAAGTTGGAAAAGGAGAAGGAAGCTTGGAAGATCAGGTGAGAGCAAGTAGATCCAAAAGTTTTGCCACATTTCCTGCTCTTTTGAGGTATAAAGTTGATACCTTGGCTATTCATTACTTAGATATTTATTTGGGGCTATTTTGTCCCTTTTTCCAAGCTTTAGTGAAGCTATGCTCGGATTTGTACGTATATTTGGAGTTGCACTTTAGATTTGGAACCGTTGAGGGTTCCCATGGCATAAAGGTGCCCACTTTATGGCCATGGGAGGCCCATGCAAAATATAAACCTCTTTTTATGGCCTTTTGAGCCAAAAACCCCATCCATGTACATCAAGTTCGTAGCTTTACGTATAATATCCATAAGAGGTCAGATCTATGATTTGGGTGCATTTAGACCGATTAAAATCGACTGTATAGTTTCGGAGAAAGAGGGACTCGGTGAGTCGTTCATGGGACTTGGCAAGTCGGGACATATTTTCCATCAAACCCTTTCTGTCGATGGACCAATAGCTAAGATTGAAGGTCCCTTAGTTGTTTAGGCTCATTAGAGACCTGGAAATCATAGAACTCAGCGAGTGTATGAGCTAACTCGACGAGTTCAAGGCAATATCCCAACCACATTAACACAGACTCGACAACTTCAAGGGGAACTCAGTGAGTCATAGACTGAAGTCATTCATTCGGATGAAGATGAACTCGACGAGTTCAAGGATGAACTAAGTGACTCGGTTGAAGAAGGTCTGATGTGTTGTTGAAGGCAAACTCGTCAAGCTCTTGATAGACTCGACGAGGAGGGACAAAGTTGTAGCTTTCCGTGGATGAGGGGACTCAATGAGTTGGTGAACCAACTAGGCGAGTCTGGTCAACCGGATGTTAACTTTAACCAAACGTTGACTTTGCCTAGGGTTTTGACATTGACTTTGACTTGGAATTTCGTGACCCTTGTAAGGGTTATGAGTATGAATTGGTAATGTAGAAACGATGTTGTGTATGGACTGAGGAGTCGAGAAGAGTCAATTTTCAGACCAAGGACAGTGCAGACACCACACAACATTGAGGCGAGTTACCTTTCAGTAGAAATGGGTCTAAGGCACCAAGGCCGACCCACTAGTAGTTGATTATAGTTGAGATGATTGTCTTTGTGATAATCTTCTGGTTTGATACTACCTGATGTGTTCTATGTGCCAGTATGGTATGCTATATGTGATAGTGGTAGTAGGAGGGGAATTGTCCCATGATTCGGTCGTTAGGACCAAAGGGTAGGTTACACACCCCAAATATGTCTGAAAGCATGATTATGATACGTTATTATGTGATAGTGGTAGTGAGTGAAATAGTCCCCGTGACCAGGTAAGATAGACTGGAGGGTAGGCAGGCACCCCAGAACGGCCTGCCACGGATAGCTCAGCACCCCATAATCGCTTGACATGGGTACGTTAGCACCCCGAAACGGCTTGACATGGGTAGGTCGGGCATCCCAGAATTACCCGAAGGTATGTATGATTGTATGGTATGTGGTATGACGGGGGAACTCACTAAGCTTTGTGCTTACAATTTTCAGTTTTCGTTTCAGGCACCTCTTCATCTAAGGGGAAGGAGCCGGAAGGATAGCAACGCATCACACACACATGATTCCCCATTTGAGAACCCGTGGATTGTACTCTGACATTATACTATTTGACATTATGGTTTTTGAGACATGTAACTATGGTTTTATGATTTGATGTGATATCAGTAATGTTTTCCTCAAACAATTTTACAAGTAATATAATTAAAACCAAAAAAATTTTGTCTCGATTTTTGGGATGTTACAAGTTGGTATCAGAGCCTTGGTTTGAGGGTTTCGGGTACACCTTCGGGGGATTCTGGACTCAAATCGAGGGCTTGAAAGATTTTTACAAGAAAACAGTTTTCTAAAATATAAAACAAGGAGTTTTGGGAAAGAATATGGTGTGTGATGCGTGCGACCGGCCGAGCTCAAGTAAGTTTTTCCTAAGATACCCATACATGATATGTTATGTTATATAATATGATTATGAGAATTTCATGCTAGACTAGGGCTACAGATCTAGGGAGGATTCCTAGTATGCCTGTTATGTGATTATGAGAACTGCATGCTAGATTAAGGCGAAGGATCTAGGAAGGATGCCTTATATGCCTATAGTATGAGTTTATTAAGTTATATGCTAGGGCTATTTAATCAGCAATATGATAGCCTGATTAGCTTATGCTTGGTAATGGTTACTAAATTCACGAATGTTGCTTGCTTTGTACTTATAGGGGTTTTAGCTAGCTTTAACTAACTAGTAAGCAAGTATGTAATGGTATTCGCAAGCTAGTTAGGGAAAGATGGTAGGGACTCTTTGTGCAGCTGATGGCGGAGAGTAGGTCGGAAAGTGCCCTAGGACAAGCCTAAGATAACATTAGTTTGGAAAGCTATATTAGTATAAGGGACTTGGTGAAGTCAAAAAAATCCTTGAGGAAAGTACAGATAGGTGTGGAAGGTAGTATGGACCCGTGCTACTAGAAGCATAGGATCCGTACTCGAATCAAGGAGGGCTAAGATAGAACCAGGAAACTTGGACAGTGTGCGGGACATCTTGAGAGTATGTATGACCCTAACGTTTATGTGATTTATTTTAGTATGGCGATTACACGACATGGAGCAGGAGGTTCAAGGTTTAGATAAGGATCAGGATCAGGCTCAGGTGCAGGTGTTGGATTCGAGCAGGCTGATGACGGGCTACGCGAGTTCATCGCATCTGAGATTACGAGAGGTATCCTTGAGGCGACCCCGGTCATTTGTCGGGTCGATCAAGGAGGAGATTATTGAGCTGATGGAGGATCGCCTCCGGACATTCAGGAGTGACTTGGTGTCTAACCTATCGGGTACGCGCACATTGTCCTTCAAGGACTTCAGGGGGAGTGGTGTGCCAGACTTTCACGGGTGAAGGAACCTATTACTACTAGGATATGGATCGCAGATATCAAGTATGAACAGTTGATGAGCTTCTGCCGGAGGAGTCGAAGGTTCGCTTTGCTGCGAGTTGTTTGAGAGACAGAGCTAGGGATTGGTGGGATTCGGTTGGTGACTCACTAGGAGCCCCATCTATCAAGGCTATGACTTGGTCAACTTTGTGACCAGGTTCAGGTCTGAGTTTGCGCCAACTGTGGATCTTCATCAGCTGGGCAGGGAGTTTCTTGACATGAGACAGACTACGGATACAGTGGCGGAGATCATCGCCAAGTTCTGAGAAAAGGCCTTGTTGGCACCTCAGTATGCAGGGGATGAGGAGATGCGGAAGATCCGCTATCATGATATGTTAAGGGCTGATTTTTGGGAGCATGTCAGCTACTTAGCCTGCCTGACCCTAGAGTCCATGATTGCCAGGGCGAGGGAGAGAGAGATTAATTTAAAGCACCTTAGGAAGAGGAAGGCAGATACGGAGCAGGTTACTAGGGTTTTAGGGAAGAAACCCAAAGAATCCGACACTAGGTCGAAGGGCCAGCCAGGCCAGAGCCGCTATAGTAAATGCGGCAGGCGGCATAAGGGAGCTTGTAAAGAGGGATCGTCGGGCTGCTATAAGTGCGATAAGAAGGGGAACTTTGGCAGGGATTGTATTGCCCCTGCCCCCACTGTTCAGATACCAGATTTGACTTGCTTTCGTTACAATCAGAGGGGCCATAAAAAGGCCAACCGCCCCAAGTTGAAAGCAGCAGCAGCGACACCAATGGTGGCGCAAACTCCGACGACTACACGGCTTATGGATGGCCGTAAGGTCAAGTCAGAGGCTCCACTGGTGAGGAGCCGAGCTTTCCAGTTGAGAACCGAGGAGGGATGCGCCGCACCCGATATGGTGAGGGGTATGGTTTCTTCTCTCTAATGTTTAATATATGCCGCTTGTGATATTGATATGCCATGTTATATGTTTGTTTAGGATCGTTCCATGTGAATGGTATCCCAATTCAGATGTTGTTTGATTCGGGTGCTACTCGATCATTTGTCTCTCTTGCGCTTATCAAGAGGTTCTCTGAGTCTTCGGGATTGTTGGATTGCCCTGTAGAGTTCGAGATTGTGGATGACCAATTAGTTCAAGTAGAGGAGGTTTTCAGGGATTGTGTTTTAAGGTTGTTCGAAGAGCACTACTTGGTAGACTTTGTTCCCATACCATTGAGGGGGAACAAGGTTATTATAGGCATGGATTGGTTGAGCCCCAATGGGCGGTGATTGACTGCGCGCAACAATTGGTCTGGGTCAGGACCCCAAGTGGGGGAGAGCTGGTGATTCAGGGCGAGAAGCCACATCGTGGACCAGCTTTATGTTCAGCAGCCAGAGCTAGGTGCTACCTCTTGCAAGGATGTGTATGGTATGTCGCCTATGTCTTGGATAACCAGGAGACGGGTGAGGTGATAGTGAGTGACGTGCTAGTGGTACAAGAGTATGCATATGTATTTCCAGAGGAGCTGCTTGGGATACCTCCGGAGAGGTAGGTAGAGTTCAGGATCGACCTTGTCCCTGGTGCAAATCTGATAGCCAAGGGACCGTATCCGCTGGCTCTTCCCGAGATGTAGGAGTTATCTACACAGTTGCAGGAGCTGTTAGACAAGGGATTAATCGGAACGAGCAGTTCACCTTGGGGAGTTGAGATACTATTTGTGAAAAATAAGGGTGGGTCGCATTGGATGTGTATAGATGACAGGGAGCTAAATAAGTTAACGGTGAAGAACCGTTACCCACTCCCTAAGATTAATGATCTCTTTGACTAGCTTTAGGGAGCATCTTGGTTCTCCAAGATTGATCTGTGTTTGGGTTATCATCAGATGAGGGTCAGAGAGGAGGATATGCAAAAGACTGCTTTTCGGACGCGATATGGTCACTATAAGTTCGTGGTGATGATTTTGGGCTCTCCAATGCTCATGTTGCGTTCATGGATCTCATGAACCGTGTGTGTAGATCGATGTTGGATCGGTCTGTGATAGTTTTCATTGATGACACCTTGGTCTATTCTAAGACTCAGGAGCAGCTTGAGGAGAACTTGTGGGAGTTATTGGATACTCTTAGGAGGGAGATTTTGTATGCCAAGTTCTCCAAGTGTGAGTTCTGGTTGAGTAAGGTGCAATTTCTTGGGCACCTTGTCAACCATAATGGGATTTCAGTCGACCCGGTCAAAGTGGAGGTCATGATGAGGTGGGAGGTTCCGAGGTCTCCCTATGAGATTTGGAGCTTCCTGGGACTGACAGGTTATTATCAGAGATTCATTTAGGACTTCTCCAAGAGATCCGTGCCCTTGACTCGGTTGACACGGAAATTCATGGTCTATCACTGCGGGCCTGAGCAGCAAGCCGCATTTGAGACACTGAGACAGAGATTTTGCAAGGCGCCAATCTTAGCCCTACTGGAGGGTGTGGATGATTTTGTGGTGTATTGCAATGTATCCATCTCGAGTTTGGGCACAATATTTGTAACGCCCGCAGATCCGGGCTAGTCAATTTAAAGGCAATAGGGGTCGAAAACGACTTTTTGACAAAAAGATTATTTATAATAAATAATCTTAACCAAGTTGTAGAATATGTCACAAGGTTTCCGTACATATAAAGAACGCCAAAATCCAAGTTATAACGAAGAAGTTATGACCCGTCGAAGTTTCGCGTCGGAACCGGCACGGCGCCGGGAAGCGTAAATAGTAAATTTATGATAGAGAGAGATTTAGCCTTAGAGCTCTAAACAAAAGTCGTAGAATATGTTAAACTAAGAACATCGATAAAAAGAACGCCCAAATCTGACTTCGTATGAAGAAGTTATGATTTTTCGAAGTTTCGGATTAGCGGTGTACAGCCCGAAATTCGAATTTTAGATCGATTGATATTTAGCCGACACAACCTAAACAAGAATCAAAGATCTCGTTATTAGTAGCGTAACGATAAAAAGACAGACGAAAATGGACATCGGATAAAGAAGTTATGAGATTTTAACGGACCAATCCTGTCCCGGCCTGTTAAAAATATAACTTTAAAAATAAAGTCAAAATTAGCCGACGGAGTCTAAACGAAAGTTGTAGAGTACGTCTCGACCTACGCGTGGATATAAAGAACGTCAAAAACGGAGTTCGTATGAACGAGTTACAAATTATAATAGCATATTTACGTATTAAAATAAAGTATAAATCATGTATACGTACACATATATATACATATGTATATATCATTAGAAAGGTATCGACGATGCGGTCTTTATAAGACTAATGTTGAGTTCTTTCGACATTAGTTTAGTACAAATATCATTAAATCCATTTAAAATAGTATTATAGAGGGGTGTTTAGTTGTTTATATAACTAAAAGGTCATTAAGTAATTATGGAGGGTAGTTTTTGAAAATTCAATTAGTATAAATAAGAGCCTTGGGCTCTCATATTTCTTGCACCATTCTCTTGATTCAAGAGTCTTTCTCTCCTTATCCCCTGATCATTTCGGTCCCTCGTGATTCGACTTCTCTTTTTGTAGTTTTAGTATAGTAAGGTGAGCGCTGAAGCGCTGCACAAATCTTTCTTAGAAAGATTTAGCGACGAAGTTCTGCCCCTGCAGAGCCCGACTCCTAGCTAAAATCCCCTTGAAAGTAAGTTATGCTTACCCTATTTTAAATATAGTTTATATTTAAAATTAGTATTGTTATTATAAATTTATAATAAATATTTGAGCTATTATTATGACTTATATAAGTGTCGTTATAATATCTTTTAACTACTCGCGGTACGGGGAATCTGGTTTAAAGGGCCGCATAGGGTTGTTGGATTTCAGAAGTGCTATACGCCAAAATGGTCCTGCCCTCCGGTGTTTTATGTCTGGCCCCTGTCTGTACATAGTAGTTGGAAAGTATTGTTTAAATGCTTATATAATAATAATAATAATAATAATAATAATAATAATAATAATAATAATAATAATAATAAGACTAATAATTAGTGACGGTAATATTAGACTAAAATCTAGTGGTGATAATATTAGGCTTCGAAGCGCTGTCCGAGTACCGAGTCACCACCTTCTCAGGTGAGTGCATAGTCCCTTTCATCTTACACATAGATATGAAGTATTTTATATAAACTACGTGCTATGTGTGCATATTATCTGAATACTTGTTGTCTATGCTGGATGAACGTTTTATACACGTTTTAAAGAATTTAAGCTGTATAAGTATTTTATATATATGAATATGTTGGGTATGAGATGGGTAGATGAATGATGAGAGATAGAAGATGATACATTGGCAGCTATAGACTTAGTGCCTATGGGACAAACACCGGTAGCTATGGACTTAGTACCTGTTAAACGTTGGTAGCTATGGATTTAGTACCTGTTGGGAATTGGTAGCTATGGACTTAGTACCTGTTGAACATTGGTAGCTATGGACTTAGTACCTATTAGATAAAGACTGGTAGCTATGGATTTAGTACCTGATGAATAGACCATAGCAGCTATGGAATTAGTGCTTTATGAACGGACATTGGCAGCTATGGATTTAGTGTCAGTCCTATAACCCTGGAGGTAAGGGACTTCGGAATAAACGAATGCAGGATAGATGACTCTTAGGTTAAATCCTTAAAGAGTAAAGAAGATAATGGGGATGGGTAATTGGGTTGATTGTTTGATTGAACATAGTAATTATATTATTGTGGGTTGAAAACCCTATGTACTCACCAGGTTTCCCAACCTGACCCACTCAGTTTATGTATATCACAGGTGACGAAGTGAAGTGACATTACACTGAGAGATTTAAAAGAGATGTAGATCACTAGTGTAAATCATTGTAAGTTCTGTTTATGCTTATGTTTCGGTATTAACGATGACATCCCAAACATTTTAAAATGAAATAAATACGTTTCTTCGAAAATGTTTTAATAACGTATTTACCATGTTTTTTTGGGAACAAATTCCGCAACCTTTTTATAAAATGAAGTACTCTGATTTTTATAAAGCATAAACAAAAAAAAATCGGTCTTTTCTGGCCGTGATTTTGGGGATGTCACAATATTGATGCAGAGGGGGCATGTTATCACCTACGCTTCGAGGCAGCTAAAGCCTTATGAGGCGAACTATCCGATGCATGAATTGGAGTTAGGGGCAGTTGTTTTCGCCCTCAAGGTTTGGCATCATTACCTCTATGGGGTCCATTGTACTATTTTATGGACCATAAGAGTTTGAGGTACCTCATGGATAAGCCAAATCTGAATATGAGACAACGTCGATGGTTAGATGTGGTGAAGGATTATGACTGTGAGATCCTCTACCACCCGGGAAAGGCCAATGTCGTGGCCGATGCGCTTAGTCGCAAGGCAGCCCTGATCAAGGACATTTGATTGAGGATGACAGTGGTAACCCCACTGTTGGAGCGGATCCGAGAGGACCAACAGGAGGCTATGAAGGAGGAACATCGTAAGAGTGAGCGTATTGTGGGTTAGGGATTTTCCTTCGATTATGAGAGCCGTGGATTGTTGACACTACACCATAGGGTGTGGGTCCCATATCATGGAGGTGTGGACCAGGTATTGATGGAAGAGGCGCACAATTCCAAGTTTTCCATTCAACCCGGGGTGACGAAGATGTACAAAAATCTTCGTAATGATTATTGGTGGCCCTGCATGAAGCGGGATGTAGCTTGGTACGTTGAGAGATGTCTGACCTGTAGCAAGGTCATGGCCAAGAACCAGAGGCCTCATGGCAAGACCCAGCCGTTGGATATTCTGATGTGGAAATAGGAAGATATCACTAGGTATTTCATCACGAAGCTTCCCAGGACCCCGTGAGAAGTGTATTCGATTTGGGTCATTGTGGATCGATTGACCAAGAGTGCCTATTTCATTTCGATTCAGGAGAGTATTTCAGCCAAGTTGGCCGATATCTATATTCGGGAGGTGGTGGCTCGGTATGGGGTACTAGTTTTGATGGTTTCCGACTGAGATGTGCGGTTCACTTCTAGATTCTGGAAGAAGTTTCACAACGAGCTGGGTCTCGTCTGCACTTTAACACTGCTTTTCACCCGCAAATGGATGGTCAGAGCGAGCAGACCGTCTAAACCTTGGAGGATATGTTACGGGCATGCGTTTTATACTTTGGAGGTAGTTAGGATACTTACCTTCCTTTGGCAGAATTTTCCTATAATAACAACTATCATGTGTGTATCGACCGTCCTCCCTTCGAGATGTTGTACAGTAGGAAGTGCAGGATCTCGATATGTTGGGGTGAGGTTGGGCAGTGGGTCATGGGGAGCACCAAAGTGCTGCTCAAGACTACAGAGAGGATCCAACAGAAAAGTTATACTGGTAAGCATCATTAGAAAGGCGTCATTCGGTTCAGGAAGCGGGGCAAGTTGGGCATCAAGTATATTGGACCTTTCAGGGTTGTAGCCCGGGTGGGCAAGGTGGCGTATAGGTTGGATCTGCCAGCCGAACTCAGTCAGATTCACATCAATTTTCACATCTCCAAACTAAGGAAGTGTTTGGTACACGATTTGGCAGTGGTGCCTTTAGAGGATATTCAGGTGGATGACAACCTGAACTACATCAAGCGACCAGTAGCTATCCTTGATAGGCAGTCGAGGGATCTGAGGAATAAGAGGGTGGAGCTAGTGAAGGTGCAATGGCAGCACCACAAGGGCTTGAAATAGATTTGGGACCCGGGGGATGAGATGAGGGAGCACTACCCTGAGCTTTTTCTGGATTCAGCAGCAGACTTTGAGGATGAAGTCTAAAATAAGTGGGGGAGATTTGTAACACCCGGTTCCTGGTACATATTTAAATGCTAGTAATTTCATGTTTTTCTCTAGGACTCGGTGAGTTGGAGGCCTAACTCGTCTAGTAGACTCGACATTATGCGGAAACTTGAGTGATCTACTCTACGAATCGGGGGACCGACTCGATGAGTAGAAGATGTCTGGATGAAACCCTAATATTTAGGGTTTGCATCCTATTTAAACAACTTATTCTGCCTCAAACCAACCACCATCGTCACTCCCAACCCAGAGAAACCCTAAATCGAAACCCTAAACCTTTATTGATTATTCTTGAGCTTTTTGGTGCCTTTTGTACATATTTGAAGTTGGAAAAAGAGAGGGAAGCTTGGGAGATCAGGAGAGAGCAACTAGATTCAAAAGTTTTGGCACATTTCCTGCTTATTTTAGGTATAAAGTTGATACCTTGTCTATTCATTACTTAGATCTTGATTTGGGGCTATTTTTCCCCTTTTTTCCAAGCTTCACTAAAGGTATCCTCGGATTTGTGTGTATATTTGGAGTTGCACTTTAGATTTGGAACCATTGAGGGTTCCCATGGCATAAAGGTGCCAACTTTATGGCCATAGGAGACCCATGAAATATTAAAAAAAACCCTTTTTATGGCCTTTTGAGCAAAAAACCCAATGCATGGACATCAAGTTCGTAGCTTTACGTATAATATGGACCATAGGAGGTCAGATCTATGGTTTGGGTGTAGTTAGACCGATTAAAATCGTCTGTATAGTTTCGAACAAAGAGGGACTCAGCAAGTTGTTCATGGGACTTGACGAGTCGGGACATATTTTCCATCAAACCCTTTCTGTCGATGGACCAATAGCTAAGATTGAAGGTCCCTCAGTTGCTTAGGCTCATTAGGGACCTGGAAATCATAGAACTCGGTGAGTGTATGAGCTAACTCGACGAGTTCAAGGCAATGTCCCAACCACATGAAGACGGACTCAACGAGTTGATGGGGAACTCGATGAGTCATGCACTAAACTCATTAATTCGAATGAAGATGAACTCGACATGTTCAAGGATGAACTCAGCGAGTCGGTTGAAGAAGGTCTGATGTATTGTTGAAGGTGAACTCGTTGAGCTCTTTCTAGACTCGACGAGTAGGGACGAATTTGTAGCTTTTCTTGGACAAGGGGATTCAACGAGTTGGTGAACCAACTTGGCGAGTCTGGTCAACCAGATGTTGACTTTGACCAAAAGTTGACTTTGTCCAGGGTTTTGACTTTGACTTTGACTTAGAATTTAGTGACCCTTGTAAGGGTTATGAGTATTAATTGGTAATGTATAAAGGATGTTGTGTAGGGATTGAGGAGTCGAGAAGAGTCGATTTAAACCCTGAGGATAGTGCAGACCTTACACGAACTTGAGGTGAGTTACCTTTCAGTAGAAATGGGTCTAAGGCACAAGTGATTGTCATTTTGATAATCATCTAGTTTCCTACTACCTGATGTGTTCTATGTGCCATTATGATATGCTATATGTGATAGTGATAGTAGGGGAATAGTCCCACGATTTGGTCGTTAGGACCGAATGGTATGTTAGAAACCCCATATATGTTTGACAACATGATTATGATATGTTATTATGTGATAGTGGTAGGGGTGAAATAGTCCCCATGACTGGGTGAGATTGACAGTAGGGTAGGCAGGCACCCCAGAACGGCGTGACATGGGTAGGTCAGCACCCTAGCATGGCTTGACATTGGTAGGTCAGCACCGCAGAACGACTTGACATGGGTAGGTTGGGCACCCCAGAATTGCCGGATAGTATGTATGATTGTATGGTATGTGGTATGATGGGGGAACTCACTAATATTTGTGCTTACGATTTTCAGTTTTGGTTTCAGGTACCTGTTCATCTAAGGGGAAGGAGCCAGTAGGGTAGCAGCGCATCACACACACATGATTCCGCATTTGAGAACCCTAGGATTTACTATGTCATTATACTATTTGACATTATGGTTTTTGAGACATGTAACTATGGTTTTATGGTTTGATATGATATCAGTAATGTTTTCCTCAAACAATTTTACAAGTAATATAATTAAAAACAAAAATATTTGGTCTCGATTTTTGGGATGTTACACTCCAAGTGCTCCAAGTTGCTCCAAGCCACTCTAACTTGCTCCAAGCAACTCCAAGTTGCTACAAACCGCCTTTTGGAAGATCCATTCCTTTGTTACTTGATTCGTTCCTTTGTCTGATGATCCATTCCATTCTATGAAGATCCGTTCTTTTGTCACATGCTCCATAACCCCAAGTGATAAATTAAGTTCTAAGTGATCCATTGAAACCAATTACTGCATGAGAAGGCTCAAATGCTCAAGTCGCATTTAACAATCTCCACCTTGACTTGAGCATCCTCTGAACTCCAGCTTAAACAAGAACTTCTACTATTTCCTTCCATCAATCCCTGAAGGGGATTACTTCTTGTGAATATCAACAAAGTCTATGAAAATCTTGAACTTCTCTTTCGGAAACGACCTTGTCACCATGTCTTCTGGATACTCCTTGGCACCAGAATTTTGAATGCATAACCTGTCATAACACATGATAGGCTTCTCCACCTTCAATAGAAGACTCTAAATGAGACCGACCGCCAATGAACTACTTATAACCAAATCATTTTCATGGTCCGAGTCGATTAATACAACCAAGTATGTATGTCGCGCATTTTAACCATACACCTGGAAGACATCATGTGTTCCCTTCAAGTGTCGTAAGATCCACTTGACCACTACCCACTGAGCTTTCCCCGAGTGCCTCGAACCACCAAAGAAGTACCAATATATTCAGATTGATCATAATAGAATGATTGCAAGACTTTCTTAATGTCGTAAGAATATACAACTAGGGATGTCAACAGGACCAAACAGGAGCGGAAATAGCTGCCCCTGCTCCCACTGCCGAAATCAGTTGGTGCCCTCGCTCCCGGTCCCGCCCCTGGCTCCCCCGCTTACATAGCCCCCGATGCCGCCCCCAGTTACCTCCATTGCTCCCGGTCCTGCCCCCGTTCCCCCGGTTTATAGGCTTAAAAATCGATTTTTTGCTTAACAACTGCTTTGGTTTAGGTTAAAAAGACTATTTTTAACAACTTTAAAAGCTTAAAACCTAATCTTTTAGAAACTAAAAAAATTAAAAATGCAACATTACGAATCCAACATTACAAAATGACAATTCTAACACTCTTATAAATATAAAATATGACAGATCCAATATTACAAATATAAAATACTTACATGTCCAAAATTATATGATCAATTCACTATCTCTTCAATATCCATTAATTGGAAATGGGAAAGTAAAAGCTAACCTAAAACTAAAATTAGAAAATCTATTTTGTATATGTATTTTATATTAAATATATATATATATATATATATATATATATATATATATATATTTTACATAAATGTACAACCGGGGCCCCTGCGGAAGTACAGGACAGAAATACCAACTCCCGACCCCGGTCCTCAAAATAAGCGGAGTTTAATTTTGCCCCCGCTCCCGCTCTCGCTCCCAGTTTTTTTGAAAATTTAGTCCTGTACGGGATCGGGGTCCCACGGGGGTTTTTGACATCCCTATATAAAACCACCCTGCTCTTCTATCACTTTGAATTTCCATCCTTGTTATTTTCATTTCAGCTCCTAAATCATTTATTACAAGCTTATTCTTCAGAAGCTTCTTGAAGTTGTTTTTTTTTTCTGACATCAACATCACTAAACACTTCTTTCGTAGGTTGATCAAGGGATTCCTCATGTCTATGTTGATCCATGTCATCCTGTTATTCTACATTTATCGCAAAATTGTGAGGGGGGTTTTTATTTCAATCTCCACATGCTGGCAAGTACCCTAATCGTTAACACTTGTACCACCTCTTATCTAGTTACACATAGCAGATTAAAAGTTTATATCTCTGCTAATAACTGATTCTCTTATAAACCACAAATTATGACCATTCCCTCTAGATGAATATCCTAGAAATAGGCATATCATTACCCTCGGATCCAGTTTACGATAATCGACACGAGCATAAGCTGGGCACCCAAACACTTGTAAAGCAGAATTCTCAGAGGATTTTCTAGACCACACCTCTTGAGAAGTCTTATAATTAATTGTTGTTGATGGAAATATAGTCGCCAGATAGCAAGTAGTATTGATTGCTTCCGTCCATAATTGCTATGACAAATCATTAGATAAACGCATACACTAAGCATGCTCCACCAGTGTTTGGTTAATCTAATCTGCCACTCCACTTTTCTATGGAGTTATCCGTACAATTTGATGCCTCATTGTACCTTCTATTTTGTAGAATTTGTCAAACGAAGCCTTGCAGAACTCCAATCCATTTTCTAATCTGAGTCACATGACATGGTTTCTGGTTTGTTTCTCAACCATCATCTTCCACTCCTTGAACCACCCAAACACTTCATCTTGGTCTTTTGTCATCAAAAAGTACACCCAAGATATGTGTGAATACACTCAATAATATCCTTGCTTTATTGTTGAACCAAACTGAACTTCGCCTAACTTTGTATCTCTTGAAAACAAGCTTCACCAGGTTTACCATTCTCAGTTGCATCTCCACCAAACACCTCCTTCTCATTCTCATGCCCCAAATTATGATGCCACAACTTTCTTTCAGTAGTATACTAATCCATGGATTGGGATATAGTCACCGTTTCCCCAACCATACAACTATCTCAAATATAAATCCCATGATGATTCATCATTCCCTTCACAACTACAAGAGCACCCTTGGAGACTCTTAACTAGTCACATTTTATGGAATAGTTCAATCCAACCCTCCACAAAGTATAAAGAGAAATCAAATTCTTTTGAAGCTCTAGGGAAAACCGATAATCCAGTTTCGTAACCATACCATTGTGCATCTTGATATGCACCGTGCCACTTCCCTTGATACTACTTACCCAATCATCACTCATCTTGGTTATGCCATTCCACTATTTGAATGAGTCAAACCAGTCATGGTTGCATGTCATTTGATAGGATGCTCCAAAGTCCAAGACCCAAGCATCCGCAGAACTATATCTACATACTGTCAAAACTTCACCATCATCCCCTTTATCAAAATTTCCTTGAACCACAACAACATTGTTGTTGCTTGGTCTAACACTATTATTCCCTTTCTTTAGCAAAGGACAATCTCTTTTGAAGTGCACATTTCCTTGCAATTATGACATTTGATATTGGCTTTAGAATCCAAAATTAACTTCCCTTTGTTAACTCCACCTCTCTTGGATGTTCTTCCTCTACCCACGAACAAATCGGAACTAGAAACTTCTTCTCCAACTAAAAATTTTCTTTTATGTTCCTTGGATATCAAAGAATCATTCACATCATTCACACTGATCTTATACGAATCCTAGTCCGTTTTTAAGTCGTACTTGCAGTTATATTTATTAGACTTACCCAAGTGGGAGACTATTGGATTAGGTGTCTAAGCCCATAACTATAATTGGTATATACTTGACCCGAGAGTAGCATGGTCTATTTCAGGTTGCATATCACCAGGACAATTTGATAGGATGGATATTTGAGTAAGAGGTTATTTATGATATATTAATATATTATAAGTATAATATATTAATTAAGGAATCATATTATTTAATTAGTATTGATCAAGAAATGATTTGGAATTAATTTTGTTATCAAAAGAGACTAATTATTTATGGGGACTGATTAAGTTGATCAGTGATACATATATAGTTTGGGCTAATGATCCATATTGATTTGTAATGGACTAAGTTCATGTAAGACTCCATGAAGAGTTAGTCCAAAGGGATTATCATATGGATTATTGGATTAAGGCCCAAGGAAGTGGATTAGGGTTTAACTATTGGAAATCTACACTATATATGTAATCCGCTAAGCCAAAAATCACACACACTTGTATTCTATGAGACCTATCTGATTTTTGGTGTGCCTAACCTCTCTCTTAATTCCTCCATTTGTTCATTGTGTGTTGGAACCGTTTGAGGTATCACACTTGGGTGTTAAGCTCTTAAATGCCAAGTATAACAACCTACAATAAAGAGGTAATATTCTTACTAGTTTTATGATTCAATTGTCAATATTTTATGCTAGTTGTAGGATTCATGCTTTGGATAATTTTGTTGAATGTATAACTAGAGAAGACATAGATCCAAAGCTATTAGGGTTGTATGTGCACCATAGGAGTGTTATAGTACCTAAAACCCAACAGTGATATTAGAGCCATGAGTTGTTTCTTATTATATAGATGCATTTGTGAAATGTTCGAAGCTGAAAAAAATGAAATTCTACCCTCTGCCAGGGTGAACTCAGTGAGTCCACTCATGAACTCAACGAGTTCATCGTAAGCTCGATGAGTCCATTATCCAAATTGACGAGTTCTGAGAGCTATGATTGCTAATTGGTTTGTACTTATATTATAGTTACTAGACTTATCCAAGTGGGAGACTGTTGGATTAGTGTCTAAGCATGTAACTATATTTGGTATGTACTTGACCCAGTTGTGTATGGTCCTTTTGGGTCGCCTTCACCAAAGCAACTTGATAGGATGATTTATGAAGAAAAAGGATTAATTGTGATTTATTAATATATTATATGAGTAAGATATTAAAGGATAAATCATACTGTTTAATTAATATTAGTCAAGAATTAATTAAGAATTAGTTTTGTGACTAAAAGATATTAATTAAACTTAGGGGATTGGAATTGTAATTATAAGATAGTTGCAATTGGGCTATGGATCACGTTGGAACATAGGTTGGACGAATTATATGGGAAGCCCATAAGGAAATCGTCCAAGGTCTGTTCTAAATGGAGTCCATGGGCTGCTTGTGGTGTTTGTGAGCCATTAGAGGAGTGACACATGTGACTCTAAGCTCCAAAGACAAAAAGATTCAAGCCATTCCAAGAGATGTAATCATCTAGATATTCTCCTATATGATAATTTCGAAATGCATATGCTAGATTAGGGTTCATGAGTCTTGGATAAATTTCATGTACAATAGAGAAACCTAGATCCAAGCACTAGGGTTTGTATTGATGGGTTTTAGTCATAAGACATCCTATGTGCTCATACAAACCCTAATGCTTGGATCTAGGTTTCTCTATTGTACATGCTTTGAATCCAAGACTATAAACCCTAATTCTAGCATACATATAATCATATTAACATGAGAATAAGTTTATAGTGTTACCTTGATTGTTATGTAGCAATAACAATCCCAAATCTCCCTTGGATTGACTTTGGAATGCTTAGAGTCACAAGTGTCACTCCTCTAATGGCTCACAAACACCATAAGCAAGAGGGTGAAGAGGAGAGAGGTTGGAGGCTGCCAAAAACGTGTGTAAACCCTTACAAGAAGCTTAGCCACGTTTTTGAGCCTTAAGGGGTCTTTATATAGTTGGGCTATTAGGGTTATCTAACAAGGAAACCCTAATTTGGATGCTTAAGCCCTAAGCAACCCATAGACTCCTTTTATTAAGCCCATGGACGATTTCCTTATGGGTTTCCCATTAGAATTCGTCCATCCTTTAATACAAGGCAATCCATGGCCCAAATTGCAATTATCTTATAATTACAATTCCAGTCCCTTAAGTTTAATTAATCTCTTTTAGTCACAAAACTAATTACCAATTAATTATTGACTAATATTAATTAAACAATATGATTTCTCCTTTAATATATTATTCCCATAATATATTAATAAACCATATTTAATCCTTACTCTCCATAAATCATCCTATCAAGTTGCTTTGGTGAAGGCAACCCAAAAGGACCATGCACCATCGGGTCAAGTACATACCAAAATAGTTATGGACTTAGACACTAATCCAACAGTCTCCCACTTGGATAAGTCTAACAACTATTCTGCGTATGACTTCAGATCCTGATCTGCAATCGTAGCTTTCCAAAGCCGCTGTCAACTCTGATCATATCAGATACGCGTGTCCTTAGATAAGGGATCATATATTCCTCCATTCTAGATATCGTATGAGATATGATTTCAAATCATTCTCTTTGTACTACTTCTCGATTTCCGATTTATGACGACAGACTAATTGAACAAATCAAATTAGCCCTAGCCCGGCCGAGCATTTACGTATGTCATCACTAAACCATCGAGGGGCCCAAAGATATCGCTTCTATCCTACCTTGGATAAAAGGAACGGATAAACTTTGATACAATGCTTGCTTGCACTCACTCACCGAATTACACACAACAATATGTTTTATAACACCAAGTTACTGGTGCATTTACATATTATCAATGTGCAACCGATCAGCAAGATACAACTCACACATCTCAGTTTCAAGAATATAAGATGTTATCGTCTCACTAATCACTCGAGATAGTGATCCAAGTGAGCGTGGGTTTAATCCAATGCTCAAATCATATTCATAAGCACTCATGAACGTTGCAGCAAACATTTGCTTATGTCTAGTACTCTTCTAGACAATCCACACACCAATTCATGACAGTCTTCATTCATATCTACTTCCAACATATGAACGACTGTGGCCCGTTTGAATAATTCGATTATTCTTAATAAACTCAATTATTCTGGAAGTCAAAACATGCAAAGTGAAACACAAGAATAATACTAATCCCATATGGCCTCAAACCTTTGAGTATAAACAAAACACGTTTAATTTATCACCATATCGATTACTCATTATTTTTCGTTCCGGGTAATCAACTTCTTACTTGAATTATTACACTTGTCCCATGCTCCTAGCATGCACACAATGTTTACCTATGGTTTTTACTTTTGTGAAATAGACAAATTGAACACATTTCCAATCATTCTCATTTCACAACTCCAAATCCATTTTCTTAAGTGTAAGAATATCAAATTCTTGTTACTTATAGAATATACTAGATTCTAACACTTTATGTAATGATCCTTTTGTAATGTCACTACACCAAAGTCTCAAAGACTATTGCCAATGATATTACAAAGTCCTCTATCGAAGATTGTTACAAGACAATTCCTTAGATATGATGTCTCTCACTCAAAGTACATTCCTTTGAACATCCTTTTGCATAAAAGTTTCTAATCTAGTCATAGACTTTCAATATTTACTTCCCAACATGGACACACTTCCATATTTTCCATATGACAACTCATTCTTAATAGAATCTTATCTATTCGTAATGATGTCGATATTGTCCATCCAATATGGAAACACTTCCATAATTTCCAATACTATACTTCCAACTACTCACAAGCGACCAATCCTCGTCGAACTTTGGATTGTCCTTTGATAGTTGTTTAATTATTTTAGTCAAAACCAATTCTAGTCCCTTTTCCCTCTAAATGCACTAGACATTTGGAAAATTTTAGAATGGTCAAACATTAAAGCATTTGCAATCGATCCTATACCCGAAGCGTAAGGGACATGATGCACAATGTTTTATTTTCTATGTTCTCAAAATTCGAATTGCGAAGAGGAATGCCGTAATCACAATCGAAATTTTTAAGAACACACTATGTTCCTTTGACTAAATTTATCAACATTTCGCAACCTAATCCTTTAGATTTGAAATGAAGTATAATATTCTCTCCTTTAATTATAGCAAAACAACCTTTCAACTCTTACAACTTTGCAAAGTATGACTCTTGTTTTCTATAATTAATATTGCCAACTATGCAATACGTGCCTTAATAATCATACAATCATAACATTTATGCTCCCACTATCATGATGATTATTATAAAACATAACACTTATGCTCCCACTAGCTTCGAGATGTATTCATAAACATCTTAACTTTCAGAAAAACAATACTTATTGAATTTCTTAAGTTCATGTTTCCAATACTTAGTGCTTTGATAATCTTTTATCAAGGCTTCTTGAACTTATACACTTTTTCCTTAGATAGTTCATATGTGTGTCTTAACAATTAATACTAATTGCCAAACCTCACAATTCAAATTATGGAAAGGGATACCGTAACCATGATTGAATTCGAGAATGCAATTTTACAATCACTATCTTTTAAAATCTTTCTTAGTGAAAGCATTTCCTCAATCATTTTCATGAAGGTGGAAATCTTATGACACTTAGATTTAAACGGTGTATGTGTTCCTATCCATGTGAATTTGTCAAAACCAATGTTTACGGCAAATTCAAACTCATACGGATCGAACTTCCTTAATCTTGATTTCTTGCCTCATGGTAGCACAGCTGCCCACCACGTCTTCCAAGTAGTTAAGCATCTCACCTTTTCCTATCAATGTACCTTTCATTGATTAAGGTGCTTTGCCTTTTATGCATTCAAAATGAGAACTCATAGGACTCACATGCATAATTAACTCAATTGGAACAACACAGAATCAAAATAATGTCAACACGATAGGTTGTAAACCTCAACTCGTGTGCTAGTGATGATCGATTAGGTTTATTTGATTTGTTCTTGAAACTATTCAAGACCATTAAGACTCCCACTGACTCCTTGACATATAAGATTCTTTTGTCAATAAACATTTCTTGACAAACAAATATTCAAGAGTTAGTGTAGTTTTTATCAAAACTCTTCACAAATTGGTCCTAGTTGGTCTTTTGTCTTATCCAAGACATCACAACTTTCCACATTTGACGAATGTTATAAACCTTTAATACTTTTCACTCACATGTCACAATCTTAACTTTAAGACTTGTTATTGAAACGAAGTATGATTGACTTCTTGATTTGACCATTTCTTCAATCTTTGATTCCTCTTCTTAGACATACAATTGTACTAAGATTCACTTAGAGGATCAATAGAGATATGGTTCTTAATCATTAAGACCTATCATAAAGCATAAAAGCTACTCTCCCTTCTTCTTAGAATGGAAAAACTCATATCTTTCTGCCTACTTGATTCTTCTTATTCGTTTTGCTATTGATCTAAACCCTTTAATCAATTCAAAATTACACTTAATCTTGTAAGTGTAATCATATTTACTAAGCCTTTAGTAAATCATGACGAATATCTTTGTTACTCTTGTGGTGAACTCGATCAACACACAACTTTGTGTACTCGATCTCCTAGTCCTTCACTTGACATTTCCATAAATAACATAACTAAGAATCATATCCATTCGTTGTAGAAATATGCAAACATCAATTTTCATAATGATTTCATTGCAGGAAGTAAACAAATAAATAAGTCAAACAAAATTTATTTTTGTTTATAAAAGCAGTGGAAAAACATTTGTCCTTACAATGCAAAATCTATTGAAAACTATGTAAAAAGAAAAATTTCTAACAACTCTATCATAACTATCTAAGCTCAAAATCCAATCTTCAAGTCCATGAGATCGAGATCCATCTCTTGTGATTAGATTCATCTTGCTCTCTTATCAAGCTTCCTTTCTTTTCACCGATCCTTCAAAACATTCAAATGCAATCTTATCACATCATGTATTAAGAATCAATGAATAGGAACTTAATGGAGTTAGATAGTGGATTCTTACCTAAAGCGTAGTCATACTTTTGACTCTCCCATCTCTTAGATCTCTTAGGTAAATAGGGCAACTTCGTTTCCAATGCCCCTTCTCTTGGCAATAAAAGCAAACTGACTCCTTTGGAACAACACATGGAACTACCTCAAACTTTTCGATCATTGCATGTCTTTCATTGCCATTGTCTATATCCATAGAGGTCTTGAAGGCAGATTCACCAATCAACTTTGCTTTTCTATTGCGCTAAACCATTTCTGATTCAACAGCAACAAGCATATAGGTGAGATCTTTAAGGGTCACGTCGCGGTTCATCATATAGTACTCTTTTACGAACTCACTATATGAGTTAGGAAGTGACTGAAGAACCCAATCAACAACGATCACTTCACCGACAACGAATCCCATCATTCTTAATCTATCAATGTGTGACTTCATCCCTAAGACGTGTGCACACACCGACTTGCCCTCTTTATGTTCACTTGCCAAAAGGGCTTGAGTGATATTGAACCTTTCAATTTTACAATCTTGTGGGTTAGGGAGAATAATTGGAGGAAGAGGAGGAAGTGAAGCATGATTTCTTGTTCCTCGATCGAATCGTGGAATATCATCTTCATGTGGAATACTTTTTCCACGGGATTTGAGAAGACCATAGTTGTCGAACTTTGATATCGGGAGAAAAACGAATTCAAGTTAGTTGATTGATTGAGTCCTTGGTAAATCACCCAAATGAAATTCCAAGGCTAGGACCCAACACAATATCCTACAACTCGGGAGAGGGATGCCGTAACCCAAATCGCAGAACATTTGAAGGTAAGTGAATGACGATTCACTAATTTCCACCATGAAAAACGAAAAGGAAATTTAAGTTTTAAATCTATGAAAACTCCTAGATCCTTTGAGATTCATTGAACATTTCAATGGCATGTTTAAATCTCGATATGCCCCTCTTGTTTGTGACTGGGATGCCGAGGATCACAAAGCGGGTGTGAATAACCATGCAAACTACATGGTGCCCTCACATGTTACAATCACCTATTCGATGTGCCGGTAAACCACACACGTTCCACCGAACTATGACAAACATTGAGTCACCCTTTGCTACCTTTGCTTAGAACCATTTAGTGTGCCGGTAAACCACACACGCTCCACTAACGTCTTCGCAAGGGCACAAAGTGTAATTTCGTGGAATTGCATCAATTCACTTTTGCCTAAGTAACTAAGATTGGGAATTTGAAAAACATTTAGTTACTTTGTATTTCATTATACTTATAATGGAAGGTTTCGTCCTATCCTACCCGTTCGGCTAACGACTCTCCACTAGTCAAGAGTGCGGTGGGTAAGAGTGGATACCCATTCAATCGCCATTTTATAGGCAATTTCCTTAAACACCCCTTATAGACCAGCTTCGTGAATGAGGCCTACTAACGGTAAGACTGACTTTTACTCATACATATATATAATGTTAGACTTTTAATCTTATATATAGTATAGGGTGTATTTTATACTTTTAAAATACTATGTGGTTAACTTTAATAATTACACTTTTAATTCAATTAAATTGTTAACCTAAACTTTTATGGATTTATTAAACCTCTTTTAATTATACTCCTTAATTAATTAATAAAACCATAAGGGTGTGATTTGAACTTTTCAAAACATTACTAGAGTTTTAGAATTTAACATTTCTAATTAAACCTTTTAATCAACTTTTAAATTCCAAAACTTGAGGGCAAGTTTTGAAACCTTTTTCAAAACATTAGGGTTTTAACTATTTAAATTTCAAAACAACAAAACTTTTCGGGTTCAAATTTAAACTATAAAACCTAAAGGGATTAATTTGAAACTATTCCAAACTTTGTCAAGAATATTCTAGATCACATAATTCAAATAAGGCAATTAACTATAATTGGTGGTTATCTAATTAGATCTAGTTCAAATTCTTGCAAGATAATGATCAAATAATTTCCATAACTTCACATATATCAAATAAGGTAACAATTATCTAATTAGATGACCAAAATCTTTTATTTTGACAAGGATAATCATAAAGGATTAACAAAATTCGAATTTTATTAAGTTTAAACAATTATGGTAATTATCCGAAGTCATAATAGGTAAAAAATCCCGAAAATCCGCCTGTCTGACGAGTTGACTCGTCGAGTCAACCTTGGACTCGTCGAGTCTGCATTGACTCGGCGAGTTCAGCCATGGACTCGGCGAGTCCAGCCTCCAGAATCCAAAAAATCGAATTTTCTAGTTATATCAAGCATCAATACAATAGAAACCAATCTAGGCTCTGATACCACTGATGGGTTTTAGTCATAAGACATCCTATGTGCTCATACAAACCCTAATGCTTGGATCTAGGTTTCTCTATTGTACATGCTTTGAATCCAAGACTATAAACCCTAATTCTAGCATACATATAATCATATTAACATGAGAATAAGTTTATAGTGTTACCTTGATTGTTATGTAGCAATAACAATCCCAAATCTCCCTTGGATTGACTTTGGAATGCTTAGAGTCACAAGTGTCACTCCTCTAATGGCTCACAAACACCATAAGCAAGAGGGTGAAGAGGAGAGAGGTTGGAGGCTGCCAAAAACGTGTGTAAACCCTTACAAGAAGCTTAGCCACGTTTTTGAGCCTTAAGGGGTCTTTATATAGTTGGGCTATTAGGGTTATCTAACAAGGAAACCCTAATTTGGATGCTTAAGCCCTAAGCAACCCATAGACTCCTTTTATTAAGCCCATGGACGATTTCCTTATGGGTTTCCCATTAGAATTCGTCCATCCTTTAATACAAGGCAATCCATGGCCCAAATTGCAATTATCTTATAATTACAATTCCAGTCCCTTAAGTTTAATTAATCTCTTTTAGTCACAAAACTAATTACCAATTAATTATTGACTAATATTAATTAAACAATATGATTTCTCCTTTAATATATTATTCCCATAATATATTAATAAACCATATTTAATCCTTACTCTCCATAAATCATCCTATCAAGTTGCTTTGGTGAAGGCAACCCAAAAGGACCATGCACCATCGGGTCAAGTACATACCAAAATAGTTATGGACTTAGACACTAATCCAACATGTATGAGCACATAAGATGTTCTTATTTGTAAAACCCATCAATAGTTTCACTAATTTGTTGCACTAATGGGTCACATATGGATGCATGGTTTAATTCTCATGTATACATGTAACATCGTGATTTTACCATATTTTTTTTCCTTTTAAAACATTTACTTAACAGAATACTTTAGCAGAAGACTTAGTTTTTAATTCCAAATATTTTCAAAGTCACAATGTTACTTCAAAAATTCAAACATAATTACAAACCATTTAAAATGTAAACAAAAGTACTTTAAAGTAAACAATCAAAAACATGTCCAAGAGGGGTATCGGTAATATAAATCTACTATCCATTAGTACCCCTCTCACCAAGGACAATATTCTAAACTGCCTGCACCGATCATAAAGCACAAAAGAGAAAAGATACAAGTGTTATCCCCTGCTGAGTGAGTTCATAAAGTTGCACATAAAACATACAAACCCCAATGGGTCAATCATTCATTTTATGATGAAGAATAAAAAAGATAGACAAGTACCACTTAGAAAACAACCGCATATCATAATTATTCAATTACATATTCAACCACATACATGCATATATGTTCAAAAAATTCTACAACATAACCCATATGATCAACCAAATACCATATAAGCAACCGTATAACATATAGTTAATCATATTTCATATATAACCAACCTTTAATTGTTCAACCTTTTATTAAGAACCAACCTTTTGTTACATATCCAACCTTTTAATATACAACCAACCTTTTTTATATATTCAACGTTTTAACATGCAATGAACCTTTTGTTATTTATTCAAGCTTTTATCGTATCTATCCAACCGATTGATAGAAAAATGTCCCTTAGTGCTACCTAACCCAAGATAAACACCCCATTCACTACTTGTGTGCATGGCCAACCGAATGCTCTAAGTGGCTCATGACTTCCACCCAAAACACCAACCCCGTAATTCCACTTTTGCTACTCCGACTTTGAAATGTACAAGTACCCCTCAATGTCGAACAGGATCGGTACAAACGGTGTTAATTCGACCAATACACCTCTCGATTACCACATGATGTTTGAGCTGGCCGCAAGCGAGGGACCAACATCACTCCAGCCCACGAACACTGAAGTGCCCGCAAACCATGTGTCACATAGTGATCTTGAAAGACCAGAAACTAACAACCTCTGTGGCTACATCTATTCCTATAGGTACTTTTTCAACCTAATAGACACCTCAATGATCCGGATAAAGTTTTAGGCAAAGTTCATCAAACTACCCAAACCCGCTACACATATCCCCGCAATGTCATTTAAACTTGAAGTAAAGCATGTAATGTATACCATATAAATGTGTATTAAACATGCAATGTACTCATCATCAGCACATTAAAACACAACCATACATCATATTTCAAGCAACTTAAGCTAGCATGTCATATACATCAAGTACATTAAAGTGTAAGCAACTTAACAATTAGGTCATATTATGGCATTAGCACAAGGCATATATTAGCCTCACAAATATCATAACATCATCAAGCATAAGTACTGACATCGTCTTCCTAAAGTGAATCAAATCACCATCTACGGATTCCACGTTTGAATCATGGAACCTTAGTAAGTTAAAACTATGAACGTAGCTTTAGACTTGATGAAATCTTCCTTCTATTCAAAATTTTGAACTTACTTGAAGTCCTCTAGCCCCCACCTAAACACCACATATAACAAGCCATTAACAAATAAAGTATATGTTTGAAAAATACTACTTTATTCTAACATTTATATTCTTTTTTTATAATTTCCCAGCCCAACCCCATTTAGTGTTTTAAGCATAACACCGAATCTACAACTCTAATTGGGATGAAATCAGACATTCAAGAAACTAGAATTGATTTCATAGAGCTTCATGGATAAGAGCATCTTCCATTTCTGCCCAGATTAACAGCTATAGATCTCGCAATATGGGGAAAAGTTGTTGTGTAGAATTCCAACATTCACCAAAAATCACCATTTGCTTTAAGACTTTAGGTAAGGGATTATAGTCACTCAATTTTACATATGAAAGGATTGAATGATAGTATTAAGACATAAATTGCATACTTTATGAAAATATCAAACTTATAACACAAAAATGTTGATAGCAGAATGCCTAAACATATAGACGAACGTTTAGAACAAAGTTCCAGATTTTGACCCTTAACAGCCACCTGTTCAAAGACATTTTAAGGCCACCAAGGACTGCAAAATATACACTATTTGTGTATATTCTATTTGGTTAGAATCTTAGATTTCAGAAACTACTTATAAAGGTCCAAACAATTTTTCAACAATTTTATATGATTCTAACAAAACAGCCTACCCGTGCAGCTAAATTCAGACCAGCTAGTGAAAAAGACGATTTTCACCTATGTTGAGGCAACAACAGGTCCTGAAAAATTTTATAGACAAAATAGACTCGAATTTCAACTTTGAGGATTTATGGATCAGTAATCCGACTTCTGATGGTTTTTCTATTTTTTTTTTTTTTTGATAACAAGGACAGATTGCTAATTTTGCTGTATTTTCCAGCTTTGAATTTCAAGGACTTTTTGACCACTTAACCTATTAAGTCATAACCAAAAGCACCCATAAAGATAAAAATTTATTTCTTAATAGTAGAAACTTGTGATGAAACATTAATAGCAATTTCATCCTCATACCAATGTTCAAATTAGTAATCAACAAAGAAAATAACTTGTCCAAAACAAGGAGTAATACATGAACATGAACTAAGAATTTTGAGGGTGTTTATAAGCAACTTTTTACAGCAATTAGCCATCAAGACTCGATCAAATATGGCTAGAGTTTGATTATATAAAATCACAAGATCAAATATTGAAAGAAGTATGACTAACAATACCAAATTGACTCACCAATTCCACCAATTCTCAAGGAATTGAGATATGAACTAGAGAAGAATAAGACGTAAAGAATTTTACCAAGATTAGAATCGATTTTGTAGGTCCATATGCCTTCAACAGCCAATAATTGCTGCCCTTCCTATCCCTCCTGTTCGGACAAGATATGTTGTGTCTAGGGCTCGTTCCTTGGCCTAGTTTTGTTACCGTTTTGGGCCTACCCAACCGTGTTTATTTTGTTTAGGGTTTTAGTATTTAAAGGTGCATGCATGTATCCTTTGTTATTATCGCTTTCATTTATTATTCTAAGTATTGTACTAAAAACCCTAGCTAGCCTCTACAGTGGAAGTTCTTTGTCGAGCTCTACTGAGGCGTGGCTATTCTTGAAACATTAAGTTATATTTTGATTCTATCTTGTGTTCTCAGTATTTTTTTTTCTTTATGTTTAACCTATTGAAGATCTAATTGATCTAAGAGCTCTCAACTCATCAATTTGTATCAGAGTAGGAGACTGTCTAATCCATACACATATCTTCTGTTAAAGAAGATCTTAGGGTTTTTCCGCTTTGATCGATATTTTTAGAACCGTCATCATCTATTGATGTAGTTCTTTAATATTTGATCTTACCCTAACGTTATTTACAAGTCTGATCTTAAACAGGTTTTTGAACAAACATTATCATGTCTATGAAAGTTTCTCAGACAAACCCTATCAATATCTCCAATATTATAGGATCAATGACAAGGATTCCACCATTATACACTCAAGACTATGAGGTCTGGACGCATCATTTTGAAGACTACATGATTGGTTCAGAAGACAATGGATACTTGATCTGGGAGGCGATTACCGTAGGTCATTCGCTAACTCAAGCACTTCAATAATTGTTAAAACCCAAAAGGAGTATAATCAACTCGTCAATGATGTAAAAGATATACCCCAAGATGAGAAGGAAACATTTTAGTGCAACATCAAAGCCTTAAGGATGATAAGGTTCACCTTATAGTCAGATATGTATTGATTGGTAAGCTCATGCACAACGACGAAAGAAATATGGGACAGGCTGAAGGAATTGTATTGTATAGATAAAGATCTTGAGCATTCAATCCAAACTTTGTTGCTCTCAGAATTTGGTGACTTCAAGTAGAAGCTTGAAGAGAAGCTTATTCAAGCGTTCGATCGCTTTAATCATCTTCTTAGTAAGATGATAAAGCATGGGATTGAAAGGAAAATCATTGAATAGAAGGTCACATTCATGAATGGCCTTAGAACCGAATGGATGGATGTGGATTCTACTGTGAAGGCACACGAACAATTCAAGGCTTATTCTCTGGAAAATCTAGTGGGAATATTAAAGTTACATGAGAGTGCAGTGACTAAAGAAATGAATGTGGTTAATGGGATGGGATCCTTAGCTCTAATCTCCAAATGAAATAATGCTGCTGAAGAAGAAGAAGAAGATTTAGATCTTGCTGAATATGATCTAACAAGTGAAGATTATGATTTGATGGTGTCAAATCAAAAGAAGTTCATCAGAAGAAGGTTCCTAGCGAATAAGAATCAAAACTGCTAGGGATGCTATAGTGCAAAGAAAGCGAAGGAGGAACCGAAGAGTGTCTCTCAGTCCGAAGAACAAAAGAAGGAAGAAAATTTTGGTGGTGAATCAGGTTTTAATTGTCACTACTGTGGAGGCAAAAATCAATTCGCTAAAGATTGTATGTTGAGAAAGACATCAAAAAAGAATGACGATGAAGACGAGGAAGCAAACCTCATACGATGATTGGAGGAAATCTAGAAGAAGAAAGTTGGATCTAATAACACTATGAATTCGCTTATTGTGCAGGGAAATAATGTTGATGATGAGTTTGAAGGGGTTGAAGTTTTACGTATAGACTCTGATGATGAAGAAGTGACGAAGCCCACTCACGGAAGGGCTTTGTTGGTGAAAGAAGAGAATGTTATAGGAAAGTGTCCCATGGTGACCTCTGAGGTGTCACATATGAGAGGCTATACCACTGATGGGGAACTATACGAAGCGAAAGAGCGAGAAGATAGGTGTTTTGCAGCGAAACCTGTCAATGACAGATCGACGAATGTGATGAGTTGATCATGAAAGTACAATCCATTCTTATTTCTTTACATATCCCCGTCGCAAACTGTGAAAAGAACTTAATGGATTAAAATCTAAATTTTCTAGTATAAGTAGTAGTTTAACTCAAACTTGCGTCACAAACTTTAACCTAACTAATCAAATCAGCCGGATATCGTTGAAGAGTGAGGAGAGGCGAACGTGGATTGAGAAAAAGGAAAAGGAGTTGATTAGGTCTAGGGAGTGACAATTTATTTACAAAGAGATAATTTAAAGCTTTTAAAACAACATAATGTTTTTTTATTGCTAAATGATTATATTTCAACATTACTCAATTGCATCTTGATTGTGATATAAGGAAGAAAATACATCGTATGATTTTACCTTTCCATGAGTTAAAGGAGGATGAAATCGATGCCGATGCATATAATTGTGAAAACGTTGTTTCTTCTGATGATATATCTCCCGCTTACAAAATTAGTCTTGAAAAAATAGAGTCCTTTATAAAGTCAAAAGACCATAAGGACATGCTCAAAAATTTGTTGGATGAAAATGACAAAGTGAAAATCAAAACCGAAACTGTACAGAAATTTGGCTCTTTGAATGCCAAGTTGAGTTCTGAATTCAATGAGGATGATGATTTGAGTGAAATATCTGTAGAAGATGAGGTGGACTACTATGAATTTGTCAAGAGCGAACCCGAAACCAACAAAAACATTATTTCAGAAAATTCTATTGAGGTCGCTCGTTTATCCAAAAACAAGACTAATGTCCTCAAGGAAAAGGCTGTTGTATATCAAAAGGTCCAAACAACTTCTAATCAAGTTTATCTAGTTAAGGGAGTTACTCAGTAACAGACAGCCAAACTGACAGCGTTAGTAGAAGAAGAAAATGCTGATGGCTGTGATGAGTTCTTCTGGTCAGCACCGATTGAGAACGCCGATGACATAGAAGGTCTATATAACAAAACATCATGGAGGGTAAAAGGTAGGTATGTGGAAGAAGCACTCAATGAACCGATTCGATGTGCCAAGCACAAGTGGTACAAAAAAGGATTCAAACGAACCAGTTAGGGCGTCAAGCGAAACCTCTTCGCTAAAGAGCAAAACTCATGCTCCAAGACTGAAGCAAAAGGCCAACATCCACAAAACTCCAAAACATGTGTTAGAGAGAAAGCATCAATGTAATTTGAGATACAAGAAGAATCTCACTCAAAGAAAACAATTTTGGCGGTCTAAAAACCCTAATTATGTTCGATATGAAAAGAATTTTATGTCAAAGGAAGAAGCAAAAGCATACTCAGCTTCTCATGTTCAACACAATGAAAACAACCGAAAGAAGAGTTTCGTTCCTTAAAATCTAGACAATCGAAAAAAGAGTTTCGGTCCTCAAAATCTAGATAACCGAAAGAAGAGTTTTGGTCCTCAAAATCAAGACAACCTAAAGAAGAGTTTCGGTCCTCGAAATCAAGACAACCGAAAACATAATTTCGGTCCACAAAGGCATAGCAACCAAAAGTGAAGTTTCGGTCCTCAGGATGAGAGAAACCGAAAGGATGGTTTCGGTCCTAGATCAACCAATAAGAGTAACCAAAGAGAAAGTAGTTTTAGCTCTCAACCAAGTAAGAACCATGATAAAAAGTTTGACTCTGCTCCCAAGTCTCATCTTTGTCATTTTCACTCTCACACAAAGAATGATAGAAAGGGAAAAGGAAAGCTCTTTCCAGAGAACGAACAGAAGACGACGTTTACACCCAAAGTAGTGAACTGAAAGTATGCTAACGTCAAATTCACAGATCCAAAAATTGAACCTAAAGTACTCAAATCTAATAAAATCAAGGTTTTCACCATAAAAAGAAGAGATGAAACAGCATTAGTAAAAAGAACCTTTTTATTTGATGTTTCTCTTATAATTCCCTGTACCATAAAAGGCTCACAAGGACCCAATAAACTTTGGGTTCCTAAGTATGCTTAACTTTTGGCAGGTTATGTGTGACGAGCAATTCGACGATGAATGGTATATAGATAGTGGCTACTCACGTCACATGACAGGAAGAAAGGAAGAGCTGAGGGAATTTCAGTCCCTTCAAGATGGTGGAAGTGTCAAATATGGTAATAATTCTTTTGGTGCAATCAAAGGTTATGGTATGATCACCAATGGTGATTTCTCGATACAAAAAGTGGCGTACGTTGAAGGTTTACAACACAACCTTATTAGTGTTTCTCAATTAGTGGTTGGCACCGGGTTAAAAGTATCGTTCGATAATGATGGCTCAGAGATTTTTGAAAAGAAGAGAAACAAAATTCTGTTGAACTCAAAGAGAAAAGGATAAATGTACCCTTTGAATCTAAATCCCATACGAGGAAAACCAGTTGTTTGCTTGCTAACGAAAGCTCACTCAAACGATAGTTGGGTTTGGCACCGAAGACTCTCCCATATTAATTTCAAAGACATCAACAAGCTAGTGCTTGGGGATCATGTTCGAGGTCTTCCTGTTCTGAAGTTCAATAAAGAACACTTGTGTAGTGCGTATGAAATGGGAAAAAAAGTCGACAAAGTCATCATTCTCGAGTCAATGACTTCTCTCGGTTTACCTAGATGTTCTTTTTGAGATAGAAATATGAAGCCACTCCCAAACTTAGACTCTTTATCAAGCAGGTAGAAGTTCAACTACGAAAGGTAGTTCGAAATATCAGAAGCAACAATGGGTTGGAGTTTAAGAATTTCTTGCAGAGAAGGAGAAAAGTCACAACTTCTTAGCTCCATATACTCCACAACAAAATGGAATTGTCGAAAGGTGAAATCGGTCTTTGTGTGAAGCCGCCTGAACCTTGCTTTGCTTCGCTTCTCTACCTCTATATTTCTGGGCTGATGGCATTGCTGCTGCTTGCTACACGCAGATCAAATCTTATCTCAACAAATGATTCTCCATCACTCCTTATGAGATTTTGAACAACCGAAAGCCTAATGTAAAATTTTGCCATGTGTTCGGTTCAAGATGCTTTATCTTCAATTCAAAGGAGAATCGAAACAATTTTCATGTTAAATTAGACGAAAGGATTTTCCTGGGTTATTCCTTAAACTCCAAAGCATATAGGGTTCTAAACAAGCATTCAAAGAAAATTAAAGAGACCTATTATGTCACCTTCGATGATAACTACGTCAAGAAACTAAAGACAACTGAAGGTTCTGTGGAGGAAATAATTCCAAGATCCAGTTAAGTTACGGTACCAATTTATAATATCTTTGAGCAATACATGATGCTATTTATTGAACCAGAAAAGGCTATTCACTATGAATGGCAAGATGCAGACAATAGGGTTGACAACCTGAAGAAGATAATCGATGAGGTAGCAAAGAAAATAGCAGATGAACAACCGACAGCAACCGAACAGCCCGACTCAAGCGAACCTCCAAAACTCAGTTCTTATGTTTAGGGGGAGGGTTCATCTTCTCCAAATAACCAAGATTCACCATTCCAGGGGGAGAGTCAATCCGAAAGTCAAGTCCAAAAGGAGAATTCTGAGCCGAAAGCTGATGAAGTATCATCATTCGAGGGGGAGAATATAAATACATATGATGATGAAACTCAGTCAGAATTCAAAGAAGAAGTGAATGTTGAACTGGATCCTTCATATGATCCTAATTACCCTCCTCTCACCAAATGGACTAAAGATCATCCACAAACACAAATTATTGGTGATTCAACATAAAGAGTACTCACACGATCACAACTGAAAGCAAAACAAATTGCACTAATCTCTAAAGTTGAATTTTGCATGTTCAATTCATTCGTCTCAAAGGTTAAACCAAAGAGGATCAACACTGCACTCAATCATTTTGATTGGGTACAGGCGATGCAGGATGAACTCGATGAGTTGGAAAGAAACATAGTGTGGAGACTGATTCTAACACTAAAGGATGCTTTTGTTGTTGGACTAAAGTGGGTTTGCAAGAACAAGATGGATAAGGAAGGATATTTGATTTGCAACAAGGCAAGATTGGTTGTGAAAGGTTACTGTCAAGAAGAAGGCATAGATTACGAAGAGACATTCACTCCAGTACGAAGGCTAGAATCGGTTCGTATTTTTCTCACCTATGTTGCATACAAGAACTTTCAAGTATACCAAATGGATCTAAAGTGTGCCTTCTTAAATCGAGAACTTGAAGAGATGGTGTATGTAGAGAAACCACCGTGTTTCGTGAATGAGAAGTATCCAGATCACTGCTACATTTTGGACAAGACTGTCTATGGTCTCAAGTAAGAACCAAGGGCGTGGTATGAAACTCTAACTATATTTCTCAAAAAGTCAAAATTTAATCAATGTTTGGTTGACCCAACCTTCTTTCATAAGAAAGAGGGTAACCATCTTATGATCGTTCAAATTTTCGTTAATGATATCATCTTCGGTTCCACAAATCCTGACTTAACAGCCGAGTTAGGAAGTTGATGGAATTAAATTTGAAATGAGCTCAATGGGTGCTATTAAGTGTTTCCTTGGCTTGAATGTTAGACAGGGACCCGAAGGCATTTCCATTAATCAAGAGGCCAATACAAAAACCTTGCTTGCCAAGTTTGGAATGATTGGAGATTCATAAGTAAAGGTTCCTATGACATTTGGCACGAAGTTGACACCTTCTTTGGACAAACCGGCTGCTGACATGACCCTTTATCGTCAGTTGATAGGGTCCCTAATGTATCTAACAAGAAGTCGACCAGACATAATGTTTTCTATTTGCTATTGTGCTAGGTTTCAAGCTAATCCATGCGAACCTCACCTGCTGGATGTGAAAAATATCTTTCGATAGCTGAAGCAAACCTCATCTCTTGATTTATGGTACCCATCCAAGTTAGGGTTGTTTGTCCCAACATTCTCAGATGCTGATCTCAGAGAATGTGGATTGGAGCGAAAGAGTACCACTGGAGGATGCCAATTTTTTGATGCAAACTAGTTAGCTGGCAGTCAAAGAAACAAACTTGTGTCTCTCTCTCCACTGCTGAAGCATAATATATCACCGCAGCATCGTGCACATCTCAGGTTATTTGGATACAAAGTCAAATTTGAGACTATGGTCTAAATATGAAGAAAATCCCACTATATTGTGATTTAAAGAGTGCAATTAGGATTTGTCATAACTCAGTGCAACACTCACAGACCAAACACATAGTACTGAGGTATCACATTATCAAGGATCATGTGGAAGATGGCAATGTAGAAATTCATGTTGTAAAACCTCTAATCAATTAGCTGACATATTTACTAAGGCTTTTCCTGAAGCAGGATTTAATAAAATCCTACAATGCTTAGGAATGATGGAAGCTGAATTTGTACTGAAATCACTTTCGCTTGAATAAAAGTTGGAAACGAAATGAACTGAACGCTCGGTGCATTTCGGGTTCGGTCTTCATGGGCTCGGTTCGCCTCTTATCTCCAAGTGATGGTTTCAGTTGTGTAGCATGTACACTCTCTTTTCTTGTAATTTATTTCTTTTATGTTCATAAAATTCAAAAATATTTTTCTTTCTGTTTTTATTTCTTTTCAGAAAATTCAAATCATAATTCAAAATATATTCTTTAATTTTACTTCAATTTACTTTAATCTTCATCTAATTCGTGTATAAGGGGGTTCTCAATGATGGAATTGGGGAAGGTATAATTCTTTATCTTTGTATTAGCTAAGTGTCCCTAGATGAAGGATGAATACCAATCATGTCTTCCCAATTAGGCTGTCAAATTCACTCTAATCATGAGCTACCTTACTCTTCTCCAAATTGAGTTAAGGGTTTTTCTGCTTGGTCTAATTTTATAGCAGGGGTATATTTGTTCTTTAGCAACCTCATTCTTCTCCATCACGTTTCGTCTCACAATAGTAACCCTTGAGACTCTCAGCATATATCATTGAGGTTTATGGTTGCACAATTTCCTTGTTCATGATCTTAGATACATTTACCACATGCTGAGTGAAACCCAAAATCCAATACCTTTAATGAATTGATGATGAATACTATAATGTTGAAGCTATTACTTGTTACCCAGACGAAATCTCTTTTTATTTTTGAGAGATCTTTATGAAATTGTCTTCCGCTAAGAAGTTTCTTCCCATAAGATCCAATTTCATTTTTTTTGGGATTCCTCATAATCACCTAGTCACTTTGAAATGATCTAAACCTACTTGTTTAAAAGGCTACATCGGTCTCACAAGTACTTCGTTCTATTTTTGGTCTCATGTCAAGTACCGAAACCTTAATTGAAGCGGAAGCCACCCTTACTAGCCTTATATATAAAAGATGACTTTCAATGCTTCTTAACAAGTATTTGATCGTAATTCAACGGGAATCCATACAAGGAGTTTGAAGTCTATTATGACTTTAAAGGAAGAGATTTGTGTCCGGGATCCACCTCTTTATGTCTTAAATGACATCACAAAATCCCACAAACAATTTGATTTACTTCTTTATCTTTGACACTATCATGCACGAAAATATTGGATTTTCCAAAAGTCTAGATTGGTTACTCACAAGCTATTCCTAAATATGTAGCTTTGGTTTCTAAGGAAGTAATGTCGTTATTTTCAAATGAAGGGAAGGGCTAGCATTTTGCTTTAGTTCATTATGGCGATAATGATTCCCTTAAAGGTACAAGGGGTAAGTCAGAAATAAGTTGAATCGAGTGTAAATTTGAAAAAGAGGATAAGTACGGAAAGGCACGTGCTTTTGAACCGTTACCTAGTCATGCGTCATCCCCTACTTTATTGGGGCTACTTATTGTCACATCCCACCGTTTTAGGTATCGTTTCCAACAAAGGTGGAATCATTACTCTAGATTTTTCTCTCTCCATAGGATCATATATAAGAGATTTTATTGTCGTGATCTTATACTTCATTACTCTTCACCTCTCTCAAGCATAGAAGGTGATTCGACATTTACTGTTCATCTTCCTCTTCTTCAAGCTCCAAAAATGGCAGATTCTTCTTCAGCTCAAGAAACCTCTGCACGCTCCACTCTTCTCTTAATCAAGCCAAATCAAAACTAGCTGATCGATCTCACACCGTTCATCTACGATCCTTACATGTTTCAAGTGGTGGAATGTCTCAAATACTCCCCACTTGTTAACGCTCTATCAACCGTCGAAGTCGTTCCCATGGTGTGCCTTTCAACAATCTACTCCATTTCTACTTACAATAAAGCTGCTGAAAAGATTTACTTTAACATTCTCAACCACAAGGCTTCAATTTCAAAGTATCGATTCTGCTCGCTACTAGGGCTTTCTTATGACGAATCCATGGTGAATCCTGTTTCCATCTCCATAGGTCAGCTCTTTTGTATGTTCTACAACATGGGTATACCGAAACCCTAACTATTGTAACCAAGGTCAAGAAATCGTGCCTTCCTCCTCAATGGAATGGACTCTTCACCCTTCTTTTCAAAGGTGTTTCAGAATGCGGCACATGCTCAGATGGTGCTAGCAAGTCTTTTATGAGTCTGCTTTATGGGTTGTACCATGGTATCAATCTAGATTATGGTTCGGTTTTATGGATTCAACTGGTATAAAGTTTGTCATTTGCTTCTCGCCACACGTATATTTCATGTGCCCGGTTTTGGACCATTGTCACTTAATGGGCAATGGACAACTTTCATGTTCCGGTCATGACATATTCCTTGCTCTCCTCCATCACTACATTTCACACCACAAAGATAATCGTTACTAATCCCTCAAAGTATCTCTTCATTTGCTCTATTCCAAAGTCAATGTATGATTGTGTATCGATGAAAACAAGATCATTCGGGAGTACAAGAAACTCCTTTCATCTAGTCCACGGGAACTCACTCCAGATATGGTGAGGTCTATTGAAGAAGCAAACAAACCTACCAGGAGGGGAAAAAAGGAAGCGGCAAAAAAGGGAGATAAAGGTGTTAAAATCTCTAAGGTGCAGACTGTAATGAAGCAAAAGTCTGAGAAGGTGGCTCCTTCCCATCCTACACAGAAGAAGGTCAAGAAAGCAGTTCAGAAACTTCATATTGCATCATCAAGTGATTCAGACTCAGATTACGAGCCTTCGGGTCATCAACCCATCGTTCAAATCGAATCAGAGAGTGAAAGCTCAGATGATGATGGTACGGTTTGTGGAGCCTCACCACCTCGTTCGCCTACACCAGTGGTATCAGTTCTCTCCTAAGCACCCTCTCTTCCAACTATTTCCATACCTATTGCCATTCCTCCCATTTCTCCTATCATCACATCTCAACCTTCTTGTACCATTCCCATTCCTACTCCTATATTTTATGAAGCTACAACCACCACCACTATTGTAGTTCAAACCAGTGTATCTGATACGGGGGTTCATACTTTAGCACCTAAAACCCATGTTACTTCTAAACCACTTTACCCTACCCACTCCACCGAAACCGATACCGTTCCTGGTGGTGAGGATATTGATTTCGATACCTTCTACTACAGTCCTTACAGGGTATAGAGCGATGATGATGATGATGCTCCTGTAACTAAGAGGCACCTCAAGGACTTTCACGAGAAGCTAGACAAGCTTGTGGCATCTTCCTCCTCTTCATAACACACATTTGCATAGGCTGTAGTGAAGGCTATGATGGCCACCTTTGTAAAAGAGCATGAGTCTTCAATCTCTAAGGCAATCTCTGTTGTCGATGCCTCCACCCAGGCCTACAAAGAAGAGACCGAAAAACTCGAAAAACTAATTGATGATGCTAACATTTTCTAGAGGCATTATAGGGTGCAACAGAGTCAAATGCAAACAAAGTTAACTCCACCGTTGAAAAGCTTGTTGTGTCTCTTGAGACTGAAAAGCAGCTCTTTGCCACCATGCGTCAAAATATCCAGATAGATAATTCTGCATTGCACACTTGTATCAATAAGCGTCTACAGAAGCTTCATGACGAATTGGCCATGGAAAAATAAATCATGGATGTAGTGGCTCTCAAAACCACTCAGGTAAAGACCAATTCCCTACAACTTTCTCAAGAGAATAATGAGATTGACAACCTTTGCTTTGAGAGGACTGTCATCAAAAGTTGTGTTTCCGATGTTCATGCCCTTCTCTCAAACATTCTGGAAACTCATGACTCCATTCTCACTTTTTCTGTCTGACGCTTTCTTGGTTAAATGCTTCACCTAGCCATCAACTTATTATGTTGCATCGAGGGTGTTTCGTAGACTGTTGTCCCTCCGAAACAAGCAGGAGAAGGGATTACTAGCACTACCCAGCCACCTCCTATAAGCACAACTGTTCCACCGAAAGTCACCACTAAAGGACCGAAGGGTAATGAAGCTTCGGGTCCTAGTGTAAAGGACAAGAGAAAAGGTATTCTGGTAGATAGTGACAAAGAAGAAGAGACCATTGTAGAGGCTCTGAAGTAAAAGAAAAGGGATAGGGAACTTGATCTCAATGCTAAAGCTGCTAGGGAAGCAGAAGAGAAGGAGAGAAAAATGAAAGAAGCTCACGATCTTTTAGAAAGTAGGAAATTGCTTTTTCCTCTTTGGTCATTGAAAAAGTTGGTTAACGAAGCTATTGAATGTCCAAGCACACATTGGCTTGAGCTGGTTGTGTCTCTAGACTGTATGAACTCTAGAGATTCATAATTTAAGATGCGCATAACTCGAAAGGCATTTATCTTTCACTCCTTCCTTCCCATTGCTAAAGTTCCCCATCCTCATCCAGAAGTCGACAGGGATCTTATTAATTTTTATCTTGAGTTTGCTCAGCCTCAGTATCTTATATGCAGCGCTCAAAAGATAACTTCAGTCAGGGTTCTTAAACCAACTGCAATAGGGAAATTCATCCATGTCATATTCAAGGTGACCAGAGGTTTGAATAACTCTGAGCATACAATTTTTTTGGATGATCTACCAAATCTCAATCCCCATGACTGGATTTTGCTATACAATTTTTTTTCTCTCCAATCCAGCTGAATGTGAGCCGATTATTGATCACCTCAAGAGGATGATAGTGTGCTACATTCTAGAAGTTGCAAAGATGGATCAAGAAATTGCTTCTGTCCTTAAAAGGAAGCCAATGGTGCTACCCATTGGTTCAGCTAGCGGCATCAATAGAATGATGATGGAGAAGATTGACCCGCAGCTTAACTCTGTGATGTTCACCAGAGGCGGGGGTGAAAGGTGTTTGTTCTCTCTAGTTGACAAACATCTTTTCACTATAACTTGCTTGGAACATGTTTTCGATATTATTCGTAGGTGCAAGAAAAACAGTGAAGATGACAAGAATTATTTCACTGACATGATTAGATGGTATACCAATTTTCGTCAGGTCCTGTTCGCTATCATTTCCAAGCTGTTAAAAGTGGTGAAGCATGTTGCAGCGAATCAACCGAAGTGAAGTCTTGCCCCTTATTGACACAAAGGGGGAGATAGTTAGGAAAAGATATGTTGTGTCTAGGGCTCGTTCCTTGGCCTAGTTTTGTTACCGGTTTGGGCCTGCCCAACTGTGTTTATTTTGTTTAGGGTTTTAGTATGTAAAGGTGCATGCATGCATCCTTTGTAATTATCGCTTTCATTTATTATTCTAAGTATTGTAGTGCAAACCCTATATGGCCTCTATAGTGGAAGTTCTTTGTCGAGTTCTGCTGAGGTGTGACTATTCTTGAATCATTAAGCTATATTTTGATTCTATCCTATGTTCTCAGAATTTATTTGTTTTTCTTTCTGTTTAACCTGTTGAAGATCGAATTGATCTAAGAGTTCTCAACTCATCACCTCCTCTTTCCTTGGTTCATTACTCCCTTCTCCAAGCTAAATCAGTAGCATTTTTTCTTCATTCATCTCTGCATCGCACATCCTCACACATAGGAGAGCCGATTGATTCTCCTTCATGAATAAAAGGAATGTGGAAATAAATGCACACCCCTTGGCGATTGTCGATCCCTCTAGATAGGGTTTATATTTGAATTTTACCATCTAGCCCCTTAATTCTCCATATTGTACCCCTTTTATACTAATCATAGTTATCTTGACAAATTAGCTTTCATTTTATGACATTTGAGTCCCTCAACCCCAATTACCCCATTAAAACGAACTATATTTACCCTAATAATTTCATAAATTAATTTCATTAAATTACACACCATTTTAATTTTGGATTAATTCTTTTAGATATTAAGTAATAGTCTTTTAGTTAATTTATTCCATTTTAACCTCAAAAAGATAAAATACAATGCATAAATAGTTGTTCAAATAATGGAACAACAAACATTGTTTACGATAGGATTCACGGTTCATTACAATTCTCCCCTCCTTAAAAGATTTCGTCCTTGGAATCTCTATGTCTATGCTTCCTCTTATTCCTATGTCACATCTTTGTGTTATACTCCAACATGAATCAATGTCAAAGTAAAAGTGTGTTCACCAAAAGAGATAACACACAACTCAACCTTTTCACATATTATGATTAGATCAAATATAGCCACATCAATATCTATATCGTAACTAATGGAGTCCGAGGTACACCACAAATGAGCATATGAATGGAATGGTACCAACTACATTCTATCACCGACATCAAATAACATAATAAAATGGATAACACATAAACAAATATATAATTAACTAAGGTGGTTCCGAAAAATTACTTTGTCAGTTGTCATATTGAAATCACAAGCTTTCACTTTTGGAGCTTCATCTTCCTTCTCACTAGCTCCCATGCTACCCCACCAAACTGAGACAGCGGGAACATTCGTGGGAAGAGAACGTCATGTATGTTATCACAACAATTATATAATAGGAATCAAAGCAACCACAACCAAGTGATTTTAAAACCCACAGGTGTACCTGTCTATCGGTTCCTGAGTATACAAGTGATTTTTAAAGTGTATCAACATTTAAGTTGGTGAGTTCATAAGAGTGTTTTGGTAATGAAATATTGTCTTTGAATCTTTGAAAATGTTCATATGTTTCTCAAGAAAATCCAATATTTTCTTTGGTAATGAAAAGTAGTCTTAGACCTTAAGGCCAAAATGTATGTTTGTTACTATATTCTGTAATTGTATAGCGTAGTGATGATTAATAAGAACACTTAGATGAATATCTTTTAATGCATGTCTGGATTCCACCAGCTGTGTTGTATAGTATTGTGATGTATGAAAACTTTTGTATGAAATTCCTAGATACTACCAGTAGTAATGTATAGTGTTGTTCTGTATGAAAAGCTTTGTATGAAATCCCTGTATACCACCGGTAGTAGTGTATAGTAGTTTTATTACTTAAAATAAAACCATGTAATCGAAATTCCCCGGAACCCTCCAGTTGTATTGTATGATAGTTCTATTATTTAAAACAAAACTATTTGAAGAGTTAAAATTCCATAAACAAATGTTTAGTTTATACTGTTGTGAGTTTGGTATAACCATGCTTGATGTGACCCAGTGACCTCTACGACGTTCTTCAGGCCTTGGAATGGTATGTCATTTTTCACCCCAGGCCTACTGGCCTAACTTTAGTTAACAATTCAGGTGTGGGATTGTCAGTCACATATAGATCTATACATAAATCTCACACTCTCCCTCCAAGAGACTTTGATTATACTGTATAGGATTGTGTTCTGTACCATGGTGGATACAATTGAAGTAGTGCCTCACAACCTTGTATTAACTAGTTTATGTGTAGTGTTGTAGTGTTCTGTTGTACTTGAAACTGTATATATAACATTGTAGTGTAGAATAATTATACTTAAATAATTATTTAGTATTGTAATCTTGCATTTGGGAAATAGTATTTTATACCATAAACTATATCTACCATAGTTTATATGTTCATTTCTATATAATGGTCTTGTAATAGTACAACAGTGTAATATATCCCAAACTATACCTATTATAGTTTGTATGTATGTTCTTATTTTGTGTATGGAATCTTATAAAAGTAATGTAATGTTCCCCAACTATATCAACTATAGTTCAAATGTGTGTATGTACTATACTAAAAACTTTGCAATTCTGGTTGTATGTTGAAAACTACCCTTATGCTTGACATGTTACAAAAGGGGTTAAAAATATTGGAATATTTTTATAAAATGTAGTGATTATTCAGTTTGTATGAATTGCAAAAGTTTTTAATCTGTTTGAAATCGTTTGTATAAAAACAAAAAAGTGCTGGTGTTTTACTAGTACCACCCCCCCCCCCCCTTTGAAAACATTAAAAAAAATGAAAATGCAAGGTTATGAACTCACAGTTGGTTAGGTGTACGAGCTGAACAACAAGACTGAAAAGATGACCCTCGAGTTGATGCACATGGAATTAACGGTATCCTAATAATAGTTCAACACATAATTGTATTTAAATTATTCGAAATTTTAACTAAAGTTTCAAAAAACACTTGTTTTGTGTTGGGAATAGTTACCGAGAATTGTTTGAAGTGAACGGAAGGATTTTTGGTCAAAGCTCAACTGAAACTCGGGTTCTCGGTCCTGATGAGTTTTCGGTCGAAATAGGTTTTTGGCATAACACATGTTTCTGGTCGAACACAAATTTTCGTTTCTTGATTGTTTTCGGTCACTTGAAGATATGAAGGTTGTTCTTAGTGTTTTTGGAGAAAATATAAATATTTGAGGGTTTCCACTTGAAGGTATGAATGTCCTTGGATGATCCTTGGGAGTAAGATGAGAGTGTTTTTGAGTAAAATGGGTGAGAAATTATCAAGTTTCTGGATGAAAACTTATATACCGGTTGGGTTCTCGGTTGGAAAGGGGTTCTCAGCCGAAATTTCTTTTTGGTCCGAAGGTTTTCAGCCGAAAACAGTTTGTTGTAACGAGTTTTTGCTATTTCGAGGGAAAAATCTTGGTTTTTCGAGTGTGTTTTATTCCGAAAACTTATATAAACATCATTTGCATAATTTAATTTATTTACTAGCCTTTACGAATATAACGAGATGAATAAAATTTGAAATTTTATTTAATGGATTGACTTTTGTTGACTTGGAAAGTATCAGGTTGTTACATTATCCCCCCGTCAAAGGGTAATTCATCCCAAAATTCTTTCTATAGAGTACAATCATGATCTAGGAAAAAGATGCGGGTACTGCTATCACGTCTGGTTTTCTCACTCACAAGTGAATTTAGGTCCCTGCTTGGCATTCCAACGAACCTTCACTATCGATATGCGACTTTTTTTGTTCGTTTGGCTTCCCTACCCATGATTTCTATTGGTTCTTCCACAAAGTTAAGACTCTCATTTATCTCGATTTCATCGAGTGGAATTACAAGAGTCGTCAGATAGATACTTAATATTTGACACGTGGAAGATAGAGTGTATGTTGCTAAGCTCTTCAGGTAGACGGAGTTTGTAGGCTACTGGGCCAATTGTAGCAAGGATCTCGAATGGACCGATGTATCTTGGATTTAGCTTTACGCGCTTTTCGGAGCTTATCATGCCTTTCTAGGGTGAGACCTTCAACAGAACGTTGTCACCAACTTGGAATTCCAAGGGTTTTCGACTCTTATCTGCATAGCTCTTTTGTCTATCTCTCGAGGCTTTTAGTCGTTCTTAGATTTGGATAATCTTTTCTGTGGTTTCGCAATTGATCTTCAAACCAGTGATAGTGCTATAACGAACTTGTCCTTTAGCTAGTTGGGTGTCACGCACTTCAGCCCAGCACAGAGGGGATCTGCACTTACGACCGTTAAGGGCTTCAAATGGAGCAACCTTGATGCTAGAGTGATAGTTTTTGTTATATGAGAACTCGACAAGTGGCAAATGGGAATCCCATGCTTTACTAAAGTCGATGACACATGCTCTCAACATGTGTTCTAGTGTTTGAATGGTTCTCTCACTCTGCCCGTCAGTTTGTGGATGATGGGTTGTACTCATTTCCAGCCTAGTGTTGGATTAATGTTTAAGTCCATAACTATAATCGGTAAGACTTGAACCAACCCAGCATGGTCCATTTGGGTTCCATGGCATCGGGACAGTTGGATAGAGAATATGAGGAAAAAGGATACTGGTGATTTATATTAATTTATTATAAGTTCTAATATGTTAATATATAACTATATTATTTAATTAGTATTGATCAAGAATTAATTTATAATTAATTAGGTGATCAAAAGGAACTAATTAAATATGGACTCTTAGATATATATATGTGTGATGGGCCAAGTTCATTTAGGTTGAACTAAGCTTTCATGGATAGTCCATGGAGTCTTTAACCTATGGATCATTTGAAATGAAGGGTCATGGGTTTAACCATAATCTCCAAACTATACAAAGATGTCCTTGATTGGTGAAATGGGCACTAGTGTGTGTACACAAAAGGGCAAGGCTGATTTCACTAGAGAGAACCAAAGTATCCTTATTCTCAAGGTTATTCCAAGTGTTCATGGTGTTGTGTCAACCATTTGAGGTCTCACACTTGGGGCACTAGGCACTCAAGCTTCATGAAGACAAGTTACATAAAAAAGGTATGTATTCTATCTATTTTATTACCCAAGTATCAAAGAATATATGCTAGATAGGGTAATACATTGGAATATTCATATTTGCATGTATAATAGAGAAAACATAGATCCAAGGTTTTTAGGGTTGCATGTACACTTAGGAGCGTTAGAATGCTCATAACCCAACAGTGGTATCAGATCCTAGGCTTGTTTTCTTGTTATACTTGCAAAATTGGCTGAAAAATCGAAGTTTGGAGCTGTCTGCACAGCATACTTGTCGAGTCCATGAAGGGACTCGACGAGTCCTAGGCTAAATTCACCCAACTCGCCGAGTTGGTTCATGCACTCGACGAGTTGGACCCCTTGACAACATATATTCGACTGTTTTGGCTGGAATTGGACTAGGAACATTACCCTAAACTATTTTTGGACTTATAAACTTATTTTTGATGTGGTAGTGTTCATACTAATCCAATTTTAAAGATAATTGTCAATAGATTCATTTTTTATATTAGTTTAAGAGTTATGCTAATTACATTAAAAAGTTTGATGTGAATTATCTTTGTTCATATGAGTTGATTAGACTAATAGAAAAGTTGATTGATTATGTGTCTTTAAGCCATTTTAATCTAAGAGTTGATTCTAAAATGTGTTTGAGTAACTTGTCCTCAAGTTACATGAAAGGACACATTTAAGTTTCTTAAAACTCATAAAAGTTAGGAAAGGTTAGAAAATGAAGAGTCGTGTCCTCATTAAATGGTGTTATGACTCAATAACTTGTCCTCAAGTTATGGAGGTTCAAGAGTCTCTTCATTAAATAATACAAATGTGTAACCTTAATTAGTTCCATAAGTACAAAAGAAGATGAGTTACATTCTTTAATAGTTTAAAGTCTTCCATAACTTGTCCTCAAGTTATGGAACTTGAAGAGTTTTCTTAATTAAAACTACTTTAAACACATAAGTTATGGAATTAAATAGTTTTGAATATTTTCAAAAACATGCCCTTAAGTTTTGGAATTTGTAAAGTTTTCTCATGAATACTTTAATGCCATGTTAAGCCCTTAGAATTTTAAAAGTTAAAATTCAACCCTTATACTTTATAATATTATAAGTTAATAATATTTATATGTATTAGAGTAAAGTCAGTCTTACCATTAGCAGGCCTCATTCATGAAGCCGGTTTATAAGGGGGTATAAGGTTACTGCCTATATAATGACAGTTTAATGGGTGTCCACTCTCACCCACCGCTTCCTTGACTGGTGGAGGGTCGTTAGCCAAACGGATATGACAAGGACTATAATTCTCCCTTCATTAAAAGTATTAATGATAAATACTAAGTAACTAAACTCTTATTAATACTCAATCTTAGTTACTTAGGAAAATGTAAATTTTGTGCTAACCCATGAAATTACACCTTGCACTTTGCTTAAGTTGGTTATTAGAGCGTGTGTGGTTAACCGGCTCACTAGCTTGATTTAACAAGGTAGGCAAAGGGTAACTTAATATTCATCATAGTATCGGTGGAGCGTGTGTGGTTAATTGGCACATCGATTGAGGGGTAAACATTAAAGGTATCAAGTATATTTGCATGGTTATTCACACCTTGTTTTGTGATCCTTGGCGTCCCAGTCACAAAACCTGAAGGGCACACTCGGGATTGAAACATGCCATTGAACAGTTCAATGAATCGCAAAAGATCTAGGAGTTTCAAATCCAATTAATAACCTAATAAATTTATTTCATTTTCATGGTGGAAATTGGTGAATCGTCATTCGACTACCTTCAAATATTCTATAACTTGGATTACGACATCCCTTTTCCAAGTTATAAAATATTGTGTTGGTCCTAGCCTTAATATTTCATATTGGGTGTTATATTAAGGACTCTAAATCAACTATCTTGAATATCTCCCAAAAGATGTCTAATTCAGACATCTATGATCTTCCCAAATCTCTTGGAACTTCACTTCCTCTGTCTCCTCCAATTATTCTCCGTAACCCACTAGTTAAAGGTCACTCAAGCCATATTGGCAAGCAAAGTCTATGTGTGGTCACATCTTGGAGATAAAGTCACATATTGACAAGCCGGGAGAGTTGTGTGTCAAAGTCATGACAAAGTTGGATGTTCAATCACTTTCTATGTCACATAGTGAGTTCCTTTGGGATTAATATGGAATAGACTATGACATGACCCTTATGATCTCATATGTTTGCTTGGTGCTTCTAAATCAACAATGATTAGGATGACTAGTAAAGAAAATATGATTAGAAGAAGAACTTCCCAAACTTCCATGGACATTGACAATGGTACATGGTAAGGGGAATCGGTTACGAAGCTGCCAAATTTACTTGAAAGATCTTCAGGTAAAGTCCACTATCAAGCTCTGTTAAGTTTCTATTCTAAGATTATTATTACAAGATGTGACTGGGTCACATATTGATGTTTAAAGAATCAAAGAAAAAGTCAAGAACGAAGTATATGTTGATTCTGATCGCGAAGACGGATTTCGATTGCATGGTTTGGTGTTAAGAATTTTGAGCTGTTACTTAGGATTTATGTAATATTGCTTAGGAATAGATAGCAACAAGTTTTTCGTATGCTTTTGCATTGTAAGGATAATTTTTCCGCAAATTTTTAAACTAAAATTTTTGGTTTTATTTATTCTAAGTATCCTTACAATGGCCTTTGTGAAAAATTGTTGTTTATATGATTCAATTGATAGCAGTATTGGAAAGTGGATTTAATTCTTTCATTTGTGGTAGTGTCTAAATTTACCAAACAAGGAAATATTCTCATCACCCAAGTTTCAGTTGGATAAACACTTGGATTCATGGAAGTTGTATGATGAATGAGAATTTTTTTCTTTGAAAAATTAAGACTAATTCCTTGTTCACATGTTTAAGTGAATCAAGTGAAGGACTAAGGGATTGAGTACACATTCTTGTCTACTGGTCAGGTCCACCATAAAAAACGATAAGACTATTCGTCATGATTTACTAAAGCTTAGTAAATATGGTTATACTTACAAGTTTAAAATATAATTCTGAAACATTAGAAAAGTTTCGATGTATGGCAGAATGAATGAGAAGAATCAACTTAGGTAGAAAGATAAAAGTTTCTCAAATCCGAAAAGATGGGAGAGTACTTTAGCATCATGTTTTGTGATCATCTTAATGATTTAAAAATCATGTCACAAATAGTCCTCCAAAGTCATCTTAGTGTATTCTTATGACTAAGAAGAGGAATCCTGAATTGTTGAAATGATGAAATCAAGAAGATGAGCCATGCTTCATTCCAAAAGAAATTCTTCGAGTCATCCTCAAAGATTGTAACTTGAGTGACATATCTTAAAGGAAGGTTTCATAACACTAGTCAAATGTAAGAGTAGAAGTATCCTACTCTTGTACATTTTAAATTGGTAAGTTGTGATGTTTTGTATAAAACAAAGACTAAATAAGACCAATTGTGTGAAGTGTTTGTCATGAAAAAGAATCCAAACTATCTATTGAATAACTGGCCAGTGAGTCTTATGTGTCAAGAGGACAATGGGAGTCTTAACGATCCTGAAAAGAATTTCAAGATCTAATCAAGAATAAAAACTTGTAGTTTAACACTAGCCCACGACGTGAGGTTTATAACCTATCGTGTTGAAATATTTCTATTTTTGTGCCCATTCCATTTAATGGTGGCTTTGCATATGAGTTCTTAGAGTTCTCAATTGGTTGCATAGAAACTTGGAAGCAATGACAGGCCCTTGAGCTGCCAGGTGGCAACAAATTAAGATTGAGTTCAGTCCATATGAGTTTGGATTTGTCATTATCCTTATCTTGTGATTATGGTTTTTGACAAATTCATGTGGATAAGAACACATCATCATAAAATCTAAGGGTCATAAGGTTTCTCTCCGATTCATGAAAATGATGACGAGGAAAGACTTCCACCAAGTAGATTTTTAGTAGATAGCAATTATGATATTTGCGGTTCTCGAAGTCGTTAGTGGAGCGTGCGTGGTTAAACGACACACTAACATGGACTTATGAGAAATGGCAAAGGTCTAAACAATTGAGACTATGATTACGACATCCTTTTTCAAAGTTCTAAAATTGTTTAGACACACATGTGAGCTATCTAAGAGAGGTGTATGATTTTGATAAAGTCTTACCAAAGCAATCTAGTATCAGAAATCTGAATTGTGGTAAGAAAGTCAATAAAGTATTGATTTCAAGAAGTCCAACCGATTTATGAGTACATGTCAACGCAAGTGGGAGCATAACTGTTATGCTAATAATCATCATGTTAGTGGGAGCATGATAATTATGATAAAGGTTGCAAGTTACCAATGTTAATTATAGAAAACAAAAGTTTCAATTCGTGGAGTTGCAGGGGTTGAAAAGTTGTTTTGCTATAATCAAGGGAGAGGAAATTCTACTTCATTTCAATTCTAAAACCTTAGATTGAGATTTTAATCATCTTTAGTCAAGGCTATATATGAATTTTGTGTTGGAATGGCTCAAGATAAGGAAATTCTATATATGGGTCAATTATCTGCGTTCTAAAATTCGATTACGATTATGGTATCCCTTTTAGAAATATGAATTACGAGAACTTCGCAAATAGAAATAAAAAAATATTATAGCAAAAGACTGGTCTAGTATCATGTCTTTATGTGAAACATCATGAATCGTGTCCCATTTGCTTTGTGTACAGGATGGATTGCATGTGCTATAATATTTATCCTTTCTAATTTTTTTTTTCAAATGCCTAGGGCATTAAGAGGAAAATGTCTAGAACGTGATATGACTAAAGTGATTAAGCAATTATTGAGGACAATATTGACATATTCTGAAAAGAGGCAACTATTGTTCAGAAATGATAGTCAAAATGGGAATATGTAGTTGTCTCCATAGATAAAAGCAATCTGTGTAAGATTAGAAAAACTTTGTGCAAGAAGCATGTTCAAAGCAATGCATACTTTGAACATAATGCTTTGTGTGCATGGAGTAGGTCTTCATTGGAATACCCTATGAAGATTGTTGACAAGTCTTTATGATTTTGTACACATTCATTGCAAGAGGTAGTTCTTTTGTCACAACTAGCAATTTTAGCTAGGGAATTCTATTCTCATAAAACATCATCTATTGTGAGGCTTATATTCTAAGTGAATATCATACCCTATGTTCAATCAACGTCATCCATTTAAATCCAAACTCTTGAATGAAGGTCAAAAACTAATACAATACATCTCATATGTTCATCTATGAGTTGAAAACCCTAGACATCTCGGTTCAAGTTCACATTGGACTAGGATTCTCTTATTGGGCCTAATGGACCAATAAATCTTCAACTTGAACTATTTTGGGCTTAAAGACCCTAATTGGGTTCTAAATGGACCCACACTCATAAAACTCAACATTTTGGGCCATAATGGGCCTAAAATAAATTTGTTTAACCACTAATGGACCATAAACCCATTCCTTTTACCAAATTGGGTCGTAAATACACTTAAGGGCGTAATGGGTAGAAACATTTTTATTGGGCTTCACAAAATCGATCAAAGCCAAGAGTGGGCCAAACTAATTCAATATCATCCAATTTAAGCGCAAAATCTCGTCCCATTTGTAAAAAACAAAAAAAAGAAGAAACTCCATGGATATAAGAGGTGACACATCACTAATATTTAGTGGTAACCCAAGTAATTAACCCACATGTTTCTAGGAATAATTCACCATGTATTGCCCATTTTTGAGTCTCTTTCTCTCTTTCCCTCTACTTATGGCCAAGAGCACCACACACACACACCCATTTCCATTTTCAAACACTCCAACAATCCTCTCAAGAACTTCCTGTTCTCCTCAAAAATTTCGTGAAGTGTGGTTGTAGTTCAAGAGTCTTCATCAAGCTTTTCAACCGCTTCGGTAAGTTGTTATCATGAATAAACATCCACTTCCCATCTTAATGCTAAGAACTCTTTCTTACATAGCTTTACTTTATGATCTAATTCCCTAGAACAATCTATGTTCGAAAACTTCCTCAAGGAGTTGCTAGGGCTGAAATCTCACTACTTCTTCATCAAAACCGACTTCCAAAACCCAAGGTGAGTTCATACCCCCTTGGTTTCTGTTTTCACTTTTTTTTGGGGGGAGAATACAAGTCATATGTGTAGATCTATGTATATATGCATGATTATGTGTGTTTTCTTGAAACATTTGGTGATTATGTGTTGATTTCTTCACTAATCTAAAAATATGTTAAGAAACTTGAAGTGTATCACTAGGATCTTCACATGCATCATGAGAAAAGTATGTTTTATCACATATAAAATACATTTAAACTTGTAGATCTGGGATTTTTACACTTTATGTCGCAAAAATAAGTGTTGTATTCAAAGATCTATAAGCTAAACTCACAAAACAGCCCTTGACAGGAAAGTTTTGGTCTAATCTCGGACTGTTTTGACCATCCAAATAGAAGTATTTTTCAAAAATGTTTTACATGGATAAAGTTCAGGTTTATACCTTTAAAACGACTACTCGCACGTTTTAACACGATTTTTCTACAATTTTTGGCGAATTTTACAAAAAGGCCTATCATATTTGAAATAATTTCGGACCAACCTATGAAGATGATCATTTCAGACTTGTTAGAAGCCATTAAAAATTATGAGAAACTTTGTGAAAATAGTAGACAAGATTTCTAAACTTTGAGTATTTATGAATATAAATTTCGACTTACGATGATTTTTCTACAAATTTTCAAACAACTAGGTTGGAAAAGCTCAAAAATCAGAAAACGTGTATTTCAGAAAAATCAATCCGAGAATGCTATTTTTGAGAAAAAGGGGTTTTAAAATGCTATTTTTACTACAAAATAGTTATCAAAACAAGCTTTGAACAAAATGGAGACTAAAGTGTTATTCTTACAAAAATTGGGCCTTAATCCTAAATTTTTGGCTTATTGGGCCAAGAACGTCTTTTTACAAATAGGAGGGTCGTGAAAAGGTAAAAATCTTACTTTTAAACAAGTAAATCCCTTAAAACAAAATACGAGATCCACGACTACCGGCGAAACGTAATAACAAATAGACCTTCAACACCAATATCGTTACCAAACGATTTGATTCGGTCTCGGATCAATTACAAAACAAAAATCAATAAACATTAGTACTTCAATAAACACGCCAAATCTACGAGGAGTCAATATTGAATATTTGGGCTTGAAAGTTTCAAATCGTGCTTGTTTGGCCTAGCTAGCCCAATAACATGATCTTTAGGCCCCAAGGGCCCATTGGTACTGCTAGCGAAGTCGAGAAGTCAAATGCGAGTCGGGCCAAGTGCCTTTCGCATTCCCGATAGTCTTGAACAACTTATGGAACCAATGAGGGCTTCGTACCTTCCTTTCTCCTCGGTTGTGGGGCTAGGAGAAGTCAGGGTGGTTGGATTAAGTGAGTCTTACGGACGACGCCTAAAGGATCATTTGTAATTGTTAGTTATAAACTAGTCATTTTCATTAATGCGTGATTATAACAACTCACACCCCATAATTAATCCAATGTTACCTGGAAATATCGAGTAGATAGATTCGTGGCGTAAATCAAGAGAAGTCAGGGTGGTTGGATTATGTGAATAGTACGAACGACGCCTAAAGGATCGTTTGTATTTGATAGTTATAAACTAGTCATTTTCATTAATGCATGATTATAACAACTCACAACCCATAATTAATCCAATGTCACCAGGGTAATCATAAACAATCGTAGTGTCGGGATAACAATAAATAAATAAGACACGTAATGTTATGTATTGGGAAAACATCGGGTTTTCCTGAGGAGTTCAACACTTTTACCTATGTGATGTGTACAAAGCTCAACAATTATACATGTTTACAAAAATCGACAAGTATACTTATGGATCTTCACACTTTTTATAAACAATACTATTTTCAGAAAATATCGGATTTTCTGGTAGTTTTCAAAGTTATACAAATCATTTTCAGAAACATGCTTATGAACTCACCCACATTTTTACATTGACTATTTTCAAAATAACTTGTATTCTCAGGTAATAGATAAACTGAAGAATAAGTACCAAGCGATGTCATGGTGTTTTGCTTAGATGTTCTATCAAATGGTTTATGTTATGAAATTGTAACGTCTAAAACAATTTACTGAATGTAAACGATATCAGTTGTAATATTTCAATGCATGGTGATGAATTATGTTATGATTCATGTATATTCATTGTGATGGTATTCAATTTGAGTCACAAGAGCCCTCGGACATTTCCGCTGTCCGGTTCGGGGGTGTGATAGGTTGGTATCAGAGATCTGTTTATAGTGAACTAGCATATCTAACCACACATTGATATGCAACTATAAACCAAAAGAGGGACTAACACAACTCTGAACAAAACAAGTAAAACATAACAATAAAAACACCCTTGCTTGTATTAGGAAAAAGAACATAATACCGAACCAAACAAGATAAGGCTAGTATCTTGGTTAAGCCAGGACTGTTCTTAGTTATATCAAGAAATGGATGTATCCTGATCAACTACATTCCCTCCAAGGTACAACCATCACATGTCTTGAAGAAATCATGATAGATAGGGAATCTAAAAACATACCCCTTAATCTCCAAGAAAGGAACCTCAACTAACCCTATGCAATAGTCGTAGAGTATAGGAGTAATTGGTATGCTATTTGTTTCTAGTATTCATAGCCCTTCGTGCAATACGCTATAGATGAGTATCATTATCCAGGAAACCCTATCTCCTTAGTCAAGGAATAGTAGGGTGGCCCGACCCAGAGGAAGAACCACATGAGGAACATGAAGTAGAACTCGCAGGTGAACCCGCCGAGTCAATAGTGGACCTCAAAGAGGAAGAGCCCAAGGGAAATGATGATGATGACTCGGATGCAGAATCCGATGTCATCAAGAGCCAGAGTACCGACTTATCGTGTGGACCCCGATGGCCTTATGCCCCCGTGGGCACACAATATTTGGAGATAGAGTCACCAGCAGGGGATACGACCACATTACGGTAGGAACCGAGGTCTCTTCGATCTTAGTCATAGAGGACCAGCTGACCGGGCCTTCCCAGTCATGGTCCGGCGCACCTGAGGTAATGATAACCAAGCTCAGGACACCCTTAATCGAATGGAACAAATGTGGTTTGCTATTGAGAAAGATGAGGGGCAGACATAGGAAGTGAATGGAGACTCTCGAGCGAGACAGTTAGGTTGGGAAGTACTATTATGAGATACCAAAAACAAGTAGCTCGTCTCCGAAGTGCACTCACTTCATCAGCACCACCACCAGACACATCCCTCCACAATTAAGATCAGCCTTTTCTACTTCCCCCTGCTATCCGACATGACTCTCTTTCGTGTACTAAGATGGTACTTACCACTGGAACAATTATGTGCTATCTTTATTTTATATTACTACATAGACTCAATTATATGCTCAAGCGAACCCTCAAAACCGCTAGCTATTTAAGGATCTTGAAACCAGAACAACCTATATACTCTAAGGATAGACGCAATGATCGTGCCAAATCTGTGATTACGTACAACCGCATATACATCAAAGGGATGTAGATGGAAGCAGTGAGAATTATACAACAAGATACAAAATTTATAGAGTACCACCAGCAATGACGATCATTACTTATGATCTGGATTATCAACGTGCAACAGGAAAATGCAATCCCGCAAGAATAACAAGCGTGCCCGTGAGACACTGCTGCTACAGATGGACTCTGCTACATTTCAAGTTGTTGTAATGGTGGCAGTAACCGCTGCTATGGCACAGATCAATGCAAACAACCCCAATGGAGGCAGTAATAGCATTAACGACTCCAACCAAAGGAACGAACATGGGAACCAACAAGTGACAACCTATCAAGGAACTCCAAACCCCAAGCTTAAGAGCAGGAAGCTGAGGTCTGGAAGTAAGAGAAAGGGGCATCCCACTTAAAGGTTATCAAGGAAGCAACATGTTGTTGCTGTTCATGCGACCATGACCCCTATTGCACCAACAACCAGGAGACCATATGTTGTAAGCCTTCCAAAATGCAACCAGTGCAAATTCCATCATAATGGAGCCTGCCGGGAGATGCATTGTAACAAATGCAACCAAAAGAATCACACCGCTAAATTCTGTAGAACTTATCCATGCCAGAATCGTCAGCCAAATGAAAATGACAACAATCGCAACAACCCTAAGAACAACACCAATGATGAGACCATTCACACCTGCTATGGGTGTGGAGGAACTGGTCACTTCTAGCGTAATTGCCCCGGAGATAACAATCAAGGAGCAGGAGGATCCGAAATGGTTCTGACCTTGGGTCAAGGCGAAGCAGTCCATGACCCAACGGTTGTTATTGGTATGTCCCCACTTAACAACTCTTTCGCTTACCTATTATTTAATAGTAAAGCTAAGTGAAGCTTCGTTAGTAACATATTCAAACACGTACTAAAACAACAACCGTAGAATCTAAACGAAGCCTTTACGGTAGAGATGACTAATGGGAAAAACCGTATTAACCAAAGATATTCAGGTACGGTGCACCTTAAAACTAAACAACCATTCATGTCAAATAAATTTAATGCCAGTAAATATTAGGAGTTTTGATGTGATAATCGAAATGGTTGGGTTAAGCCCCCACCGTGCTGATGCTATGTGTTGCGAGATGGCTGTTTGCCTTCACCTTCCCAATCACTAAACTCTAATATTCCATGGTGATAAACCTAGCGCCAATCCTCTTCCTATCTCGTGCATCAAGGCACAGAAGTGCCTGCACCAGAAAAACTATGTTTTCCTCACTCTTGTTGTAGACAAGACCAAGGATGAAGTAAGCATACAGGGTATTCCTTTAGCATGCGATTTTCTAGATGTATTTCCTAAGAACTTTCGGGAATACCTCCAGAAAGATGGGCCAAATTTCGAATCTACCTCATACTGGGAACTACATCAATTGCCAATTCACTCTATAGGTTGACTCCCACTGAAAATTTACAAGTTACCTAGTCAATTGAGAAGAATTGTTGTGCAAAGGATTCATCAGACCAAGCTTCTCATCCTGAAGAGCTCCGGTCTTGTTCTTCAAGAAGACGGATTCTTCAGAAGGTACATCGATTTTAGGAAATTGAATAAGCTCCCTATTAAAAATCGATACCCACTCCCTCGGATTGACGATCTATTTGGCCAGCCCCAAGGAGCTAGTTACTTCTCTAAAATAGATCTAAGAACCGGTTATCATCAACTTCGAGTCTGAGAAGACGACATTCCAAAAACTGCCTTCCGAACTACTTGCGACCATTTCAAATTCATTGTTATACCCTTCGGTCTAACGAATGCTCCCATGGTATTCGTGGACCCTACAAACCGAGCTTTCCCTACCATTCCTAGTCATGCTTTTCATTATTTTCATCAATGACATACTTGTCTGCCCACAAAGCGAGAACGAAACACTGGCAACATCTACTACCCGCCTTGAAAGCATCAAAGCCGGAGAATATCGCGAAGAAAGCACTGCATGGATGGATAAAACTCTCGAAGTCAAAAGACAAAGCTTATTGTTATAAGAGTTGAGTTGGGCACTATCCGAGTGGTCGTCAATAGGTTAACCCAATCTGCCAATTTCCTGCTAATACGGATCGTAAGACTCCATGTAGTATCAGTATCTACTATCTCAGATCGAGATATCGGGATTACTACAAGACTTTAATAGTCATTCTAGAAGATTATAGGAACATAGCTAAGTATGAGCGTTGCTTACCACCTTCAAACCAATAGCCAAACTGAACGGACCATTAAAATACTCGAAGTCATGCTCTGAGCCTGAGTGTTTGAATTCAACAATTCATGGGATGCCCAGTTGCCCTTGATTAAATTCTCACGCAATAACAGGTATTGCACGAGCATCAAGGATGCTCTTTTTGAAGATATTTATGGTCGTAAATGCAGATCACTCGCCAGTGCTCTCACCGGACCAGAAAATCCATTCGCGAAACAACAGAGAAGATAATCCAAAGTCCGAACTCGACTTCAAGCATCATGAGACAGACATAAGAGTTGTGCTGACAAATGATGAAAACCTATGGAATTCCAAGTCGAAGGCTGGGTACTAATGAAAGTTTTTCCTTAGAAAGGAATGGTTCGCTTTAGGAAACGATAAAACTAAACCCGTGATACATTGGATTGTTCGAGATTCTTACTCAGATTGTTCCGAAAGCTTACATGATGCAACTTCCTATAGAGCTCAGCAACATACACCTGTGTTCAGTGTCTCAAATCTGAAAAAGTGCCAATAAGGTAAAACTCTTATCATTCCTCTATAAGGGATCGAAATAAACAAGAATATCCTTTTCTTAGAAGAACTAGTCAAGGAATTGGATAGGAAAGTAAAGCATACAAAACAAAGCCTCATTCCGATCGTGAAGGTTCCATGGAACGCGAAACGTAGATCGAAATTCACAAGTGAATACAAAGGCTAGATTCGGCAAAAGTACCCTCACCTATTCTATCAATCATGAACCTACCTTTCCCAACAATTTCGGGACGAAATTCTCTCTAACAGGGGGATGATGTCACAACTAGCAGTTTTAGCTAGGGAATTCTATTTTCATAAAACATCATCTATTGTGTGGCTTATATTCTAAGTGAATATCATACCCTATGTTCAATCAACGTCATCCACTTAAATCCAAAATCTTGAATGAAGGTCAAAACCTAATACAATACATATCATATGTTCATCTATGAGTTGAAAACCCTAGACATCTCGGTTCAAGTTCACATTGGACTAGAATTCTCTTATTAGGCCTAATGGATCAATAAACCATCAACTTGAACTATTTTGGGCTTAAAGACCCTAATTGGGTTCTAAATGGACCCACACTCATAAAACTCAACATTTTGGGCCATAATGGGCCTAAAATAAATTTGTTTAACCACTAATGGACCATAAACCCATTCCTTTTACCAAATTGGGTCGTAAATACACTTAAGGGCCTAATGGGCCGAAACATTTTTATTGGGCTTCACAAAATCGATCAAATCCAAGAGTGGGCCAAACTAATTCAATTTCATCCAATTTAAGCCCAAAATCTCGGCCCATTTGTAAAAAAAAAAAAAGAAGAAGAAACTCCATGGATATAAGAGGTGACACATCACTAATATTTAGTGGTAACCCAAGTGATTAACCCACATGTTTCTAGGATTAATTCACCATGTATTGCCCACTTTTAAGTCTCTTTCTCTCTTTCCCTCTACTTATGGCCGAGAGCACCACATACACACACCCATTTCCATTTTCAAACACCCCAAAAATCCTCTCAAGAACATCCTCTTCTCCTCAAAATTTTCGTGAAGTGTGGGTGTAGTTCAAGAGTCTTCATCAAGCTTTTCAACCTCTTCGGTAAGTTGTTATCATGCATAAACATCCACTTCCAAGCTTATTGCTATGAACTCTTTCTTACACAGCTTTACTTCATGATCTAACTCCCTAGAACAATCTATGTTCGAAAACTTCCTCACGGAGTTGCTATGGCCGAAATCTCACTACATCTTCATCAAAACCGACTTCCAAACCCCAAGGTGAGTTCATACCCCCTTGGTTTCTGTTTTCACTTGTTTTTGGGGGGAGAATACAAGTCATATGTGTAGATCTATGTATATATGCATGATTATGTGTGTTTTCTTGAAACATTTGGTGATTATGTGTTGAGTTTCTTCACTAATCTAAAAGTATGTTAAGAAACTTGAAGTGTATCACTAGGATCTTCATATGAATCATGAGAAAAGTATGTTTTATCACATATAATACATTTAAACTTGTAGATCTGGGATTTGTACAATTTATGTAGCAAAAATAAGTGTTGTGTTAAAAGATCTATAAGCTAAACTCACAAAATAGCTTTTGACAGGAAAGTTTTGGTCTAATCTCGGACTGTTTTGACCATCCAAGTGGAAGTATTTTTCATGGATAAATTTCAGGTTTATAACTTTAAAACGACTACTTGCACGTTTTCACACGATTTTTCTACAAATTTTGGCGAATTTTACAAAACTGTCTATCATATTTGAAATAATTTCGGACCAACCTGTGAAGATGAGCAATTCCACACTTGTTAGAGTCCATTAAAAATTATGATAAAATTTGTGAACAAAGTAGACAAGATTTCTAGACTTTGAGAGTTTACGGATCCAAATTTCGACTTACGATGATTTTTCTACAAATTTTCAAACAACTAGGTCGGAAAAGCTCAAAAATCAGAAAACGTGTATTTCAGAAAAATCAAGCCGAGAATGCTATTTTTGACAAAAAGGGGTTTTAAAATGCTATTTTTACTACAAAATAGTTATCAAAACAAACTTTGAACAAAATGGAGACTAAAGTGTTATTCTTACAAAAATTGGGCCTTAATCCCAAATTTTTGGCTTGTTGGGCCAAGAACATCTTTTTACAAAAAGGAGGGTCGTGAAAAGGTAAAAATCTTACTTTTAAACAAATAAATCCCTTAAAAAAAATACGAGATCCACGACTACCGGTCAAGAAATAGACCTTCAACACCAATATCGTTACCAAACGATTTGATTCGGTCTCGGATCAATTACAAAACAAAAATCAATAAACATTAGTACTTCAATAAACACGCGAAATCTACGAGGAGTCAATATTCAATATTTGGGCTTGAAAGTTTCAAATCGTGCTTGTATGGCCTAGCTAGCCCAATAACATGATCTTTAGGCCTGAAGGGAATGCGCTTTCATGTTAAGGGGCCTTCGATTCCATGTAAAAGGACTTTCAATAGCTTTATTGTGTTGTTGGGCCCCAAGGGCCCATTCGTACTACTAGCGAAGTCGAGAAGTCAAATGCGAGTCGAGCCAAGTGCCTTTCGCATTCCTGATAGTCTTGAACAACTTATGGAACCAATGAGGGCTTCGTACCTTCCTTTCTCCTTGGTGGTGGGGCTAGGAGAAGTCAGGGTGGTTGGATTAAGTGAGTCTTACGGACGACGCCTAAAGGATCGTTGTAATTGTTAGTTATAAACTAGTCATTTTCATTAATGCGTGATTATAACAACTCACACCCCATAATTAATCCAATTTCACCTGGAAATATCGAGTAGACAGATTCGTGGCGTAAATCAAGAGAAGTTAGGGTGGTTGGATTAAGTGAGTAGTATGGATGACGCCTAAAGGATCGTTTGTATTTGGTAGTTGTAAACTAGTCATTTTCATTAATGCATGATTATAACAACTCACAACCCATAATTAATCCAATGTCACCTGGGTAATCATAAACAATCGTCGTGTCGGTATAATAATAAATAAATAATACACGTAATTTTATGTATTGGGAAAACATTGGGTTTTCCCGGGGAGTTCAACACTTTTACCTATGTGATGTGTACAAAGTTCAACAATTATACATGTTTACAAAAATCGACAAGTATACTTACGGATCTTCACACTTTTTATAAACAATACTATTTTGAGAAAATATCGGATTTTCTGGTGGTTTTCAAAGTTATACAAATCATTTTCACAAACATGCTTATGAACTCACCAACATTTTTATGTTGACCGTTTTCAAAATAACTTGTATTCTTAGGTAACAGATAAACCGAAGAATAAGTACCAAGCGATGTCATTGTGTTTTGCTTAGATTTACTATAAAATGGTTTATGTTATGGAATTGTAACGTCTAAAACAATGTACTGAATGTAAACGATATCAGTTGTAATATTTCAATGCATGGTGATGAATTATTTTATGATTCATGTATATTCATTGTGATGGTATTCAATTTAAGTCACAAGAGCCATTAGACGTTTCTGCCGTCCGGTTCGGGCGTGTGACAACTTTTAAGTTGAAAATCTAACAGATTTTGATTTGGGAGTGTGAAATTAGAATCATTGAAATTATGTTTGATTGGTTTATTTCACAATGTAAGGATCATAGACAAAGATAGAGTGCATACTTGGTGTATGGAAAACTATTGTTTAGAAAAACATAGTGTGTCCATGCTTGGAGCATGGGAGAACTAGTGTTTTTAATTCAAGTATAAAGTTGATAAAACTAAAACAATGAATTATGAGTAATTAGTATGGTGATAAATAAATGGAGTTTTATTTATATTCATAGTTTTTGATACCATATCAGATTCAATTATTCTTGTGTTTCATTTTTCATGTTTTCACTTCCAGAATAAACTACGTCATTCTTCCCGAATAACTAAGTTATTCAAACCATCCGCAGTCGGTCATATGTTGGAAGTAGATATGAATCAAGATTCTCATGAGTTGGCTTGTAGAGGTATAAGATGTTGGACAAATTAGTGCTACAACACTCATGAGTGCTCATAAGTTCTGAGTGTTGGATTCAACCTGCGCTCATTGGAATCACTTCATGGATTTTATAACGAGTGATCATGAGATGATAATATCTTATATTCTTTAAAGCTAGAGATATGAGTTGTTACTATGAGTTGGTTTTACATGGATTACACGAAACCACATTGGTAACTCGATGTCATAAAACGTGCCTTTGTGTATGGTTCAACAAGTAGTAGAACAAGCCATATGAGTCGAAGTTTATCCATTCCTTTTACCTTCGGGATAAAAGCGATATCTGTGGGGCCCTCAATGATTTAATGATGATACATGTGAGTGCTTGGCCAAGCTAGGACTGATTTGATCTGTTCAATTAGTCAGTCATCGTAAATTGGAAAACAGGAAACAAAAAATAGATAGAGAGAATGATTTATAATTAATGTCTCAGTCCATATGATATCTAGAATGGAGGATTATGATCCCTTATCTAATGGACAAGTCATTAACAAAATTAGAGTTCAGTTAACACGTTAGAGTTCGACAGAAGGTTTTGAGAGCTACGATTACTAGTCGTGTTTTGAAGTCATACCCAATAATAGTTTTAGACTTATCCAAGTGGGAGACCGTTGGATTATTGTCTAAGTCCATAACTATAATTGGTAAGACTTGACCCAGCCCGTCATGGGCCATTTGGATTGCAAGGCATCAGGACAATTGGATAGACAAGATGAAGAAAAAGGATAATGGTGATTTATATTAATATATTATAAGTTCTAATATATAATCATGTTATTTAATTATTATTGATTAAGAATTAATTTATAATTAATTAAGTGATCAAAAGGAATTAATTAAATATGTCCTCTTAGATATATATGTGTCATCGGCCAAGTTCATTTAGGTTGGGCTAAGCTTTCATGGAGTGTTTAACCCATGGATCATTTGAAATGAAGGGTCATGGGTTTAACCCTAATCTCCACACTATATAAAGATGTCCTTGGTTTGTGAAATTTGCACTAGTGTGTGTACACAACAGGGAAAGGCCGATTTGACTAGAGAGAACCAAAGTATCCTTATTCTCTAGGTTATTCCAAGTGTTCATCGTATTATGTGAACCATTTGAGGTGTCCCACTTAGGGCACTAGGCACTCAAGCTTCATGAAGACAAGTTACACAAAAAAGGTATGTATTCTATCTATTTTATTACCCAAGTATCAAAGATTGTATGATAGATAGGGTAATACCTTGGAATATTCATATTTGCATGTATAATAGAGAAAACATAGATCCATGGTATTTAGGGTTGCATGTACAATTAGGAGTGTTAGACACCTATTTCCAAGAGCCTTATGAAGTGACTGCCAGAATCCCAAGGTGAATCTAGTTAGCTTCTCCATTTTGTCTGTTTCTTTGATTATAAGGAAGTGGGCGGACTTGGTTAGTTTGTCAACGATTACCCAAATAGAGTCATGACCACTCGGGGTCTTGGGTAATTTGGTGACGAAGTCCATCATAATTCGTTCCCACTTCCACTCAGGTGTTTCTGGTTGCTAAAGTAAACCTGAGGGGTTTTGATATTCTACCTTCGCTCTGGCACATGTTAGGCACTTGCCCATGTAGGTAGTAATTCTAGCTTTCATGTTTGGCCACCAATAGAGTTTGTTGAGATCCAAATACATCCTATCTGAACTTGGGTGAACATAGTATCGAGCCTTATGTGCTTCATTCATGACAACCTTCCTTTAACCACCGTACTTTGGTGTCCAGATTCGGTCCTATCTGAACTTGGCGAATGACTTCACTTGCCATATATTTTGGTTTTAAGGCTTCCAGCTGAGCCTCTTTGATTTGCAGGGACAGATGGGAATGTATTGTTATGGTTAGTACCTTTACCCAATGACCTAAGAACTCATTTTGACTAAGGGCATCAACTACTACATTGGCTTAACCAGGATGATAGTGAATTTCACATTTGTAGTCATTGAGTAGCTTAACCGATCGCTGCTGTCTCATGTTAAGTTGCTTCTAATCAAAGATGCGTTGAAGGCTTTTATGGTCAGTGAAGATACTACACCTGGTACCGTATAGGTAATGTCTCCAGATTTTTATGGCAAAGACGACTGCTTCTAGTTCAAGATTGTGAGTAGTGTAGTTGACTTCATGTGCCTTAAGCTATCTTGAGGCATAAGCAAAAACTTTTCCTCGCTGCATAGTCACACAGCCTAGCCCCTAATTATATGCATCACAGTATAAAATGAAATCCTCTGTCCCTTCTAGAAGAGACAAGATAGGTGCGCTGCACAGGGCCTGCTTCAGTGCCTAGAACGCAGTGTCTTGTTTTTCTCCCTAGCTAAAAGTTATACCTTTCTGAGTCAGGGTATTAAACGGTTTAGAAAATTTAGAGAAGTTCTGTATGAATCTGCGATAGTAGCCAGCAAGACCCAAGAATTGTCAGATTTCTGTGGAATTCTAAGTGCTGACCAAGGAAAGTTACTTTCCTAATCCAAAACTTGAACTTAGAGAATTTCGTGTATAGCCTTTCCATCCTCAAGGTTTCTTAGCACATGTTGCAGGTTTTGAATATGTTCCTCTTCGCTTGGTGAATAGAAAAGTATATCATCTATGATAACTATCATGTATTTGTCTAGGAAAGGATAGCACACCCGATTCATTAAGTCCATGAATATGGCGGGTGCATTGGTTAAACCAAAGGGAATCACTACAAACTCGTAGTGACCATATCGAGTTCGAAAAGTTGTCTTGGGAACATCACTCTCCTGGACTCATAATTTATGGTACCCTGATCTTACATCTATCTTCAGAAGTAGCTCGTTCTTTGAAATTGGTCGAACATATTGTATATTCTAGGTAGGGGTAGTGGTTGATAATAGTAAGTGTGTTAAGTTCACGGTAGTCTATGCACCTGTGGAAAGACCCATCCTTCTTCTTCAGGAACAATACCGGTACTCCCCATGGTGAGTAGCTTGGTTTAATAAATCCCTTAGTGAGCAGTTTGTTTAGCTGGCTGGATAATTCCTGCATTTCTTTCGGTGCTTGATGATAAGGGGACTTGGCTATGGGGGGTAGCTCCAGGAATCAAGTCAATTTGAAACTCGACTTAGCGTTCGGGAGGAACTCCTCGAAGATCTTTGGGGAAGATATTAGGAAAGTTTTATACTATTGGGATTGTGTCGAGGTCTTTAACTTGTTGTTTTTCATTAACTACATGAGCTAGGGATGCATGACACTCCTTTCACAGGTATTTTTCAGCTTTTATGCATGAGTTGATGCGAAGGTTCGTGCTGAATTTGTTACCATAGATAACGACGGCTTCGCCATTTGGAAAATTAAGGCGAATGACTTTTTCATAGAAAAGAATATCAGCATGATTGGAGCTCAACTAATCCATGCTGATGATGACATTGAAGCTTTTTATGGAGACTGGCATTAGGTCGATTGGGAAGGAATGATCGTTTAGAGTGAGGGTACAACCTATGAATATGTCATTAGTGTTTTGTTTTTTTCCATTAGCCATCTCGACTGTGAATGTTTTGGTTAAAGGTTGGGATTTATCTTTGAGTAAGTGTTTGTATTTATGGCTAGCGAAACTCCTCTTCTCACCACTATCAAAGAGAATGCATGCATAAGCATTATCGAGGAGGAACATACTTGGGAGTACGGTGGGATCAACAACTACCTCTTCTTGTCCCATTCCTAGCACTCTCCCCATGTTGCCAATATTTCTTGCCTTAGGGAAATCCCTCTTATATTTCCCAGTTTCACCATACAATAGCAGGCTTGGGCTACTCCAGCTCCAGGGGTCTGGTTGATTGGTTGTTTTGGTGCCTTGCAAAAAGAGGCTATTTGCCGCTTCCTTCTACCATTGGTGCATTGCATATGACGAGAAGGTCTGTGATGATGGTAGTTGCATTTGTCGCACCTCGGAATGGTTCCAGCGTATCGGGTGGTCGGTGCTTGCGTAATGGGAACAACAACAGGGGTGGTAGCTGCATGGACTACTACCACTGTTTGCTGTTTCTTGGAGGGATCCCGTGAAGATTAGCCCTTTCGCTTGTTCCAAAACTTCTTCTTTCCACCACTCTCTTTAGGTGGTTCGAGAGTGGTTGACACGGGATCTTGATGATCTCAGTGATCCATTAATGTCAATGCCAGACGTTTGCCACTGTCAAACGTGCATGGGTTGGTAGCTAAGACTTTTCCTTGCATCAGGGGAGTTAGTCCCCATATGAATCTCTCCACTTTCTTGCTCTCCAAGGTGACCATCTCGGGGCATAGGAGAGCCAGGTTACCAAACCTCGCAGTGTAAGCAGCGATGTCGGAGCCCTTCATCTTCAGAATCCATAACTATTGCTCGAGTTTTTGCATTTCACCCCGTGGGTAGTATTCAGTGAGCATCAATTCTTTCAAAAATTCTAACTCATAACAATAGCTATGGGTAGAGTCAGGGATTTGACTTGGCTGTTCCATCAAATTACTGCTCTGTTAGTGAAGGTGCGTGCTGCAAACTTTACTTTGTTTGACTCAGGGCATGCATAGACCTCGAATATTTATTCAGTTTTCTCGAACCCACGGTTTAGAGTAATGACACCTCCAGTGCCATTGAAGCATCAAGGTTTTACGTTGGTGAAGTACTTATATGAGCACTCCTTTGGGTTCCCATGTCTATTACCAGGCTTAGATGGATTAGCACCACTACCCATCCTACTAGTGCCACTTGCATTGATATGTGACATAGCAATAGCCACGATGATTGCTAGTGCTGCTTGAAAGACAACATGATCATTCTGCGGAGGTGGCAGCAGTGGTGGATTGTTATTCTTTCAGTTTGACTTCTTGGGGGCATATTTCTCTAAACTAATTTAAGAGAAAAATGATGTTAAGTCCTCTATATTGGTTGTGAGTCAGGTGATATTGAACTGGGTATTTCTTATCCTGACAGTTACAATGTTCTATTATGCAATTTACAATGGAAGTATACTAATACAAGCAAGCAATCACCATTAATTAATAGTAACACTTGTAATGAAATTGTACGATGTGGTTTGTGCTTGATTCCCCTTAAAATCATATAGTGTACACAAATTATATATTACTATGACCAAATATACCTTCTATTAAATGAGCCTACTCTAAGTCCACAACCAAAAGAGAAATAGGAAGTAAAGTTAAATCGCATATTCCAAGTTTGTAAGATATTATTTATATATAAATTATATGTATACACTTAGCAATATAGATCTATCAACAATAGTTCTTTGTTTTTATGTGTTTGGCTCTAGTAACATAGTGCTATAAAATACTCCTGTAGAATTTTAATTGTACCTTCGGCTCCATTGTTCCCTTTGTATATAGTTTGCTAAGTTTTAGTCTTGTTGCAAAACCACTATCACTCCCAAACACATGTTGGCTGTATCTCAGATGCTAAGTTTTAGACTTGTTGCAACACCACTATCACTCCCAAACACATGTTGGCTGTATCTCAGATAAATATAGTTGATCAGGATATATTTCTCCTAGATGTGATTACGTAACTGTCCAGGTTTAACCCTAGTGTCCAACATCTTAATACATTTGTTTTGTTCTTCTTACGATACTGTTTCTTGCATGTATGTATACTTGTATACTTTTTATAAAATACTTAGATTTTAAAAGTATATTTTTAGTTCAAAGTGCTTTGGCCCCATAGTGGTTATAGTTGTATATCATGTAAGGTTTGATATACTTAGTTCACTATAAACAATGTTCTGATACCAATCTATTACACTCCTAATCCAAGACGGTGGAAACGTTTGGGGGCGGAGGATGCCATGTATGGTATTACAACAATTGTATAATAGGAATCAAAGAAAACACAACCATTACATTGATTAAGTAAACTATTTACAACTATTCGATATATAGTTTGTACGACATCAAAATGTATAACAAAAGTATAAAATATGCGACTCATAAAGCTCTGTCTTCTCAAAACCTGCAGGTGTACCTGTTTACCGGTTCCCGGAGAATACAAGTGGTTTTGAAACGGTGTCAACATTTAAGTTGGTGAGTTCATAAGAATGTTTTTGTAATGAAATCTTGTCTTTGAATCTTTGGAAATATTCCTATGTTTCTCAGCAAAATCCAATATTTTCTTTGCTAATGAAAAGTAGTCTTAGACCTTCAGGCCAAAATGTATGTTTGTTACTGTATTATGTAATTGTATTTTGTAGTAATGTTTAATAAGAGCCCTTGTATGAATATCATTGAATGTATGCCTAGATACCACCAGCTGTGTTGTATAGTATTGTTTTGTATGAAAACTTTTGTACGAAATCCCTACATACCACTAGTAGTAGTGTATAGTATTGTTCTGTATGAAAACCTTTGTATGAAATCCAGGGATACCACCAGTAGTAGTGTATAGTAGTTTTATTATTTAAAATATAATCATGTAATTGTAATTCCTTGGAATCCTCCAATTGTATTGTATAATAGTTCTATTATAAAAGTAAATGTTTTTATAAATTCCCAATCTTAGTTGCTTTAGGAAAAATGTGAAATTTGTGCTATTCCATGAAATTGTACTTTGCACCTTGTCAATCTGTTAGTGGAGCGCGTTGTTAAACAAAACACTAACTTGGACTAGCAAGGGTGGCAAAGGGTAGTTTGATGTTTATCATAGATCAATGGAGTGTGTGTGGTTAACCGACACATTGATTAGGTGATAAATGACATCGAGAGTACCAAGCAAATTTGCATGGTTATTCACACCTTGTTTGTGATCCTTGGTTTCCTAGTCACAAACTTGAAGGGCATAATCAATATTTAAATAGGCCATTAAAAAGTTCGATGAATCTCAAAAGAATCTAGGAATTTCAATTCATTTAAAACTTAATCCTCGATTTCGTTTTTCATGGTGCAAATTGGTAAATTGTCATTTATCTACCTTCAATTATTTTGCAATTGGATTATGACATCCCTCTTCCGAATTGTGAAATATTATGTTTGGTTCATAGCCTTAATATTTCATTTGGGTGTTATATTAAGAAATTTATGTCTAATAAAACTTTTCTTTTCTCTTTAGATGTCTACCCCAAACGCTAATGGCTCCAACTCTTATGGCTTTTTCTCCCTCATTAACTTATCTGGGAAGGTGATTTATGGATGGGTCAAATTTCAATGGTTGGATTCGAAGCATTTGGATGGTCACTCGCTACGAGCATAAGGAATATATCCTCGATAAAGAGCTAAAAGAGGTTGAAGAAGCGACTCCTACTCGTGAAGAAATTACTGAATATAGGGACCATGAGAAGGACGCGACAAAGGTGTCGTGCATCATGCTTGCCACTATGACAACTGAACTCCAAAAGTCCTATGAGGAATACTATCCCTTCGAGATGCACCAAGACTTGATGAAAAGGTACCAACAAAGTTCTTGAAAGGGAAGGTATGTAGTCATTGCCTCCATTATAACAACAAAAATTAAGGATGGAGACTCCATCACGGCCAACTTACAATAACTACAAATGTTTGTGGACCGCTTGCTGAAGTTGAATGTCAACTTCAATAAAGAGTTAGTTATTGACATTATCCTACACTCTTTGCATCCTTATTATGATCAGTTAGGATGACTTATCATATGAACAAGGAAGAAGTCACTCTAAGGAAACTTCAAGGCCTACTGAGAACTGCTAAAAGAAGTTTAAAAGGCAAGTCTGTTGTGCCCAATCCTACTGATGTTTCCCGTGTCCTGACAATTGGATATGGAAAAATGAAGAAGAGGAAGGCTCCTTCTAAGAGTCACAAGGTAAAGTCCCCTAACGGATCCTCTACTACTTGTACCAAAGGTGGTTCTACTAACCCCTTTTCCAATCCAAAAGATGCAAAGTGCTTCTACTATCATGAAAAAGGGCTTTCGAAATAAAGCTGTCCGAAATACATGCCAGACATCAAGGATGGGAAGATAAAGCCCAACTTCGTAGGTATTTATACTATTCTCTCTAGTAACTCAACACAAGCTAATTCCTGGGTCCTGGATACACAATGTGGTTTTAACTTTTGTTCTAATTTTTAGGGTCTAAAAAGAAGTAGGGATGTGAAGCACGGGAAGATGAACCTGATCATGAGGAATAGAAAAGCGTCGTCTGACACCAAGATCGGAGTTTATTATTTATTTCTTAGTAGTGGGTTAGAATTATACTTGAATAATTGTTGCTACTCTTCAGATATGGCGAGAAACATTATTTCTTTTCATGGTTTGTATAAACAAGGTTTAAGATTTTCATTTAATAATGAAATTAGTATTATTAATGCTTTTTATAATGGGAAATTTTATTGTGAAGCATTACCATGTAATGGTATATATGAAACTGTGATGGTTGTAGACAACTTAGGAAATAATGTATTTCAAATTGATTATTCCAATGGTTTGGACAAGGCATGCTTGTGGCATTGTCGTCTTGGATATGTCACCAAGAAGCGCATAGACCAACTCGAAAAGGACGTAGTGCTGTAGTCATTTGACTTAAATTCGGATAACACGTGAAAATCTTGCTTACTTGGAAAGATAACCAAGTCACCTTTCACTGGTACTTGTGAAAAAGGCGAGGCTTTGTTGGATCACATACACAACAATGTATGTGGGCCCTTCAGATCCACCACAAGGGATGCTGACCGCTTCTATATGTCCTTTACCGATGATTATAGAAGATATGGATATGTCTACTTAATCAAGCATAATTCAGAAACCTTTGAAAAGTTCAAAGAGTTTATGAAAGAATTGGAGAATCAATTGGGCAGGAAGATAAATATGCTCTGATCCGATAGGGGTGGTGAGTATCTTAGTATTGAGTTCCACGACTATCTTAAGGAATGTGGTATTGTTTCATAATTGATGCCACCTTGGACACCACAACTTAATAGTGTGGTTGAGTGGCATAGTCGAAGCTTGTTGGACATGGTTTGTTCCATGATGATTCGAGCTTTGTTACCTATCTCATTCTGGGGGTATGCCTTAGAGACTACCGCCCATATCCTTAATCTAGTCCTAACTAAGAAGTTTGCCAAACCACCTCACGGAATATGGACAGGGAAGGTTCCCTCAATGACATATATCAAGGTTTGGGGTTGTGTGGCTTTCGTAAGATGAGAGTCTCACGACAAGCTCGAACCTCATAGTGAATGATGTATTTTTATTGGGTACCTGCAAAAGTCCTTCGGGTATCTCTTCTGTAGACGGAGTGACAATGTGTTCTTCATTGTGCGATGAAGAGCCTTTCACGAGAGAGAGAAAGAGAGAGAGAGAGAGAGAGAGAGAGAGAGAGAGATAGAGAGAGAGGGCTCATATGCTAAGAGGACAGTGAGAGGCAAATTGACCTTGAAGAGCTTCAATAGTTAAGAAATGAAGGAACCTCTAATACTAGCACTCAACCCGAGGAGGAATCTCCTATTGACCCGGTTAGCGAGTCATTACCTCTTCGACGTTCCTCTCAAGTAAGGATAGCATCGGATTTTATGGTTTTCATATTACTATGGAAGGTGATAATTTTATCAGTGATAGTATGCTGGTATATTTGGATGAGCCATCTAACTTCAAGGAATCCATAGTGGGCCTTGAGTCTTATAAATGGAAAGAGGCAATGGACAGCGAGATTCACTCCATATATGAAAATCAAGTTTGGAACATGGTTGAAAATGTACCAGGTCGTATGATGGTCGGTTGCAAGTGGATCTTTAAGAAGAAGACCAACATGGATAGGAAAGTACACACATATAAGGAATGATTGTTTGCAAAGGGCTTTACGCTAACTCATGAAGAGACCTTATCACCAGTAGTGAAGATTATGTCTATAAGGGTTATGCTAGCCATAGTTGCATTTGATGATTATGAAATATGGTAGATAGATGTCAAAACTGCTTTCCTTAATGGAATGTTGGCTGAGGATGTTTACATGAGTTAGACAGAGGGTTTTCTAGATGTGAATTACCCTAATTAAGTGTGTAAGCTTGAGAAATCCATTTATGGATTGACGCAAGCATCTCGTAGATGGAATATTTGTATTGATGAGAAAGTTAAAGCCTAGTGGAAGTATAGTTAGCTTTCTGGTGTTATATGTTGATGACCTACTTCTCATTGGAAATGACATTTCAACCTTGCAGGAGGTTAAGTACTGGCTTGGGAAATGTTTCGCTATGAAGATCCTTAGGGAGCCTTCTTACATTCTAGAGATAAGGATATTGAGAAATAGGAGTAAAAGTCTAATAGGACTTAGCCAAAGTACCTAGTTGGACAAGGTGTTGAAACGATTCAACATGGAGAATTCCAAGAAAGGAGAATTGTCTATCTAGAGCAATATAAAACTAAGTGAGACTCAAAGTCCGTGTACAGATGCTGAAATAGTTGAAATGATTCAAGTACCATATGCTTCTGCCGTTGTCTCAATCATGTATGCTATGACATGTACTCGCCCTGATATGGCTTTTGCTTTGAGCATGGTTAGTCAATATCAAGGGAATCCTGGTAAAGCACAATGGATTACAGTAAAGAACATTCACAAATATTTGTGGAGGACTAAGCACTGGGTCCTTACCCTTGGTTGGAGTGATGACTTAAGAGTGATGGGGTATAGTGACACCAATCTTCAGAACGACAGAGATAATTTCTGCTCTCAACCTATGTAGTCAATAGCGGCCCTATAACGGTTAGCAGAGGTAAAGAAACGCTATTTCAAAATAACAGTTTAGAATAGCGGTGGCGCTATTAGCACCACAATTTACTGCTATTTACCGTGATTATGGTCACAGCTAGAGCGGCACTATAACCACTATTTGAATAAGTTCCATTTTTGTGAAATTTTAAATAAAAAATGTTTTTTGTGTCATTCCATTGAATAAAATTGTTTTTCCTTAGCCCAAACCAAAAATTTTGTGTCATTCCATTGAATAAAATTGTAATTTTGTTACCACCATGACTTCCATTGAAACCTTGTATGTGTTGTCTTGATAATTGTGTTGAAAACTTGAAGTACTACATTATGATTAACAATCAAATTACTTAATCATTTTACTTAATTCGTAACTATAATTGTGTTAAATTATGATAAAATAGTAAGTATTTCATATGTTTTCTTGTTGCTTATGTTAAAGTATGATTAATTGTGACATTGGTAACTAGTCTGTGAAGTATGATTAACTAAATATGATATGTGAATTATGATTTACTAGTTAACTAATTAACTGGATTGGGTTGAACTTTTAAGTATGATTTACTAATTAATACTCTGATATATATATATATATATATATATATATATATATATATATATATATATACCGTTATACCACCTGCAAGAACCGCGATTTCAAATAGCGGCAGGTTACTGCTATTATATTTTTTATCGCAATAACGGCTTAGCTCCCAACATGTGAATCATAGTACATAGTAGCAACTGGAGCATTGCTGGAGGCAATATGGCTGAAGAAATTCATCGGAGACCGTGGAGTTGTACCACCTGTAAAAGAGCCTATGGAGATTTTCTGTGACAACAAGGGTGCGGTTGCCTTAACCAAGGAACTGAGGGAGCATGGCAGATCAAGGAACATTAGCAGAGAATATCACTTCATAAGACATCGATTAGAAGAAGGACCCCTCGTAGTGAAAAAGGTATCGTCAGAGGACAACCCAACAGATCCCCTTACAAAGGGACTAAAAAGGATTAAGCACATACAACATGCTAGCAGTATTGGGCTGATGAACAATATTAGTTGTAGTGATTAGATAGGTATTTAGAAACTTGTAATAGATAAAATGTAATTGACATTTGATGATTAAACTAAAGGAATCTTATTTATGAGTAAAGTTACTATCTTCTGTCAGTCATTTACTATTGTTTAATTTTGCATGTTTTGACTTCCAGAATAATAAGATTATTCACATTTTAGATAGTTGATCATACTTTGGAAGTAGTTTATGAAGTTAGACTATCATTAATAGGTTTGTAGATTGTCTAAAGTGTTTAAACATATCAAAGGTTTGCTACAATGCTGATGAGTGCTCCTGAAATAAGATTTCAGTATTGGATTAAACCCTCTCTTACATGAATCATTTCATGGAATGTATCACGAGTGATTGTGAGATGATAATATTGTATTGTCTTTAAACCAAGATATATGAGTTGGTGATTACAAGTTGGTTGTGCACTCATAGTACGAAAATGTATCAATAACTTGGTGCTATAAAACATGTTGTTATGTATAATTTAACAAGTAATTAGCATATGTATATATGTCGAAGTGTATCGGTTCCTTTTATCCTAAGAGGGTTAAAAGCGATATCTTGGGCCCCTCAATCATTTTGTTTTGACTTATGTGATGGGCCTGGTCAGGACTTAATTGATGTGTTTAATTATGTTCTATGTGAAACAAATCAAATATCGGGAAAGAGACTGCTGGACAATAAGTATGACTATGTTCCATGTATTTTTCCACACGATAACGTATTTTTTGAAGTTGCGTTGGTAGTTATAGTTATTAGACTTATCCAAGTGGGAGACTACTAGATTAGGTGTATAATCCCATAACTATAATTGGTATGTACTTAACCCGATAGTAGCATGTTCCATTTGGGTTGCCTTCACTGAAGCAATTTGATAGGATGGATATTTGAGGAAGAGGTTATTTGTGATTTTTTTGATATATATTATAAATATAATATATTAATTAAGAAATCATATTCTTCAAATCGTATTGATCAAGAATTAATTTGGAATTAATTTAGTGATCAAAAGAGACTAATTAAATTAATGGGTACTGATTATGTAAATAAGTGCTAAATATAGTTTAGGCTAATGATATATCGATGATTGATTAGTAATCGACTATGCTTTTGTAAGAGTTGATTAAGTTTTAGTCCAAATGAGTTATTGGATTAAAATCCTAAGTAAACAAATTAGGGTTTACAAGTGACCCTTGGAATTCTACACTATAAATGTAACCCCTAAGCATAAAAATCGGATACAAGTGTATTATAAGAAGAAGCTAGCCGATTTTGGTGCCTCTAATCTCTATCTCTGTCTCATTGTCCTCCATTGTTCTTGGTGTTTGTGACTTATTTGAGGTATCACATTTGAGGTGCTAAGCTCTTGTAGGGTCAAGTTCTACAAGCTACAACAAAGAGGTAATCATTTAACTAGTTTTTTTGTTTCAATTATCAAAGTTGTATGCTAGTTAGGCATCATGCTTTGGAAAAATGAAATTGCATGTATAACTTGAGAAAACATAGATCCAAAACATCTAGGGTTGTATGGGCACCATATGAATGTTATAGTACTTCAAACCCATCAACTACATATTTTCCACTTTTTTGGTCTTTGTAACACAAACATGTGTAGAAATATCCCTCCACGTCAGATATCCTTCTCAAAGCGGTAATTGGGCTTTTGCCACCTCTAAACTCTGGAGGCTTCGTATGAATGAACTCTCGGTACTACATCGTTCCACTTCTCCAAAGTCCTTCAATGGCAATGGAAACGGTAGTCTGCATGACACGACATAGTGCATGTTAGACTCCTCAATCGTCACGGTCATAAAAGACCCAAACAACTCTGAAATCGCCTCTTTGATTGCATCGGCCACCTTGGCAGCAATGATCCCATGAATCTCCTACTCACTCGAACCCGTGCTCTTAGTGTAGCCAACACCTAATACTGAACATCTCATACCACCATACTATAACACAAAATAAAAAAGATCAAACATTTAGAAATAGTGCTCAAACACACTATGCCTTCACTAATCAGTTCCATAGTCACCTCAAGACTCCTTCTGATCTTAATACGGATCATGGCCATTTAGTAGCATGGGCCCATACTACCTTCCACACCAAGCTCTAGTTGACCCATAATTCATCTCAAGTTCGTAAGTCACTACATTTAGACCACCCCTATGTGTACTGACACCCATATGCTCCTAAGAGCCATAACTAATTTCAAAGAAGCTCCTTCTAGGGTTCTCCTCAATCACTTTTGCATTGCTAGTTGCCTCGTGTATTCTAGTTGTACACAATACAACGTAAGATATGTTGTTGAATAAATTACTCTAAACTATACAACATATAAGGAACATGAAATAAGGCAAAGTGAATCATTTTAACGCTATGTAATCCTAATCGTATACAACTATACAACATACAACTGGCAATTAACATAATTAAGTAGCACATAAGAAGCAAATCCCTTGGCTATAAGTCATCACAGAAGTTAGGAAATATTATCATATAGTTCCTAAAGGGATTGTTAGCCTATCTATTAGTATGCATTCCTAACAATTCACATATAAGTAATATCAAATTCAACACATATAACAAGTATGGTTATTTTGGGAATCACTTTCATATTCGGGCTCTAGCTGGTTGTACACATCGTATCTTCTTATAAAACCAAGGTTGAGTCAGAGATCCAAGTTCACGATCCTAGGCCAACAATCAAACAACAAGATGACAAGGGAACAATCCCATGTCTATAACCCAACCATTTTCTTAAAATTCTTTTTGAAAACATTTTATGAAAATTATCGGACTCTAGTTTGAGTTTGGAGTCACACAAGTGTTCCTCCAAATCCCTTAAATCAGGTTGTGACACCAACTTGTGAGATCCAATTTCACAAGCAAATCTTTCGTTTTTAAATAAGGTAACATCACGATTTACATAAACCCATGTCATGAAAACCAATTTGATACAATATATCATTTTTTGAAAATCAGAGAAATATAGATAATACGGAAACTCCATTGTTGCTGATGAGTATGTATTTTCATGCCTTCTCCTTCCCACAATCACCATTGGTACATGAAAATCATTTAATCGATAATTGTAAGCCAAATCTAATTGAGTTCCCCCAAAATACCACACACCGCAATACACATGCAATGCACAAACACATAAGCCTTAAGTCTATTTGTCCTGCCTCCCAAGGCCTACATTATTCTTGGGCCACTCCTGATCCTATAGTCTAACTGGGGCACCCTAGAAGGCCTACAATACACCTGAACCACCGCTCTCTCTCTCTCTCTCAGCATACAACTGATCCACACTTGGCCTACAACACGTCGGTAGCCCGACTAGGTATCTTAGCTTAAAAACAAGTTAGGTCAACCTTAACCCACCACCCAATATGTCGACATATGTAACAAATAAGGAATTAAGCAAACATATAAACACATGAAACAATATACACTAGTCTACCTTTATAATAGCTCACTTACACATACTAAAGTGAATATAGTACACTATGTCACGATCGACAGGTCAGCAAGGTGATCCCACTCTAGAGCCACAACCAAACACATAACATGCAAGAAAGCCTAGATTAAGAGTTCTCAGGCTATCCGACGTAACTACATATAGACCCTAGGGTACTCCACTAAATGATCACCAACCTATTGGTACTCTAACCAGCATACAACTACTTATGTAGAATGGATTTTGAGCAAAAGAACATTCCTATGTGCACATGCAAAACCCTAAAGCTTTGGATCTAGGTCTCTGTATTGTACATGCAGATTTATCCAAAGCTTTTAATCCCTATCTAGCATACTATAAAATTTGAAATCTATATCTAATGCAAGTTTAGATGATTACCTTTTGATAGCAGAAAGAATCATCAACTTCAAGAGCTTAATATCACAAGTGTAATACCTCTAATGGATTACAAACACCAAGGCAAGAAGATTATTGAGAAGAGAGGGAGAGGAGGTGTTACACCCCGAAACCAAGGGTGAAACGTTCTGGGGTGGAGGTGACTTCATGTTGAATATCATAACCAATGTATATAGTAAGAAAAGTAAACACCCATTATATATGAGCAAAATTTACAATTGTTTAAAACTAAAGTTGTACAAGTGTTATACATAAGTATATATGAGCAAAATTTAAGACGTGTCTTCAACGCACTCCGTCTTCGTCAAAAGGATCATCGGGTACCTATCTAATGCGGAGCTGAGAATACAAGCATTTTAAAAATCAGCATAAAGTTGGTGAGTTCATAAGCGGTTTGTTTACTGAAAATGTATCAATTTCCTTTCAGTTTCTGTAAAAATTATGTATCCAAGAAAATCCCATATTTTCTTATATGTAAAGTTTAGTTAACTGTTTTTATATACAATTCTGGTTATGTACAATTGTTATCCCAAGAAAATCCCATATTTTCCTAAAAGTTGGTTACCGATCCGAAATGTAATGTAAAAGATGTATACTGAAAACCTGGTTATCCTTGTGAAATGTATTAGTTTTAACACGTATATAAAACTAATGAGTACAAAGTAAACTAGTTACTAAATCCATTATTACTAAAAACTAAATCTCTGTTATCCAAATTGCGAGTTCCATAACCATACGATAGACTAGATATGGCAATAAGTAGTCCAAATCACTTTATGAATTTCGTCACCCTTGAACCTTTCGGTTCGGCTGTAGCTAGCAGCCAGGTGCGGGGTAGTCAGCCAAGTATAGATCTGTACACTAAAGTCACACTCCCTAACTAAGAGATTCTAGTTACAGAGGCGGTCCTCCACTCGTGTATCTCTGTGGAGTGTTCTCCGAAGACGTGTCTCCAATTTATAGGAATAAAAAATTTACTAGTAATAATACAGAAAGATCCTATTACAAATGGTGATCCTCCCACTCGCTTATCTCTATGGAGTGTTACCGAGGACAAAACAATGTACTAAGTTTCATGTTCAATGTTCAAATGTTATTCTTTTAACTACTATAATGTGGAAAACCATTTGTGAACATATAAAATACAACAATTTATAACGTTTTTCATAAATAATACGATAATGTGATCTACAAGTTCAAACGGTTATCTGTTATGATTGTCAGTGTTAAAAGCATATATAATATGAAACACAACACATATAAAACAAGTTTTCAGTACAAGTATTCCTTGCACTTTGCTTGTATTCCCCGTGGAAACAGTGAAAAACATTGAAAAAGGGTAGGGGTATGAACTCACCAGACGAGAAAACATGACGATTTGGATGCTAAGTATCGGTTCGAGGCTTGATAACGCGCAAGGTTCCTATGTAATATGAAATGATATACAAATGTATCTAATTAGACTTTAAATCACTAATTAGATATCATTGTACACTCCAATACAAGAAAACACTTCAAATCAAGTGTTTGGAGTGACCCGGGTGACATCTACGGATGTATAGGGCTTTAGATAATGTGTTTACTCTTCAAGAGTAAACTCCCTATGGAGTTTTCGGACCTAAGACCAACTCCACATGATTTCACGGCCGTGAACTCATGGATGAGGGGTTTTGTGATGCTAAATGGTCAAATAACACTTGGGGAATGTTGCTATGATTTAATCTAAGGCATAGGAATGAATTTAACCATCAAGGACATTAACAAATGGAGTTTATGGCTGTAAACTAGGAGTTTACAGCCATAAGATCCAATGTGACTATTCCTTTCAAGATTTGATGGCCCTAGATCAATCACATGTGATTCAAACCAATTTTTACAAGCCTTAGAATGAATTTAGGGCATCATTTGACTTGTGTATGTGAGTTTACGGCCCAGGAATCCATTCATGGGGGGTTTACAGTTGTGAACTCCCAAAGGGAAGGTTTTTATCATGTTAAAGGCCCCTAAATCGATTTTGGTTGGTTCTAGACTTTAATCGAAGTCTATTGGTGTGCTTAAGTGGCATTTAAACACTTGAAATTGAGTTTGCAACCCATGATAATGAGTTTACGGCCCAAGCATGTTCTTGGGTAGTAAACACATTTTTACTCCCTAAACGTTATGTTCAAGGTGTTCTAATTTCGTTCCATTAAGCCATTTAGCCATATCTAATCTCCAAAGGTGGTTTGGAAGGGTTTTAAGGCTCAAAAACCCCATCTATGTGTGTTCACGTACCAAGAGTGTTCCAGGGCCCTAACACATGAATATCATCCTTTTTCATATATTAAACACGAATTTGATGGCTAAGGATGCTAATATATAAGTTAGGGTAGTTACCTTGATGATTTGGAGCCTTAATTTGATGATTTTTGACGTAAAGCTTGGATTTGAGGTGAGAGGTTAGATAGAGAGAGAGAGTAGTGAGAGAGTGAAAAAGCTTCAAAATGAAGTCGTTTGGGCTTTAAATATGTTCTAATTTTGGGACACGGTGGAGTTCTACCCGATACCGACGTTAGATGGGGCTTTTGGTCACACCTGATTAAGTTGCCGTAACCAGATATGGTCGATTCTAAAAAATTTCCGGTTACTAAAATGGAGTGTTATTATGAGTTCTAAATGCATTTGGACACCCATTAAGTCATAATAGCATTCTCAAATTTATGACTTAATTTAATAACGTAAACGGAAACGAATTTGAAAACGAAAAATTTATTAACGAAAAGGGTTACAAATGTTGAAACGAAATTCGGGTTGTCACATTATCCCCCAGTTAGTGGGAATTTCGTCCCGAAATTCAGAATTTATATACAAATAGTGGATCTAGAAATAGATGCGGATACTTCTGTTTCATCGAGTCTTCACGCTCCCAAGTGAATTTCGGTCCCCGCTTGGCATTCCAGCGAACCTTCACTATCGGGATGTGGCTTTGCTTCGTACGTTTGATCTCTCGATCAAAGATTTCGATCGGTTGCTATACAAAGTTTATATTTTTGTTGATCTCAATCTTTTCCAGAGGGATCACGAGGGTTTCATTGGATAAACTCTTTTTAAGGTTCGACACGTGAAAGACGGGGTGGATGTTATTAAGCTCTTAGGGTAGTTGAAGTTTATAGGCTACATGACCGATCATGGCGAGGATGTCGAAGGGTCCAATGTACCTCGGATTAAGTTTCCCATGTTTTCCAAAGCGTACCATGCCTTTCTAGGGCGAGACCTCCAGAGGTTTCCGTCGGTTATCAGCGTAACTCTTTTGGCAATCTCGTGAAGCTTTCAATCATTCCTGGATTCGGATGATCTTTTCGGTGGTTTCGAGAATGATTTCAGGACCAGTGAGAGCACTGTCCGGAAATTGACTCTTGGCTAGTTGCGTGTCCCCTACCTCGGTCCAGCGAAGAGGGGATCTGCACTTACGACCGTAGAGGGCTTCAAACAGAGCAGCCTTGACGCTAGTGTGGTAACTGTTGTTGTACGAGAATCGATCAAAGGCAAATGTGTGTCCCACGACTTTCCGAAATCGATGACACATGCTCTAAGCATGTCTTCCAGGGTTTGGATAGTTCTCTCACTCAGTCCGTCGTTCTGAGGATGATAAGCCGTGGTCATGTCTAGTTTAGTTCCAAGAGCCTTCTGAAGAGACTGCCAAAATATGGAGGTAAACCCGCTATCTCGATCAGAGATAATGGATGTAGGTACACCATGCAGTCGAACTACCTTCTAGATGTAGATCCGCACAAGTCTTTCTATCTTGAACGATTCTTTAATCGGAATGAAGTGAGCGGATTTTGTCAAACGATCGACAATTACCCAAATGGTATCGTACCCACTCGGACATTTGGGTAACTTGGTGATGAAATCCATGGTAATCATCTCCCATTTCCACTCGGGTATCTCAGGCTGCTGGAGTAGACCCGAGGGTTTCTGGTACTCAACTTTCACCTTGGCGCAAGTCAGGAACTTTCCCACGAATGTAGCGATCTTGGCTTTCATGTTTGGCCACCAATATTCTTTCTTGAGATCCAGGTACATCTTATCTGAACCCGGGTGAACAAAGTATCTGGTCTTGTGTGCTTCCTCCATGACAACTTCCCTAAATCCTCCGAACTTTGGGGCCCAAATTCGATCCATGAAACAGTAGACTCCGTCACCTATGATCTCAAGTTTCTTATCCATTCCCCTCATAGCTTCGCTTAACACGTTCTCTGGTTTGAGGGCCTCCAACTGGGCGTGTCGGATTTGCATGGATAAATGGGCATGGATAGTCATCGTCAGTGTCCTCACTTTACGGCGTGAATTTTCCTTTCGGCTAAGGGCATCTGCTATCACATTGGCCTTGCCGGGATGGTAGCGAATCTCGCACTCATAATCGCTGAGAAGCTGTACCCATCGTTGTTGCCTCATGTTTAAGTCCTTCTGATTGAGCATGTGTTGCAGGCTCTTATGGTCAGTGAAGGTCGTACATTTGGTTCCGTAGAGATAATGTCTCCAAATCTTCAATGCAAAGACTACGGCTCCTAACTCCAAGTCGTGCGTGGTATAGTTAACCTCGTGTGCCTTCAGCTGTCTGAGGCATAAGCAATTACTTTTCCTCTTTGCATAAGCACACAGCCTAAGCCCTGATTAGACGCATCACAATAGTTAACGAAGTCTTCTGTCCCTTCGGGTAGAGACAGAACATGCGCGCTGCACAAGGCTTGCTTTAATTTCTGGAATGATGTTTCTTGCTTTTCACTCCAACAAAAGGGTACACCTTTCTGTGTTAGAGTGGTTAGGGGTTTGGCGATTTTGGAAAATTTTTGGATGAATCTTCGATAATAGCCGGTGAGACCCAAGAATTGACGGATTTCTGTGGGTGTTTTCGGTGCCGACCAATTCTATATCGCTTTAATCTTGGATGGATCCACGTGAATACCCTCCTCGCTTACCACATGACCGATGAAAGTTACCTTCCGAATCAAGAATTCACACGCTGAAAATTTCGCGTACAACTTCTCGGATCTAAGGGTTTCCAACACTAACCTCAAGTGTTGTTTGTGGTCTTCTTCACTTTTAGAGTAGACAAGTATGTCATCAATGAACACAATGAAGAACTTTTCCAGAAAAGGGCGACACACTCAGTTCATCAGGTCCATGAACACTGCCGGTGCATTGGTTAGACCGAAGGGCATCACTACGAACTCGTAGTGTCCATACAGAGTCCTGAAAGCTGTTTTGGAAACATCACTCTCATGAACTCGTAGCTGATGGTACCCTAACCGAAGGTCTATATTTGAGAAGTAGCTGGCTCGTTAAAGTTGATCGAAGAGGTCATCTATTCGCAGAAGAGGATATCGGTTTTTGACGGTTAACTTGTTCAGCTCACGGTAGTCGATACACATCCGGAAGGATCCATCTTTCTTCTTTACAAACAATACCGGAGCTCCCCAGGGTGAGGAACTCGGTCTGATGAACCCTTTGTTGAGCAACTCATTGAGCTGACTGGATAACTCCTGCATTTCTGCTGGAGCTAAGCGATACAGGGATTTGGCTACTAGGGTAGCTCCAGGAATTAGGTCAATGTGAAATTCGACCTGACGTTCGGGGGGAATTCTTGGGAGCTCTCCCGGAAAGACATCAGAAAATTTGCAAACTTCAGGGATGATCTCGAGGTCTTTAACTTTCTGTTTCTCGTTAATGACATGGGCTAGGAATATTGGGCACTCCTTCCGCAGAAGCTTTTGAGCTTTGATGTAGGAAATGATACGAAGATTGGAGCTAAGCTTATCGTTGTAGATCATTAGAGTTTGACCCGCAGGAATACTGAGATGGGTGGATTTTTCGTAGCAAAGGATATCAGCATGATTGGGACTCAACCAATCCCTACCAATGATAAAATCAAAGCTCTTTATGGAGACTGGCATAAGATCAATGGGAAATGAATGATCGTTCAGGGTAAGGATGCAACCTATGAATATATCGCAAGCGCTTTCTTTCTCGCCATTAGCCATCTCGACGGTAAACGTTTCGGTTAATGATTGAGGATTATGTTTAAGTTTATGTTTGAACAAATGACTAACAAAGCTTCTTTCGGCACCCAAATCGAAAAGAATACTAGCATAAAAGTTGTCGAGAAGGAACGTACCCGAAGCAACGGTGGGATCGGCGACTGCCTCCTCCCATCCCATGACTAGGACTCTCCTGGTATTATCAGTTGTTGCCTTCTTGGGGCAGTTTCTCTTGAAATGCCCAACATCTCCAAAATTATAGCAGGCTTGACCAACACCTGTTCCAAAAGATTGATTTGCAGATTGGGCTGGTGCTTTGCAGAATCGGACTGTATGCCCCTTTTTACAGTAGTAGGTGCATGATAGCTCACGGCAGGGGTCAGGGTTATGGTGCTATTTACACTTTTCACATTGAGGAAGGTTACCAGCATACCTACTAGTAGGTGTTTGAGTTGTGGATCCCACAACAGAAGCAGCAGCAATAGGGGTAGTGGCAGCATGGACTGCTACAGTCCGCTATTTCTTTGAGGATCCTTGAGAAGGTTGGCTTTTCTTCTTCTTCCAAAACTTTCTTTTCTCACCACTCCTCTTGGTCGGTTCCGGAGTGGTGGTTGTTTCCTCAACATCATCACTGTGGTCAATTAGGGTTTTGGGCTAAACTTTTGGCGATGTCATATGTATCCGGTCTTGCAGCTAAGACATTTCCTTTGGTCGGTTGGGTCAGCCCCCAAATAAATCTCTCTATCTTCTTACTCTCTGGAGTAACCAATCCCGGACAGAGCAGCACCAGGTCATCAAATCTCGAAGTGTATGCGGCAATATCAGAACCCTTCATATTCAGGTTCCAGAGCTCGTGCTCTAACTTCTGTATTTCACCCCGAGGGCAATACTCAGCTAGAAGAAGTTCTTTCATGGCTTCCCATCCCGTAGCATTAGATACAGGTAGAGTTAAGGATTTGACTCGGCCGTTCCACCAAGTCAAAGCTTTATCGGTGAAGGTACAAGCGGCGAACTTCACCTTATCGGACTCCGAACAAGCATTGATTTCAAAGATAGATTCGATTTTCTCAAACCATCGAGTGAGGGAAATGACACCACCAATGCCATCAAAGGATGTGGGTTTGGCATTCATGAAATCTTTATAGGAACCATCCTTTCGGTGTCCTAGGCCGCTTTCTTGATTTTGGGTTTGGGTACTACCTCCCGAACCACTTGAACCATCGGAATTCCTTTGAGACATAGCATCTGCCACTACGGCAGTAACAACTGCCTAAAACATCACAGGGTCAAATTTAGGAGGAGGTGGTGGCGGAGGGTTGTTGGTCTTTGAGCTGGGTCTCTTCCTTGGAGGCATCTTGATCTAATAAGATTAGGAAAGAGAGGATGGTAAGTCCTCTGAATTGAATCAAGAGATATGACAGATATATATTCCGAATAAGCGATAAAGCAGGAAAAAGTTATCAAAACAGACAATTTATCTCTAGAGGAATGTTCAAGGAGCAACGCCTGAAAGAGGATTTCTACAAAGGATTGGCTCGAGAAATACTCCCATAGTATTTCATGATTCGCTACGACCATGGTTTGATGTTTGGGGTATAAGGGTAAGTTTTTAGGCATACTGAACACCACAGTCACTCCCAAGCACATGTTGGTCGTGTCTTGAATGAATATAGTTGGCCAGGCTATATTGATCCTAGACACGACTACATAATTGCCCAGGTTTAACCGCAACGTACAACACCCATTTACTTATGTTTTGTTCTACTTGTAGTTACGGATCTCGACGGTTAAGTATACTTGTACACTTTTGAAAATACTTATACTTTGAAGTATAATTTTATCTCAGAGCACTTAGGCCCCTTAGTGTTAATAGTCTTATACCATGTAAGGTTTGGTATACTTTATTCACTATAAACAAGGGCTCTGATACCAATCTATCACACCCCGAAACCTAGGGCGGCAACATTCCGGGGCGGAGGTCATTTCATGTTGAATATCATAACCAATGTTATACATAAGTATATATGAGAAAAAGTTAAGACGTGTCTTCCACGCACTCCGTCTTCGTCAAAAGGATCATCGGGTACCTGTCTAATGCGTACCTGAGAATACAAGCATTTTAAAAATCAGCATAAAGCTGGTGAGTTCATAAGCGGTTTGTTTTCTGAAAATCTACCAGTTTCCTTTTGGTTTCTGAAAAAGTTATGTATCCAAGAAAATTATGGGTTTTGAGCATTCTAACACTTCCTAAGTGTACATGCAACCCTAATAACCTTGGATCTATATTTGTCTACTTATCATGCAAAGTTGATTTCCAAGGCTACGATCCTATCTAGCATACATGGGGGAACAATTTTAACTTAAATAATAGACAGAACTACATACCTTGTTGTTGTAAGTGTTCCTTGAAACCTTGTGAGCTTAGCACCTCAAGTGTGATGCCTCAAATGCTTCACACAACACCAAATGCAAAGCATAAACTTGAGAGAATACTGTAACACAATCAAAATCGGCCAAGCCCTCTTGTTTCTCTTTTGGGGAGAGACATGGTCCTTATATAGTGTGTTGCATTAGGTAAAACCCTAATGTAACATGACTCTTCATTTCTCAATCCATGGGTTAACTACATGGAGCATCCGTGGAGCATCCTATGGGTGGAACCCAACTTGGTAATCCATGGAGCCTTTTAGCCCACTATATAAGATATGGAAGATTTACATAATCTACCCATATATTTAATTAGTTATTCTTTTGATCACCTAATTAATTCTGAATTAATTCTTGATCAAAACTAATTAAATAATATTATTAATATATTAGAACTTATAATATATTAATAAACCATATGTGTTATTTCTCTCATTTAGTTTATTCAATTGCATGGTGTCATGCAACCCAAATGGACCATGCCGGATCGGGTCAAGTATTTACCAGAAATAGTTATGGACTTAGACACCTTATCCAAAGTCTCCCAATTGGATAAGTCTATTAACTATAACTACAATACTTCAGGAACCGATCGGCAATCGTAGCTCTTTCAAGGTCTCTCGGAACTGAGAAGATGTTGATATGCCATTTAAGATAAGTGATCATATAATCCTCTGTTCTAGATATCATCCGGACAAATACATGGAACAATGTCTTACTTATTATCCAGTAGTTTGTTTCCCGATTTCTGATTTTGTTTGACAAAGAACTTAATTGAACACATCAACTTAGTTCTGACCGGGCCCAGTACATAGGTCAAAACAAAATCATCGAGGGGCCCAGATATCAACTTCTAATCCAAGAAGGAACAGATAAACTTCGACTCATATGTTTGTTCTACCACTCATTGAATTACACATAAAAGCACGTTTTATAACACCGAGTTACCAATGCGTTTTCGTACAATCAATGCATAACCAACTCGTAAGTAACAAATCATATCCCTAGGTTTAAAGACTTATATGATATTACCGTCTCACGATCACTCGAGATAAAATTCCATGAAGTGATTCTAGTGAGCATGGGTTGATTCCAATACCAGAACTTATGAGCACTCATGAAGTGTTGTCTTATATCCTGACACCTACAACCAACTTCTTGGCAGTCTTACTTCATATCTACTTCCAACATTTGACTGACTGTGAAAAATTTGAATAATATGTGAAACCACAACATACTATTCTGGAAGTCAAAACATGCAAAAGAAATTATAGTAAATGATTGACAAAAGATAGTAACACTTTACTCATAAATAAACACAACTTGTATTCATTATCAATTGTCAATTACACTTTACAAATTTCATAATTTATCTAACTACTAAAGCTCATATCATCCTTCAGCCCTATGCTCCGAGCATACTGGAGATGCTTAACCCTACTCAGTCGCTTCATGAGGGGATCTGCTGGGTTCTCATCCAATGATACGCTCTTTGCCACGAGGATTCCTTCTTCTATGCGATGTCTGATAAAATGATATTTTTTCTCGATGTGTCTGGATCTCCCGTGATCCCTTGGTTCCTTGGCTAAGGCAATAACACTTTTACTATCATAGAAAATTTCCATGGGCTCCTTTATAGCTGGTACAACTCCAAGGTCTCCAATGAAGTTCTTTAGCCATATTGCCTCCTTTTCTACCTCGCTCGCTGCTATATACTCTGATTCACAAGTGGAATCAACCATTGTCTCCGTCTTGGAACTCTTCCATGTGATTGCTCCTCCATTAAAGGTAAAGACCCAGCCCGACTGAGAGCGGAAATTATCCCTATCAGTTTGGAAGTTAGCATCACTATACACTACAACTCTAAAGTCATCACTCCCACCGAGGGTAAGGACCCAGTCCTTAGTCCTCCATAGGTACTTGAGGATATTCTTTAATGCAGTCTAGTGTGCCTTACCAGGATTCCCCTGATACCTGCTAACCATGCTTAATGCAAAAGCTACATCAGGTCGAGTATACGTCATATCATACATGATCGAGCCTACTGCTGAAGCATAAGGTACTTGACTCATTTCTGCTATCTCAGCCTCGGTACTTGGGCTTTGTGTCTTACTCAATTTGGCGTTACTCTGGATGGGTAACTCTCCTTTCTTGGAGTTTTGCATGCTGAATCTCTTCAACACCTTGTCCAAGTATGTACTTTGACTAAGTCCAATTAGTCTTTTACTCCGGTTTCTCAAAATCCTTATCCCTAGAATATAGGCAGCTTCTCCTAGGTCCTTCATAGAGAAACACTTCGCAATCCAGGACTTAACTTCCTGCAGAGTTGGGATGTCATTTCCTATGAGTAGTATGTCGTCCACATACAATACCAAAAAGCTAACGATACTCCCACTAGCCTTGACATACACACAAGATACATCTTCACTCCTAGAAAAGCCAAATTCCTTGACCTTTTCATCAAAGCAAAGATTCCATCTACGAGGTGCTTGCTTTAATCCATAAATGGATTTCTCAAGCTTACACACTCTATTAGGGTACTCGTTGCTAACAAAACCTTCTGGCTGACTCATCTAAACATCTTCAGTCAACTTTTCATTAAGGAAAGCGGTTTTGACATCCATTTTCAGAATTACATAGTCATGAAATGCAGCTATAGCTAACATAACCCTAATAGACTTAATCTTGGCTACTAGAGAAAAAGTCTCATCATAATCCACTCCAGGAATTTGAGAGTAGCCCTTTGCAACCAGTCGAGACTTATAAGTGTGTACATTACCATCCATGTCGGTCTTCTTCCTGAAGATCCATTTGCACCCTACAGTCTTACGACCTGGTACATTCTCAACCAAGTTCCAAACTTGATTGTCATGGATTGTATCTCGCTATCCATAGCCTCTTTCCATTTAGCAGACTCAGGGTCTGCAATGGCTTCCGTGTAGCTGTTAGGTTCATCCAGACCTACTAGTGTCTCATCAATAATAATTGTTTCCCCTTCCGCAGTAATATGGAAACCATAGTAATTCTCAGGTGTATTCCTAACTTTCGTGGAATGCCTCAGAGGTACAGACTCGTCAATTTGCTCAACATGAGTTTCCTCCTCAAGTTGAGGGCTAGGGTTTGAAGTTCCTTCACCACTTGACTATTGAAGTTCTTCAAGGTCAATTTTCCTCCTACTGTCTCCTTGTCTTAAAAATTCTCTCTCTCGAAAGACTCCTCTTCTTGCTACAAAAACCACATTATCACTAGGTCTGTAGAAGAGCTAACAAAAGGATCTTTGTGGGTAGCCGATGAAAATACACCTCTCGCTTCGGGGTTCTAGCTTATCATGAGACTCACGCCTCACAAAAGCCTCGCAACCCCAAATCTTGATGTGGTCTAGTTTAGGAACTTTACCAGTCCACATGTCGTGAGGAGTTTTGGCAACTTTTTTTGTAGGGACTAGATTAAGAATATAGGCAGCAGTCTCTAAGGCATACCCCCAAAATGAGATTGGTATCAAAGCTCGACTCATCATGGAACGAACCATATCCAACAAGGTTCGATTACACCTCTCAGCCACACCATTAAACTGCGGTGTCCTGGGAGGTGTCAATTGTGAGACAATCCCACATTCCCTAAGATAGTCAAGGAACTCTGAACTAAGATACTCACCACCTCGATCGGATCAAAGCATCTTAATGTTCCTGCCCAATTGATTCTTGACTTACTGTTTAAATTCCTTAAACCTTTCGAAAGTCTCTGATTTATGATTGATTAAGTAGACATATCCATATCTACTGTAATCATCAGTACAAGTCAAATAATAACGATTAGCATCCCTTGTGGCATGTTTGAATGGTCCACACACATCCGTGTGTACAAGGTCCAACAAACCTTCACCCCTCTCACAAGAACCTATGAAGGGTGACTTTGTCATTTTTCCAAGTAAGCATGATTCGCAACTATCATCAGACTTTAGGTCAAATGACTCCAAGACTCCATCCTTTTGGAGTTGGCCTATACGTTTCTTGCTTATATGTCCAAGACGACAATGCCATAGTGATGCTTTATCCAAGTTATTATTATTAAGAGAATCAACACACAATACATTATTTCCTAAGTTATCAACCACAGATACAGTTTCATACACGCCATGACAAGGTACTGCTTTAAAATAAAGAACATTATTAAAGAAAACATTAATCGAACCAACTTCATTATGAAATGAAAAGGTGAAACCTTGTTTATACAATGCATGAAAGGAAATAATATTTCTTGCCATTTCTGGCGAATAAAAACATTTATTCAAATCTAAACTAAACCACTACTTAGCAATAAAGTATAAACTCTAATCTTGGTGACAGGTGAAGCTTTCCTGTTTCCCATGATCAAGTTTATCCTTCCTTGCTCCACATTCTCACTTCATCTTAGTCCCTGCAAATCCGAACATATATGAATACCACAACCGGTATCAAGGACCCATGAGTTAGAATGGGGTAGGTTATTAGATAAGATAGTGTAAATACATACATGGTTGGGTTTAACTTTCCTATCCTTCACATCTTGCTGGTACTTTGGGCAGTTCCGCTTCCAATGTGCCTTTTCATGGCAATCGAAGCATTCAGCCTCCTTTTGGTCAAAAGAAGGAGTGATGAAACCTTTCTTGGTTCCACTTGAAGAAGAGCCATCAAGGATCCTAACCTTGGTACCCTTCGAAGAACTCTTTCTCTTTTTCCCTCGTCCTTTCCCGATTGCCAAGACATGGGCGGAGTTGGTAGGAGTAGGAGTAGTAACAACCGCCTTACCCTTAAGACCAATTTCTACGGTCTTTAAGAGTCCTTGAAGTTTGCTGAGAGTGGCCTCTTCCTTATTCATGTGGTATGTCATGCGGAATTGATCATAACATGAAGGTAAGGAGTGAAAAATAATATCTATTGCTAGCTCCTCGGGGAAGTTCACATTAAGCTTCAGCAAATGGTCCACAAATCTTTGCATTTTGTGCATGTCGCTCGTGATGGGTTCTCCATCCTTCATTCGGGTTGTTATCATGGAGGAGATGATTTCATACCTCTTTTGTCGTGCACTTTGATGGTATCTTTCCATCAAATCTTGGTGCATTTCAAAAGGGTCGTAGTCCTCATAGGAATTTTGGAGATCGTTTGTCATAGTGGCCATCATGATGCATGCCACCTTGGTGGCATCCCTTTCATGTGCCCTAAAGTCAGCGATCTCTCGAGGAGTAGCAACTGTATCATCAATCTCCTTAAGTTCCTTATCAAAGACATATTCTTTGTCCTCGTAGTGGGTAATCATTCGGATGTTTCTGATCCATTCATTAAAGTTGGATACATCAAAAGTGACTTTCCCACACAAGTTCATAAGAGAAAAGGAGCCATTTGGATTAGAGACAGAAGTAGTAGTGTTTGCAGACATCTGTAAAGAAGAAAACTTTAGTTTAGAAATAGAGATAGTCCTTAATAAAACACCCAAATGTAGTATTAAGGCTAGGACCCAATCACAATATATTATACTTAGAAGAGGTATGTCGTAATCTAAGTAATAATATATTTGAAAGGTAGGTGAATGACGATTCACCAATTTCCACCAAAGTCGAAATATTAAAAAAATTTAATTTGGTTCTTAGAAACTCCTAGATTCTTTTGAGATTCAATGAACTTTTCAAAGGCATGTTTCAATCACGAGTGTGCCGTCCAAGTTTTGTGACTGGGATGCCGAGGATCACAAAACGAGGTGTGAAGTAACCATGCAAATTACTTGGTACCCTTAATAAATTACCCCTCAATCGATGTGTCGGTTAACCACACAGGCTCCATCGATACTATGATAAATATTTAGTCACCCTTTACCTACCTTGTTAAGTCCAAGTTAGTGTTTCGGTTAACCACACATGCTCCACTAACGACTTAGACAAAGTGTAAAGTGTAATTTCATGGATTAGCACCTTATTCACATTTTTCCTAAAGTAACTAAGATTGGAAATTTAATATAACATTTAGTTACTTTATAATATTCATCACACTTTTAATGAGAATTTATAAGTCCTTGTCTTATCTGTTCGGCTAACGACCCTCAACCAGTGAAGCAAGTGGTGGGTGAGAGTGGACACCCATTAAGTTGCCATTTTATAGGCAACAACCTTATACCCACCTTATAGACCGGCTTCGTGAATGAGGCGTACTAGCGGTATGACGACTTTGATCTTATACATACATATATATATATATATATATATATATATATATATATATATATATATATATATATATATATATATATATATATATATATATATATATATTATTAACTTATAATATTATAAGTATAAGGGTTGAATTTTAAATTTTAAAACTCTAAGGGTTGGAACTAAAGTTCTAATCAAGACTTTACTTGTTCCAAAACTTGAGGGTAAGTTTTGTAAACTTTCAAAACTTTTCATTTCTTGTAACTCATGAGTTTATTAGGGTATTAAAAATCAAGACTATTTATTTTTATAACCCATGTGTTCTTTTAATGGTTTTAAAGCAAAGTGACTTTTGGTTTTCCATAACTTGAGGACAAGTTATGGACTCCATTAAAACACATAATGATCATGAATTAATCTACCACATAGGTTACAAATAATTCCTATGATCATATAAATATCATAAGATCAAGAACATGAATATGAACACTTTCATGAATCAAAAAATTACATTTAAAACTTTGTAATTTTGATAACTTGTTGTTGTAAATGGATTAGCAAAGACATTACACCATCTAAAACATGTTTTCAAGTACCAAAACAGTTTAGGGTAATGTTGCTAGTCCATTTCCAGCAACTAAAGTCGAAAAACTGCAATCTGAGGCTCCTACTCGGCGAGTCCCCGCGTGGACTCAGCGAGTTCATCAGTCAGATTGCAAAAATATCGACTTTTTTCAACTATTTAGCAGAAATAACAAACAAACAAGCATAGGCTCTGATACCACTGATGGGTTTTGAGCATTCTAACACTTCCTAAGTGTACATGCAACCCTAATAACCTTGGATCTATGTTTGTCTAATTATAATGCAAAGTTGATTTCCAAGACTATGATCCTATCTAACATACATGGGGGAATAATTTTAACTTGAATAATAGATAGAACTACATACCTTGTTGTTGTAAGTGTTCCTTGAAACCTTGTGAGCCTAGCACCTCAAGTGTGATGCCTCAAATGCTTCACACAACACCAAATGCAAAGTATAAACTTGAGAGAATACTCTAACACACTAAAAATTGACCAAGCCCTCTTGTTTCTCTAGTGTAGCCGATTTTGGGGAGAGACATGGTCCTTATATAGTGTGTTGCATTAGGTAAAACCCTAATGTATCATGACTCTTCATTTCTCAATCCATGGGTTAACTCCATGGAGCATCCATGGAGCATCCTATGGGTGGAACCCAGCTTGATAATCCATGGAGCCTTTTAGCCCACTGTATAAGATATGGAAGATTTACATGATCTACCCATATATTTAATTAGTTATTCTTTTGATCTCTTAATTAATTCTAAATTAATTCTTGATCAAAACTAATTAAATATTATTATTAATATATTAGAACTTATAATATATTAATAAACCATATGTGTTATTTCTCTCATTTAATTTATCCAATTGCATGGTGCCATGCAACCCAAATGGACCATGCCGGGTCAGGTCAAGTATTTACTAGAAATAGTTATGGACTTAGACACCTTATCCAACAGAAAATCCCATATTTTCTTATATGTAAAGTTTAGTTAACTGTTTTGTTACACAATTTTGGTTATGTACAATTGTTATCCCAGGAAAATCCCATATTTTCCTAAAAGTTTGTTACCGATCCAAAATGTAATGTAAAAGATGTATACTGAAAACCTAGTTATCCTTGTGAAATGTATTAGTTTTAACACGTATATAAAATAAATAACTACAAAGTAAACTAGTTACTGAATCCATTATTACTAAAAAGTAAAACTCTATTATCCAAATTGCGAGTTCCATAAACATACGATATAATAGATATGGTTATAAGCAATCCAAATCACTTTATGACTTTCGTCACCCTTGAACCTTTCGGTTCGGCTGTAGCTAGCAGCCAGGTACGGGGTAGTCAGCCCTGTATAGATCTATACAGAGGCGGTCCTCCACTCTCGTATCTCTGTGGAGTGTTCTCGGAGGATGTGTCTCCAATTTATAGGAATAACAAATTTACGAGTAATAATACAAAAAGATCCTATTACAAATGATGATCCTCCACTCGTGTATCTCTGTGGAGTGTTACCGAGGACAAAAGAATGTACTAAGTTTCATGTTCAAAGTTCAAATGTTGTGATTTTAACTACTATAATGTGGAAAACCATTTGTGAACATATAAAATACAACAATTTATAATGTTTTTCATAAATGATACGATAATGTGATCTGCAAGTTCAAACGGTTATCTGTTATGATTGTCGGTGTTAAAAGAATATGTAATATGAAAGACAACACATATAAAACAAGTCTTGAGTACAAGTATTCCTTACACTTTTCTTGTATTCCCCCTGGAAACAGTGAAAACATTGAAAAAGGGTAGGGGTATGAACTCACCAGACGAGAAAACGTGACGGTTTGGATGCTAAGTATCGGTTAGAGGCTTGATAACGCGCAAGGTTCCTATGTAATATGAAATGATATACAAATGTATCTAATTAGACTTTAAATCACTAATTAGATATCATTCGACACTCCAATACGATAAAACACTTCAAATCAAGTGTTTGGAGTGACCCGTGTGACATCTACGGACATCTAGAGCTTTAAATAATGTGTTTACTCTTCAAGAGTAAACTCCCTATGGAGTTTTTGGCCCTAAGACCAACTCCACATGAGTTCACGGCCGTGAACTCATGGATGAGGGGTTTTATGATGCTAAATGGTCAAATAACACATGGGGAAGGTTTCTATGATTTAATCTAAGGCATAGGAATGAATTTAACCATCAAGGACATTACCAAATGGCATTTACGGCTGTAAACTAGGAGTTTACGGCCGTAAAGTCCTATGTGACTACTCCTTTCAAGATTTGATGGCCCTAGATCAATCACATGTGATTCAAACCAATTTTTACAAACCTTAGAATGAATTTAGGGCATCTTTTGACTTGTGTATGCGAGTTTACGGCCCAGGAACCCATTCTTGGGGGGTTTACGGCCATGAAATCATAAAGGGAAGGTTTCAATCATGTTAAAGGCCCCTAAATCTATTGTGGTTGGTTCTAGACTTTAATCCAAGGCTATTGATGTGTTTAAGTGGCATTGAAACACTTGAAATTGAGTTTACTACCCATGATAATGAGTTTACGGCCCAAGCATGTTCTTGGGCAGTAAACTCATGTTTACTCCCTAAAAGTTAAGTTCAAGGTGTTCTAAGTCCGTTCCATTAAGCCATTTAGCCATATCTAAGCTCCAAAGGTGGTTTGGAAGGGTTTTAAGGCTCAAAAACCCCATCTATGTGTGTTCACGGCCCAAGAGTGTTCCAGGGCCATAAACACATGAATATGGTCCTTTTTCATATATTAAACACGAATTTGAAGGCTAAGGATGCTAATCTATACGTTAGGGTAGGTACCTTGATGATTTGGAGCCATAATTTGATGATTTTGGACCGAAAGCTTGGATTTGAGGAGAGAGGTTAAAGAGAGAGAGAGTAATGAGAGAGTGCAAAAGCTTCAAAATGAAGTCTTTTGGGCTTTAAATATGTTCTAAGTTCGGGACACAGTGTAATTCTACCCGATACCGACGTTACACGTGGCTTTTGGTCGCTCCTGATTATGTTGTCGTAACCCGATATGGTCGATTCTAAAAATTTTCCGGTTACTAAAATGGAGTATTATTATGAGTTCTAAATGCATTTGGACACCCATTAAGTCATAATAGCAATCTCAAATTTATGACTTAACTTAATAACAAACGAAAACGAATTTGAAAACAACGAATTTATTAACGGAAAGGGTTACAAATGTTGAAACGAACTTCGGGTTGTCACAGGAGGCACAGTTTTAGCTATAGTAACTCTAGGTTTTCTCAGGTGGCTGAAATCTGTAGCCCTAGGTGTCCTTAAATAGCTGAGTTGTTAGGGTTTGAGTCAAAACCCTAATTGGATAGCTTAGGCCCTAAGCAGCTCCAAGAACCTTCTGGAATAAGGCCCTTGGACGAAATCATAGTGGGCTTCCACTCTAATTTTGTCCCCCTCATTTTAATAGGGATCCACAACCCAAATGCAACTATCTTATAATTGGCAGTACCAGTCCCTTAAGTTCAATTAATATCTTTTAATCACATAATTAATTTCCAAATTAATTCTTGATTAATATTAACTAATATGATTTCTCTTTTAATATATTATTCATATGATATATTAGTAAACCATAATAACCTCTCTTTCTCTCTCTCTCTCTCTCTCTCTCTCTCCATAAATCATCCTGTCTAGTTGCTTTGGTGAAGGCAACCCAAAAGGACCATGCACAACCGGGTTAAGTACATACCAAATATAGTTGTGGAATTAGACAATAATCCAACAATGTATCCCGATACACAAGAATATACACTATAACACATAAGGAAGTGGGGAAACTCACCTGAATGGTACACCCGAGGAAACACAACAACACCCTTGCTACCTGCTCTGATCACTCCCAGAAACCAACTAGCACCAAGCGAGGGTAGAACCTTAGTCAATAACCAAATTCCTTTAAATTTGACCCAAAGTGAAACTAGTCAAAAATTCAATGGTCCACGGTTAACAAAAATCAATGGTCAACAAAGTTAACCTCCACTATGAAGTGGAGGCCACTTTCCCACATCGTGGGCACCTCTGGACAAAACAATCATGGAGCTATTAGATTGGCGTATTCATCGTTTAGAGCTTAATCCTTCCAAATATAATCCCATGACCTCAGATCTAGTGTATTTCTAATTTTATGCCTATTATTTTCTTAATAAGGTTATAAATTAAGCATGGACATAAGGAACTCCGAACATGACTCTTTTTATGGTTCACCATAATTTTATTGACCTTAGAAAGATATCTTAAGCCTGGAGTTCTTCAAAATCCATGAGCATCCAAGGAAGGGACCAAAATCAAGTAAATTAACTTATACTTACATTCTGAAGAGCAAAGATCAAGATGAAAACCTTATACCTCCAACAACTCTAAAATTCGAAGGAGATGATGTATACAACTTGATTCCTTGCTTCCTTGCATGAAAATTATCTTCATCTTTCCTCTAGCTCCACGAAATCCAATGAATAAGGTATTCAATCAAGAAACCAGTCTATTAATCATCCATGGAGGCTGAAGGTAAAAGGAGAAGGGTTGGAGACTGAAAAGGACACCTAAATCATTTAGATTAGATGCAGAAATATGGAAAAAAAACTCTAAAAAATATGCGCTTGGGCTGCAGCCGTTAACCCGTCGTGGCGGCCATCCGGATGCATGTTTCATGCATTCGGCATGACATGTCATGGTGTTCCATTCACACGTCATGGAAAAAGTTTTTTTTTTACCAAAAACCTTACTTTTAAGACCTCATGTCCTCAACTAATCTATCCTGGAAAATGATTGTTACAAAAAATAAAGCACATATTATAGTCAAAGAATACTTCCAACAAGAGGGAATTGACTATAACAAAAACATTTTCCCATGTTGCAAGACTTGAAATAAGGCTCAGTCGTTCCAAATCTATTTCGTAGGTAGGTTAAAAATCATCTCATCCTTGTTCAAATATATCTCGTTGAGATTATTCTTGATTCTATTGATACAAGTTTTGCAAAAGACTTTTTAGAACTCATGAAAAGTAATTTTGAAATACGAATTATCGGAAAGCTATGTTTCTTTCTTGGACTCAATATTTGTTAATAAAAAAAATAAATTTCATTAACCAAGAAACATATTGAAGAAATTGCTAGCACATTATTGTATGAATAATTACTAAAATGAGAAAGTTACGACATAATTTGGGACAAAACTTAGTCCTTTTCTCGACAAAACTATTATTGTTCAATCAAAGTATTGTAGCATGATAAGGTCCTTGATGTACTTAGCGGCCATTCAACCGATTGTTGCATTGCAGTATCGCGAACCGCACATGCTTAATATCAAGAATATTATTCAATACTAGCAAAAGACTTAATCTTTAGGCATTTTGTATCTCATTGAAACGGGTTTCTTTTTTTCATGCATTCATGTATAATGATCTTAGTGATTACCATCTTGATCAAAAGAGTACGTTAATTGGTTGTCAATTTTTGGGAGCAAAATTTGTTAGTTGGTGGTCAAAGAAACAAGTAAGTCTTTTCTTTTCAACGACCAAAGTCGAATACATTGTTGTCGTTGCGTGTTATTTATAATTTTTATAGATGCAAAGCATTGGAAAGTGTAACACATGTGTTTCCCACTAGGCATTAATAAGATGCATAATTAACGTTGGTTAACAGTGGTAATCATTTGATGAATAAATAAAAGGAAATTGTTTGAATGTTTTATGGTCTATGTGCTTATATTATGTGTATACTATATGAATTCCTGTGAGTTGCGCAGCGAAGATTAAAAATATATTGTTAAAATATTGAAAAATATATGTTTAAAATGGTTATGTTATTAACATTAACTTTGAGATAATATGTTTACGCTAATATATATATATATATATATATATATATATATATATATATATATATATATATATATATATATAATCTCTATTATTTTAAACAATAATATTCATTAAGATCAACCCATATTCGTTATTAATAGAATTAAAGATAATTATCTATTTAGTATTATTTTTAATAATTATTATTGTTGATTAATTATATTTTTACTTATGCGATCATTTTCTAATTTCAATAATGATGTTCATTGAAAATACAATTTATTTATAGCTAAATGTAAATTATAATTTGATGTTATTATAATTTAAAATTGTTATTCATTAGTTTAAACCCACTTATTATTAACAATAAGTTAAAGAAGACTTTTAAGAAACACTTAATATTATTATTAAAATTTGAAACATACACTAAATAATAAAGTGATAAGATAGACAATTTGCATTTCAAAAATACTTGCATGATAATATGACGTATCCATGTAATCTGATTTTATTATTTATAATTATTGTTTATTAATTTTAAAACCACTTGTTATTATTAATAAGTAAAGAAACTTTTAAAAAAAACTTATTTTTATAATTAATATGTTAAACATATACTAAAATATAAAGTGATAAGATAGATAATTTGCATTTTAAAAAAGACTTACATGGATAATACGGATAATATGACGTATCCATGATTTTTAATTAATTATTGTTTTGAAGCAACAAGAACATACAAACATGTATACAATAGTTAATTAAATATTATACATATATATATATATATATATATATATATATATATATGATCTTCCATAACATATGATCGATAACATGAATCTAATATAATATACATTAATATTTCAACCAAAACATACAATGATATTCTTAAAAGAATACTTAAATCAAGAAAATACAAAAAAGAATTAGTATATAACAAATTTACAAATTAAAAACTTCAACATAATAACATGGCTTGAAAAATTATTCATAGCCCTCAAACGAACACAAAAATTTTAAACATGTTTTCTTTATGAATTTTGTATGTAATTTGTATTTGTGTGTCTACTCAAAAAGATTGACCTTTTTATAGTAGAATATCCATTAATTGTATATTAAATATATTATATAAGTTATAAAACCTTTCAATTGTTAATCATTATTAAGAGACTTTTGAGTGGTATTCATCAAAATAGGAGGTTTCAAATGCATGAGGTGTTTGCAAATTATTATGGGGTTTCAAATGCATGAGGTTCAAGGGAAAATGCTAGCTTTATAAGTATGTATGATAATATTAGGCGAAAACTTACTAAATAGGGCTAAAACAAATATTAAAATAAAATATTAATTAGGATAAATAACCTTGATGAATGTTGAAGTCTTCGTGATGAGGATTTTGTGGATATAAAAAACTCCCAAATCAATTATGATTATTTTAATTGTTGCGTTCAACTTGATATAGGAAATACGTCTTAAATAAAGAATGTGATATAGAAAAATGCCTAAATCTTACTTCATATGAGGAAATATGATTTTTGAAGTTTCCACACTACTGTTTTAGCATAGAAATCAAATTTTAGTTCGGTTGATTTTTAGCGGAGCAATCTAAACGAGAGTCACATATCTCTTTAATAGGAGTCTGCCAATATAAAGATAGTTGAGAATGAATGTCGTATGAAAATATAATAATTTTAAACGAATATTAGTTGTCTAAGTCTTCTAAAATAATAAATAAAAAATAAACATAGAAATAGTAGATGGAGAACTTCTGAGGTCTCTGAGAGCCCGATAATTAGGATCTATCGAATCAACGTTTTGTTAGTACAGTTTCAGACGTTTGTATGGAAAAGTTATGTAAGTTAAGCCACACTTACATAAATCTAGGCAATTTAAGCTACCAAATGGACCCTAAATATGATCTTACTTGGTTGTTCCTTACATCCGAGATCTAGATGTAGACATTGGTATTGTTGAGGGATCGAGACTATCACTAGTCATCAAGAATACTAGAATAAGACCTAGTGATAATTAAAACTAAATGACATCAAAGGAAAAGCTAAGTATTGAAGCAAAGTGTTGCCCAACTTTCCATTCACGCACTTTAACAAGTTAATGCATAGTTACTTTCAGCTTACACATAGATATAAAGTATATAGATGATTAAATACTACGTGTGCCTAGTATATGTAATACTTGATATCTGTGTTAGATGAATTATATGACCTTTACTTGATTTAATCATATATGTATCTTCATATATTTATATAAAATATATTGGCTAGTGATGGGTGATGAAAATGATGAGATGATGATGACAGGACTTGACTACTGATGAGCTACTCTTCTAGTAGAGTATAGATGATGACCACAGACTATTCTAGACAATCTAGTGGAACCGTTGGCAAACTTGCAACCTGTAGGTGTTAATGAACTATATGTTCAATGGATGTACTCTATCGCCACCACCCCACCCAACCCCCCTACCCCACCCGCCATGGTTTCAGTATTGATAAATATTGCTAAAGGACCCCCCCATGAAGTATAGTCTACCTATTGATGATGATGTTCCTTAGGATAGGTCCTTGACATCAGTATTTTAGGATCAGTATGTGAGAATAACGGGAATGGTTAATTGGGTGAAATATTTTAAGTGAATTACATAATTAAACAAGTTAATTATTGTGGATTGAAAACCCTATGTTCCCACTAGGCCCCCATGCCTAATCCATTCAGTTTATTTGCATCACAGGTAACGCTGCAAAGGCACATGGTTGATAATTGACTTGAGGAGTTGTTAGGCCATAGTATAATAAATTGTTTTAAGGCCTGTTAAAAGAAGTTTATACTTATGTATCTATATTATCAATGAAATCCCATGTTTTTCATATATCAATGAAATATATTTCTTTGGATATACTTCCAGAATTATGTTTTTTGAAAAAAAAAAACTACAATTTAATGATAAAAATCAATATAAATAAACAAAAAGAAAAAGTTTTAAATTGGCCGTGAAAATGCAGATGTGACAGTTGGTGTTAGAACATTAGTTTAAGCATACTTTAGCATAAGATGCCTAATTTTTTGTGCTGAGGATGGACATATTTACAAAGATTGTCCAAAGAAAAAGGAGGCTACGAAGCCTAAGGTGCCACCCAATCCAAAGACTAGAGCATTCTAGATGACTCTAGAAGCAGCAAAGAAAGAAGCAGATGCGTCTTCTGGTACCTTTCTAGTAAATGAACTATCTGTCAGTATGTTTTTATTTTGGAGCAAACGACACATTTATCTCTTGTAAATTTGGTAAAAGACAATGCCTTAATTGTTGAGCTAGCTAATGGAATGTTTATACCTGTTAGCGAATGCATGAAGAACGTAGTCATTGACTTGAATGGGAATAAGTTGCATGAGGAGTTATTGCCCATTGAGATAAACGGTTTTGACATAGTATTAGGAATGGACAGGATTAGTGTGAATACTGGGGAGATAATGTGTAGAAAGAAGATAGTAAGAGTAAACCATCCTAGAAGAGAATCATTTATGTATGGGTACACAAATTGAGTAAATTCTATAATTATTTCGACGATAAACGGAAAAAGTGTTTGCCAAAGGATGTACATCATATATAGCGTCTATTATTGATGCGAAAAAGGAAAAGAAGGAGATGCAAAGGATACCCGTGGTGTGTGACTTTCCGGAAGTATTTCTCGGAGTTCTTCCCAGATTACCCCCTGATAAACAAGTAGAGTTTTGAATAGACTTGTTATCAGGAACAACACCAGTAGTGTAAGCACAATACCAATTAGCACCAAAACAGTTGTAGGGGCTTATGATGCAACTTCATGTGTTGTTGGACAAAGGTTTCATTAGAACTAGTTCTTCACCATGAGGAGCACCAGTGTTATTCATGAAGAAAAAAGGATGGAAGCATGAGGATATGCATATATTACATAGAATTAAACAAAGAAATGATGAAGAATAAATACCTATTGGTTACGATTGATGAAATGTTTGATAACCCGCAAGGCGCAAGCTACCATTCAATGATTGATCTCAAGTCAGGGTACGACCAGCTGAAGTTGAGAGAGCAAGATGTCGAGAAGACAACTTTCAGAATGAGATATGGAAACTAAGAGTTTTCAGTTATGTCATTTAGACTAACAAATAATCCATTAGCATTTATGGATATGATAAACAGGGTTTGTAAACCTTTCCCCGATATATCTATAATACTATTCATTGATGACATTCTAATTCACTCAAAGAGCTAATAAGGACACTGTAAGCACCTACGAGAAGTGTTAAAAGTTCTAAAGAAGTAGAAGTTATATGAAATGTTCTCAAAATATGTCTTTTGGATCTTAGAGGTGCGATTATTTGGTTATGTGGGTAACTAAAAAGGCATAATGGCTGATCCATCTAAGGTTGAAGAAGTAATGAAGTGGGAGCAACGAAAAAGTCCCAGTGAGATTCGTAGGTTTTTGGGCTTAGCTAGATATTAACTAAGATGTATCCATGGTTTTTCTTCAATAGATGTTGCATTGATAGCATTGACCCACAAAGGAGCTACATACACATAGAATGAGAAGCATGAAGAAGCTTTCTAAAAGCTACAAAAGCTATTATATGAAGCACCAATCCTTAATTTATTTGAAGGAGTTAAGGACTTTACACTTTATAATGATGCATCTAGAGTTTGGTTTGGTTGTATTCTGACTGAGAGAGATAATGTAATAGACATGCATCCCGATAATTGAAAATGCATGAACAAAGCTACCCCAGTCATGATTTGGAGCCGGCAGTGGTGATTTTTCATTAAAGATATTAAGACATATTTTTATGGCACGAAGTGCAAACTCTTTGCAGATCACATGAGTCTTTAGTATGTCTTTGATCAGAAGGTGTTGCTCGTGAGACAAAGACGTTGGCTAGAATTACTCAAGGACTATGACTGTGAGATACTTTAACACCCTAGTAAAGAAAATGTTATGGCAAAAGATTTAAGTATTAAAATAAACCTTTCGAGGAAAAGGACAAGAGTGATGAGAATTAAAATTGTGTCAACGATTATGGAAAGTATTAAGAAAGGTCCGGAAGGTGCTTTGGAAAGAGATAATCGTAAAGAAGAACATTTGGGAAAAACATTAGTATTCAGAACAAACAACCAAAGGTTAAAGGCATTCAAAAATAGAATTTGGGTCCACAAGATGGGATGAATAAGAGATATTATCATGGAAGAGTCTCATAAAACCATATTATTGGTATCCGACAATGAAGCTCGAAGTTGCAAAGCATGGGGTTGAATGTGTGAAATACACAAGAATTAAAGCGCAACATCTGAAACCAAATGGGAAATTGGAACCCTTACCTAAGTGGGAGGACATCATCATGGATTTTGTTACCAAATTTCCAGAACGAAGGAAGCTCGGTATATGATTTGGGTAATTATAGGACCGATTGATGAAAAGTACGCATTTCATAGTAGCCATTAAGAGATGGTATATGGACAAACTTGCAAAAGTTTATGTGAAAGAGATAGTGAAAGCTCACGGTGTTCTCTTAACAGTTGTGTCAGACCATGGCTATCATTTTACTTTCAGATTTTGGAGAAGTTTACATGAAGAAATGGGTACAAAGTTATGTTTGAGTATATCTAACCATCCAAAGACTATTGGTCAAAGCAAGTGAACGATACAAACACCGGAAGATACGTTTAGAGCTTGTACCTTGGAGTTTATGGGTAATTGGGATGAGCATCTAGCATTGGTGGAATTTTCTAAACACAATAGTTACAACTCAGGCATTAAGATGAAACCTTATCATGCACTGTATGAACACAAGTGTCGTACACCATCTTGTTGGCTTGAAGTTGGAGAGAAATAATTTATTAGTCCTAAGATTGTTCATCAGACCGTCGAGAAACTAAAAGTGATCAGAGAAAGAATGCTAGTAGCTCAAAACCATCAAAAGAGCTACACATATAACAAATGAAAGCTGATTACATTTGAAATTGGAGAACAAGTGTTTCTTAAAGTCTATCCATGGAAAGGATTTATAGTATTCAGAATACGAGGAAAGCTAAGTCTAAAATTCATTGGACCACTCAAGGTTCTTTATAGATTTGGAAGCCAATCGTACAAGCTAGAGTTACTAGAAGAACTAGAAGGTATTCACAACACCTTTCATGTATGTTATTTGAGGAAGTTCATAGGAGAAGTTCCCGATGTAATTCCACTTTCAGAATGAGGATCGATGAAAACAAGAGGTTAACTGAAGAGACTGTAGCAATTCTTGATCAAAAGTGGAAGAAGTTACGATGTAAGAAATTCGAATTGGTGCTTGGGTGATAGAAACATACGAGAACGCTAAATCTCACATGGGAGACAAAAAGCAAAACAAGGAGTCGCTATCCACATCAATTTGTTGATGCATGTTCCCAGGAAGGAATCATCCTAGTGGGGCGGAAATAATTCTAATGCTCGCATTTCCATCTAGGTATAATAATATATGTAATTAAAATTGGTCAATAATTGTAATCATTTGATGAATAAATAAAAGGAAGTTGTTTGAATCTACATGATTTATGTGCTTATATTATGTGTATATAATATTAGGCGAAAACATGATAAATAGGCCTAGAACAAATATTAAAATAATATACTAATTTGGATAAATAACCCCGATGAAAGTTGTAGTAGTCGTGATGAGGATTTTGGGGATATAAGGAAAGCCCAAATCAGACTCTGTATGAAGAAGTTTTGATCGTTGAAGTTTTGCGTTCGACCCGATACGGAAAAGTACATCATAAATAGTGAATTGGAGATAGATTTCTTATTAGCTTAAGTAATCTAAACAAATGTCGTAGTAATCATCAAATCGAGAGTGAGCATATAGAGAATGCCTAAATTTGACATCATATGAGGGAGTTATGATTTTCGAAGTTTCATCGCACTTGTGTTAGCACAAAAATCGAATTTTAGATCGGTTGATTTTTAGTTGAAATAATCTAAATGAGAGTCGAAGATCTCATTATAGGTGTTTATTGATATTAAGATAGTTAAGAACGGATGTCATATGAAAAAGGTATGAATTTTAAATGGAGATTAGCAATCTAAGCCTTCTAAAATAATAAACAATATACTAAATTGAGATTTAGCCAACATAGTCTAAATGAAACTTGTAGATCTTGTTGATAGCTACCCATACATGTAAAGAATGTTAAAAGCAGAGTTCATACGAAAAGTTATGAATTTTTGAAGTTTTCCTGAGTGCGTCGAGCGTAACAAGGTGTAACGCCTGCTTTTAGAAGTTGCTACATCGCACCATCCAATGAGTGACACATGTCAGCGAGTGAGAGGGGTGATGTGTATGAAGGGCATGACGTATACCTCAAGGGGAACGATGTGCCTAGACAAACTTTTTCCTATAAATACCATTTGTTGCTTACTTCTTTCCCCATACTTTCCGACACTCTCTCTCTCTCTCTCTGTCTCTCTCTCTCTCTCCCTCTCTCGAAATTTCACTTCCCTAGTACAAAAAATCTTAATATTTGTTAGGGATGTCAAAAACTTCCATGGGTAACGCTCAGTTACCTGGTACACATTTAAACCCTAATTTATTGATTTGTACAAGGTGACTCAACGAGTTGGTAGCCCCAGACTCGTCGAGTAGAGACAGAAAGGGGCACAGGTTTTGAAGTCTACTGGATGAGCTGGGTAGCCACGACTCGACGAGTAGGTCTGCCAGAAAGAAACCCTAATTTTAAGTGTTTTTCACCCTATTTAAGGGAATATAACACCCATTGTGGCCTCCCTTATCACCTGCCATTGTCCAGAAAACCCTAACTCGCCATTTTGAGCTTTGTGTATGTGTGAATGCCATTTTTTAGTATTTTATTGTGATATAAGCTTGTAAGGAGAAGGAGAAGCTTGAGGGCCTCAAGAGGAAGAGAGTGGATCCAGAGGTTACATCTCATTTTCTACATTTTCGGGTAAACAAGCTTCAACCTTGCTCATTAGTTCCCTAGATCTCTTCTTTTCATCTTTATGGGGTTTTTGCCCAAGAAGCATGAACCTTGGGAAATGGACATCCCAAGTGATTTACCTTACCTTTCAGATCTAGAGTTTAGAAGGGGTTCCATGACATAATGGTGCAAACTTTATGACCATGGAAGCCCCATGCAAGCTTAAGGACTTTATCATGGCCTTTATAGCCCAAAATCATCATGCATGGATGTAATGTCTAAGATTTTATGTGTTCACTGTGTGTTTAGGACCTAGATTTCAGTTTCCACATTTTGGTTTGGAGTGATAAGGCCTTTGGACAAGGATTTGCAAGTTAAGGAATTAGGTTTTGGGGCTAAACCCATTAAGACGGGTTATAAACAGGTAAAGCTGGAAACTTTACCCTTAAGAGGATAGTCCTAGCATGTAAAAGAAGTATGGAGCTTGAGACTAGAGTATTTGGGCTTAATCTGTTAAGAGGGCCCAAATAGACAGAGGGACTCGTCGACTCCATAGAGGAACTCGATGATTTCAGACATATTGTCCCATTTATGAGCATGCTATAACTCGAAAAATCTAAGGGTGACTCGGTGAGTTGATTTGCTAAATCGCGACGAGTAGTAGCCCGGGAACTCGATGAGTCAGGGGGTTGACTCAGCGAGTTGGATCACGAAATCATGGTTATTAAGATTTAGGACTCGGTGAGTCTATAAGCTGACTCGATGAGTTGGTCAACCCAGAATGTTGACTTCGACCAGAGCGTTGACTTTGACCAGGGGGTAAAATGGACATTTCACCTAGAAGGATTTTCAATTTTTGACTAAATGATTTTGTGAATTTATAGTCGGGGAGTCGTTAGAGCATCCATCGGAAATTAGAGATTCCTCACTTGAGATATCAACAGCCAGTTTGAGAAGTGAGTTTTCCTCAAGTAGGAATGGGTCAAAGGCACCAATGCCGACCCATTTATGTATGTTAGCATATGCCAGACTTAGGTCCGATGTCGGGGTTAGCCCGATGTAGTTTATATGTTATGTATTCCAAACTTATGTCTGATACCGGGGTTAGCCCGATGTAGTTTATATGTTTATGTATTTTAGATTTTGGTTTGATGACAGGCGAGGCCCGATGAGGGTCTCTATGCTAGATGACTTTGTGATTCTTTCATGTATTGTTATGTGTTCCGGACCTCGGTCTGATGCTGGGGCAGGCCCAATTAATGTTTAGTTATATGCTATGTGTAATATGTTCCAGACTTCGGTCCGATGTCGGGGAAAGCACGAGGAAGGTTTAGTTTATATGTTTATGATATGTGTTTATAATTTATGTTTGTTGATATGATATATGTATACCAGACTTCGTTTTGATGCTAGATTTTGGACCAATGATGAGCGGGATACGATGTAGTGGGCAAGGCCCAAAGTATGCTATTATGTGTATGGTATGTGGTAGTTTGGGGAGACTCACTAAGCTTCGTGATGATAGTTTTTAGTTTTGGTTTCAGTTACTTCCGGTAGCAAGGGGAAGAGATCGAGTAGACAGCATGGCACACACCACCGCTTCTAGTCTGGCATATTTCACTCTGATGTTTTGATATGAGATTTTGATACATTGACAGTTGTTATGATATTTTGAGATATATGGTTTATGATTTTTATATGATGACGATATTTATGGTTTTCTTAATGATTTAAAAACGAAATCTTTGGACTGTATTTTTGGGATGACTCAAGTTGGTATTGGAGACTTGGTTTGAGGGATTCGGGCACACTCTTGGGTATGCCTGAACTCAAATTGAGGAATTGGTATGAAAATTTTGAAAAAAGAAAGTTGTTTACATAAAGAGAAACTTTGAAAAGAGAACAGAATTTTGAAAAGAGACAAGAACTTTAAAAAGAAAAAAACGGTGTGGTGCGTGCAATCAACCGAGCTCAAGTAAGTACTCCCAAATTACCCATACAAGTTTATGATATGATATAAGTATCAGCTTTTTGAGAACTACATGCTAGATTAGGACTAAGGATCTAGAAAGGATGTCGTATGTGCCTATTATATGTGTATCAACTTTATGAGAACTGCATGCTAGATTAGGACTAAGGATCTTGGAAGGATGCCTTATGTGCCTGTTATATGTATCTCAGATTTATGAACTACGTGCTAGTACATATTATTCAGTGATGGTCTGAATGAGATATGCTTGATTATGTTTACTCGATGCTCGAATGTTGCTTGCTTTGTGCTTTTAGGAGCTCTAGTTATCTTTTACTAACTAGTAAGTGAATATGTTAAGTTACATATTGCGAGGACTAAATAATTTAATAGGCTAGGTCTATCTCTATTGTCCAACTCTTGTTTGAGTCTAACCGTTGTAGGGTAGGATCTCTCATTCGAAGAATTATCTAGTCTTAGTGATATATAATAGTATTCACGAGCTAGTTAGGGGAAGATAGTGGGGACTTTTTATGCAGCTGATAGCAGAGAGTGGGTTGGTGATTACCCTAGGGAAAGCCTAGGATGAGAGTAGTAGAGGGCAGTAGCATTAGAAGGGACTTGGTAGAGTCAACGTAGTTCTTCAGGAAAGTACAGATAGATGTGGAAGGTAGTATGGGCCCGTACTATTGAAAGAAGAGGATCCGTAATCGAATCAAGGAAGTTTGAGATGAACCCATGAAACTTATAGTGTGTGAGATCCCTCGAGTTATGATGAGTATTCTGATGATTGGGATGGTATATTTCTAAATATGGTGTTCCAGGAACTCCAGCAGACTACTGAGATGGTGATTGAGATCACCACGATGTTCAGGGATGGATCCCTTCTCGTTCCACAGTACGTTGTGGATGAGGAGATGAAAAACGCCCGATACCATGAGATGTTGCAGAGTGATATCCGCCAGTTTGTGAGGCGCTCCAGCTACAAGATGCTGGTGGACATGATTGCTAGGGCTCGTGAGAAGGAGTTGGATTTGGAGATGGATAGGAGTGCGGACAAGATGCCCAATGTGTTAGATCACAAACCTAGGAGCCAGCAGGGTCGCGACCGTTATGGAAAATGCGAAAGGATGCATGATGGGGCATGCAAGGCAAGGAGTTAGGCTAATTGAAGTACGGACGAATTGGGCATATGAGCAGAGATTGTACGGCTACTATCACCACCACAATAGTATCATATCTGATTTGCTTCCAGTGCGATCAGAAGGGACACAAGCAATCCTAGTGCTTAAGTTTAGCAGTTGCAGGATACGTGACAACACCCGCCCCTACTACATTGAGAATTACGGACAGCCGTCAGGTCCGGTGTGAGGCAACCTGCGGCGAAGAGAAAGGCCTTTCAGTTGACAACTGAGGAGGCACGAGCAGCTCCCTACATGGGGACGGGTATGTATCTCTCGCTTATCTCTTTGTTGATATTGATTATTTCTTATGTTCATATATTTTGTTATAGGATCATTCTTAGTGAACGGTATATCAGCTTTGGTACTATTTGATTAGGGTGCCAACCGATCTTTTGTGTCGCTCGCGCTCAACAATCAATTCGTTAGAGCTTCGGGGGAGCTGGATTGCCCACTGGATGTGGAGATAGTAGATGACAGGATAGTCAGGGTTGCGAGGGTTCACAAAGGATGTACACTATAGTTATTTAGTGAACAGTTTTCAGTGGCTTTGGTTCCTATTCCCCTACGAGGGAATAAGGTTATAGTGGGTATGGATTGGTTGAGCCCCAATGGGGCAGTGATTGACTACGAGTAGCAGCTAGTAACGGTTCAGACTCCTATTGGGGGAGAGCTAGTGATCCAGGGCGAGAGGCCACAATGTGGACTAGTTCTCTGTTCAGAAGTGAGGGTGAGGTGTCACCTTCAGCAGGGTTGTGCAAGATACGTTGCCTATGTCATGGATACCAGGGCTAAGGGAAAGGGAACAGTTGATGATATACCAGTAGTGCAAGAGTACCCAGACGTATTCACGGAGAATTTACTTGGGGTACCTCCGGAGAGACATGTTGATTTTAGGATTGACCTAGTCCCTGATGCGGCTCTGATAGTCAAGGCACCATATCAGTTGGATCCTCCCAAGATGCAGGAGTTGTCTGCACAACTACAATTTGACCAGCTAGAGGGTGCATCTTGGTTCTCCAATATTGATCTATAGTCAGGTTATCACTAGATGCGAGTCAGGGATGAGGACATGTAGAAGACAACTTTTAGGACTCGTTATGGTCATTATGAGTTTGTGGTGATGCCATTTGGGCTTACCAATGCTCCAACCATGTTCATGGAGCTCATGAATCGTGTGTGCAGACCAATGCTGGATCGGTTTGTAATTGTCTTCATTTATACCATCTTGGTTTACTCCAAGAGTCGGGAGCAACATAAGGAGCACCTCAGGGAGCTGATGGAGACGCTGAGGAGGGAGGGAATTTTTACAAAGTTCTCAAAATGCGAGTTCTGGTTATGCGAGGTAAAGTTTATTGGGCATCTTGTCAACCAGAAGGGTATTCAGGTCGATCCAGCCAAGATAGAGGTCGTGATGCAGTTGGAGGTTCCGTGGTCTCCAACTAAGATTTAGAATTTTATTTGTCTAGTGGGTTATTACCGGGGATTCATCAAGGATTTCTCCAAGATCTCCATTCCTCTGACCCGACTGACCAATAAGTTGGTGATATTCTGATGGGGGCCAGAGCAGCAGGCAGCCTTTAAGATCCTCAAACAACAGTTATGTGAGGCAACGATTCTGATGTTGCTAGAGGGAGTTGATGACTCTGTAGTTTACTATGATGCCTCGATCACATGCATGGGAGAAATTTTAATGCAGGGGGGGTCATGTGATAGTTTATGCTTCGAGGCAGCTGAAACCTCACGAGGCTAACTATCCGATGCACAATTTAGAGCTAAGGATTGTGGTGTTCGCCATCAAGATTTGGTGGCATTACCTCTACGAGGTCCGTTGTACCATTTACACAGACCACAAGAGTCTAAGGTACCTCATGGATCAACTGAATCTGAACATGAGGCAGCATCGGTTGTTAGAGCTAGTGAAGGACTACGATTGTGAGATCCTTTATCACCCAGGAAAGGCCAACGTGATGGCCAATGCCCTGGTCCATAAGGCAGAAGTGACATCGATTCAAGATATCTATCTGAGGATGACAGTGGTTACTCCATTGATGGAACAGATCAGTGAGGTGCAGGTTATAGGTCAGGTGGCCTCCTTCGATTACGATAGCCATGGATTGTTGACCATGCATGGGAGGGTCTGGGTACCATATTGGGGCAGAGTACGACAAATATTGATGGATGTGGCCCACAAGTCCAGGCTCTCCATCCATCCCAAGCAAAGGAAGATGTATCGATATTCAACCTAATTACTGGTGGCCCTGCATGAAGTAGGATGTAGTCTAGTACGTTGAGAAATGTCTGACGTGAATGGAGGTCAAGGCAGAGCACCAGAGGGCTCACAGCAAGATGCAGCCGTTACTTATCCCCATGTGGAAGTGGAAGGACATTACTATGGATTTCATCACTAAGCTTCCTAGGACCGCATGTGGAGTTGATTCGATAAGGGTCATCATGGACCGATTGACTAAGAGTGCCTATTTTATCCCGATCGAGGAGAGCATATTGGCCGAGAAGCTAGCCGAGATTTACATACGTGAGATAGTGGCACGTTATGGAGTGCCTGTCTCGGTGGTGTCATATCGAGATGTCCGTTTTACTTCAAGATTCTGGAAGCGATTCCACGACGATATGGGATATGTATCTTCCGTTAGTGGAATTTTCGTATAACAACTGCTACTACGCCAGTATAAACCGACCTCCCTTCGAGATGTTCTACAAGAGGAATGTAGGAACCCTAATCTATTGGGGCAATGTCAGTTAGATGATCATGGGGAGTACTGAGGTAGTACTCAAGACCACAGAGCGGATTCAATAGGTCTGGAACAGGCTCCAGACTGCATAGAGTTGATAGAAGATCTACGTCGATAAGCTTCATTCAAATTTAGAGTTTCAAGTGGGCGACATGATCCTCCTGAAGGTGTCACTTAGGAAAGGTGTCATTCGGTTCCGGAAGCGTTGCAAGCTGGGCCCCAGGTATCCCTGCCCCTTCAGATTCGTAGCCCTGGTGGGCAAGGTAGCGTACTGATTTGATCTTCTCGCAGAGCTCAGCCAAAACCACAACATTTTCCATGCTTCCTAGCTACGGAAACGCTTCATGGACGACGCAGTAGTTGTGACTTTAGAAGACATTTAGGTTGATGAAATCCTGAATTACATCGAGAGGCTAGTAGTTATTCTTAATAAGAAGACGAAGGAGCTGAGGAACAAGAGGGTTGAGCTGGTGAAGGTGGAGTGGGTGCATCGCAAGGGATCCAAGTGGACTTGGGAGCCCGTGGAGGAGATGAGGGAGCACTACCCAAAGTTGTTTCTAGATGCAGCAGACTTCGAGGACGAAGTCTAGGACAAGTGGGGGAGAGTTGTTTCTAGATGAGGCATGTATTTAGAAGTCTACTCGACGAGTTGGGTAACCCCAACTCGACGAGTAGATCTACAAGAAAGAAACCCTAATTTTAAGTGTTTGGCACCCTATTCAAACGAACATAACGCCCATTGTCGCTTCCCTTATCACCTCCCATTGTCCAGAAAACCCTAAATCGCCAATCTTCTAACATGATGACGAAACAGACAGTCCCAGCATGCTGAAGTAGTATGGAGCTTGAGAATAGAGTATAAGGGCTTAATTTATTAAAAGGGCCCAAACAGACACAGGTACTTGTCGAGTCCATAGAGGAACTCGACGATTTGAGACATATTGTCCCGTTTCTGAGTATCCTAGAACACGACGAGTCTGAGTGTGACTCGGTGAGTTGATTCGCTAAATCGCGATGAGTTGTACCCAGGGAACTCGGTGAGTCGGGGGGCTAACCCGGCGAGTTGGTTAATCCCGAATGTTGATGTTGATTTTGACCAAAGCATTAACTTTGACTAGGGGTAAAATGGTCATTTTACCCTTAGAAGGATTTTCATAGTTTTACTAAATGATTTGTGAATTTATAGTTGCGGAGTCGTTAGAGCAGCCATCAGAGATTCCTCACTTGAGATATCAACAGCCAATTTGAGAGGTGAGTTTTCCTCTAGTGGGAACAGGTCGAAGGCACCAATATCGACCCTTTTATGTGTGTTATCATATGCCAGACTAACATCCGATGCCAGGGTTAGCCCGATGTAGCTTATATGTTATGTGTTCCAGACTTATGTCCGATACCGGTGTTAGCCCGATTTAGTTATATGGTTTTTTGTTTCGGATTTCGGTCCGATGCCAGGCGGGGCCCGATGAACGTCTCTATTGTAAGGTCGAACCTTATAGTATGATAATGTTTGAAACTGATCACTCAGCGTCAGCACGTAACCCAGCGTCAGCATCAGCGTTAGCAAACCAGTTGTTTAGTGTATAGTTTTATATTCAATATTTTGTAACAGATTTAGTATTTATCTTGTTTCCATAGTTATCGACTATTAGTTAGCTGGTATATCCCTGATTTGTAGGGATTGCCTAGATTAGTTCTATATAGTCCTTTTGTACAAGTTTGTGAGAATTCGTCTTTCAAAAACCCTAATAGCCGCTTTGTGCAAACAATAATCTCTTTGTGAGATTATCATTCTTAGTGAAAGTTCTTTGTGAAACTCCGTTGTTCTTGTTGATAATCATTGTTTGATAAATTGTTTCATCTAAGGTCCTTTCAATTGGTATCAGAGCAGCGTTCTCTTATCAAACAAATGGCTTCATCATCTTCCTCTTTAAACTCATCAAATCATCCTTCTGCTAAAATTCCTCCGTTTGATGAAACAAATTTTGCTATGTGGAAAATAAAAGCTCTCTATGCATTAGAATCTGTAGATGAAGACATGTTGGACATCATCGACAAAGGTCCATATGTTCCGATGTATCAACCCTTGAAAAAAAATGTTCCTGATGTTGTCATGAAGAAAACACCTAGAGAAAACTGGACAGCAGATGACAAAAGAAAGGATGGTCTCGATGTTCATGCTCGGGCTGCAATCAGCTATGCTTTTCCATACAATATCTTTCGGCTGGTTCAGAACTGCATCTCAGCAAAAGAAATGATGGACACACTGACTGTATCTTTTGAAGGCACTAAGAAAGTCAAGGCTACTCAAATAAATGATCTAAATAGAATGTATGAACATTTCTTTGCAAAGAAAGGTGAAACCCTGACTCAAACCTTTAATAGGTTTAATACTCTTGTTAATGATCTGCGGAGAATAGATCAGTTGAAGCATCGAACTATTCTAATGCAGAAGTTTTTGGATTCTCTGGGTGCAGGTTGGGAGAATCATGTTGATGTGCTGAAAAATAGTGAGAAGATTGACACATTGGATTTACAAAGTCTCTATGGAAACCTTCGATACTATGAGGAATCCAAGCTTCAGAGAAAGGAGCTGATGAAGGATGCTCAGCGTGAGTCATCTGTGGCATTATTCTCAAACAAAAAGCAAGTGTCAGAGTCAGACACTGAAAACCATTCTAACACTGATTCTTCTAAAAGTGAGACTGATGATCTGGAAAAGGTTGTTGCTAGTGCGGCTTTAATTGTGAAGACTTTTGAGAAATCAGGCCGAAATTTCTCAAAGTTTCAGAAGAAGATGAGTGGGAAATCTTCAAAAAGATCAGATGCTGACAAGAAACATGCTACTGAAAGGAAAGGGAAAGCTTAGTGCTTTAACTGTGGTAGCACTGATCATTTTGCAAAAGAATGCAAGCAAAGAACCCAAAGCTCAGATGAATACTGGAAGCAGAAGTACAACAAGTTGGTTGAGAAACTGAAAGCAAAGAACTTGGAACATAAAGTTCTTGTCGCTGAAGAAGAAAAATGGAAGACTGATGAGGAGTCATCAGATGATGAAGTTAAATGTCTGATGACTAAGATAGAAGATAATGATGAATGTAAAGTCAGCAACAATTCGTTTGATGCTGATATGTCTGATGCAGTTGAAAACTCCAGGAAGCACAACACTGATTCTCCTTCAATGTATCAGGTTCAAAACTTTGTTTCCTATTCAATGAATGAAAAAAATCAAAATGTTTGAGTATTTGGGTGTTCTTAATTCTAAGAAGAATCAAATCATAAGAGATATGCAGAATCAAATTGATCTTCTTAAAACTAAACTATCCTTGAAAAATAACATTATTGACACTACTCAGGAAAATCTAAGAGTTACTAGTTTATCAAATTCCTCACTATCTGCTGAAATTGATAAAGTTAAAGACCTCTTGAACAAAGAACAAACTATTTTAAAACTTTGGGCTAAATCTCACAAAAATGCTAATTATGTTATTTCTGCTCAAATACCTCATTCATGTGATAAAATCCTTGGGGGAAATTTTGCTGAATCTGAAAAAGTTTTTAAATCTCAAGAAAAGGAATCTGAATTTTATTCCATGAATGAATTAAAAGATAGTTTCATAAACAAATTTATCAACAACACTTTTATTAATCATAGTCTCATTGATGAATATTGTGTTACTAACTCTAATGGTGTTACTGAGTGTAATATTGAAATTACCGGAATTGATCCTACTTCTTACCCTGCACATCTTGAGAGACCAACTCCTCTCACTGAAAATATTATCGCATTTCCTATCTTAAATGGAGGGTTTCATATTCTTCATGAACAACTTAAACATTATCCTGATTGCAGTGTTTCAGTACATAAGTCTAAATCTGATACTGATGTCAGCTCCTTATCCACCACTGATCATAGTTCTTCTGACACTAAATTCTATCGTAATTTAATGTCAAATAAAAGGACTCAAAGTTCACTTGGTGAATCTTTCAAATCCAAATGTGTTAGATCTAGAAATCTGCTTACCAAGAAAAACTTTGGTACTAGAGTTTGTTACAGATGTGATGACACCTCTCACAAGATCAGTAAATGTAAGTTTGATAAAACCTCGTTAAGAGGTGACAACATCAAAGTTAGAGATGAAAGATGGACTCTTAAATCAAATTCTTTAAACTATCTTCCTAAAGAGTGCTATAATATATTGTCAAATAACTTTGTGAATGACGCATCTTACAATGGGTCAGTGTGTTCTAACTAGTTTCTCAGCACTGCAGGGTCAGGAGTATCTTTGGTACTTAGACAGCGGTTGCTCAAGACATATGATAAGATCCAAGTCTCTCCTGGAAAACTATTTCAAGAAAACTGGTCCTGCAGTAACATACGGAGACAATGGAAAGGGGTTTACTAAAGGATATGGAAACATCAAGTGCAATAATGTGGTGTTTCAGAATGTTTCATATGTAAAGGGTCTCAAACACAATATCATCTCAATCAGCCAATTGTGTGATGTTGATAATGAAGTTCATTTTACAAAGAAGGAAGGAAGAGTCATCAACACTGACAAGAACATTGTACTCTCAACAAGTAGAAAAGATGATATATGTGTTCTTGACATGTTCTCAAGTGACAAGGCACTGATGCAATGCTTCTTTACCAAGTCTCAAACCAATCTCAGCTGGATTTGGCACAAAAGGTTCTCTCATTTGAACTTTAAGAATCTATCTAAAATATCCAATCAAGATCTAGTTAGAGGTCTCCCAAAACGCAGCTTTGTGAAAGACAAGATGTGCTCAGCATGTGAACAAGGAAAGCAAACCAAGTCATCATTCAAACCCAAGTCATGTTCTAGCATATCTGTTCCTCTTCATTTACTGCACATGGACTTGTTTGGACCTATTCCTGTTCGTTCCCAAGGAGGAAACAAGTATACTCTGGTGGTTGTGGATGAGTTTACTCGATTTACATGGGTGGTTTTCTTGAAGAAGAAAAGTCATGTTGCATCGAAATTATCTCCGTGATTCGTCAAAACGAGACACTGACTGGTCTCAAAGTTAAGCAGCCAAGGAGTGATCATGGCACTGAGTTCCGGAATTCAACTCTTGAAGACTTTTGTGATTGTAAAGGCATTGGGCAGAACTTTTCATCTCCTCGCACACCTCAACAAAACGGAGTTGCTAAACGAAGAAATCGAACACTGATTGAGGCAGGAAGGACCTTAAGGATTCATGCTGGTCTTCCTATGTTGTTTTGGGCTGAAGCTGTTAATACAGCATGTTATACTGAAAATCGATCTCTAATTCACAGGGTTCACAAGAAGACACCATATGAGATGCTGAAAGGTCGAAAGTCGGACGTATCCTTCTTTCACGTGTTTGGATGCATTTGTTATATTCTTAATTAGCGAGATCCCAAATCAAAATTTTAGCCTAAGGATGATAAAGGTATTTTTGTTGGATATTCATCTATTTCAAAGGCTTTTCGTGTTTTTCATGTGAACAGGTAGTGCATTGAAGAATCTGTTCATGTAAAGTTTGATGAAGAATCATACATTGATGAAAAAGTAGCTCATTCCTCTTCTATCTTTCAAGAGCTTCTCTCTTGCCCATATGATGAAGTCTCCCATATTGAAGAAGAAGCTATTATTCCTGATTCTATCGTTTCAGACCCAAGTTATGTAAATCAAGATACTGCGGTCAGCTCGACAACTCATTTGTCCGATGCTGATGAAATCCTTGAGACTGAAGATTCTCCTGCAACTGATGTTCCTTTTAGTAATAACACTTCAGTGTCAAATCCATTGGAATCAGCTCCTGGTCATTGAGATCACCTTGTTGATCAAATTATTGGGAATCTTCATGATGGTGTCCGAACCAGATCTCGTGTATCTAATAATTTTTGCATGTATGTTAATTTCGTTTAAATGATTTTACTTAACAAGATACACTAAGCTCTTCAAGACGCTGACTGGATTAAAGCCATGCAAGACGAGCTGAACGAGTTCGAAAGGCACAAGGTCTGGACTCTTGTTCCTTGACCATCAGGAAAGACCATCACCGGAACATGTTGGGTCTACCGCAACAAGGTTGATAAAGATGGTATTATTACTCGAAACAAATCAAGACTTTTTGCTCAGGGGTTCACTCAAATTGAATCCATCAACTACGGGGAGACTTTTGCCCCAGTTGCCCGCATTGAAGCAATTAGACTGTTTCTCGCATATGCCTCATACATGAACTTCATTGTCTACCAAATGAATGTCAAAACAGCATTTCTTCATGGTGTGTTACAAGAAGAAGTATTTCTCAAACAACCCCCAGGCTTTGAAGACAAAGAGCACCCTAACTATGTGTACAGATTAGATAAAGCTGTATATGGACTGAAGCAAGCTCCTAGGGCCTAGTATGAGACACTGACATCATATCTTCTTGAAAATGGCTACAAAAGAGGAGCAATTGACAATACTCTCTTCATCAAAAACAAAGGCTCAGAAATGATTCTTGTTCAAATCTATGTCGATGATATCATCTTTGGATCTCTAAATGAGAAGCTGAGCAAGGAATTCGCTGAGATCATGTCTCAAAGGTTCGAGATGAGCATGATGGGGAAGATGACCTTCTTCTTAGGTCTTGATGTTCAGCAACAAAAAAACAGGTATCTCAATTTGTCAAAGTAAATATATTGCTGACATACTTGTTAAGTACTCTCTCAGCGACTGCAAACCGGCTTCTACTCCGGTGTCCAAGACTGATAAGCTACACGCTGATCTCACCTGCACTGATGTTAATCACTTTCTTTATCGAGGAATGATTGGATCTCTTCTCTACCTCACTGCAAGTCGCCCTGATGTCATTTTTGGAACCATTCTCTGTGCTAGATTCCAAGCTAATCCCAAGGAGTCTCATATCATTGCAGTTAAACGTATCTTTCGATACTTAAAGGCAACTCAGAACTTGGCATTGTGGTACCCTCGTGACTCAGCACTTGAACTCTTTAGATACATTGATTCCGACTATGCAGGATGCAACTTAGACAAGAAGAGCACGTCAGGTGGATGTCATTTCCTTGGAAATCGACTAATTGGTTAGTCTAGCAAGAAACAAACCTCAATAGCTATCTCCACTGCAGAAGCTGAGTATGTTGGAGCTGGGAGATGTTGTGTTCAACTCTTATGGATTCAGAATCAACTTTTAGAGTATGGGCTTAAATTCACACAGACTCCTATATACTGTGATAACACCAGTTCCATTCAGATCACACATAATTATGTTCAGCACTCAAAGACAAAGCATATCGAGATCATACATCACTTCATCAGAGACAATGTTGAGAAGGGCAAGGTTGTTTTAAAACATGTCAAGACTTCAGATCAACTAGCTGATATTTTCAACAAGGCCCTGGATACTCAAACTAATGCTCACATTATTAGAGAACTTGGAATGATCACTCTGGATTAAAAATGTTTTACTAATGTTTGCTATTGTCTTATAAACTAATGTATTTTTTTGCTGATTATGATGTGCTGATGATGCTTACCATGCTGAGTATATTGTATGATCTCTAATCTCTATCTCTTCTACAAATCTTCTAAACTAAAGTTGTATGATTCACTATATTAAACCATACACTGACAACTTGAAACTCTTTGCCGATGGTTAGACAAAACACCAAGATCTATCACACGCAACTATCCCTTCTTACCAATCTTACACTAATTCTATGATTCAGTGTGACAAAACACATGCTGATGAGAATCTAACAGTCTTTGCCAATGGTTAGACCAAAACACCAAGGTCTATCACACGAAACAATCCTCTCTTCACCTTCTTCTCACTCAGTGTCTAATGATTCAGTAAGAAGCACCACTCACTGATAAACACTCAACACTTTGTGCTGATGGTTTGATAATTAAACCAATATCTATCACACGCACCAACCACCTTGCTAACGTTAAAAAAGCAAGTTGTACCTTGAATTGATGACAAACTATCTTTCAGCATGTAACTTTTCGTGACACTGATCTCAGCGCTTCCGCAGACACTGATTGTCGTTTCCTCTTCAGTACAACGGCTCTTTTTACCCAACGACTATTTTTTTGATTTGACAGTCGGTCAAGATACGCAGTTATTTTCGATAAAGATAATCATTACCTTTTTTTTAACCGTTTAATCCCATATTTAAACTTTTTCACCTCTCTCCCAAACCTTCCTCCCATCATTCAAACTTCCTTCTCTCTCTTAAAAACCCTAGAATCCCAACTCTCTTCAATGGCGGCATAACTGTTCACTTTCTCCTCCACTTCAAGAAGAGTCATCCCAGCTCCAAACTCTCCTGCTCTTCCCATATACATCAAAGCCACAAATGTCATTTTCAACCCTGATATACCAGATGTTCATCGCGGTCTTGGACTTGATGATTTTGTCAATTTTTTAGTATCCTGTAGACTTCGATACGCTATCAGTGAGGTTCCATCAGAGTTCTTTCCCTAACAAGTATGTGAGTTCTACTACACCGCAACGGTTAATGATGAAAATAACGTCATCTCCGGGACTATTGGGCGTGGCCATCGCTCAGTTTTTTATCACCGCTGATCTCCTCAGTGTTGCACTCAAGTTACCAATTTTTGAACCATTGTCTGAGCTTCCAACTATTGAACGTTGTCGATGCCTCTTTAATCAACTGGGCTATGATCACTTGAAGGCTGGTGCTCGATCAGCTCTGATTTTGCGTCAATGTATGACTCCAGGATGGAACTGATGGGTTTTGGTCATAAGACATCCTATGTGCTCATACAAACCCTAATGCTTGGATCTAGGTTTCTCTATTGTACATGCTTTGAATCCAAGACTATAAACCCTAATTCTAGCATATGGAAATCGATATTAACATATAATTAGGTTTAAGATGTTACCTTGATTGTTATGTAGCAATAACAATCCCAATTCCACCTTGAATTGACTTTGGAATGCTTAGAGTCACAAGTGTCACTCCTCTAATGGCTTACAAACACCAAGAGCAAATGGAGAAGGTATAAAAAGAGAGGAGAGAGGTAGGAATTCATCCTTAGGACTTCTTGGGAAGCTTAGACGAATTCATGAGCCTTAGGGGGTTTATATAGATGTAAAGATTAGGGTTTTAGTCCTTATCCTTATCTAGTTGCTTGCCCACCAAGTAACCATAAGATAAGTCTTAGAAACCCTTATCCTAGTCGAATTCTAAGGCATTATCTCCTTAAATTCGTTCACCCTATATTTAAGATAATCCTTACCTTATTTTGTAACTATCACATAATTACAAATCAGCCCCTCTAGTTTAATTAATTACACTTGATCACAAAATTAATTCCTAATTAATTATTGACCAATATTAATTAAACAAATATGATTTCTCCTTTAATATATTATTCTTATAACATATTAATAAATCATAATAACCTCTCTCTCTTTATTTATTTCTCCAATCAAGTTGCTTTGGTGAAGGAAACCCAAAAGGACCATGCACCATCGGGTCAAGTACATACCAAAATAGTTATGCACTTAGACACTAATCTAACAGTCTCCCACTTGGATAAGTCTAATAACTATTATGCGTATGACTTCAGATCCTGATCTGCAATCGTAGCTTTCCAAAGCCGCTGTCAACTCTAATCCTATCAGATACGCGTGTCCTTAAGATAAGGGATCATATATTCCTCCATTTTAGATATCATATGAGATATGATTTCTAATCATTCTCTTTGTACTATTTCTCGATTCCCGATTTATGACGACTGACTAATTGAACAAATCAAATTAGCCCTAGCCCGGCCGAGCATTTACGTTTGTCATCACTAAATCATCGAGGGGCCGAAAAGATATCGCTTTTATCCTACCTTGGATAAAAGCAACGGATAAACTTTGATACAATGCTTTCTTGTACTCACTAACCAAATCACACACAACAATATGTTTTATAACACCAAGTTACTAGTGCGTTTATATATTATCAATGTGCAACCGATTATCAAGATACAAGTCACACATCTCGGTTTCAAGAATATAAGATGTTATCGTCTCACCAATCACTCGTGATACAATTCATGGAGTGATCCAAGTGAACGTGGGTTTAATCCAATGCTCAAATTCATATTCATAAGCACTCATGAATGTTGCAGCAAACATTTGCTTATGTCTAATACTCTTTTAGACAATCCACACACCAATTCACGACAGTCTTCATTCATATCTACTTCCAACATATGAACAACTGTGGCGCCTTTGAATAATTCGATTATTGTTAATAAACTCAATTATTCTGGAAGTCAAAACATGCAAAGTGAAATACAAGAATAATACTAATCCCATATGGCCTCAAAACTTTGAGTATAAATAAAACTCATTTTATTTATCACCATATCGATTACTCATTATTTGTCGTTTCGGGTAACCAACTTCTTACTTGAATTATTACACTTGTCCCATGCTCCTAGCATGCACACAATGTTTACCTATGGTTCTTACTTTTGTGGAATAGATAAATTGCACACATTTCCAATCATTCTCATTTCACAACTCCAAATCCATTTTCATAAGTTTAAGAATATCAAATTCTTTCCACTTATAGAATATGCTAGATTCTAACATTTTATGCGATAATTCTTTCGTAATGTCACTGCACCAAAGTCACAAAGACTATTGCCAATGATATTACAAAGTCCTTTAACGGAGATTGTTACAAGACAATTCCTTAGATATGATGTCTCTCACTTAAAGTGCATTTCTTTGAACATCCTCTTGCATAAAAGTTTCTAATCTAGTCATAGATTTTCAATATTTACGTCCCAATATGGACACACTTCCATATTTTCCATATGACAACTCATTTCTTAATAGAATCCTTTCTATTCATCATAATGTCAATATGGTCCATTAATATCATGCTTCCAACTACTCACAAGCAACCAATCCTCGTCGAACTTTGGATTGTCCTTTGATAGTTGTTTAATTATTTTAGTCAAAACCGATTCTAGTCCCTTTTTCCTCTAAATGCGCTAGACATTTGGAAAATCTTAGAATGGTCAAACATTAAAGCATTTTAATCGATCCTATACCCGAAGTGTATGGGACACGATGCACAATGTTTTATTTGCTATGTTTTCAAATTTTGAATTGTGAAAAGGAATTCCGTAATCATAATCGAAATTTTAAGAACACACTATGTACCTTTGACTAAATTTATTAACATTTCTCAACCTAAGCCTTTAGATTTGAAATGAAGCATAATATTCTCTCCCTTAATTATAGCAAAACAACTTTACAACCCTTACGACTTTGCAAGGTATAACTCTTGTTTTTATATAATTAATATTGCCAACTTGCAATACTTTCCATAATAATCATACAATCATAACTTTTATGCTCCCACTATCATGATGATTACTATAAAACATAACACTTATGCTCCCACTAGCTTCGACATGTATTCATAAACATCTTAACTTTCAGAAAAACAATATCTATTGAATTTCTTAAGTCCATGTTTCTAATACTTAATGCTTTGATAATCTTTTATCAAGCCTTCTTGAACTTGTACACATTTGCCTTCGATAGTTCATATGTGTGTCTAAAAAATTAAAACTAATTGCCAAACCTCACAATTCAAATTATGGAAAGGGATACCGTAACCATGATCGAATTCGAGAATGCAATTTTACAATCACTATCTTCTTAAAATATTTCTTAGTGAAAGCATTTCCTCACAATTATTTTCATGAAGAAGGAAAGCTTATGACACTTAGATTTAAACGGTGTGTGTGTTTCTATCCATGTGAATTTGTTAAAACCAAAGTTTACGACAAAATTTAAACTCATATGGACCGAACTTTCTTAATCTTGATTTGTTGCCTTATGGTAGCACAGCTGCCCACCACGTCTTCCAAGTAGTTAAGCATCTCACCTTTTTCCTATCAATGTACCTTTCATTGATCAAGGTGACTTGCCTTTTATGCTTTCAAAATGAGAACTCATAGAACTCACATGCATAACTAACTCAATTGGAAACAGCACAGAAACAAAATAATGTCAACACGATAGGTTGTAAACCTCAACTCGTGTGCTAGTGATGATCAATAAGGTTTATTTGACTTGTTCTTGAAACCTTTCAAGACCATTAAGGCTGCCACTGACTCCTTGACATATAAGATTCTTTTGTCAATAACCATTTCTTAACAAACAAATATTCAATAGTTAGTGTAGTTATTATCAAAACACTTCATAAATTGGTCCTAGTCGGTCTTTGTCTTATTCAAGACATCACAACTTTCCACATTTGATGAATGTTATAAACCTTTAATACTTTTCACTCATTGTCACAATCTTAACTTTAAGACTTGTTATTGGAACGAAGTATGATAGACTTCTTGATTTAACCATTTCTTCAATCCTTGATTCCTCTTCTTAAACATACAATTGTACTAAGACTCACTTAGAGGATCAATTGAGATATGGTTCTTAATCATTAAGATCTATCATAAAGCATAAAAGCTACTCTCCCTTCTTCTTAGAATGGAGAAACTTTTATTTTTTTGCCTACTTGATTCTTCTTATTTGTTCTACTATTGATCTAAACCCTTTAATCAATTCAGAATTACACTTAATCCTGTAAGTATAATCATATTTACTAAACCTTTAGTATATCATGACGAATATCTTTGTTACTCTTATGGTGAACTTGATCAACACACAACTTTGTGTACTCGATCTCCTAGTCCTTCACTTAACACTTTATCAATGAATTTGTCTAATTTCCAAATATGAAATTTCTCATTCATCATGCAACCAAGTTGCGTGATTCCAAATTTCAGTCCAATTGAAATTTGGGCGATGAGAAACTCTCCCTATTTGGTAAATTCTCGACTTTTCCATAAATAACATAACTAAGAATCATATCCATTCGTTGTAGAAATATGCAAACATCAATTTTCATAACGATTTCATTGCAAGGAAGTAAACAAATAAATAAATAAGTCAAAATTTATTTCATTTATAAAAGCAGCAGAAAAACATGCCTTACAATGCAAAATCTATTGAAAACTATGTAAAAGGAAAATTTCTATCATAACTATCTAAGCTCAAAATCCAATCTTCAAGTCCATGCGATCAAGATCCATCTCTTGTGATTAGATTCATCTTGGTCTCTTATCAAGCTTCCTTTCTTTTCACCGATCCTGCAAAACATTCAAATGCAATCTTATCACATCATGTATTAAGAATCAATGAATAGGAACTTAACGGAGTTAGATAGTGGATTTTACCTGAAGCGTAGTCATACTTTTGACTCTCCCATCTCTTAGATCTCTTAGGTAAATAGGGTAACTTCGTCTCCAATGCCCCTTCTCTTGGCAATAAAAGCAAATTGACTCTTTTGGAACAAAACATGGAACTACTTCAGACATCGCCTTTCTCTTATGATCAAAATTTTTGATCATTGCATGTCTTTCATTGCCATTGTCTATATCCATAGAGGTCTTGAAGGCAGATTCGCCAATCAACTTTGCTTTTCTATTGTGCCAAACCATTGCTGATTCAGCAGCAATAAGCATATAGGTGAGATCAATAAGCGTCACGTCGTGGTTTATCATATAGTACTCTCTTACGAACTCACTATACGAGTTAGGAAGTGACTGAAGAACCCGATCAACAGCCATCTCTTCACCGACAATGGATACCATCATTCTTAACCTATCAATGTGTGACTTCATCCCTATGACGTGTGCACACACCGACTTTCCTTCTTTATGTTTACTTGCCAAAAGGGCTTGAGTGATATTGAACCTTTCAATTTTACAATCTTGTGGGTTAGGGAGAATAATTGGAGGAGGAGGAGGAAGTGAAGCATGATTTTTTGTTCCTCGATCGAATAGTGGAATATCATCTTCATGTGGAATGCTTGTACCATGGGATTTGGGAAGACCATAGTTGTCGAAATTTGACATCTACAAAACGGGAGAAAACAAATTCAAGTTAGTTGATCGATTGAGTCCTTAGTAAATCAACCAAATGAGATACCAAGGCTAGGACCCAACACAATATGCTACAACCTAGAAAAGGGATGCCGTAATCTAGTTGCAGAATATTTGAAGGTAAGTGAATGACTGTTGAAGATAATAGAGTTGCGTCTTGGGCCCTTTTGTTTTACAACCGGATTGGGCTTGTCAATCCGTGTTCAGCTAGATTAGCATTATTTTTGTTAGAAAAACTATTAGGGTTTGATTATAAATATATGCATGCATGTATGCGTATAGTAACAGTCGTTATTCTCATTGAATATTGTAAACCCTAAAATCTTCTACAGTTGACGTTCTTCATCGAGCTCTTCTGAGGATTGTTTATTGAATCATTCGACACCTTTTGATTCATTAGCTTGTTCTTAATTGTTTACTTAGTCATTCATATACCTGTTTCATTGATCTAATCGATCTTTAAGTTTGTTTTTAAACTCATCAATTGGTATCAGAGCAGGAGGCTGTGTAATCCATACACTTCTTTTCTGTGAAAAAGCTTCGATTAGGGTTATTCCGCATTCATTGATATTTATTGAGCCGTCATCCCATAATTGACGTATCTCAATATTTATTATCTTTGCCCTAATTCGATATCTTACAAGTCTGATCTTTGAACAGGTTATTCGATCAATTATGGACGAGTCACAATCCAATCCCATCAATATTTCAAACAACATTGGATCAACGACAAAGATTCCCATCCTCTACACCCATGATTATGAAGTCTGGGCGAATCACTTTGAAGATTATGTCATAGGATCTGAGGATAATGGATACCTCATCTGGGAAGCAATTATCTCTGGACCGTTTTCTCATTTAGCAACTTCAAGGATTATTAAAACTCAAAAGGAGTATAATGATCTCCTGAAAGATGTTAAAGATATAGCGCAAGATGAAAAAGTTCAATTTCAGTGCAATATCAAAGCGCTAAGATTGATTAGATTTGCTCTTCAATCCGATACCTTTAGGCTGGTAAGTTCATGCACAACTTATAAAGAGATATGGGACAGGCTACGTGAATTGTACTCTACAGATGAAGATCTTGAACACTCCATTCAAACCTTACTCTTGTCTGAGTTTGGTGAGTTCAAGCAAGGAACAGAAGAAACAGTGACTCAAACGTTTGATCGCTTCAATCATCTTCTTAGCAAGATGATCAAACATGACATCGAAAGGAAGCTTATCGAACAGAAGGTTACTTTTTTAAATGGACTCAGGTCTGAGTGGAGAGCAATTGTGTCCACAGTTAAAGCACACGAGCAATTCAAATCCTACTCTTTGGCGAAACTGGTGGGCGTCCTAAAATCTCAGGAAAAGATTGTGCTGCAGGAGAAGACCGTGGTTTCAAGTCTGGGTTCATTCGCACTCCTGTCGAAAAGCAAAGTTGTGATAGAGGACGAAGATCTCAACTTGGATGATTATGATCTCACATCTGAAGACTATGCTATGATGGTGTCAAATCCTAAGAGATTCATCAAGAAGATATTCCCCACAAATAGGAACCGAAACTGGCAAGGAAGCTATAGCACTGAAAAAGTCAAAGATGAACCGAAAGCTGAAGAAGAAAAGAAGGAACAGAAGGCTGAAGGAGATTCTGGAGTGAGCTGCTATTATTGTGGAGGAAAGAACCACTATGCAAAATATTGCGTCCTCAAAAAGATGGCAGAAAAGAACGAAGAAAATGATGAAGAAGCTGTGTTGATGAAAAAGCTTGATGAGTGAAGGAAGAAGAAATCTACTGCTAACCCTTCCATGAATGCTTTAATTGTGCAGGGCTCGGTAGCTGATGATGAGTTCGGTGGCATGGAGGTTTGGTCAACCGATTCTGAAGATGATGAAGTGAGGAAGCCTTCTCATGGAAAGGCCTATGTAGCGAAAGAAGAAAGCAGTGGAGGAAGATGCTTGATGGTGTCCGACGTGTCTCAGATGAGAGGATACAACACTGATGGTGGGAATGAAGACAAAGAACAGCAGAATCTACGCTTTACTGCCAAACCACTCAGCGAGCAGTTCAGCGAACTTGATGAACTGATCAAGAAGGTACAATCAGTTTTTGTCTCATTTAAAGTCCCTCAATGCTCATATGAAAAGGAATTAAAAAATGTTAATTCAAGAATCTCTCATCTGGATAGTAGTTTAACTCAAAATCGGGTCACCAATTCTAACCTAACTAATCAATTAAGCAGGGTGTCTTCGAAGAGTGAGGAACGACGGATGTGGATCGAACTGAACGAGTCAAAGTTAATCAAAATAAAAGATGAAAACATCTACTTGCAAAGAGATAACTTAAAGCTTTTGAAACAGCGAAATGTTTTTTGTCTGATTGCCAAACGTCTTTATACTAATATTACTCAGCTTCATTTAAATTGTGAAATAGGGCAAAAGATTCATCGCATGATTTTACCCTTTCTTGAATTTAAGGAAGATGAAATTGATGCTGATGCATTTAATTGTGAGAGTATTATTTTGTCTGAGGATGTTAATCCAACATATTTATATGGGCTGGACAAAATTGAATCTTTCATAAAATCCAAGGACCACAAGAATATGCTCAAAAAAATTTTGGATGAAAATGATAAACTGAAGCTTAGAACCGAAACTATACAAAAATTTGACTCACTGAATGTCAACTTAAGCTCGGAAAATAAAATTAATGTTGAAAATGCATCTGAGCTTAATGAGGACGATAACATGAGTGAAATTTATGTAGAAGACACAATGGATTGCTCAGAATTTGTCAAAAATGAACCCGAGAACCACAAAAACCTCATCTCAGAAAATTCTGTGGAATTCGCTCGGTTGTCCCAACAAAAGTCCCCGATTCTTGTAGAGAAGGCAGTTGTATACCAAAAAGTTAGGACCACTCCGAATCAGGTATACAAAGTCACTGGTGTAACCGAACATCAGACTGCTGAACTAACAACTATTGTGAACGAAGACAATGTTGATGGCTGTGATGAGTTCTTCTGGTCGGCCCCCATTGATAATGCTGATGAAACGGTAGGTCTGTCTGAAAGGACTTCATGGAAAAGCAAAGGCAGATACGTTCCAGAACCTTTAAATAAACCTGATTGCTTCAACGTGGCAAGTACCAGTGGAACGAAAGATGTTCCTCAAGAGAAAGAAATTCCTGCAAAAGAAGTCACATCTCCAAGCAAAACAACATCGGATCAGAGTGGTTTAACCAATGAACATAAAGCTAACGTCCATCATGGACCAAAGCAGATGAGAAGTCAAAAACGGGAAAGGAATCAGAGATACAGGAAAAATCTCTCCGAAAGAAAACAGTTTTGGCGATCGCAAAATGCCTATTTCTCACATCATGACAGGAATTTAAAACCAGCGAAAAATCCTGAGGGATCGACGGAGAGCAACAACAACCGAAAGCAGAGGTTCGGTTCTGAGCAGAACAACAACCAAAAGCAGAGGTTCGGCTCAGAGCACAACAACAACCGAACGAATAGATTCGGTTCAGAGAATGATTTCAACCAAAAACACAGGTTCGATTCGGGAAATAAAAGAAGTCAAAACTCTAAAGTTGGTCCTACCGTTAGTCAAAAGCAGAAGAGTCACCTAGGTTCTTCAATCAAGAAGTCATACCATTCTGAGTCATCTCTTCCTAACTCTTTTAAATCTACAAAATCCTCTGTCTCCTCTCGTCCTAAAGTCCACTCTGTTATTTCTCAAAAATCTCAGTCTTCAGCTGATCAAAAATGGAAACAGAAGGTTTCAGATACTGAATCAAAATCAATTCCAAAACCGTTAATTCCAAATAAAATCAAATTTTTCACCATCAAAAGAAAAGACGATAAAACACTAATAAAAAGGACATATGTTGTTGACATCTCTCTTACTAATCCCGCAAACAACTCACGAGGACCCAAAAAGCTCTGGGTTCCTAAATCTGCTTAATTTTTGCAGGTTATCAGTGACGAGCAGTATGATGAAGAATGGTACATTGACAGTGGCTGCTCGCGTCACATGACAGGGAGGAAGGAAGATCTAAGGGAATTCAGATCTCTTTCAAATGGTGGAAATGTCAAATTTGGGAACAATTCCTTCGGAACAATCAAAGGCTACAGGATGATTACAAACGGTGATTTTTCAATCACGAAAGTTGCATATGTAGAGGGGTTACAACACAATCTCATCAGTGTATCTCAGCTTGTTGGAGGTACAGGTCTCAAAGTCTCATTCGATGATAAAGGTTCGGAAATTATTGAGAAGAAGACGAACAAAGTTATTCTCCAATCAGAGCGCAAAGGTGAAATGTTTCCTCTAAATCTCAAACCAATCAAAGGAAACCCAGCCATCTGTCTGTTATCCAAGGCACCATCCGATGAAAGCTGGCTGTGGCACAGAAGACTCTCTCATCTCAACTTCAAAGATATCAACAAACTTGTCACTGGAAGTCATGTGAGGGGTCTCCCATTGCTCAAATATGATAGAGATCATCTGTGTGCTGCATGTGAAATGGGAAAGCAGAGTCGTCAAAGTCACCCATCCATAATAAACACTAAAGTCGTTGAACCACTGGAATTACTTCATATTGACTTATGTGGTCCATCTTCTGTAGAAAGCATTGGTGGTAGCAAGTATATTCTTGTTATTGTTGATGACTTTTCACGTTTTACATGGGTGTTCTTTCTGAAGCTTAAATCTGAAGCAACTCAAAAGCTAAAAGGTCGTTCGCAACATCAGAAGTGACAATGGGTTGGAATTCAAAAATAAAGAGTTTGAAGAATTCCTGGAAGAAAAAGGGATCAGTCACAACTTCTCTGCTCCCTACACTCCTCAACAGAACGGTTCACTCTCACTCCTTATGAGATCATCAACAACAGGAAGCCAAATGTGAAGTTTTTCCATGTGTTCAGTTCCAGATGCTTCATTTTCAATTCCAAAGAACACCGCAACAAGTTTGATGTCAAAGCTAATGAAGGGATATTTCTGGGTTATTCTCTTACTTCCAAAGCATACAAAGTGTTAAACAAGCGTTCAAAGAAGATCGAAGAAACTTACTACGTGACTTTTGATGATAGCTATGTTAAGAAGCTACAGGCCAACGAAGACACAGCTGGAGAAATCTTTCCTCAAACTGGCCACATCACAGCCTCAATTGCCAATCTATTCGAGAAATTCATGGAGCTTTTTGATGAACCAGAAAAGGACACTCTTTCTGAAGCCAGTGCAGCAGACAACAGGGTAGATAACTTGACGCAACTTATTGACGATGCTGCAAGAAGAATGAATGAAGAAGAATCGAGTTCACAAGACCCTCCTCAACACAATGCATCAGTAGAGGGGGAGGATCCACCTGCATCCCAGCCAAGTTCACAAGTTGAGGGGGAGCTGAGGTCTCAACCTCCAACCGAGAGTGCTTCACCAACCGAGAGTGTCTCACCAATCGACAGAGCCTCTCCAACCGTAGGTTCATCAACACCCGAAAGATCATCACCTCAGGAAACCCCTATAGCTCAAGATTCACAAGACATTCCTGCAGGATCACATGTCGAGGGGGAGCATGCTGATATATCATACGACTTCGACAGTCTGTCCAAACCAGAAGAGATGATAAATGCTGAATTGGATCCATCATTTGATCCAAACTTCCCTCCTCTCACCAAATGGACCAAAAATCATCCTATTTCTCAAGTTGTCGGTGATATCTCTGAAACAGTTCTAACCTGATCACAACTCAAGGCAAAACAAGCATCCTTGTACTCAAAAGTCGAATTCTGCATGTTTAACTCATTCGTATCCAAAGTTGAACCAAAGACAGTTAAAACTGCTCTTGATCACTCTGATTGGGTTCAAGCAATGCAAGACGAACTGAATGAATTTGAAAGAAACAAGGTCTGGCGTCTTATTCCAACTCCTCCTCATGCCTTGGTTGTTGGTCTCAAATGGGTCTTTAGGAACAAACTCGACAAGGAAGGGAATGTTATCAGAAACAAAGGTCGTCTAGTCGTCAAAGGATACTGTCAGGAGGAAGGCATTGACTATGAAGAGACTTTCGCTCCGGTAGCTAGGCTGGAATCAGTAAGAATATTTCTTGCTTATGCTGCTCACAAAAACTTTGAGGTCTTTCAAATGGACGTTAAGTGTGCCTTTCTCAATGGAGATCTCGAAGAGACTGTGTATGTGGAGCAACCTCCTGGATTCGTGAATGAAAAGCATCCTGATCATTGTTACATTTTGGATAAAGCTATGTATGGTCTGAAACAAGCACCGAGGGCTTGGTATGAAACGTTGACTAAATTTTTAAAGATGTCCAAATTCAAACAAGGTTCGGTTGACCCAACCTTCTTTCGCAAAAAGGAAGGTAACCACCTTATGATAGTTCAAATTTACGTCGATGATATCATCTTTGGCTCCACGAATCCAAGCCTAACAGCTGAATTCAGAAAGCTGATGGAGACTAAATTTGAAATGAGCTCAATGAGTCCCTTTAACTTTTTTCTTGGTTTAAATATCAGACAGGGACCTGAAGGCATCTTTATCAACCAGGAAGCTTACACAAAGAATCTCTTAGCAAAATTTGGCATGATGGGAGATTCAAAGGTCAAAGTCCCAATGGCATTCGGCACTAAGCTCACTCCATCCCTGGACAAACCGGCTGTTGATCTTACCCTTTATCGTCAGATGATAGGCTCTCTAATGTATCTTACTGCTAGCAGACCTGACATAATGTTTTCCGTTTGTTACTGTGCTCGATTTCAGGCAAATCCAAGGGAAACTCATATGCTTGCAGTGAAAAACATATTCCGTTATCTCAAGCGCACTACCTCTTTAGGTCTGTGGTACCCTTCTAACTCACGCTTCTTCGTTCAAGCCTACTCAGATGCAGACCTTGGTGGTAGTGGTCTCGACAGGAAAAGCACCACTGGCGGTTGCCAATTCCTCGATGGGAAGTTGGTTAGCTGGCAGTCAAAGAAACAAACCTGTGTGTCACTGTCTACTGCTGAAGCCGAATACATTGCCGCTGCTTCCTGTACCTCTCAAGTGATTTGGATCCAGAGTCAACTCCGAGACTATGGACTCAATATGAAAAAGATCCCACTATATTGTGACTCTGAAAGTGCAATTAGGATCTGTCATAACCCAGTGCAGCATTCCAAGACCAAGCACATTGCACTAAGGTATCACTTCATCAAAGATCACGTGGAAGACGGAAACGTTGAAGTACACTTTGTTAGAACCACTGATCAATTGACCGATGTCTTTACCAAAGCTCTTCCTGAAACGACTTTCAACAAAATTCTACAAGGCTTGGGTATGATGGTTGGAGAATCGGTCCCAAATCCTCATATCTCCATCTAAGTATCAAGAACCGAAAGAGACAGACCGCTCGGTTGGTCTCTGCTCTGAAGATTTAAAGGAACCGAAGCAAACAGACCGCTCGGTCTCTGTCTGCTCTGAAGATTTAAAGGAACCGAAGCAAACAGACCGCTCGGTCTCTCTCTGCTTTGATGATTTACTGGAACCGAACTAGGCAGACCGCTCGGTTCATCTCTGTTCTGAAATTGTCACCGAAATACCCAGATCGCTCGGTCTCTCTCTGATTCATCATTTTTTATGTTGTATAATTTTATCTTTCTGTTTTTATTTATTTTTCAGAAAAATCGCAATATTACAAAAACATTTTATATTTCTGTTTTTATTTATTTTTCAGAAAAATCCCAAAATTACAAAAACATTTTATCTTTCTGTTTTTATTTATTTTTCAGAAAAATCCCAAAATTACAAAAACATTTTATCTTTCTGTTTTTATTTATTTTTCAGAAAAATCTCAAAATTACAAAAACATTTTATTCTTCTGTTTTATTCCGTTTTTTTTTTTTACTTACTTCCACTACTTGCAAGTCCTGGTCGGTGTATGTTTTGCACAGGTAAATACAAGCATCATCTTCTGTAGTATTTACCCAGGTATGTTTTCTCTTTCTCAGACTAGTTAGACGTCCCTAGAAGCATGCTGTTGTATGTTGTCGCAAGCCTCTATGACCTTGAGTATGCCTTAATGATTCGATCTATACCTATCGTTTCTTCCCAATCAGGCTATTCTCTCACACTCGGTCTAGAGCTACCTTACTCTACTCATTTGAAACATGAGTTGCTCTGCTTTGTCCCTATTCTGTAGCAGAAGGTACGTTCGGTCTCTTAACCACCTTCTCAACTTCTTCATTTACCTTCGATTCCCCAAAGTAACCCTTGATGCTTTCGGTCTTTACCACTGAGGCTTATGGTTACACAACCTCTGTGTTTATCATCTAGGATTCGTTTACCACGTTCTAAGTGAAACCCAAAATCCAATACCTAAAATGAATTGATGGTGAGTGATATACTCAAGATTTTACTTGGAAATCTCATTTTTTTTTTGTGTGATCTTTTATGAAATCGTCTCCACCTAAGACATTTCTTCCCAAAGAGCTCCAGTTTATTTTTATTTGAGATTTTTGTCTATCCTATGCTTGTAACGAGATAATTCTCACCTACCTGTTCAATAGATCACATCGGTCTCTCTGGTATCTCTACCAACACTCAGATTTATGTTAAGACTTAATGTTCGGTTAGAGGTCAGCCACCCTTCAGCCCATGATCAAAAGATGCCTTTCATTGTTTATTAATAGACAACTGATCGTATTTCCCGGGAAACCACACAAGCACTTCAAGTCTCTCTTGGCTTTGAAGGAAGCGATTCTTGCCCGGAATCTTACGCTTTCTGTCTTCTTAATAGACAACACTCACATTCCAAACACCTTTGATTTATTTCTTTATCTTTCACACTCCTATGCACGAAAATTAATTTTTTACAACATTCTGATTACTGTTTGGTATATGGTTTTAAGTTTCAGTTGTAACCAAACAAGGGCACAAGGAATTTCAAACGGTACAAAAATGATTTGGGCGCATGCAATTGATTCGTTTCACACCCACGTGTGCTGACGTATTCCTGGGATACACTATAACTTCCAATCGTGCTTTTTCAGGCGACGTTTTGGTTTCCTCATCATCACGATTTTCTCTCTCCAGTAACCGGTATAAATAAGGGGTGATCGTGTTCTTTGGCATTTACCTCCCACGAATTATCTCTCTGAAAAGTTTCCACTGTTCATCTTCTTCCACAACTCAACAATGGCGACTTCTTCTTCTGCACAAGATCAAACTGCCTCTTCATCTCTGCTCTCCATCAAACCTAATCAGAATATGATTATAGAGATGACCCCGTTCTTATATGATTCATACATGCTACACGTGGTGGAATGCCTAAAATATTCCCCATTGTTGTTGGCACTCACGCAGGTGGAAGCCGTTCCAATGTCCCTGCTCTCTCAAGTCTACACAACGGCAAACTACGACAAACACAAAGATCGCATCTTCTTCACCATCCACAACAAGAAAACCTCTGTATCCAAAACAAGTTTTGCTCTCTTCTAGGGCTTGCAGTCGACTCTTCCGTCATCTCACCGGATTTTATCACCACTACTCAACTCTTCTCAATGATGTACGAAATGGGGTATACGGATGTTCTTACTACTATCGCCAAAGTCAAGAAATCCTGTCTTCCATCTCAGTGGAACGGATTGCTTACCCTTTTGATTAAGGGTTTAGCGGAGAGGTGTGGTGGTTCTGACACCACGAGTAAAGGGTTTCTCACCATCTTGTATGGTCTTTACAACGGCATCAATCTAGATTATGGCTCCATAATCTGGTCTCAAGTAGTTCAGAGTCTTAACACCACTACACGGTACTCTGAGATATCATGCGGCCGTTTCTGGACGCTTATTACCAAGAAGGCCATGGATTCCCTTGAAATCCCGGTGATGAAGGATGCTCTTATGGCTTCAATTGCCTCTTACCACACCAAGAAGATCATCGTCTCTGATCCAAGTAAGTTTCTCCATTATGGATTGATCCCTGAATCCATGTATAGGTGCGTCACGCCTCATAGCAAAATCATGGCTGACTATAGCACCAGAACACCCTTGCCTCCAAGGGTTCTGTCCGATGAACAAAGAGCTGCACTCGACGCCCTCGATCAACCTCCCAACCATGGCAAGAGGGCAAGCAAAAAGGAGAAAACAGAGAAGAAAGAAACTGAACCAAAGAAGGAGAGAAAGCGCAGATCCTCCAAACGCAAATCTGATGCAGAGGAACCTTCTCAGTCCAAGTCCAAGAAGGTCAAGAAGATAGCTAAAAGAGCCAAAGGGTCTCCTTCTCCTGGCTCTGCTCCTAATGACCCATCCGACACAGAGGCTGCTGCTCCTCCAACCGAAACTACAATTGCTCAGTCTCCTCAACACCCATCTTCTCCCGCAGGCTCTCATCTTCCCTCTCCACCAGCATCTCCCAAAATTCCCAAATCACCCTCTCCACCACCATCTCCCAAAATTCCCAAATCACCCTCTCCACCTACATCTCCTAAAATTACCAAATCACCCACTCCTCCCTCTTCCCCTAAAATTCCTACACCACCCCAATCACCAACACAGGAGGTCCCACTTTCTGTTCCTATAACCATCCCTCCCACTACAACAGAACCAACCATTCCCTTCTCTGATACTCAACCTTCATCCTCTATCTCCACACCAATTATCACCGAATCCGTTACTATCACCTCTTCCCAACCACCAGTAACAATCAATGTATCTGATACAGGGGCTGCTACTGTGGTTGAAACCCCAGTCATCAACATTCCCCTATCTCCTTCTCCATCCTCCAACTCTGGTGCCACCTTGGGCGGCGATGATGAAGAGTACGACTCTCTTTATTATAGCCCATATTGGATTTCCACAGATACTGATGCCGATACCCCTGTTACTAGTCAGCAGATTCAAGAAATTCATGACAAACTTGACAGTCTGCTGGCTGATAATAAAGCCTACGGGGGTGTTGTGCTAAAAGCCTTCATTGAGTCTGCGATCAAGACGTACATTGACGCTCTGGATCGTTCAACTAATGACATCGACAACTCAGCTGCTTCATGCTCCAAAGCCACCAAGGAAGTTTCTGAGGTTGTTCACACAACTCAGATCTTTCTTGATTCTCTAAAAGCTCATGCTGATTCCAGTGCGGCCAAGTTTCAGACGTCCGTTGACTCTTTCTCGGCTACCCTTCAGGGTGAAACCTCCAAATTTGAGGCTCTGCGTGCTGACCTCAAAACTGAATCCACATCATTTCTCAAATCTTTGGATTCACGTTTTACTTCTCTAGCAGCAGAGAGCACCCTAAAGGAAGATCTTGTCAAGCATCAGGCAACTATTGACCTACAAAAGATACAACTGGCCCAGGCACAACAAGAAATTTCTTTGCTAAAAACTCAGCGGGCAGTTCTTCAAGGTTGCGCTGGTGATGTCAAGAATATGTTGACAAGTGTTCTTGACACTCATGATCCCTTCCTTACCCTTACTATCAGACAGCATCTCCAGGCTAAACTCCTTCCTGCAATTAACATCTTGAGCGAAATGAAGGGTGTCTTGGAGAAGCTTGTTCTTCCGCGATAAGGGGGAGAGGAAGGTGTGTCAAAGACAGAACCGAAGGTTAATGTAGCTTCGGGTTCTGGGAAACAAGTCCTTGTTGAGAGCGAGTCAGATTCAGATGAAACTATCACTGAAGCTCTTCAACGAAAGAAAAGGGACAAAGAGCTAGATGAAACTCTTAAGATAGCTCGAGAGGCCGAGGCTAGGGAAAGAAAGGTCAAGGAGGATGAGGATTCCATACAAGCCAAGAAGACTCTGTTCCCAGAATGGGACAGAGACACACTCATCACTCAAGCGATTGAGTTTCCCTCCATATATTGGTTGGAACCGATTGCATCCTTCGAGTGTGAAAATACAAAAGACTCGCAGTTTGACATGCCAATCACGCGAAAAGCTTTTACATTTCATTGCTTTGATGTCACTGTTGATGTCCCTCATCCGAACTTGAAGGTTGACAGAGAGTTAATAGATTTCTATCTGAAGTATGGTCAACCGCAGTACTTGACATGGAGTGCTCAGAAGATTATTAAAGTCAAGGTACTGAAACCGACACAGGCTGGGAAATTTGTGAACGTTAATTTCAAAATCAACAGAGGAACGGCCAACACAGAACATCTCATTTCTCTGGCAGATCTTCCCAGTCTGAATCCGCATGATTGGATTCTGCTATACAACATTCTTCTCTCCAATCATAGAGAGTATGAACCGATTCTTAAACATCTCAAAAGAATGTTGGCTTCCTACATCCATGAGCTCGCCACTATGGATCAGGAAATAGCAAAGATTATGAACAAGAAACCGACCGTCAAGCCTACTTCCAAGACAGGAGATGTTCATAAAATGAAGGTAGGGCAAATTGATTCTTCCAATCTGACGGTCATGTTCACCAGAGGCGACAAGCATAAGTTTCTGTTTGCTTTGGTAGACAAACATCTGTTTTCAACAGATTGTCTGGAGCATATTATAAATATCATTCACCGATGCAAGCAGAACTCAACAGCAGACAAGAAGAACTTCACTGATATGCTTCGTTGGTATATCACCTTCAGGCATCACATTCTGGCTATAATACCGAGAATTTTTGAAAGGTAAAGAATCCTTCTGCTGTTAAAAGAGAATGAAGACTCTGTGCCAAAGACGCAAAGGGGGAGATTGTTGAAGATAATAAAGTTGCGTCTTGGGCCCTTTTGTTTTACAACCGGATTGGGCTTGTCAATCCGTGTTCAGCTAGATTAGCGTTATTTTTGTTAGAAAAACTATTAGGGTTTGATTATAAATATATGCATGCATGTATGCGTATAGTAACAGTCGTTATTCTCATTGAATATTGTAAACCCTAAAATCCTCTACAGTTGACGTTCTTCATCGAGCTCTTCTGAGGATTGTTTATTGAATCATTCGACACCTTTTGATTCATTAGCTTGTTCTTAATTGTTTACTTAGTCATTCATCTACCTGTTTCATTGATCTAATCGATCTTTAAGTTTGTTTTTAAACTCATCAATGACGATTCACTAATTTCCACCATGAAAAACGAAAAAGAAATTTAAGTTTTAAATCTATGAAAACTCCTAGATCCTTTGAGATTCATTGAACATTTGAATGGCATGTTTAAATCTCGATATCCCCTCTTGTTTGTGACTGGGATGCCGAGGATCACAAAGCGGGTGCGAATAACCATGCAAAGTTACATGGTGCCCTCACATGTTACAGTAACCTAGTCGATCTGCCGGTAAACCACACACGCTCCACTGAACTATGACAAACATTGAGTCACCCTTTGCTACCTTTGCTTAGAACCATTTAGTGTGCTGGTAAACCACACACGCTCCACTAACATCTTCGCAAGGGCACAAAGTGTAATTTCATGGAATTGCATCAATTCACTTTGCCTAAGTAACTAAGATTTGGAATTTGTAAAAAGATTTAGTTACTTTTGTATTTCATTATACTTATAATGGAAGGTTTCGTCCTATCCTACCCGTTCGGCTAACGACCCTCCACTAGTCAAAAGTGCGGTGGGTAAGAGTGGATACCCATTCAATCGCCATTTTAAAGGCAATTTCCTTAAACACCCCTTATAGACCAGCTTCGTGAATGAGGCCTACTAACGGTAAGACTGACTTTTACTCATACATACATACATATATATATATATATATATATATATATATATATATATATATATATATATATATATATATAATGTTAGACTTTTAATGTTTTATATAGTATAGGGTGCATTTTACACTTTTAAAATATTAGGTGGATAACTTTAACAATTACACTTTTAATTCAATTAAATGGTTAACCTAGACTTTTATGGATTTATTAAGTCTCTTTTAATTATACTCCTTAATTAATTAATAAAACCATAAGGGTGTATTTGAACTTTTCAAAACATTACTAGGGTTTTAGAATTTAACATTCCTAATTAACTTTTAATCAACTTTTAAATTTCAAAACTTGAGGGCAAGTTTTGAAACATTTCAAAACCATTAGGGTTTCAATTATTTAAATTTCAAAACAACAAAACTTTTGGGTTCAAATTTAAACTATAAAACCTAAAGGGCAAAATATGAAACTTTTCATAACAACAAGGATCAAATAACAAATAATCTAAACTAACATTTAATTACATAACTATCCATATTTGATTTGTTTAATGATTTCTTGCAAAAAAATTTATCAATTTACTCAAAATAATTAATCAATTATCTTATAAGGAAACAATTATCTTATTAATTGATAAATATCTTCAATTAGGTCAAAAATATAGTCAAATATATCATATAATCGGATTAATATTGATCTAACATGATAAGGTAACTATCCATATGCAAAAACAACAAGAAATCCTGAGATAAGCACTATCTGACGAGTTGAGTCATCGAGTCAAGCCTGGACTCGTTGAGTCACCCTGGACTCGGCGAGTTCAGCTATGGACTCGGCGAGTCCAGCCTCTAGAACACCAACAAATCGGATTTTTTTAGATATACAATGCATCAATACAATTGAAACCATCCTAGGCTCTGATACCACTGATGGGTTTTGGTCACAAGACATCCTATGTGCTCATACAAACCCTAATGCTTGGATCTAGGTTTCTCTATTATACATGCTTTGAATCCAAGACTATAAACCCTAATTCTAGCATATGGAAATCGATATTAACATATAATTAGGTTTAAGATGTTACCTTGATTGTTATGTAGCAATAACAATCCCAATTCCACCTTGAATTGACTTTGGAATACTTAGAGTCACAAGTGTCACTCCTCTAATGGCTTACAAACACCAAGAGCAAATGGAGAAGGTATAAACAGAGAGGAGAGAGGTAGGAATTCATCCTTAGGACTTCTTGGGAAGGCTTAGACGAATTCATGAGCCTTAAGGGGTTTATATAGGTGTAAAGATTAGGGTTTTAGTCCTTATCCTTATCTAGTTGCTTGCCCACCAAGTAACCATAAGATAAGTCTTAGAAACCCTTATCCTAGTCGAATTCTAAGGCATTATCTCCTTAAATTCGTTCACCCTATATTTAAGATAATCCTTACCTTATTTTGTAACTATCACATAATTATAAATCAGCCCCTCTAGTTTAATTAATTACACTTGATCACAAAATTAATTCCTAATTAATTATTGACCAATATTAATTAAACAAATATGATTTCTCCTTTAATACATTATTCTTATAACATATTAATAAATCATAATAACCTTTCTCTCTTTATTTATTTCTCCAATCAAGTTGCTTTGGTGAAGGCAATCCAAAATGACCATGCACCATCGGGTCAAGTACATACCAAAATAGTTATGGACTTAGACACTAATCCAACAGGAAGTTCTTCACCGGGGCACTTTGCAAATGTGTGGGTCACAAATCTCGTAGTGGTGATCAACTGAGTACTTATGAGCAACAAGTTGTCTGTTCCCTTCTTCTCAACAAACGTCTTGATTATGGGGCCTTCTTCTTTGATCAGCTTGTTCAACTTCTTCGTGCCAATGTATGAGTTGATCATGTCCCATTTCCACGCTGGATTGCTCTTGTCCTGGATAAATTTTTCGCTGAAGCCTACTACTCCCACTCTGGAAACCCCATCCAATGCCCACATATGTCAGTACGAATGTATCAGGATGATCCACTGGCAAGTGACATCAGCATCTCTGATCGGATGCAAGAATGGATCACAAATCCATATATCATTCCTTCACTAACCGCTGACACTGATGAAGGAGCTGATGATAACAACGAAATTCATGCTGATCTTCAAGCTAAAATGCAAGACGGTGGTCATATCTCCCCTCAACTTTCTCATCATACTATTTCTGTCACTGAAAGGGTTCCCTCAGCTCAGGGGGAGCAACAATCTCAGGGGATGCCACCATCTCAGGAGGAGCAACCGTCTCAGGGGGAGCAGCATCGCTCACAAGAAATTCCAGGTACTCAGCTCATTCAAATCTCAGCCTCAGCGTTTAATGAGTTTCTTACACTGACTCGAGACATGAGTCAACATCTTCTACGTATTGAGGCTGATGTCAACCAACTGAAGGGAGTTCTTCTGTCAACTCCTTCCCCTAGCCCAAAGCATGATGATGATCCAAAAGGGGGAGAAACTGATTCTGTTGAGCTTGGATCTGAAGATAACATTTTAAACCAGACCGAGCCACCACAGCCTGTGCATGAGTCTGATAAAATAGCAGAAACTGAAAAGCCTACTGACGAGTCTGAGAGACCAGCAGAGACTGAAAAGCTTGCTGAAGATAGTGAGCATGATGATGAAGATGAACATGATGATGAGTTTCAGATGCTGGACATGAACTTCATTGATCCCACTGTGCCAGTTCAAGGAGAAGACTCAAATGATGATGAACATGATGATGAGTGTCAGATGCTAGACATGAACTTCATTGATCCCACTGTGCCAGTTCAAGGAGAAGACTCAGATGTAGCTAGCGAGGATCTTCAACCTTTATCTCGCAAGCGCAAGGCAGTAGATACTCAATTATCTGATTCACATACTGACACTTCTCTTCCCAGCAAGAAATCTAAGTCCATTGTCAGCATATCCAATTTGGCAGCTGAATGGAACATGTCTCCTGATCAAGTTAAGCAAATTCTTGATGAAGCCAATAAAGCTCAGCTTCTAAAGAATATTGCTCAAGCTGATGAATCCCTCATTCAGCACAAACTTCAGGACAAAGGATATTTTGAAGCTCAGATGCAAAAGGTTTTAGAATATCAGTCCAAATCTAAACCTTCACAGCCTCCTCCCAGTAGCAGTAAGTCAAGGACTGATAGTGTTCTGGACAGGATTGATCGCAAGAGGTTTCAAGATGTTCTTAAACGAAGAGTGATCAGTGATAAGATCATCAAAGTTAATGCCTCAAAACCTCATAACGAGAAAATTCTTACTTTGTTGATCACTCGTCAAGGTCTTCAATATCCGTACACTGAAGTTGTCAAGAGAGATGATCTGATCAGATACGGATACTCTGAATGGATGGAATTGCTCGAATTAGCATCCAAGCAAACTTCAGCTCTCTCTCTTCAGAACTGACCTGTGCTCTTCATTTACTAATCAAGAAAGTTCAGCGTCTTGATCTTGTTCCTACACAGCGTCCTCAGCAGCAAGGCCCAAGTTCCTTGGTTCCAAAAATCAAAAGAACTAGATTTCATGTTGATAGTGAAGATATATTGGTTCTAAATTTTGGTTCTGAAGGAATAAATAAGTCTCTTCCTATCGGTGTTGAGCCGGTTCAACATAAGTTCATCTCTGTTCCTGAACATGGAATGTTTTATCTTGATAAAAACAGGAAAATGTGTTTTCAGCGTACTACAGAAATTCCAAGAGCTCCAACAGAACATCTTGTTGGTTTAAGACAAATGTGCATGAGTCATCAAGATCTCTCTGGAGAGTTTCACATACTGATTGGTATGGAGTTACAGAATAGAAGACAGGAGCTGCTGGATAGTCCTTACTGGCTAGTGAAAGTAGAAGCTGAAGCTGAGTATGAAGAATTTTTGTCCAGAGGTGTTCTAGTCTAGCTGTTTTTAAACATCATCATATTGGGGGAGATTGTAAGGTCGAACCTTATAATATGATGATGTTTGAAACTGATCACTCAGCATCAGCACGTAACCCAGCATCAGCATCAGCATTAGCATACCAGTTGTTCAGTGTATAGTTTTATATTCAATATTTTGTAACAAATTTAGTATTTATCTTGTTTCCATAGTTATCGCCTATTAGTTAGCTAGTATATCCCAGATTTGTAGGGATTGCCTAGATTAGTTCTATATAGTCCTTTTGTATAAGTTTGTGAGAAGTCGTCTTTCAAAAACCCTAATAGCCGCTTTGTGCAAACGATAATCTCTTTGTGAGATTATCATTCTTAGTGAAAGTTCTTTGTGAAACTCCGTTGTTCTTGTTGATAGTCATTGTTTGATAAATTGTTTGATCTAAGGTCCTTTCATCTATGCTTGATGTCTTTGTGATTCTTGCATGTATTGTTATGTGTTCTAGACCTCAGTCCAATGTCGGGGCAAGCCCGAGGAATGTTTAGTTACATGTTATGTGTTATATGTTCCGGACATCGGTCCGATGTCGGGGAAAGCCAGAGGAAGGTTTAGTTTATATCCTTATGATATGTTCTTAGGTTTTATGTTTGTTGATATGATATATGTATACCGGACTTCGGTCCGATGCCAAGCGGGGCCCGATGTCGGATTTCAGTCCGATGTCGGGCGGGGCTTGATGTCGGATTCGTCTGATGTCGGGTGGGGCCCGATCTTGTGGGAAACACCCAAAGTATGTTATTATGTGTATGGTATGTGGTAGTTTGGGGAGATTTACTAAGCTTCGTGCTTATACTTTTCAGTTTTGGTTTAAGGTACTTTTGGTAGCAAGGGGAAGAGCTCAAGATGACTCCATGCATACACCACCACTTTTAGTATGGGATATTTCACTCTAATGTTTGATATGAGATTTTGATATATTGACAACTGTTATGATATTCTGAGATATATGGTTTATGATTTTTAGATGATGACGATATTTATGGTTTTATTAATGATTTAAAAATGAAAATTTTGGACCGTACTTTTGGGATGTTTCACCGTGGGACCTCTATTTTGTATGGAATTAATTTTTTTTTTTTAAATTAGGGTTAGGTCATAGGCGGGAGTGGGATGAAACCCCATTTTATTTTCGGTACGGGTGTCTAGAGTGGATATTTCATCTCGTACTCCCTCGGGGCCCCTGTTTTTATATTTATATAAAAATATATATATTTTATATAAAAATATATAAAGACAATCAGAATACATTATCTAATTTTAGGGCTTCTTGACTTTCTTCCGGTTCACGACATATGACGATACGATAGTGATTTGGTCATATATTTTTAGACATGTCGTACTTAATTTATAGTTTTGGATTTGTTGTATTTTATATTTGTAAGTTTTTTGGATTTGTCGTTTTGTATTGTTGGCTTTTTAATTTTTTTAGTTATTAAAAAACAAGATTTTAAGCTTTTAAAGTTATAAAGTTATAAAAAATTATTTTTTAGCTAAAAAATATAACTATTTTGTAGCAAAACAAAAAAATCAATTTTAAGCCTATAAAATGGGGGAATGGGGGCCGGGTTGGGGGTGATGAAGGTATTTGGGGACAGGATCATGGGCTATGTAAATGAGGTATTTGGCGGTAGGGGCGGGGGCAATAACTGATTTCATGTGCGGGGGCGGGGGCAGCTACTTCCGTTCCTGTTTGGTCTAGTTGACATCCCTAGTATTTAGGATATTTTGGCAAAACTTTGAGGTTCCTGAGAGCCCGATGATCAGGAGCTATCAAATCGGAGTTGTGCCGGTACAACTTCCAAACTTTTGGCAAGAAAATCTTTGTAAGTTAAGCTACCCTTATATTGCTTTCAGTGTAACATATATTTATATTCATAATCATTGTTATGAATCTATAAATAAGATTTATTAGTGACTCCAATTCATTGCATGATTGATCTACTTACGGCAGTGATATCTATGTCAGATTTAGTGAGGTGTTTAAAATTGAAATTTCAAACAGTATACTCTATATAACAAACAGATCCTACATTCGATATGATTTTACCTAGTTGTTCCATACTTGATAGATCTTGATGTAGATATTGTGATTGTTAAGGGATCTGACTATCATTAGTCATCAAGAATATTAGACGAACACTTAGTGATAATTAAAACTAGGTCACATCAAAGGAAAAACTAAGTGTTGAAGCGAAGCGTTGCCCAACTTTTCAGTCATCCACTTTAACAAGTGGGTGCATAATTACTTTAAGGTTACACATAGATATAAAATATCTAGTTGATTAAATGTTACGTGTGCCTATAATCTGCATTACGTGATATATGTGTTAGATAAATTATATGATTTTTACTTGATTCAATCGATTCAATCTTATAAGTATTTTCATATATTTATATAAAATATATTGGCTATTGATGTGTGATGAAAATGATGAGAGCATTTGACTGTAGTCGTCAAACAGAGTACAAAAAACGACTACCGACTACTTTAGATAGTCTATTGGAAACGCTGGCAGGGCTGCGTCCTAAAGGTGCTAATGAACTATTTCTTCAGAAATACTACAATATAACTTTTTGAGACCAAATTCTGCAATTTACTGAATACTTTGAATTTAAATAGACATAAAGAAAAAGTTTTAAATTGTTCGTAAAAATAGGGATAACACAGAAAGACTATGTATACAACATGCAACAAACTCCAGTATTCTACTATTCAAAGAATGTTATTCGATTTTTTCATATCCTTATTCCGCACTAAAAAACCGAGCATATTGATTTTCATTACCATTTTATCAAAGATCACATTCAAAAAGAAAATATTGAAATTCAATTTATCCCTACTCGTGAATAGTTCGATAACATTTTCACTAACTCCTTAGACAAAAAGAGTTTCACGATTATTTTAAATGGTGTTGGGATGATGGAACTTCATTCCTCATCCTATTTGAGTGAAATTTGAAAGACTGAAATTTCATTTAATCTTCCAAAGACACTGTTCTTATTTTGTTGTTCGATTTTGACCATACATTTTCATTCTTGAAAAATATGATTGAACAAAAATAATACAATTTCAAAATTGAAAAATAAAAAATAAATATATACGGGTAAGTTTTGTGCAGTTTATCTTTATCCAACGAAAAAAATATTAAAATTCAAATTCCCCAAACGTATGCCAATTATAAAATATCAAATCACTCAAAAATTACGTCTTTTACCATATTACTAAAGAATGATATTTAAATTTTAGAAACCCGGATTCATTAGATTTAGCGTATTCCAACCTATTGAAGGATTAAAATATTATTAATTATTTCATTAAAGATAACATATCTCAACATTTGACATAGATAAAATGATGAGTATCAAAAAAATGTATGAAGATATTTAATTTAGGGCGTTGGTTCAATAACTCGTGCAAAATGTATAAGGGTACGGTTGTATGAATTACTTTCCTTAACTGTAGGTTTTGATTCAGTTTGACTGTATAAACATTCTTCTAACATGAAGACGAAACAACCATTTTGTTTTTTTTGGATCAAAACACCGACAAAATTGATAGGCGTAGATGTAAATTCACTTTAACCAATTCATAAACGCAATTAAAGTTACTTTCAATAGTTTATCACTAAATTTAATTATGTTATGAAACAAAATATTGGACAATCAAATCATGAGGAAAATGAGGATGGAAATAATTAGTTTGGAATTGTCGTGGGTGTCGTTTTAGTAATCCGTGTATATATTTTTTTTGGTAGAATTCAAGGGAAGACAGCTGCATTATTATTATGATTGTCGGCAGTATTCTATTTATGTATATATTTTAATCTTCTTATTTGTGTTTTTCATTTGAATTTGAATGTAGACACAACTCGACGGTATCTTTTTAATTAAATATTGGTATTCTTTAATTTTAAAATCCATAATCAATGGCAATTGTATTTCATTTAATATTTTGATTCGATTCTTTCATAAGAGACTCTTCGAAATGATTGGATACATAAAGTTTTAAGAAATTATTATAATTTTAAACATTATAGTTTATATGCATGTTATTAGGAACGACGTTATTTTAACGATACTAATAGAGCCAAAATGTTATCACAATTTCTATTAGAACTGGATATGAAACATGTATCGCTTAGTAACAAAATCTTTATCAACTAGTCAATAGATTTATTGTTATGGAATATGAATTACCATTTCCTTATTTATATTTTATGAAAATCAAATTCGTTTGTAAGTATTAACCTAAATTATGTGATCATTTAGCAGCATTATTAAAAACATAACGGTATTGGCATTTAGAAAAATCAATTTTGTAGGGTTATAAACTACTATTTTTATACATATTTCATCATTTTTTTTACATAATTTAACATTAAAAATACGTGAATTGTTCAAAATCTAATATTTTGTTATATTACCACCTATATTATCTATATGTGTCGGTCAGAAATCATATAGAACGCTTGAAAACCATGAAGATCAAGTTTGAGCACATTAGGTAGGTACTAAAAGTATCTTACGTACAAATACTTAGACTTTCAAATAGTCGACAATAGACCAATCTTGGAGCAAGTGTATGAAATTTGTGACTTAATTAATAAGATGATTACATTTCTATCTCTCTATTTGATCACTTCCAAGTGGCTACAATTATCGAAAAGTTTCCTCTTTCCTAGAAAACACTTCTCCAAGAGGATGATGCACAAGTCAAATGACAACTTGTTGGATGATCTGTTAAAGAACCTTCAAATTAAGGAGGAAATGTGTAACATGAACAAACAAAGTGAAGTTACATTGAGTGTGTATCATGTGTTTGGTGGGGGTTTTTTCATAACCTTCAAATTAAGGAGGACATGTGTAACATGGACAAACAAAGTAAAGTTAGATCGAGTGTGTATCATGTGTCTAGTGGGGGTTTTTCCTATGAAAGGGACAATGATGATTTGACATAATAGTCTTGCCACACAATAAATTGGAGCTCAAGAAACCAGTGCATTAAAAACAAAATCTCGCCTTAAATACAAATATGCTAGAATTGTGATGCATCTTTGGAGAGGCTAAGGACTATGCTCGAGAGTGTTAGTGCAGGTTCATTTGAACAGATACGAACAAGATATAATGATGGACAAAAGGGCAAAAAGAATATAAAAAGTTCTGATTTTTCACTAAAAAAGTTCCCAGCAAGAGAATGGGTGTACAAACTAGTTGGCACAAAGCCATCACAGGTGTTACCCTAATATATATTTATATATACTAATCTATTCTAAAGAATCCCTTCAATCAAGTGATTGATTCTAATCTATTCTAAATATGCAAACTGATCCTTATCACCAAGATATCGGATCAGTTATCTAAAATACAATGTAATACTATAATTACATAGAATAGAAATACAATTGTACAAATTGTTACACGGTGATGGTGGTACTTTAAGCCTTATGTTGATGTTGTCGCTAGCTCTGGTGGTGGTGGTCAGTGTGTGAGAGTATTTTGATTCATCAAATCATAAGGCTTGACCTTACAATCCCCCCCCCCCCCCCCCCCCCCCCAAAAAAAAAAAAAAAAAAAAAAAAACCTAATGATGTCAAAACATAATTTTCAAAAAACTTGCTTCCAGCTTCAACTCCCCCCTAAGATGAAAAATCTCCCCCTTAGAAGTAGAAGCAAAGTAGAAGCAACCAACTATAGTTCTCCCCTTTTCGTAATCATCAAAATCAACCAGTATGATTTACGAGGAGATATCAAAGTGACATAAGTGGTAGCGAATACATCCAGCGTATCGTGAGGTGCAACAGAATGATAGGCTAGATCGTGATGTCTCTTGATAGCATGTGATTTTGCTATAAATCATCAACATAGTATTATGAAGTCTCATCAGTCTATGGTTTATTATGTTGAATCATAAACTTCTTTTATTAGAAGAACATGGCCAAGAAAGGAGTGATGCGTGTAGTACACTTTGGTGTCTAGGTGTATCCATCGACGTAGTGTCAAAGTTTTATCAGTATATGGTAAATACAATGAATCAATAACTTCTTTTATAAGAGACTTTTAGGGCGAGAGTGGTGTGATAGCCCAGAGAACACATCACCAACCGTTGTTAATATTTAACGATAGGACATAAAAATATAATAAGGAAAACTTTGTAACCATCAGGTATATTTTAATATATTTGAATTTTTCATCCTTAATTACATCAACCATTAGGCTAAAAAACAATTACCCAAAAAGTCGTGTAAGTTTGAGAACATCTTAACATATTTAGACTCTATAGATTATCGTGATTCCATAAATATAAATTTCGTAGGAATCAGAAACAATATAGGTGAGATATGACTTTTATAGTAAATAAATATCTACCATAATCTAAAAAGTTACAACCACGAAAACTATACGGAGATTGGTCGACTTTTGGAAAAAGTCACCATCTAGGAAAACATAGTACCCCTTAAAGTAGGAACTATGAGGTCAGGAATGCCTAAAATGGAAACCATATGAGAGAGTTATGGTTTTAATAAAATCATAAGGAAAATAAAAACTCATCGAAAATAGAAAGTCAAAACTAGGCAAAACTACCAAAAGGAAAGTTATAGAGAATGACGAGATCTACACGGATATATAAGAGTTGATGAGAACAAAGTTCAAATGCGAGAGTTACGAAATTTGAAAGTTGAATTTTCAAAATCATGCGCGCTCACGTGCGGTGCACCGCGAACACTTGATAGATGAAACGTCTGGATACGGGATGACGTGGCACTTGGAGATGTCAATACGTGCCAACAATCTATGGTTTACGTGTATTTGCACGGCATGCACTCCAAAACCTACTATAAATAGAAAGATTCGGTAGACCATTTCCTCACCCTTCTCATACATTCTCTTTAGTCTCGATTCACATTCCACCTTCCCGAACGTCTCTCGAATCTCAAACTTTTGGTTTCTACTGTACAATAAAGATTTCATAACTCACTGGTGAGTTCACGCCCCCATGTTCCAAATCGTTTCTTTTGTGTGTGTGTGTGTGCGCCGGGGGGGGGGGGGGGGGGGAGAATACATGTTTAAAATGAAACTTTACATAATCATTCCAAAATGTAGTTAGATAATTATGCTCATAACAGTAGGATGATATTATGCCCGGTATATACATTGTCCAAATGTTTTAGCTAATATTATGCCTAGTTATTATACTAAGCCACAATGATAGATAATATCATACCTAGTTGTCACGCTGGCCAATTTCAAGCACAAGCTGAAACTCGTTATTATAGCCACCGTTTAAACAATCTTAGTACCTAGTGTTACTCTGCCCAAATACTCGGCTATGTTAAACACAATACTTATATATACATATAAGATAATATATATATATATATATATATATATATATATATATATATATATATATATATATATATATATATATATATATATATATAAAGAGAGAGAGAGAGAGAGAGAGAGAGAGAGAGAGAAAATTAAAATCACATAAATACAACGTGAATAATAACACGACCGTCGTGGTGAGGCACCCACAAGAAGAGTTAGTTGAGACAAGATTCATTAATATGCTGGTAGATTTTTAGCTAGCTCTCGGCCTATAATCATTAAATATTAAGTCAGCGGGAAAGATATGTATAGAGCTATACCAGATTGACACTCCTACCAGTGGTTGTTAGCTACGAACTGACGACAAGTTGAAGCAGACATAACTTTCTAAACATATAGCGACGTCTTATGAAGCATCATGGTTTTGGGACCAATAGTCATGGATTGATAATAGGAACTCATCATAACTTTGTTAAACTAAAGCTAACTATCTTAAACTACTACTAGGAACTAACCTAAGTGATTATACATACAAACATGAGGAAGCAAGTTTAGGATAAACAGTATAAACTAAAATACATATACAACACTTTAAAATCAAGAACCTTTGGACGCACTAACATTATGTTCACCACCCCCTGCCCTTGCATATAGTTGGTACATCTTACTGCTGGTCACTCAATTCACCTTGGAGTAATAGACTATGATCTATTCTTATTGAGGATGGCCCTAATGGAACTCACAAAGATGGTGCAATACTTGGAGGAGGAGAGGGACGTAATGGTAATGTGGACCTTACTCGTCCAGGACCATCAGCAAGAGGCGAGGGATGAAGCCCAGTTCCATCATCAGGTAATAGAGGAGGTGATCGGCCACACATACCCATTGGAGCTCTAAGTGGATAGGATGGAGTAACGAGTTTCTCTTGTTGATGTTTGGTTAAAGTTTGTGTATAGGTAGTTAGTTCAGTTAATGGCTATCTTGATAGTGTATTGTGGATTCTAGTTTTATTTTGTTTTACCCTAGCATGTCACACCCCCAAACCGAAACGCCGGAAATGTTCGGGGGTGGAGGATGTCATGTACAATATCACAACAATTGCATCAGAGTAATCAAAGTAAACACAACCATTACATTGAAATATAGGTATATACATATATATATGTTACATAGTTTGTATACATCAAATGTATAACAAAATATAAAAGACGTGACTCTATACGCTTTGTCTTCTCAAAAGCCTGCGGGAGTACCTGTCTACTGATTTCCTGAGAATACAAGCGATTTTGAAAGAGTATCAGCATTAAGCTGGTGAGTTCATAAACATGTTTTTGTATTGAAAACCTATAATTGAATTTGTAAAAATCTTTGTATGCTTCCCAAGAAAATCTAATATTTTCTAACATATATGTTTGTTACCGTGTTCTGTAGTAGTGTATAATGTACTAGTTCGTATACCTGGTTACCACCAGTTGTATTATATATCGTTGTTTTGAATGAAAACCCTTTGGATGAGAACCCTGGCTATCACCAGTAATATATAGAATGTTCTGTTTGAAAACCCTGGTTACCACCAGTATGTATAGTAGTTTCATTACTTAAACTAAAACCATGTATTCTTTCGCCTGGAATCCTCCAATGTAATGTAAATAGTTCTATTAATTAAAATAAAACTAATGAAGAATGAAATCCAGTAAACAAAGGTTAGTTTATAATATTGTGAGTCGTATAACCATGCTTGATATGACCTAGTGACCCCTACGACGTTCTTCAGGCGTCGGACGTTATGACATTTATCACCCAGGCATGCCTGCCTAACTATAGCTAGCAGTTCAGGTGTAGGATAGTCAGTCCCACATAGATCTATTCATAAATCTCACACTCTCCCTCCAAGAGACTCTGGTTATACTATGATGGGATTCAGCCAGCACCCCGAAGGGTACAACTGAAGTAATGTCTCACAACCTTGTATTAACTAGTTTACGTGTGGTTCTGTATTGTTCTCTTGTATTTGAATCTGTTTATATACTTGTAGTGTAACAATAATTATAATTAAATAATTATTTAATGTTGTACTCTTGAAATCCAAAAGTAGTAATGTATATCATAGACTAAGTCTGCCATAGTTTATATGTCTATTAATGTATAAGCTCTTAATTTGTAAAACTGTGTATTGAAATCCCAAACTATACCCATTATAGTTTGAGTGTATGTTATGTACTTCGTTCATGTATTGATCTGAAAACATCCCTTATGCTCATCATATTACAAAGGGGATAAAATATCAAAATATTCTATAAAATATGGAAATCATTTGGTTGTATCAATTTCATCAGTTTTAAACATGTTGAAATTCTTTTGTATAAGTTCACAAAATCATTTGTGTTTGGCTCGTATTTTGTGACAACCCGAAACATTTCCGTTATCATTTAACCGATTTCCGTTAATAAAATTTGATTTTTTTTGGATTTCCGTCAAATTCCTCGGTTTGGAAAATTATTACGTTTTATATAAATAAAATAATATTCGAGTCGGAACCAGAAATCACGCGAAAACACGAATTTTTCACGAAAAACAACATGTTTGCCGATAGAACGAGTTTAAGGTCGTAAACCCGTGTACGGTTGGTGCTTGGTGGACCACACCATCGACCATACCCCCAACCTATATATATGGGACCCCCACCTTCATTAGAACTTTCCTGGCCAAAAACTCTTTGTTTCTCTCTCTAGACTCCTGATTGTAAACACCAAAACACCCCCCTTTTCTTTCGAAAATCATCAAAAATCGTCATTGGGAGCTGATTTAGAGCATCTGGAACACATTTTTCATCGAATTCAACACCCTTGTTGTTCAGTGTATGACCGTACACCCTTTAAATCTGCAAAGGGCGGTAAACCCTTCAAGATGAGTTCACAGCCTCAAACCCCTTTCACAGTCGTAAATTATCTTCTCGGCCGTAAACCCCTCTTTCACGACCGTAAACCCCTTTTACGGACATAAACAATTCCAAAATGGTGAAAAACCGTTTTCCTCGATTCAATCATGTCCCGGATTCCGTTAAGTGCCACATACAACAATTTGTGGGTCTTCGTTTCCAGTTCGTTGATTCAACACTTGGACACAAAAAACGGTGAGTTCATACTCCCTACGCTTTTATGGTTTTTAATCGTTTTCACGGGGGGGGGGGGGGGGGGGGGATACAAGCCAAACAAAAATGATTTTGTGAATTAAAACAAAAGGATTTCAACAAACTTAAAACTTATGCAATTGAAATAGTCCAAAAATTTTCATGATATATATATATATATATATATATATATATATATATATATATATATATATATATATATATATTATCCCTTTTGTATTATGCGGAGCATAAGGGATGCTTTCTAACAATAATTGCATAGTTTTCAAAATGATTCACAAACATAACATTTCAATGAAACTATAATAGGTATAGTTTGGGAAATTCATTACAAGTTTTGCCAACACAAACTACTTACATGGTCAATCATATAAACTATGCTAGCTTTAGTTTATGATATTCATTACTACGTTCAGATAACAAGAGTATAACACTTAATAACTATTCATACTCTACCAAGTACATAAACAATTTCAATCACGAGAACACGATACAGAACTACACGTAAACTAGTTAATACATGATTGTGAAACAACTCTTCATTTGTACCCTTCACGATACTGGTAAAATCCTCAACATTTAGTGTAACCAAAGTCTCTTGGAGGGAGAGCATGAGATTTGTGAATAGATCTATTCGGGATTGACAATCCCACACCTAAACTACTAGCTACAGTTAGGCATGCATGCCTGGGGTGAAAAATATCATACCGTACGACACCTGAAGAAACGTTGATGAGGTCATCAGTCATATCAAGCATAGTTATACGAACTCATAATAGTATAAACTAACCTTTGTTTATGGGATTTAATTCTTTATTAGTTTTATTTTAATTAATAGAACTACTATACATTACCCTGGAGGATTCCAGGGGTACAACATTTGGTTTTATTATGAATAATAAAACTACGATACATATTGGTGGAAGCTAGGGTTTTCAAACAGAACATACTATATATACTGGTGGTAGCCTGGGTTTTCAAACAGAACATACTATACATACTGGTGGTAGCCAAGGTTTTCAAACAGAACATACCATACATACAGTAACGAACAAACATGTTAGAAAATATTGTATTTTCTTAGGGAACATGCATACATTTTTCAGAATTCAATGAATGGTTTTCACTACAAAAACATTCTTATGAACTCATCAGCTTAATGTTGATACTCTTTCAAAATCGCTTGTATTATCAGGAAATCCGTAGACAAGTACTTTCGCAGCATATTGAGAAAACGGAGCATATATCGATACATCTTTTATATTCTGCTATACTTTTGATGTACACAAACAATGAATCAAACAGATGTAAATATTTATATTATATTGTAATGGTTGTGTTTACTTTGATTACTATGATGCAATTTTTATGATACTACACATGACATCCTCCACCCCCGAACGTTTTCGCCGTTTTCGGTTTGGGGGTGTGACAGATTGGTATCAGAGCTACTTTTTTATAGTGAATTAAGTATACCGAACCTTACATGGTATACGATGATAAACTCTAAGGGGACGAAGAGCTCTGGACTAAAAGTATACTTTTAAAATATAAGTATTTTATAAGAAGTATACAAGTATACATACGCACCAGAAAATAGTATCATAAGTAGAACAAAACAAAAGTATTTGGATGTTGGACACTGTGGTTAAACTTGGATAGTTATGTAATCATGTTTGGGGTCAATATAACCTGATCAACTATATTTATTTGAGACATGACCAACATGTGTTTGGGAGTGACTGTGGTGTTACAATAGGCCTAAAACTTAACAAGCTATATACAATAAGATATTAGTATAACAAAACATATAACTTAAGATACTATAGGAGTATTTTAATTAGAATTTAATACATTGTAGAGATTCATTTCAAGTGATGCTACTCATTCCTTCTTAGCGATAGTTTACTTGTATTAGCAACCTTTCCTTGTTTATCGCTTTGTATAACACTTTATCCATCAGGATGAGATATATCTTGTTTCATATCTCTTGATTCAAAAATCTAGGGGACTTACCATCCTCTTCTTCTTGATTATTTTTACAACAAGATGCCTCCGAAGAAAACACCCAACAGAAAGAACAACAATCCCCCAAAGGATCCGACACCACCACCTCCCGAATTCAATCCTAACATGTTCCCAACAACAGTTACAGCCATTGTGGCTACCACGATGTCGCAGATAAATTCTAAAGGCTCTAGCAGGTCAGGAAGTGGTACCCATCCCCTCAATATCAATGATAGTTAATGAAATTAGAAGGAGTGTTCCTACAAGGATTTCATGAATGCAAAGCCTAAATCTTTTGACGGCAATGGAGGTTTCATTGCACTAACCAGATGGATTGAGAAGATCGAATCAGTTTTCGAGATCTGTGCCTGCATATTCACCGATAGAGTATTGACCTGGTGGAATGGTTGGGTCAAATCCCTAACCCTGCTAGTTGCAAACGTCATGGGTTGGGAAAGTCTAAAAGAAATCATGCTTGCTAAGTATTGCCCAATGGGTGAAATGCAGAAGTTAGAACATGAGCTTTGGAATTTGAAGATGAAGGGTTCCGACATTGCCTCCTATACAACTAGATTCTATGATTTGGCTCTTCTCTGTCCGGGAATGGTCACCCCAAAAACCAAGAAAATAGAGAGGTACATTTTGGGATTGACACCCCCAACTCAAGGACATGTCTTGGCTACTATGCCTTCTAGTTTTGACAGTGCCAAGTGTTTAGCGCAGTCCCTGAAAGATCATGGGGTTGATCTTGTTGAAGTGGCAGTTGTTCCCGAACCAGAGAAGGCAAATAATGGGAAGAGAAAGTTCTGGAACAAGTGAAAGGGCTAGTCTTTGCAGGAGCCCTACAAGAAACAACAAGTAGTGGCAGTTCATGCTGCTACCACTCCTGTTGTTGTTCCTGCAGCACAAGCACCTATCAGTAGATATGTTGGTACCCTTCCTCGATGCGACAAATGCAACTATCATCATCATGTGCCATGTCGTGAAATGTTGTGGAATAGCTGTGGAAAGAAGGGCATACAACTCAATTTTGTAAGACACCAGTCCAACTAACCAATCAGGCTCATGGAGCGGGTGTTGGTTAAGCCTGCTATGGTTGTGGGAAAGTCGGGCACTACAAGAGAAATTGCCACAAGGCAACAACAGCTGGCAACACTGGGAGAGTGCTAGCTATGGGCCAAGAGGAAGCAGTTGTTGATCCTATCGTTGTTATGAGTACGTTCCTCCTTGACAACTCTTATGCATGCATTCATTTTGATTCTGGTTTAGAGAGAAGTTTTGGCAGTCATGCATTCAAGCATCTTCTCAAGCATAAACGCCAACCCTTAACCGAAACATTCACCGATGAGATGGCTAACAGTAAGAAAGAGAGCACTAACGATGTATTTATAGGTTGTACCCTTACCCTAAACAACTATTCATTTCCAATTAACCTTATGCTAGTTTCCATAAAAAGCTTTGATGTCATGATCGGCATGGATTGGTTAAGCCCTAATCGTGCTGTTTCCCTTTGTTATGAAACAACCATCCGCCTCAATCTGCCATCTGGCGAAGCCCTCATTGTTTATGGCGATAAACTCAGCTCAAAGCTTCGTATCATTTCATTCATCAAAGCCTATAAATATCTGAGAAAGGAGTGCCATGCATTCCTATCCCATTTCGTTAATGAGAAGCAGAAAGTTAAAGACCTCAAGAGCATCCCCGAAGTCTGCAACTTTCCGGATGTCTTTCCCAGAGAGCTTCTCAGAAACTCTCCTAAACGCCAAGTCGAGTTCCAAATCGACTTAATCCTTGGAGCTACCTCCGTAGCTAAATCCCCATATCGCTTACCACCAACATAAATCCAAGAGCTATCGAGCCATCTCAATGAGCTACTCAGAAATGGATTCATCCGACCAAGTTCCTCACCCTGGGGAGCCCCGGTCTTATTTGTGAAAAAGAAGGATGAATCCTTTTTGATCTACATTGATTATCCCTAATTGAACAAGCTTACCATCAAAAATCATTATCCTCTTCCCCGAATCAACAACCTCTTCGATCAACTTCAAGGAGCCAGCTACTTCTTGAAAGTAGACCTAAGATTGGAGTACCATCAGCTATGAGTCCATGAGGGTGATGTTCCTAAGACAACATTTCGGACTCGATATGGTCACTACGAGTTTATAATAATGCCCTTTGGTCTAACCAACGCACCGGCGATATTCATGGATCTGATGAATCGGGTGTGCTGTCCTTTCCTAGAAAAGTTCGTGATAATGTTCGTTGATGATATACTTGTCTATCCCCGAAGCGAGGAAGATCATAGTTAACACTTAAGGCTAGTACTGGAAACTTTAAGGGCAGAGAAGTTGTATGTGAAATTCTCTAGGTGCGAATTCTGGATCCGAAGAGTACCTTTTCTCGGCCACGTGGTTAGTGAGGAAACTATACACTTGGACCTTTCAAAAATCAAAGGGATTGAGAATTGGTCAGCACCAAATACGCCCACATAAATCCATCAATTCTTGGATTTTGCTGGCTATTATCGTAGATTTCTCCATAATTGCTAAGCCCTTAACTACAACCTGACCCAGAAAGGTGTATTCTTTTGTTGGGGAGAAAAGCAAGACACTGCATTTCAAATATTGAAGCAGGCTTTATGCATCGCACCTATTATGTCTCTACCTGAAGGGACGGAGGATTTCGTTGTCTATTTTCATGAATCGAACCAGGGCCTAGGATGTCTGCTCATGCAACGAGGAAAGGTGATTGCATATGCCTCAAGACAACTAAAAGCACACGAAGCCAACTATACAACTCAGGACCTGGAGTTAGGAGCAGTATTCTTCGCATTAAAGATTTGGAGATATTATCTCTACGGAACCAAGTGCATTGTCTTCACCAACCATAAAAGCCTACAACACGTCTTCAACCAGAAAGAGTTGAACATGAGGCAACAACGATGGGTAGAGTTACTCAGTGATTTTGAGTATGAAATACGCTACCATCCTGTCAAGGCCAATATGGTAGCAGATGCCCTCAGTCAAAAAGAGTACTCAGGTCGTAGAGTGAAGTCACTGCCATTGACCATCCATTCCCATTAATCCGCTCAAATAAGAGAGGCTCAGATAGAAGCCTTAAAACCAGAGAACAAGCCGGATGAAGCCTTAAGGGGAATGGAAAATAACTTAGAGATTAAGGGAGACAAAGTCTATTATTTCATGAATCGGATCTAGACCCCAAAGTTCCGTGGTTGTAGAGAGGTTTTCGTGAGCGAAGCCCATAAGACTAGATACTCCGTTCACCCAGGTTCGGATAAGATGTATCTGGATGTCAGGAAGTTATATTGGTGGCCAAACATAAAAGCATAGATCGCTACCTTCGTGGGCACTTTCAAAACCATTTGTATTCTCAGGGCACTAGTAGACAAGTACTCGTGTAGGTTCTAGAAGACAAAGCATTATAGCTTCAAGTACCTAACTTGCGCTAAGATGAAGGTTGAATATCAGAAGCCCTCAGGTTTGCTTCAGCAACCAGAAATACCTGAGTGGAAGTGGGAGAGGATTACTATGGATTTTTATCCCTAAATTAACCAAATCTCCGAGTGGGTATGATACCATATGGGTAATTGTCGACCGATTGACCAACTCTGCCCACTTCCTGCCAATCAAAGAAACTTTCAAGATAGAAAGACTTACACAAATTTACACCCAAGAGATAGTTGGACTGCATGGTGTGCCTATATCCATTATCTCCGATCGGGATAGCAGATTCACTTCAAGATTTTAGTTGGATATGAACATAACTTACCATCCACAGAGAGATGGACAAAGTAGGAGTATAATTTAGACATTGGAAGACATGTTAAGAGCATGTGTCATAGACTTTTGCAAGTTGTGGGACATCCATTTGCCCTTGGTCGAATTCTCCTACAATAACAGTTATCATACCAGTATCAAGGTTGTGCAATTTGAAGCCCTGTATCGCCGTAAGTGCAGATTTTTTCTGTATTGGGCTGAGGTGGGCGACGCCCAGCTAGCCAAGGGGCAGGTCCCCGACAACACTCTCACAGGCCTAGAAATCATCTGTGAAACCACTGAAAAGATCATAGAAATCTGGGAACAACTAAAGGCTTCAAGTGAGAGACAAAAGAGCTACGCCGATAAGAGACGAAAACCCTTGGAGTTGCAGGTTGGTGATTGTGTTATATTGAAGGTCTAACCCAAGAAAGGCATAATACGCTTTGGAAAGCTGAATCCGAGATACATAGGAGCGTTCGAGATCCTTGCTAAGATTGTTATTGGGGCTTACAAACTTTGATTACTACAAGAGCTTAACAATATTCATCCTGTCTTCTATGTCTCAAACCTTAAAAAGTGTTTATCTGACAAAACCCTTGTGATCCCTCTCGACGAGATCGAGATCAACAAGAACCTTAACTTTGTGGAAGAACTAATCGGGGGCCTGAATTCACTTGGGAGATCAAACGAATGAAACAAAGTTGCATACCAATAGTGTAGGTTCGCTGGAATGCCAAGCGGGGGCCTGAATTCACTTGGGAGTATGAAGATCACATGCAACAGAAACATCCACATCTTTTTCCGATTCCATGATTTATATTCTATGCTTGAATTTTGGGATGAAATTTCCTCTAACGAGGGGATGATATGACAACCCGAAACTTTTCCGTTATCATTTAACCGATATCCGTTAATAAATTTTGATTTTTTTTGGATTTCTGTCAAATTTCTCGGTTTGGAAAATTATTACGTTTTATATAAATAAAATTATATACGACTCGGAACCAGAAATCACGCGAAAACTCAAATGTTTCTTGAAAAACAACATGTTTGCGGATAGAACGAGTTTACGGTCGTAAACATGTGTACGGTTGGTGCCAGGTGGACCCCACCACCAACCATACCCCCACCCTATATATATGAGACCCCCACCTTAATTAGACCTTTCTTGGCCAAAAAATCTCTGTTTCTATCTCTAGACTCCTGACCGTAAACACCAAAACACCCCGTTTTCTTCCGAAAATCATCAAAAATTGTCATTGGGAGTCGCTTTAGAGCATCTGGAACACGTTTTTCATGGAACTCATCACCTGTGTTCTTAAGTGTACGGTTGTACACCCTTCAAATCTACAAAGGGACATAAACCCTTCAAGATGTGTTCATGACTGTCAACCCCTTTCACGGTCGTAAACTACCTTCTTGGCCGTAAACAACTCTTCACGTGCGTAAATCCCTTTTAACGACCGTAAACACTTCCAAATTGGTGAAAAACCGTTTTCCTTGATTCAATCAACCCCCAGATTCCGTCAAGTGCCACATACAACAATTTGAGGGTCTTCGTTTTCAGTTCGTTGATTCAACGCTTGCACACAACAAACAGTGAGTTAATACCCCTACGCTTTTATGGTTTTTAATCGGCGAGGGGGGATACAAGCCAAATACAAATAAAATTTTGAATTAAAAGAAAGGGATTTCAACTAGCTTAAAACTTATGCAATTGATACAATCCAACAATTTTCATTATATATATATATATATATATATATATATATATATATATATATATATAATCCTTTTTGTATTATGCAGAGTATAAGGGACGCTTTCTAAGCATTATTACATAGTTTTCAGAATGATTCACGAGCGTAACATTTTAGTCAAACTAAAATAGGTATAGTTTGGGAAATTCATTACTAGTTTTACCAATACAAACTACTTAGATAGTCAATCATATAAACTATGACAACTTTAGTTTACGATATTCATTACTACGTTCAGATAACAAGAGTATAACACTAAATAATTATTTAAGTATAATTATTCATATTCTACCAAGTATATTAACAATTTCAATCACGAGAACATGATACAGAACTACACGTAAACTAGTTAATACACGATTGTGAGACCAATCTTCATTTGTACCCTTCAGGGTACTAGTAAAATTCTCAACATTTAGTATAACCAGAGTCTCCTAAAGGGAGAGCGTGAGATTTGTAAATGGATCTATTCGGGACTGACAATCCCACACCTAAACTGCTAGCTACCGTTAGGCAGGTATGCCTGGGGTGACAAATATCATACCATACGACGCCTGAAGAAACGTCGATGAAGTCATCAGTCATATGAAGCACAGTTATACGAACTCACAATAGTATTAACTAACCTTTGTTTACGTGATTTCATTCCTCATTAGTTTTATTTTAATTAACAGAACTACTATACATTACATTGGATGATTCCAGGGGTACAACACTTGGTTTTATTATGAATCATAAAACTACGATAGATACTGGTGGTAGCTAGGGTTTCCAAACAGAACACACTATACATACTAGTGGTAGCCAGGGTTTTCAAACAGAAAATACTATACATACTGGTGGTATTTCGGGTTTTCAAACGGAACATACCATACATACAGTAACGAACAAACATGTTAGAAAATATTGGATTTTCTTGGGGAACATGCATACATTTTTTAGAATTCAATGATCGGTTTTCACTACAAAAACATTCTTATGAACTCACTAGCTTTATGTTGATACTCTTTCAAAATCGCTTGTATTCTCAGGAAATCTGTAGACAGGTACTTTCGCAGCATTTTGAGAAGACGAAGCATATATCGATACGTCTTTTATGTCCTACTATACTTTTGATGTACACAAACAATGAATTAAATAGATGTAAATATTCATATTATATTGTAATGGTTGTGATTACTTTGATTACTATGATGCAATTGTTATGATACTACACATGACATCCTCCACCCCTGAATGTTTCCGCCATTTTCGGTTTGGGGGTGTGACATATTCCCTATGAAAACGTTAAAAATAGTAAAAGCGTGGGGGTATGAACACACTGTTATTTGCATGAAGGTGTCAGACTGTGAAACTGAATGAGGACCTTCGAGTTGTTGTACAGGGAATTAATGGAACCCTAAAAATAATTAAACACATATACAAGTAATATTAGCGAAACCATTAATTATAGTGTTGGAAAACACTTGCTTTTAGTTTAGGAATGTTATCGGGACTCGATTGAATCAGAAAAAGCAGGTTTTCAGCCAAGTTCACGAACTGGGAAGGTTTGCGGTCGTGAACTGTTCTTGGTCGTGAACAGCCCATTGAATCATTAACGGTTGTGATCGGTGTTCTTGAAGAAAATATAAAGGTTTGAAGGGTTCACGGCCGTGAACTGATTTCGGCCCTTGAAGAATTGGAGATTTGAAGGGTTTGTAGCCTTGAACTCAAGAACAACAATGCTTGATTTGATGAAAAATGCATTTTAGAGGCTCCACAACAACACCTAAAGGTGGTTTTTGATGAGTTTTGGAAGAAAATGGGGTAATCTTGAGTTTGTGGTTGGGAGATTAGAGATAGAATAGATGAATTTTCAGCCCTAAAAGTGTAAATGAGGGGTAGGAGCACATATATATAGGCTGGGTTCATGGTTAGTGGTGGGGTCCACCAGCCGTGAACGGTCTACAGCTGTGAACACTATTCAGGCTGGTTTTCGCTGATTTTCTATGAAGCTCGGGTCTTTGCGTGATTTTGGTTCCGAAACTTATATAAATTTAATTATATAAATTAAATGATTTTTCAAACCATAAGAATTTGATGGAACTAAATAAAAATTCAAAATTTATTTAACAAAATCGGGCTAACGTTAATGCAAAAAAGGTTCGGGTTGTCACATAGCATGATGGCTATGAGGGATACTGATACTTTTCTTTTTGGTTTAGAATACAGGGAAAAAATTAAACACGCATGTTTTGTAATCCCCAGAGCTTTTCCTATTCTAACCACCTCCAATTTTGGTGACTTTGGCATGTTATATCATATATGACGCATATTATACTTACCTGATTGCATGAAATATGTATTTATGTAGTGTAATTGTTTCCATTAAAATTAACACTAATACACCTTGACCTAACCATGAGGGCATTAACTTACAAATTCAGACAAATTAACTCACGTCTTGATGTTAACTTTAGGAATTTAGAAATGACACCCCCAAGAATTACCAGATCTAACCAAGGTCTTCAAGCTAAACAGGACGCTTAGTCAGCATAAAGTAACCCATTTCTAGACTATGCGCTTATTAAGGCAATAGTTGAGAAAAGAATAACCGAGGCACTAGCAGAACTAAGGAATGATCGTCACACAAACTCAGGAATGGGAGGTAAAGGCTCTTATGTAAACGAGAAGGTGCACAAAGAGCATGGACTAATAAATACTTTATGAACTACAAACCTAGGATGTTCTATGGGAACCAGGGAGTGGTAAGCCTCACTAAATGGATTGAGAATATGGATTTTGTCTTCGATATTAGCTCTTGCATTGAGGGAAGCAAGTTTAAGTTTACTGCTTGCACTTTTGCAGACATGGCTATGTCTAGGTGGAATGTCCACGTCAAGACCATGGGTCTTGCAAGTGCTAACACCTTAACTTAGGAATAAATAAAATAGATGCTCATCGAGGAATATTTTCTTCAAGAGGAGATGCAACAACTAGAGCAAGTGTTGTGGAACTTGACCATGAACAATGCCGAAATCTCAACCTACACTAATTGGTTCAATAACCTCTCAACCCTTTGCCCAAAACTTATGTACCCTAAGTACAATAAAGTTGAAATGTAGATATGGGGATTGGTTCAACTCATTCAAGGGTTGTTTACAACATCTCGACCAATGACATACGATAGTGTTAAAAGGTTGCCTTACAGCCTAACCAAACAAGAAATAAGATGAGGAACGTTGGTCCAGAATACTGACATCCCAAGGTCAAGGGATAACAAGTGCAAACTTGGAAATGGATTCAAGAGTACCTCCAAGCAAGCTCCCAACAAGAGATATGAAAATATCAGGGCATATACCATCAGTCTGGTCTCGACAATGGCTAAAGTACCTGCATACCAAGAATAGAACATGGGAAAATGCCGGAAGTGAAACTCATGTCACTTGCACCACTTCGAAAACTGTACGCACTATGCAAGGTGCAATTATAGAGGACATACCGAGTGATACTACCGACAGCCCGCGACTGCTCCTACCGTTACAACCAACCCATGCAAGGTTGCCTTACCAGATAATAGAGCCTCCTTTAAGTGTGGGATTATTGGGCACATTAGAAGGAACTACCCAACATCAGAGAATTAGGGAGGAAACAACTGGGGAAGAGCATTTGTGATTGATGCAAAGGATGACATGCATTACCCCACCATTGTATCAAGTACATTTCTTGTTAACAGTTTATACGCATCTATACTCATTCATTCCGGTGTGGAAAGAAGTTTTATTCCACCCAAGTTTATAAAACTTTTAATCCATAAGTTTAGGAACATAGATGATCCTTATATAGTTGAAATGGACAATGGAGACTCCGTAGTACTTAAGAAATAATAACAAATTCCTCTTAACTCTGAATAACCATAATTTTCATATCTACCTCATGCCCATGACCATCGATATCGTTGATGTCATCATTGGCATGGATTGGTTATCGCCACACTGAGATGAGATCTTATGCTACAATAAGGCAGTACGATTGCCCTTAGCCAATGGGCAGGCTTTGGTAATCCACAGAGATAAGACCAACAAAAGCCATAGAATCATCTCTAGCATGAAGGAAAATAAATACCTTAACAAGAAATATCACACTTTCTTATCCCACATTGTAGAAAAGAAGGGAAAGAAGAAAAAAAGCAAGGACATTCACCAAGTATGTGATTTTCCTAATGTTTTTTCAGAGGACTTGCCCAGACTACCGCTAATTCATGAAGTTGAATTTCCGATTGAACTTGTCCCAAGGGCAGCTCCAGTGGCAAAACCCCCTTACAGATTAGACCCTTTAGAAATGCAAGAGTTGTTTGGTCAACTTGAGGAGCCTTTGGATAAAGGATTTATAAGACCATGTTTCTTACCCTGGGGAACCCTGGTGTAATTTGTCAAGAAGAAGGGTGGAACCCTCAAAACGTGCACTGATTATTGAAAATTAAATAAGTTGCCAATCAATATTAAATAGCTACTCTGAAGGATTAACGATCTATTCAATCAACTACACGGGTCCAAATTTTACTCAAAATTTGATTTAAGGTTAAGGTATCATCAACTTCGAGTGCAAGAAAAGGACATCTGAAAGACAGCATTTAGAATTCGATATGGCCACTATGAATTTCTGGTTATGCCTTTTGGCACAACTAATGCCCTAGCAGTCTTCATGGATCTAATAAACCGTGTATGTAAAGCTTACTTGGATAAATTCGTTTTGTATTCATCGATGATATATTGATATACTCACAAACAATGGAAGAACATGGTCAACACCTCCAAGTCATTTTGGAGTTGTTAAGGAAAGAGAATTTGTATGCGAAATTCTCTAAGTGTGAATTTTAGATCTGGGAAGTACACTTTTTAGGATACGTGGTTAGTGACAAGGGTATTTACGTAGATCCCTCCAAGATGAAGGCCATAAAAAATTCGGAAGCATCCACAATACCAACAGAGGTGTGTCAATTTCTAGGATTGGAAGGCTATTACAGGCGGTTAATAGAAAATTTCTTGAAGATAGAAAAACTTCTCACCACCCTTGCACATAAAGATACAAAGTTCAAATGGAAAGAACAACAAGAATCTTCATTTCATAAGCTGAAACACATGTTGTGTAGTGTGCCATTTCTTCACTTCCAGAAGGAACCGATGACTTTCTCCTCTAGTTTGACACATCACATCAGGGAATGGGATGTGTTGTTATGTAAAGAGATAGATTGGTCATTTATACCTCATGCCAACTCAAGACTCACGAGAATAATCACACCACCCATGATTTGGAATTGGGAGTTGTTTTTCTCCTTCAAAGTCTTCACACATATTCAACCAAAAGGGACTCGACATGAGACAATGAAGATGGCTTGAGCTATTGAATGACTACAAGGGTGATATTCAGTACCACCCGGGTAAAGCTAACGTAGCAGCCAATGCCCTAAGTAGAAAGGAACGATTCAAACCTCAAAAAATGAAAGCACTCATAATAAAAATCCAATCAAACGTTCTTGCCCAAATATGAGAAGCTTAAGTAGAGGCACTTAAGGAAGAAAACAAGGTAGATGAATGTTTATGAAGTATGGATTTAATTTAGGTACCAAAATTTAGCGAAATGGGGAGCCTAGTACATGACGATGCTCAGATGACAAGATGCTCAGTCAAACCAGGATCTGATTACCTGTACCTTAACTTAAAGAAAATGTATTGCTGGCCTAACTTGAAGGCAAAAATTAGCACCTACATGATAAATTGCTTGACCTGTGCTAAGGTCAAGTCAGAATACCAGAAACCATCGGGTTTATTACAGCAACCTAAAATACCCGAGTGGAAATGGGAGCAAGTTTCCATATATATCATCAAAAAAATACCCAAGATGCCTAGTGGTTATGACACGATTTAGGTAGTAATGATTATCTAACTAAGTCCGCCAATTTCCTATCCATTAAGGAAACGGACAAAATGGGGAAGTTAGCCAGGACTTATGTTAAGGAAATAATCCAGCTACACAACATACCTACATCTATCATTTCGGATAGAGTAAACCAATCTGGTCTGAATTCTAGAAAATAATGCAATAGGCATTAGGAACCTAAATCCATATCACTAAGGCTTACCATCCCTACATAGATGGTTGATAAGTCCATTTTATGAATGTTCTAAATTGTCATAAATTTGTTGAATTGATGTATAATTGTCGAAGAATGACACTACTTTGATGAGTTGTTGAACTTCATATGTAGGTAAACATTTATTGCCAAAGTGGGTGGACCCACAAGAAAAATGAGCAAAATGAAGCTAACAAGCATGGGAGACGAATTGCTAAAAGAATGAAGAAAAATGGTGCTAATAAATTTGACCACTCTTCAATGTTTTGATCATATCCGAAGATCTAGAGCTCGGATTGACATGAACAAAGAAGTTTCAGAAACTCGATAAAATTTTATACATCTTTAATGTTTTGAGTTTTTGCTGCTCTAACGTTTTCATCACCACAAAGGGGCAACAAAAATTTGGGACATCCTTGAACGTGTCTAAGACGCCTCATAGGACGCCTACCCATTTTAGGCCATTTTCAAGTGAAAATCAATGACGAAAGATGGCTTGTAAAACGTCCTGAAGGATGCCCAGATGTCCTATATGACGTCTAAGACACCTACTATGACATTGACGCGGAAAACAGCTCCGAAAATCAGTTTTTCAGCACCTATTTAAAGGAGATTTAACCCTAATCGAAATTGCACTTCTCCCCTGCAATTTTCACCAGTTTTGGAGGGTTCCAAACCTTCTCTAAATGCATTATTGATCATCAATTTCAAAATCCGAGGCTACGAATCATCAAGTTCATCATCATTTAACGATTGAAGATCGTTCAACCGATGAATCATCACCAATTCCATCAAACTCCAGATTTGTTTACTTCTTCTCCAAGGTTTCATCGTTTCATGATTCATTGATCATTAGAATTTATTAGTTTTATGATTTCAAGTTTGTTTATTAATTTTAATATGAATTCCATTGTTTTTATTCAATTTGTGTGGTTTTTGATTGTTATGGAAGACTAAACCACCTAGGTTATTTCCGGGAACGTTGTAGGATGTTAGGATGAACACGTTTTGATTATTACTTTTATTCTAGTCAATTTCCGTTATTGTTTCATTCTTAAAGTTATGATTTTTACTTATATTAACTGGAGTTGGGTTTTCTTATTGTGTGATATTGCAACTAAGATAGTTATTGTTAATTCACTAATCATTCTGAATTCAAGTAGTTTAGGAACTAAGATGATCAGTTGAACCTACATACATTATTCCGTATTTGTAGTATTGTATATTCAACATTGTAATAGGAAATCGTAAGCCACATTATTTCCAAACCACTAGTTGTTCCTAATCCAATTAGACGTAGAGAGTATGACAGATAGTTGGGATAACATATTGTGTGCTCAAAATTATTTGTTGCATGTTAATATACCTTAATTATGTCTAGGTAATTAAATTGGAATTTAAGAGACGAAAAACGTGTAAGTCTAATCATCTTAACAACTGAACCGGAAGTACCTTGTTTTCTCATTCATAGTATTTGTTTTAACAAACTTTTGCAACATAAAGTTTCTAGTTGTTTTGTTTATTTTAGTTTAATTTGAATTTGTGACAATTGCAAGCATCAGTTTTACCATTTGACTATTTTAACAGAAGGTTTAACCAAAAACTCCTCATGGATTCGACCCTTACTTACCCTAGCTATCTAGTGGTTTTTTTAGGTTGTTATTGATTGAGACAACGACCTCGATCAACATTTGGCGCCGTTGCCAGGGAGATTGTGCGCTTAAACAATTGTGTTGAAGTAGTCATTACATTTTTTTGTCTTGTTTTATTTCTAGTTCAGAATATTTACTCTTTTATTGTTTTTTTGTAGGGACAGCCGTGAATGGAGGAATACACTTACAGGAATCAAGATATGTGGTGGGAGAGAGAAAACTCGGGCCAATATCAATATTATAATGATATCTACTATGAGTTATATAATGCTGATCCATATGATGATGATTTTTGGAGGACTGACGATTCAACTCAAAGCCAACACCATGAATCACCTTATTTTCTAGAGGACCAAGAATCAAATGAATCTTCGTTTAGCAAGAAGTTGGATCAAATGTTGGACATGTTGAATGAAATCTTCAACAAAGAAGAAGACAACTCCAAGTCAATTCCAGTTATTGAGAAACAATTAGAACATATAGCTGAGCAACTAAATCAACAATTTTCAAACAGTCTTTCGGACACTACGTTGGTGAATAAGGAAACTTTTCCATGTAGTTATAAATTATTTAATAACAAAGTGTATAAACTTACACCACCCGAACTAGAGCTTGTGGTGGAGGATTATGTATCTTTAAATAATCAAGAGACTGAAAGTATTTCTGAAATTAAAGAAGTTGAAATTGAATTGGATAAGTATAATGAAGATTTCCATGAGTTGAAGAGTCCAAAGTTGGGGAGGGGTTTGTGGAGGCCAATACCATCCCCTAACCAACAATTTTGAAAAAACCTAAAATACAACTTCTTGTTGCGATAGATTCTAAAAAAATTTCCAAATACAAACACACAAATGTAATCATTGATCTTCCATTTTTGTCAACCATCTATGCTCCGATTCGTTGTCGGGAATATGCAATTGATATGATATTTGGAAAACATTAATTGCGACTCCTATTATTTGGACCTACTTATGATCCTCCAATCAGTGGTGACATGTTTGTCATCAGTACTATTGATGATTATGTCTACGAGCATACCGCAAATAGGCTCTATAACACCACCCATGATTTGGAGAAACCTTTACCTTGTCACAGGTTAATAGAGTTGAATAAGATCGGGTGTCAACAAGTGAAGAAAAAATTACGAACCATGAAACATGATGGCATGCTTGCCTACAAATCAAAGATGAAGATGTTTCATGATACCAAACATCAAGTCAAGAAGTCTGTTAATAAAAGTTATGCTTGGCTGTTCAAATCAAGGTTATTTTGAAAGCGAGTATCAGTATCTTTATAATGTTGGTGAGTTCATAAGTATTTAGTGTCATTTCTATAAATACACATTTTTATTCAAAATAACTTTATGAAGGATAGTAGTTTAGAATCTATGGTGTATTAGCGTCCTTTCCAGAAAATCCTATATTTTCTAAATAAAAGAAGTCTTTTACCAAGACCTGAGAGGTTTATGTTTTAAAGTGTAATTTTCCCCAAAATACTATCATTACGAAAATACAATATTGACTTTAAAGGAAATATGAGAAAACACAAGTAAAAATACTAGGGGAAAATAAAATATACTTCAGCAGTAATACTGCTCACTAAAAGCAAATGAAAACATAGACTCCAGGAGAATATCAAATAATTGATATGCCTGGCTCAGTCTAATAAAAGGAAGCACAAAATCCAAACAGTATCGAAGGAACCCTACACCTTGCAAAATCTAAAACAAAAGGGTGAATATGAACTCGAATGTAACCATGCTGATCGATAATAGAGTATCTGATGACCCTCCAGGTCACGCGTAGAGGTAGTGCATTATGTCACCCATGGGCCTTACCGACGCGGACTATAGCTAGTAGTCTGGGTGTGGGAGTGTCAGTCCCGTATATATCTATACACATGATGTTAGCTCTCCTTCCCGGAGACTCTGGTTACACGACGTTGACGCAATGAAGCGTCGTAGAAGGAAATAGTGTGTCACATTCTAAATCAAAAGAGAGAGAGAGAGAGAGAGAGATAGAGATAGAGATAGAGATAGATATAGAGATAGAGTCTCCTAACCATTCCTATAATAGTTATTACGGTTCTAGAAACGTGTATAATAGAAAGTTGCCTTTACTACCCAAAGGCGATGAACTAGCTAAAAGATATATATATATATATATATATATATATATATATATATATATATATATATATATATATATAGAGAGAGAGAGAGAGAGAGAGAGCTTTTATGTCCATATATGTATACGTGATACATAATTAATGTTTAAACGACCTTCGGATGGATGCCCGATACCCACCAGACCACATCCCAACAAGGAAAAGGAAATAGGGCGAACTAACCTTCCTAAGTCCTTTAAACATTATTTATATAATTATACAAATATAGACATGCATTTAACGAAATAAAAACATAGAAGAAACTTTAGTAAAACCTTTATACTTAAGAAATCTACGACTTGATGTCATTTTGTAAAACAAGCTTTGAAAAGGGTTTTTATAAAACAATTTTAGTGAAGAAAACCTTTAATAAGTCATTACAACTGGATGTCTCTTTAGCAAACGCACTTTGGAAAACTTTGGATAACCTTTAATGATCTAAAAATAGATATTCATACTTAACAAGATTTGAAAATCTTAATTTGATTAAAACAATTAACATGAAAAAGTCTAGTTTGCTATATAGTTAATAATCACATGCAATTTATCTAATAAATGTACAGTTCAACTTCTATTCCCCCTTATAAAAGCAGTTAATATCATTTTTAAAAGGTTAATTCAGGGGTATGAACTCACCTGTGGCTAGTGGATCCGATGGAAGTGTCAGTCGAGTGCTCGGTATCAAGTAAAGACTTGAACACACTTAATGACCTAGTAACATATGATGACATATGTTTACACACAATTAGTGATTTTAATGCTATTTAAACATGAATAAGCATCCTAATGAGCGGAAAAGACTTTGGTCGAGTGCTAGGAGGCTATTGGGTTGCAATAAGGGAGTGTATGGCCTAGTTAGGGAGTTTACTCTTCAAGAGTAAACTCTTTATGGAGATTTCGGCCCTAAGACCTTGTTCTTAGATGTTTTAAGGTCTTATATCGCTCGTAGAATTAGGATAGGTTCACATCTAGGGCATATGAAGGGGTTAAGGCTCCAAATGAACCATTTAAGGGAGTTCACGGCTGTAAACATAGAGTTTATGGCTGTAAACTCTCACTTGGTCCTCCAACTCATGATTTAAGGTCTTAAATGAAAGAGTATAAGGTTCTATGCATTTTTCCAAGCCAAAGGGGGTGTTTAAGGTCAAATTTAACACCTTAATTCGTGTTCACGGACCAAGAAGAGGGGTTTACGGTCTAACAGTGATCTTGGGTTGTAAACTCTTGTTTACTCCTCAATATACAAGGTTTTGGTGATCTAAGCTCATACATGCAAGTCCACAAGTGGTATCTAAGCCCTATGAGTGATTTGGAAGGGTTTTGGGGCTTCAAAACCCCATTTATGAGTGTTTGCAGTCCAAGAGTGTTCTTGGGCCATAAACACATGTTTATGATGGTTTTTGGATGATTTAAACACAAATTTGAAGGTATATCAAGCTAAACAATAAGGTAGGATAGATTACTTACATTTATGGAGCTCGAAATGGGCGTTTTTGGATCGAAAGCAACTTGTAGAGAGAGAGAGAGAGAGAAGAGAGAGAGAGAGAGAGAGAGAGAGAGAGAGAGAGAGTGAAAAAGGTGTAAATGAGGTTCACTCACCCTTATATAGGGTTTGAGTTTGTGGCTCGGTGGAAATCTACCCGATACTGACGTTGAACGGGGCTTTTGGTCGTACCCGATTGAATGGTTGTAACTTGTCGGGGTCGTGAATTAGAAACTTTTAAAAAGTGTATCAAGGGCTTTTCACATGTTTCTACTGCGTTTAGAACACGTATGAAGTTATAGTAAAAGTCCCAATGTAATTAACCTAATGCAAAAAGGTTAACGGAACAAATAAAACAAGTTTTATTAGCGGAATAAGGGTTTACCGTGATGGAATAAATTTCGGGTTGTCACATCATCCCCCTGTTAGAGGGAATTTCGTCCCGAAATTAGGGTTTAGGTAGAGAGGTAGGCATGAACAATCGGGTAGAGAGATGAGGGTACTTCCTATTAGGTTGGTCTTTGTGCTCCCAAGTGAACTCTGGCCTTTGCTTGGCGTTCTAACAAACCCTCACTTACGGGATGTGGATTCCGTTTCGTTCACTTGATCGCTCGGCTTGTGATTCCTACAGGTTCCTATACGAAGTTAGAGTCCCCAATGATTTCTATCAAGACGAGTGGGATTCAGAGAGTTACGTCGGGCAAACACTTTTCAAGTCTAAGACGTGGATTGATTCGGGGCGAAGCTTATGGAATTTCTAAAAGTAGTCGTGGTCTGACGAGGGTTGACCCTATTTTTGTAATGAACCTCGGATGGTCCTAAGCTCTCGGAAAGGTAGAGCTTTTCAGTACTTGGAACATAGTGTACTTCTATGGCGAGATCATCACTGGCATGATCGCCATTCTGAAGTTCCAAACATTCACTCATACTGGGGGTGTAGTCCTTCAAGTTGGTTCTTAGAAGACTCGGGTTATCCTTGGATTCGTGTTTCCTGTTGATTGGATTTTACAGGTTTTCTGGATTATTGTATGAATTGGATGTCTACGGGTATCTGTTTGCTGCAGGGCGTCAATCTCAACCTAGTGCAAAATGAACCTGCACTTCTGGTTCTTGAGATGTTTCTAACATAACTATCAGGGTCGGGGAGATAGGGTTTTACCGGACGGCTGTTTAGAAAGTTTCTAAACATTACATCATCATCTGGTTGATGCTCTCACAATATGATTCCTAACAGGAAAGAATCATGCTCTTACTTGCTTTGTCGTTTCATGAATAGCAATCTCTGCTCAGGGCTAACTCAGTTCTTAAATATTTTCTGCAGTGTTGGACTATCTCGAGAGGTAGTTCTACTATTTTCGTGTGATATAGTATTCTTGGAACACCTGGTAGTCCAATGAACCTCTAAGACATGACCTATTCTCTAAGGTGTCGGTTTATTCCAGTTGCAGAAGAAGCTTGCTCTTGTATAACCCATCGACTAACACCTAGACTGGTGTCGAGTCTAAAATCTCTTCGGGATTTGGGTTACGAGGTTTAATGTAACATACTTTCAGACATTAATCAAGTATTCTTGGTTGTAGAGGTTATCATGTGATTCTTGACATTCTAGTATTCACTTCGGAGAATGCATTCTATCGTTTACAGGGTGACAGTGACTTCTTCCATGTTGGGAGGCGGAGTGTCCTAAGCATTACTCGTCAGTAACGGGGTGGACGAAGTGCCTGAGTAGTGTAAGTGTCTTTTGCAACTACTCTTCCAATGGTTCTGAATTTTCTCAATCTAGGTCAAATCTAGAGAGTATGACCTAAAGAAGCTCTATTGGTGGATAAATATGGATTTCATAACCAAGTTACCTAGGACAACGGGTGGTCATGACACCATTTGGTTAATCTTTGACAGATTAACCAAATCCGCGCACTTCTTGCCAATAAAAGAAACTTACAAAATGGAGAAGTTAACAAGGATGTACATAAAAGAGATAGTACGATTGCATGGTGTGCTAATATCCATTATCTCTGATAGAGATAGTAGATTTCCCTCATAGTTTTGGCAATCACTGCAAAGGTCCTTGGGAACCAAACTTGACATGAGTACAACATACCATCCCCAAACTGATGGGCAAAGCGAGCGAACCATACAAACTCTAGAAGACATGTTGAAAGCTTGTGTGATAGATTTTGGTAAAGCATGGGATACCCATTTACCACTCGTCGAGTTCTTGTACAATAATAGCTATCACACTAGCATCAAAGTGGCTCCATTTGAAGCCCTCTATGATCGTAAGTGCAGATACCCTTTGTGATGGGATGAAGAGGGTGATACGCAACTAGCCAAGAATCAAGTACCCGACAATACTCTAACTTTTCCTGAGATCATTCAAGAAACAATAGAAAAGATCATCCAAATCTGAGAACAACTGAAAGCTTCTAGAGATAGACAAAAGAGTTATGCGGACAAATTAAGAAAACCCTTGGAGTTCCAGGTTGGTGACCGCATCCTATTAAAGGTCTCACCCTGGAAAGGAATGATACGTTTTGGCAAACGTGGAAAACTAAATCCATGGTACATCGTACCATTCAAGATTCTTACTAGAATCGGTCTAGTAGTATATAAACTCAATCTACAACATGAACTCAGTAGCATTCATCCCACTTTTCACATATCTAATCTAAAGAAGTGTCAGTCTGACGAGACCCTTGTAATCCCACTCGATGAAGTTGAGTTATGCAAGAGTCTACATTTCATATAACAACCAGTGGAGGTCATGGACAAGTAAATTAAGAGAACAAAATAAATCCGTATACCAATAGTGAAAGTTCGCTGGAATGCCAAGCGGGGACCTGAATTCACTTAGGAAAGAAAGGTTCGGATGAAACAAAACTACCTGCACCTTTTCCCTAGTTAATGAGAACCACTTTACAAACAATTTTGGGGTGAAGTTCCCTCTAACTGGGGGGGGGGGGGGGGGTAATGCAACAACCCATTATTTCAACTTATTGTAAGTCAATCTTGTTTAAATAAAAGTCTAAACTACAACCATATAAAAGAGAATTCATATCCAAACAATGATACAATAAGAACTTTGAATGCCATAAGGGCATGTTTATATAAGTATTGTATGAGCATACTTTGAAAACTATACTTCTATTAGTTATACATACTTATATATTGGAAACCATGCATATATATATATATATATATATATATATATATGTGTGTGTGTGTGTGTGTGTGTGTGTGCGTTTATATGGATTGGTATATTTATATACACTAAATACCATGTTGGAATAGGATAATATGAGTCAATATAAGTCAAAAGGCCAAGTTACAATCCAAATTGAACACCTTACATATGAGATTTTGGTTTTGGGAATCTAGGATCAATGGTGTTTTCAGTCTTAAGCGTCTTGGACCACATAAGGTTTTCGATTTTGAGCATCTTGGGACAAGTTGTGCTTTCGGTTTTTATTCCTCCAATAAGACCGAAATCAATCTTTTGTGGCACAACCAACGTGATTTCGATCATACTAGAACCGAAATCAACATCCTAGTGGTCGAAATCCCTCTTAAATATTTAGATACTTTACTTGATTAAGTTCCTAAAGTGATAAGATACACATTCCAATGTAAATATCCCATCATATTTTATCGATATATATATATATATATATATATATATATATATACATATATATATATATATATATATATATATATATATATGTATGTGTGTGTGTGTGTCAATCGAAATTATACTTCATTTCGAAATTATATATATATATATATATATATATATATATATATATATGTCAATCGAAATTATACTTCATTTCATACAATTTCCCTACGAAAACTCTTCAATTCTCTCTCAAAATTCATTAGCCAACCTTCATATCTTCAAGCAATTCCCTAAAAAACCTTCAAATCTTCAAACCCTCATAAGAACATCCTCAACCATTTCCCAGGAAAAAAAATTCTTTCAAGTTTGATTTATAGAAAACTTTGTAAGTAATTCTTACATAAATCAATATTTTATAACATATATACTATTATTTCAACTAATTACACACAAATTATTATGTGTTAAATACTATTAGGATGACGATTATACACGTGTTCTAAGCCGATGATTATCACAATCAAGTCATAAACAACCAAGAACACACACTCGAGGTAAGTTCATACCCCTACGTTTTTATGATTTTTCATTGTTTTAGGGGCGGGGGGCGGGGGGGATACAAGTATAACACAAGAAATCTTGTGTTAATATCTAACTAATTTAAAAAATTGTCAATTATTGTCGTTGCAAAAAACATATATATATATATATATATATATATATATATATATATATATATATATATATATATATATATATAAGATTCAACAGGCTTAGAGTTGATGATTTTGCTTTATTTCCTATTCCTTATTTGATTGTAGGCATAGGGTAGAATCATTTATTCGACTGCCTTTTTAATCGTAATTATATAAGTATTATATTCATATAAGTATAAAACTATTTAAACATGTTAAACAAACATAATATTTTTGCAATATATTTTAGTGCCATTTGGACATAAATATTAAATTTCACGGAATATCTTTATAATGGATTTTACGATTCAAACTTGCAGAATCGTTAACAATACAAAGGTTTTCATTTCAGTAGAACACACACATATAAACTATAATATGTATAGTTTATGAAACTTACATATCATTTTACCGAGTTCAAGATACAATACAAAAAACAATCATATAAACTAGAATATGTATAGTTTATGGATCATAAGCAATATTTTACCAAGTTCATAATACATTGTGGAAAAAAAAACATATAAATTATAATAGATATAGTTTACGAAATATACATACAATTATCCATTGCAAAGTGAATTTTCATAATTCTACATGTAACCAACAATATAACCTTGTTAGACATACTTCACGTACTTATCCAAGTACCAAAAAAAAACCCTGAAAACCAGAGTCTCCTGGAGAGAGAGTGTCTGACACTTATGTATAGATCTATATAGGACTAACAATCCCACACCTGAACTGTTAGCTACAATTATGCCGACAGGCCTGGGGTTACAAATTTCGTATTGATTCCGACTCCTGAAGAACGTCTTTTTCATGTCATCTTAGGTCATCAAGCATCGTTATGATAACTCATAATTTGGTATTGAACAATATGATTAGTGTATGAATATGTAAACAGCTTCACATAGTTTTATTTAATAATAAAACTACTTAGTATTTTACGATATAGTTGGTGGATCCAGGTACATACATTCACAACGTTCATACAAGTACGACTACAGTATACTATTTTCCAATACAGAGAAACATGGTTTTATGCAAATTAAAACAATATCATACTATTTCATAATACAACAACTTTTACACATTTCGGTCTTAGGGTATTGAGACTACAGTACATTTACAATAGAAAATATAGGATTTTCTGTAAGAACACGCTTACATTTTCAGAGAACAAATGACAGATTTCAATTACCAACATGCTTATCAACTCACCAACTTAATTGTTGACACTCTTTTCAAAACCACTTGTATTCTCAGGGAATTAGTAGATAGGTACCCACACAGTTTTTGAGTAGACGGAGCTTCATAGAGTAATATCTTTTGGTTTTTCTGCACATTCTGGTGTCAAGTATACATTGATTTGAACACATATGTAAAAACTATACATTATCAATATCGTGGTTATTGTAATTTGATTACTATTATGCAACTGTTGTGATACGATACATGACATCAACGGCCCCCAAATGTTTATGTTGTTCCGGTTTAGGGGTCAAGCGTGTAAAAGGAACGGCGATCATGGAAAAGTCCTGGATGAATCTACGGTAATAGCCCGCTAAACCCAAGAAGCTGTGAATCTCAGATGCATTCTTTGGTACTTCCCGTCGCATCACCGTCTCAACCTTGGCCGGATCAACCGAAATGCCCTCCTGGTTGACAATGTGCCCCAAAAACTGTACCTCACGCAACCATAAATCACATTTTGAGAACTTGGCATTCAACTTTTTTGCTCTTAACCTCTTCAATACCTCCCTCAAATGCTGCTCCTTGGTCTTAGAATAGACCAGGATATCATTAATAAATACGATCACCAACCAATCCAACATCAGTCTACACACTCTGTTCATGAAGTCCATGAATGTTGATGGGGAATTGCTGATCCCAAATGGCATCACCATAAACTCATAGTGCCTGTACCAAGTCCTGAAAGTTGTGTTTGGTATATCCTCATCCCGAATCCTCATCTGATGGTATCCCGATCAGAGATCAATCTTGGAAAACCAAGACGCACCCTACAGTTGATCGAACAAATTATCTACACTCAGTAATGGGTAACGGTTTTCCACTATTAGTTTGTTCAGCTCTCGATAATCGATATACATACTATGTGACCCGTCCTTCTTTTTCACAATCTGGATTGGAGCTCCCCACGGGGATTTGCTCGGACTGATAAATCCTCGGTCCAGCAGCTCTTGAAGCTGCGTAGATAGATCTTGTATCTAAGGCGGAGCTAGCCAGTACGATGCCTTGGCTATCGGAGTGGCATCCGATGCCAAATCTATACGAAACTACACATGCCTCTCCGGAGGCACTCTAGGTAACTCCTTGGAAAATACATCCTGAAACTCCTATACAACAAATACACTATCCAAATCCCTCGGGTCTCAACTCTCGCATCCGAGATATATACCAGAAATCATGTACATCCCTACTGCAGAATCTCCGAGCCCTCGTAGCTTAACAAAGGGTTGGCCCCTGTGAGGCCCTCTCTCCATGAATAACCAATTCTCCCCCACTTGGGGTTCGAACCCCACCAAATGGTGCTCGCAATCTATCATGGCCCCATTGGCCCTCAACCAGTCCATCCCGATAATCACCTTCATTCCTCGCAATGGTATCGGGACTAGATCAACATCAAACCTCTCCCCAAGGACATTCAGGACATAGTCCAGATACACCCTCGCTGCACTCACAGTATGGTCATCCGTAATCTCAACCTCTAGAGGGGAATCCAAAGTCCTCGACGCATCCTGAAACTTCTTGCTAAGTGCAAGAGATACAAACGATCGGGTAGCTCCCGAATCGAACAAAACGCCAACTGACTTACCATTGAACAAAAAGGTCCCTATATATGAGCACAAATATATATATATATATATATATATATATATATATATATATATATATATATATACAATGAAATCAATATGGATCGGAAAAATAAATACGTACCAGCCATAACGTTTGGCACTTCCCGAGCCTCCTCAGTAGTCAACTAAAATGTGTGGCTCTTAACCATTGGAGCATCCGTCTTGGTGGAGCGACCATCCATAATCCTCATTATGGCGGGCGCAGGCGCCACCACTGCTCCTCCTCCTCCCTGCAACCTTAGACAATTAGCCCATTTGTGGCTAGTCTGGTTGTAGTGGAAACAAATCAAGCCCTTCTTGCGGTAATCCCTGATCACGTGGCCCGGCTGACCATACATATAACATACTAGGCTCGTTCCCCGGTAAGCCCCACCATGATATCTCCTACACTTGGCACACCAGTCACGGCCCTGCTAGCCCCTACCAGATGAAACAGAGGTCTTAGGCATTTTAGCCTGACCTACAACTACTTGTGTCTGCACTGGTTTCCACTTGATGCGAAAATCCAACTCCATTTCATGCTCAAGAGCCTTCTCCACCATCTCGTTCAGGGTTTTGCACCCTGTGAAGCTCACAAACTCTCGGATATCATCCCTCAGCATGGAATGATACCTCTTCCTCCTCATGTCCTCATTGGCAGTATACTGTGGGATCAACAACGCTCGTTCCCGAAACTTGGCGGTGATCTCCGCCACAGTCTCGGTGGTCTGCTGGAGCTCTTGAAACTCCCTCGTTAGTCGTTGCACCTCAACGGATGGTGCAAACTCCAAACCAAATTGTCTGAAAAAATCTGCCCATGTCATCTCTGCTACTCCCACTGCCCCCACCTGATTGGTCACCTCTCCCCACCAATCACGGGCTCGGTCCCTCTGCATACACGAAGCCAATCCCACCTTTGCTGAATCAGGGCAAGAACTAGTACACTAGTGTTCTCCATGTCTACTACCCAGCGTCGGCTAACAATGGGGTCCCTGACCCTGAAGAATTTCGGTGCCCCACACGCCTTGAACTTCTGGAGTTTGGGCCCCGACCTGGCCCACATCAATCTCGACTCTGAATGCCCTAAGCCTCTCTTTCCTGATCGCCACCATACCCTCTGTGACAACTGTCAATTCAGGTCATTCTCGGACTCATGCATCTTTATAAAAACCCTTCATGCACAACATGCCATGGCCTAGTAGTATAAATTAGGTCAAAATCTTGCATAAACTAGGATCCAACTAAGATCTAGGACTAATATACTTGACTCTTACGATTCTAGTAAGTTGCTTGACTACAATAGGAAATGCCAATACCATAATTAAAATGAAACTTCAAACTTGTTACAATTGAAAAAGGGTATAAAACCCTAAAAATAAATTAAAATATTCTAATTTCATTCCAATATGATAGTGAATATCAAACAATGTTCCAAAAACCCTAAAGAACCAAAATCCAAATTTATAAACCTTAAAGCTTAAAAACTTTATAAAATTTGCTATAAACTTCCTAATATTAATTTTTTATTAATCAAATTATGGATTATAATCAATGAAATAGAAATTTAAATTATCACACATTAATCATAATTTATTAGTTAAAAACAAGATTTTTAAATAAATCAAGAATTGCCTTAATAAACACTTTTATAAAAATTAGGGTTTTATAAAAATGAAGGAGGGAGTTTTATAAAGTTTGAATTTAGGAGATAGGAGGCTTTAATGCTCACAAAATCCGTCCATCCCCTCTCCCCATGCTCTCTCTCTCTCTCTTCCCAAAACTCAATCATTAAGACTTATTCCCCACTCTTCCACTTCTCTCTTCACTCTCTCTCACACTCCACCCTTTCAACTCTCAAACTCTCTTCCTCTCTCTCTAAAATCACGAAAATTTTCAGTCAAGAACACCTCTCCACACTCAAATCTTCATCTTCCAAGGCTAATCTTCAATGTATACACGAAAATCTTCCACCTTTCCTTACTTTTCCTTCTTGTTTTTAAAGGGTTTTCTTCTATTTCTCTTCCTTCTACACCATTCTTTATGAACATTCATGAACATGTTCATGAATGTCGAGTTTGATGATGATGGTGGTAGGGTTTCACCCAAGAACAACATGCATGTTGTTTAATGGTGAAATCCAAGGACCACAACCTATGTCAAACACTAAAGTTCGGATTTTTACAAATTTTCAAGGGTCATACACCTTATGCATTCAAGTATTTCCTTTAAAAACATCACTATGACAAACATATGTCCATGCATGGTCTTCAAACCGTGATGCATGTGATGAACACCAAGCTAAAGAGCTTGATGATCAAATTACATTGTTAATAGTGCATGTAAATGATTTTGTCTATAAAAATATCTAAACGTTCTTTTCTGTTCAAATAAAAAAATTTCCTGATTCCCATTAAGGTAGTATGAACGTCTGGAAAATCCCAAGAGTTTTTATGATTTCATTAATTTATTAAAATTGTTGCAAGAAAACAAGGGAATAAATCACATAAAATACTTCCAGAGGTCTATAAATCCGGAATAAATTTGTGGATCACCTCTATGGTGAATAATGATCTCTCATTAAGTTTCATCGATTTATGTTGCTGTTTAGTATGATTTTCGATTTTCTTTTTGTTTGGGTGCAATAAATCACAAAACCACTTTAGAGAGCGTGACAATTGTATCTAACAATTTTCGCAGCTCTTACCTGTGGTGGGAGACTCCGAAAAATAATTTCAGAATTTTTCATCATTCTTTCTATTTTTCCCAATTTTTGGTAATTATAATGGCCTAAAAATAGGAAATATAGTTCTGATTATCCAAAATTAATGAAAATTTACCAGAGCATCATGTTGTACATTAGGAGGTTACATAAAATTTTTGATGATTTTCCTCTACTGTATAATATTTTTCCCTTATTTTCTAAGGTTAAATACACTTAAATACACTTCAATACACATAAATACCCAAAACCGGATTATACAATACGAAAACCACTTTTGGTATTTTTCCCATATTACTTACACTGTAAATGATGTTACAAAAATTTTTGGTAATTTATTTTAACTGTTTATTATTTATTTTTCAATTAATGATTATTTAAGGGGATAAAACAAGGAAAAATAGAAATACCCACTGAAAAATATCTTTTATATTTCTCGCAGCCTATTTATGTATAATAACAGTTAAATAAAAAGTTTGGGTAATTTTGGAAACTGTTTTCTATTTATTTCAATTTTTATTGGAATAAATGCTCAAAAATCATAAAATATAATTAAACAGCTTGGAAATCCATTTTTATATTTTTCCCCGGCTTAGTAATGTGTAATAACAGTAAAATAAAAAGTTTGAGAATTTTTATCCTTTGAATGCTATTTTTCGTGAATTTATGTTGTTATGAAGGCTAAAAAAATTTGGAAAATAGTTAACCATATCAAAAATTCAAGGAAAATTTTCTGGAAAACCTCTATTGTATTTAGAATGAAAATACGAGGTTTGACAATTTTTGTAAATTGTTTGATAATATTGTACATTTTTAGGAATTTAAAACACCTTTAAATGAGTTGAAACACCCTTAAATTTATATTACTAAATCTTGAAAATTAATATCCTAAAGTTGTATTAATCGCATGACTTGTAGAATTTCATCATTTCAGAAAAAGTGTAACCAATTAATATAAGATCCAATATTAGAACATAAATTGGCATTTCACTATATGTAGAGTTTAGTATATTAGCATTAGATTTCGACATGGAAATTCACTAGTGTGTGTTTCATGTCGTAGGATCCTGGTATGAAGACGTGGGTGTATTCTGAGGCACCAATTGTATCTACTTGAAACATTGTGAGTATTCACGACTCCTCCTATTTTCGGTTTTTATGTTTTGGGGTGGAAAAGTATGTCCTAAACTCTTTATATTTGTTGTATTTATTTAACTTGTATAAACTTGGTTGCTATATTTAGCATATTGTGAGTATTCACCAATCCCCTATTTCCTATTTTTAAATGTTTTGGGGTGGAAAAGCATGTTCTAAACTATTTATATCCGTTGTATTTATTTAACTTGTATAAACTTGGTTGTTATATTTAGCATATTGTGAGTATTCACGCACTCCCCTATTTTCAGTTTTTATGTTTTGGGGTGGAAAAGCATGTCCAGAAAAACTATTATTTGCATGTTGTATTTAAATTAATTTGTATCAAACATGATTGCTATTGTATTGCTATGTCTCTCTATGTATGTCTATGCAACACGGAACATGAGAACTTATCGTACTAAGGCGCTTCCCTTATCTCTAACCATAAACTCTTTGAGCCAATGGTCATTATGGATAGCGCTATTAGGAATTGACAACTCCTCACTCGCCCTATTGTTGGAGTGCATGATACCATATTCATCTATTGAACGATAAGCATAGATCTTGATAGGGCTTCAGTCATAGGTTTGGTTGAGACTCATTGTTTGCTCATACACATACAAACTCGTTTCTTGTTATAGAAATAAACTTGTTATCAATAATAGCAATCAACTTTATTTCTCTTTAAAGCAATGTACTTGTATTTATGAAAATCCATATTCCAAATCTTGATTTTATAAACTTGTGAACTCACCAACTATTTTCATAGTTGACGCTCGTTTTACATGCTTTTTCAGGAAATAATTAGTAAGTGGATATAAAGATTCATCATCATAGAGCATGCTGCATCGTGTTGAAGTTATTTATGAAGTTGTATTTTGAAAAATGTTATTTTGGAAAAACTTGTACTAGTTTCTTTTAAGCTATGGGTTGTAAACTTTTGAATATTGCTATGGTGATGTATCTTTATCTTTTGCAATGAAACCGTTATCGCTGTCATATGTTGCGTTTTCGCTTTAGCGGGGTGTGACAGAAGTGGTATCAGAGCTAAAGTTATAGAGAACATCAGTTTTTCTTTAAGAAAACACAAGCTATAACCAAAACTTATAAAGAAAGTCTTTTTACATCAAACATATTACTAGTATAATTAGGTCGGGAGTTGTATCATTGGACCTCAATTAAACATAGTCTGATCACCTATGTTTAATTAAGGAAAGATTTATACAAAGCCTGAGCTAATTATAATGGGAATATGTTCAATAAAATTTTTGAGAAAACTTTATTTCAAAAATTCAAAAGGTTAATTTTGGTGTGTGTGTAAGCACTGCATATTATAGGCATGCATTGTCATTTATTTCATATCTCATTGAAACTATGTCTCAGTCCACTATGTCAACATCGTCATCTTCTCACGCTACCGCCTCAGCTGATGAGTCCGCCTACGTCACTGTTATCCCTCGACGTGATCCCCCCGCCTCGGTGGAGGAAGACCCCTCGGAAGACACGGAAGATATAGGAAACTCGGTGGAGATCAGCAATGAAAACGCCCCGAGTCAGCAACGCGAGGCATCGCCTGCATCGGTGTTGCCACTGTTGGGTTATGAGCATTCTAACACTCCTAAGTGTACATAAAACCCTAAATACCTTGGATCTATGTTTTCTCTATTATACAGGCAAATATGAACATCCAAGGTATTATCCTAATCTAGCATATGAAACTATCAATATAACAAGATAGAATACATACCTCTTTGATGTAGAACGTCTTCATGAAGCTTGAGTGCCTAGTGCCCCAAGTGTGACACCTCAAATGGTTCACACAACACCAAATACACTTGGAATAACTTGAGAGAATTCTACACTTCATGAAAATCGGCTAGCCCTTTCTTACTTTCACTAGTCGCCGATTTTGTCAAGAATAATATCTTTATATAGTGTTACAATTAGGGAAAACCCTAATTGTCATGACTTTCCATTTCCTTGGATCCATGGGTTCAAATACACCATGGAGCATCATATGGGTTTTGGCCCAACTAGATAATCCATGGAGCATTAGCCCACTATACAAGTATGGATAATTTACACAATCAACCCATATATTTAATTAGTCTTCTTTTGATCACTTAATTAATCCTAGATTAATTCTTGATCAATACTAATTAAATAATCTTATTATTCTTATTATTAATATACTAGAACTTATAATATATTAATAACCATAAGTGTCTTATTTCTCTCATTATAGTCTATCCAAGTGCATGATGCCATGCAACCCAAATGGACCATGCCGGGTCGGGTCAAGTCTTACCAATTATAGTTATGGACTTAGACATTAATCCAACAGTCTCCCACTTGGATAAGTCTAAAACTATTATTGCGTATGACTTCAGGAACCAACTGGCAATCGTAGCTCTCAAAAGCTTCTGTCGAACTCTGACCTTGTCGATAAACGCTGACCTTTATCAATGACTTGTCCATTAGATAAGGGATCATATATTCCTCCATTCTAGATATCTTATGGACTGAGACATGGATTATAATCATTCTCTCTGTCCATTTTTTGTTTCCCGATTTCCGATTTATGACGACTGACTAGTTGAACAAATCAAATCAGTCCTGGCCCGGCCGAGCACTTCCATTCGTCATCATCAAATCATCGAGGGGCCCACAGATATCGCTTTTATCCCAAAGGTAAAAGGAATGGATAAACTTCGACTCATATGGCTTGTTCTACTACTTGTTGAATCATACACAAAGGCACGTTTTATAGCACCGAGTTACCAAATGCGGTTTCGTGCAATCAATGTACAACCAACTCATAGTAACAACTCATATCTCTAGGTTTGAAGAATATAAGATATTATCGTCTCATGATCACTCATGATAAAATCCATGAAGTGATTCCAGTGAGCGCGGGTTGAATCCAATACTCAGAACTTATGAGTACTCATGAGTGTTGTAGCCCTTTGTCCAACATCTTAGACCTCTACAAGCCAACCCATGACAGTCTTGATTCATATCTACTTCCAACATATGACCGACTGTGGATGGTTTGAATAACTTAGTCATTCCGGAAGAATAACCTAGTTTATTCGAGAAGTCAAAACATGCAAAGTGAAACACAATAATAATTGAATCCGATATGGTATCAAAACCTATGAACATAAATAAAACACCTTTTATTTATCACCATATGATTACACATTATTCATTGTACACTGTTTCAGCTATCAACTTTATTCTTGAATTTAAAACAATAGTTGTCCCATGCTCCAAGCATGTACACTATGTTTTCTAAACACTAGTCATGCCATACACCAAGTATGCATACTATGTTTTTCTATGATCTTTACTTTGTGAACTAGATCAATTGAACATAACTTTAATGATTCTCTTTTCACACTCCCAAATCCTTACTGCAAATGCAAGAATTCCAAATTCATGTCATTTACTGAAATCTGTTAGATTCTAAACTTATATGTATTGATCCTCGTGTAACGATTATGCACAAATTCACAAAGACTTGGCAACAATCATTACAGAGTATTCCAAGGGAGATCAGCTCCTTATAAACATCCTTCTTGCATTAAGTTTCCTAATCTTAAACAGATTGAAAATTCTAACTTTGAAACATTTCCAGATTCATTTTGACTATCACTTCTGAATAAGAGTTGCCTCCTTACAGATTAGGTCAATATGGTCCTTCCAGAATTATCACTATACTTCCAACTGTCCTTGAGCAACCAATCTTTGGTAAATCTTAGATTGTCCTCGACAATTATTTAATCCTTTTAGTCATATCCAGCTCTAAACCTTTTCCTTTCTTAATGCCCCAGGCATTTGGAAACTTTTAGAAAGGATGAATATAGCATATGTAATCGATCCTATATCCAAAGCATATGGGACACGATTCATGATGTCTCACATAAAGACTAAACCAGTCTTTTGCTATAACATTTCCATTTCTATTTGCCAAGTTCTCATAATTCAGATTATGAAAAGGGATGCCGTAATCATAATCGAATTTAAGAACGCAAATAATGGACCCATATACAGAATTTCCTTATGTTGAGCCATTCCAACATGAAATTCATATATATTTCCTTGACTAAATGATTAAAGCCTCACGATCTAGGCTTATAGATTTGAGATGAAGTATAATTTCCTCTCCCTTAATTATAGCAAAACAATTTTTCCCAATTGAAACCTTTTGTTTTCTATAATTAACATTGCTAACTTGCAATACGTATCATAATTATCATGCTACCACTAACATGATGATTATTAGCATAACACTTATGCTCCCACTAGCTTTGACATGTACTCAGAAATCAGCTGACTTTCTTACCAAAGTTCAGATTTCTAATACTAGATTTTTTTGATAAAACTTTATCAAAATCATACACCTTACCTTAGATAGCACACTTGTGTTTCTAAACAATTATGAAGAGGGATGTAGTAATCACAATGGTTAGACATTTTTCCACTTCTCACAAGTCCAGGTTAGTGTGCCGGTAAACCACACACGCTCCACAAACAACTTTGAGAATGCAAATGTCACAATTGCTATCTAACTAAAATCTACTTAGTGAAAGTGTTTCCTCACCATCATTTTCATGAATCGGAGAGAAACCTTATGACACTTAGATTTAATGGTGTATGTGTTCTTATCCATGTGAATTGTCAAAACCATAGTCACAAGACAAGGATAATGACAAATCCAAACTCATATGGACTGAACTCAATCTTAATTTCTTGCCACCTGGCAGCTCAAGGGCCTACCATTGCTTCCAAGTTGTTGTGCAACACATTGAGAACTCTAAGAACTCATATTCAAAGCCAACTTTAACTGGAATGGGCACAGAATATGTCAACACGATAGGTTATAAACCTCAAGTTGTGTGCTAGTGAGGAACTTCAGGTTTCATTCTTGATTAGTTCTTGAGACTTTCAAGACCTTTAAGACTCCCACTGTCCTCTTGACCTATAGGAATCCCTTGTCAAATATTCAAGAGATAGTGTAGATTCTAATCAAGACAAACACTTCACACAATTGGTCTAAGTTGGTCTTTGTTTTATCCAAAACATCACAACTTACCAATTTCAAATGTACAAGAGTAGAAAACTTTTACTCTTACATTTGATAAGTCTTTTTTAAACCTTCTTAAAGACATGTCACTCAAATTATAATCTTGGGGTATGACTCTAAGACTTGTATTGGAACGAAGTATGACTCATCTTCTTGATTTAACCATTTCAACAATTCAAGATCCCTTCTTCTTAGTCATAAGAATGCACTAAGACTTCCTTAGAGAACTAATTATGATATGGTTTCTTAATCATTAAGATGATCACAAAACTGATACTAAAGTACTCTCCCATCTTTTCAGATTTGAGGAACTTCTATCCTTCTGCCTAATTTGATTCTTCTTATTCACTCTACCATGCATTGGAACCTTTTCCAATGTCTCAGAGTTACACTTAAGCTTGTAAGTATAATCATATTTACTGAGCTTTAGTAAACTATGACGAATAGCCTTATATCTTTTGTGGTGGACTTAATCAGTGCACATGACTATGTACTCGATCCCTTAGTCCATTACTTGACTCACACATCCATGTGAACAAGTAATTAGTCTTAATTTTTCCAATACTTGAAAGTTCTCATTCATCATGCTATACAACTTGCATGATTCCAAGTTCCGGTCCAAATGAAACTTGGGTGATGAGAATCTTTCCTTATTTCGCAAATTTAGACATTACCACAAATGAAGGAATCAATTTCATATTTCCACTCTTGCTATTAATGGAATCATATAAGCAACAATTTTTCCTCAAATGCCATTGTAAGGATATTTTAAAATAAATAAAATCAAAAATTTTCTTTTATTTTAAAACTATGCGGAAAAACTTATCCTTACAATCTATATGAAAACTTGTTGTTATCTATTCCTAAGCAATACTTCATAACTCCTAAGAAGTAGCTCAAGAATCCGATCTTCAAACTACACGATAGAAATCCATCTATGCGATCAGATTCAGCATATTCTTTCTTTAAGTTTCTTCACTTTTCTTTGATTCTTAAAACATTACCATGTGACCCAGTCACATCATGTATCAAGAATCTCAGAATAGAAACTTAGCAGAGTTAGATAGTGGACTTTACCTGAAGTAGAGTCAATCTTATTGACTTTAACATCCTTAGGTAAATTTCGCAGCTTCGCAACTAATGACCCTTCCTTTGGCAATATAAACATATGGACCCTTTGATAATGGTACACGGGACTATCACAGACTTAGCTTTTCTCTTTACCATTTGGTCAACCGAGTTGACTATGGCCGATCCCTTTCCATTGGGAAGAGAATGCTTTGCTAGATATCCAATGTCATCATTGTCAATGTCCATTAAGTTTTAGGAAGTTGATCTTAGCAAACAGATAAGATCATTAAGGGTCTTGTTATACTCTGTTTCATAGGTGTCCCAAAGGAACTCACTATGTGACTTAGAAAGTAGTTGAACCACCAACTTTCTCAAGACTTTGACACCCAACTCTCCCGACTTGTCAATATGTGACTACATTTCCAAGATGTGATCACACCTAGACCTTGCCTTGCCAATAGGGCTTGAGTGACCTTAAACTTTTCAAGAACTTGTGGGTTAGGGAGAATAATTGGAGGAGGTGAAAGAAGTATGATTTCCATGGGACATCATCTTCATTTAGGAAAGCTTGTTTCAAGAGATTTGGGAAGATCATAAATGTCTAAACCATACATCTTTTGGGAGATATTCAAGATAGTTGATCTTAAAGTCCTTAATATGACACCCAATATGAAATATTAAGGCTAGGACCCAACAAACTATTTTATAACTTAGAAGAGGTATGCCGTAATCCAAGCTATAAAACAATTTAAAGGTAGGTGAATGACGATTCACCAATTTCCACCAAGATAAACGAAATGTATTATTAAGTTTTAATTGGTTTTGAAACTCCGATCTTTTGAGATTCATTGAACTGTTCAATGGCATGTTTCAATCTCGAGTGTGCCCTTCAGGTTTTGTGACTGGGATGCCGAGGATCACAAAACAAGGTGTGAAGTAACCATGCAAATTACTTGGTACCCTTAAGTGTTTACCCCTCAATCGATGTGCCGGTTAACCACACACGCTCCATCGATACTATGATAAACATTGAGTTACCCTTTGCCTACCTTGTTAAATACGAGTTAGTGTGCCGGTTAACCACACACGCTCCACTAACCGACTTAAACAAAGTGCAAAGTGTAATTTCATGGATTAGCACCTTATTCACATTTTCCTAAGTAACTAAGATTGGGTATTATTAAGAGTTTAGTTACTTAGTATTTATCATTAATACTTTTAATGAAGGGAGAATTATGGTCCTGTCAAACCCGTTCGGCTAACGACCCTCCACCGGTCAAGCAAGCTGTGGGTGAGAGTGGACACCCATTAAGCTGCCATTTTATAGGCAACAACCTTATACCCACCTTATAGACCGGCTTCGTGAATGAGGCGTACTAGCGGTAAGACCGACTTTACTCTTATACATATATATATATATATATATATATATATATATATATATATATATATATATATATATATATATATTATTAACTTATAATATTATAAAGTATAAGGGTTGAATTTTAACTTTTAAAATTCTAAGGGCTAACTTGGAAATAAAGTATTCATATGAGAAAACTTTACAAATTCCAAAACTTGAGGGCAAGTTTTGAAACTATTCAAAACTAATTAATTCCATAACTTATGTATTTAAAGTAGTTTTAATCCAAAAACTCTTCAAGTTCCATAACTTGTGGACAAATTATGGAAGACTTTAAACTAATAAAGAATTAACTTTTCTTTATTTTATAACTTATGGAATTAATTAAGGTTACATTATTTTTTTTATATATTTATTTAATGAAGAGACTCTTGGTCCTCCATAACTTGAGGACAAATTATGGAGTCATAACTCCAATTAATTAAAACTAGACTCTTCATTTTTTGTAACCTTTGCCAATTTTATGAGTTTTATGAGTCTTTAATGTGACTCTTCATGTAACTTGAGGACAAGTTACACAAACACATTTTCTACTCAACTCGTAGATTAAAATGGATTGAAAACAACTATTTCAATTAACTTTTCTATTAATCTAAGCAACTCATAAGAACAAGATAATTCAAATCAAACTTTTTCATGTAATTAGTCTAACCTTTAAACTAATACAAAACATGAATCTACTGACAATTATCTTTGAAAATGGATTAGCATGAACATTACCACATTAAAAAAAACAAGTTTATAAGTTCAAAAACAACTTAGGGTAATGTTCCTAGTCCATTTCTAGCCAAAAACCTCGAAAATATGTTGTATGGGGTCCAACTCGTCGAGTGCATGAACATAACTCGGCGAGTTTGATGCATTTTGCCTTGGACTCATCGAGTCCCTTAATGGACTCGGCGAGTCTGCTGGGCTGACAGCACCAATTTCGATTTTTCAGCTTCTATTGCAAGTATAACAAGAAAACAAGCCTAGGCTCTGATACCACTGTTGGGTTATGAGCATTCTAACACTCCTAACTGTACATAAAATCCTAAATACCTTGGATCTATGTTTTCTCTATTATACAGGCAAATATGAACATCCAAGGTATTATCCTAATCTAGCATATGAAACTATCAATATAACAAGATAGAATACATACCTCTTTGATGTAGAATGTCTTCATGAAGCTTGAGTGCCTAGTGCCCCAAGTGTGACACCTCAAATGGTTCACACAACACCAAATACACTTGGAATAACTTGAGAGAATTCTACACTTCATGAAAATCGGCTAGCCCTTTCTTACTATCACTAGTCGCCGATTTTGTCAAGAATAATATCTTTATATAGTGTTACAATTAGGGAAAACCCTAATTGTCATGACTTTCCATTTCCTTGGATCCATGGGTTCAAATACACCATGGAGCATCCATGGAGCATCATATGGGTTTTGGCCCAACTAGATAATCCATGGAGCATTAGCCCACTATACAAGTATGGATAATTTACACAATCAACCCTTATATTTAATTAGTCTTCTTTTGATCACTTAATTAATCCTAGATTAATTCTTGATCAATACTAATTAAATAATCTTATTATTCTTATTATTAATATACTAGAACTTATAATATATTAATAACCATAAGTGTCTTATTTCTCTCAAGTCTTCTTTTGATCACTTAATTAATCCTAGATTAATTCTTGATCAATACTAATTAAATAATCTTATTATTCTTATTATTAATATACTAGAACTTATAATATATTAATAACCATAAGTGTCTTATTTCTCTCATTATAGTCTATCCAAGTGCATGATGCCATGCAACCCAAATGGACCATGTCGGGTCGGGTCAATTCTTACCAATTATAGTTATGGACTTAGACATTAATCCAACAGCCACAGCCACCACTTTATGGGCTTCGTATTTGGAGGACGGGGAGGAAGAGTGTTCCTATTCCAGGAAGGATAGCAACCAGCACAGCAGGACTTGGCATGGTAGGACCTAGCAGGGTAGGACCCAGCATTGCAGGACCGAGAGCACCCCCACCACAGCGAGTCATAGGGATACCTGTCAGGCAACCAGGTATGACCCCGGAGGATGCATTCGATGGCAGCAGACTTACGTCACAGCCTCACTGTGATAGTTGGGCATCAGGAGGTATTGGATGAAGTGATGACAAGGATGGAAATCTTGTTTCAGCATTCGATGGAGGCTACTGACACTGCTAGTGCTGCTAGACGAGAGGCAGGTCATGCGATGACGACATATTATGTGCTTGGAGGGCTATTACTGATTGTGGTGTTGATGTTTCTTGTTGGGATACGATTAGAATTTGCTTCTGATTTCAGTATTTTATTTTATTTTGTCATGAAACGAAAACCCATGTTGGGTGTCTTTTGGGGGAAAACATTTAAAATTTTATTTTGGGAATTCATATATTGTTTTGGTTTGAAGACTATTTCAAATGGTGATGAGAAGTTTATTTTATGTTTGAAAACTTTTACTATGAGGTCAAACCCTAGAATTTACTTAGTCAATGGTCGAATAAAAAGAATTTTCTTTTCTTTCCTTTCTAAAATATATATGCCTAGTATTGATGCAAACCATTAATTTGACAACACTTACGGTTTTCAAAATAATAGTGAAATAAATATTATGCATTATTTTATGTATTTATACGTATTTCTACTCTTGTGTCTTAGAACCATGTTAGGAAGGCCTAATCGCGGGTGCCCACAGAACTAAACACCCGATGTTGCTCAAATTGTAGCACAACAACTCATCGAAGCAATCCCAAACATTGTTACTCAAGTAACTGCGAGACTTAATGCTAACCAAGGAAGTAGTGGAGGAAACTGGGGAAACAATGAAAGATAATGCAACTACAAGTCCTTTATGGCTTGTAAACCTAAGGAGTTCCACGGAAAGGAAGGTGCGGTTGGGTTGCTGAAATGGATTGACGGCATGGAGTCGGTCCTTCACATTAGCAAAAGCACCATATCGCCTTGCACCATCCGAGATGCAAGAACTATCCGGACAACTTCAAGAACGTCTAGACAAAGGGTTTATTCAACCAAGCTCTTCACCTTGGGGAGCCCTAGTGTTATTCGTCAAAAAGAAAGATGGGTGGTTCCGAATGTGCATTGATTAGAGAGAAATGAACAGGTTGACAATCAAGAATCGATATCCCCTCCCTTGAATAGATGACTTGTTCGATCAGTTGCAGGGTGCTTCCTACTTCTCAAAGATCGACCTTCGGTCAGGATATCATCAACTAAGAATTCACGAAGGGGACATTCACAAAACAGCATTTAGAACCTGTTATGGACATTATGAGTTCTTAGTCATGCATTTTGGACTAACAAACGCACCCGCTGTTTTCATGGATTTAATTAATAGGGTCTGTAGACCATACCTAGACAAGTTTGTGATTGTATTTATTGATGACATACTTGTTTACTCGCAAACCAAAGAAGATCACAATAGACATCTGAAGCTAGTGTTGGAGCTGTTGAAGGAGCAGAAATTGTATGCCAAGTTCACTAAGTGTGAATTTTGGATTCGCGAAGTACATTTCCTTAGTCATGTGATCGGCGAAAGAGGAATTCATGTAGATCCAGCTAAGATTAAGGCAATCAAGAAATGGGAAGCCCCCAAAACCCCCGACAGAAATACGACAGTTCCTAGGATTAGCTGGGTAATACAGACGCTTCATTGAAAATTTCTCTAGGATTGCTCAACCATTAACATCTTTGACCTAAAAGGACAGAAAATTTCTTTGGGAAGAGAAACACGAAGAGGCGTTTCAAATCCTGAAAAACAAGGTGTGTAATGCACCAATTCTGGCTTTACCAGAAGGATCAGAGAACTTTCTAGTGTATTGTGATGCGTCTCATCATGGACTAGGATGTGTGTTAATGCAAAAAGATAAGGTCATTGCGTATGCTTCTAGACAACTCAAACCGCATGAGAAGAATTATACCACCCATGATCTAGAACTAGGAGCAATAGTTTTCGCTTTAAAGATATGGAGGCATTATTTGTATGGATCCAAGTGCCCCATTTATACCGATCACAAAAGCCTTCAGCATATCCTAGATCAGAAAATGTTAATCATGCGACAGAGGCGATGGGTAGAGTTGTTTAGTGATTATGACTTTGAGATACGATATCACCCAGGAAAGGCTAACGTAGTAGCCGATGCTCTTAGTAGGAAAGAAAGAGTGAAACCTTCCCGTATGAGAGCTTTGGGAATGGTAATTCAGACAAGCTTGAAATTTCAAATCATTGATGCCCAGGAGAAAGCATTATTCAAGGAAAATCTTCCAGACGAAACCTTACATGGTTTGGAAGAGAGATTTGAAACCAAACCTGATGGAGTTTGTTATTTTAAGGATAGGGTCTGGATTCCAAGGGTTAACGATCTAAGAGACATAGTACTAGAGGAGTCTCATCGATCTAAATACTCAATCCACCCTGGAGCGGATAAGATGTACAAGGATCTTAAAGAGTACTATTGGTGGCCTAGAATGAAAAGGGATATTGCCTATTATGTTGGGAAGTGTTTAACTTGCTCAATAGTCAAAGCTGAACATCAAAAACCATCCGGCTTATTGCAACAACCCGAAATTCCCCAATGGAAATGGGAGCAGATATTCATGGATTTCATTACCAAACTTCCTAGAACTGCTAAAGGTCATGACTCAATTTGGGTCATAGTGGATCGACTGACGAAATCTGCTCACTTTCTCCCCATTCGGGAAGATTTCAAGATGGAAAAATTGGCCCAAATCTACATCGACAATATTGTTTCTCTGCATGGTGTACCCCTATCTATCATTTCTGATAGAGATAGTCGTTTTACATCGCGGTTTTGGTGGATGTTACAGAAGGCACTAGGAACCAAGATAGAATTGAGCACAGCTTACCACCCTCAGACAGATGGGCAAACAAAGATAACAATACAAACATTAGAAGACATGCTACGAGCGTGTGTCATTGAGTTCAAAGGAAATTGGGATACTCATTTGCCTCTAACTGAGTTTTCCTACAATAAAAGTTACCACACGAGTATCCAATGAGCTCCATATGAACCATTGTATGGACGCAAGTGTCGTTCGCCCTTATGCTGGACACAAATCGGAGACAGACAAATGACTAGACTCGAACTTATCCAGGAAACATCTGACAAGATTGCTATCATCAAAGATAGGCTTAAATCCGCCAGAGATCGTCAGAAGAGTTATGCGGATAATCGTCGAAAACCATTAGAATTCCAAGTTGGAGACAAGGTACTTTTAAAAGTGTCGCCTTGGAAAGGGCTTGTACGTTTTGGTAAGAAAGGAAAACTAAGCCTGAGATATGTTGGACCCTTTGAAATCATTGAAAGGATTGGTCCGGTGGCGTATAAACTCCAATTGCCCCAAGAGTTAAGCGCCATTCACGACACATTCCACCTCTCCAATCTTAAGAAATGTCTAGCCGACGAAGCATTGATAGTACCCCTGGAGGAAATTAAGATCAATGATAAGCTAAACTTTGTTGAGGAACCGATAGAAATCCTTGACAGGGAGGTAAAACAACTCAAGCGGAGTAAGATTCCGATTGTGAAAGTTCGATGGAACTCAAAACGCGGGCCGGAGTACACCTAGGAGCGTGAGGACTTCATGAAGGAAAAGTATCCACAACTTTTCCCATGCGATGACAAACGATGACATATAATGAATTTCGGGATGAAATTCTTTTTAAGTGGGGATACTGTGACAACTGTCAATTCAGGTCATTCTCGGACTCATGCATCTTTATAAAAACCATTCATGCACGACATGCCATGGACTAGTAGTATAAATTAGGTCAAAATCTTACATAAACTAGGATCCAACTAAGATCTAGGACTAATATACTTGACTCTTACGATTCTAGTAAGTTGCTTGACTACAATAGGAAATGCCAATACCATAATTAGAATAAAACTTCAAACTTTGTTACAATTGAAAAAGGGTATAAAACCCGAAAAATACATTAAAATATTCTAATTTCATTCCAATATGATAGTGAATATCAAACAATGCTCCAAAAACCCTAAAGAGCCAAAATCCAAATTTATAAACCTTAAAGCTTAAAAACTTTATAATATTTTGCTATAAACTTCCTAATATCAAATTTTTATTAATCAAATTATGGATTATAATCAATGAAATAGAAATTTAAATTATCATACATGAATCATAATTTATTAGTTAAAACAAGATTTTTAAATAAATCAAGAATTACCTTAATTAACACTTTTATAAAAATTAGGGTTTTATAAAAATTAAGGAGGGAGTTTTATAAAGTTTGAATTTAGGAGAGAGGAGGCTTTAATGCTCACAAAATCCGGCCATCCCCTCTCCTCATGCTCTTTCTCTTCCCAAAACTCAATCATTAAGACTTATTCCCACTTTTCCACTTCTCTCTTCACTCTCTCTCACACTCCACCCTTTCAACTCTCAAACTCTCTTCCTCTCTCTCTAAACTCACGAAAATTTTCAGTTAAGAACACCTCTCCACAATCAAATCTTCATCTTCCAAGGCTAATCTTCAAGGTATACACGGAAATCTTTCACCCTTCCTTACTTTTCCTTCTTGTTTTTAAAGGGTTTTCTTGTATTTCTCTTCCTTCTACACCATTCTTTATGAACATTCATGAACATGTTCATGAATGTCGAGTTTGATGATGATGGTGGTAGGGTTTCACCCAAGAACAACATGCATGTTGTTTAATGGTGAAATCCAAGGAACAAAACCTATGTCAAACACTAAAGTTCGGATTTTTACAAGTTTTAAAGGTTCATACACCTTATGCAGTCAAGTATTTCCTTTAAAAACATCACTATGACAAACATATTTCCATGCATGGTCTTCAAACCGTGATGCATGTGATGAACACCAAGCTAAAGAGCTTGATGATCAAAGCACATTGTTAATAGTGCATGTAAATGATTGTGTCTATAAAAATATCTAAAAGTTCTTTTCTCTTCAAATCGAAATTTTTCCAGATTCCCATTAAGGAAATATGAACATCTGGAAAATCCCAAGAGTATTTATGATTTCATTGATTTATTAAAATTGTTGCAAAAAAACAAGGGAATAAATCACATAAAATACTTTCAGAGGTCTATAAATCCGGAATAAATTTGTGGATCACCTCTATGGTGAATAATGACCTCTCATTAAGTTTCATCGATTTATGTTGCTGTTTAGTATGATTTTCGATTTTCTTTTTGTTTGGGTGCAATAAATCACAAAACCACTTTAGAGAGCGTGACAATTGTATCTAACAATTTTCGCAGCTCTTACCTGTGGTGGGAGACTCCGAAAAATAATTTCAGAAATTTTCATCATGCCTTTCTATTTTTCCCAATTTTTGGTAATTATAATGGCCTAAAAATAGGAAAAATAGTTCTGATTATCCAAAATTCATGAAAATTTACCAGAGCATCGTGCTTTACATTTGGAGGGTACATAAAAATTTTGATGATTTTCCTCTACTGTATACTATTTTTCTCTTATTTTCTAAGGTTAAATACACTTAAATACACATAAATACCCAAAACCGGATTATACAATATGAAAACCACTTTTGGTATTTTTCCCAGATTACCTACACTGTAACTGATGTTACAAATATTTTTTGGTAATTTATTTTAACTGTTTATTATTTATTTTTCAATTAATGATTATTTAAGGGGATAAAACAAGGAAAAATACAAAATACCCACTGAAAAATATCGTTTATATTTCTCTCAACCTATTTATGTATAATAACAGTTAAATAAACAGTTTGGGTAATCTTGGAAACTGTTTTCTTATTATTTCAATTTTTATTGGAATAAATGCTCAAAAATCATAAAATATAATTAAACAGTTTGGAAATCCATTTTTATATTTTTCCCCGGCTTAGTAATGTGTAATAACAGTAAAATAAAAAGTTTGAGAATTTTTATCCTTTGAATGCTTTTTTTCGTGAATTTATGTTGTTATGAAGGCTAAAAAAATTTGGAAAATAGTTAACCATATCAAAAATTCAAGGAAAATTTTCTGGAAAACCTCTATTGTATTTAGAATGAAAATACAAGGTTTGACAATTTTTGAAAACTGTTTGATAATATTTTACATTTTTAGGAATTTAAAACACCTTTAAATGAGTTGAAACACCCTTAAATTTATATTACTAAATCCGGAAAATTAATATCCCAAAGTTGTATTAATCGCATGACTTGTAGAATTTCATCATTTCAAAGAAAGTGTAACCAATTAATATAAAATCCAATATTAGAACATAAATTGACATTTCACTATATGTAGAGTTTAGTATATTAGCATTAGATTTCGACATGGAAACTCACAAGTGTGTGCTTGATGTCGTAGGATCCCGGTATTAAGACGTTGGTGTATTCCGAGGCACCACTTGTATCTACTTGAAACATTGTGAGTATTCACAACTCCTCCTATTTTCGGTTTTTTTATGTTTTGGGGTGGAAAAGCATGTCCTAAACTATTTATATCCGTTGTATTTATTTAACTTGTATAAACCTGGTTGCTATATTTAGCATATTGTGAGTATTCACCAATCCCCTATTTTCTATTTTTTAAATGTTTTGGGGTGGAAAAGCATGTCCTAAACTATTTATATCTGTTGTATTTATTTAACTTGTATAAACTTGGTTGCTATATTTAGCATATTGTGAGTATTCACGCACTCCCCTATTTTCAGTTTTTTATGTTTTGGGGTGGAAAAGCATGTCCAGAAAAACTATTATTTGCATGTTGTATTTAAATTGATTAGTATCAAACATGATTGCAATTGTATTGCTATGTCTCTCTATGTATGTCTATGGAACACGAAACATGAGAACTTATCGTACTAAGGCACTTCCCTTATCTCTAACCATTAACTCTTTGAGCCAATGGTCATTATGGATAGCGTTATTAGGAATTGACAACTCCTCACTCGCCCTATTGCTGGAGTGCATGATACCATATTCATCTACGGAACGATAAGCATAGATCTTGATAGGGCTTCAGTCATAGGTTTGGTTGAGACTCATTGTTTGCTCATACACATACAAACTCGTTTCTCGTTATAGAAATAAACTTGTTATCAATAATAGCAATCAACTTTGTTTCTCATTTAAGCAATGTACTTGTATTTATGAAAATCCATATTCCAAATCTTGATTTTATAAACTTGTGAACTCACCAACTATTTTCATAGTTGACGTTCGTTTTACATGCTTTTTCACGAAATAATTAGTAAGTGGATATAAAGATTCATCATCATAGAGCATGCTGCATTGTGTTGAAGTTATTTATGAAGTTATATTTTGAACAATGTTATTTTGGAAAAACTTGTACTAGTTTCTTTTAAGTTATGGGTTGTAAACTTTTGAATATTGCTATGGTGATGTATCTTTATCTTTTGCAATGAAACCGTTATCGCTGTCATATCTTGCGTTTCCGCTTTAGCGGGGTGTGACACCCTCCTTGACCATACCAAAGATAATTAGGTAGCGTCAAGGATGCCCCTCGTAACCTTTGTTGTAATAAGCTCACGCAGCCTCTCATCAATGGGCTCGGTAGTGTCACCTGTCCCAGCCCCAGATCCAGATCTTGATCCTAACCCCCTGCTCCAAATCATGTCACCACCATACTACACTGCAATACCATAAAACATAATGATTAGGATGTCCGTAGAGGGGATCCTCCTACACCGGTCCTCCTTAGAGCTTCAAGATCTGATTTTGGTTCAGGTATAGGTCATGTGCTTTCAATAATATATGCCCAATACTAACTTCCACACCTACTTGTACCTTTCCCAAGGCACTACCTGATAGCTCTAATTTGTCACAAAACAAATCATGTCTCACAGACTACGTATAGCTTAAATCCTAGGTTGACCTGAGATTTCCTCCATCCATATCAAAACATAACTCAATCATACTAGGTTGCCTTATGCATGCAAATTATACACAAATAGACTTTCAAATAATAGACTCTACCCTAAGACCACAACCAGACAAGGAACACGAAATAATGACAAATCAATCATTCTGAGGCTATAAGACCCTAATCGTATACAATTTTAAAAGCATACACATAGGAAGATTCATAAGATTATCATAACTCACATATCAGTATAACATGGATAACATATTGGGGAACTACTTACTTGGCTCGGTTGATCACGTGCATTACACTCTCCTTTTTCTCATTCTAAAAAGTTTTTAACTTTTATTTTTGAAAACAATTTTACCATTTCCTTAGTTTGAGTCCTAACACACCCGAGAGTGTGCCGCATCCCTCAAACCAAGGCTCTGATACCAACTTGTAACGACCTAAAATTTTCAAATAAAATTTTCATTTTTAATTAACCAACATTCCCATAAAATGTGAAATAACATCAACCAGTATTTTCAAAATTTATAACATTATCATTTTATTCAAAACATCAGAGTGTCCCATCAAAACAAATGTCGGAGAGTGCATGTCGTACCATCAAGCCTTGCTCTTTCCATTAGGCTCCAAAGTACCTAAAACAAATCAACAAACTGTAAGCTAATGCTTAGTGAGTTCCCCAGAGCATACCCTACACACGATCCACATAAACACATATCATATTAGCTATGAAAGCTACATATACCACATAAGCCATGCATAGAAACATATAGGGAATCCCTGGAAACCATCTGGGTGCCATGGTAACCCTTACATAGTTTTACTCAAGGTCCAGTATACCGAAAACCCATGTAGACCTAAAGCCCCAATTCTTTCACATAAATCATTCGAAATCTCAAAAATGGGTAAGGTCTTAATATGTGGAAAGAGCCTAGGCTGAATAACGAGCCTAGGCTGAATAAAGTGAGCAAGTTTATGATTTTGAAGACCTAGAGGGGTACAGATATGGAACCATATCCTTGTGACAAGTCCACTTAGTGATTTTATACCTCAATAATGCAAGGTGGATGTCGGATCTACTGCTTCCCTCTTCGCTCCTTCTTCTTCAAGCTCCAAAATCTTCACAATCACCCCAAAAATCACTCTCAAAAGCTCTCTTTCTCTCTCAAGAAGGTGCAAAGCTCAAACTAACGTTTCTTTGGCTACAGGAATGATGGAAGGGGCTGCAAATGAGCCATAAGTTCTTTAAATAGGGTACAAACCCCTAAAAATTAGGGTTTCTCGTTACAATACCTACTCGTCGAGTCGGGGCCTTCCGACTCGTCAAGTAGGATCTGAATCCCACGTCCTCATAATGACTCTACTCGACGAGTTGGAGCTCCCTAACTCGTCGAGTACAAGCCCAAAACCTAAAACTTGAAATTTTAAATAATACCTGGAACGGGTGTTACAAATATGATGATTTAAGATGATTTTTTGATTCAAAAAAGCGGAAAACTTTGAATCTGGTAGGAGACTCAAAACCTTTTGAAAACCTAAGAAAATCATATCAAAACTAGATGAATCCTACTATGATACCAAATGTAGTTATGATTTAATCGAGTATGTAATACGATATCAGAGTTTGAAAAGAATTAAGAACACAAGATCTAAATATAATCTGTTTGGCTCGATTATGCTTTCTGGAAAATACAGAGAATGTTCAGAGAATACGATTCGAATGCTAAAGCTACTCTCTAACTGTAGTATTCATCCCATATATATATAGGGATAAGAAAAGCATACAAAAAATATAAGTGACTAAGACACTTAAGCTGCGACACAAAATGTCCTTATAATAAACAACCTACAAACAAACTTCAAAACATACAATGACTCAAGTAGACTTCGACACCTCACAACACTTTCAAACTCAACACAGGGTATTAACATAAAATAATAGTTCAATGTTTAATATATTAATTGATTATACTGGTATGTCATTATTTTAATTAAGAAAAAAATATAGTTATTTTATTGAGTAAACAATTGCATGTATGTCATTTTAGAGTTCATGAATCTATTAATCCTTTTAGAGCTCATATATCTATTAGCCTGAGTCAAATGATGAAATGTCTATATGTGACATAGTATATCACGGCTAAGAGTTGATGAATCTATTAATCTGAATCAAATGAAAAAACAATTATATGCGCCTTAGGTAGTATATCTCGGCTAATTCTATACTTACTTCCAATTACTTTTTGCACCCCAAATGTAAGTGTGTAAGTCTCTATGTACCCACTTTTGTGGGTTTTTGTGGGAATGAAGAGTTTAAGGTGTTGTTTGTTTTTTTGAAGCAAAAATGTTTGAAGTCTGCGAATCACCTCTGCAACTTTCTGTAGCAGAAGAGATGAGTCAAACGTCTGCAACATTTAATAAAATGTCTGTTTGTTTTTTAACGTCTGCAGACTGCTGCAGTAAGTTAAAGTAATGTGTGAAGATGTTTGAAGTAGTTGGTCTACTGATGTGCCACGCAGCACACACGCATCAGTTTTTAAGTCATAAGTCTTCTGAAAAACAAACAGCTGCGAAGGGCCAAGTGTTGTGCGGTGCAGCAATAAGTGGTCTGAAGTGATTTTTTTAGAAAAAACAAACAATACCTAAGTAAGGTAACATGTTATATTTATCTTCATGTTAAACTCTATTGCACCTAGGTCACTACTTTACCTATCTAGTTTATATTTAATTTATTTTTATAAAAAAATAAAAATAAATAAATAAATAAATGTTTTTGCCAACATGATTTTATCTAATTATTTTAAATCTCATCAAGTTAATGGTTTAGTTTAGTTATTATTATTATTATTATTATTATTATTATTATTATTATTATTAAAGTAAATTACACGAATGGTCCCTATGGTTTGGGATAATTCACATGGTTGGTCCCAAACTTGTTTTTTAACTTGAAGAATCCCTAATATTTGTTTTTGTTACACGTTAAGTCTCTATCTTACTTGAAAAAATATTATTTAAATAGAAAAAAATAAGGGGTGTTCGGATTAGCTTTTTAGCTTATTGCTTATAGCTTATTTGTGGTGGGAATAAGCAATAAACAATAAGTATAGGGAGAGATGCTTATTAAAATTAGCTTATTTAGCTTAATAAACTGGATGTTATCCAAACACTCAAATTAGCTTATTGTGGGAATAAGCAGTAAGCATCTCTTTTTTTCCTATCCGAACATCCCCATAGTGTGGTAGGTAAGGTAAAATGATGGGGATATGGTTGGGGTGTGTTTATTTAAATAAGTTGAAAAACTAAGGGCAAAATAATTTTTTTAGGTAAAACAGGGATCAAGCGTGTAACAAAAACAAACAGTACAAACCTTTCGAGTTAAAAAAATAAGTTAAAGATCAAATACGTAAATTATCCTAAACCATAGGAACCATTAGTGTAATTTACTCTAAAAAAAAATTCTGTAAGATGATTCAACCAATAAAAGCTGTCATCATCAATAAAGACTTGAAGTCAATATTTTATGTGTTAAGACCAAAATTTATATTTTAGACTAACGATTATTGGACAAGTTGTTTGTAAGACTTCTGATAAGAACATGATATAAAATGTGAAAATTAAACTTGTTTTGTTCAATTATTTCTTACATACAAAACATAAAGTAAGGATATCTTAATGACTAAGTTTTCCCTAAAATTATATTTAACGCCAAACATAAAGTCTTTGTTCTCTCTTATATAACAAACATATCAAATTCTACTTTTTTTGGTTAGTTTCACCGCCTTTTGAGTTTGGGTTTGGGTTTAAGGTGTTCTTATTGTAGTATTAAGATGATGTTAAGGGAACATAACCACATGCATATCTCATAAGTGCTAGTTAAATCACAACTAATCTTGTTTATCTTTTGTCTTGTCAAGCAAATTAATGATGATGACAAATATATAACAGTAACACCCACTCACCATCGCTTTCCCCACTTCAACATTTTTTTATCGAACACATGTTTTGCAAAAATCCAAGTACCACTTTGAATAACATACATACATTAAAATATAATTTTTATTTAAACGATAGGAAATTATATAATCTACACTCATCCACACTTGATAGATAAAATGGATAATAAATTTTATATTAAAATTTAAATAAATTTGATTCTTTTTATGTTTAAGATGTGGGTGAAATTAGAAAATAATAATAATAATAATAATAATAATAATAATAATAATAATAATAATAAAATGTGACATCTTAGTGGTTTAAGTATTGTAGGCCAAAGCCCATCGAACCCGCCTCCCTGCGGCCCTGCCCTAGAACGGACTGATGCTATCCATCTAATTTTTGTATTTTTCGGTTTTACTCTTCAGCTTTTTTAGTTTTTATGATATTTACTTGAATTTATTTTTATAACAAATAAGGTCTAAACTTCTTATTTTTAAAATTCCTTCAACTTTTATAATTTTTATCTTTTTTTTTAAATAGTTGTTTTAGAATTTTTAATTTACAGTTCTTAAATTGTTTATAAACATGTTTTTAAAAAAAATAATTTATTTTGACAATTCGTTTTATGCATTTCTCTAGAAGTTTTTGTTTATGCATCATTTTATATATTTGATACAAAGCCTTTTTAGTATTTGTCTCCAACTTTTATTCAAAACTTTGTTTTTTATATTATTTAAAACTTCATATTTTTAAAAACTTAAAACTCCTTTTATTATTTTTAATAAGTTCTTCTTTTGTTTTAACAATATTTCTGCACTATTTTTTATAAATTTGCCTTTTCATGTTTTTTATTTTCCAATATAACTTTTTTGTATGCATTTTTTACGGTTTTTATACAACTATAGATTTTAAGAATTTGGATTTAAAAAATAAATTTATTCATAGATTAACATGTGCAGTCTTTTTACATCTTGGTTTTTACATGTATTTTAAATATATTTTTTGTTTCTGAATCTTTGATTTTGTACATGTGTTTTTAACACATTCTCGTTTTTACAAACTTCGTTGATAAATCCCTGTACATATACGGAATATTAATGATAGTTTTGTATACTGAACGAAGTCAACTGATGCTAGAAATTGATACTAGAAATAGTGTTTCTTTTAAATAACCAAAAGAATTTAATTTGTTAAAATTAATTCGATCGCTCAAAACATCAAGAACTTCTGAATGTTCCAGAGAAATGAAAGAGTTGTGAGAATATTTCAGCACTTTTTTTATAAATTTATTTTTTTCATGTTTTTATTAAATTTTCTAATAGAACTTTTTTTTATGTCTTCTTTTACGGTTTTTGTACAACTATGGATTTTATGAATTTAAAAAATAAATTTATTCACAGATTGACGTGTGTGCTGTTTTTTTTTTTTTTTTTCTTAAGGGCAGTGAAAATTTAAAAAAAAAATAAAATAAAAAATAAGGCTAGCTAGCAGCCGACCAAAACAAAACCAGAACAATTAGTTTATCAGCGGATTTTGAAGTCATCCGGTTATAGTTTTTCTAACTTTACGATTCCTAGTACAAAACCAACTAAAAGAAAATAAGACAATAGAATCAAAATTAATTCTCTCTTGTACTTCATGATCTCAAAAACTAACGCCTCAAAAACTAATGCATTTCTGACAAGTCTAAAGAACTCAAATTAAAGTAGCACAAGTTGTCTCAATGAAGTATTTGAGACAACTTGACTATCAATTCACTCGAAAACATCTTCAATAGAGTTAAAGGATGGCACTATCAAATCTATCAATTTAGCAAAATTAATCTATAATTGACGAGCCATCAAACACTTCAAAAATAAGTGAACGCCATCTTCTATCACCTCCCCACAACATACACATAAAATAGAAGAAAAATCAATTCTCGAATGATGAAGTGCTGTCTTTTTACATCTTTATTTTTTAAATGCATTTAAAATATATATTTTGTTTTGGTATCTTTGTTTTTTTAATATGTTTTCAATATATTCTCGTTCTTAAAAACTTTGTTGACAAACCCCTATACGGCTATACCTAGGGCGAAGCTATGGTATACAAAGGCGGCCATAACTTACATAATTATCTTGATTGTAAGCTTAGTTATATTGCAAAATTTAGGCCAACAAACTTAGAATTTATAAAGGAACTATCTAATATTTTTTTTGCAAATAAAAAAATATGTATTAGATTTTTGAACACCTATGAGCTATTTGTATATTACAATCCATATAAAATAGCACAATGTTTAAGCCACCTTCAAATTTATCAAAAAAAATTTAGCCCAATCCATTAAAATTAAAATTAAACAAAAAAATAACAAACAAAAGCCCGCAATTAAATCTTTGCCTACGCTTTTTGGTTTAGCGTTTGATCAAATCAGATGTACGAGTACATGACGTATGTTGATATAGCCAACATGCTAACACAATTGCACCATCGTTGAACATCAATCTCTCCCCCGGCCATGGCTACCGCCAACCATCCTTCCTTAACTATGGTTTCACTCTTTAAGGTTTGTTTTCGATCTTCATTTCTAATTTTCATTCCTTTTTGTCTGATTTTCATTCATGTAGAGAGACTTTGTGTTAATGAGAACGTTAGATGCTTAGATATTAAGATTTTCAGGCTATAAGATCTCCTAAGATATAATTCTAAAACCTTTGATATTTTAACTCAACCCGATATTAGTATATTTTAGTTTGTTATATGTTTTGGTGTTATTTAAATATGAAACCTCATAGTTTTTTGTTCTAGATTTGTCACTACCCTATACCAATACTAATGATGTTACCCCTACAGTTATTATATACTAGGTGTAAATTAATGTAATACATGGGTTGATTAAAAAAAGATTAAATATGAAAGTGTAAATAATTAAGTATTTTTTTAAAAAAATAATATTAAATAAGGAATGAAGAAATATATTAATTACAATGTACTATCATATTTATTACATTTAATACTTTATATACATAAGTATATAATATTATGTTACTTTTTAATTTTAAAATTTTAAAAAAGATCATGAAATTAACATATGGATATTATTTATTTAAAAAAATTATAAAATGAGAAATGTTAAAACTTAAAGCTCACGAGAGAATGACACATAGCAAAATATATATTCATTTAGTATAGTTGACTAGTTGTGAGACTTATGTATTAAAGATGTTAGTTTTAAAAAAAAAAATTAAATATAAATATCAAAATATTTGAAAACTTTAAATTTAAAAGAAAAAAAAAGAAACATAATGAATTATTACGATGGAAATGTTTTTTTTTTAATTTTAAATTTAAATAAATAAAAGAAACCAAAGACTTTTAATTTTGGGAATTTTAAAATTTAAAGATAAGTTTATTAATGAAATTGATATTAATTTATTATTATATTTATTGAAAGGTTGTAAATATCGCTCGACGGTAGCTCGGCAGTCGACTGCCGATAAACGATTAATCGAACTAGACGGAGATTGATCGAAGATTAATCGGAGACCCTTAAGTATTACAAAATTATTTAAAAAAAAATAATACTTCTTAAAAACTAAGTATTTGAAAATTTCAAATTTTAAACATTTGAAAATCTGAAAATTTTAGTTTAATATTTTAAATTTTGAAAGCTTAAAATTTTGAAAATTAAAATTTTTTGTGTAATATTTGAAATTAAAATTTTTAAAATTTTTTAAAAAGTTTCTGCCAATGACCGCCGAGACCTCCAAGGCCGACTTTGACCGATTTTGACCAATTTCTGCCAAGCACCTAATCATAACCGGTTTAAGGCTGTCAAACGATTAATCGGCTGCCAAGACTGATTTCTGTCACACTGATTTATTGTAATTATTAAATTAAAATTGAATTTAATAAATTAGAAAACTCATAAAATGTTTCGTGAAATAAAAATCAATTCTAAATAATCATAAAATGAAACTTAACAAATTAAATAAGAGTGTGATAAGTAATAAAAAAAATCATCATTAATTAAAGAGGATATGAAATACTAATGATAATTTTATATATCGAACTAAAACCAATGTTTTAAAACCTGGGTTGACCCGGCCGGTTCAACCGGTTGGACCGTGACCCGGGGTAGAAGGCGGGTCAATTGAGACCGGTTTTTTGTAAAAATACGAACCGGATCGAACCAGCCGAGTTTCCTCTAAACCGCGGTTCAACCGCTTATGTCGAACCGATTAAAACCGGATTGACCCGTTTTAATAGGGTTTGGATTGTTGAAAACAAGTAGCGAAGACCAAAACAACGAGCCGTCTGCGGTTTCTTCAATGTTTTTCAATGTTTTTAAATATTTAAACTTTGTGGACATTAAATTATTGGTTTTATATGTTTATGCATTATGCATGAGAGTAAAAATATATAAAAATAAAGAAATACCATAAATCGGGTTGACCCGGCGGTTCAACCGGTTGAACCGGTTGACCCGTGAACCGGTCATCATACCGGGTCAACCAAAAACTCAGGTTTTAAAACATTGACTAAAACGAACGGATATTAGAAATAGTGTATCTCTTAAGGTAACCAAAAGAAAGAATAAGATCTTATAAATTAATTTGTTACCAATTAATTTGACCGTTCAAAAATCAAGAAATTGTAAATGTTCCGAAGAAACGAAAAGGTTGTGAGAATGACCCCATTCAAGAACACTCTTTCCAATATATTTCGAGTCGCAAACTGTCGTAAGAGATGAGATACTAATACCTCCAACGACCAATTTAACTTAAAAAAAATAATAATAAAAAAATAAAAATAATAATAAAAAAATAAAAAAAGACAAAATTTTGAAAGGCGATTGATCCTCTCATTATAAGAATTGCAATTTTGAGTTTTGACATAAAAGAGTCTACGTTGTTTCCTATTTTACCAAAATTAGCTCTAGTAGACACCTTGTTTATACGTATTGTCAAAGTCAAAACATTTAATTTAGTCCGAACTAGATATTTACAATGGGCCCAAATATCCCTAACAATGCTCTATCATTAACCCAAGAAAAAACAGAATCACCTCACGTGATATCAACATCCCAAAATTATCTACCATTTTGCTTAGAATAATCAACTGACTGTAAAATCCTTTTTGAATCGGTCAGTTGCTCAGTTGCTCCGTGCCTATTTGTACGCAAGCACATCGACCACATTTGGATCACAAACCGCTCATTTAACCATTGACCCATCTTCATCTTATTCATCTACAAATAGAAACACTAGGGAATCGATCTTTAAAAGGCACATCTTGCAACCAAATGTCCTCTCAAACTCAAGCTTTGTCATCAATTTTGGTGAAACACAGTCAACAAAAGTCAACTAGATCAACTCATTTCGTGTTACAATTTTAGAAGAAATGTGATATTTCCTAATGTTTCTAATGTACTATTTGCAAAGTTATAATACAAATTACATCACTTGTTACAAATTATTGAATATAAACCCTAATTAGGGTTAGTGACGTAAAAATTCGATAATTCAATCATATACTATTTATGTATATATAATATTCATAACACAATGTAGTTGAGTTCATAAACTTTATACTATATGATAAATTCATAACAAAGGTTATATATTAAAAAAAATGAATTCGTCACCAAATGCGACATATTCTATACTCGATTTAAAAACTCAAACTTTAACGAAAAGAATTAGGAATCATCCTAACTTTTGTGTAATGTGTTATTAGTTTTTATGATAATGATTTTTATAATAATTTGAATTTAAATGATTTAAATTAAGTAAATATATATCCTTTTTACCACACTTTTTATAAAATCACCAACTTTTATAAAAATTACTCATCTTTTTTATAAAAATAAACTAAGCAAACCGCTTTTGATTTATATGATTATTACACTTTTATAAAGAATTATTATTAAATTGGAAGGGACATACTTGAATATTTAATTCAAGATACCATGTCCTACCTCCTCCCCCATACAACCCCCCCCCCCCCCCCCCCTCACTCCATCTTCTTCATTTTCTTCATCTCGTCTTCAAGAACAAGTCATTAAGTACATACCTACATACTAGAACAGTGTCATAACAAAAACGATACAAAAGTAATAATATAAGTTGATCGCTACGAATAGTCCTAGGTAGTTATGTAATCAGATCTAGGCTATATAGAGCCTCATCAAATACCTTTGTCTGAGATATGACTAACATGTTCTTAGGAATAATCGTAGTGAACAATAAGTCTAAAACTTACAAACACCCCATACAAAGAAACTCTAGAACCAAACATAAAGTTTAAAATACAATAGGAGTAATTCATGATACAATAGAACTATACATCTAGACTCCTTATATGCCTCTACCTCTATCCTTGCACAGTCAACATGGCCGAATTTCACCTACCAAGAGAACCTTACTTTCCCAATAATGAGAATTGTAATGCATGCTTCCTGGTATGTATTTAACTATTAATTTATTCTATTTTATAAAGCAACTCAACGAGTTGAGAGCCCCAAACTCGTCGAGTAGAGATTATAAAGTCCGCGTATTTTAAAAGACCTACTTGACGAGTTGGGAAGCCTCAACTCGATGAGAACGCTGGCAGATTTGAAACCCTTATTTCGGGGTTTGCATCCTATTTAAACACCTTAACCTCAAGGTGTTAGCCTTATTTGCAGCCTCCAAGTCCCTAACCCTAAATATCGAAACCCTAAAGCTATTGTGAGTGATTGTGAGCCATTCTAAATGTTTTTAGTGTGTACTTGAAGCCATTGGAAGAAGGAAAACTTGAGGACACAAGAAGGAGCTTTTAGATCCAGAATCCTTGCCTCATCCACAACATTTGCTGGTATAAAGCTTGAACATTGCCTTGTGGTCATTTAGATCTCCATTTTAGAGTTCTTTTGTAATGTCAGCGTTCCTGGCTAAGCATGAATATTATGATGTAGACGTAATAAAGAAGAATTATGTGAATATTATGTGTTTCATGATTATTATAATATAATAAAATAGGAAAAATCAGCCAAATCGTCTGTAAATCGTAAAAATAAGTGCACCAAAACATATATATATATATATATATATATATATATATATATATATATATATATATATATAATTAAATATTAGAAAGTACACGTCATCACAATCCCAAAAATGTAAATTTCGTCGAAATCTGAATCCGTATGAATTAGATATGATTTTTATAAGATATAAAACTCAGACACGCACAAGGAATGTGTGACGTAAAAAGCTACGAAGAGAATGGTTGACTTTTAGCTAATGTCACCAAAATAAAAATGCTAGTACTCCTTAAAATATGAATTCTGAGAAAAAGAATACCAAAAACGGAGTACGTATGAGAGAGTTATGATTTTAGCAAAATCATTTAATTTTATAAAAATATGGACAAAAAAAATAAAATCAAAATTAGTCGACGGAGTCTAAACGCAAGTTGTAGAGCTCGTCGATAGCTATACGTAGATATAAAGAACATCAAAATCAGAGCTTGTATGAACGAGTTATAAATTATAATAGCATATTTACGTATTAAAATAAAGTATAAATCATATATATATATATATATATATATATATATATATATATATATATATATATATATATATATATATATATATATATATATATATACATATATCATTAGAAAGGTATCGATGATGCTGTCGTTATAAGACTAGTGTTGAGTACTTTCGATATTATTTTAGTACAAATATCGTTAAATATATTCAAATAAAATTATAAAGGGGTGTTTAATCGTTTATATAACTATAAGGTCATTAAGCAACTATAGATGGTAGTTTTTGAAAATACACTTACTATAAATAAGAACCTCTAGGCTCTCATATTTCTTGCATCATTCTCTTGATTCAAGAGTCTTTCTCTTCTTATCTCCTGAGCATTTCAGTCCCTCGTGATTCGACTTTACTTTCTATAGTTTTAGTATTGTAAGGTGAGCTCTGAAGCACTGCAAGAATCTTTCTTAGAAAGATACATTGATGAAGTTCTGCTCATGCATAGCTCGACTCCTAGCTAAAAATCCCTTGTAAGTAAGTTATGCTTACCTTACTTTAATTACAGCTTATGTTTAAGTTTATTATCGTTATGATGAACTTATAAACAATATATATTATAAAATATGATATAAAAGTGATATTATAATATCTTTTAACCGCTCGCGGTACGGGGAATCTGGTTTAAAGGGCCGCATAGGATTGTTGGATTTCAGAAGTGTTATATGCCAAAATGGTCCTACCCTTCGGTTTTTATGTCTGGCCCCTATCTGTACATAATGGTTGGAAAATACTATTTAACACTTATATAATAATAATACTAAGACTAGTAATTAGTCACAATAAACATTAGACTAAAATCTAGGGGTAATGATATTAGGTTTCGTCGAAGGAAAATAAATTAATAGAAGCGAGGCGCTGTCTGAGTTCAGAATCACCACCTTAACAGGTGAGTGCATAGTTATTTTCATCTTACATATACATATGAAGTATTTTATATTAGTTACATGCTATGTGTGCATATTATTTGTTGACTTGATAATTATGCTGGATGAAAATTTTTATACAAATTTTAAATGATTTAAACTTTATATGTATTTTATATCTACAAAAATGTTGGGGCAAAACATGGGTAGATGAAATAGACGATATATGATAAAATGATGGGAGACCTTGACATTGAAAATGATCCAATCATCTAGCGGAGTATAGATGACGAACACAGACTATTCTAGACAATCTAGTGGAATGCTAGCAGGCTCGCAACCTATAGGTGTTTGTGAACGATATGTTCACCTGTTTACTCAGTTCCTCTCATGGTTGCCTTACAGACATGTATTACTGCGGAACCCCCTTAGTAGTAGTGTCCATCCAGATGATGATCCTTAGGTTAGGTCCCTTGTGATAGGTGTCTTAGGGATGTAAATTGAGGATAACGGGAACGAGTAATCGGATTGATTGATGTGATAAAACTAATAAACTATTTATTATTGGTTGAAAACCCTATGTGCTCACCAGGATCCCAAGCCTGACCCACTTAACTTTATGTATTATAGGTAGTGGCACAAGAGCATAGTTGGATGACTCAACGAAGGATTATGGATTACAGGCCTGGAGATATAAATAAATATTGTAATACCTATGTTGTTTTGTTTTTGCTTTTGATCTGTATTAACAATGAAATCCCGAGGTTTTAATATAAGGAAATACATTTCTTCGGAAATGATTTCATAAATCTTTACCGTATTTATCTTTTGGGAACAAATTCCGCAATACTTTTCTTAAAAGGTTACACTGAGCTTCAAACAAAGCATAAACAAATCGGTCTTTTCTGGCCGTGAAAATGGGAATGTCACATTTTTGGTCCAAATGATATGATTCTTGGGATTTGGACGTTCCAAGTGGAGAACACTGCAGATAGGGTCTTAAGGGATTTTCATGGCATATAGGTTCTAACTTTATGGCCATGGAAGTCCCATGCAACCTTTAGACCATCATTTTGGTATTTTGAAGCTTCTCATGGCCATGCATGAGCATAAAGCTTAAGACTTTACATGATCATTTGGTCCCTAGAGTCCAAATCTATGACCTCATGGTCTATGTTGCAGTTTTGGTGGTGTTTGAATTATGACTTTGGCTTTTTGGGTTAGGGTTTGGGCTTAATCCCTTTAGGAAAGGTATTAATGGGTATAGTTGGAAGCTTCACCCTTCTAGGGGAATTTTTAGTCTAGATCTGGGAGTAAAGGGTGTAGATCTGAAAAATAATGGCTTAATGCATTAAGAAGGGTTAACAGACTGGAGAACTCTATGAGTTCATGGAGGTACTCAATGAGTTGATTTGAAATGTCCCAATTCTGTTGAAAAGGAAGAACTCAACAAGTTGAGGGATAACTCGACGAGTTAACTCGTGATATTGCGATTTTGAGATTATATGGGAACTGGACGAGTTGAGTCAACTTGGGGCGTTGAGTTTGACTTTGACCTTGACTTTGACTTTGACCATAGTTGAACTTAAAGGGTTATGAGTATGAAATGGTATCTAAGGCGGCGTTTTGGTTCAGTGAGTGAGTAGAGCTAATTCTGGGGCAGTGACATTTCAGCTATCATTCGAAATTAGAGGTGAGTTTTCCTCTTGTTTGAACGGGTTGAAGGCATCAATGTCGGCCCGTATTTATGATTGTATGTATTCCAGACTAAGGTCTAATGTCAGGCGGTGCTCGATGTATGTTTATATGTTTTCTGGATTACGGTCCGATGTCGGGCGGTTCCTGAGGAATGTTTGTATGCTTGATGTCTTCATGATTCTTGCATGTGTCTCTGTTTGTATGTTTCCGGATTATGGTCCGATGCAGGGCGATGCCCGAGGAATGTTTGTATGCTTTCCTAATTACGGTCCGATGTCGGGGCAAGGCCTGAGGAATGTTTATATATTTGTGTTATGTGATTATTTTATGTGTATTTGTTGATATGTTTATATGTATACCGAGCTTTGCTCGATGCTGGGCGGGGCCTGATGTCGGACACTGTCCGATGCCGGGTGGGACCCGATGAAGGGGCGGGACCCAATATATGTTTATGTGTGATTATGTAATTATATGTATAGTATGTCGTAGCTAGGGGAAACTCACTAAGCTTTGTGCCTACAATTTTTAGTTTTGGTTGCAAGTACTTCTTGTAGCAAAGAGAAGAGCTCAGGATGACTGCATTGCACACACCAGGATGTTTTAGCCTGGGATGTTTACTCTAATGTTTTTGATATGGATATTTTGATTGTGATGTTTTAAATACTTTGACTTATGTTTTGATAACTATGGTTTTATTTAATAATTAAAAATAAAAATTTTGGTCATGAATTTTGGGATGTTTCAAGTTGGTATCAGAGCATTGGTTTGAGGGATTCGGGCACAATCTTGGGTGTGTCCGAACTAAAACTAAGTACTTGGTATGAAAAATTTCAAAATAAAATCATTTTGATAAAAAGGAACTTTAAAATAGAAAAGGGTGTTGTGCATGCTATCAGCCGAACTCAAGTACTCCCAAATTACCGATACACGTTTATGTTATGATATGAATTGTGAATATGTGAATTGCATTCTAGATTGGGGATAAGTATCTAAGAAGGATGCATTGTATGCCTACTATATGAGCTTATTGAACTGCATGCTAGTACTGATTAGTCAGTGATATGATGACTTGATTAGGATATTCTTGGTTTTGTTTACTCGATGCTCGAATGCTACTTGCTTTGTGCTTTTATGAGTTCTAGTTGTCTTTAACTAACTAGTAAATGAATACACTAAGTTACATATTATGTGGACTAAATAATTTTTAGAAGGTTAGGTTTAACCTTATATCGCAGCTCTTGTTTGAGTATAACCGTTGTAGGGAGAGACCTCTCATTCGAAGAATTATCTGGGCATAGTAATATGTAATGGTATTTGCGAGCTAGTTAGGGAAATGCGGCATGGACTTCTTGAGCAGCTGATGGCGGATAGTGAGTCGTAGATTACCCGAGTGTAAGACTAGGATGAGAATAGTGTGGAAAACAGTAGTAGTGAAAGGGACTTGGTGGAGTTAAGGCAATCCTTGGGGAAAGTATAGATAGATGCGGAAGGTAGTATGGGCCCGTACTATTAAAAGTAGAGGATCCGTACTCGAGTCAAGCAGGGCTGAGATGAACCCAGGGAACTTGTAGTGTGTGATATCCCTCGAGTTATGATGAGTATTGTAATGATTATTATGGTGTATTTTTCAGTATGGTGACGTTACACACTAAACCAGTAGGTAGTTTTGGCGCCGGTGAGGGATCAGCCTCGGGCTTTGGAGTGGGGAAACTTAATGATCAGATGAGGGAGTTCATTTCACCTAAGATCACGTGTAGTATTATTTCACTAGACTCTTATGATCTTCGATACGGTCAATGAGGGCATTTTGGAGATTCTTGATGAGAAGTTGAGTGCATTTGGCACCGAGATGGCAGCCATGATGGGACACACACGTTGACGTTCAGGGAGTTCCAAGCTTGTGGGGATCTAGACTACCATAAGGCTAGGGACCCCATTGCTAGCAGTAAGTGGTTGGCAGATGTCACCAACGCCTTTCATACCAGCAGATGTCCCGAGGGGGACAAGGTCCGACTTGCTTCCTGCCTCCTGAAGGACAGGGCGTGAGATTGGTAGGAGGAGGTTGGACTAGCTATTGTAGATGATGTCGCTATCGATGCGATGACCTTAATGGATTTCTTGACCAGTCTCAGGACAGAGTTTTCACCAGTGATTGAGGTGCAACAGCTAGCATGGGAGTTCCAGGACCTCCAGCAGACTACTGATGTTGGGTTTTGAGCATTCTAACACTCCTAAGTATACATGCAACTCTAAATACCTTGGATCTCTGTTTTCTCTATTATACATGCAAATATGAACATCCAAGGTATTATCCTAATCTAGCATAAAAAACAATGAATATAACATGATAGAATACATACCTCTTTGATGTATAATGTCTTCATGAAGCTTGAGTGCCTAGTGCCCCAAGTGTGACACCTCAAATGGTTCACACAACATCATATGTACTTGGAAGACTTAGAGAGAAACACCACACTTCTAAAATCGGCTAGCCCTTTCTTATAATTCATAGTGGCTGATTTTTCCCAAAGAATATGATCTTATATTGTTGTTATAATTAGGGTAAACCATAATTGTCATGACCTTACATTTCCTTGGATCCATGGGTTCAAATACACCATGGAGCATCCATGGATCATCCTATGGGTTTTAGCCCAACTTATTATCCATGGGGCATTAGCCTACTATACAAGTATGGATGAGTTACACAATCAACCCATATATTTAATTAGTCTTCTTTTGATCACTTAATTAATTCTAGATTAATTTTTGATCAATACTAATTAAATAATCCTATTAATATATTAAAACTTATAATATATTAATCAACGTTAAGTATTATTTCTCTCATTCGTCTATCCAAGTGCATGATGCCATGCAACCCAAATGGACCATGCCGGGTCGGGTCAAGTCTTACCAATTATAGTTATGGACTTAGACATTAATCCAACAGTCTCCTACTTGGATAAGTCTCAAACTATTATTGTGTATGACTTCAAGAACCAACTGGCAATCGTAGCTCTCAAAAGCTTCCGTCGAACTCTGACCTCGTAGATGAACTCTGACCTTTGTCAATGACTTGTCCATTAGATAAGGGATCATATATTCTTCCATTCTAGATATCATATGGACTGAGACATGGATTATAAATCATCCTATCTGTCCATTTGTTGTTTCCCGATTTCCGATTTATGACGACTGTCTGATTGAACAAATCAAATCAGTCCTGGCTTAGCCAAGAACTCACATGTGTCATCGCTAAATCATTGAGGGGCCCACAGATATCTCTTTTATCCCGAAGGTAAAAGGAATGGATAAACTTCGACTCATATGGCTTGTTCTGCTACTTGTTGAATCACACACAAAGACACGTTTTATAACATCGAGTTACCAATGCGGTTTCGCACAATCAATGTATAACCAACTCATAGTAACAACTCATATCACTAGGTTTGAATAATATAAGATATTATCGTCTCATGATCACTCGTGATAAAATCCAAGAAGTGATTCAAATGAGCGTGGGTTGAATCCAATACTTAGAACTTATGAGCACTCATGAGCGTTGTAGCACAACTTTGTCCACCAACTTGGACCTCTACAAGCCAACCCATGACAATCTTGATTCATATCTACTTCCAACATATGACCGATTGTGGATGGTTTAAATAACTTAGTCATTCCGGAAGAATAACCTAGATATTATGGAAGTCAAAACATGCAAAGTGAAACACAAGAATAAATGAATCAAAGATGGTATCAAACCCTATGAATATAAACAAACCACTTCTATTTATCACGATACTGATTACTCATTATTCATTGTTTCGGTTTTGTCAACTTTATACTTGAATTAAAACACTAGGTATCCCATGCTCCAAGCATGTACACTATGTTTTCCTAAACAATAGCTTTGCCATACACCAAGTGTGCACTCTATGTTTATCTATGATCCTTACTTTCTGAAATAAACCAATTGACCAAACTTTCAATGATTCTAATTTCACACTCCCAAATTGAAATCTTGTTAGGATTTAAACTTAAATGCACTACCCTCTTGAAATGAATGTGTACAAAGTTACAAAGACTTTTCAACAACCATCACAAGGTATTCCAATGAAGACCTACTCCATGGATATAAAGCCTTATGTTCAAAGTATGTATTCCTTTGAACATGCTTCTTGCACTAAGTTCTTTCTAATCTTATACAGATTGCTTCTATCTATATAGACAACTCTATATTCCCATTTCGACTACTACTTCTGAACCAAAGTTGCCTCTTTTCAGACTATGTCAATATGGCCCTTCCAAAATTCACACTATACTTCCAACTGTCCTTGAGCAACCAATCTTTGGTAAACCTTAGATTGTCCTCGATAATTGCTTAATCAATTTAGTCATATCCAATTCTAGACATTTTCCTCCTTAATGCCCCAAGGCATTTGGAAAATTCATAAAGAATAACTATTATAGCACATGTAATCGATCTTGTACTCAAAGTAAATGGGACACGATTGATGATGTTTCACATAAAGACATGGTTCTAGACCAGTCTTTTGCCATAATAATTTTTGTTTGCCATATTCTCAAATTTTTACTATGAAAAGGGATGTCGTAATCATAATCAAATTTTGAGAACACAATATATAGAATTTTCTTAAGTTGAACCATTCCAACATGAAATTCATGTATATATTCTTGACTAAAGGTGATTAAAATCTCAATATAAGCTCTTTAGAATGTTTATAAACTCAATCTAAGCTTTTCATAATTGAAATGAAGTATAATTTCCTCTTCCTTAATTATAGCAAAACAACTTTTTCAACCCCTGCAACCTCACGAATTGAAACTTTTGTTTTCTATAATTAACATTGCTAACTTGAAATACTTATCATAATTATCATGCTCCCACTAACATGATGATTATTAGCATAACACTTATGCTCCCACTAGGTTTGACATGTACTCAGAAATCAGCTATTGACTTTTTTTTTTACCAAAGTTCAGATTTCTGATACTAGATTGCTTTGATAAGACTCTATCAAAATCATACACCTTATCTTAGATAGCTCACAGGTGTATCTAAACAATTTCAGAACTATGAAAAGGGATTCCGTAATCATAGTGTTAATTGTTTAGACCTTTGCTATTTCTCATAAGTCCATGTTAGTGTGCCTACTAGCAAATTTGAGAATGCAAAGATTACTATCTACTTACAAATCTACTTAGTGGAAGTGTTTCCTCACCATCATTTTCATGAATCAGAGAAAAACCTTATGACACTTAGTTTTTTATGGTGTATGAGTTCCTACCCATATCAATTTGTCAAAAACTTAGTTACAAGACACGGATAATGACAAATCCAAACACATATGGATTGAACTTGTGTAATCTTAAGTTCTTGCCATTTGGCAGCGCAAGGGCCTGCCATTGCTTCCAAGTAGTTGTGCAACCAATTGAGGACTCTAAGAACTCATATGCAAAGCCAACTTTAACTGGAATGGGCACAGAATATGTCAACACGATAGGTTATAAACCTCAAGTCGTGTGCTAGTGAATAACCTCATGTTTTATTCTTAATTAGTTCTTGAGACTTTCAAGATCTTTAAGACTCCCACTGTCCTCTTGACATATAAGACTCTCTTGTCAAATATTCAAGGGATAGTGCGGATTCTTTATCAAGAAAAACACTTCACACAATTTGACTATGCTGGTCTTTGTTTTATCCAAAACATCACAACTTACCAACTTCAAATGTACAAGAGTAGGACACTTTTACTCTTATATTTGACACGTGTTTTTTAACCTTTCTTTAAGACATGTCACTCAAGTTATAATCTTAGAGTATGACCCTAAGACTAGTTTTGGAATGAATCATGACTCATCTTCTTTATTTGACCACTTCAACAATTCATAGCTCCTCTTCTTAGCTATCAGAATGCACTTAGGGAATGAATTGTGATAAGGTCTCTTAATCGTTAAGATTATCATATGACATGATACTAAAGTACTCTCCCATCTTTTTAGATTTGAGAAACTTTTATTCTTCTGCCTAATTTGATTCTTCTGCCTAATTTGATTCTTCTTATTCGTTCTGCCATACATCAAATTTTTTTTTCAATGTATCAGAATTACACTTAAGCCGGTAAATATAACCATATTTACTAAACTTTAGTAAATCATGACGAATAGTCTTATCGATTATTTGTGGTGGGCTTGATCAATGCACATGACTGTGTACTCGATATTTAGCCCTTCACTTTACCCACACATCCATGTGAACAAGTAATTAGTCTTAATTTTCCAATGCTTGAAAGTTCTCATTCATCATAGTATACAACTTGCATGATTCCAAGTTCCGGTCCAATTGAAACTTGGGTGATGAGAAATTTTCTTTATTTGGTAAATTTAGACACTACCACAAATGAAAAGAATCAAAATCATATTTCCAGTCTTGCTATTAATGGAATCATATAAACAACAATTTCTTTCACAAATGCCATTGTAAGGATACTTAAAATTAAAACTTTTCTTTTATTTTAAAACTTTGCGGAAAAACTAATCCTTACAATGCAAATGTATATGAAAACTTGTTGTTATCTATTCCTAAGCAATATCTCATAACTCCTAATAAGTAGCTCAAGAATCCAATCTTCAAACTATGCGATAGAAATCCATCTATGCGATCAGATTCAACATATTCTTTCTTTAAGTTTCTTTACTTTTCTTTGATTCTTAAAACACCAAGATGTGACCGAGTCAAATCATGTAATAAGAATCTCCAAATAGGAACTTAATAGAGTTAGAAAATGGACTTTACCTGAAATAAAGTCAAACTCATTGACTTTACCATCCTTAGGTAAGTTTGGCAGCTTCGTAACCAAAGCCCCTTCCTTTGGCAATAGAAACATATGGACCCTTAGGTAATAGTACATGGGACTATCTCAAACTTAGCCTTTGTCTTTACCATTTTGTCAACCAAGTTGACTATGGCCAATCCCTTTCCATTAGGAAGAGAATGTTTTTTTGGATTTCCTGTGTCACTATTGTCCCTTTCCATAAAGTTTTGGGAAGTTGATCTTCTAATCAAATTTGCTTTACTAGACTTCTAAATCATTGCTAATTCAGCAGTACCAAACAAATATATTAGATTATTAAGGGTCATGTCATAGTCTGTTTCATAGGAGTCCCAAAGGAACTCACTATGTGACTTAGAAAGTGATTGAACATCCAACTTTCTCAAGACTTTGACACATAACTCTCCTAGCTTGTCAATATGTGACTTCATCTCCAATATGTGATCACACCTAGACCTTGCCTTGCTAATAGGGCTTGAGTGACCTAGAACCTTTTGGTTAGGGAGAATAATTAGAGGAGGTGGAGGAAGTGAAGTTCCAAGAGATTTGTGAAGATCATAGATGTCTGAACTAGACATCTTTTGGGAGATATTCAAGTTTAGTTGATTTAAAAGTCCTTATTATAACACCCAATATGAGATATTAAGGCTAGGACCCAACAACCTATTTATAACTGGAAGAGGGATGCCGTAATCCAAGTTATAAAATAGTTGAAGGTAGGTAAATGACGATTTACCAATTTCCACCATGAAAAACGAAATAAAATTAAGTTTAATTAGATTTGAAACTCCTAGATCTTTTGAGATTCATTGAACTTCTCAATGGCATGTTTCAATCTCGAGTGTGCCCTTCAGGTTTTGTGACTGGGATGCCGAGGATCACAAAACAAGGTGTGAAATAACCATGCAAATTACTTGGTACTCTTAAATGTTTATCACCCAACCGATGTGCCGGTAAACCACACACACTACACCGGCCTATGATTAAACTTTAAGAAACCCTTTGCCTACCTTATTAAATCAAGCTAGTGTGCTGGTAAACCACACACGCTCCACCAACCGACTTAAGCAAAGTGCCAAGTGTAATTTCATGGGTTAGCACCTTATTCACATTTTCCTATGTAACTAAGATTGAGAATTATAAGTGTTTAGTTACTTAGTATTTATCATTAATACTTTTAATGAAGGGAGAACTTATAGTCTTTGTCCTACCCGTTCGGCTTACGACCCTCCACCAGTCAAGGAAGCGGTGGGTGAGAGTGGACACCCATTAAACTGCCATTTTATAGGCAGTAACCTTATACCCCCTTATAGACTGGCTTCGTGAATGAGGCCTACTAACGGTAAGACTGACTTTTACTCTTATACATATATATATAAATATTATTAACTTATAATATTATAAAGTATAAGGATTGAATTTTAACTTTTAAAATTCTAAGGGATTAACTTGGAATTAAAGTATTCGTAAGAGAAAACTTTTCAAATTCTAAAACTCGAGGGCAAGTTTTGAAACTACTCAAAACTAATTAATTCCATAACTTATGTGTTTAAAGTAGTTTTAATTAAAAGACTCTTCAAGTTCCATAACTTGAGGACAAGTTATGGAAGACTTTAAACTAATTAATAAAAAAATAACTTTTTTTTATTGTAACTTATGGAACTAATTAAGGTTACACTTTTATTATTATTATTATTATTATTATTATTATTATTATTATTATTATTATTATTATTATTATTATTTAATGAAGAGACTCTTGAACCTCCATAACTTGAGGACAAGTTATGGAGTCAAAAAACCATTTAATTAGAACTAGACTCTTCATTTTGTAACCTTTGCTAACTTTTATGAGTTTTATGATTCTTACATGTGACTTTTCATATAACTTGAGGACAAGTTACAAAAACACACTTTGGAATCAACTCTTAGATTAAAATGGATTGAAAACCACTATCTCACTCAACTTTTCTATTAATCTAAGCAACTCATAAGAACAAGATAATTCAAATCAAACTTTTCCATGTAATTAGTCTAAACCTTAAACTAATACAAAACATGAATCTATTGACAATTATCTTTGAAATTGGATTAGCATGAACATTACCACATCAAAAACAAGTTTATAAGTCCAAAAACATCTTAGGGTAATGTTCCTTGTCCAATTCCAGCCAAAAAAGTCGAATTTATGTTGTCTGGGGGTCAAACTCGTCGAGTGCATGAACCAACTCGGGGAGTTTGATCATTTTTGATCACTTTTAGGCATGGAATCTTCGAGTCTCCTGATGGACTGGCCGAGTCTGATGATCAAACAGCAAACAACTTCGATTTTTTGAGCAGTTTTGCAAGTATAACAAGAAAACAAGCCTAGGGACTAATACCATTGTTGGGTTTTGAGCATTCTAACACTCCTAAGTGTACATGCAACCCTAAATACCTTGGATCTATGTTTTCTCTATTATACATGCAAATATAAACATCCACGGTATTATCCTAATCTAGCATAAAAAACAATGAATATAACAAGATAGAATACATACCTCTTTGATGTAGAATGTCTTCATGAAGCTTGAGTGCATAGTGCCCTAAGTGTGACACCTCAAATGGTTCACATACATCATATGCACTTGGAAGACTTAGAGAGAAACACCACACTTCTAAAATTGGCTAGCCCTTTCTTATAATTCATAGTGGCCGATTTTTCCCAAAGAATATGATCTTATATAGTTGTTACAATTAGGGTAAACCCTAATTGTCATGACCTTCCATTTCCTTGGATCCATGGGTTCAAATACACCATGGAGCATCCATGGACCATCCTATGGGTTTTAGCCCAACTTGATTATCCATGGAGCATTAGCCCAGTATACAAGTATGGATGATTTACACAATCAACCCATATATTTAATTAGTCTTCTTTTGATCACTTAATTAATTCTTGATCAATACTAATTAAATAATCCTGTTAATATATTAGAACTTATAATATATTAATCAACGTTAAGTGTTATTTCTCTCATTATAGTCTATCCAAGTGCATGATTCCATGCAACCCAAATGGACCATGCCGGGTCGGGTCAAGTATTATCAATTATAGTTATGGACTTAGACATTAATCCAACAACTGAGACGGTGGCCGAGATCACCACCATGTTTAGGGAGAGGGCCCTTCATGTTCCGCAGTATGTGGAAGACAATAAGATAAAGAAAGCCCGGTACTATATGATGCTGAGGAGTGATATCTGGTAGTTTGTTAGCCGTTCCAGCTACAAAATTTTGGAGGATATGATAATGAGGGCTCGGGAGAGGGAACTGGATTTGGAGATGGAGAGAAAGAGGAAACCACATGGGGTTCAGACAGGGAGTTCAGGAAAAAAGCCCAAGGTATCAGATCACAGATCAAGGAGCCAACAACGCTGCAACTGTTGTGGCAAGATGCACGAGGGGGCGTGCAGGGTGGGTAGTTCGGGCTGCTTTAAGTGCAGCCGAATTGGTCATGTCAGTGGGATTTACTGCTACCACCCCCATCACCACAGTATCTGATCTGATTTGCTTCCAGTGCAATCAGAGGGGCCATAAGAGGTCCCCGTTCCCGAGTTTAGCAATAGTAGGACAGGTGGCGGCGCCCGATCCTGCTACATTGAGGATTACCCGCAGCCGTCAGGGCCGTATGGAGGCGCCTATGCCATAGCGAAAGGCCTTTCGGCTGAAAGCAGAGGAGGTACGTGCAACTCCTAATGTTGTGACGTGTATGTATCTTCACCTTATCTCTTTATTTATATTGATTTGTCGCTTATGTTTATGTGTTTCGTTATAGGATCGTTCTTACTAAATGGTATATCTGCTCTGGTATTATTCGATTTGGGGGCTACCCGATCCTTTGTATCGCTTGCGCTCAACAATCAATTCGTTGGAGCTCCAGGGGAGCTGGACTATCCTATTGACATAGAGATTGCACATGATAGGACCGTTCGGGTCGTGATGGTTCATTGGGGATATACATTGTAGTTGTTTGATGAGCAGTATTTCATGGATTTAGTCCCTATTCCTCTACAAGGGAATAAGGTCATCGTGGGTATGGACTGGTTGGGCCCCAATGGGGTAGTGATCGACTGCGAGCGGAAGCTAGTGCGAGTTAGGACCCCAATTAGGGGAGGGTTGGTGATTTAGGGCGAGAGGCCGCAGTATGCACCAACTTTATGTTCGATAGCGAGGGTGAGGTGCTACCTTTAGTAGGGTTGCGCAGGTTATGTCGCCTATATCATGGATACCCGGGAGAAGGGTAAGGCGACAGTACATGATGTACCGATCATATGGGAGCAGACGTGTTCCGAGAGGATTTTCCTGGGGTACCTCCGGAGAGACAAGTAGCATTCCGGGTTAAATTAGTTCTTGGTGTGGCTCCAATAGCCAAGGCACCATATTAGTTGGCTCTTCCCGAGATGCAGGAGTTGTCTACATAAATGCAAGAGCTGTTAGACAAGGGATTTATCAAACCGAGCAGTTCGTGATGGGGAGCCCCGATTCTGTTTGTGAAGAAGAAGGATGGGTCACATCGAACGTGTATAGATTATCGAGAGTTGAATAAGGTAACGGTAAAGAAGTGTTATTCTCTCCCGATGATTGACGATTTATTTGAACAACTTCAGTGTGCATCTTGGATCTCCAAAATTGATCTGCGATCGGGTTATCACCAAATGCGAGTCAGGGACAACGATGTGTAGAAGACAGCCTTTCGGACGCGCTATGGTCACTATGAGATCGTGGTGATGCTATTTACCGCCACCGCATTCATGGATATCATGCATTGCAAATGCAAACTGATGTTGGATTGATCTGTGATAGACTTTATGTAACATCCATAAAATTCAAGCCAATTTACAACTTTTTTAAACATTCAAAAACCAATATTTATTACAAAATGTTTTCAAAATAGATTTATATCAGAGTATCCCAGAACAAAATCATAAAAATGGGAGGAGGTGCACGGTCACGCCTTCGCCTTCCGTGGTCATCCGAAGTACCTGAAACAAAATCCAAAACAGTAAGCTCAAAGCTTACTGAGTTCCCCCAAAATACCAATGCCATACAATCATAGCCATATCATAGAAAGTAAACAAACAACATGCATAATAGCCATCATCCTTACTGGAACACATCGTAGGGCCATCAACCTATCTGGACCGCTCTTCGAGCCATCAACACGTCTGGACCACCTTGCGGGCCTTCCGCCTATCCTGACCGCTCGTCGGGCCTACAACATGGCTAGTGCGCCCTTACCGAGGCTGCAGTCTATCTGGGATGCCCTGGGTATGTTGGCCTAGAGCACAAAGCAGAGACCGCCTCAACCTATCCCCAATCACACAATCAACACATAAATATCAAATGCTAGCATATACAACAGTCAGACCAATCTAACAGATCACTAATCATAGCATCATCCTATATACTTGGATACTGACCTAACAGGTCACTAACATAGCATCATTCTATATACCAAGATACCAACCTAACAGGTCACTAACATAGCATCATCCGAAAAGGGCCAACATTGGTGCCTTCGACCCTGTTAGTATAGTGAGGACAACTCACCTCACAATGTCGATCGGAACTAAAATGTCAAACTTCTGAGATATGCCTCCAAACACCAACACCTACAACCACCAATGATCCACTTTCATAAATACCCAATTTACCAAAATACCCTAAGAAGTCAAACTGGTCAACCCCTGGTCAAAGTCAAAGACAATGTTCAAGGTCAATAGTACATATTGACATGACTCATCGAGTGCAGCTTACTGACTCGTCGAGTTCCATCATAACTTAAAGAATCATCCAAATCTTAGTTGACTCGCTGAGTTTCCAGAAAACTCGTCGAGTTCATGTAGTGTCCAATATGTCGGGAAAACCCTAACTAACTTGTCGAGTCACCTTGCTAAATTGCTGAGTTCATGCAACATCCAAAAAGCAGGAAACCTTTTTCCGACTCGTCGAGTTCCTTCAGTCCTTTTCTCATTCAGATGTTTCTAAGCTAAACCAAGGCTCCAAATTGTATATCTAGCTTCCTAGGGCATAGTTTCCAAGTAAAGTTGCAAACTTTACATGCATGCAAAGCCCAAAATGCCAGAACCAAGCTAAGGAAGAGGTTTTAAGGTAAGGAGAAGGCCAAGGCTTGACAAATTCGATAACTTTATGGCTAAGAAGGCTTAGAGGAGTCCAGATCTGACTCCCCATTCCAAAATGTGCTCAATACCGGAAGAGCCTCAAGATTAAGCTATAATTGGCCTAAAACTAAGGGATGAAGCGATATTTTAAAAGAATGATCAAGGTAATGAGTTTTTACCTTCAAATGGATGCCAAAATTACACAGATACAGGAATCACAAGCCCCTTCTTGTCCCAAGTTGCTAGCCCTTCAAATCTCTTCAAGAAATGCACCATCAACACACTTTTAGCCTCACAAACACTCAAAATGGGGTTAGATCACTTAGGGTTTTCTTTTGGACGTGAAAAGGTGGTAAGGAGGCTGGAAGGAAGGACTTAAGGTTCTTTAAATAGGGGCAAACCCTAAAAATTAGGGTTTTAATGCACAACCTCTACTCACTGAGTTGGGGTCCTCTAACTCATCGAGTAGGTTCCACAAACCACGCGTCCATATCCATCTCTACACGATGAGTCCGGGGCAACTAAATCGTCGAGTATGTTCAAAAATGAATATTAAACTTTAAAATTTATACCTGGGAGTCGGGGTGTTACAATTTTCCCCCACTTGAACTAGAATTCGTCCTTGAAGTCTGTTGAGACAAATAACTCTGGGTAATGCTCCCGTATCTCAGCCTCCAGCTCCGAAGTCCGCTCAAATCCCCTCCTTTGTTCCCATTGCATCTTTACCAAAGGTACCTCCTTGTTCTGTAGAACTTTCACCTACCACTCCAGGAATGCCACCGGCCTCTCCACGTAATTTAGGCGCTCATCGACCTAAATTTTGTCTAATGACACTACTGCCTCCTCATTAAGTATGCACTTCTGTAACTATGAGACATGAAAAGTGTTGTGAATCTGACTGAGCTCCTCTAGGAGATCCAGTCTATATTTCACCTTGTCAACCCTAGCAATAACCCAAAAGGGAATAATGTATCAGGGACCTAACTTTCCCCTCTTCCTGAAGCGGATCACACCCTTCCAGTGTGAGACCTTCATCAATACCATGTTGCCGACCTGGAACTCCAACTCGGATCGACGTAGGTCGATATAACTCATCTGCCGACTTTGAGCAGTTTGCAACCACTATCTAATCTATTAAATCTTCTTGGTAGTCTGCAAAACTACCCCGGTCTGACCCATCAGTCTGTGACCAACCTCGCCCCAATAGATCGGGGCACGACATCTCCGCCCGTACAACAGCTCGAAAGGTGGAGCACCAATGTTGGAATGATAGTTGTTGTTGTAGGTAGACTCTGCAAGGGGTAGGTGGGAATCCTAACTCTCACGAAAGTCAATGATAGAGGCCCTCAACATGTCCTCGAGGGTCTGTATGGTCCTCTCACTCTGGTTGTCGCTATGCGGATGATAAGTTGTACTAAAATGCAGCTGCATGCCCATTTCCTCATGGGACTTCTGCAAGAAACGTGAGGTGAACCTAACATCACGACCTGAAACAATAGAGACTGGAACTCCATGGCGAGCAACGCTCTCATGGACATACACGTCGGCCAACTTCTCGGCCGATGAGCTCTCCTGAATGGGCAGGAAATGGGAAATCTTAGTCAATCGATCCACGATGACCCATATAGCATTGAATCCCTTCGCCATTCTCGATAACTTGGTAATGAATTCCATCGTGATCTGTTCCTATTTCCACATGGGAATATCTAGAGGCTGTAACTTTCTATGCGGCCTCTCATGCTCGGCCTTGATCATCCTACATGTCAAGCACCTCTTGAAATACAAGGCGATCTCTCTCTGCATGCACAACCACCAATAGCTCAAACTCAAATATGTATACATCTTGATGACCCTCGGGTGAATAGAGAAGTGATGTAACATCCAAAATTTTCAAACAAATTTAAACTTTTTAAAAACAACCCATATTAATTAATTCATTACAAAAAGGTTTTCAATTCATTTATTATCAGAGTATTTCCCAGAACCACATCAAAATACATAAAACATGAGGAGCGGTACGATCACGCCTTTGCCTTGCCACGATCTCCTGATGTACCTGAAACAATACACTGGAGACTGTAAGCCCGAAAGATTAGTGCGTTACCTCCAAAATACCAACCACATATACCATACACATAACATATCATATCATAAACAGAACAACCATGCACTTCGGGTCTACTGTGTGACTGGTCCGCCGCACCGGGCCTTTAGTCCACCTGGTCCACCCTCCAAGTCTAGACATATGCATCGAGTCTACAGTGTGGTTGGTCCGCCCGCACCGGGCCTTCAACCCACTTGGACCAGTCTCTGAGTCTACAATATGATTGGTCTGCCCGCACCGGGCCTTCAGTCGGCCTGGTCCACTCTTTGAGCCTCAGTACGTCTGGTCCGCCCTCGTGGGGCCTACAACCTATCTGGACCGCTCGTTGGTCCTTCGGGATATCCGGTCCGCCCTGGGTATGTTGGCGTACAACACAAAGCAAGACCCGCCTCAACCCAACCCCAGTCAACCATGTGCACATAAACATATAATCATATAGCAATTCCTCACTAATCAACCGATCTAGCAGATCACATATATAGCACACTCTAACCAGGATACCAACCTAACCGATCACTAACATAGCATCATCCTATATACTAGGATTCTGACCTTAACCAGGTCTCTAACATTAGAAACACACTACTTGGAAGTCTCTACCTCTAGTTCAGCACTTACACACTACCCAGTATTTGGAAGCCTCTACCCACTATTTGGGGATGCATCTTCAGGACACGGCCTTCTCCATCGTCTAGTTGGTAACTAGAATCTCCTATAGGGAGAGCGGACATTGTGTGTATAGATCTATACAGGATTGACACCCCCGCACCATGACTGCTAGCTACAGTCCACGGCTTACCAAGCCAAGGGGTGACAAATGTCATATTATATAGACACTTGTAGGGCGTCTGGTACTCTAGTGTCGGTTTGTATGGTTACGAGTATCCAGGGTTACCTTATAATTCATGGCCTTAAGGTAACAGTATTTCATCGACAATTTACACTGTATGCTGGTATCTCACTTTTCAGAGTCACACTGTATAGATCTTGCAAGATGTATCATTCATTTGATACTGTCTAGGGTCTGTATTCACTGTATCCACTGTATCAACTATGTTCACTGTATCCACTGTATTCACTATATCCACTGTATTCACTATATTCACTGTTATCAATGTATTCACAGTTTTGACCTTACAAGACTTATCTTTCATTTGATACTGTCTGGGGTCTATCTTCACTGTTTTAGACCTTACCAATTGTACCTTTCATTTGGTGCCTTCTGGGGTCTGTGTCTCCACTGGTCAGACTGAACCAAGCATGTCGTTTGTTCGATACTTTCCTGGAGTTTATGATTCCTTTGCCTTAGTCAACAGTCCTCACTGCCGAGGCATATGTTTTTCCCTAACGTCTCTTGCTTTCTTTAATAATCAAATTCAATATTTTGATAATGATAGCAATTAAGGGAAAACTACTTTTTACCACATAACACTGACCAGTCTAGGTAGAAGGCTGGTTTATTAAAGAAAATATAGGATTTTCTGGAAAGAACTCTAATACACAAAAAAACTTAAAGTACTACTTATTAAAGTTATTTGATTGAAACGTCACTAAATACTTATGAACTCACCAGCATTTGTAAAAATGATGATACCTCTTTTCAAATAACTTGTATTCTCAGGTTAGCATTAGACAGGTACACCCCCGGAGCTGTTGATGAAGACGGCTTAGTACCTTGCTGTACTTATTATATTTGTTTCTATACTTTGTTGTATTGTAATGTAACCATGTAAAACTATTACTATTAATGCAATGTTTTGTTGTACTTTGATTACTATAATGCATGTGTTGTGATACTTGACATGACGTCATCTACCCCAGAACGTTTCTGTCGTTCCGGTTTTGGAGTGTGACAGATTGGTATCAGAGCATTGTTTATAGTGAGCTAAGTATATCAATTCATAAAAGATATACAACCTATAAACACAAAGGGATAAAACACTCTGACCAAGAATTATACTTTAAAATATAACCATATTTTACCAAAGTATAATAACATCCAAAATCTAAACACTCGAACAAATGCATCACAAGAAGAACAATAATAAAAGTCTTCGGATGTTGAGCATCACAGTCAAATCTGGGCAGTTATGTAATCGTAAGCTGGGATAAATGTAACCTGATCAACTACATTTATCCGAGATGCGATGAACGTGTGCTTGGGAGTGATAGTGGTGTACAACAGGTCAGAAACTTACTAACTAGGATTGCTAGAGCCAAACATAAAGTTAAAATACTATAGGAGTATTTTAGAATGCTAAAAGATCCACACTAATCCCAGAATGAAACTCAGAAGATAAGAATCGAACAAGAATTAAGATACCATAGGGGTATTTTAGAATCCATAAACAACGTTGCATGAATAACTAAAAAGGTCCGTATTGATATACCTACAACTACAGAGGGTGTACTCCCAAGGTTATATATAATAAGGATCCCATAGGCTAAGAAGGTGTGATTTCGCTCTATTTCCTTTTCCTCATTGGGATGTGGTTCTAGAGTAGTATCACATATTCGAAGGCCTATCGGATCTAAGTTATATATGATTTGTATACCATGTGTAATCATAGCAGGACTCGATATGGATCAACCAGTGAAATGTTAATAATCTCTTAGGACTCTTTAGACATTTCCATTCTCGCGCGAACCCTGTAGACAACCCTATCCACTTCAGTTCCGGTAGATGAGTTGATTCAGACCCAGAGAAGGTTCATTGAGAAGATTTCCTATTCGGAAATAAATGAATTGGGTTGAGACTGTTGAATTTACCAAGTGCCTATATCTTTTAGGGACATCGGTGAGAAACTCGCCTAAACTTCGGAAATTCCCAGTCATCCATCATGAAGTGATGACACCCAGAGTTGGAATCAGAAGGAAGACGGAGTAGAAATTCAATATTTCCATACGAGAAGAGAACGCTAGGAAACTACCCGAAGGAAACCAACGCCGATTCCAGTCAAAGATTCGAGGCAGACCTAGGGAGCCAGTACGTGGAACCTGAGAAGTGTCTTTTCCTTGTGTTCGTCATGCTAATACACCCATAAAATAATACAATTTAGTGAGTTAGTGGTTACACTACTCACGCTATGTGTTAGGTAAAATCTTCGTTTCCCGTTTCCAGATACACGATTAGGGCAGATCCCCGCATCTCTATTGAGTGAATTTAGTCATTTGCCCTCGTGAGCCTTTCTTTCTGCAGTTTTGTTCCGAACTGTTCTCAAAGCTCTCCAGGTCGGAGAGTGAAACCTTTCCCAGTATAAAAGTAACTTAGTAGGAACGACTCGCATCTTGTGGCCTTTTTCTGATACTCATACACCCACTTCGATTAACAGGACTACATCATAGGGATGTAGGTCGACACTCAGAAAATCAGTACCCTAGGCACGGGAAAAATTTATGCCTAATACGTTCAGGACAGAAATGTCCAGGGTAACCATCGTCTCTCATTACCTTGTATTCCTTTCCGTGTAGGAAAACCATGCCACCGAAGAAGCGTAACCAATCCACAAGCAAGAAACCTGCTCTCTTATTCGATGAAGCTACACACCAAGCTGCAGTCTCAGCAGCCATAACAGCTATCATGGCTCACCTGAATGCTAACACCGCCAATGTTAGCGAGGGCCCTGTCGGGATTTCCAATCCTGGCGATGGACAGAAGCAACCAACACTTTCATACCCAGTCACCCAAGAATCTCAAACGAACCCACTAAAGAGAAAACTCAAGATGGAGGAGGGAAGTACCTCGACCCAAGGACCTTCCGAAGGGCAACGAGCTGAAGCAACCCCTGTCAACCCTTCCCTCCCGACTTCAAGCAGACCATACCTAGGAGACCTTCCCCACTGTGGCAATTGCAACTACCATCATCATGGTGTCTGTCGGGAACTCCACTGTATTAGATGCAACAGGAAGGGGCACACCTCCCGTACCTGCAGAGCCCCGGTGGAGCTTATTACACCAACCAGTAGCGCGACAACCAATATAGTTTGTCACCTATGTGGTGGAAAGGGACACTTCAAAAGGGATTTCCCAACTGAAAGAAACAACAAATACACAGAAGGAACCTGACACTACCACTTAGGGAGAAGCGGCAAGGAACTCGTTAGATTTTGGTACGTCTCTCGATCTCGGATAACTAAACTAAGAACAATAAAAGACTGATTCAAATGTGAATTCTTCCTAGTAAGGCAAAAGTTGCAGCACTGTTATAAAATTTAAAATTCATTAGGTAAAACTATAATGGCTAAACATATACATTATGGCCATGTATATTTAAGATGGACAGACCTAGAGTGAGCGAATGTCGCCTCATTTCCTGTTCCTCGTTTGGTTGTGGATTTAAGGCAGGGTCGCTCAGTCAACAGTCCTCCCCACCTTAAATATACATGACTAGTATATGTGAGGCAATTATAGAAATGCCTCGCGAGAATCCATTCATGAAAAGGTACTCTATTCGGAAACACTTAGAACTCTCTGTAGTTCCGCGTCGACTCTATCAGTCCAGGTATCTGCGGTAGTGATACATAGGACGAAACCCGAGATGCCTAGAACTTGTGTGCCTGTTCAGCACATGACTCTATCGATCTTCATTATATATCATGTCGGAGTGTGCCAACTTCGACGACTCTATTGATCATGGTTCGACTTCGTGCAACCATGTGTACATCCTTAGTGCTGTGTAAAAAGAACTTTCTCCGTAGCCTCGTCGGCAAATAGAGGTTCTTCCGAACCTAAACATAACACAAATGATCAAACCTAATGCGATCTGTCAATCGTCCCTCTTATCTCAACCCTTCCGAAGTACCCAAGAGAGGGTACCTCGCGCCGTTGACCGACCCCTCGTAGTCAGATGGAAACCGAAGCGAAGGACACTGTAGATACTTCAGAAGAAAACAACCACCCGGAGCATACTCAGAAGAATCCTCAGAAAGACCCTTCGCACCCCGCACATCTGGTTCGTGAACCCAGAGAACATAACTCATGAGACTGACCGCTATAACCAACTATATGCACAAAGGTGGCACATAATTGAGATCAAAAAGATTTAAGGTGTGTGTTTCCTCCCTATTCCCTGTTCCTCATTGGGTTGTGGGTTTGGGGTGGAGTCGCACAGCTGAACATCCTACCGACCTCAATTATATATTGCTTGCATACACCCGATATTTGTAGTTAGGCTAAGCATGAGCTCTACCACGAACTTGTTAGCAAAACCCTCCACCCTATTCCATAACATAGGAGCCGGAGTCAAGATAATCACCGCGGGTTGAGCTATTAAAGTTCCAAGCAATGAGACCCTATACTCACTAGATTTGACATAGACCGAGAAAACTCAGAACCTTCGGAAGAGTAGTTGCAGTAGATACTCTTACTACTCAGGCACCTGCCCACCCTGTATTAGACAGGTAGTACCTATTACCCTCCATCCTCTCGTATGGAGGAAATCGTCGTCGCCCTGTAGACGATAGACTTCATTCTCCAAAGTGAACACTAGAATACCGAGAACCACAGGATGACCTTCGCAGCCAAGAATACTTAGTCAAGTGCGAAAGTAGTTGCATTAAGTCTCATGACCCATATCCTGAAGAGATTATAGACTTGACACCAACCTTGGTGTTGGTCGAAGGGTTATGCAAGAACGTGCGCTTTCCACACTAGAATAAACCAAAGACTTGGAGAACCCTTGGACTATTAGGCGTTCCATGAATACCATCTCACGCAGAGACAGTAGAACCACCTCCCGAGATAGCCCAACACTCGTCTAGTGAAACCCTATCTCCCCGACCCTCAGGGTTTCCGCATCTCAAGAGCCTTTAGTGCAGATTCGATTTGCAAAAGCTTAAGATAGACACTCTACAACAAACAGACAACCATAGTCACGCAACCCACTCGACGATCTAGAAAGTCTCTATCGTCCAGTTGACAGAAAACACGAAACCAAAGACCACTCGAGATTCCTAAGAACCAACTTGAAGGACTACATTACCAGTACGAGTGAGAATGTTAGGAACTTCGGAATGGCGATCACGCCAGTGATGATCTTGCCATAGAAGTACACTATGTTCTGAGTACTGAAAAAGCTCTACCCTTCCGAGAGCTTAGGACCATATGAGAATACCCATGGATACTTGGTCCAACCCGCTTCAGGCCGCAACTACCTTCGGATATACCACAAGATTCACCCCTCGTTGATCCACTTCTTAGACTTGATATGTGAATTCCCGACAACACTCTTCGTGCCTCATACATCTTGATAGGAACCATTGAGAACCTTGACTTCACAGATACACCAGTCGGAACCCACTAGCTACACTAGATGGAATCCGCATCACGTATGTGAAGGTCTGTTGGAATGACAAACACATACTAGAGTTCACTTGGGAATGCGAGGACAAACCATGTAGGAGGTACTCTCTTACCTCTTCTTGGCCATTCATACCTACTTCCTTGCCTAGACCTGGATTTCGGGATGAAATTCCCCCTAACGGGGGGACAATGTGACAACTCAAGTTGTCCCGTTACCATTAACGGAATATTCCACTATATAAAAGTTCCGTTAATTATAGGGCGTCAATTTAATAAACATTCCATTGGTTCACATTAATATGCCGTTAAGTCGTGATAAAAGGAAATAAAAACACATAACACATATTTCCATTTAAATGGAAAATGTTAAGTTTTATTGTTACGACCACTAAATTGGGTGCGACCAAAAGCCCCGTATAACGGCAGTATCGAGTAAAATTCCACCGAGCTCCAACTCCCACCCATATATAAAGGGGAGTAAACTCCATTTGGAGCTTTTCCACTCTCTCTCTCTATACTCTCTCTCTAGACTCGTTTTCGCCCCGAATCCGCAACCAAACGTTTCCAAATCGTAAGTCCACTTACCCTAGCTAATTCTAAACATTAGGATTTGTGGTTATAGCCCAAAAATCGGACTTAGAAGCAATGGAAAAGGAGTTTACAGCCTAAGCTCCTCCTTAGGCCGTAAACACCTAAAATGAGGCCAAAATGACCCAAACTTGTCCCTAATGGCTTGGAAATAAATTGAGGTATTAGCCTAGGAGTGTTTAAACATTAAAACACAATGATTTGAGGCATAAAAGAGAGTTTACAGCCCAAGCACATGCTTAGGCCGTAAACACCTCTAAACTATGTCAAAATGCCTCCAAAACACTCCCAAACCACCCTTAGGCTTCATACATAATTTAGGGACTTAGTATTTGGGGTTTTGATCACTTAAACACATCAAAATGAAAGGGAAAAAGGAGTGTACGGCCCAAGTATGTACTAAGGCCGTAAACTCCCCAAAACACACCCAAATGATAGTTTTAATCCCCCAAAGTGGCATCACACTCCATTATAAATTGCTAGGAAGGTATTTAGGGCTTAAAACTTCACTAAATCCAAGATATGAGAGTTTACGGCCACAAACTCCCATGGGAGTTGTCCCTAGGCTGTAAACTCCAATATAATGCCCTTAGAAGCCTTTAATCCACTCATGCCTTTTTGGAAAAGTACTTAGAAAAATCCCATGAACAAGCTGGAAGTCTTAAACACCCTAGAACCCATCACCATGAGTTTATGGCCGTAAACTCATGGTGAGTAGTCCCTGGGCCGTAAACATCATATTAAGGGCTTACTCTTGGAGAGTAAACTCCATTCCTTAGCCATACACACCCTTAAACGCTACCCGGGACACCCGAAAACTTAACCAAAGTGTTTACCGCTCCTTTGAGTGCGTATACTTGTTTAAATTAGTATTAAATATACTAATTGTATGTGAACATATGTTATCATATGCTATATAGTTCATTGAGTGTGTTCGAGTCCTTACGTGACACCGAACGCCCAAACGGCACCTTCGTCGGACCTACTTACACCAGGTGAGTTCATACCCATGAATGAACCTTTTAAATGTTTTAACATGTTTTATAGGGGGGAATACAAGTTAAACATACCAGTTATCATATCAATGACATGTGATTGATAACCCGCATGCACAAGATTTTACCACACTGTATACTGTTTTACCGAGTAGGACACTATAAGGACTTTCAAAAAGGTTTTCAAACTCTTACATATACTGTTTTATTCAAAATCATTTCAAACCGATTTATAAAGTTTCCAAAGATTTCTAAGGGTTTTCACACTTATTTTATCAAAGAATACAAAATGCGATTTTCCTAAATATAAAGGTTTCCAAGGTTTTCACCAAATTCTCTTCCACGTAGAATACATTTACTTGCTAGTTACTGTTGCTTCGCTTATACTTATTTTATATTCCCACTTGGTAACGCTTTCACTTCTCGAAACACTTATACCTGTTATTGTCTCTATTTCACTTACACTTGTAGTTGCTTATACATGATAGACGCTCTTACCTCACTTAATGTCGTCTCTACTTCGTGATACGCTTATACTTGTTCGACACTACTACTTCACTTGCGACCGCTCCTACTTCACTTGTTACCGTTTCTACTTTGTGATACACTTACTTTTGGCACACTTATACTTCACGATAAGAATCCACTTGTTAGACACTCAAGCGTAGTTAAATGTATGTCTGTGCTTGTCTAGATACATATAACTAATGATTGAAGGACTTAGGAAGGCTTGTCCGCCCTATTTCCTTTTCTTCGTTGAGATGTGGTCTGGTGGGATCGGATGGTTGTCTGAAGGTCGTTTGATTCCTTAGTTATATATTATGTATACGAGCATAGCCATACATGAATTCTCTAGTCAGTTCAGTTAAGAGTCTTTACCTCTAGTCTACATTGACATTAGAAACACACTACCCACTATTTGGAAGTCTCTACATCTAGTTCAGCACTTACACACTACCCACTATTTGGAAGCCTCTACCCAGTATTTGGGGATGCATCTTCAGGACACGGCCTTCTCCATCGTCTAGTTGGTAACCAGAATCTCCTATAAGGAGAGCGGACATTGTGTGTATAGATCTATACAGGATTGACACCCCCACACCCTGACTGCTAGCTACAGTCCACGACTTACCAAGCCAAGGGGTGACAAATGTCACATTATATAGACGCTTGTAGGGCATCTGGTACTCTAGTGTCGGTTAGTATGGTTACGAGTATCCCGGGTTACCTTATAATTCATGGCCTTAAGGTAACGGTATTTCACCAGCAATTTACACTGTATGCTTGTATCTCACTTTTCATAGTCACACTGTTTAGACCTTGCAAGATGTATCATTCATTATACGGTCTAGGGTCTGTATCCACTGTATCCACTGTATCCACTTTGTTCACTGTATCCACTGTATTCACTATATCCACTGTATTCACTATATTCACTGTTATCACTGTATTCACAGTTTTGACCTTACAAGACATATCTTTCATTTGATATTGTCTGGGGTCTATCTTCACTGTTTTAGAACTTACCAGTTGTACCTTTCGTTTGGTGCCTTCTGGGGTCTGTGTCTCCACTGGTCAGACTGAACCAGGCATGTCGTTTGTTCGATACTTTCCTGGATTCTATGATTCCTTTGCCTTAGTCTGTAGTCCTCACTGCTGAGGCATATGTTTTTCCCTGACGTCTCTTGCTTTCTTTAATAATCAAATTTAGTATTTTGATAATGATAGCAATTAAGGGAAAACTACTTTTTACCACATAACACTGACCAGTCTTGGTAGAAGGCTACTTTATTAAATAAAATATATGATTTTCTGGAAAGAACTCTAATACACAGAAAACACTTAAACTACTACTTATTAAAGTTATTTGACTGAAACGTCACTAAATACTTATGAACTCACCAGAATTTGTAAAAATGTTGATACTCGCTTTTCAAATAACTTGTATTCTCATGTTAGCATTAGACAGGTACACCCCCGGAGCTGTTGATGAAGACGGCTTAGTCCCTTGGTATACTTATTATATTTGTTTGTATACTTTGTTCTATTGTAATGTAACCATGTAAAACTATTACTATTAATGCAATGTTTTGTTGTACTTTGATTACTATAATGCATGTGTTGTGATACTTGACATGACGTCATCCACCCCAGAACGTTTCCGCCTTTCCGGTTTTGGGGTGTGACAATCCATGAAGAAACAACTTAAGGAAATGGTTCCTTACCCCTGAAATGAGCCCAACCAACTGTAGATTTCTGATCTCCCCAAGCTTCCTAATACAAGCCTCCAAACCTCTAAGCTTCAAATACCAAAGATCCTCCTTGAAGCTTTAATTCACTCAATAATGGGGTTTACTCATGAATTAGGGTTTTCTGGAACTAAAAGGGAAGGTAAAGAGGTTGTGGGTGACTGTAATGTGCTTTATATATGGCACAAACCCCGGATTAGGGGTTTTCTCCCTTCAGCACCAACTCGCTGAGTCCAGCTGCCGACTCACCGAGTTGGTCACTTAACACGCGACCAAAATCGCGACTCGGCTCGCCGAGTCTATCCATGGACTCGCAGAGTTGATCCTCCTTAATTACACCAAGCACCCTAAACTTGCACTTCTTAACTCGCTGAGTCCAGCTGCCGACTCACCGAGTTGGTCACTTAACACGCGACCAAAATCGCGACTCGGCTCGCCGAGTCTATCCATGGACTCGCAGAGTTGATCCTCCTTAATTACACCAAGCACCCTAAACTTGCACTTCTTAACTCGGGGTGTTACAATTCTCCCCCACTTAGATTAGGCTTCATCCTCGAAGCCTGCAGCAAAACATCCCAGATGTTACTCCCTTAATACAGATCATGGTCTCAACCGACCCAGGTTCCTTCGAACACTGCTTTTGGACCTCTATAAAGTCCAAATCTTCCCTCCCAGAGTTACGACAACTGATTCTAGTCGACCACCGGCTTCTTTCTCTGATAACAGCCCTTATTAACCAATGATCACCCGATGATACTTTCATCACTCTAATTCACCACAATCACTTGACCCTTACCAAGCTAGATATCACCCTGAACCACTAGGTCCTGACCCGGTACCAAGTTGCTACCCCTTTCCTCGACTGACATATTCTTTTTCGAATTCACTACGAGGACTCGTCCCGCCTTCCTTGCCGAAACCAACACGTTTCTTTCCGAGCTGACAAGATGGAACATCCTTCAGCTCCTGAGCAACTCCCATGAGCTCTCCCCTACAGACACATACGCATGCTGAACCTGCTCTTACATCCTCGGGATGGATAACCCGACACACTGACGATACCTTCAAACATCCCCAGGATGAATTACCGCTACATTCATAACTTCCTGATCACAACCATACTGGGAATATCCAAGGCTCCCTCCTTGCATCCACTCCGAACTCTTCTGGTTCTACACTACCAGAAATCCTTCTGTAACCTCAACAGACACCCAACCCGAACGTGTTCCCATACCACTGGTACAATCCCAATACTTACTACCAATAGCTGAATCACTGCAGATAATCCACCTCCTCCTCTTTTGGAGTACCTACGCTCCTTCCGGAGCTACATGCCTTTCCTTTCTAGGAAATCCATTCAATAACCCTTACCGCACCTGCACGTGCCACTGAGCTACTCTTCACTCTACATTATCCATGTAGAGCAACTGCTATTCTCGAACTTCCATATACCCTGAATCTGCTCGCCAGGACTCTCAGGTCCATGCGCTGTTTTCCACTAACATGACCAATACTTGGGGCTAGACCATATCAATTATCATCCTCTGGTGACGCTTTTCCTCATTCTCCTCGTACCGATCCACTAACACATACAGAGTCTTCAGCATGACTGGACCGCCTTACCTGGCCTTCAGCCTATATGGACCACTCTCGGAACCTTCTGCATATCTAGACCGCCTCCGGGGCGTTCAGCCTGTCTGGACCATTCCCTAAGCCTTCGGCCTGACTGCTATGCCCACAGGCCTTCAGTCTGTCCGGATCGCTGAAACTGTCTTACGTCACCCTGACCCATTTATTCCAGGAATCTCTCCCGTACATACTGTTCTATCCCTCTTGGGGTTCCGAACTCTAACTCCATTTTATATACTCAATCCCGGCCTAACCCTAGGCCCAACCTTGGTTTGTATCCTACCCCATTCGTCTGCCACCTACTCATACCAACCCACGCTCTTGGCTGACTGAAACATTGTTGAAACCCACGCAGCTAATTGACCTCTCATGCTATCGATCCTCCTAAGAATTTTCCAATTCTCCCCACTTAGAGCACCGACTACCAACCACCGGTGACCCAAAAAGCCTAATTTCCCACCATCAATCCTCAAGGTTGATAACCAACTAAGACTCCTAATACCAAAACCCTCGATCATACGATAAACCCGACGAAGAGATGAACGGATACCATACCATGAATCATGCAAACGAGACTAGCAGATATCAAATAATCCATAACATTCATAAGATAACAAGGTATCAATAAGGAAACATACCCGCAGCTGTATCCGGCTCTGCCCTGACCTACTCTGCTGTAAGCTAAAAAGCATGTCCCTGAGCCCTAGGGGGCTCTGCTCCACCCTGACCTCCACCCGTAATTCTCAAAGTGGCCGGTGCTGGAACCTGCACTGGTCCGACAGTAAGCTGTAGGAAGTTGGCCCTCATGTGACCAACCTGATGACACTGATAACAAAGCCTCATATCCTGAATTGGGGCTGACTGACGGCAATCCCTCTTATAATGCCCCTCCCTCCCGCACTTGCGGCACGCACCATCGGACCTACAAACTCCGGTATGACTCTTCCCGCACTTCCCACAAGTCCAGCTGCCCTGATCTCCCGACCTAGAATCAATGGTCTTAGACCGTTTCGGCGCCAGCTGCGACTGCATCGGGGCCTACCTCTGCTCTCTCAACTGTAACTCAATCTCCAACTCACGTCGCCTGGCGGCCTCCTACAACTCTAACAAGGTATCACATCTCTGCGTGGACACAAACTGCCTGATGTCCCTCTTGAGCATACTCAGATATTGAGACATCTGAGCCTTCTCCGAAGCAAACTCAGGGAAAAACATCGCCCTCTAAGTAAACATCCTGGTGATCTCTGTCACCGACTCAGTATCATACTTTAGCTCCAAGAACTCCTGAGCCAACCTTTCTCTCTCAACTTTTGGAACATAACGAGTGTTAAACATCTCCCGAAACTGATCCCAAGAAACCGCAGCCTGCTGCGCATTAGTATAAGATCCCGTAGTCAACCTCCACCAATCCTTCGCCCCGAGCCTCAACAGGTTCAGAGCACACCGCACCCTCTGATCATCAGGGCATGAACATGTGAAGAAACATCTCTCTACATTTGAAAACCATCGCATAGCAACAATCGGATCCTGAACCCCATCAAAAGTAGGGGGCTTCGTATTGTCGAAGTCCCGATACTGAAAACCACTACCAGCTCCTCCTTCTACCGTTGCTACAGTCGCTATAGTCGCCGCGACAACCATCTTCGTAAGAGCTGCATAGCGCTCATCAAAGTACTCAACCATGGCGGTCTTAATCGACCCAAATAGTTCTGGTAACTCAGCCCGGAACATAGCAGCAACCTCATCATGCAGGATCTCACGAATCCTGGCATCCAACTCGTCCGTACTCATCTGGCCAACGACCTCGGGTGGTGCTGACCCCTTCTGACCACCCTCTCCCGCTCCTGATCCCGAACCGGATCCTGCCTCAAAACGCCTCGTAATCTCCATTCTGCAATACACCATGAGATCCTCAGATACCTCGCATAACCACCCATAATGACTCTCTAATCTAACATCCAGAGGTTGTGACTTACTTGATACACATATGGGTCATGTGCTTTCAGTAGTACGGGCCTATACTACCTTCCACACCTACCCATATTTGTCTCAAGTATCATCACAACGCCCTAAGCACCAACGAACATAGCAAGCACTCTATCCTCACTCCTATAGGAACACTAAAACTCACATAAAAAGGAGACCCTAGGCTAGCAGGCATCACAATCAGGAAACTCTATCATGCACTTCCTGAAGATCCCTAGCCTAACACTAGCATGCTATTCTAATATATCACAGAAACAAATAACTTGTATGGTAATTTTGGGGTAACTTACTGGCTTCGGCTGATCGTACCCTCTGCGTCCTATTTACTTATTTTTGAAAACCATTTTTAATTTCTCTTTGAAAACTCTCCTTGATTTGAGACTGGATTCACACGAATGTTCCTCGATTCACTGAAACCAAGGCTCTGATACCAAATTGTAACATCCAAAATTTTCAAACAAATTTAAACTTTTTAAAAACAACCCATATTCATTAATTCATTACAAAAAGCTTTTCAATTCATTTATTATCAGAGTATTTCCCAGAACCACATCAAAATACATAAAACATGAGGAGTGGTACGATCACGCCTTCACCTTGCCACGATCTCCTGACCCTCACATAAAGTTGCAGGGACTCAAATATATAGATCCACTCTTCTACAGCCTAACCCTAACATAAAGTTGCAAACTTTACATGAAACCAAAGAGATATAAGCTCAAAACACTCTAGGGATAACGATAAGGACCAAAGGGCTTCACCAATAACTCTTATACGGGAACTTTATGACATATAGGACCATCACAAGCTTAGATCTAAAGTAGCATCCTCAGATCCAAGCTTCTATCTCGAATTAGATCTCATATCAATCACCATACATGAATCCATGAAAAAATAGCTTAAGGAAATGGTTCCTTACCCCTGAAATGAGCCCAACCAACTGTAGATTTCTGATCTCCCCAAGCTTCCTGATACAAGCCTCCAAACCTTCAAGCTTCAAATACCAAAGATCCTCCTTCAAGATCTAATTCACTCAACAATGGGGTTTCCTCACGAATTAGGGTTTTCTGGAACTAAAAGGGAAGGTAAAGAGGTTAAGGGTGGCTATAATGTGTTTTATATATGGCACAAACCCCGGATTAGGGTTTTTCTCTGTTCAGCACCAACTCGCAGAGTCCAGCTGTCGACTCGCCGAGTTGGTCACTTAACACGTGACCAAAATCGCGACTCGACTCGCCGAGTCTATCCATGGGCTCGCCGAGTTAATACTCCTTAAGTACACCAAGCACCCTGAACTTGCTCTTCTCAACTCGACGTGTTACAAGTGAGACTTATGAGCCTCATCCTAAACCATCTGTGTGACCCCACCAGACATCGGAACCCATACACGACTGCATCGGGTCAATAATCCACGACTTTCCTACACAAATCGAGTGCTCTCGCCCCTGATCCTCTCAAGTTTCTAGTTCTATTGTCGCATACTATCAACTTGGGCCTCTCTAATGAAGCCCATAAGTGGAGAATCCACTTATATCCTCATACATGTTGCTGGTATAGAAGATCCAGCTGACTTGCAGCTCAGGGCGTCCGCAACCATATTCGCTTTACCTGGATGGTAAAGGATCTCACAGACATTGTCCTTGACTACATCCAATAGGTTCAGCTAATCAATGATGTGTCTCAAACTCCCGTGGTATGTATATATGGTACAACGGACCCCATAGAGATAATTTCTCCAAATATTGAGAGCGGATCCCACCACTCCCAGCTCCAGATTGTGTGTGGGATATCTTGTCTCATGTGCCTTCAGCTTCCATGAAGCATTAACTATCACCCGCCATCTCTGCATGAGTATCACTCCCAGTCTGGTGATAGATACGTAAAAAAATACCAAAAAATCCTCAACTCCTTCCGGAAGAGTCAGGACTAGTGCCTCGCAAAGTCTCTGGTCCAGAGTCTCGAATGCACTTTACTGCTCAGGGCCCCATGAGAAATCCACCCTCTTGCTCGTCAGATGAGCGAGGGGAACCGCAATCTTGGAGAAATCCTATCTGAATCTTCAGTAGTACCCTGCCAATCCCAAAATTCTCCTGATATCCGAGGGAAATTTTGGAACCTCCCACTGCATAATCGCCTCGATCTTGAACGGATCGACCAAAATCCCCTCCTGGTTAACAAGATGCCCAAGGAACTGAACCTCTCATAGCCAAAACTCGCACTTTGAGAACTTGGCATAAAGCCGCTCTCATCACAAAATTCCCAGAAACTCCTAGAGATGCTCCTCGTGTTGTTCTCTAGTCTTAGGGTACACAAAGATATCATCTATAAACACAATGGCTGAGTGATCGAACATCAGTCTGAATACCCGATTCATCAGGTCCATAAATATCGATGGCCTGTTGGTGAGCCCAAACAGCATCACCACGAACTTGTAATGTCCATAACGAGTCTGAAACGCAATCTTCTCCATGTCCTCCTCCCTAACTCTAACCTGATGGTAGCCAGACCTCAAGTCAATATTGGAGAACCAAGATGCTCCCTGTAACTGATCAAAGAGATCATCTATCCGTGGGAGGGGGAACGGTTCTTCACTGTAAGCTTGTTCAACTCCCGGTAGTGAATGCACATCCGGTTTGAACCATCATTCTTCCCGACGAAGAGAATTCGTGTTCTCCACGGAGAACTGCTCAGATGAATGAACTACTTGCCCAGCAGATCCTGCATCTTTGGTGGTGCCAATTGGTACGACGCCTTGGCGATAGGGGCCGCACCTGGAACTAGGTCGAGCCTGGACTCGACCTGCCTCTCTGGAGGCACTCCGCATAACTCCTCCAGAAACACATTGGCGAACTCTCTGATAATTGGAACATCTGAAACCGAAACCTGATCATTGACGCACGTATCTACCACATACACTACGTAACCCGCACACCCGTGCTGAATATACTACTGAGCACGGGCTACTGAGCAAAACTTGGAATCCAATCCGGTGCCCTCGTTGTAGATAATCAATTGTCCCCCACTTAGGGTGTGAACTACCACTCACTGACCTTCGCAGTCGATCATGGCACCGAAGAGACTAAGTTAGTACATACACATAATCACACACATCTCAAACATGAATATCTCGAACACGTAACCCTGATAGACTGAAGAAGAAGAAACCCCGTGTTTGTTGGTGATAAAGACTCGCAACAGACACTCTAGCTCTCTTGCTAACAAAGCGAACTCCTTACTGAATAACTAAGAGACAAATGACCGACTCACCCTCGAGTCGAATAATATCAAAGTAGGTAAGCAATTCACTAAGAACGTACCAAATCACATGTACAAACATATAAGCATAAGACAGATAGAATTATAAGATAAAGGATAGAAACATACCAGTAACCGCATCCAATGTTGTCTTGGCCTCCTCGGCTGTAAGCTGGAAGGCACGTCCCTAAGCCTTCGGAGGCTCTGCTCTACCCTGACCCCATCAATAATCTTCATTGTAGCTAGCGTTGAAGCTTGCGCCGGCCTGGATGTGAACTGAGGACAGTTGGTCTTCACGTGACTAACCTGATCGTAATGATAACAAATCCTCATATCCTGAACCGAGGCTGGCTGGAAAAAATGCTGGCTGGCGACAATCCCTCGCAAAGTGCTCCTCTTTTCCGTTTTTGCAGCATGCGCTACCTGATCTACAAACTCCCGAATGGACCCTTCTGCACTTCCTACAAGTTTGGTCCCTCTGGCTCCAAACCTAGAATATGCGGTCTTGGGTCGCTTCAGCGCAGGCTGCGACTGCGTCGGGGCCTACCTGTACTCCCGCAACTGTAACTCAATATCCAACTCACGCTGCCTTGTGGCATCCTGTAACTCCATTAGTGTTTCACAATGCTGGGTAGACAAATGTCTGTCTTGAGCATGCTCAGATAACATATCATCAGAGCGTACTAGGAAGCAAACTTCAGGGAGAAGATCGCCCTCTCGGTGAACATACGGGTGATCTCCATCACCGACTCTGTAACCTGCCTCAGATCTAAAAACTCATACGCCAGTTTCTCATGCTCCCCCCATGGAATGTAGCACGCACGGAACATATCCCTGAATTGATCCCAAGTAACTGCAGCACGATATGAGCATGTGAAGAAGCATCCCTCCACATAATACAACCACCTCATGGCTACAATCGGGTCCTATATCCCATCAAAAGTCAAGGGCTTCGTGTTAATGAAGTCCTAATACTGAAAAGATCGGCTAGTCCTACTACCAGTGGCTGCTATAGCTGTGGAGGCTACAGCGGCAACTGTCTTAGCAAGAGCTGCATAGCGCTCATCGAGGTACTCCACCATGGCCATCTTGATTAGGGATGGCAATGGGTACGCGTATACCGGGATTCGTGTTCCCCATCCTCATACCCGAATCCCCATCCCCATCCCCATACCCAACCCCATCCCCATCGGGGATTAAAAATCTATCTCCATCCTCATCCCCAATGGGTATCGGGGATCCCCACTGGGTAATTGGGGAATTTTCCCCATTACAAAGTTTTGAACTTTTATGAAAAATAACTCATAATATATCGGGTACCCATCGGGGCTGGTTTCGGGTACAGGCATGGGTACCCAACAGGTAAAACCATCCCCATCCCCATCACTGCTTTTTATATTCGGGTAATACCCATCCCCGTCCCCATCCCCGGTCAACTCGGGGATTTACCCGATCAACTCGGGTTAGGGTTTTGGGTACAAGATTTTTTGCCATCTCTAGTCTTGATAGACCCAAACATCTCTGGAAATTGTGCCCAGAATAGTTTAACAACCTCATCCTGCAGGATCTCCCGAATCCTGACGTCCAACTTATCCGGTCTCATCTGACCGTTAGTCTCGGGCACTGTTGGTCCCTCCTGACCGTCCTCTCCTAATCCTGACCTGGATCCAGTCACAAATCTCTACGTAAGCACCATGCTGAAAATATATTAGGAAAATATCATAAATCCCATATAATAACATGGAACAAACTCCCAACAAAGCCCGAGGGGTTGTGACTTCCTTGATACGCGTATGGGTCCTGTGCTTTTAATAGTATGGGCCTATACTCTCTTCCACACTCCCTAACAATATACATAAACATAGGCGAGCGCTTAATCCTCACTCCTAGAGGAAGGCTAAATATATCATAACTAGCTAACTGATCCTACACAACTCATCCATGAAACTTTCACCAACCCTGCAGCACTCGTGTATGGTAATCATACATAATGTTGGACCCTATAGACTTTCGAATATATGATCCTACCCTAATCCCTTCATCAAAAAAGAACAGGAAATAAGGTTAAACCAAACATTTTAAGGCTATAAGATCTTAATTATGTACAACTATGATGCATACACTAAGCAACTATAGTAATGATGTCAATTTCATATAAGGAAAACCCTAGGCTATCAGGCTTCATATAATCAGGCAATTTTTCATGCAATTCCTCAAGATCCCTAGCTAGTCACTAGCATGTTGTTCTAACATATCATAATATCAAATATCTGTATGGTATTTTAGGGTGTACTTATTGGCTCCGACTGATCGTACACTCTGGATCCTCCTTTAGTATTTTGAAAACCTTTTGAAATCATTTTGAAAATATTCTCCTTGGATTGAGACTGGATTCACACGAGTGTTCCTCTAATTCACTCAAACCAAGGCTCTGATACCAACTTGTAACATCCATAAAATTCAAGCCAATTTAAAACTTTTTCAAACATTTAAAAACCAATATTTATTACAAAATGTTTTCAAAATAGTTTCATATCATAGTATCATAGAAAAACAGTCATAAAAATGAGAGAAGGTGCACGATCACGCCTTCGCCTTCCTGCGGTCATCCGAAGTACTTGAAACAAAATCCAAAACTATAAGCCCAAAGCTTAGTGAGTTCCCCCAAAATACTAACGACATACAATCATATCCACATCATAGCAAGTAAACAAACAACATACATAATGAGCCATCAGCCTGACTGGACCGCCTCGTAGAGCCATCAGCCTATTGGACCGCTCTCTGAGGCATCGACACATCAAGACCACTTCGCGGGCCTTTAGTCTATCTGGACCGCTCACCGGGCCTCCGGCCTGACTAGTGTGCCCTTCCCTAGTCTGCAGTCTATCCAGGCCGCCCTGGGTATGTTGGCCTAGAGCGCAAAGTAGAGACTGCCTCAACACATCCCCAATCACACAATCAACACATAAATATCAAATGCTAGCATATACAACAATCAGACCGATCTAATAGATCACTAATCATAGCATCATCCTATATAGGAGGATACCAACCTAACAAGTCACTAACATAGCATCATCCTATATACCAGGATACCGACCTAACAGGTCACTAAGCATATCAACATGCAATAAACCTAGGTACAAAGAATCATGAAAATCTCAGTTAACTCATTGAGTTTCCAGAAAACTCGTATAGTCCATGCAGTTTCCAATATGTCGGGAAAACCCTAACCAACTTGTCAAGTCACCTTGCTAACTCACTGAGTTCATGAAGAATCTAGAAAGCGGGAAAGTCTCATCCGACTCGTCAATTTGATGGTGCTACTCATCAAGTTAGTTAAGTCCTTTTTCTCATTCATATGTTTCTAAGCTAAAACAAGGCTCCAAGCTGTAGATCTAGCTTCCTAGGGTATAGTTTCCATGTAAAGTTGCAAACTTTATGTGCATGTAAAGCCCAAAATGCCAAAACCAAGCTAAGGAAGAGGCTTTAAGATAAGTAAAAGGCCAAGGCTTGACAAATGCGTTATAGCGTACGCTTCGACCATACTTCACCCTAAAGGGTTATCAGTATGAAATCGTATCTAAGGGTTTGTTTTGGTTCAGGGAGTGAGTAGAGCTGATTTCGGGGCAGAGACATTTCAGCTATCATTCGACATTGGAGGTGATTTTTCCTCCTGTTTGAACGAGTCGAAGGCACCAATGTCAGCCCATATTTATGAGTGTATGTATTTCGGAATAAGGTCCAATGTCGGGCGGTGCCCGATATATGTTTATATGTTTTCCGAATTACTGTCTGACACGGGGCGGTGCCCAAGGAGTGTTTGTATGCTTGATGTTTTCTCGATTCTTGCATGTTTCTGTGTATGTATGTTTCCAGATTACGATCCAATGTTGGGTGATGCCTGAGGAATGTTTGTACGCTTTCCGAATTACGGTCCGATGACGAGCAGGACCCGATGAATGTTTATATGTTTATGTTATGTGATTATTTTATGTGTATTTTTTGATATGTTTATATGTATACCGAGCTTTGTTCGATGTCGGGCGGGGCCCAATGTCGGACACTGTCCGATGCCGAGCGGGGCCCGATGAAGGGGCAGGACCCAAGATATGTTTATGTGATTATGTGATTATGTGTATGGCATGTGGTTGTTTTAGGAAACTCACTAAGCTTCTTGCCTACAGTTTTAAGTTTTGGTTTGAGGTACTTCCGGTAGCAATGGGAAGAACTCAGGATAACAACATTGCACACACCATGATGTTTTAGCCTGGGATGTTTATCCGTTGTTTTTTATATGGATACTCTTATTGTGTTGTTTTGAATACTTTGACCTATTTTTTGAAGGATGTTTTGATAAATATGGTTTTATTTAATATTTAAAAATGATATTTTTGGTCATAAATTTTGCGATGTTTCAAGAATGTTGGATGGATAGAGGAGGAGCTCGAGGAGAAGATCGAGGCTGATGCACCAGGCACTAAGGATGACCCAGAGGAAGGTAAAGATGATGATGAATAATTGATGAGGACCTGATGGAGGAGGACTCCGATGTTGGTTATGAGATCAGCAACCCACGCTTTTGTTGGATAAGGTGTCTAAGTCCATAACTATTTCTGGTCAGTACTTGACCCGACCCGACATGGTCCATTTGGGTTGCACGACACCATGCAATTGGATAGACTAAATGAGAGAAATAACATTTGGAGATTATTAATATATTATAAGTTCTAATATATTAATAATATTATTTGATTAGTTTGATCAAGAATTAATTTAGAATTAACTAGGTGATCAAAAGATAACTAATTAAATATATGGGTTGATTATGTAAATCATCCATATCTTGTATAGTGGGCTAAGAGGCTCCATGGATTATCAAGTTGGGTTCCACCCATAGGATACTCCATGGATGCTCCATGGGAGTTACAAACCCATGGGTCATGGAAATGAAGAGTCATGACACATTAGGGTTTACATGGTGTAACCCTAGATGTGTCAACACTATATAAGAATCCCATTCTCCACCAAAATCGGACACACACATGAAACAAGAGGGCTAGGCTGATTTTTAAGAAGTGTGTATTCTCTCAAAAGTCTTTCCAAGAGCATTTGGTGTTGTGTGAAGCATTTGAGGCATCACACTTGGGGTGCTAGGCTCACAAGGTTTCAAGGAACATAAGCAACAACAAGGTAAGTTATTCTATCTTTCATTCAAGTTAAAAATTGTTCCCCATGTATGCTAGATAGGAATATAACCTTGGAATTAAACTTTGCATAATAATTAGAAAAACATAGATCCAAGGTTATTAGGGTTGCATGTACACTTAGCAAGTGTTAGAATACTCAAATCCCATCAGTGGTATCAGAGACTAGGCTTGTTTGTTTGTTATTTGTGCTAAAAAGTTGAAAAAAGTCGAAAAACTTGTTGTCTGCCTGATGAACTTGCCAAGTCCATGGGGTTACTCGCCAAGTTCACTTGTATCTTCAACCTACTCGCCGAGTAGGTTCATGCACTCGACGAGTAGGAGCCACAGAGTGTAGATTTTCGACTTTCGTTGTTGTAAATGGACTAGAAACATTACCCTAAACTGTTTTGGTACTTGAAAACTTGTTTTAGATGGAGTAATGTCTTTGCTAATTCATTTACAACAACTAGTTATCAAAATTACAAAGTTTTAAGTGTAATTTTGATTCATGAAAGTGTTCATATTCAAGTTCTTGATCTTGTGATGTTTAGATGATCGTAGGAATTATTTGTAACCTATTTGGTAGATTAATTCTTGATCATAATGTGTTTTAATGGAGTCCATAACTTGTCCTAAAGTTATGGAAAACCAAGAGTCACTTGAATTAAAACCATTAAAAGAACACAAGAGTTAGAAAAAATGAAGAGTCTTCATTTTTATTACTCTATTAAACTCATAAGTTACAAGAAATGAAAAGTTTTGAAAGTCTACAAAACTTGCCCTCAAGTTTTGGAACAAGTAAAGTCATATTAACAACTTTAGTTCCAACCCTTAGAATTTTTAAAGTTAAAATTCAACCCTTATACTTATAGTATTATGATTTAATATATATATATATATATATATATATATATATATATATATGTATGTATGTATGTATAAGAGCAAAGTCGTCTTACCGCTAGTACGCCTCATTCGCGAAGCTGGTCTATAAGGTGGGTATAAGGTTGTTGCCTATAAAATGGCAACTTAATGGGTGTCCACTCTCACCCACCGATTGCTTGACTGGTGGAGGGTCGTTAGCCGAACGGGTAAGACAAGGACTTATAAATTCTCATTAAAAGTATGATGAATATTATAAAGTAACTAAATGTTTTATTAAATTCCCAATCTTAGTTACTTTAGGAAAAATGTGAATAAGGTGCTAATCCATGAAATTACACTTTAGACTTTGTTTAAAGTCGTTGGTGGAGCGTGTGTGGTTATCTGGCACACAAACTTGGATTTAACAAGGTAGGTAAAAGGGTGACTTAAGGTTTATTATAGTATTGGTGGAGCGTGTGTGGTTTACCGACACATCGATTGAGTGATAAACTTTAAGGGTACCAAGTGATTTGCATGGTTACTTCACACCTCGTTTTGTGATCCTCGGTATCCCAGTCACAAAACTTGGAGGGCACACTCGAGATTGAAACTTGCCTTTGAAAAGTTCATTGAATCTCAAAGAATCTAGGAATTTCTAGGAACCAATCATAAAACCTAATATCTAATATTTCGGTTTTCGTGGTGGAAATTGGTGAATTGACATTCACCTACCTTTCAAATATGTTATAGCTTGGATTACGGCATACCTCTTCTAACATATAATATATTGTGATTGAATCCTAGCCTTAATATTACATTTGGGTGTTTTATTAAGGACTCTCTTAATATCTAAACTAATCTTGTCCTCTTCCTTGAAATGTCTTCAAACAATGCTGCTTCTGGCTCGAATCCTAATGGCTCCTTTACTCTTATGAGCTTGTGTGGGAAAGTCACTTTTGATGGATCCAACTTCAATGAGTGGATCAGAAACATCAGGATGATTACCTACTCCGAGGACAAAGAATATGTCCTTGACAAGGAGCTTAAGGAGATTGATGAGACCACTGCAACTCCCCAGGAGATCGCTGACTTTCAGGCACATGAAAGGGATGCTACGAAGGTGGCATGCATCAGGATGGCCTTGATGACAGCGGAACTCCAAAAATCCTATGAGGATTTCTACCCTTATGAAATGCACCAAGATCTGATGGAAAGATACCATCAAAGTGCACGACAATAGAGGTATGAAATCATCTGCTCCATGATAACAACTATGATGAAGGACACGGAATCCGTCACAAGCCACATGCAGAAAATGCAAAGGTATGTGGATCGACTGCTGAAGCTAAATGTGAACTTCCCTGAGGAGCTTGCAATAAATATCATTTTGCACTCCTTACCATCGTGCTATGATCAATTCCACATGACATATCACATGACTAAGGAAGAGGTCACACTCAGCAAACTTCAGGGACTTCTCAAGACCACTGAAACAGGTCTTAAGGGGAAGTCGGTTGTTAACACTCCTACTCTAAACTCCACTCCAGTTTTGGTAGTCGGGAAAAGTCGAGGGAAGAAGAGAAAGAGCTCTTCAAAGGGTACCAAGGCTCGGACCCTTGATGGCTCTTCTTCAAGTGGAACCAAGAAAGGTTTCCTTACTCCTTCTTCTAACCCAAAAGAGGCTGAATGCTTCTATTGCCATGAAAAATCACATTGGAAGAGGAACTGCCCAAAATACCAGCAAGATGTGAAGGATGGGAAAGTTAACCCAACCATGCAGGTATTTACACTATCATTTCTAATAACTCACCCCATTCTAAATCGTGGGTCCTTGATACCAGTTGTGGTATTCATATTTGTTGTGACTTGCAGGGACTAAGAAGAAGTGAGAATGTGGAGCAAGGAAGAATAAACTTAATCATGGGGAATAGTAAAGTTACACCTGTCACCAAGATTGGAGTTTATACTTTGTCTCTAAGGAGTGGGTTAAATTTACATTTGAATAAATGTTGTTATTTGCCAGAAATGGAAAGAAATATTATTTCCTTTCATGCATTGTATAAACAAGGCTTCACCTTTTCATTTGATAATGAAGTTGCTTCGATTAATTCTTTCTTTAATAATGTTCTTTATTTTAAAGCATTACCTTGTGATGGTGTGTATGAAGTTGTGTCTGTTGTTGACAACTTAGGAAATAATGTGATGTGTATTGATTCGATTAACAATAATAACTTGGATAGAGCATCATTATGGCATTGTTGTCTTGGACATATAAGCAAGAAACGCATAGGCCAACTCCAAAAGGATGGAGTCTTGCAGTCATTTGACCTAAAGTCAGATGATAGTTGTGAATCATGCTTACTTGGAAAAATGACAAAGTTACCCTTCACAGGTTCTTGTAAGAGGGGTGAAGGTTTGTTGGACCTTGTACACACGGATGTGTGTGGACCATTCAAACATGCCACAAGGGATGCTAATCGTTATTATTTGACTTTTACTGATGATTATAGTAGATATGGATATCTCTACTTAGTCAAGCATAAGTCAGAGACTTTCGAAAGGTTTAAGGAATTTAAACAGGAAGTTAAGAAACAATTGGGCAGGAACATTGAGATGCTTCGATCCGATCGTGGTGGTGAGTATCTTAGTTCAGAGTTCCTTAACTATCTAAGGGAATGTGGGATTGTCTCACAATTGACACCTCCCAGGACACCACAGTTGAATGGTGTGGCTGAGAGGCGTAATCGAACCTTGTTGGATATGGTTCATTCGATGATGGGTCGAGCTTCGCTACCAATCTCATTTTGGGGGTATGCCTTAGAGACTGCCACCCATATCCTTAATCTACTCCCTACAAAGAAAGTTGCCAAAACTCCTCATGAGATGTGGACTAGAAAGTACCTAAACTAGACCACATCAAAATTTAGGGTTGCGAGGCTTTTGTGAAACGTGAGACTCATAATAAGCTCGAACCTCGAAGCGAGAGGTGTATTTTCATCGGCTACCCACAACAATCCTTTGGTTACCTCTTTTACAGACCTAGTGAAAATGTGGTCTTTGTAGCTAGGAGGGCCTTCTTTCGAGAGAGAGAGAGTTCATAAGCCAAGGAAACAGTTGGAGGCAAATTGATCTTGAAGAAATTCAAGAGTCAAGCAGTGAAGGAACTTCAAACCCTAGCACTCAACTTGAGGAGGAAACTCATGTTGAGCCGATTGAAAATTCTGTACCTCTTAGGCGTTCCACGAGAGTTAGGAATGCACCTGAGCATTGTTGGATAAGGTGTCTAAGTCCATAACTATTTCTAGTATGTACTTGACCCGACCCGACATGGTCCATTTGGGTTGCATGGCACCATGCAATTGGATAGACTAAATGAGAGAAATAACACTTGGAGATTATTAATATATTATAAGTTCTAATATATTAATAATATTATTTGATTAGTTTGATCAAGAATTAATTTAGAATTAATTAAGTGATCAAAAGATAACTAATTAAATATGTGGGTTGATTATGTAAATCATCCATATCTTTTATAGTGGGCTAAGAAACTCCATGGATTATCAAGTTGGGTTCCACCCATAGGATGTTCCATGGGAGTTACAAACCCATGGGTCATGGAAATGAAGAGTCATGACACATTAGGGTTTACATGGTGTAACCCTAGATGTGTCAACACTATATAAGGATCTCATTCTCCACCAAAATCAGCTACACTACGGAAACAAGAGGGCTTGGCCGATTTCAAGAAGTGTGTGTTCTCTCATAAGTTTTTCCAAGAGCATTTGGTGTTGTGTGAAGCATTTGAGGCATCACACTTGGGGTGCTAGGCTCATAAGGTTTCAAGGAACACAAGCAACAACAAGGTAAGTTATTCTATCTATCATTCAAGTTAAAATTGTTCCCCATGTATGCTAGATAGGAATATAGCCTTGGAATTCAACTTTGCATGATAATTAGACAAACATAGATCCAAGGTTATTAGGGTTGCATGTACACTAAGGAAGTGTTAGAATGCTCAAAACCCATCAGTGGTATCAGAGCCTAGGCTTGTTTGCTTTTTATTTGTGCTTAAAAGTTGAAAAAAAAAGTTGAAAATCTTGCTGTCTACGAATGGACTCGTCGAGTCTATAGGGGGGACTCGTCGAGTTCACGTGTATCTTCAACCAACTCGGCGAGTAAGTTCATGCACTCGGCGAGTAGGGTCGACAGGTTGCAGAATTTCGACTTGAGTTGTTGGAAATGAATTAGAAACATTACCCTAAACTGTTTTGGTACTTGAAAACTTGTTTTAGATGGTGTAATGTCTTTGCTAATTCATTTACAACAACTAGTTATCAAAATTACAAAGTTTTAAGTGTAATTTTTGATTTACGAATGTGCTCATATTCATGTTCTTGTTCTTATGATGTTTTAGATGATCATAGGAATTATTTGTAACCTATGTGGTAGATTAATTCTTGATCATAATATGTTTTAATGGAGTCCATAACTTGTCCTCAAGTTATGGAAAACCAAGAGTCACACTTGAATTAAAACCATTAAAAGAACACAAGAGTTAGAAAATGAAGAGTCTTCATTTTATTACTCTATTAAACTCATAAGTTACAAGAAATGAAAAGTTTTGAAAGTTACAAAACTTGCCCTCAAGCTTTGGAACAAGTAAAGTTAAGTTAAAACTTTAGTTCCAGCCCCTAGAATTTTAAAAGTTAAAATTCAACCCTTATACTTATATTATGATGATTTAATAATTATATATATATATATATATATATATATATATATATATATATATATATATATATATATATATATATATATATGTATAAGAACAAAGTCGTCTTACCGCTAGTACACCTCATTCACGAAGCCGGTCTATAAGGTGGGTATAAGGTTGTTGCCTATAAAATGGTGACTTAATGGTTGTCTACTCTCACCCACCGCTTGCTTGACTGGTGGAGGGTCGTTAGCCGAACGGGTAAGACAAGAACTTATAAATTCTCATTCAAAGTATGATGAATATTATAAAGTAACTAAATGTTTTATTAAATTCCCAATCTTAGTTACTTTAGGAAAATGTGAATAAGGTGCTAATCCATGAAATTACACTTTACACTTTGTCTAAGTCGTTGGTGGAGCGTGTGTGGTTAACCGGCACACTAACTTGGACTTAACAAGGTAGGTAAAGGGTGACTTAAGGTTTATTATAGTATCGGTGGAGCGTGTGTGGTTTACCGGAACATCGATTGAGTGATAAACTTTAAGGGTACCAAGTGATTTGCATGGTTAATTCACACCTCGTTTTGTGATCCTCGGTATCCCAGTCACAAAACCTGGAGGGCACACTCGAGATTGAAACATGCCTTTGAAAAGTTCATTGAATCTCAAAGAATCTAGGAATTTCTAAGAACCAATCATAAAACCTAATATCTAATATTTCGGTTTTCGTGGTGGAAATTGGTAAATTGTCATTCAGCTACCTTTCAAATATGTTATAGCTTGGATTACGGCATACCTCTTCTAACATATAATATATTGTGATTGGATCCTAGACTTAATATTACATTTGGGTGTTTTATTAAGGACTCTCTTAATATCTAAACTAATCTTGTCCTCTTCCTTCAAATGTCTTCAAACAATGCTGCTTCTGGCTCGAATCCTAATGGCTCCTTTACTCTTATGAGCTTGTGTGGGAAAGTCACTTTTGATGGATCCAACTTCAATGAGTGGATCAGAAACATCAGGATGATTACCTGCTCCGAGGACAAAGAATATGTCCTCGACAAGGAGCTTAAGGAGATTGATGACACCACTGCAACTCCTCAGGAGATCGCTGACTTTCAGGCACATGAAAGGGATGCTACGAAAGTAGCATGCATCATGATGACCACAATGACAGCAGAACTCCAAAAGTCCTATGAGGATTTCTACCCTTATGAAATGCACCAAGATTTGATGGAAAGATACCATCAAAGTGCATGACAAGAGAGGTACGAAATCATCTGCTCCATGGTAACAACCATGATGAAGGACGGGGATTCCGTCACGAGCCACATGCAGAAAATGCAAAGGTATGTGGATCGATTGCTGAAGCTTAATGTGAACTTCCCTGAGGAGCTTGCAATAGATATAATTTTGCGCTCCTTACCATCGTGATATGATCAATTCTGCATGACATATCACATGAATAAGGAAGAGGTCACACTCAGCAAACTTCAGGGACTTCTCAAGACCGCAAAATCAGGTCTTAAGGGGAAGTCGGTTGTTAACACTCCTACTCCAAACTCCACTCCGGTTTTGGCAATCGGGAAAAGTCGAGGGAAGAAGAGAAAGAGTTCTTCGAAGGGTACCAAGGTTAGGACCCTTGATGGCTCTTCTTCAAGTGGAACCAAGAAAGGTTTTGTCACTCCTTCTTCTGACCCAAAAGAGGCTGAATGCTTCTATTTCCATGAAAAATCACATTGGAAGCAGAACTGCCCAAAATACCAGCAAGATGTGAAGGATGGGAAAGTTAAACCCAACCATGCAGGTATTTACACTATCATTTCTAATAACTCACCCCATTCGAAATCTTGGGTCCTTGATACCGGTTGTGGTATTCACATTTGTTGTGACTTGCAGGGACTAGGAAGAAGTGAGAATGTGGAGCAAGGAAGAATAAACTTAATCATGGGGAATAGGAAAGTTACACCTGTCACCAAGATTGGAGTTTATACTTTATCGCTAAGTAGTGGGTTAAATTTAGATTTGAATAAGTGTTGTTATTCGCCAGAAATGGCAAGAAATATTATTTCCTTTCATGCATTGTACAAACAAGGTTTCACCTTTTCATTTGATAATGAAGTTGGTTCGATTAATGCTTTCTTTAATAATGTTCTTTATTTTAAAGCATTACCTTGTGATGGTGTGTATGAAGCTGTATCTATTGTAGATAACTCAGGAAATAATGTTTTGTGTATTGATTCTCCTAATAATAATAACTTGGATAAAGCATCATTATGGCATTGTCGTCTTGGACATATAAGCAAGAAATGCATAGGCCAAATCCAAAAGGATGGAGTCTTGGAGTCGTTTGATTTAAGTCAGATGATAGTTGCGAATCATGCTTACTTGGAAAAATAACAAAGTCACCCTTCACAGGCTCGTGTGAAAGGGCTGAAGGTTTGTTGGACCTTATACACACGGATGTGTGTGGACCATTCAAACATGCCACAAGGGATGCTAATCGTTATTATTTGACTTTTACTGATGATTACAGTAGATATGGATATGTCTACTTAATCAAGCATAAGTCAAAGACTTTCGAGAAGTTTAAGGAATTTAAACAGGAAGTCGAGAATCAATTGGGCAGGAACATTAAGATGCTTCGATCCGATCGAGGTGGTGAGTATCTTAGTTCAGAGTTCCTCAACTATCTAAGGGAATGTGGGATTGTCTCACAATTGACACCTCCCAGGACACCGCAGTTGAATGGTGTGGCTGAGAGGCGTAATCGAACCTTGTTGGACATGGTTCATTCCATGATGAGTCGAGCTTCGCTACCAATCTCATTTTGGGGGTACGCCTTATAGACTGCCGCCCATATCCTTAACCTAGTCCCTACAAAGAAAGTTGCCAAAACTCCTCACAAGATGTGGACTGGTAAAGTACCTAAACTAGACCACATCAAGATTTGGGGTTGTGAGGCTTTCGTGAGATGCGAGACTCATGATAAGCTCGAACCTCGAAGCGAGAGGTGTATTTTCATCGACTACCCACAGCAATCCTTTGGTTACCTCTTCTACAGACCTAGTGACAATGTGGTCTTTGTAGCAAGAAGAGGAGTCTTTCGAGAAAGAGTGTTTATAAGCCAAGGAGAAAGTGGGAGGCAAATTGATCTTGAAGAACTTCAAGAGTCAAGTGGTGAAGGAACTTCAAACTCTAGCCCTCAACTTGAGGAGGAAACTCCTGTTGAGCCAATTGACGAATCTGTACCTCTAAGACGTTCCACGAGAGTTAGGAGTGCACCTGAGCATTACTATGGATTCCATATTACTGTAGAAGGTGAGACACTTATTAGTGATGGGACACTAGTAAATCAAGATGACCCTAACAGCTACGAGGAAGCCATGGCAGGACCCGAGTCTGCTAAATGGAAAGAGGCTATGGATAGCGAGATACAATCCATGTATGACAATCAAGTTTGGAACTTGGTTGAAAATGTACCAAGACGTAAGACAGTGGGGTGCAAATGGGTCTTCAAGAAGAAGACCGACATGGATGGTAAAGTACACACTTATAAGGCTAGACTGGTTGCAAAGGGCTTCTCTTAAATTCCTGGAGTGGATTATGATGAGACCTTTTCTCTGGTAGCCAAGATTAAGTCTATCCGGGTTCTGTTAGCCATAACTGCATTTCATGACTATGAAATATGGCAGATGGATGTCAAAACCGCTTTCCTTAATGGAAAGTTGGCTGAAGATGTTTACATGAGTCAGCCAGAGGGTTTTGTCAGCAACGAGTACCCTAATAGAGTGTGAAGCTTGAGAAATCCATTTATGGATTAAAGCAAGCACCTCGCAGATGGAATCTTTGCTTTGATGAAAAGGTCAAGGAATTTGGCTTTTCTAGGAGTGAAGATGAATCCTGTGTATATGTCAAGGCTAGTGGGAGTATAGTTAGCTTCTTGGTATTGTATGTGGATGACATACTACTCATAGGAAACGACATTCCAACCCTGCAGGAAGTAAAGTCTTGGCTTGGAAAGTGTTTCGCTATGAAGGACCTTGGTGAAGCTGCCTATATTTTAGGGATAAGGATCTTGAGAGATTGGAGTAAAAGACTAATTGGACTTAGTCAGAGTACCTACTTGGATAAGGTGCTGAAGAGTTCAGCATGCAGGACTCCAAGAAAGGAGATTTACCCATCCAGAGTAACACCAAGTTGAGTACGACACAAAGCCCTACCACTGAGGCTAAGATAGCAGAAATGAGTCGATTACCTTATGTTTCGGCTGTAGGTTCGATCATGTATGCTATGATGTGTACCCAACTAGATGTAGCATTTGCCTTGAGCATGGTTAGCAGGTTTCAGGGGAACCCTGGCAAGGCACACTGGACTGCGGTAAAGAATATTCTCAAGTACCTACGAAGGACTAAGGACTGGGTCCTTACCCTCGGTGGGAGTGATGACTTGAGAGTTGTAGGGTATAATGATGCTAGCTTCCAGACTGATAGGGATAATTTCCGCTCTCAGTCGGGCTGGGTCTTTACCCTAAACGGAGGAGCAATTTCTTGGAAGAGTTCCAAGCAAGAGACAGTGGCTGATTCAACTTGTGAAATAGAGTATATCGCAGCTAGCGAGGTGGCAAAGGAGGCGATATGGTTGAAGAACTTCATTGGAGATCTTTGAGTTGTACCAGCTATTAAAGAGCCAATGGAAATTTTCTGTGATAATGAAAGCGCTGTTGCCATAGCCAAGGAACCAAGGGATCATGGGAGATCCAGACACATCGACAGAAAATATCATTTTATCAGACATCGAATAGAAGAAGGACTCCTCGTGGCAAAGAGGATATCATCGGATGAGAACCCAGCAGATCCCCTCACGAAGGGACTGACTCGGGTTAAGCATCTCCAGCATGCTAGGAGCATAGGGCTGAAGGATGATATTAGATTTAGTAGTTAGATAACCTCGAAATTTGTAAAGTGTAATTGACATTAGATGATGAATAAAAGGTGTTTTATTTATAAGTAAAGTGTTGTTATCTCTTGTCGATCGTTTACTATATTTCTTTTGCATGTTTTGACTTCCAGAACAATTTTGTTTGGTATAACATATTATTCAAACCTCCACAGTCGGTCATATGTCAAAAGTAGGTATGAATCAAAACTGTCATGATTGGTTGCAGAGGTCTACGGTGTTGGACAAGGCTACAACAATCATGAGTACTCATACGTTCTGAGCAGCGGACTCAACCCACGCTCACTGGAATCACTTCATGGAATTCTATCTCGAGTGATCGTGAGACGGTAATATCATATAAGTCTTCAAACCTAGAGATATGATTTGTTACTTACAAGTTAGTTATGCATTGATTGTACGAAAACGCATTGGTAACTCGATGTTATAAAACGTGATTTTGTGTATAATTCAATGAGTGGTAGAACAAACATATGAGTCAAAGTTTATCTGTTCCTTCTTGGATTAGAAGCTGATATCTGGGCCCCTCGATGATTTTGTTTTGACCTATGTACCAGGCCCGTTCAGAACTAAGTTGATGTGTTCAATTAAGTTCTTTGTCAAACAAATCGGAAATCGGGAAACAAACTGTTGGACAATAAGTAAGACATTGTTCCATGTATTTGTCCGGCTGATATCTAGAACAGAGGATTATATGATCACTTATCTTAAATGCCGTATCAACATCTTCTCAGTTCCGAGAGACCTTGAAAGAGCTACGATTGTCGGTCGGTTCCTGAAGTACTGGAGTTATAGTTATTAGACATATCCAAGTGGGAGACTGTTGTATAAGGTGTCTAAGTCCATAACTATTTCTGGTCAGTACTTGACCCGACCCGACATGGTCCATTTGGGTTGCATGGCACCATGAAATTGGATAGACTAAATGAGAGAAATAACATTTGGAGATTATTAATATATTATAAGTTCTAATATATTAATAATATTATTTGATTAGTTTGATCAAGAATTAATTTAGAATTAATTAAGTGATCAAAAGATAACTAATTAAATATATGGGTTAATTATGTAAATCATCCATATCTTGTATAGTGGGCTAAGAGGCTCCATGGATTATCAAGTTGGGTTCCACCCATAGGATACTCCATGGATGCTCCATGGGAGTTACAAACCCATGGCTCATGGAAATGAAGAGTCATGACACATTAGGGTTTACATGGTGTAACCCTAGATGTGTCAACACTATATAAGAATCCCATTCTCCACGAAAATCAGAAACACACATGAAACAAGAGGGCTATGCCGATTTTTAAGAAGTGTGTATTCTCTCAAAAGTCTTTCCAAGAGCATTTGGTGTTGTGTGAAGCATTTGAGGCATCACACTTGGGGTGGTAGGCTCACAAGGTTTCAAGGAACATAAGCAACAACAAGGTAAGTTATTCTATCTTTCATTCAAGTTAAAAATTGTTCCCCATGTATGCTAGATAGGAATATAACCTTGGAATTCCACTTTGCATAATAATTAGACAAACATAGATCCAAGGTTATTAGGGTTTCATGTACACTTAGGAAGTGTTAGAATGCTCAAATCCCATCAGCTTTGTCATCTACAACCTGCAGGATCCTATACCCGAGCTGAGCATTTAGGTATACCGCCATCCAGGTGGCCCATTATGGATGTGCACTCATCATAAGAGGATATGTGTCTTCCGTAGACCCGAGATTTTAATGGCAGGTGTACCACTCTAGAATCTAACACCCTGCTGGGCAGAGGACCTACACATATAGAGTCGTGAGCATTGCCAGCGTTCCCCGTACGGTATGTGCATAGAGTTGTACGGCCTTCGTAATAGCGGTTCAGCCGACAAGGCTCTCCCTGTCATGATTCGCCAAATCTCGCACCTTGACGAGCATGTTAGGGCGTCTACCAACCATATGCTAGATGTTGGTACCACTGCTGAGGTCACCGCCACCCAATTTCGTCGTCTAGATGAAGATCATGATTAGACACGCTTAATTATCGATTGTCTTCAGAAAGATATCATGACTGCCTGAGCTGAGGTTAGGGAGCTCATGGACAGGGATGCCGACATCCAGCATAGGATGATCGAGGCAGAGCTCCGAGTTAAGGAGGCCAGGGAGGAAACAATGGAGATGCAAGCATTCATAGCCACACTTCGAGGGCCAAAGGATGTCACTCGCCATGAGTAGTGTTTATGCTAGTCCACTTTTTTTACAGACTAGGTCTTGTGAGTAAGTGTTGGTGCTACTCCCTCATGTATGTAGGTCCAACCCTGCGAATAATTGATTACACTATTCTAAGGGTCATTATGTTGCCAATTTTATTTTGGGTTTCAGATATATTATAGACCTCCGTGAAGGTCAATTTTCCACAACTATGTACTACTATGAAACATTATCAATGAAATGGTTTGCATTTTATTTCATTAGGTATTACTATTAATTGCAAATTATTATGCAATTGTTTACTTATTATAGTAATTATTTTTTTATGAAATGTTTACAAGTTACAATTAAAGTGAGTCATAACAAGCATATAGTTGAGACGTTCTATTCCGATAATAATCAATTTATAACTATTATCGAGGACTTACCACCATTCCATCTCTGATCCTTATGGCAGAAGAACTCCACCATGCAGAAGTAATCGACATGGCAACGAATCACCAACAGTTCCACCAACACCAACTCTACAGGTGGACCCCTCTATGTTCCAAGCCGTTGTGGCAGCCGTGGTAGCAACCACCATGGCACAGATTAGCACTAATGGCACAAATGGAAATGGAAATGGAAACGGTAACGGTGCCAACAGTTCCACTCATGATGAAAGACAAGGACACCAACGAGTATGATCCTACAGGGATTTTATGAATCGCAAGCCCAAGACTTTTCATGGTGACGGTGGTGTCATCACCTTAACTAGATAGTTTGAGAAAACCGAATATGTTTTTGAAGTCTGTTTCATGCCTAGATGAATGTAAACTCAAGTACGCAACTTGTTATTTGTTGACTTGGCCTTATCCTAGTGGAATGGCCATGTTAAAACCTTGACTCTTTTCATGTCCAACTCTATGAGTTGGGAAGATCTAAAGGTCATGATGCTGGAGGAGTATTGCCCGACAGGTGAAATTCAGAAACTAGAACAAGAGCTTTGGAACCATACAATGATAGGCTCTGATGTGACCGCGTATACTACTATGTTTAACAACTTGGCAGTTCTGTTCCCCAGGATGGTCACCCCGGAAGCCAAGAAGGTGGAACGCTACATCTGGGGACTATCCCCCTAGATTCAACGAATGGTTGTATCTGCTAACCCAACCACCTACGACAATGCTAAACGTTTGGCACAAAGTCTTGTCAACCACAGAGTCCGCCAGCGCATTATGACACCCATACCTGATCAACCAAAAAGGGGAGATAACAAGCAAAAGTTTTGGAACAAGAAAAAGGGCCAACCAACTCAAGAGCTTGTCAAAAGACAACAAACTGTGGTGGTCCATGTCACCAATGTCCCTACTGCCCCGGTGCCAATTAAACAATATGATGAGAATCTACCTAAATGCAACAAGTGCAACTTCTATCACAATGGAGCTTGCCGGGAGATGCACTGCAACAACTGTAGCAGGAAGGGGCATGCCGCTCATTTATGTAAGGTGCCAACTCAACAGACCACTCAAGCTAGTAATATTGGAATGTGTCAGCCATGTTACGGATGTGGGGAGATAGGGTATTTCAAAAGGGAGTGCCAAAAGTCAAAGAACAAGAATGTCAGAGGCATGGGAAGAGTCTTGACAATGTGGCATGAGGACACGATGAAGGACGCCACTGTGGTTACTGGTACGTTTCTCCTCAATAACTCATATGCATGAATACTTTTCGATAGCAGTGTAGAGAGGGATTTCGTGAGCCACAAGTTTAAACACATACTCAAACACAAACCCCAATCACTCAATGCGATATCCATAGTAGGGATGACTAATGGAAAAATTGAAAACACCAAAGACAATAAATAGGATGCACCCTAACCTTAAACAATCACTCCTTCCAAATTGACCTAATGCCTATTACAATAGGAAGCTTTGATGTGCTCATTGGCATGGATTGGTTAAGCGCTCACCATGCCAATATCATGTGTTACGAAAGGGCCATCTGATTTAACTTACCAAATAATGAAACCCTTATCATCTGTGGTGATAAACCCAACACAAACCTCCAGATCGTCTCTTGCATCAAGGCTCAAAAGTACCTACGCAAGAAGTACCACGCATTCCTAGCTCATGTTGTTGATGAGAAGAGAGAAGTGAAGGATATCAAGGAAATTCCAAAAGTCTACAATTTCCCCAATGTATTACCAGAAGACCTTCCAAGAGTACCATCCATACGACAAGTCGAGTTTAGAATTGACTTCATTTCTGGAGCCACCCCATAGCCAAATCACCATATTTATTATCCCCAGGAAAAATGATAGAATTGTCCACTCAGTTGAACGAACTACTGAGCAAAGGATTCATCAGACCAAGCTTCTATTGTATTCATGGATTACATGTTCAAAAAAATTTGTTTTTTGGTGTTTTGGAGGCTGGACTCGCCGAGTCCATGCAGACTCGACGAGTCAACTCGTCAGATGGAGGGTATCTCGGGTTTTCTTGCTGTTTTTTCTTATCGATAGTTACCTTATCATGTTAGATCAATATTAATCCGATTATACGATATATTTGACTATAATTTTGATCTAATTGAAGATATTTATCAATTAATAAGATAATTGTTTCCTTATGTGATAATTGATTAATTATTTTGAGTAAATTGATAAATTGTTTTGCAAGAAATCATTAAATAAATCAAATATGGATAATTATGTGATTAAATGTTAATTTGAATTATTTGTTATTTGATCCTTGTTGTTATGAAAAGTTTCATATTTTTCCCGTTAGGTTTTATAGTTTAAATTTGAAACCAAAAGTTTTGTTGTTTTGAAATTTAAATAGTTGAAACCCTAATGTTTTGAAAAAGGTTCAAAACTTGCCCTCAAGTTTTGGAATTTAAATTTTGATTAAATAGTTTAATTTTGATGTATATTTAAATTCTAAACCCTAATGTTTTGAAATGTTTGAAAATTTTCCCTCAAGTTTTGGAATTTAATTAGGAATGTTAAATTCTAAAACCCTAGTAATGTTTTGAAAAAGTTCAAATCACACCCTTGTGGTTTTATTAATTAATTAAGGTGTATAATTAAAAGAGGTTTAATAAATCCATAGAAGTTTTGGTTTACAATTTAATTGAATTAAAAGTATAATTGTTAAATTTGACCACCTAGTATTCTAAAAGTGTAAAATACACCCTATACTATATATAACATTAAAAGTCTAACATTATATATATGTATGAGTAAAAGTCAGTCTTACCATTAGTAGGCCTCATTCACGAAGCTGGTCTATAAGGGGTGTTTAAGGAAATTGCCTATAATATGGCGATTGAATGGGTATCCACTCTTACCCACCGCACTCTTGACTAGTCGAGGGTCATTAGCCGAACGGGTAGTATAGGACGAAACCTTCCATTATAAGTATAATAAAATACAAAGTAACTAAATGTTTTCAAATTCCCAATCTTAGTTACTTAGGAAAAAGTGAATTGATGCAATTCCATGAAATTACACTTTGTGCCTTTGCGAAGACGTTAGCGGAGCGTGTGTGGTTTACCGGCACATCGAATAGGTGACTGTGACATGTGAGGGCACCATGTAAGTTTGCATGGTTATTTACACCCGCTTTGTGATCCTCGGCATCCCAGTCACAAACAAGAGGGGCATATCGAGATATAAACATGCCATTGAAATGTTCGATGAATCTCAAAGGATCTAGGAGTTTTCATAGATTTAAAACATAAATTTATTTTTCGTTTTTCATGGTGGAAATTGGTGAATCGTCATTCACTTACCTTCAAATATTCTGCAACTAGATTACGACATCCCTTTTCTAGGTTGTAGCATATTGTGTTGGGTCCTAGCCTTAGTATCTTATTTGGGTGATTTACTAAGGACTCAATCGATCAACTAAATTGGATTTGTTTTCTCCCGTTTTGTAGATGTCAAAGTTCGACAGCTATGGTCTTCCCAAATCCCGTGGAACAAGCATTCCACATGAAGATGGTATTCCACGATTCGATCAAGGAACAAGAAATCATGCTTCACTTCCTCCACCTCCTCCAATTGTTCCCCCTAACCCACAAGATCGAAGAATTGAAAGGTTCAATATCACTAAGGCCCTATTGGAAATGAAACATGAAGATGGTAAATCCGTGTGTGCCCACATTCTAGGAATGAAATCATATATCAACAGGTTGATAATGTTGGGTGTGTCATTCCCGAATGAGTTGGCTGTAAATTGGGCTTTGCAGTCACTTCCTGAATCATATAATGAGTTCAAAAGAAGGTATTATATGATGGATCATGACGAAAACCTCATTGACCTAACTTACATGCTTATTGCTGCTGAATCAGAAATGATTTGGCGAAGCAATGGAGCGTATTTGTTAGGAAAGTCAACCGACCATGCTTAGAGGATCTTCTAAGAGAAGCGACCCATGTTTGCTGCCAAGAGAAAGGGTGTTGGATAGAAGTCTGCCCCAAGAGCCTGAAAATTCCAAAGATGGGTGAGTCAAAGAGTATGGTTGTGCTTCAGGCAAAATCCACTATCTAACTTCGTTAAGTTCCTATTCATTGATTCAAAATACATGATGTGATAAGATTGCATTTCAATGTTTTTGCAGGAACGGTGAAAAGAAAGGAAGCTTGGTGAAAGAGCAAGATGAATCTAATCACAAGAAATGGATCTTGATCGCATGGACTTGAAGATTAGATTTTGAGCTTAGATAGTTATGATAGAGTTGTTAGAAATTTTCCTTTTACATAGTTTTCAATGGATTTTGCATTTTAAGGACAAATTTTCCGCTGCTTTATAAATAAAATAAATTTTGTTTGACTCATTTATTTATTTCCTTGCAATGAAATTGTTATGAAAATTGATGTTTGCATATTTCTACAACGAATGGATATGATTCTTAGTTATATTATTTATGGAAATGTCAAGAATTTACCAAATAGGGAGAGTTTCTCATCGCCCAAATTTCAATTGGACTGAAATTTGGAATCATGCAACTTGGTTGCATGATGAATGAGAAATTTCATATTTGGAAATTAGACTAATTCATTGGCAAAGTGTCAAGTGAAGGACTAGGAGATCGACTACACGAAGTTGCGTGTTGATCAAGTCCACGATAAAAGTAATAACGATATTCGTCATGATTTACTAAAGGTTTAGTAAATATGATTATACTTATAAGATTAAGTATAATTCGGAATTGATTAAAAAGGTTTAAATCAATAGCAAAACGAATAAGAATCAAGTAGGCAGAAAGATAAAAGTTTATCCATTCTAAGAAGAAGGGAGAGTACCTTTTACGCTTTATGATATGTCTTTATGATTAAGAACCATATCTTAATTAATCCTCTAAGTGAGTCTTAGTACAATTGTATGTCTAAGTAGAGGAATCAAGAATTGAAGAAATGGTTAAATCAAGAAGTCATTCATACTTCGTTCCAAAACAAGTCTTAGAGCTAAGATTGTGACAATGAGTGAAAAATATTAAGAAGGTTTATAACATTCATCAAATGTGGAAAGTTGTGATGTCTTCGATAAGACAAAGGCCAACTAGGACCAATTTATGAAGTGTTTTGATAAAAGCTACACTAACTCTTGAATATTTGTTTTGTCAAGAAATGGTTATTGACAAGAGAATCTTATATGTCAATGAGTCAGTGGGAATCTTAATGGTCTTGAAAGGTTCAAGAACAAATCAAATAAACCTTATCGATCATCACTAGCACACGAGTTGAGGTTTACAACCTATCGTGTTGACATTATTTTGTTTCTGTGCTGTTCCAATTGAGTTAATTATGCATATGAGTACTATGAGTTCTCATTTTGACCGCATAAAAGGCAAAGCACCTTAATCAATGAAAGGTACATTGATAGGAAAAGGTGAGCTGTATAACTACTTGGAAGACGTGGTGGGAAGCTGTGCTACCATAAGGCAAGAAATCAAGATTAAGAAATTTCAGTCCATATGTGTTTGAATTTTTCGTAAACTTTGGTTTTAACAAATTCACATGGATAGGAACAAATACACCATTTAAATCTAAGTGTCGTAAGATTTCCTCCTTCATGAAAATGATTGTGAGAAAATGCTTTCACTAAGAAAGATTTTAAGAAGATAGTGATTGTAAAATTGCATTCTCGAATTCGATTATGGTTACGGTATCCCTTTCCATGATTTAAATTGTGAGGTTTGGCAATTAGTCTTAATTGTTTAGACACACATATGAACTATCTAAGGCAAAGGTGTATAAGCTTAAGAGGCCTTGATAAAAGATTATCAAAGCACTAAGTATTAGAAACATGGACTTAAGAAATTCAATAGGTATTGTTTTTCTGGAAGTTAAGATGTTTTGAATACATGTCAAAGCTAGTGGGAGCATAAGTGTTATGTTTTTTATAGTAATCATCATGATAGTGGGAGCATAAAAGTTATGATTGTATGATTATTATGGAAAGTTTTGCAAGTTGGCAATATTAATTATAGAAAACAAGAGTTATACCTTGCAAAGTCGTAAAGGTTGTAAAGTTGTTTTGCTATAATTAAGGGAGAGAATATTATGCTTCATTTCAAATCTAAAGGCTTAGGTTGAGAAATGTTAATAAATTTAGTCAAAGGCACATAGTGTATTCTTAAAATTTCGATTATGATTACGACATTCCTCTTCACAATTCGAATTTTGAGAACATAGCAAATAAAACATTATGTGTCGTGTCCCATACGCCTCGGGTATAGGATCGATTTGCAAATGCTTTAATGTTTGACCATTTTAAAATCTTCAATATGTCTAGCGCATTTAGAGGGAAAAAGGGACTAGAATCGGTTTTGACTAAAATAATTAAACAACTATCAAAAGACAATCCAAAGTTCGACGAGGATTGGTTGCTTATGAGTAGTTGGAAGCACGACATTGGATGGACCATATCGACATCATTACGAATAGATAAGATTCTATTAAGAATGAGTTGTCATATGGAAAATATGGAAGCGTGTCCATATTAGGAATTGAATATTGAAAATCTATGTCTAGATTAGAAACTTTTATGCAAAAGGATGTTCAAACGAATGTACTTTGAGTGAGAGACATCATATCTAAGGAATTGTCTTGTAACCATCTCCGAATAGAAGATTTTGTAATATCATTGGCAATAGTCTTTGTGATTTTGGTGCAGTGACATTACGAAAGAATCATTGCATAGAATGTTAGAATCTAGCATATTCTATAAGTAGAAAGAATTTGATATTCTTTCACTTATGAAAAAGGATTTGGAGTTGTGAAATGAGAATGATTGGAAATGTGTTCAATTTGATCTATTTCACAAAGTAAGAACCATAAGTAAACATTGTGTGCATGATAAGAGCATGGGACAAGTGTAATAATTCAAGTAAGAAGTTGATTACCCAAAATGACAAATAATGAGTAATCGATATGGTGATAAATAAAAGGTGTTTTATTTATGCTCAAAGGTTTGAGGCCATATGAGATTAGTATTATTCTTATGTTTCACTTTGCATGTTTTGACTTCCTGAATAATTTAACTGGTTTAGAACAGTCAAATTATTCGAACGGGCCACAGTCATTCATATGTTGGAAGTAGGTATGAATGAAGACTGTTGTGAATTGGTGTGTGGATTGTCTAAAAGAGTATTAGACATAAGCAAATGTTTGCTGCAACATTCATGAGTGCTTATGAATATGAATTTGAGCATTGGATTAAACCCACGCTCACTTGGATCACTCCATGAATTGTATCACGAGTGATTGGTGAGACGATAACATCTTATATTCTTAAAACCGAGATGTGTGAGTTGTATCTTGCTAATCGGTTGCATATTGATAATATGTAAACGCACTAGTAACTTGGTGTTATAAAACATATTGTTGTGTGTGATTTGGAGAGTGAGTGCAAGCAAGCATTGTATCAAAGTTTATCCGTTCCTTTTATCCAAAGAAGGATAAAAGCGATATCTTTGGGCCCCTCGATGATTTAATGATGACAAACATAAATGCTCGGCCGGGCTAGGGCTAATTTGATTTGTTCAATTAGTCAGTCGTCATAAATCGGGAATCAAGAAATAGTACAAAGATAATGATTAGAAATCATATCTCATACGATATCAAGAATGGAGGAATATATGATCCCTTATCTGAAGGACACGCGTATCTGTCACACCCCAAAACCAAGAACGGCGGAAACGTTCTGGGGCGGAGGACGTCATGTAAGTATCACAACACAGTAAATGTAAATAAGCAAACAACATCTTCCATTGCATTAAATATATAATTCTAATACAAGCGTGTTCTGTACATTATAGACACCAAAAATAACGTATATCAAAATAATAAGATGAGTCTTGAATGAGCTCCATCTTCTCAAAAGCTGGCCTCGGTACCTGTCTACTGACGACCTGAGAATACAAGTTATTTTGAAAGAGTTTATCAGCATTAAGCTGGTGAGTTCATAAGTATTTTAGTGTCTGTATTTGTCATTCAAAAATGTTTGAACATGTATCAAGTATAAGTTTGTAAAATGTATGTAAAAGTTTGCAATTGTTTGTAAAAGTTTGAATCTCTCAGAAAAACCTATATTTTCTATTAAAGAAGCCTTCTACCAAGGCTTGTCTGTTTTGTATGTTCGTTTGATGTAAAAGTGTGTAATTTCCCAAATGTAACTATCATTTAACAAAATATAGTTTGTACATAAATGTTTAAGTGAGGTTATCACTAAAATATGTAATGGGTAAATTAATGTAGTACTGTAGCCTTTGTATTATAAGACTACTGCGGTACTAATTACCTTAAACCGGATTTATATTAAGGCATTACGTGATAAATTGCACCATACTATTGACTAGTAACAACGACAAATGAATGGTCGTAATAACGGAATGACGTTTGGCACCCGCAGACCTGCAGGTCCGGCTGTAGCTAGCAGCAAGGTGTAGGATTGTCAATCCAGTATAGATCTATACGCAAACTCAACGCTCTCCCTTCAAGAGAATTCTGGCTACAACTCGAGCCATGACAGTTAAGTCATGCTCCGATTTAAATCACCATAATAAAGTATTCATGTATATGTACTGCTTCTCGTTCTAGTATATGTATATGTATTGTTTCTAGCATCATTGTATATGTATTGTTTCTAGTATATGTATATGTATTGTTTCTAGTATCATTGTATATGTATTGTTTCCAGTATCGTTGTATATGTATTCTTTCTAGTATCATTGTATATGTATTGTTTCTAGTATCATTGTATATGTATTGTTTCTAGTATCATTGTATATGTACTGTACTGTGTTACCCCGATGGTAACTAACTATTGATGTACTGATAAATTTGAGTATGGAAGTACTTTTATGTCTATACATGTATATATTATATATAACTAATGTTGAAACGACTTTCGGATGGTCACCCGAAGCTCCACCAGACCACATCCAAATCGAGGAAAAGGAAATAGGATAGGTGGCTTTCCTAAGCCTTTTAAACATTATTTATACATCTATACGTATATGGGCATGCAATTTATAAGAAGTAGAACAAAGTTTAATAAAAGCATTTGATAAGTAAAAAGAGTTTGTAAAACGTTTGAAGTGAAACAGTTTGATAAATAGTTTGAACATTTGTAAAAATCGTTGTTTTCCTAGTTATTAATCACATGTGATTAAAGGCAATCACGTGTGATTGAAGTAATAACTATAAGTATTTGACTTGTATCCCCACCCATAAAGTGTTTAAAACATTTAAAGTTATTTCAAAGGTTGATTCAAGGGGTATGAACTCACTTGTGGTGAGTCGCTTGAATTGAGGTATCGGGTACCGTGCTAAGTGTCAAACGGAGACTTGTTCACACGTACGAGCCTAGTTATCATATAATAAGCATATATATAACTAATTAGCCACATAATAACTTAACAAAGTAAGTTAATACAATTAGGAACATGTAAGCACTCTTATGAGTGTTTAAGGTTCAAATGGTTGCATCTGAGTTGCTACGGGACAAGGCAAAAGGGTTTGAAACATCAAATGGCCTTGCATAGGAGTTCACCACCCAACAAACCCCACATCTTGGAGTTTACGATCGTAAACTCATGGGTTTATGGCCGTGAACTCCTCAAAGGTTGGTTTTGGGTGTTTTATGGTGCTATCTTGGTCCTAGCTCACTCCTAGCTTTGTTGGAATAACACATGAAGTAGTTTAAGGATCTAGAACACTCCATATGGGAGTTTACGGCCTAAAGGCATTCACCCTAGAGTTTACGGCCGTAAACTCTTGGAATTAAATTGATTTGAGGCTTTTAAACATCAAGGATGGCTTCCATGAATTTATCTAAGGCTAATGGGGACAAGAGGCACACTTTTGTGCCTTCACTTGGAGTTTACGGCCCAAGATATGTTCCTTGGCCGTAAACTCCTTTCAAGGAGTGGTTTTGATGTGCTTTGCTCTCCATTCAAGTCCCAAAGGTGTAAGGTAAATTGTCTAAAGGCTTAAGGGTTGCTTGGAATGATTTTTGTCCCACAAAAAGGGGTTTACGGCCCAAGAGGAGTTCTTGGCCGTAAACTCCTACTAACTTGTGATTTTGATGAGCTTTAGATGTTCTAAACAAGCACAAGTACTAGTAATTAAAGTCCTTAAGCTCAAGGAGGAAAGTTAGGGCATGTTTGTCCCTTAAAAAGGGGTTTACGGCCCAAGGAAGTTCCTTGGCCGTAAACTCCAATAACTTGTGTTTCTTGGCTGATTTTTGGTCCATAAAGATCATACCCTAACCCCTAAACAAGTTGTCTAACAAGGAAATCGGGACTAGGAAGCCATTTGGCTCCGTTTTGGAGTTTACTCCCCAAGAACGTTCTTGGGCGGTAAACTCACGGATCTTGTGTTTTGGACATATAAATGATGTTATAAAGCATATAACAAGTATTAAAACACGTTTAGGAAAGTAGACTCACAATCCGGGATGAAAACCCGAAGATCCGTCAGAGAGAATTGGCTTTTCTCTAGTTGGAATTGTAAATAATGAACTAATTTAGTTCTGAAAACTATTTATAGTCCTGGAATATTTTGATAGAAAATATTTTTATTCCGGGAGTCGGACTATAATATTGTGAAACTTTCAGTGTTCAAGTTTCACGATCATAGGAGCATTCATTCTCTAGATATGTCCAGAAACGTAAACCCTAATGTACACAAACTTGTTCGGACAAGTCTGAAATTTACAGAAATTGGACTAGCTTTTATTGAATAGATGATGTTCGTACAAATGAAAATTTCGGGTTGTCACAGTATCTGATAGGATCAGAGTTGACAGCGGCTTTGGAAAGCTACGATTGTAGATCAGGATCTGAAGTCATACGCATAATAGTTATTAGACTTATCCAAGTGGGAGACTGTTGGATTAGTGTCTAAGTCCATAACTATTTTGGTATGTACTTGACCCGATGGTGCATGGTCCTTTTGGGTTGCCTTCACCAAAGCAACTTGATAGGATGAATTATGGAGAGAAAGGATTAAATATGATTTATTAATGTATTATGAGAATAATATATTAAAGGATAAATCATATTGTTTAATTAATATTAGTCAATAATTAATTGGTAATTAGTTTTGTGACTAAAAGAGATTAATTAAACTTAACAGACTGAAATTGTAATTATAAGATAATTGCAATTTGGGCCATGGATTGCCTTATATTATAAGGTGGACGAATTCTATGGGGGAAGCCCATATGAAATCGTCCAAGGCTTAAAGAAAGGGCTCCATGGGTTGCCTAGGGCTTAAGCATCCAAACTAGATAACCCTAATAGCCTTACTATATATAAGACCCTTATGACCAATAAACGTGGCTAATGATCTTTCTAGGGTTTCACACGTTTTTGGGCAGCTTCCAACCTCTATCCTCTTCATCCTCTTGCTTATGGTGTTTGTGAACCATTAGAGGAGTGACAATTGTGACTCTAAGCCTTCCAAAGTCAATACAAGGAGATTTGGGATTGTTATTGCTACATAACGATCAAGGTAACATTATAAACCTATTCTTATGTTAATATGATCACTTGAATGCTAGAATTAGGGTTTATAGTCTTGGATAACTTGCATGTACAATAGAGAAACCTAGATCCAAGCATTAGGGTTTGTATGAGCACATAGGATGTCTTATGACCAAAACCCATCAAAAAGCTGTATGAAAAGTTTTCAAAATGTGAATTTTGGATTCGAAAGGTGGACTTTTTGGGATACATGGTCAGCGAGGAAGGGATACATGTAGATCCGTACAAAATCAAAGCAACTGAAAACCGGCAAGTGCCAAGGACACCGATAGAGATCCGCCAATTTTTGGGCCTTGCTGGCTACTACTGAAGGTTCATACATAACTTTTCCAACGTCGTAATTCCACTTACTACCCTGGCCCAAAAAGGAGTGACTGTTAATTGGGATGATACATAAGAAACTGCCATCCATACGCTAAAGCAAGCTTTATGTAGTGCTCTGATCTTGTCTCTTCCATAAGGAATGTAAGACTGTGGTTTACCATGATACGTCCAAGCATGGTCTAGGTTGTGCACTCATGCAATAGGGAAAGGTCATCTCCTATGCCTCAAGACAACTTAAGAATCAAGAGGTCAACTACACCACACACGACCTTCAATTAAGGGTAGTAGTGTTTGCCTTAAAGATTTGGAGACACTACCTTTATGGTACAAACTGTACGATCTTCACTAACAATAAGAGTCTCCAACACATTCTCGATAAAAAAGATCTTAATATAAGGCAACGACAATGGTAAGAGTTACTAAATGATTACGAATGCGAAATTCGTTATCATCCAGGCAAGGCCAATGTGGTAGCAGGTACCCAAAGTCGAAAGGAGTACGCGGGCCACTAAGTAAAATCATTGACAATGACTATCCATTCACAATTAACCACTCGGATCAAGGAGGCACAACTTGAAGCTTTGAAACTTGAGAATGTCGCAAGTGAAGCCTTGCAGGGAATGGATAAAAACCTTGAGGTCAAGGGTGACAGAGCTCGTTATTTCATGAATCAAATATGGACACTGAGATTTGGCGTGTGCAGAGACATTATCATGAACGAAGCTCACAAGACCAAGTACTCCGTTCATCCTGGATCAGACAAGATGTATCCAGACCTCAAGAAACTATATTGGTGTCCTAACATGAAGGCGGAAATCGCTACTTATATGGGCAAGTGCTTGACTTGCACCAAGGTCAAAGTAGAGTACCTAAAGCCCTCGGCTTTGCTATAACAACCGTATATACCCAAGTGGAAATGGGAGCGGATAACCATGGACTTTATAAATAAATTGCCCAAGACAACTCATAGGCATGACACCATATGGGTAAGTGTCAATAGGTTAACCAAATCCGCGTACTTCCTACCAATAAAGGAGACAGACAAAGTGGAGAAACTAACAAGGATGTACATCAAGGAGATTTTACGATTACATGGTGTGCCAATATCCATTATCTCTGACACAGATACCAGGTTTAGCTCACAGTTTTGGCAATCACTACAAAATTCCTTGGGAACCAGACTCGACAGGAGTACAACCTATCACCCACAAACCGACGGGCAAAGCGAGAGAACTGCTCAAACTCTAGAAGACATGTTGAGAGATTATGTGATAGACTTCGGTAAAGCTTGAGATACCCACTTACCACTCATCAAATTCTCATACAACAACAATTATCATCTAGCATTAAACTTTCTCCATTTGAGGCCCTCTATGGATGCAAGTGCAGATCACCTCTATGATGGGCTAAGGTGGGTGACACTTAGCTAGCTAGAGGACAAGTGCCTAACATCACTTTTACTGGCCCTGAGATCATATGGAAAACGACAGAGAAGATCATTTAGATCCGTGAATGAGTAAGGCATCTCAGGACCGACAAAAGAGTTATACGGATTAACAACGCAAACCCTTGGAATTCTAGGTTGGTGAACACGTATTGTTGAAGGTCTCACTCTGGAAGGGAATGATACATTTTGGAAAACGTGGGGAACTAAATCGAAGGTATATAGTGCCATTCGAGATCCTTTCCAGGATTGGCCCAGTATCTTACAAACTTCGGATACCGCAAGAACTCAACACGAGCACCCCACTTTCCATATGTTCGACTTGAAGAAGTATCGGTCCAATGAGACTCTCGTCATTCCACTTGACGAAATCAAACTAAACAAGAGTCTCTACATCGTCGAGGAACTTGTGGAAATCATGAACAAGGAAGTCAAAAAACGAAGCAAAGCCACATACCAATAGTAAATTTACGTTGGAACACCAAGCAAGGACCTGGATTTTCCTAGAAATGTGAGGATCAAATGAAACAGAAACACCCACATCTTTTCCCTAACTCTTGAGAATCCACTCGGAATGCTAATTCCGGGACGAAATTCTTTCTAACAAGGGGATGATGTGACAACCGTCAATTTTGGTCAAACAAAATCAACAAAAGTCAACCAGGTTAGCTGAATTCGTATTAGAATTTTAGGAGAAATGTGATATTCCCTAATGTGTCTAATGTATTATTGGTATGTTATAATACAAAGTATCTCTCCTGTTACCAATTATTAAATATGAACCCTAATTAGGGTTAGTAATGCAAAAATTCAATAATTTAATCCTATATTATTTAGGTATAAATAACATTCATAACACAATGTAGTTGAGTTCATAAACTTTATACTACATTAAAATTTCATAACAAAGGTTACATATTTAGATTTTTAGTGAATTCATCACCAAATGCGACATATTCTATACCCGACATAAACACTCAAACTTTAACGAAAAGAATTAGGAATCATCCTAACTTTCGTGTAATGTATTATTTTTTTATGATAATGATTTTTATCATAATTTGCATTCAAATGGTTCAAATTAACTAAATATACATCATTTTTACCACACTTGTTATAAAAATCACCAACTTTTATAAAAATTACCCATCCTTTTTATAAAAATAAACTAAGGAAACCACTTTTGTTTTATATGATTATTACACTTTTATAAAGAATTATTATTAAATTGGAAGGGAGATAATTGAATATTTAATTCAAGATACCATACCCCCCACCATCCCTCCATCCCCTTCTTATTTCAACCGAGACCCCCCCCCCCCCCCACACTCCATCTTCTTTATTTTCTTCATCTCCTCTTCAAGAACAAGTCATTCTCTCAAGATTAATCTCCATAAGTTGCATCTTGATCTTTTGGTGAGTCTTCCTTACTAATCTAGTGATTCTATATATATATATATATATATATATATATATATATATATATATATATATATATATATATACATATATATATATACTAGTTTTGTTTCAATTACACGTATTAATGTGTGTTAATATCCATAGGATATTTCAACCTTCAAGTGTTCTTAGCTTGAAATCTTTCATCTTTACCTCTTTATCAACCAAGAAACACACTAAAGTTGAGTTCATACCCCTAGGGTGGGGGTACAATAAAACTTGTATAATTGTACAAGTTGTTATACATGCTTACTTTCAGGTTATGTAAAAATATTATGTACATGAAACAATGTCATTACCTAATATTATGGACATTTATGTGCGGTGTGTTTTTTAGAAATGGAAATCTATGAAAAATTAGCATAAACATGCTATACGTTCTTAAGAAAAAGTCATAGAAACAAAACTAAGCAAACTAGGTTTTTATGAATGTAATGACTTTTCTAGAAAAAATGGTTTTAAGCAAGTTATTACATCATTTTTGTGGGATATAAATCAAAATATCTTATTTTCGACATATCTTGACTAGTTATAAATACATATGATTTTGTTCTTTAAAAAGAAAACCTAAAAATCCACCATTTTTATGTAAAAATTAGGTTTTTTTAACAAAAATGGTCATAAATAGGGTGTGGTACCATTTTTGTGAGTTTTGATTTAAAATATATTGTTTTAAACACATAAGGTTAACTTGACTTAAATGTCGGAAAAAGGTTAACAGAAATTATACAAAGTTTATAATTCAATATTTACGGTTTGGTGACGTAAAGGAAGTCAAAAACTAGAAAACTTACTATATCAAACTAAAAGTTCATATACTTGTGTTAGAAGTATAATATATGTTATTATGAACATTTAGACAAGTTAACTTATATATATATATATATATATATATATATATATATATATATATATATATATATATATATATATATATATAGGTACAACGAACTATTTATAATAAACTATAATAGGTATAGTTTATGGGTCATTAACACTATTATAACATTTTGGGACAAGACGAATAATTATATAAAAGTATATAATTATTATACACTATGGTAATACTATGGAAATGGGATATTTACACTTACAATGGTTTTCATTACAGAAATGCAAACTTGTTGAAAGAATTATGTGAGACAAAGTTTTCACCGTACCTACCAAAGTACACACTAAATTCCTTAATTATAATCATGATCTCAGTAAGAGAGCGTGATACTTTTGTATAGATCTATATGGGACTGACAATCCTACACCTAAGCTGCTAGCTACAGCTCGACCGGTAGGTCTAGTGTCACACCCCAAAACCGGAACGACGGAAACATTCTGGGGTGGATGAGGTCATGTCAAGTATCACAACACATGCATTATAGTAATCAAAGTACAACAAAACATTGCATTAATAGTAATAGTTTTACATGGTTCACATTACAATATATCGAAGTAATACAAGTAAATGTAATAAGAACAGTATGGTACTAAGCTATCTTCATCAACAGCTCCGGTGATGTACCTGTCTAATGCTGACCTGAGAATACAAGTTATTTAAAAAGCGAGTATCAGCATTTTTACAAATGCTGGTGAGTTCATAAGTATTTAGTGACATTTTGTTCAAATAACTTTATAATGTAGTAGTTTAAGACTTTACAGTGTATGAGAGTTCTCTCCAGAAAATTCTATATTTTCTTTAATAAAAGCAGCCTTCTATCAAGACCGGACGGAGTTATGTGGTAAAAAGGAGTTTTCCCTTAATTGCTATCATTATCAAAATACATAATTTGATTATTAAAGGAAGCACGAGAAGACAGGGAAATAACATATGCCTCAGCAGTGAAGACTGCTGACTAAGGCAAAGGGATCATAGACTCCAGGAGAGTATCGAACGAACAACACGCCTGGTTCCATCTAACAAATGGAGACACAGACCCCAGAAAGTACCAAATGGAAGGTACAGCTGGTAAGGTCTAAAACAGTGAATAGAGATCGCTGATAGTATCAAATGAAGGATACATCTTACAAGTCAAGACAAAGAATACAGACCGCAGACAATATCAAATGAAAGATACATCTTGCAAGGTCAAAACAGAGAATACAGACCCTAGACAGTATCAAATGAAAGATACATCTTGCAAGGTCAAAACAGAGAATACAGACCATAGATAGTATCAAATGAAAGATACATCTTGCAAGGTCAAAACAGAGAATACAGACCATAGAAAGTATCAAATGAAAGATACATCTTGCAAGGTCAAAACAGTGTGACTCTGAAAATGATTTACCAGCATACAGTGTAAATTGCCGGTGAAATACCGTTACCTTAAGGCCATGAATTATAAGGCAACCTGGGATTCTTGTAACCATACTAACCGACACTAGAGTACCTGACGCCCTACAAGCGTCTATAAATTATGACATTTGTCACCCCTTGGCTTGGTGGGCCGTGGACTGTACCTAGCAGTCAGGGTGCGGGGGTGTCAATCTCGTATAGATCTATACACACAATGTCCGCTCTCCCTGCAGGAGACTCTGGTTACCAACTAGACGACGGAGAAGGCTGTGTCCTGAAGATGCATCCCAAATAGTGGGTAGAGACAAAGCAAGACTTGTAGCCCAAGGATTTTGTCAACTGGAAGGATTACACTATGAAAAAACATTTTCCCATGTTGCTCGACTTGCACCAATTCTTTTGTTTCTTTATGTTGCTTCATTCAAGAACTTCAAAGTTTATTAAATGGGTGTAAATATTGCATTCTCACATGGGGATCTTCAACAAGAAGTCTTTCTAAGGCAACCTCATGGGTTTGAAAGTGAAGAATTTTCGAATCATGTATATCGTCTTAATAAAGTTGTCTATGGTTTGAAGTAGGCACCTAGGGCATGGTATGACACATTGGCAAGTTATCTTCTGGTGAGTGGACACAAACAAGGAAAAATTAACAACACTTTGTTTATCAAGCATTCTGGATCTCACATCATTCTTGCTCAAGTTTATGTTTATGACATAATTTTCGGATCCATTGATGAGAAACCCTGTTATGAGTTCGTTGAGGTTATGGGCAAGCGATTTTAGATGAGCATGATAGTTGAGCTAAATTTCTTTTTAGGTTCACATGTTAAACAACTAACTAGTGGAATCTTTATTTTTCAAGCTAAATACATTACACACATACTGAAGAAGTTTGGCTTTTCTGATAGCAAACCAGCAAAGACTCCAATGCCTTCATCGACGTTTATCGCTACTTATCCATCCGTTGTTGATATAAATGCAACGATGTACCAAGGAATGAAAGCCTTACTTCTTTATCTTACTGCTAGTATCCCTGACATTATGTTTGCCACCATATTATGTGCTTGATATCAATCTTATCCTAAGGAATCTCATGTTCTCGTTGTAAAAAGGAACTTCCAATACTTGAAGCATACACTTAATTGGGTTATGGTATCCTCACGACTCTGAGTTCAAGCTGGTGGGATACAATGACTCAGATAAGTCGCTTGCTCTACCAATGAAGATGAATATGTAGTAGCTGGAAGGCGTTGTGCTCAAATTCTATGGATATTTAATCAACCCTTAGATTATGGTCTCAACTTCTCAAAGATCCTATCTATTGTGACAACAACAACACAATTTAGATGATATAGAACCTATTACAAAATTCCATAACTAAGCACATAGACATGTGTCATCACTTTCTCAGGGACATTGTTCAAAAAGGAAAATTGGAGTTGCTCTACATTACATTCACTTATCAACTGGCTGACAATTTCACTAAGGCATTAAATGGGAAGACCATGAACAAATTGATTGCAGATTTTGGCATGCTTTCAATGAAATATTGTTTTCTAACTCATTTAAAATAACATTGCATTTACTTGCTTTCTTAAAACAAAAAACAAGTGCTTCTTTTATTATGCTTTTGTCAAAAAACTTTACATAGTTTTCTTAAACATTGCATATAATGTTTACAACTATTCTCTTTTCTCTCTATTCTATATTTTCAGGTCTATCAATACATTATATACAGATTATTGACACCTCTTCCTTTGTGACATCCCCATTTTCACGGCCAGAAAAGACTGGTTTGTTTATGCTTTATTTCGAAAATCATAGTATCTTTTAAAGAAATATGTTGCGGAATTTGTACCCAAAAAAAACATGATAAATATATTATCAAATCATTTTCGAAGAAATGTATTTTATTCCTTTTTAAAACATTAGGATGTCATCGTTAATACAGAAAAATAAGCATAAACAGACCTTACACTCATTTACACTAGTGATCTACATCTCCTTAGTCTCTTAGTGTAATGTAGCTTTGTATCGATACATGTCATACAAATAAACTAAGTGGGTCAGGTTGGGAAACTTGGTGGGTACATATGTGTTTCAATCCGACAATGTTATATCATATATATAATTGAGAACTCACAAACTATACAATTTTACTATATATATATATATATATATATATATATATATATATATACTTATATATATATATATATATATATATATATATATAAGCAACTCTTACTCCACCCCCATCGATCCTCACAACGACACTATCCATACTCTCAGACCTTAAAATTTATCTATTTACTGAATCCATACTCTTGGATCTAATACATGCTCCCGGATCAATAATTGTGCTCATTTCATAATCTCAGACTAAGGACAAATGTCTAAATCCATACTCCTGGATTAATGTCAAATAACTATGCCATATCCATACTCATGGACTAAGGACAACTGACTATGTCTTAATCCATACTTCCGGATTAATGACAATTGACTATGTCTTAATCCATACTCCCGGATTAATAACAATTGACTATGTCGAATCCATACATTCGTTCTTATAAAGAGATACTACCCAATATTCCTTTTAATTAATTTAGGTTTACTCAGTATCCTAAATTATCGTATATTATCATATATGCTCTTAACATGTATTTCAAGCAACATCAAATATTTTACACACCAACCAACAATTAATACATTATTCAATACTTGTATTAAAATCATATTCATGAAAGGGACTATGCACTCACTTGTTAAAGGGACTATGCGTCTTAACAATATGATTTCCTTTAATGAAACATTGTATTATTACCACTAGATTTTAGTCTAATATTTATTGTGACTAATTATTATTCTAGATTCGTCATTAATTCAGAGTCTACTTCATGATCTATTAAGTAAGGAACAACCAGGTAGGATCATATCGGAGGTAGGGTCCGCTTGGTATACGAAGTATACTGTTTGGAAGTCTCACCTTAAACACCTCACTAAATCACAACCTAAACATCATCCCCATAAGTAGATCAATCAGTATGACAACTTTGAATCACTGATAAATTTATTTATATGCTCATAATATCGATATTATAAGCTATATTTAAAGTAAGGTAGCATAACTTACTTAGCTAGGAATCGGGCTCTGCAGGGGAACAACTTCGTCGCTGAATCTTTCTTAGAAGATTCTTGCAGCACTTTAATGCTCACCTTACTATACTAAAAACTGTAGAAAGAGAAGTCGAATCACGAAAGACCAAAATGCTCGGGGTTAAGAAGAGAAAAACTCTTGAATCAAGAGAATGGGTCAAGAAATATGAGAGGCTAGAGGCTCCTATTTATACTAATTGAATTTTCAAAAACCAACCTCTATATTTACTTAAATGACTAAACACCCCATTATAATATTTTTAAATAGATTTAATGATATTTGTACTAAACTAATGTCCAAAGTACTCAACATTATTCTTATAATGATTGCATCGTCGATACCTTTCTAATGATATATACATATGTATATATATGTAGATGTATATATGATTTACACTTTATTTTAATACGTAAATGTGCTATTAAAAATTATAACTCATTCATACAAACTCCATTTTTTGACTTTCTTTATATCCACTCGTTGGTATTTACGAGTACTACAACTTTCATTTAGACGCCATCAGCTAATTCTCATTCTATCTCAGATTTACAAAACTATATCGAATTTATCACGCTCGAAGAGTAGGGACCAAGTTTCATCCATATCATTACCATACGAGGTCTATTCTCGACGTTCCTTATATCCACACGTTGGTATTTATGAGTACTACAACTTTCATTTAGACTCCATCGGCTAATTCTCATTCTATCTTGAATTTACAAATCTGTATTGAATTTGGCGCGCTTGAAGAGTAGGGACTAATTTTCGTCCATATCTTTCGCATACGAGCTCTTTTTTCAACTGTCTTTTTATCATAGAGATCCTATTAATGAGATATTAAATTCTCGTTTAGACTGTTTTGGTTAAAAATCGACCGATCTAAAATTCGACTTTTGGGTTGTGCACTTCTATGCTAAATCGAAGAAAAATCATAACTTCCTCATACGAAGTTAGATTTGGAAGTTATTTTTATGCACACTCTCATTTTAACATATAATACATCTTTTGTTTAGATCGCTAAGGCTACAAAGTAATTTATCGTAAATTCACTTTTTACGATTCCCGGTGTCGTGCTGGTTTCGCAGTAAAAGTTCGGTGGGTCATAACTTCTTTATTATAACTCGGATTTCAATGTTCTTTATATGTATGGAATCCTTGTGATATATAATATAACTTGGTCAAGATTATTTATTCTAAATAATCTTATATAAAAAAAGTTATTTTTGACACTTAGTGTCTCTAAATTGACTAACACGAATCTACGGGTGTGACATCCTTCTAGAATTTGAAAGAGCTAGGACTATTCAGAATGTTTTGAATGCTCTAGTTGTTGAGAAGAATATTCGCATCAAGTCTTTTTCTTGTTGACAATACTTTTTTCCCCTCCACTCGATGTTATGGATGCAAGAAGCCTCCATCAATATAATGAGTCTTACTTTCATCTATTGACTCACAATCCGATAAAACCTCGAGTTCTCTCATGTTGATCTAGTCAACTTGATGGTTTCATGAATTAGATCCAGTTAACTCGTTGGTTACAAACACTTGTTTCTATTCCTTTCTTTCTCTTGGTGAACCTGAAGCTTGGAATCTATTCTTAGCATGTCAACACTTAAAAGCTTTGTCATTGTCAGTTTGTAGTAAGTTATATTGATTTCTTTGTTCTTGATTATGTACTCTTTTATAGGATATTTTGAAGAGGAGGTATCTCAAAGAAAGGAAACCGATCTATGAGCTTTTAAATCAAAAGATATTCTTGCATCAGTTTTATGATTCTGGTGAAAAGGGCTATGAAAAGGGGATCTGAAAGAACTGTATATTCGCTTTTTGAACTATTCTTATGTTAACCATTTCTTACAATTTTATTTGTTTACTTACTTTGTCTTCTACAACATTAAAAGAACTCATGGCAAATTTCATATTTTAAACTGAAACACAACTCCATCAAATAGAAGATAAACCACTTATTGTTGATGAGCTGACACTATTTATGATTCTCGTTGATTTCACCAAAGTGTGATTGAGACATTCCTTTATTTCCTTATTTTCTTCTTAATAAAACCTAACGATTCACTATAACAAACCACACACTAATAAAAGTTTGAAACTTTGTGCCAATGGTTAGTCTAAGTAACATAGGCTATCACACACACTATGTCACACCCCCAAACCAGAACGACATAAACATTCAGGGGAGGAGGAAATCATATGTAGTATCACAACATAATATTAAAGTGTTTACAAAGTATATGATTCACAAAAGATTGAATCCAAAAGTTAATAACAAAACAAGACATGAAGTTACTATACTCCATCTTCTGAATCCTAGTGCATGTACCTGTCTACTAGTTTCCTGAGAATACAAGTTATTTTGAAAGAGTAGATCAGCATTTAAGATGGTGAGTTCATAAGTATTTTAGTTATGAAAGTAAATTGTAAGGTCTTTTGAAAATTTTTCCTGTTCCTCCAGAAAATCCTATATTTTCTGATGTGGTGAATGATAAGTAAAAATAACTCTATTACTCCTTCTATGAGTACTAAATGGATACAAGTTATATACAATCCAAAGTAAACAGACAATCGATTGTGAAAATATGCCCTAAGCCCACAACCAAACAAGGAACAGGAAGTAAGGCGGAAATCACGCATCCCATTGTTTGTTAGATCTTCATTTTATATAACCTTGGTGTATTCATTTGGTACATACGGAGTTAAGTGCAATAGTTCTTTATATTTTGATGAAAACATTCTTTAAGAAAATCATATATTTCCTTTGGTAAAAATGGTAACCACAAGAGTTCCTTCTATAATTACTTAGTTTATACTAGCTATATATAATCTAATATCGAATGGCCAGTTAAATGGGTGAACCTTCCCTAAGCCCACACAAAACAAGGAACAAGAAGTAAGACGGAAAGCACACATCCAACTGCCTATCGGATATTAATTATATATAACTCTGATGTATAAAGTAAGGTATTATAGAAATAACCACTAAAGTTCCTTTAAGTTATACTGGTTTAATAAAATGAACTAAACCTTTTACTAATAATTTTCTAGGTTAGCCTACTAAATGTTCTATCTGAAAATATGTTTTTGTACTCGAAAACGGTATATTGAATTTGTATGCTATGACCTGACCCATACCTCATACTGCCTATGATTACTATGTGTATACAGGACATATATATACATATATATATATATATATATATATATATATATATATATATATATATATAGATATATAGCTAAGATCGAATAGATAGTAGACTGGATGAATCCGCTCTAAGCCCACAACCAAACAAGACACGGGAAATGAAGTGGAAAGCACACATCCTACTGTCTGTGAGACCCGATTAATATATATCCTTGAAGTATCTACCAAGGAATAATAAAGTTAGCATTATAGGCCTTCTTCTAACTAAATGTACTAACACTCAACTGTTATGTTTTTCTTTTGTGATGATGTATGTTTTCCCAAGTTTAAGACTATCTTTACTAGAAATTGTTTGCATTACCTTTTATGTGAGAATATCACTATAAGAATATAGTGGGAAAATGAAAGTGTACAGCAATGTTGTATAAAGTAACTACTGAATCACTAAAAACCTTAAAACCAATTTGTTAATTAAGGTTAAAACGTGATGAGACTATAACGATGCTTGATTGACTAGTTATAAAACACGATGTTCTAAAGACATCGAAATGGTATGACATTTGTCACCCGTAGACCTACAGGTCCGACTGTAGCTAGCAGCAATGTGTACGATGGTCAATCCCGTATAGATCTATTCACAAACTCACTCTCTCCCTCCAGGAGACTCTGGTTACAAAACATGACACAGCAGTATAATGACACGTCATGAAGTAGTGACTCACATTAATGTTATCTTTGTTATTGTATTTGTATAGTATGTTCCTTCTGTTCTAGTGTATATTAGTTTTGAACCCCTAAACTATACCTATTATAGTTTACTAGTATGTTTGTTTCGTACAATCCCTGATTTGTAGAAAAGACTCAATTATCTACTGAGCTATGTTTGTACTTTAAAAATAGAGTTCTATAAACAACAAAGTAACATAACTTAAAAGAGTTTTTGAATTGATTTGATCACTTACATAAGCATAAGGAATCATTTAATGTGATGTTTATCAAAGGTAAAAAATTAACACAATATCATTGTGTTCAACTTGTATTCCCCCCCCCCCCCCCCCTCCTTAAAAGCATTTAAAAACATTTAAAAGATTGACTATAGGGGTATGAGCTCACCTTCTGTCGGTGATTCAACTTGAAGATTCGAGTAAGGATGAGAAGTTCCACGAATGAAGTCACGAAGCACAAACGAGTCCTAAATGACATATATTGATACATATATGTATATAATTAGTGTTTTAACAACTAACATGTAAGAGAAACAACCTTAGTAACTAGGAAACACTCTCAATGGAGTGTTAGCATCACATGTGATTGATCACAAGGAGTTCACGACCAAACTGTAGGAGTTCACATCCTTAGGAGTGTTTACGACCAATATCACTTGAAGGGTTTACGATCATGGGTTGAAGGGTTCACGTCTAGCATATGATCTATGAAGGGTTTATGCCCCAAAGAAGGGTTTACGGCCATAAACTCTTGAAGATCATGCATAAAGAGGTGTTTGTTCCATGCGGATTCAAGAGCTTCTAATGGACAACAAGTAGATGAAAGTGTTACTTACAATTTGGAAGCTTTTAAGGTGTTCACAGCCCAAGAACAATATGTGTTCTTGGTATTCTTGGTGGAAAGGATGGTGATTTGAAGATCTTGAAGGAAATGTAATGAATCAATATGGAATCAAAGGACTTTCAAGTGTACACAAGTAAAGGCATGAGACACTTACATTTTTGGAGTGAAATAAGAGCTTTTCTTGGATGATACTTGAGAGAGAATGGGTAGCTCATGACTGGAGGTTGGAGAAATGAAAAAAAATGAAGCAATCTCTTACTTGTGGAGGGTGGTTTACGGCCAGAAGAGTGCTCACGGCCGTAAAAAGGGTTTGCGGCTGTGAACCTCATGTGTTGGGTTTTCTAGTTCGGATGCAGCCTTCTGATCTTGATCTAACACTTCATAACACTCAATTCTTAAGTGTACTTGGGTTAGAACTCATTAAAATGATCCATAACAAGGCTAAAAGGCAATAGGAATAGGTCTGACTTTTGGTTGAATGGATTGACTTGACAAGATATAAATTTACGGGTTGTCACATCATCCCCCTATTAGATGAAATTTAATCCCGAAATTAGCTTTCCTAGTAGTACTCCTAGGGTTGTTCTCCTCTGAATGGCAGAATACTCACTCGTAGGCATGGGCAACTTTGCCCTGATGCTCATGATAAGATTCATACTTGGTCCATTTATCATCACCTTGTGTATATGAGTCGTATATAATTAAGATTAGTAAGATAGTTGGATGTGCAACTCTGCCCTAGGTCCACAACCAAATGACGAACAAGAGATAGGGTGGAAACACACATACTTCAAAATCATAATTTCATACCACTCTCGTGTATACTCTTAATAGTGATAGGTGGGTTGTATTCATCACTAGCCTCTGTGCTTGAAGTTGATCTGTTGGATGAGTGGTAATTCTGGAAGGTTTATTGAGTTACATCAGAAAGGTTTCAAAGGGCAAGGTACTCCTCGCATGAGTACTTCGAGGTTTTAGAAAACAAGACACAATACTGGGGTCTGGGTCCTCATTATAAATGGCGAGGGTTTCATTAATTTATTTGTTAAGGTGTTGAGTTTTCGAAGCACATGAACTTGGTATGATGAGGATCATGCCAATCCATGACGAATAATGACAATGGACTCTTTACGGAAACAAATGTTAGGCCGATTTGAAAGAAACGATTTTTTATACGTTGGTATATCCCGAGTGTGCTCTACAATGTACTCTGTGTAGACTTTCTAGTGCTTTCATTTTTCTCCTTGATAAATCCACTGTCACAAATCGTATCGCGATGAGAGAGTACTAATAGTGAAAGTTCTTTGATAACTAATGTCGATACAATATATTATGATCCTCCTTGGTACCACTATGATCGCTTGGCACATACGAGTTATGTATAATTAAGATGAATAAGATGGTCGACTGAGTAACTCTGCCCTAAATGCACAACCAAACAAGGAACAGGAAATAAGGCGGAATCACTCACTCTAAGTCCGCAAAATCTTAGCTTATGCACAACCTTGATGTACAAACTAAGTCATAATAGCTCACCTATACAGATCTTTAGTTCTCTTATGAATGTTGTGACATGTGTGGACGAGTTAGTTATTATAATTACTTCTATATTTTCCCCAAGTTTTAATCTTATATTAAATATAAATCAAATTTTAAAGTATTTTTTATTTCGAAGACATACCACTGTTTGCTGCTGATTTCGGGTAGCTTCTCGTGCGATGATCATCAGAATCCGTCCATTTTCACCTGAGTTCTTCATTATTAGACAGTCTCTCTTGTAATTCCCAGTCTCACCACCACCATACCAGACCTGGTTTACTTTAACTCCAGGGACTTGGGAGATTGGTTGTGCTGGCGCCCTACAAAAATGAGCAGTGTGCCCCTTCCTACGGAAATTCAAGCATTGCATTTCCCGGCATACTTCGGTGTGGTGGTAGTTACACTTTCCACACATTGGGAGAGTTCCAACATATCGAGTGGCAGGTGCTGGAATGGAAGGTGTTGTGATGGCATGTACACTAACCACTCATTGCTCCTGCGGGGGTTCCTATGTTGATCGCTCCTTCCTCCCTTTCCCCATCTTTCATTTATAGTCCCCTCCCTTTGATGGCTCAGGAACTGGGACCACCACGTCATGGCGGACTCCATGGTCAATAAGTCTCTGGGCCAGGCATTTGGCGTTATCGAAGGTAGTTGGGTTAGAAGACAGTACATCCCCCTGAATTGGGGTAGATAACCCCTAGATGTATTTTTCTATATTCTTGTTCTCCTGGGTAACTATCCCACGACACAGTGCTACCAGGTCGCTAAACCTATCAGTGTAGGTCACTATGTCTGAGCTAATCATGGTATGCTCCCATAGCTCTTGTTCCAACTTTTCTACTTCTCCCCTTGGGTAGTATTCTTCCAACATCATATCTTTCAGTTTCTCCCAACCCATAGAGTTAACCACTGATAGGGTCAGTGACATAACATTGCTATTCCACCATGTTAGGGCTCTGTCCGAGAAGGTGCAGGCAACAAACTTCAGTTTTCTCCCTTCTGGGCCCATATAGATTTCGAAGACCGAATCTGTTTTATTGAACCATCGCATCAGAGCAATGACTCCCCCATTCCTATTAAAGGTTTTGGGTTTTCAGTTCATGAAGTCCTTATACGAACACTCCCTTGGGTGTCCGTAGGTGACACCGGGGTTAGTTAAGTGGGTACCACTACCAGATCCACTGGTACTACCTGCACGAATGTAAGTTATCGCAGTTGTTACTGCGGTCGCTATCACTGCTTGGAGAGCGGCAGGATCAAATTGTGGTGGTGGATTCTCTGTTTTGCTATTGACTATATGCCTTACATGTCTACCGCGGGGAATCTTTTGCTAAAGAGAACACAAAGATGAGATGGAAATAAGTCTATAGCAGAAGTTATAAGCCGAAGGCTAAATGAATAAGTTATCCTAGTTCTGAGTGTATCTGGTTCTGATTTTATAGGGTTCCGGAAACAATTCATAAAGGGAGTCTATATAAAATAAACTTTATGAATCAGAAGTGGCTATCTTCGAATGAATCTCTATGAATTGAATATCTGTTACTGGCTGCATGAAATAGAAATAATCCTAACACATAGTGTGAGTAATGTATTCACTAACTCACTAAGTCAATTAAGGTTATTATTTATTAGAGTGATGCATAGGACGTTTTTGTTTTCTTCGGATGATCCCTTCTTGGAAAACTCCTCTTGAATCTCTTATGTTCCTCCTTGACTTCTCTGTTGACTACTTATGATGGAGTGGTCACATCTATCTGGGTTTGTCGAACGAGAATGGAAGTGTCTAAAGAATCTATGAGATTATGTGGAACATTATGGGGTCATCCTTATCGGGTCCTCCTATAATTACGCAGTGTATACAAGTTGTATACAATTTAAGATTAAATAGACCTTTAAATAAGTGATCCTACTCCAAATCCACAACTAAACAAGGAACAGGAAGTAAAGCATAGAAATTCTAAGTCTATAAAATCTCAATTATATAAACCTTAGGAGTACACACTCCAGAGTTTTAGACCTACCAGAAGGGTCTTTAAATTATCACATAATTTATTTATATAGTTCCTAAAAAAATACTATAGTATTTCAATGTAATGAACTTGGTATGTTTTAAACTTGTTTTTATCTTATAGTATCATAAAATACTCCTATAGTATTTTAACTTTATGAACTGATCTAGAAATCCCTTGAATAGAGTTAGGTAAGTTTTAAGACTGTTGCAATACCATGTCACTCCCAAACACATGTCAGTCATATCTCAAATAAATATAGTTGATTAGGGTATATTGATCCTAGATATGATTACATAACTGCCTAGGTTTGACAGCAGTATCCAACCTTTAAATACTTATGTTATGTTCTTCTTGTGATACTAGTTGATTAAGGTATATTGATCCTAGATATGATTACATAACTGCCTAGGTTTGACAGCAGTATCCAACCTTTAAATACTTATGTTATGTTCTTCTTGTGATACTTTCTCTAGTATGTATATATGTATAAGCATGTATGTATACTTTTATAAAATATTTTTGTATTTTTATATATACTTTTAGTCAGATCACTATAAACAATGCTTTGATACCAATTTGGCACACCCCCAAACCAGAACGGCAGAAACGTTCGGGGGCAGAGGACGTCATATGTAGTATCACAACACATGCATCATAGTAATCAAAGTAACAAACAGCAATTGCATTAATATTAAAGTGTTTACAAAGTATATGATCCATAAAATATTGACTCCAAAAGTAAATAACAAAACAAGACATGAAGCTACTATACTCCATCCTCTGAATCCCAGTGCACGTACTTGTCTACTAGTTTCCTGAGAATACAAGTTATTTTGAAAGAGTAGATCAACATTTAAGCTGGTGATTTCATAAGTATTTTAGTTATGAAAGTAAACTGTAAGCTCGTTTCATAAGTTCGTGTAACGACATAAATTTTAAAACCAATTTTTCATTTTTGCAAACATCAAAAACATCGATTAATATTTCAAATCCAAACGTAAACAATATTGTCACAACCGAAAACATCACAAAGATCATAAACATAGTTTTTCCCCGATAATGTGTACGATCACGCCGGCGCCTTCCCACGGTCCTCGCTAGTACCTGAAACACGTAACACAACTGTAAGCATAATTGCTTAATGAGTTCCCCAAAATACAACCTACGTACATACGCCTTTCCAGGCCCTGACCTTCCGGTCCATGTGTCTCAGGGGACTTCCGTCCCGACTGGGTAAACCTTCCGGTCCTACCCACGTCAACCTTTCGGTCCATATTACAACGCCTTCCGACCCATAACATAATGCCTTCTGGTCCATATCAAGCATATCATACATGGCACATATAACAATTAACTTATCACACATAACGCATATATCTCATATCATATTCGACCTTCCGGTCACACAGTCAAACCCTTCCGGGTACAGTATAGTGAGAAAACTCACCTCGTGAGAAGTCTAAGATCTCGTGTCCTCGCTATCACCGAATCCAACGACGGCTCAACCTCGCCTAAGCATAAAAATATCATTTAATACACGAAGACTTCCACTACTAAAACTTTACCCCTTATCATCCTTCCTGAAAGGGTAAAAGACCATTTTACCCTTCCCTGACCTAAAGTCCTCATGTTGACCAAAACCCTAAAACTCAACAAGAGTCAACCATGAGAGTACGCGGGGCATACCGCTAGATGTACGCAGGGCGTACATCGCCAACTCCCCCCGGATCGGGGTCTCCACCCAGTACACGGCGCGTACTGGAAGTTACGCCCTGCGTAACCACCAGAATCAGCCACCCTCCATTTTCTGGTCTTAATCAGTTAAGTCATTAATCCAACTTCCAGATCCGACTCCCTTAGTGTGTCTAAACCCATAAAGTCGAGATCTTTAAGCCTTGGCATGGCTGTAAAGGCTCCAACACCACCTAACAACCTTTTATTCAAACTCAAGGACCTAGATCTCATGCATGGTGCAATACCCACGTCCAAGATGCCATTTTTATTAGTCTACAACTCCAATAGATCAGAAACATGAAGCATCTAAGCTTATGAAGGCCATTTGCACAAAAGTCTCCACCTTTGGGACTTAAACCCTAGAAAATGACATCTAAAGCATACAACAAGAACCAAGTGTCAAGATCCGAACTTTTTACCTGAAATTGAACCTTAACCCTTGCAAAGCTCAGATCTACACTTGAGCACCACTTCTAGTCTCTCCAACAAGCTCTTCTTCTCCTTTGCAACCTTAAAATGGCACTACCAAGCATAGAATGCACACACAAAGGCTTAAGGACGATGGCACACACTATTAGGGTTTCACTCTGAGGGGTGGTGGCTGAGAAGTCCAACCACACATTCCTTTTACAGCCTCAACAAAGGAAATTAGGGGTTGGGTCTGAATGAGTTACGTCGGGCGTAACCTTGGGTACGCCCTGCGTACCTAAGTGGGAACGCGTCCACATGAAGCGCGCGAGTACGCACAGCGTACACCTTGTACGCCCAGCGTACTCGCCTACCATGAAAACCCTAAATCATTAACTTAATCAAAATGCAATGTCCAACAGAAGAATACCTGGATTTCGAGCTGTTACAGTTCGCCTTTTCCTCAAGAAAATCCTATATTTTTATGATGTGGTGAATGATAAGTAAAAATGACTCTACAATTCCTTCTATGAGTACTAAATGGATACAAGTTATATACAATCCATATTAAACAAATAATCAATTGTGTGAATCTGCCCTAAGCCCACAACCAAACGTGGAATAGGAAATAAGGCGGAAATCATACATCCCATTGTTTGTTAGATCTTCATTTTATATAACCCAGGTGTATTCATTTGGTACTTACGGAGTTAACTATAATAGTTCTTTATATTTTGATGAAAACATTCTTTAAGAAAATCATATCTTTCTTTTAGTAAAAATGGTAACCACAATAGTTCCTTCTACAATCACTTAGTTTATACTAGCTATATATAATCTAATATCGAACAGACAGTTAAATGGGTGAACCTGCCCTAAGCCCACAACCAAATAAGGATCATGAAGTAAGGCAGAAAGCAAACATCCAACTTCCTATCGGATATTAATTATATATAACCCTAATGTATAAACTTAGGTATACACTTTATAACACTCAATTCTTAAGTGTAATAGGCTTAGTACTCATTAAAATGACCCTTAACAAGGCTAAAAGGAAAAAGAAATAAGTTTGACTTTTGGTTGAATGGATTGACTTGACAGGATAGAAATTTACGGTTTGTCACACACTAACCCCTCTTGCCCATGAATTCTTCTTTAAATCTTTATGATTCAGTGTAACATACCATACGCTGATCAGGGCTTGAAAAGTATGTGCTAGTGATTAAGCTATTTATCGTAGCTTATCACACACACCAATCCATTCTCGCCATATATTCTTCTATAGAATTTTATGATTTAGCGTATGAATCCAGACACTGATGAGAATTCAAAACACCTATGCCGATGGGTAAATCATTGTCTGTGATGTATTACATGCACCTACCCATTCTTTTCCCAAACATTATTTTATTAAAGAAGTTAATGACTCAATGTATTATCGATACACTGATAAAACATTAACACCCATTCCATTCTTTCCCTTTATTCTTCTAAGAATATAATTTAATGATTCAGTGTATAGAACTATATGTTGATGAGAGCTCGCATTACTATGCTAGTGAATGATAGTTTAAACCCATATTATCAGGAGACATCACAATATCACTTCATTGTCAGCTACATTCTTGATCCTCTAATGGAGTAATTTGGATATGATTATTGATTCCGCCAAAATCATAATACTGATGACGTCAAAAAGGGGGAGAGATCTTTTAATACTTCCACGGAGATACAAATAAGATACCAATACTCTTCAGTGGAGACATTTCAGCACATGGCACATGGTCTTCCATTCACTATTTTCAATATACCTTTATCTATGAATAGTCTATGGTATCAGATTCAAGAAACGAAGTTATAATCTCCAGGGGGAGCAAACATCATATATAAGGGAGCATATCAATGTTCTATTTGCCCTTACTGTTTGTACTGCTGTTAACCAAAAATGGGAAGAGTCATACACTTTCTTAGGGGGAACGTTTGTTAAAGCTAAAGAACTTTGTTGAAGATTACTTTTGACATTATCAAATAGCGAGAGACTGTAAAGTCACACCTTCTGATCTGATAATTCAAACACTTTACACGCTGACAACTAGCACCAGCACCAGCGCCAACGCCAACACACAGTGTTATCAGCGTCAGTGTGAATCAATGATCTTTGTAATCTTTTGTATATTAGGCAGTTATACGTTTGTATGAGTGTGTTTATGTGTGTGTGTGTGTGTGTGTATATATATATATATAACAAATATTTGATCTATAATCTTGGAGATTAGGATCAGACCTTTACTTAGATAGGTATACATCCCTTAATTAATGGGATTTCAGTTATTGTAATCATATATATTCAACATTAAGGTGAAACCATAATGTACGTCTTAGTGACCATCTTTGTGACTTTCATTCTCTTGGTAACACCATTCTTTCTTAATGAAAGTATACTTTTGATTACTTGTGTTGTTTGGTTTTCTGTTTAATCTTTTCTTAGTAAGTTCGTTATTTTATCTATACTTGAAGTGTATCCGATCAGCACAAACCTTCATAGATTAATATAAATGTTTCTACTACCAATTCATATTCTAGGGAAGTATATATAAAACCTATCAAAAAATAGGTATCCTTTACCATGGATTGAAGATTTATTTGATCACTATCAAGGTGCTTAACTTTTCTCAAAAACTGATCTAAGATCAGGTTATCATCAGTTGAAGGTGAAAAAGTCTAACATCCCAAAGACTACCTTTTGTACACGGTATGGTCACTATGGAATTGCTAGCGATGCCATTTAGATTGACAAATCCACCTGCGACTCTTTAGGATCTGATGAATAGGATCTGTCATCTATTCCTCGATAAATTTGTGATGGTGTTTATCAATGACATTCTGATATACTCGTTGAGTCAAGATAAACATTGGGAGCATTTATGATAGATTTTAGATTTTTTTCATAAGGAGAAATTATATTTAAAGTTTTCGAAATATTAATTTTGATTGAGAGAAATCCAATTTATCGGCCACGTAGATAGTGAAGGTGGTGTGAAGGTGATCATGCAAAGATAGAATGAACAAATGACCAAGTTTAAGGTGTCAGTAGGCTGGAAAGAATCACAATAAAGTTTTGTGGAGGGAGTTGGTGTATGTCTACTAGGCAACGCATAAGAGAATGTCACGCTTGCATGCATGCTCTAAGCATAACTTAATTTATTTTTTACTAAAAGTGTATATCAGACTATTATATATATTGAACTTGGATGATAGAGATTTTTATATATTTATTTGTGTGTGCATTATAGTGGGTAAATCCAAGGATATAAACAAAGAAGTTAAGAGCTTGAGCAATATTCAAGGTGAGTAGATAATATTACTTGGTAAGAATGCCTTAGATCATATATATATATATATATATATATATATATATATATATATATATATATATATATATATATATATATATATATATATATATATATATATATGTTGTAGATGTTTTGTATGATAGTGGTTCCGAGCTTGGTTGGCAAAAATCCAAAGGAATGTATTAATATCATTCTGTTGTGAAATGATAAAGTTCACATGGCGAAAATGTGACTTCTTATTTTGATGTTAATAACCATGGTGAAAATGGTGATACATGTGGCGAGTAAATGGTAAAGTCTACATGGTGACATGTGACTTATGTTATGATGTTTATAACCATGACAAAAATGTCAGACATATGGCGAGTGATAAAGTCTATATAGTGAAAATGTGGTTTATTTATATATGTAAGTAACCATGGCGGAAAAGGCGAGACATGTGGTATATACTAAGTCGATTCTTAACATGGTGAACATATGTAATTGTGTGGAATTGTTTATGTAAGTTATAGTATATTATTGATTGTTGAATTGCTATAGGGTTTTTAAGCTTACACTTGATTGGTGTTAGTTGTTATAGGACCAAGTAATATGGACAAAAGGTAATGTGTTTTAGAGTGATCGTAATTAGGAATAGTTATGCTTTTGGTTGTATTCCTTTGTAAACATGGCTTAATCCTTGGGAATATTTTATATGTTTTGAATTTATGATAACTACTTATAATGGTGGATTGATTTATCGTGATATGCTTTTAAATAACAATTTTTTTTTTGTTTACTTTATGTAGAATGGTCGGGTATTATAGTCACATCAACCAGCTCGACCTGGACACAATATAAATTTCAATGTGATCTTCATGGATGAAGAATGGTGTTATGTTGTAAAGGATATGAAGAGGTTATCGGTGGAAGAAGTGATGATGTATGATGTGGTTAAGTTGTGATTCTTGTTTGTTTGGGTTCGTGGATTACATGTTATCCTTATTAGGTATACGACTCGTATATTACACGTGTTGATTAAAAAAAAATATGAAGATGTAAATATATCATTTGATATGGGTTAAGTAATATATATTATTAATTAATTCACTTTTAATTAATATATGCAAATTGAGAAGAAAAACAAAATATTGTCAATTCACTTTTAATTAAGATTAAATTGAGAAGCAAAACAAAAACCCATTAAATATTGATATGAAAGTATTTGAAATCTAGAAGCAAATAATGTTCATGTAGATACAAGTATATCTCATCTCCTTCCTATGTATCCAATCTCCTTCACTCTGATAAAGTGTAAGTTAGTTTTGGAATTAAATACAAGTATAGTGAATTTTACCTTAAGTTTAGGAGTTTTAAAATCGAAAGAAAGATATACATTTTTTTAAAGATTTGTCATTTATTATATCATATTTATTATAATTATTACCAAGAAATTCATAAATGAAGATTACTGTCTACATTAACATGCATTAAAAAATACATTAATAAAATTAATTAATATGAGATGATATTTAATAAGTGAAATTTGAATAAAAAAAAAGTAAAAAACATAAAAATAAGAAATGAATATAAACTGAAAACCCACATTTTCATACCAAAAATTCACAAATTCAAACCAAAAAACCGAATCTACTAGAAACTGAAGCCATATATATACGGTTTTGGTTCAGTAGTAATTAACAAAAAAAAAAAAAAAAAAAAAAAAAAAAAAAAAAAAAAAACTATCCAAACCGCTCACCCCTAGAAATTATCATCTTTAGTAAACCTCATGTAATTTTGCCCAAAATAAATTTCTAGGAATCGATTGAGTTAAAAAAAATAGATATGGATAAAACTCATAGATTTGACCAAACTAGAGGGACTATTTATGTCATTTAATCCACTTTATAATAATTATCATCCACCAAGCGCTAGTGTGGCAGGCCTTCTTTTGGGGGCCTCGGAGGGTGTTGGGTTAAAACCCACTCTATTTTTGTGCTTCACCATTTGTTTAAAACCATATAAGGTTTTATCTTTCAATTAATATATCAAACTACAATAAATCTCTAACAATTGTCCAACCTAAATGAAAATGGAAAACTTTGACAACATACTCAGTTTTGGATTTTATCCAGATAATCAATGGAGTTTTAATCTTCTTTGATAAAATATACAAGGTATGTCTTTATTCCGGTTTAAAACTTTTGTATACAGTTTGATGAAAATTGGAATGTTTTTACGAACATATTATTCAATAATTGTAATATAGATAAATGCTGGTATATAGAAATATATATTACTAAATTATTGTAAATATTATATTCAAATGTTTGAATATTGTTTAAAAGTTTAAATGCAGTCCATGTGTATTGCTAGTAGTTGTCATAAATCTCTTAACATCAACAGTTTGGTATATCATTATGCATTAATTGTATATGTTATGTCAACATTGATTGGTAGGTGTTCGGTAGAAAGATGTGATTAATAGAAAGATAATAGAGAAATTTCGAAAATCTTGAAAGTAAATCAAGTTAGAGGTTGAAGTTTAAAAACATTATAGTGCATATAAGATATCAAACGATGTATTATGGTGCTTTGAGTACCTAAATTTATATACCTTTAAGGATATATTCACTTTTTCATATATATATAGGTTCTATGGAAAACAAAAAACCCTCAAAATCATAAAAATGCATAAAAAAAATACTTACATATTACAAAACTTTTTTTTTTTTCAAAAAACAATTACAAAAAAAAAAATGATTTTTTTTTTCAACAAATTTTATAAAAAGATGTATTTTTTGATGTGTAAAGTCAAAAAAAGTTTTATATGTCTAGGAAAACAAAGTACACTTTGGTAAGCTAGAATCAGCTAGGTATAGAGGAATGGACTATGGACTTAGTAAATATTGTATATAGTTCCACTTGGTGAATAGTGTCTCGACTCAGTTAAGTCATTTTTTTTGCTAGACTCATAACGGACTTGTTTTAGTAGAAAGAAATTTTGATCTAGGATAAAGGCATTAGATTTGTTCATTGGAGCTTATCACTGAAGAATGGTGGTTTTACTTTTTGGAATTTGAGAATAACTTCTTCGCGTGAGCGGCAAACGTAAAAGGTTGTTTGGTCTCCCCCACTCTTGTATGAGGTGTGTTGCCAACGTCTCTTTCCCCTTTTCGAGGTTACACTACATAGATTAAAATAAAATCAAAAGAGGATTAAATATCTCACTTCAATAACAATATATCAAACTGTATACCAAACTTCACTGAGCAGTTCTAATGGCATACCGATGGAATTCTTATCTAGTAGTAAACTTCGACAGTAATGACCATTTCACTTGTCTAGATGGCCACATCTAAACTTGTACTTATATGCAATAATGAAATAAGTCGGGTAGTGCCTGCAATGGACTTACCTTTCTGACTAAGTACTTGACTTTAAGGATAGCTAGCTAGTTTCATTCAAGAAAGAGGATTTGCACTAAACTAACATGCTTTCTACCCTTTCTAGCGCGTTAGTAGCATCTGGGAGTTCTAGCGATTGACTTGCGTGCATCGTTTACCTTAAAGGTTTAGCTATTCTAACAAGGGAATCTTGCAGAAAGAAATCAACTAGAAGGAAAAACTCGTAGTGAAAATTGTAGTGACGGTCTAAATGTACTTGATCCTATATTCTTGATTGAGAAATTGCATTTTTGTATGCGCTTTCACGCTAACAAGCCAAGCAATCCCTGTGCCATAAATTCATAAGAACTACTATTTGTAGAGCTTTTATAGCTTCCAACCCTTTAGTTTGTCATCAAGAAACTTAGAGGGTGATCGTTGGGCACAAACTTACAAGAGTCAGCTATTTGTTAACATTAATGCATTTGTTCCCCATGTTCGAGTTAGTCAAATCAGTACTTATTGTAATATCGTTCGTGGCCCTCAAAGCCACTTAACTCGCTTTCAAGAATAAAAATATTGCTTCCAATTAATAAACTGAAATAAAAAATCTGAAAGATGTTATCGAGGGTTTCAAATCAGTGCTAATCTAAATTACCTAAAAACAAAGACCTAAATTTTAAGAATAGAAAAATAAGAATTAAGCTCACCTCCATATATCAACTGCCAAAGAAATATATCAATTGCTTAAGGAAAGAATGAAATCTAACAATTACATCAATCCTTTGGAGCAATACAACACCTTTATAGCCTCAATGAACCATAAAATCGATTATCTTAGTAAAACAATCAAAATTTTGGTAAACACAAGACAAATCAACAATATGGTGTTTCTAGTAATATATATATATATATATATATATATATATATATATATATATATATATATATATATATATATATAAAAGTTAAAATATACTAGGATGGGAATTAAACAATTTTGATCAATCCTTTGAAGCATGACAACACATTCATAGAACCATAAAATCCATTATGTTAGGAAGACAATCAAAATTTTGATAAACACACTAGACAAATCAACGATTTAGTGTTTCTCTCTCTCTCTCTCTCTCTCTCTCTCTATATATATATATATATATATATATATTAGTTTATAACCCGTGGGAATCACGGTTACAAAAGTAATTGAACTTTTATAATAAAAACTCAAAATTATTAATCAATTATTTTAAATAAATTATTAATTAAGATATTTTTTTAGTTATATGAAATTATAATCATTGATTTAAATAAATATGTGAAATTATATCACTTTATAATTTGTATTAATTTTATTTTAATTTTTATTCCAATGTTATTAATTTAATATAATTAGAGTGGTAAATTTAAATTTTGAATTTGAAATGAAGAATCAATAGGTTGATAAATGGCATGCATTAATTAAATGACATAATATGGTGACACATGGTAAAAAGAGAATAACATATACATTAATTAAGAAGCCTAATACAATAACACATGTCTAAATGAGAATAAAACTATTCTTTTATTAGAATAGCGATATATATATATATATATATATATATATATATATATATATATATATATATATACATACATACATACATACATACATACATACATACATACATACATATATATATATATATATATATATATATATATATATATATATATATATATATATACTAGGATGAGAATTAAACAATTTGAATAAAAGTTAAAATAATAATTGATTTTAATACATTAAAAGTCAAATTAGTTTTATTCGAAAGAAATATTTATTTTGAACAAATAAAAAATATGACAACTTTCATAAGATAATAGATTCAGGATTGCAACTGTGTAGCAAAAATACTAATAATTGTATATATGTTGTTTAAATGAAATATACCTAATAAAAATACTAATAATTGTATATATGTTGTTTAAATGAAATATACCTAATGTTCTAAATGGTGTGAGACGTGACATGACGGCAATGTTAGACCTCAAACTTAACGAGCCATGACGTTTTTCAAGGTGTGATATAAAACGGCGATTTTGTATTATTTTATAATTATATTACCATATAAATATAAATTCATAATATGTTATAACACGCCATATCACGTATTATCACGTGTCACACCAAACAACAACGTTATCAAACTTTTCGTTATGGGGAAGCCACGCCTCACTTCATAGCACGCCTTGGTGCGCATCAAGATGTGCGCTTTTAGAACATTGATACCACCGTATTATTATATTATGAAGATTATATTAGCTTACAAATATATTATGGTTATTCTAAATAATATGTTATCATGTAGACTTTTCGGTTTGTCTAATGTTTGTCTTTTCGGTTATTGTTTCGTATTTTCGTTTACTGTGTTGGTTTTATTATAAAAAAATTCATTTTTTGGACTAAAACCGTATGTATTATTTTACCTACGGTATTCTCTCAGTTGGGCTACGGTTTCCCTCCTTTTTGTTTGTTATTTTTTTCAACAAAAAAAAAAACATCTAATAAATAGTTTATATTCAATCGTATGATGAGTAACACACATTTCATAAGAGATATGATACCCTTCATAAAAGACACTAGAAATGTAGTTGTCTTTGCGTATAATTAAATATATTGATAGATCAAATATGAACTAAATTTTTAGATCTAATCAAAATATATGAAAACTAATATAAACTATTTATCACATAAGATATTATATATCAATAATTTTTTTAACCCAGCTTCAAACAAAATAAAATAATCATAATTTCTTTTAAATTAATTGTATATGGACGTCCTACATTAATAATATAAGGAATCATATTAACATAAACTATCAAAAATGTTAAAATAAAAAAGAAAATAAAATATACTAATAATAACAAAAATATTATCTTTGAGAAACCTATTATGTGAATCTTTTCTTGAGACTTGTAGGTGTAAAGATATAGCAATTTCATAATTTTGACAGGTATATTTTTAATTGATAAATAACTATCAATGGTAAAAAGTCATATATATATATATATATATATATATATATATATATATATATATATATATATATATATATATATATATATATATATATATATATATATATATATATATATAAAATAAATGTTGACTATTTATTAAGATTAATAAAAAAATAGCAAATAAACTATAAAATCTATAATAAAAATATTTTTAAAATATATATTTAATAAATTTTAAATTAATTTTTAATATAATTTTATTATTATTAGTGGTTCCGTTGGGTTTTTACTATGTTTGATGTATGTTATGTTCCTAGTGGAAATTTGAAGTTATTTTAATACTTTTATCCTTCTTATCCTTACATAGTTATTTTAGTATGCTTAAATTGGGTATGATATCATTTATAGCAACCTACTTTCAGTGGATTTGAACACAAAAAACCAAAAAACCATGAACTCACAAAAATCACTGTTTCAAACCAAAAACTTGTAAACCTAAACCGAATAATCGATCGATGCAGAAACCGAACCCATATGAGTACTAAAACCGAAAAACTAACTTTCTATGGTTTGGTTTAGTTTTAGTCATAAACCAAACCAACTTGACCTATGTTCATTCCTACTCTCCATTAAATAAAAATAGTTTTTCCCTTATAAAATTTAGTCTTTTATGTATTTCTTCAACAAAATTTAAATTTTTCTTTCAAACAATGAAACCGTAAATATCATCTCAATATAATACATTGTCTTTTTATTAGATTATTCAAGTAGAAAGAGTGTAAGATAGAGAAAAAAGATTCTATTTATTTTTTTCTCAATAAATAAACATAAAAATTTCATTTAAAACAGAAAAGTCAAACTCAAACAACTAAAAAAAATGATTTTTTAGGGAGTGAACTATTGTAGGGATTATCAGTTTACCTTTAAAAAAAAAAACACCAGTAAACTCACATTTATTGTTCAAGAAAAAAACTTTAAATTCATATTTTATTAAACCATTTACCGAACTAAATTTTGGAAATGTTTACTAACTTTCTTCATTTTGGCCATTATCAACATTTCGGTTATCTTCTCTGACCATCAAAATTCCAAAGAAGAAAGGAAATACAGCGGCTGTAAATGAACTGAACATTCAACGAACTATTTGTGAACCATTTGGCGGAAAGTTCGTTTATTTAATAAACGAATAAACATGAACAAGATATATTGTGCGTTTAGTTAAACGAACCAACATAAACAATGCTCTCATTCATTCACTATTTATGTTTATGAATGTTCACTTATGTTCGTTCGTTTGCTCGTTTTTGTTCGTTTGTTTACTTATGATCCTTTGAAATACCATTTTACATGTTCATTTAAAAAAATTACAAAAAGCACATTCTCCTCCTTCTTATCTATATTGACATACCTCATGCCCTTCCTTTTACATTGCGAAAACCACCATACCCCACATTCTTACGATCCTACCCAAATCTTCCTCCTAAAATTGTGTGTCACCGGTACCCACCTCCATTCAAGGATGTAATATTTATGTTGGAATTTGAGTGTTAAATGATTAGAGGTTTGAATCAGTTTTTAGGTTTACATTTAAGTTTGAATCAATTTTGATGTATGCGGAAGCAGAGGTGGCGATGGTGGTAGAAGTGGCGAAAGTAACCAAGGTGGAGATGGTGGGAGCATTGGTGGAGGGTTAGTGGTGGCTTTGGCAATCATGGTGTAGGTAGTGGTGGTAGAGCTGGCAGATGTGGCGATATTGGAGGCCAAAGTAGTGGTAGTTGAGGTGATGGATGTGGCTGTAGGGGAATAAAAATGGGTTTGGCGAAGGTGGTGGGGAAGAGGGGAGGTGGTGATGCTGGTATGTAATACTCATATATGAATATAGTAAATTTTATATTAACATATGAATATTACCACTCCTCGTCGCGCTGGAACGCCGGAACGCTGGAATTAAATAATCTAATTCATACTCGTATCCACCAAATTAACAAATATCAAACCCATTAACTCGATTACATCATTAATGTCGCAATTTTGATGTGTGCCACAACATAATATTTCTCAAAAAAGATAAAATATCTACTTATGAAAGTATAAATATATACAATAGGTAACTTTTGTTTGTGAGGGAAGGTTACTTTAGCTAAGTACAAGTTTTCATCCACAATGTACAAGTATGTCAATGCATAAATTACATATTTAACATTTCCATTTTATATATTACGTCGCTTACAACCCTCTATTTTGTAAATGTTACTTTCATCCCTCAACTTTTTCTAATTTGTTAATACATTTTATATCCTTCTATTTTAAAATGTTACTTTCACTCTTTTAACTTTGAACTCTATAAAATATAATTATTGTCACTTGCATTTTCTAAACTTTCGTGTTTATCTCATATAATATATATAGTTTGATTTTCTTTAATAATTTTTGTTCACTAACTTTAAAAAAATGACTTGCTTTGTTATATATGTGTCAGTATAAATTAAAAGCGGTCAACGTTTGAATGTATTCCAATTCGAGATTGTCTACGTTTCGATTATCTTTTTTTGTATGTTTTGGTGCTTATTTTTATATACGTTTCTTACATATGAGTCGGATCATATATAATACATTTTCTATTATTTGATTTTTTTCGTTAATTACAAAAATGTACATTGTTGCAACAAAAATATGTAAAAACCCGTAGCAAAAAGCTTAAATACTAGTACTCAACATCCACTGCAATAAACATTACTTAATTGCTGATAATCAGAATCAAATACAATAAGGAATACACTTAATAAGATCCACTCCCCAACCCACAACAATAAACATTAGTTTATATATATATATATATATATATATATATATATATATATATATATATATATATATATATATATATATATATATATATTAAATGAGATGTGTTATAAGTGGAGCGAACCGATAATGATCCACGTCCAACCCATTTAATAAAAGGGTAAATAGGTATAAATCATAAATGGATAAACAAGTCAAAAATTAAAAACCAAACACATAAAATTATTAAAGATTTGAAATGAATCATGATCACAATTCGTTCCATTAATCATTAACCGATCTAATATTAAACATTATTGATATTTTTTCCTAGTAGGAATGTCTTGTTATATATATAGGGTTCTATTACTCATAATGGAGTACAAGGAAAGTAAAAGGACGAAGAGTTTGTAAGTTATAAATATGCACATCCACATGGATATTATTTATAGCATTAATATAACAAAAAAATTGTTTGCAATCAATCGCACAACTATTTATGTGAGTATTAAATCTTAAAATAATATATTAAAATTTCATGAAAAAAATCTTATATTCATTTTAACCAAAAAAAACAAAAAATGCTATTTGTTTTATAAAAAAAAAAAAAAAAAGAAAGTGGACAGATCATGATTAGGTATTTTTGTCTTTTAACATCATATTTTCTTAAAATGGTATAAGTTGATTTAGTATTAAAGGCTTTATTTTCAAAAGTTGGTAGCAACCATAGAATCTTAATAAAACCCTATGCTACATGTTTTTAATGTTGTTTGTTGTAATATCGGCAATGAAACAATTTTACAAAGTGTTATATATGTATTAATTTAAAAAAAGGTGGTAGTCGGGTAGGTCCACACATTAATTACTTACTACAAGACAGTACGAGTAAAAAATATTGTATGGTATTAACAATGATAATGTTTCTAAACTATTATTTTTTTTTTTTTTTTTTTTTTTTTTTTTTTTTTTAGAAAGGTAAAATCTATTCTGTTCTTATATTCATCTATGTTTTTAATGTGAGTTGAACTATCAACCTCTAGAAGAGAGATAACATCCGATACTACTGGGCTAAAAGTTATTTTATTGACCAATAGATGAAAAAAAAAATTAATAGCTATGTTTAGAGTTTATGATATTCCAATAGAATAATATATACTATATAATAACATAATTTTCATCTTAAAAGTATTTTAGTGGAATAAACTAAATTGAGAAAAATTATGGATTTTAGGGGATAATTGACTCAATTATATTAAAAATTCTTATTATAGGGGATAATGATCCTTTTAAATTGAACATTCCGATAAAATATGTTTAGAAGTATGATGTGCATTCTAAATGAATATGCTTATGATATGAAAGTATTTTTTTTTACGTAAAAAATATCTTTCTTGGTATAATATAACACACAAAAACATCATTTAGCCTAATAGCATGCTAAATAATTACATTTTATGAACTAGTTTAAATCAAAATACAGAAGAATCTTAGATAGAAAAAAAACAATTTATATATATTTTGTATTTTTGAAGAATAGGATACAAGAAAAACATTCTTGAAGTAAAATATATGAACAAAAATAAGAATATCTTGATTTTTCAAGAAGTTGAGAGCACCAAAATCCATAATCTTCTTTTGCGTATCTCAAGCAATAAAACACCTTGTTCTTGTGTTTATGCGAATCTTTAAGTTGTCAAATGATTATATATATATATATATATATATATATATATATATATATATATATATATATATATATATATATATATATATATATATATATATATATATATATATATATATATATATATCGAGAAGGTTCAAACGAAACAATTATGAAATCAAGAATATGAGAGCAAAATTTAATCACATGAATAGTTTAATAATATGCAACTAAAATGGTTTAATCACATTTTGAATAGCTTAATCACATATGAATAAGAATGTTTTATCATATATGAATAACTTAATCGCATTTGATTAATATATATGGTGAAAAATTTATTAAAAAATAAAAGAATTTATATATATATATATATATATATATATATATATATATATATCAATATTAATATTAATTTATAGAGAATTAAAATTAATTTTTTTTATATATTTGAAAATAATTCAATTAAAATAGCAATCTAAAATGTTTGTTAGGACGTTCTTGATTTTATAATTGTTCTCGTTTCAACCTACTATACAAGTTTCGGTACCCATCTCTCTCTCTCTCTCTCTCTCTCTCTCTCTCTCTCTCTATATATATATATATATATATATATATATATATATATATATATATATATATATATATATATATATATATATATATATATATATATATATATAATGAAATGAAGAAACAAATGGCTTAAGTGAATGAGTTATGAAATAATGTGTTGATCGCTAATTGACAAGGTAGACAACTATACCACCAAAACAAAATAAAGCCGTTAAATGAAATGGTCCCTAACAAAGCTTGTCACTTTGCCTTTTGACAACTACATCTCATTATTTATCTCTTTTCCCTCATCTTTTTATAATTAATATTAAGGACTCCAACTCACACATAATTGACAGATAACCATCATGTGAATGCCAGTCACTCCCCCATAAAAAGTTCCTTGCTTTTAAGCCCTATTTGTGGTTTCTTCCGCTCACATACATTCTCCCACTCTTTTTCTGTTTTCCATTTTTGACAACCTTATCATTCTCTTTCTCTTATTTCACCTTCTCTCACAAGACCAAATCATACACAAAACTTACTTCTCCATCTTTCTCCCATGACTACCGAGGTTACTGTAGCCGATCATCCTGCTCTCCATGAGGTGTGAATTTCGGGTTTCTTATTTTCTCTGTTCTTCATTATATGTCCGTAGTATGATATGATTGAATCTTGATTGGAGTTGGTTTTGATTTGTTTATACGAGTTCATCTTTAGTTAAACGAAGTAGCGACCTTAGTCGTTATCTGGCTGTCTGTTTTTTTTTTTAGATTCTTAATTTTCTCTTAGTCGAGTAATATGTTTCTTCATTGATCCAATTGGATGAATATCTGATCTAATTATATGGATATATGCTAAAAGAGTTTCTTTATTATTAGTCAGTATATATAGATAAGTTCTTTTAGAATTGTTTGATTTGAAGGTATCAGGGTATGCCCTGTAAAACAAATTAATCAAATTTCCAACCTGAAAAAATAGTTCGCTCAGTTCTCAGTATGCATGGCGTGTACTTGAATAATTAAAAAAATTTGTTATACTAAGATATGGTAGTTTACAATAAACGGGATGAACGTAAATACCATAAATATTCAAATATATTGCAGGAAGTCAGCAAAGCGATCGATGGAGATCATGTGAAAGCAGTTGAACAAGAGATTCAAACTCACAATACCGAAGAAGTGAAAGATTCACCAACCGTTATTACTTCGTTAGCTGAAAAGGAAGAGCCAAAGATCGAATCTCCACCAACCGTTGAAGTGCCTGTAATTGTAACTGAAGAAACATGCAAGGAAACCCTAACTGAACCTATTATTGTTGAAGACGTGAAGAAGGTTGAAGAGGAAGAAACCCCGAAAACTGAAGTGATCGTTGAGGATATAAAAGCCGAAGTTCCAGCCGTTGAAGAAAAGGTGACTGAAGAAAAGGTAACTGAACCCGTTGAAGCAGAAGAAAAGATAACTATTACACCTATTAAAGCAGAAGAAAAGTCAATTGAACCCGTTGAAGCAGAAGAAAAGGAAATTGAACCCGTTGAAACAGAAGAATTAAAGAAGGATTACGAAGAAGAAACCCCAAAGATTGAAGTAATGGCTACCGATAACGAAACCAAAGTACCTGAAGTTGAAGTAGAAGAAAAGATAACCGAACCTGTTAAAATTGAAGAAAAGCCAACGACTGAGGTGGCGGCAGTTGAAGAAACCCCAGTGACTAAAGTCGAATCGGAAGAGATGATAAAGACCGAGGAGACTAAAGACGGTGTTGCAGAGGTGGCGCCGGAGACTGCTGAGAAGGAAAAGGATTCGGTTGTCACCGCAGAAACTATACCGGAAGCAACCACCGAGATTTCTGAAAAGAATGAAGAGAAAACAGAAGTTGCGGAGGCAGTGGCGGAGATCGCTGAAAAGAACGTAGACGAACAAGTGTCTGTGAAAGAAGCAGTTCCTGAGGTTGAAGACAAGAAAGAAGATGATCTAGTAGTTGCAAAAGACTCAGTTCCTGCTGATGAGATTGCTATGAAGAAACAAGAGGAATCTGATATTGTTGAAAAGAACGTGAATGAACAAGAAGTTGCGAAAGATTTGCCTGAAATTCCTGAAACGAAAGAAGAACCCAAAGTCGTGGAGTGTGCTAAAGAAACCGAAACTGTTGAAACAAAAGAAGTCCCTGAAGATAAAACAACTGTTGTCGAACCGATTAAGAAAGAACTTGAATCCGCTACAACTGATGCGCCAAAAGAAAATGGAGTTGCAAATGAAACTAAGGTAGAGGAAGCTGTTCAAACCAATGAAACTGCATCGAAAGAAGAGAAACCTGTTGATGAAACAAAATCAACTGAATCTGCTCCTAAAGAAGAAGAGAAAACTACCCAAAAGCCATCGATTAGCATTATGGGGAAGGTTAAGAAGTCGTTCATGAAAGCGAAGAAAGCTATCACTGGGAAGAATACCACGAGTCCAAAGACTCCGGTTCAGGAAACTAAAGAAGAGGAGAAGGCTTAATTAATCCTCCAAAACGGGTGGAAAAAAGGAAGAGAATGTGGTATAATTGTTTGTTGTGTGAGTACATTTTTTGTGTCTGTTTGTTTTTTTTTTTTTTTTTTCTGACGTTTGGTGCCTATATAACTGGCTTGAATTTGTTTAGGAAGCATGCATGCTATCTTTTGGTGTGTATAATAGTTGGAGGTTTTGATTTGGGTTTCGTCATTTGTATAGGTTCGTCTTATTCTTTTTATTATTGTCGAACTTATTGTTTGGTCATATACTCATGTGTTGGTATTGTAATTATAAAAAGATATTGAATGTGAATATTATATATATATTGTTAATATTTACCAAAAATCCTCTGCTTTTTTAGCATTGGAGGCTGCTTTAAATGATTTTGAGGCTGTCAGTCCCCCATCATATTCTGTAGCTTCCTTTTGTGTACTTGAAGATTCCTTTCTGTCAGTAAACATCAACATATTGGAAAAGCCTCTTACAAATCAAAAGATTCCATGAACAAGAAATGACAGCAAGGAGTTGTGTTAACTTTTGTGAATCTTTGTATAGAAATGAAAAAAAAGAATGGATTACAGTTTTAGTCCCTAAGGGTTGCTCAAAATTTCTATTTTGGCCCTTAAGTTTAGAATATGATAGGTTGCATGTTTTAACAAATTAGAGTATCGTTCCATCTCTCCTTATAAAAAAATAGAATATTACAAAATGGTCCCTGTGGTATGGCATAATAGACAAATTTATTACGAACTTGGTCCTTCCGTTAAACGGTGTTAATATTTTTCCTTCTAATGTCATCACGTGCATAGCAAGTGAAGGTATTTTCGTCCTTTTACGTAGCTCCTTCAATTTCCCTTGTATCAGTGTTTTGTCTTGCCGATCTCTTTCTTTCACCTCAATATTTCATCTCCATCTCTCTCTTTCTTCTCCGATCCGTTGCACACAAATACGAGAATTAATGTTTGTTTCTGTGGTAGATGGGTTGTAATCTTGACATTGTGGATCGACAACAACCCATGTTGAAGGTTTTGGGCATGCTTGAAGTCTGGATTGAAGTGCCCATTCATTGTATGGGTCGATCCATAAATGTACCCTAGATCCATGCAAATCATACTCGATTTGTTGAAGGGAAGAAATAGGCTCGAAGAAGCTCTTCAACATGCTAAAATGTTCAAGTTTTTATTCATATTTACTTGGGTTTTAATTTTCCTTTTTATTTGGTTGAAGATATAAACTATGTAGCAGGTGGTGTTATGATGTTAGTTTAAGGGTTGTAATCATTTTTTCCCCCTTTTTTGTAATGGATGTGTCTTTGATGCAATGCAAATGTGGTTGGTATAATGGACAAGTTTATGGTTTACTTAATGAAAATAATGTTGTTTTTTTGTGCAATGGTGTAATTGTATTTTCTTTTCTATAACATAATGGTTTAGTTACTAGTAGTTTAGCAAGAAAAAAGATCCAATCTTGACCGAGTAATGATCGTTACATAAATAATGAAAATTATTGGAAAACTTTGTTACCATAATAGGCACATAAATTACTATGGTATGAAACCACGTAAAAAAGTTCCACATAATTATCTTAAACACATCCAAGGTGTTGATTATTTAAAAAGCACTACAAAAAATCACATGTAAGTTCTTTCACAGCACAAAGCAAAACAATTTAAAGCAAATGAACAAGAATAAACATCGTCTTAAATAATTAAATACAAATAAGAGTTCATATGACAGCACTTAGGGCATTGGCCCCTTCCACTTCTCTTTTACATTGTCCTTCTTCTTGGTATTTCCCCTTTTCCATTCACTCTCACTTGGTCCACCGTGACCATTGCAACTCCTAGAGTTATGCCTTGTTTTTGCACTTGCTACAAGTCACTGTTACAAAATTTCTTGACAATTTTTTAGTTTGGCAACTCCTTTCATCCATTTCTCTTATCCTTTTCTTCTTAGGCCTACCAGCCTAAACCAATACACTTATAAGCAAGATTGAAATGTATATAAGTAATTTGCATCGAATTAGAAAAGGATTATACCTGTCTATGATGGTTTGGTGCAATTAAAGTGGTGGTGCAGTTGGATGTGGGCGACATGCTTCTCCCATTTATCAGTTCAATGTTGTAACTATACATTTCTTTCCATGTTGTTAAGCAATAACAAGGATGTACCTAAGTTTCAGGAACTCCAACTTCTACTCCATTATCCAACAAGTCAAATGTTAGAGCTATTCCATGCTTATATGGGATACCAGTTACCTCTCATACCTTTCATATACAACTTTTTTCTCTCAAATTTACCACAAACTAATCCATGAACTACCACTTACCTGATACTTTTCATTTCCAGTAAATATACACATGTATTGAGCATCATCCATGTTTGCTTGTTCTAAAATTATGGTGGCATATGCTTGTAACATCATGTTTCGAGAAGTTTCTTATTTCCATATTATGGACAATAAATGGATCAAGTGAAGGCCTTGGGCTTCAAGGGAATAGGGTTTAGACCCTATTAGATGTGGATAATACTGGTTATGTGATCGAAGCTATTGGTTTGCGTTTTAGAGTCAAAGGGTAAAATGGGAAAAGTGATGTTTCAGACTTCTTTCATGAATTAAGTATTTTAGATCGGTATGGTTTAAGTAAAAAGTAGTTATATAGGATTTTGGGACTATTCAATTCCTTTACGTGCATAAAAAGAACGCCGAAAACAGAGTTGAAATGAAGAAGTTATGGTTGTTTTAAGTTGAAGTGGAAAATAGGGGCTTTTGATTACGTATGGCGTAATTTAAACTTACACATGGCATAGAGGGTTTAATGAATTACGTAGGGCATATTTTATGTTATGCAGGGTGTAATTCGGGAAAATCTAAACCCTAAATATTTGGTTTGGAGCCCTATTTAAGGGCTCTAACTTATGGGAAACCCTCTCATTACCAGCCTCCATCACCTAAGAACAATCCTTGAGAAACCCTAGCCTCCTCTCACTTGTTTTTAGGCCTTGGCATCATTTATGAGCTTATTTATCCATTGGAAGGTTGAATATTGAATATCAAGGTGGTGACAAAGTTTATAGAAGAAGAGTTCAAGTATAGATCCAACAAGATTAAATCTTGCATGGACCTTTGTGAGTAAAAAGCTTCTAACTTGCTCATTGGTTTCATAGATCTAGCTATTTGTCATATTTGCTACTTTTTGGTCATCTTAGTGCATAAAATTTAGATCTTTAAAGTTTGTGACCTTGTTATGGATAAAGTTGGAAACTTCATCCATCTAAACATCATATTCATTTAGATCTGAAGGTTGGAGACTTAGACTTAATTAAGTTGTGGAAGATTCATTTTTGGTCCCTTTGAGACTTAAAGACTAGATATTTGGTTGTTTGGACCATCCTAATGGGTAAAGTTGGAAAATTTATCCATTATGGAGCTATTAGGAACCATATCTGAAATTGGATGGTTAACTTTCTGTATTAAAAACTTAATGGGAAGTTTGGTTTCATAGTGACTATGTATGGCATACATATGGGTAAATAGTGCATACCCCTATTTTCCTGTAACACCCCGATTCTCAGGTATTGATTTATGTTGAATCTTTTGTTCTTTGGGTCTACTCGATGAGTTGGTCACCCTACTCGTCGAGTAGTAGCAAGTTGGTCCGCACATTTTAATGACCTACTCGTCGAGTTCAAAAGGGGACTCGACAAGTAGGATCTGGCAGATGAAACCCTAAATCCTGGGGTTTTGCACCCTATTTAAAGAATCATAAGCCTCCTATGGCCCCTTTACAGTCTCTTGAGATCCCAGAAAACCCTAATCTGGTTGGTGCTTCATTCTTGTGTGTTCCAAGCTTTGGAAAGTAGATCCTTGGAAAGAAGATCTTAGAGAGCAAGAGGCTAGAAGCAAGGAAAGTGCGGGGATCAGAAATCTACCTCAATTAGCATCATTTGAAGGTATCAAGTTGTCACCTTTACCTCATTTATTTCTAGGACTCATTTGGGTGAGATTTGGGGTTATTTTGGCTTGGTTTTGATGATATTATGGTGTATGAGCTGGATCTAAAGTTGCAACTTTAGATTTGGACCATTCTTGGGTTCTAGGTTCATAAAGTTTCGAGCTTGGTCATGAATGAAGCCTCCCTTGAGTGTAAAGATCCATTGTAAGCTTGGATTTGTCATTAAGAGCCTTTTTAGCCGTGCATGCACGTAAAGTTTGCAACTTTACATGATAAACATGCCTTAGAAGCTTGGATCTGCAATGTGGAGCCTTTGCATGGCTTAAAAGTGTTTGTATGGCTGAAGGGTGGAAAGGACTCACCGAGTCCCATGGTTGACTCAGCGAGTCATATGAAGACAGATATGAACCCGACGAGTTGGATAAACAACTCGGCGAGTATGATGAAGATTTCCTTAGACTCGACAAGTTGGATGAACAACTCGGCGAGTCGGATAAGGTTTCCCCAACTAATGGATGTGTGTGAACTTGTCAAGTTGCAACAAGGAAAACTCGACGAGTGGCCTTAGAGCTTCGATCACGAACCTTCAGGACTCGATAAGTCACTCTGATGACTCAACATGTGGATGAGTATCTCAAGGAACTCGGTGAGTATCTGAGGATACTCAACGGGTTAGGGTCAACATGGACTGCTGACCTTGACCGTTGATTTTGACTTTGATCGGGGATTGACTAGTTGACTTATGAGGTGCCTTGAAAGGTTGGGAACTTACAAGTATGATTATTTTTTGATAATAGGTGGTAGAGTTTGTGGCAGTGATCCGAGCGTTGGAGTTTGTCTACCGATTCAACATTTGAAAGGTGAGTTATTCTCACTTTACTAAGGGGCTAAGGCACCAAGGCCGACCCACTAGATTTGTTATCCTAGTAGTCATTGATATGTCAAGTTTGGGTTATGATGTATGCTAGTTGATATGCTAGTAGGGTAGACCTGTAGGACTACCTGTGCTACTGAATGATTATCTATATGTGCATTAGTTATGCTACATGTTGATATGTTATGTGGGATGGGTTGAGGTGAGACTGCTTCGTGCGGTAATCCAATAAACCCGGGAGCTTTCTGTGACAATCGTCAATCTTGAGTCAAGTCAAGTCATCAAGTCAAGCCGGTCAACTCGATTAAATCTTGTGTATTAGGGTTTGTGTTATGTTCATACTGTATAACTTGCTATATTAATGGGAAAACATCACTTGAGAAAAGTCTTGTGTTAAAAATTTCCTAAGCCCTAGCGCTAATCAATGAACTAAACTGATAAAAACCATGTTGCATACTCATTGGGAGTGTGTGGGATCCTTAACCATGACTTAACGGGGCTCAAGAAACTTGCTTAGCGGAGCCAAACACTCACAAATGCCACACTTGAAATCTCTCTCAAATATCTCTTTGTATGAGAAATCTCTCCAAGAATGTCAAATCTCTCCCAAATCTCTCCAAGTATGTGAAATCTCTCTCAAATATCTCTCTGTATGAGAAATCTCTCCACGAATGTCAAATCTCTCCCAAATCTCTCCAAGTATGTGAAATCTCTCTCAAATATCTCTTTGTATGAGAAATCTCTCCAAGAATGTCAAATCTCTCCAAGTATGTGAAATCTCTCTCAAATATCTCTCTGTATGAGAAATCTCTCCAAGAATGTCAAATCTCTCCCAAATCTCTCCAAGTATGTAAAATCTCTCCCAAATCTCTCTCCAAAGTTTCCCGTAACTTTTTAGAATCATTCGGGTCATTCCGACGCTTAACCGTGTCAAAAACGGCATAAAACGGGGTAAAAACGAGAAAAATAAACATTAGGAACCGAAACCTCTCGAGAAGAGAGAAGCTTCTTAGGACCCGAAGGTCCTCTTAAACACTGAGAGCAAGGAGGAGCCGAACCCTCCTGAGCCGAACCGAACCTCGCCCTAGAAGAACCGAAACCGAACCCTGCTTAAGAGGAACCGAACCGAACCTCACCCTGGAAGAACCGAAACCGAACCCTGCTTAAGAGGAACCGAACCGAACCTCGCCCTGGAAGAACCGAAACCGAACCCTGCTTAAGAGGAACCGAACCCGAACCCCGCTTAAGAGGAACCGAACCCGAACCCCGCTTAAGAGGAACCGAACCTCGCCCTGGAAGAACCGAACCCGAAGGTACTGTTCACCACTGTTCATTCGGCACCTTTCGGTCGGACGCGTCGCCTCTTATCTCCGGACCGAACCCCCTCTCGCCTTCGCCTCTCGCTTCCTCGCCCCTTTCGCTTCCCTCTGTTCGTTTCGTTTCCGGCTACAGCCCCCAGCAAGGACCGAACCTTGGCCTAGGGACCGAGAGGTCTCGCTGGGAATGCCTTTCTTCCCGGTTTTCGCGTAGTTTTGCATTTAAGGCCCGTTTTTAATTATTTTAACGCGGGATTGTCACCCAAAATCATATTTTAACATAATAAACTCTAAATATTCATAATTTAAACATATTTTTATGAAAATCATTATCTAAATAATAAAGATCTAATGGGGAATTTATTTATGGTGGAGTGTTGACTTTGCCTTAACTTATGACACAAGCAACCACCCCACACCCACTCTATGACCAGCCATACCTCCCCACCTTACCTATGTCACTTCAATGTCCCCTTACACTCAAATTTCACTCACTCCCACGTTTTTTGAGCTGGAACAAACAACCACACTCCTCATTTTCTCTCATTTCTCTCATTCCACTAAGTAACAAACACCACTTTTCTCTCAAACTTTTTCTACACAAATTTTCGAGATTCAAGGCTGATTTCAAGTGTTCTTCCACTCTTAGTAAGTAAAAATTCATCCTCCCTATTATTATTTCACTTCCTTCTACTCAAATCTTTGATTGCTTACACAAACTCCATAACTATAATGTTAGATTCTCGAAAACCTTCAAGGCATCTCCAAGTGTTCTTGAATTAAACACTTCCATTCTTCAACAATCATCTACTGAAATCACTTAAGGTGAGTTCATACCCCTACATTTTCATGTTTTCTCAAGTTTTCAGGGGGGGAATACAAGTTAAAACATCAAGAACATAACTAAATATTTCTAACAGCCTTCATCAGAAAAGTTCAACTCCATTCACGGATTATTTTGGTCATCTTAAACATTTTTGTTTTCAAAACTGTACAAGGTGCAAATAGTTCAAGTTTGTAGCTTTAAAATGACTACTTGCACATCTCCATACGATTTTTCTACAATTTATTGTGATTTTTACAAAACTGCCTATCATTTCAAACAACAATCCGGACCAGTCTGTGATTATGGACTTTTTCACCCAAGTTGGAGGTCATTAAAAATCATGATAAAAATTATGAGTAAACTAGACACATTTTGTGAACTCTCAAAATTTACGGATCTAGTTTTTGACTTCGTATGATTTTTCTATGATTTTACCAAATCAGGGCAGAATGGCTAAAGTTAGCCAACAGCATGTAAATATCATAACACTTTGTATTATGTTGAGCAAAGTGTATAATCATAAGTTCTAATATTTGAATGTGTTTCCTTGTTAGTTTATCATTATGAACTGAAACTAAGTCATTCATATTAAATATTATTCATTCATTTTAGAACACGTATTATGTAACTATAAAAAGTATAGTTTGATAAATTCACAACACTAATACATTTCCATAAACGAATTCATACATATTACATACATTTTAGATAAACTATAATAGGTATAGTTTATGATACATCACTCAACACACTCGTACAAAAAGGGTACATTCATACAAGAAAGATTTATATCCACACACATTCCACGTAAACTTGTTAACCTATGTTGTGAGACTCTCTCTCTCCCCGTACGTCCGAGTGCGGGATATAATTCCTGGTAGTTATAATCAGAATCTCCTTGAGGGAGAACGTGATACTTGTATATAGATTTATATTGGGTTTGACACCCCACACCTTGCTGCTAGCTACAGTGGGACCTGCAGGTCTACGGGTGACAAATGTCATTTCATTTTCGCGACGCCTGAGAAACGTTGTGGCAGGTTTACATAGTCACAGTATGATTATAGCGACTCACCTAGGGAGTTAACAATTCATAAAGTTTACGGGATTTCATAAAACCGAAGTAGGTTTTAGGTTGATTAAAAATTTACTTTCCATATCATTTTAAACTCACGACATTTCTACTAAGTAATGATGATTTCTTATACATTTTGGTCTTTGGTTATAAGGCTACATTTTACGGATTTCAAGGAAAATATCGGATTTTTCTGAAACAAACGCGACATTTACATGTGAAAGACTTCTACTAAGTTTATTAATAAAAGCTTATGAACTCACCAACCTTTGTGTTGACACTTTTCAAACAACTTGTATTCTCAGGAAAACACTAAACAGGTAATCAAGTGCTTTTGAGGATGGGACGTTAAAGCGTCAAACTTTTCATATTTTGTCAACATATTGTAATTGATTTTGAAACATGTAATTCATACAAGTGATGTAACTTTTTCAATTATATATATGTTGGTTGTGTTTGCTTAAATTACTATTGAAATTGTGGTTATGATACTATACATGAAGTCCTACACCCCCGGACGTTTCCGCCATCCTTGGTTTGAGGGTGTGACAGATTGGTATCAGAGCACGGTTTATAGTGAATTAAGTATGTCAAACCACATAAGATATACAAACTATAAACACATTTGGGACTAGAGGTCTCTGATTCTTAAAATGCTTTAACGAGTTGTACTTTTAGAAAACAAATAATTTCTTGTTTTAAAGTATACTTACATGCATTCTATACTAGCATGGTGTCATATCTTAGGAGAACATAAATTGAAAGAGGAGGAGTCGAACATTATTAGTACGCCTTAGCATGTGTAATCAGTTCTGGGAGGGATATAGCCTGATCAACTATATCCGTCCAAGAAGTAACTTACGCACACTAAGGAATAGTCGTAATGAGCGACAAATCTGATAACCTAATTACACTCCATAAAGAACACGCTAAGAACCAAATATAAACATTTAAAAATACTATAGGAGTATTTATACGTTTCTATAGTGCCAGATTATTATTTTCCGATATGTGCTTCTTAACCCCGTTTCTCGTGCAGACGACATGGCAGGATTTCACATACCCGGGGACCCCTATTTTCCCAATCAGGGAAACGCGGGATGGATCGAAGATGAGCCCGAGGAGGATCCTGAGGAAGATCCCGAGGAGGATCCCGAAGAGGATCCCGAGGGGGAGCCCGAGGGGGAAGAAGAACAAGAAGAAGAAGAGGAAGACGACCAAGAAGAAGAGGAAGACGAAGAGGAAGAAGAGGAAGGTGATGAGATAGTCATGTTTGGGAATGAAGCAGAGGAACCACTAGAAGTATTCAACCCTCCCTACATCGCAAGGGTACCCGCGCACCGTTTTGGATACAACGGACCTGAACCCCCTTGGGTAACAACGATCGAAAGATGGAGCTGACAACAACGCCAGCGGTCACCATATGGCTACCAACGAGGTTACTATGATCTCACTCATGGTGGACCGGCTAACAGAGCTCTCCCCGTCACGATACAACGAATAGCAAGTATGGATGATCGTGGTAGGACGACGACCAATCAGGTCCGGGAGTTAAGTGCCATCGTACGGTCTACTACTGATCGCACCAGAGACCTAGAACGAGACTCCCACCACAGAGACCAACTCATTCAAGACCTTCTCGCAGCTCAAGCAGAAACAAGAGAGTATCGGGAAAGATACATGGCACTCGAAGAGAGAATGGTTGCAGCCGAACGCAGATTGGCGGAACTACAGGGCGCATCGACATCATCGCAGCCTCCGTCAAAGAAGGGTCGCAGTGATTAGAACTCGTTGCTATTCTCACGTCTTGGTAGTAAAATTTTATGAGTACGCGTTGGTGCTACTCTTTGTATGTAGGTCGACCCTGCGACTATGTGATTACACTATTCAAAGGGTTTTTGTAATGCCAAAACTATCTTTTGTAACGATGTAATGTAGACCCTTATGAGGTCAAACTTTTCCCTCTAAACAGTATGTACTAAAAGTTATCAATGAAATTTGGCATGTGTTTTATTTATTGAATGTTTGGCACTATACATCATAACCTGATCACACAAACAGTTTACGAATAATAAAGTTTTGATAAAATACAAGAGGGATGAAACCAGTAACACTCGACTCGTTATCACTATTGAAGTCTTACCGACTGGTCATTTTTTTTTATGACAGAACCATGCCACCAAGGAAAAGACCAAGGCCTTTTAACAACACAGTGCCGCCTCCACCACCACCTCTGCAGTTTGATCCTGCAATGTTCCAGGCTGCAGTAACGGCAGCCGTGGCGGCAGCAATGTCGCAAATGGGAACCAATGGTTCTGGCGGTTCTGGATCCGGAGCTACCAATTCCATTCATGGGGACAGCACGGGGCGTACGAGGGAGTGCTCTTACAAAGACTTCACGAGTGGCAAACCCAACCCTTTCAATGGAAGCGGGGGCGTTATCACGTTGGTGCAATGGTTCGAAAGGACCAAGGCAGTTTTTGAAATCTGCGCTTGTCCCGAAGCGAGCAAGGTCAAGTATGCGGCATTCACTTTCACTGGAAAAGCACTTACTTGGTGGAATGGCCGAGTTAAATCACTTACTCCCGCAGTAGCTAACGCAATCAGCTGGGAGGATTTGAAAGCCCTAATGTTAAAGGAATACTGCCCGAGGGGCGAAATACAAAAACTTGAAGAAGAACTTTGGAACCTCAGAATGACAGGCACTGATCTTAAAACTTATACTGCCCGTTTCAATGACCTAGCACTCCTCTGTCCAACAATGGTCACTCCAGAAGAGAAGAAGGTGGAACGATATCTCTGGGGGCTGTCATCCCAGATTCAAGATAGTGTATTGGCCTCGAAACCCACTACCTTTGAGAGTCCAAAGGAATTGGCACAACAACTCATAGATCATATGGCTAGCCGTGGTACCGTGATAACCACCACCGACCGAACAAAAGGAGGGAACAACAAGAGGAAGTTCTGGGGCAATAAAAAGAAACAACCAATTCAGGACCCCGCCAAAAAGCAACAGATTGTTGCTGTTCGTGCCGCCACTACTGCTGTCGCTCCAGCGCCACCGAAACAGTATACAGGAACTCTTCCCAAGTGCAACAAGTGTAACTACCACCATAACGGTGCTTGTCGAGAGTTACACTGCAATAACTGTAACAAAAACGGGCACACCACACGATTCTGTAGAGCGACTACCCAACTCGCCGCACAAGTCGCTACGACCGCCAACACCGGAGCAAGCCAAACCTGCTATGGATGTGGTGAAACGGGACACTTCAGGAGGAACTGCCCCAAGGCACGAGCCCCTAATGCTGGGGGTGTAGGGAGAGTCCTAACTTTAGGATAGGGAGAAGCAGTCAAGGATCCCTCTGTGGTTACTGGTACGTTCCTCCTCAATAACTCTTATGCATGCGTACTTTTCGATAGTGGGGCAGAAAGAAGTTTCATAAGTCACCAATTCAAACATATACTTAAGCAAAATTCTCAACCACTAGAAGATTCTTACATCGTAGAAATGGCAAATGGAAAGGTTGAGCTCGCTAATGATATTTACATAGGGTGTACTCTCACTCTAGACAACCATTTGTTCAAAATTGACCTTATGCCGGTCACCATAAAAAGCTTCGATATAATCATTGGTATGGATTGGTTAAGCCTTCATCATGCCGACATTCTATGTTACGAAAGGGCCGTCCGCCTCAATCTGCCGAATGGCAACGTTCTCACCGTTTATGGCAATAAACCTAGTGCGAACCTACAAATCATCTCTTGTGTTAAAACCCAAAAGTACCTCCGAAAGCAATACCGTGCTTTCTTAGCCCACATCGTAGACAAGAAACAGGAGGTGAAGGACATCAAAGAAATTCCAGAAGTATGCAACTTCCCTGATGTTTTCCCAGACGATCTGCCAGGTGTACCACTCGCACAACAAGTCGAATTTCGGATCGACTTAATCCTAGGAGCTACCCCCGTCGCCAGGGCTCCATATCGCTTAGCACCGGCAGAAATGCAAGAACTATCCAGCCAGTTGAATGAACTATTGAGCAAAGGGTTCATCAGGCCAAGCTTCTCGCCCTGGGGAGCACCGGTCTTATTTGTAAAGAAGAAGGATGGGTCTTTTCGCATGTGCATAGACTATCGAGAACTAAACAAACTCACTATCAAGAACCGTTATCCCCTACCCCGAATAGATGACCTCTTCGACCAGCTCCAAGGAGCCAGCTACTTTTCAAAAATCGACCTGAGGTCGGGCTATCATCAACTACGAGTTCAGGAAGAGGATATCCCCAAGACGGCATTCAGAACTCGCTATGGGCACTATGAATTTGTAGTGATGCCATTCGGGTTAACAAACGCGCTTGCGGTGTTCATGGATTTGATGAATCGAGTGTGTCGACCCTTCTTGGATAAATTCGTCATCGTATTCATCGACGATATCTTGGTCTATTCGAGGAGCGAAGAAGAGCACAGACAACATCTACGACTAGTTCTGGAGATTTTAAGAACCGAGAAGCTTTACGCCAAATTCTCAAAGTGTGAATTTTGGCTCCGTGAAGTAGGATTCCTTGGCCACGTAGTAAGCAAGGAAGGAATACATGTGGACCCCTCAAAGATCAAAGCAATCGAAGATTGGTCAACACCTACAACGCCAACAGAAATCCGATAGTTTTTAGGACTCGCAGGCTACTATCGAAGATTCATACAAAACTTCTCCAAGATCGCTAAGCCTCTCACCACCTTGACTCAGAAGGGTGTAGTGTTCGAATGGGAAGATAAACAAGAAGCCGCCTTCCAGACACTAAAGCAAGCCCTATGCAGCGCACCAGTCTTGTCTCTTCCAGAAGGAACCGATGATTTTGTGGTGTATTGCGATGCTTCGAATCAAGGCCTCGGCTGTGTGCTCATGCAAAGGGGAAAAGTCATCGCTTAGGCATCAAGGCAACTGAAGACACATGAAGTTAATTATACAACCCACGACCTTGAACTGGGAGCGGTGGTGTTCGCCCTGAAGATCTGGAGGCACTACCTCTACGGCACCAAGTGCACCATTTTCACTGATCACAAAAGTCTTCAGCACATTCTCAATCAGAAAGAACTTAACATGCATCAAAGAAGATGGGTGGAATTACTGAGTGACTACGAATGTGAAATTCGCTACCACCCAGGCAAGGCCAATGTAGTAGCCGATGCCTTAAGCAGGAAAGAATACTCGGGTCGCCGAGTAAAATCCCTAGCCATGACCATCCACTCCCAACTGGCCACCCAGATCAAGGATGCCCAATTAGAAGCCTTGAAACCAGAAAACGTGGCAAGCGAAGCACTAAGGGGGATGGACAAGAACTTAGAAGTCAAAGGGGATGGAACTCGTTATCTCATGAATCGAATCTGGACACCGAAGTTCGGTGGGTACCGAGACGTTGTAATGAACGAGGCCCACAAGACTCGATACTCCATTCACCCTGGGTCAGATAAGATGTATCTAGACCTCAAAAGGTTATACTGGTGGCCAAACATGAAGGCTGAAATTGCTACTTATGTGAGTAAGTGCCTCACTTGCGCCAAGGTCAAGGTGGAATATCAGAAGCCATCAGGACTACTTCAACAACCGGATATATCCGAGTGGAAGTGGGAGCGAATAACCATGGACTTCATAACCAAACTGCCTAAGACATCAGGTGGGATGGATACCATATGGGTGGTTGTGGACAGATTGACCAAGTTCGCGCACTTCCTGCCAATAAAGGAAACAGACAAGATGGAGAAGTTAACCAGGACGTACATTAAAGAGATCGTGCGACTACATGGTGTACCAACATCCATTATCTCTGATCGAGATAGTAGATTCACCTCGCGTTTCTGGCAGTCCCTACAGAAGTCTCTGGGAACCAGGCTAGACATGAGTACGGCCTACCATCCACAAACTGACGGACAAAGCGAGAGAACCATCCAGACATTGGAAGACATGCTGAGAGCTTGTGTGATAGATTTTGGTAAGGCATGGGATACCCACCTACCGCTTATCGAATTCTCTTATAATAACAGCTATCACACTAGCATTGGAGTCGCTCCATTCGAAGCTCTCTACGGTCGCAAGTGTAGATCACCACTGTGTTGGGCCGAAGTTGGAGATACTCAGCTAGCCAAAGGGCAAGTCCCTGATAGTACCCTTACTGGGCCTGAAATCATAAGGGAAACCACAGAAAAGATCATTCAAATTCGGGAAAGACTAAAAGCGTCTCGTGATCGACAAAAGAGTTACGCGGATAAGCGACGCAAACCTTTAGAATTCTAGGTCGGAGACCGGGTACTACTAAAAGTTTCCCCCTGGAAGGGGATGATACGTTTCGGTAAACGAGGGAAACTAAACCCAAGGTACATCGGTCCGTTCGAAATCCTTGCTAGGATTGGTCTTGTGGCGTACAAACTCTGACTACCACAAGAACTTAGTAATGTACACCCTACCTTCCACGTATCCAACTTAAAGAAGAGTCTGTTTGACGAGACACTCGTAATACCACTCGAAGAAATCGAAGTTAATGAAAATCTCCACTTTGTGGAGGAACCCGTCGAGGTCATGGATCGAGAGATCAAGAGAACAAAACAAAGTCGCATTCCCATAGTGAAGGTTCGTTGGAACGAGAAACGAGGGCCTGAGTTTACCTGGGAATGTGAAGATCAAATGAAGCAAAACTATCCACATCTTTTCCCAAACCCTTGAAGTTCCCAGCCGAATTTAAATTTCGGGACGAAATTCCCTCTAACGGGGGAATGATGTGACAATTGTCAATCTTGAGTCAAGTCAAGTCATCAAGTCAAGCCGGTCAACTCGATTAAACCTTGTGTATTAGGGTTTGTGTTATGTTCATACTGTATAACTTGCTATATTAATGGGAAAACATCACTTGAGAAAAGTCTTGTGTTAAAAATTTTCTAAGCCCTAGTGCTAATCAATGAACTAAACTGATAAAAACCATGTTGCATACTCATTGGGAGTGTGTGGGATCCTTAACCATGACTTAACGGGGCTCAAGAAACATGATTAGCGGAGCCAAACACTCACAAATGCCACACTTGAAATCTCTCTCAAATATCTCTTTGTATGAGAAATCTCTCCAAGAATGTCAAATCTCTCCCAAATCTCTCCAAGTATGTGAAATCTCTCTCAAATATCTCTATGTATGAGAAATCTCTCCAAGAATGTCAAATCTCTCCCAAATCTCTCCAAGTATGTGAAATCTCTCTCAAATATCTCTTTGTATGAGAAATCTCTCCAAGAATGTCAAATCTCTCCCAAATCTCTCCAAGTATGTGAAATCTCTCTCAAATATCTCTCTGTATGACAAATCTCTCCAAGAATGTCAAATCTCTCCCAAATCTCTCCAAGTATGTAAAATCTCTCCCAAATCTCTCTCCAAAGTTTCCCGTAACTTTTTAGAATCATTCGGGTCATTCCGACGCTTAACCGTGTCAAAAACGGCTTAAAACGGGGTAAAAACGAGAAAAATAGACATTAGGAACCGAAACCTCTCGAGAAGAGAGAAGCTTCTTAGGACCCGAAGGTCCTCTTAGGGACTGAGAGCAAGGAGGAGCCGAACCCTCCTGAGCCGAACCGAACCTCGCCCTGGAAGAACCGAAACCGAACCCTGCTTAAGAGGAACCGAACCGAACCTCGCCCTGGAAGAACCGAAACCGAACCCTGCTTAAGAGGAACCGAACCGAACCTCGCCCTGGAAGAACCGAAACCGAACCCTGCTTAAGAGGAACCGAACCCGAACCCCGCTTAAGAGGAACCGAACCTCGCCCTGGAAGAACCGAACCCGAAGGTACTGTTCACCACTGTTCATTCGGCACCTTTCGGTCGGACGCGTCGCCTCTTATCTCCGGACCGAACCCCCTCTCGCCTTCGCCTCTCGCTTCCTCACCCCTTTCGCTTCCCTCTGTTCGTTTCGTTTCCGGCTACAGCCCCCAACAAGGACCGAACCTCGTCCTAGGGACCGAGAGGTCTCGCTGGGAATGTCATTCTTCCCGGTTTTCGCGTAGTTTTGCATTTAAGGTCCGTTTTTAATTATTTTAACGCGGGATTGTCACCCAAAATCATATTTTAACATAATAAACTCTAAATATTCATAATTTAAACATATTTTTATGAAAATCATTATCTAAATAATAAAGATCTAATGGGGAATTTATTTAAGGTGGAGTGTTGACTTTGCCGTAACTTATGACACAAGCAACCACCCCACACCCACTCTATGACCAGCCATACCTCCCCACCTTACCTATGTCACTTCAATGTCCCCTTACACTCAAATTTCACTCACTCCCACGTTTTTTGAGCTGGAACAAACAACCACACTCCTCATTTTCTCTCATTTCTCTCATTCCACTAAGTAACAAACACTACTTTTCTCTCAAACTTTTTCTACACAGATTTTCGAGATTCAAGGCTGATTTCAAGTGTTCTTCCACTCTTAGTAAGTAAAAATTCATCCTCCCTATTATTATTTCACTTCCTACTACTCAAATCTTTGATTGCTTACACAAACTCCATAGCTATAATGTTAGATTCTCGAAAACCTTCAAGGCATCTCCAAGTGTTCTTGAATTAAACACTTCCATTCTTCAACAATCATCTACTGAAATCACTTAAGGTGAGTTCATACCCCTACATTTTCATGTTTTCTCAAGTTTTCAGGGGGGGGGGGGGGGGGGGAATACAAGTTAAAACATCAAGAACATAACTAAATATTTCTAACAGCCTTCATCAGAAAAGTTCAACTCCATTCATGGACTGTTTTGGGCATCTTAAACATTTTTGTTTTCAAAACTGTACAAGGTGCAAATAGTTCAAGTTTGTAGCTTTAAAATGACTACTTGCACATCTCCATACGATTTTTCTACAATTTATGGTGATTTTTACAAAACTGCCTATCATTTCAAACAACAATCCGGACCAGTCTGTGATTATGGACTTTTTCACCCAAGTTGGAGGTCATTAAAAATCGTGATAAAAATTATGAGTAAACTAGACACATTTTTTGAACTCTCAGAATTTACGGATCTAGTTTTCGACTTCGTATGATTTTTCTATGATTTTACCAAAACAGGGCAGAATGGCTAAAGTTAGCCAACAGCATGTAAATATCATAACACTTTGTATTATGTTGAGCAAAGTGTATAATCATAAGTTCTAATATTTGAATGTGTTTCCTTGTTAGTTTATTATTATGAACTGAAACTAAGTCATTCATATCAAATATTATTCATTCATTTTAGAACACGTATTATGTAACTATAAAAAGTATAGTTTGATAAATTCACAACACTAATACATTTCCATAAACGAATTCATACATATTACATACATTTTAGATAAACTATAATAGGTATAGTTTATGATACATCACTCGTACAAAAAGGGTACATTCATACAAGAAAGATTTATATCCACACACATTCCACGTAAACTTGTTAACCTATGTTGTGAGACTCTCTCTCCCCCCGTACGTCCGAGTGCGGGATATAATTCCTGGTAGTTATAATCAGAATCTCCTTGAGGGAGAACGTGATACTTGTATATAGATCTATATTGGGTTTGACACCCCACACCTTGCTGCTAGCTACAGTGGGACCTGCAGGTCTACGGGTGACAAATGTCATTTCATTTTCGCGACGCTTGAGAAACGTTGTGGCAGGTTTACATAGTCACAGTATGATTATAGCGACTCACCTAGGGAGTTAACAATTCATAAAGTTTACGGGATTTCATAAAACCGAAGTAGGTTTTAGGTTGATTAAAAATTTACTTTACATATCATTTTAAACTCACGACATTTCTACTAAGTAATGATGATTTCTTATACATTTTGGTCTTTGGTTATAAGGCTACATTTTACGGATTTCAAGGAAAATATCGGATTTTTCTGAAACAAACGCGACATTTACATGTGAAAGACTTCTACTAAGTTTATTAATAAAAGCTTATGAACTCACCAACCTTTGTGTTGACACTTTTCAAACAACTTGTATTCTCAGGAAAACACTAAACAGGTAATCAAGTGCTTTTGAGGATGGGACGTTAAGGCGTCAAACTTTTCATATTTTGTCAACATATTGTAATTGATTTTGAAACATGTAATTCATACAAGTGATGTAACTTTTTCAATTATATATATGTTGGTTGTGTTTGCATAAATTACTATTGAAATTGTGGTTATGATACTATACATGAAGTCCTACACCCCCGGACGTTTCCACCATCCTTGGTTTGGGGGTGTGACACTTTCTAGTTACGGGCTAAGGGAGACTCGTATTATGGGCTCGATGGCAAGCCAAATGTGAGATGTGGGCCGGAAGCAATCTAGACTCACACTATGGGCTCAGGGGGTAATCCAGTTTGTAAAGTTGTGGACCCAATACATGCTGTTAAGTTGTTATGTTATTGCTGACAAGGTTATGTGGATTGTATGTGTAACAGTATTTTCGGGGAACTCACTAAGCTTTCGGGCTTACAGTTCAGTTTATTATTTCAGGTACATCAGGGGACCGTGGCAAGGCGAAGACATAATCGTACAGCTCCTCACTTTTTATGACTCTGTTTCTGGGATACTCTGATATGTTACATTTTGAAAACAAGTTTGTAATAGTTAATGGATTTGAAATGTTTTTAAAAGTTTAAATTGGCTTGAATTTTTATGGATGTTACAAGTTGGTATTAGAGCATTGGTTTGAGTGAATTGGAGGAACATTCGTGTGAATCCAATTTCAAATCAAGGGAAGGTTTTCAAAATGATTTCTAAAATGTTTTTTCAAAATAAGTAAAGGAGGATGCAAGGTGTACGATCAACCGGAGCCAGTAAGTAGACCCCAAAGTACCATACATTTATTTGATTATGTGATATGTTAGAATAGCATGCTAGTACTAGGCTAGGGATCTTCAGGAGTTGCATGATAGAATTGCCTGATTACATGATGCCTGCTAGCCTAGGGTTTTCCTTATATAAGATTGACATCATTATTGTAGTTACTTGTGTATGCATCACGTCTGTATATAATCAAGATCATATAGCCTGAGAATGTTTAATTCGACCTTAGGGTAGGATCAGATATTCGAAAGTCTATTGGGTCGCGTTATGTATGGCTAGCATACACTAGTACTGCATGGTTGATGGAACTTTCATGGATGGGTGGGTCGTGAAAAGCCGTGAGGTCAGTTGTGAGATAGTTTAGCATTCCTCTAAGAATGAGGGTTGAGCGCTAGCTATGTTATGTATACTATTAGGGTGTTTTGGTGATACTTGAGACAAATATGGGTAGGTATGGAAGGTAGTATGGGCCCGTACTACTGAAAGCATAGGACCCATACGCGTAGCAAGGAAGTCACAACCCCTAGGGCTTAGTCGGGAGTTGGTCCCCTATTGTTATGTGATTATCTGATATTTGTTGGTGTGTTTTTAATATGGTGATGACGAGACATTTTGTGACTGCATCCGGGTCAGGATCAGGATCAGGGGACGAAGGCCAGGAGGTGCCGGTAGCACCTAAGCCTGTGGTACAGATGGGGACAGATGAGTTAGACGCCAGGATTCGAGAGGTCCTGCATGATGAGGTTGCCGCTTTGTTCCGGGCGTAGCTACCAGAGATGTTTGGGTCTATTAAGACCGCTATGGTTGAGTACATTGACGAGCGTTACGCAACCCTTGCAGAGACGGATGTCGCCGCAGCTGTATCAGTTGTAACAGTGGTAGGATGAGGTAGAGTTGGACGGGGTTTCCAGTACCGCGACTTCGATAACACGAAGCCCCTGACATTTGATGGTACTCATGATGTGATTAGAGTTATGAGATGGTTGTCTAACATGGAGGGTTGTTTCTTCACGTGTTCATGTCCTACTGACCAGAATGTCAGATGTGCCATGAACCTGCAGAGGCTAGGGGCCAAGGATTGGTGGAGACTGATGATTGGATTGTACAATAATGATCAGAGAGTTGCTGGTACTTGGGAGCAGTTCAAGGAGATGTTACGCGTCCGCTATGTTCCACGGGTGGAGCGAGAGCGGTTGGCTTAGGAGTTTTTGAGTTTGAGTCAGGATGGAGAGTCGGTGATGGAGATCACCTGTATGTTCACAGATAGGGCGATGTTCTGCCCAGAATTTGCTTCCGAGCAGGCTTAGATGACTCGTTATCTAAGCATGCTCAAGACTGAAATCTGCCAGTTTGTGTCTACCCAGCGATGTGATAATCTGTTGGAATTGCAGGAGGCCGCTAGACAGCATGAGTTGGAGATCAAGTTGCAGTTGAGGGAGCAACGTTCGGCCCTGACACAGTCTTAGCCGGTGCCGAAGTGGTCTAGGACCGCTGATTCTAGGATTGGGAGTCAGTAGAGCCGTACATGTGGGAAGTGCGGTGGGAGTCATTCTGGAGTATGTCAAGCGGGTAGCGGGTGCCATAGATGTGGTAAGGAGAGGAATTATGTGAAGGATTGTCGCCAGGGCGCCCCGGTTCCAGGTATGAGGTTATGCTATGACTGTGATCAGGTTGTCCATGTGAAGGCCAACTGCCCATTGCTAGCCGCCAAGCCGGCGTAGGCTGCAGCGCTAGCTACTTTGAGGATCGTTGATGGGAGGCTTGTTAAGGTCGAGCCTCTGAAGGCTCAGGGGCGTGCTTTCCAGCTTACGACATAGGAGGCCAGAGCATCACCGGATGTGGTCGCTGGTACATTTTTAGTAAACTCCTTGCCTGCCTTGGTTTTATTTGACTCGGGGGTGAGTCGGTCATTCATTTCTCAGACATTTAGTAGGGGGTTTGGTGTGCCAGTTGACGAGCTAGAGTGTCCGTTGAGAGTTTCTATTGCCAACGAACACGGAGTTTTTGCTTCTTCGGTCTACCAAGGATGTCAGTTGGAGACCTTTGGAGTGGTCTTTCTGATAGATTTAATTCTGATTCCCATGGGGGAAGTATGCGTGATTATGGGTATGGATTGGCTTAGTCGCTTTGGTGCTATGATAGATTGTGAGGGCCAACGAGTGGTAGTTCGAACCCCAACTGGGGAGAACTGATTGTATATGGTGAGGGCACCAGAGTGGGGTCAGGGTTCTGTTCAGCCGCCAGAGCTCGGCAGTATATCCAACACGGGTGTGCGGGGTACCTAGCGTACGTGGTAGATACGCGGGTTGGAGACCAGACTTCAATTTCAGAGGTTCCAGTGGTTAGGGAGTTTACCGATGTGTTTCTGGAGGAGTTGCCAGGGATACCTCTGGAGAGGCAGGTCGAGTTCCGAATCGACCTGGTGCCGGGTGCAGCCCCTATTGCCAAGGCGCCATACCGTTTGGTGCCACCCGAGATGCAGGAGTTGTCTTCACACCTTCAGGAACTATTGGGTAAGTTGTTCATTCGACGTATTAGTTCTCCATGGGGAGCACCGATCCTCTTTGTTAGGAAGAAGGATGGATCGCACCGAATGTGCATTGACTATAGGGAGTTGAACAAGTTGACGGTGAAGAACCGCTATCCACTCCCGAGGATAGATGGTCTCTTAGACCAGTTGCAGGGTGCATATTAGTTGTCTAAGATTGACTTGAGATCAGGGTATCATCTGGTCTAGGTTAGAGAGGAAGACGTGGAGAAGACCGCATTTCAGACTCGTTATGGGCACTATGAGTTCGTGGTGATGCCCTTTGGGCTCACCAACGCGCCGACAATATTTATGGACCTGAGGAATCGGGTCTGTAGACCGATGCTTGATCGCTCCATCATCATGTTTTTAGATGATATCTTGGTGTATTCCAAGACCCGAGAGTAGCATGAGGAACACCTCAGGGAGATATTGGAAGTTCTAAGACAAGAACGGTTGTATGCCAAGTTCTCGAAGTGTGAGTTTTAGTTACGAGAGGTCCAGTTCCTCGGACATCTCATTAACTTGGAGGGGATTTTGGTCGATCCGGCTAAGATCGAGGCAATTATGCAGTGGGAGGTGCCGAGGTCTCCATCGAATATCAGGAGTTTTCTGGGGTTAGCAGGGTATTATCGGAGATTTATTCGAGACTTCTGTAAGATTGCAGTACCCCTCACTCGTCTAATGAGAAAGGGGTGGATTTTCAGTAGGGCCCCGAGCAGCAAGAGGCGTTTGAGACCCTCTGGCAGTGTTTGTGTGAGGCTCCAGTTTTGACACTCCCCGAGGGAGTGGATAATTTTGTGGTATTCTACGATGCATCTATCACAGGTTTAGGGGCGGTCCTCACGCAGAGAGGGCGAGTGATAACCTTTGCATCAAGACAACTGAAGCCACATGAGACAAGGTATCCTACACATGACCTGGAGCTGGGAGAGGTGGTATTCGCTCTCAAGATTTGGAGGCATTACCTATATGGGGTCCGTTGTACCATATACACGGATCACAAGAGTTTGATACACATCATGGATCAGTTGAACCTGAATATGAGACAACGCAGGTGGCTAGATGTAGTCAAGGAATATGATTGTGAGATCCTTTACCACACTTGTAAAGCGAATGTGGTTGCAGACGCGTTGAGCCGCAAGTCAGCTGGGTATCCCACCCCAGCAAAGTGTATGAGGATAGCGGTGGATTCCCTGCTGGTGGGTTTGATCAGAGATGCCCAGATCGAGGGCATACGACTAAAGAACTGGAATATGGAAATGATCAAGGGCAAAAGCGCTCGGTTTGTTCAGGATAGCCATGGGTTATTGACCTGATGTGGTCGAGTGTGGGTTCCGATGACTGGTGGAGTCAGACAAACAGTGATGGAGGAGGCTCATAGGTCTCATTTGTCCAAACACCCGGGGGCCACCAAGGAAGAATTATACAAGTGATTTTGAAGTAGAATCATTGTGAAGATAATCATGGGAATATAACTTGATTTAATGTTTCTACATATTAAAATATCTTACGCTCAAAGTAACATCTTATCCTCTTATTTATGATTCAAGTTCTCTAGATTCTACTAGGATTTTATATTCCCACGATTATCTTCACAATGATTCCACTTCAAAATCACTTGTAGAATTCTTCCTTGTGTAGTGTCCTGCCTAAAAGGCACATTATACCATAATTTATTCAAAACCAACCCATTATGTTGAAATCATAATTTCATATTGTCACATAGTGGACAAAGTGACATAACTAGAAATTTTATAACTTCTAAAAATGTTATAACTCAACATTCAAATTTACATAATATTTCATATTGTCACATAGCGGACAAAGTAATATTATTCCTTTTGAGGATTTCGTCCTCAAAATTACAGTGATTAAAACAAATGGGGATATTTTGCTTTTATCTCGCTCTTATTTTTCCCAATTATAATTTGGGCCTCGATGGTGTTTCCATTTTACAAGCACCAAATCTACTTCTTTATTACGTAGTTCAGTCGTTCTTTCATTTATGATTTCTTCAGGCTCTTCTACGTATCTTAATTTGTTATCAAATTTCACCTCGGATAACGAGACTGTTTCATTATATATGCTCAAGCATATGCGCAGATAACTCACATGAAATACATCATGAATACCTGCCAAATCTTCAGGCAATTCCAAGCGTTCTGCTTGCTTACTAATCGTTCTTTCTTTCTAAATCTCATAAAACCTTTCGATGGAGTTACCTTTAGTATTACAAAATCACTCACCTAGAATTTTACGGATCATCTCCTCTTTTCTGTATAGGACCTCTGTCGATCCTGGTCCGCTTTCATTCTTTCTTGGAAAATTTGTATCTTGTCAGTGGTGTCTTGAATTATTTCATGGCCACTGAGCACTTTCTGTCCTACATCACGCCAACATATTGGAGTATAACATTTATGCTCATACAGTACTTCATATACCTTCAGTATATTTTCTACTGTTTGGATTGTTCTTTTCTTCTGATCATCTGTATGGGGATGGTAAGTTGTATAAGGAGCAACTCGAGATCCTAATTCACGTTTCATTGTACGTAGTTCGCCATTGGAGTCGTTTCACGGATGGCGAGAAATGTGCACTCTTAGTCAATCGGTCGACTTTTACCCAAATGTTATCAATCTATATAACACTCTTTGGCAATTGGAGTAGCACCAGGCATAAGGTCAATTCAGAATTCTACTTGTCTATCTGAGGGTAGTCCATGAAATTCTTTGGGGAAAACATCAGGATATTCATTAACAATTGGAATATCATATATAGTTTTTCTTCTGCTCTTATGAGATATCAATTGTATAAGTCGGATAAGTAGAATATCCTTTAGATATAGATTTACGGGTTTTTAAGAAAGAAATTATTATTTTCACCGTAGACATAAATAGAATTTTTCCCTTTCGATAGGGGCGCTTATCCTCTTTTTGTAACATACGAGTTCTGTGTGGTTCTTTGATAACCAATCCATGTCGAGAATAATATCAAAATTGGGCAACAAGAGAGGTTTATGGTTAGCATGAAAACTATATAATTCATTTTCTATGACAAAATATTTATAGACTTTATCAGCAAGTAATGATACACTTCCTGCGGTATCTACGTGAAATGGTTGCGCGAGTGCATAGCAAGCAATTTGAAAAGAATGTGCAAATTCATGAGACATAGAAGAATCTGAGGCATTAGAATTAAATAAGATGTGAGTAGGTCTAGAGTTAACGGAAAAAAAGTGAACTAGTCACAACATTTGAGTCCTACTGATTCTTTCCGCAATTTCGACGTGATGACAATTGATGAGAAAAGATTGTGATTTACCACGACCACGAAAAGTACTCTGAAATTGCACTCTTGTATTAGAATCAGATCGAAAAGATCAAGCTGATGGAAACAGGAATAGTCCGATCAATACGTGGATGCTTTAGAACTGAAAAAGTTGCACACGTATCTCCAAGTCATGCTCGCGCTTTCGGGCATACCTGACAGCTTTATCTAATGACATAATATCCCGATTGATCATGAAATCATGGATCTCACACCGTAATCCTTTCATGAATAACTAAATTTTTCATTATCTTTATAGCAAATGGTTGCTCAATCCTTTATTGAAGATCGTTATATTTCTATCGACTATCTTGACCATCTCCTTTTTTTATCTTCTGACTGAAATTTTGTTACTACACAAGACATGGTTCTCTGAACCAGTCAACTCACTTCACGGATTAATACCAATCGGACTTGATTATTTATGACCGCTAAGGTTCAAATGGAAATCATATTCTTAGTCATCACTGAAACAAAGGTAATGACATACTTGAACAAGAACGGAATCAATTACTAGCTTCTTGGTAACCTTGTGACTTTCCCTGATCCAAGTGTGAGTCATGTGCTTCCAGTAGTATAGGCCTCTACTACTATTCACACAGAGTCATACTCGTACCAAGTATTATCTCACAGTTTTCCAAGTTACCATTCAAAAGTTTTCACAAAACAACTTATCACACATGAATGTGTTCAAACAAGTACTTATGACAATTTCTCCTAGACTCAAATAGCGATTTCACACTTCTATCAAACATATCTTGGATTTATTATACTCGCCTTTTGAAATCTTTTTTCATGCATATGCTCGATCTAGCATATCCTAACACTTTTCCTAGGTTAATAGGAATTTCACTTCCAAATTATTCATATAAATTCTTTCTCGGGTAGTGTCTACTCTGCAAGACACACTACACCATAATTTATCCTAGTAGTGTGGAGATAAATGGTTTCCAACTACTTGCATAATCTTCAAACTCATGCAAGTTATCAGGCATATTTTTTTCATTTCGTTATCCTTCCATGACATCGTTATTCCTTTATATGAGTAAGTCTTCTTCTCGTGGTTGTATCTTTTAAGTCTTCTTCATAGGAGTCTATCCAAAGAAGTCCGCATTATAGCTGCATCTCAGTGTGTTCTACTAGCTTCAACTAGGTTCTCTGTCATTCGTAACATCTATTCTCATACAATACTGTGAGTGCATGTCTTCTTCAACTAATTACTCTACCTTACTTAGACAAGTAAGATACTTAGCATTTTACCACTAAACGAATTAATTCACCATCCTAATCATGTATGTTAAAGTCAGCTTAACACATAATGGAACTTCCATATGGATGTGACAGAAGTAAATTGCCACTCAGTATTATTAAATACTAAGTTTGGGCATCCTGTATAGGGTTACTACTTGAACTACATACTACATCGCAATGTTTAGACAAAGTCTTGTCCTATTGAGTCTGAAAACTTCATCAGCCTTTCCTTTGATCTTCATTTAATTCTTCTAAATTTTGTACAACATCCATTGTGATACTGTCGAAGTATTGATCACCATCTTCAGTTCTTCTAACTCTGTAAGTAATCACTGCTTTATTCTGGTCAGCGGTGGAATAACTTCATGGATTACTCCAAAACATTCATCTCATCCGAATGTACTTTGAACCCACTGCATTCCTCTAAAGGCGTTATTATTTCATCAAACATAGTTTGAATGTACAATACCACTCTACGGGTATTAATACACTATTTACAGTATCGGTTGATATATTTTATTTTACGATATCCCTTGACTATTTACCGATGTCAACTATCGTAAGTCTCCTTATTACATTGAAAGTTTCATGTTAATTCTAATACGAAAACTCTTAGAATCCTGAACATAAAATCTTCTCTTCTAAACCAAGGTTGGCAACAAACCTTAAACTTTCTTAAATAATAACAATAAGGAAAGCAACCTAATGCATGCTATATTCATTTGTCATTTAGCACATATTAGAATATAAGGCATATCTCCTCTTAATATTCTAGTGCTTGTTTCCATTTAGGTATTCAAGATAAGTATACTAGATACATATCATATCATCATCACTTAACAATCCATGTTTGTGTCTAGAAATTCTCAAAATTCCAAGTTCACTTAAACTAACTCTCTAAAATTTTTGAAGTAAATTAATATCTTAGAATACTAGGGTTTATCACTACCCAATACCCTATTTAAGTATTTCATATGGTTTGTATCTATATACTTACTATGAATCCGTTCATATATTGAACTTCCAACGGTTTAAGTTAATTGTCTAACTGCAACATATTTTCTGCTAAGCAGAATTTGCACTTGTAGTGCATAACGAATTCTTCCTATGTCAACTATAGAGGCCTGTTAGGATTTAAAGTTTTTCCCAATGTCTTCCACTAACAGATTAATGCATCTTTGAATTGACTCACAACGTAGGTGGTCTACAACTTTCTCATGCAACCGCAAGTTATGAAGGCTAGCTCCATTTCTGAAATCTAGTTTATGACTTCTACTAGATCATTTTTCCCACTAAATAATGACGACTTGCAAGTTGTGAAATCCTACTTGCAGTAGCCTCTAGGCTCATTATTCGTTTGGATCCTTGAGTCTTCCAAAGGAGGGAGTGGTCCTTGATGACTTTCCAAGTCATCGTTCCCCTCCTGAACCGTTGTTGGACAAAAGGGAACTAATCCATTGTTGATTCGTTGAACGACTATCAGTTCGTTGATCACTAGCATTTCGCCTCTAGCATTCGCTATCCCCTGAGTTAGTAGATCTATAAACTCATGCCTTTGTTGATCTAACATGTTGTATATCATCAATTAAACTTCATCCATCAGGAACTAACAACTCATGCTCCGACGTTTTGGGGTGTTGTACATATTTCGTTATTGACGACTCTACCACTTCTTGTGATTGTCATGACATTCTAAACATGTATGTTTGAGTATCTTAATATAATAATACTTTACTTACTATATATTCATTTAACATATATTAGTAATTAAGGCATTTCCCTATAGTATGCTAGTGATCATGACTATAGTAATTTAAGCATCTATCCTAAAGCATTCTATTATATAAATTATTTAGCACATAATAAAAATTAAGGCACATTCCCTAAAGTATTCTAGTGTTGTTATCAATTAAGGTATAATACCTAAAATAAAATATCCATTCACCTCACAATAATTTTTTAGCATTCTAAATTTAAGTCTATAAATCCTTAAAATTCCAAGTTCGCTTAAACTAATGCTCTGATACTAACTGTGACATCCTCAATATGCATGGCCCGAAAAAGACCTTTTTTTATTTATGCTTATTTTAAATCAGAGTGATATTTATAAATGCATAATTTTTCCTATAAAAAGTATTTCTGAAGGGTTTATAAATATAAGTAACACTTAAAAATAATAAGAGTAGCTTAACTTATATAGATTTAAGAAAACAATGGGAAATTGTATTAGAACCTCTAACACACTAAAGCCTCGTTACTAACCAATGAAAACCTTATAATTTGGCCTAATGAAATATAGAGGTTTGAGAGTGTTTTGGATGATTTTGGATAAGAAATGAAGTTCAATTGCAAGGGTTTATATAGGCTGCCGAGTGGCGCGCCGCACATAGACAAGAAGCAAGCCGCGTCCTCTTGTTGTGCTGACCTCTCTCACGGATGCCACGTGTCGTGCCCAGATCTTACTACGTCATCTCTTGTAAAAGGTGGCCACGTGTCCCCATTTTGTGGCGCCATGCGTCTCATTCTCATGGTGCAACGTCACCTTATCTCGAGGGAGAGCCTGCTGACTAACATGCCATGTGGTGCACTCAAGTGCTGCTACATCATCAGCCCAATGTTTTTCTCGCAAATCTTCAGAAGACCATACATGCCCTGGTTTTGACATTCTTTATATCTCTGGAATCCTTTTGACGAGATTTACAACTTTCATTAATGTCCCAGCCGCTAATTCTCAATCTAACTAAAATTCATATTTAGATCGATTTAAACTGTTATAATATGTGCGAAATTCATAACTCATTCATACGAACTCCGTTCTTGACTGTCTTTATATCGACGAGTTCATATTTACGAGATCTTCAACTCTCATTTAGATTTTCTCGAATAACAATTAACCAATTTGAATTTCGATTTTTGTGTCCACACTATTGCGTTGAAACTTCAAAAAATCATAACATCTTCTCCCGAAGTCAGATTTAGACGTCTCAGTATGTGTGCCATCGGTTTTACAATTACTACAATGTTCACTTAGATTACTTATGCTAATGAGCTATCTATCAAAGAATTACTTTTTCCAATACGCAAAGTCGTATTATTTAATCACAAAACTTCGAAGAAGCATAACTTCTTCATACGAAATCGGATTTTAGAGTTTTTTATATGTACGAAATCATTGTTACATATACTATAACTTTGGTTAATATTATTTTCCTAGATAATCTTCTATAAAAATGTTGATTTTGCGACTTGTTATATTTTAATTTTTTAGCTCGGATAATGTAAATATCCGTCACTAAAAACCAAAAAAATCAAAATTGGTCGACCTAGATTTCGTCGGAACAAATAACATGTGGTCAAACCATATATGTCAGAAGTGGTAAAAGGTTCTCAAATCTAACCACTCAGAAGCAGTCGAAGGGGGTCAATCTTGATGTCGAAAATGATTAAAAATGTGGTCAAATCGGATTCGTTTGGAATGGTCAATTTGAATTCGAATTCGTACATAATCCGTCAGTAACAGAAGTATATCGATAACATTTCCTATCGTATGCTGGATTGCTCTTAAGAGTTTTTGAATTTTTTTTTGGGCTTGACTAAAAAAATATCCTATTTTATTATTTAGACATCCTATATATAGTTTTTAAGGTATTTTTATTGTTTGAAATTGTATTATTTTCTGAAAAAGATAATTATATTATAAATCTACTATTAATGAAAATATCTATAGCATGTTCAAATAGTGTTTTAAGAGGAGGACCTCCGTTTAAGGGAGGATGCTTTTAAGGAATCATTGTTTGTATTTATTTATTTATTTTTGACAGAATAGGGAGAGTTTTTGGCGTGTGCATTTTCATTATATTTCAACGCGTTGTAGTTTTTATCTTTCTATTTCATCCATTTAAACGCCACATGCCCGTGATCCTCATAAACTTTTATGTGAGTTGGTGGAAATTTACAACACCACTTGTCCTCATATCTAGTTTTTTTATGATAAAGTTTCTCCTCGATTATATCAGTTTATCTAAATTTGATGGGAGTTGTGCTAGTGTTTTAAATGATCAATATTTCTTTAGTGGTCAATATAACCAAGATATTAAAGACATCAAAGATGATTTGTCCTTCTAGTAGAGTTTGACAATTGCGTCGACAAGCATGCCTATAGAAGACTCGTGATATTAGTTTGATATCATTCTATCTAGGTTTAATTACGTTGGTTGGGTAACTTCCATTAAATCGATAAATTTGACTTAAAAGACACTATTTTAAATCAAAAAATGCAGTTTATAAAGTGAATAGAGGTTTTATGATATATTTAAATATCTTATATTTTTGAAGGGTTTTATCAGAGTTTCTAAAATCCCTTCTTACAATAAAATAAATAAATAAATAAATAAATAAATAAATAAAAAAAAATCCAACATCATAAAAAATTTCTTACAAAAAAAACACATATCTAAAAGCATCAAAAATTGACCAATCAGCTTAAGGTTTACTAGACCGTCATTTGGGTAAAAAATTGGTTTGGGTCAAAGTCGGACATTCCGACTTTAAGTTCAGATTTCTGAGTTTGTAGAAAAGTGCTAGCTTATTTACTTTTTTTTTTTTTCAAAATTTTTTCATACAAAAATGTAAAAAATGTCATGGTATGCATTTTTTTGGGTTTTGATCTAAATCCCGATTTTTTTTGGTTTTGTGGTCCTTTTGATCATGTTTGTACGTAGATTTGATCTCTCATAAAATTGAAATGACTAAATTGCCCATATTAGATTTATTTTCGATTTTCTTTTTTTTATAAGTATTTTTATATATAAATAAAGATTCTCTGTCAAAATAAAGAAATGGGTTATGAGTCAGGCCCCTATCCACCCAAACTTTTATCATCTCCTCACTCTCTTGAGAGTCACTACCATCGCCATCCTTGTGCTTTACTTCAACCTGCAAATCAAAAATCAAGGTAGAAAGAAACCCCATGATAGCACAAAAGTCCTTATAATTCAACCTCCATTGTTATGATGGAGTACAAATGATCTATAAAAATGTAGAAATGTAGAGGCGTTGATGATACTCTTCTTGATCCAAATTTTCTGATTGTGGCACCTTTTACTATGTGTTTTACAAGAAAACCCACTGGACAAAATTGAAATTGGTTTCCGACCATTAGAATCTGTTAAATTATGCACCATTGGAATCATATTGCCTTCTTAACCATTATCCTCGCTTGATAGATTAAGAGCACGGAGACCATATATGAACGGAATATTCGGTGGGATAGGTAAAAAAAAAAAGTTGTATTCTTGAAACATATCCAACTGGTTAACCAACAATGGAAATCTCATAATTCCTCTGCTCTATTTTCTACCCAACCTCATTCCTTGATTTTATTATTGATTTGACTTGTCTATGTATTGCATTTGAGATCCTTTGAACCCATGGCTTACTTTGGCAATATATCGAACACTTCATAGGCATGTTTGAGGTAAGAAGAGGAAGATCCATCAAATCACGGTGAGAAAGAAGAATAACCAAGCTATTTTTTTTCTTCTTGTTTTGTTAAATTCGGAATGGATTAAAATAAAGAACAAAGGAAAACAATGATCTACCAGTTGACTAACTTGCACCAGGTGCAAAAATGGAAAGATAACAGAAATTGGGTATCGTGATGAAACATAGACATCAATAAAGCATTAAGGCCATGGGGTATGGAGTGTATTTTGACGCGTAAGAGGTAACGTGTAGGGGTATTCATGCGTGAACACCACCCTCCCCCCCCTACCGGTGAATGTGACGCGGATTGATGGGTATGACGGATGGTTACACGGATTCTGATTTGCTAAAGCTTTTTGACTGTTCTTTTTGACCGTTTGTTTAATTAAACAAAAAAAACAACTTTTCAATGTATTTCCTCTACTGTATATACACAAACACATAAACACACAAAACACATCTTTCTCTACAAATAATATCTCTCTACTATCTCATTATCTCTCATAAATATGGAGCAAAATCAAAATACCTCTACCACTCCAAACACCCCAAGAACCCTAACCACTCAAAATGATCAATATCAGGGTTACATTCAAATGCTAACATCCTCAACCCAACATCAACCTCTATTTACCAACATTCCATTTCAACCAAACTACTTCCAACAACAATTACCACAATCTCAATTCCAAGGTTTTCAATAATTTCGACCCCAACAGTTCCAAACACAACCATCTCAACAATTCCAAACATAACCATCTCAACAATTTCAAACTGTAACACCCCATTCTTTAAGTGTTTAATTATGAGTCCCTGAGATTTAAGAGGAAGGGAAATTCTGGTCCTTTTACGAGAAATGACTTTAATTTCGACCCCAACAGTTCCAAACACAACCATCTCAACAATTCCAAACATAACCATCTCAACAATTTCAAACTGTAACACCCCGTTCTTTAAGTGTTTAATTATGAGTCCCTGAGATTTAAGAGGAAGGGAAATTCTGGTGTATGTTTTAGAAGCATTGGGCTTCTCATCACTCTCGTATGAATGATAAGTTATTTAGGAGCGGGTTTAGATTAGAGGAGTTGCGGTGTTTTGAAGTTAATCATTGTTATAGCTCTTTGTGGAATAAGAGGGAAATGGTCCCATGCATGCATGCAATTATTTTGAAGTCTGGCTGGGTACACCCAGCGTAAGCTGGACGTACGCCCAACATAAAGGGGCCAGAAGTTGCGGGTGGCCGGGTGAGTACGCCCAGCGTACTCTCAGAAACTCCAAACCCTAATTTAGGGTCAGCCACTATATAAGGAACATGTTGGTTCACCCCTTAGCCTCCTTATGCTCATCCTTAACCTCAGAGAAACCCTAGATCTCGTATTCACTCCATTTTTGGGTGTGTTTGACCTTGGAAAGCTCTTTTTGGCAAAAGAAAGGCTTGAAGGAGAAAAGAGAAGTTGTCAAAGAAGAAGAAGAACGATTGGAGCTTGTAGATCTGAAGAGATACCATCCTTTGGAGCTTGTTTGAGGTATAAAGCTTCTTGCTTGACCTTCATATTGTGTAGATCTATGTATTTTGAAGCTTTGTCACCATTCTTATCCCAAAAGTCCTCACCTTGCTGCATATTTCGAGTTGGTCAAGATTATCTGTCCTTTCAGACCTTTGGAGAGGTCTTGAGTGAGAAAAATGAGGTCCCAAGGGCTGTAGTTGTTCCATGTGTGAGATATATAAGTCTTAATGGATTAAGACCTTGGATTAAGAGCTTATGGACATCCCAAGTGATAAAGTCTGAGACTTTATAGATTCTAATCATATTTAGCCTAGGGATCTGAAGTTTGGGCTTAAGAGCTTAAGCCATTAAGAGGTTAGAAGGACTTAATGAGTATTGCAGTTACGCCCCGCGTAACCCTTGTTTACGCCCCGCATAGCGGGCCAAAGCCTCGATCCTCAGTCGCGTTTCAGTGAGTACACCCCGCGTACCAATGAGGGTACGCCCAACGTACTCCTCCCGTTGGACTTTCATTTTTGGGCGTTTGAGTTTGGGCTGTTGGTGGGCAGTTGGTTATTGGGCCAAGTCTGGGAATTTATGGATAGAGTATTTTGGGCCCAATTATTGTTATGGACATTGGATCTAGGCCTATTTGGTGAGGTGGGCCCAATTTGGTAAATTGGGCCAATATTGGACTTTATATGAGAATTGGACTTTGGTCTTGGCCCGATAAGTGAATGTATGATTGGCCTAGTGTTTATTTTGTTATGATGGTTAGTTCGGGATCTGCGGTGAGTTGGTGATTCGAGAGTCTGCTTCTTCAGTTCAGAGTATCGGCATTCGCGAGGTGAGTTATCCTCACTATATCGATATGGTCTAAGGCACCAAGGCCGGCCCTTTATCGGATTGAGATTCGGATATTCGTTGTTATGTTATTGCTTGATATGTCTGCATCCTGATAGCTAGGATGGTATATGCTAGTGACCGGTTAGGTCGGTATCCTGGTTAGGGTAGTGATATGTTATGTGATCTGCTTGATCGGCTTGTTGACTATGAACTGTATTATGATTGTATGTTATGTGCGCATGGTTGTTTGGAGTGCAGTTAGGTTGAGGCGGGTCCTGCTTTGTGCTGTAGGCCAAGATACCCAGGGCGGACCGGTTGTTCCGAAGGCCCAGCGAGCGGTCCGGATAGGCTGTAGGCCCCATGAGGGCGGACCAGACGTGCCGAGGCTCGGAGAGTGGACCAGGCCGACTGAAGGCCCGATACGGGCAGACCAGTCATACTGTAGACTCAGAGAGTGAACCAAGTGGGTTGAAGGCCCGGTGCGGGCGGACCAACCACACTGTAGACTCGAAGGACATGACTAGACGCGGAGGGTGGACTGAAGGCCGATACGGCGGACCAGTTACACAGTAGACTCGATATGCATGGCTGTTCTATGTTCTGTATGTTATGTATGCTATTTATGTTATGGTCCAGAAGGCAATATTGTTGGATTAGTGTCTAAGTCCATAACTATTTTGGTATGTACTTGACCCGATGGTGCATGGTCCTTTTAGGTTGCCTTCACCAAAGCAACTTGATTGGAGAAATAAATAGAGAGATGTTATTATGATTTATTAATATGTTATAAGAATAATATATTAAAGGAGAAATCATATTTGTTTAATTAATATTGGTCAATAATTAATTAAGAATTAATTTTGTGATCAAGTGTAATTAATTAAACTAGAGGGGCTGATTTGTAATTATGGGATAGTTACAAAATAAGGTAAGGATTATCTTAAATATAGGGTGAACGAATTTAAGGAGATAATGCCTTAGAATTCGACTAGGATAAGGGTTTCTAAGACTTATCTTATGGTTACTTGGTGGGCAAGCAACTAGATAAGGATAAGGACTAAAACCCTAGTCTTTACACCTATGTAAACCCCCTAAGGCTCATGAATTCATCTAAGCCTTCCCAAGAAGTCCTAAGGATGAATTCCTACCTCTCTCCTCTCTCTTTATACCTTCTCCATTTGCTCTTGGTGTTTGTAAGCCATTAGAGGAGTGACACTTGTGACTCTAAGCCTTCCAAAGTCAATTCAAGAAGGAATTGGGATTGTTATTGCTACATAACAATCAAGGTAACATCTTAAACCTAATTATATGTTAATATCGATTTCCATATGCTAGAATTAGGGTTTATAGTTTTGAATTCAAAGCATGTACGATAGAGAAACCTAGATCCAAGCATTAGGGTTTGTATGAGCACATAGGATGTCTTATGACTAAAACCCATCAAATATGTTATGGGCCGGAAGGCAATATATTTTGGACCGGATGGTCGTATCCTGGAAAGGCGTATATGTGGTTGGTATTTTAGGGGTATCTCACTAAGGTTTCGGGCTTACAGTTGTGGTTTAAATGTTTTTCAGGTTCTTCAGGAGACTGTGGCAAGGCGAAGGCGTGATCGTACCGCTCCTCGTGTTTACGTTTATGACATGGTTCTGGGAATACTCTGATAATAAATGTATTGAAAACCTTTTTGTAATAACATTATTAAAATGGGTTGTTTTTGAAAAGTTTAAATTATGTTGAAATTTTTGGTCGTTACAAGTTGGTATCAGAGCCTTGGTTTGAGTGAATTGGAGGAACATTCGTGTGAATCCAGTCTCAAATCAAGGAGAGTTTTCAAAAAGAGAATTTCAAATGTTTTTCAAATTAAGTAAAAAGAGGACGCAGAGGTACGATCAGCCGGAGCCAGTAAGTAACCCTAAATTACCATACATGATATTTGTTTTCGAGCTTTGATAGAACAGCATGCTAGTACTAGGCTAGGGATCTTCAGGTTTTCATGATAATGTTGCCTGTTTTATGATGCCTGCTAGCCTAGGGTTTCCCTCTATATGAGATTTCCAATGTTCCTCTGGGAGTGAGGATTGAGCGCTTGCTATGTATATTTGTCACTAGGGTGTTGTGGTAGTACTTCATACAAATATGGGTAGGTGTGGAAGGTAGTATGGGCCCGTACTACTGAAAGCACAAGACCCATACGAGTATCAGGGAAACCATGACCTCTAGTGTGGGGTTGAGAGTTGGTTCCCGGGATAGTGGGAAGTGTCTGAGATTTTGTGGTTTATTTTCAGTATGAAGATTTCGAGGCATGCTGAGGGTGGATCCGGGTCAGGATCGGGAGCAGGAGAGGGAATTCCGGGCGGGTCAGTACTGCCCGAGGTTATCGGATAGATGAGCACGCACGAGTTGTATGCGAGGATTCATGAGATCCTGCATGATGAGGTTGCTGCATTGTTCCAGGCCGAGCTGCCGGAACTGTTTGGGTCGATCAAGACTGCCATGGTGGACTATTTTGATGAGCGCTATGCGGCTCTTACTGAGACGGCTGCCGCGGCGGCTACATCTGCTGTAGCAGCAGCAGGGGGAGGAGCTAGTAGAGTTTTTTAGTATCGGGACTTCGATAATACGAAGCCTCCCACCTTTGAAGGATTTCAGGACCCGATCGTTACTATGAGATGGTTATCGGACGTGGAGGGGTGTTTCTTCACGTGTTCATGCCCTGCTGATCAGAGGGTGAGGTGTGCCCTGAACCTGTTAAGGCTTGGGGCAAAGGATTGGTGGAGATTGACCACGGGGTCATACTCGGATGCGCAGAGGGCTACGGTTTCATGGGATCAGTTCAGAGAGATGTTCATCATTTGTTATGTTCCGCAGGTCGAGATGGAGAGGTTGGCTCAGGAGTTCCTTGAGCTGAAGCAGGATTCGAAGTCGGTGACGGAGATCACCAGGATGTTTACTGAGAGGGCGATGTTTTTCCTTGAGTTCGCTTCGGAGCAGGATCAGATGTCCCGATATCTGAGTATGCTGAAGAGAGATATTAGACAGTTTGTGTCCGCGCAGAGGTGTGAGACTTTTTTGGAGTTGCAGGAGGCCGCCAGGCAGCGTGAGTTAGAGATTGAGTTGCAGTTGCGTGAGCTGAGGCAAGCTACGGTGCAGTCGCAGCCGACGACGAAACGGTCTAAGACCATTGATTCCAGGATGGGAGATCAGGGCAGCCACTTTTGTGGGAAGTGTGGGAGGGGTCACACCGGAGTTTGTCGGTCCGGTGGTGCATGCCGCAAGTGCGGAAAGGAGAAGAACTATGCAAGGGATTGTCGGCAGTCAGTGCCGGTTTGGGATTTGAGAATTTGTTATCATTATCATCAGGTTGGGCACTTAAGGGTCAACTGCCCACAACATGTTGCAGGACCGGTGCAGGCTCCAACACCGGCCACTTTGACGATCACAGGTGGAGGTTAGGGTGGAGCAGAGCCCCCAAGGGCTCAGGGTCATGCTTTTCAGCTTTCAGCAGAGGAGGTCAGGGTAGTGCCGGATGCAGCTGCGGGTATGTTCCTTTCTTGATATCTTGTTATCTTGTGATTATTGTGGAAGTACTATTATCTGCTAGTCTCGTTGTGTGGGTTTTTCGTTTTGGTATCCGTTGTTCTTTGAGGGTTTGGTATGGTTATGGGTTAGTGTTTCAGGTTCTCGCTGGTTATCATCCGTGAGGGTTATTAGTGGAATAATGGCGTTGGTTTGAATGTCGGGTAGCATCTACAGTTTAAGGAGTGAATAGTTGAAGATTGAGTTTCTTTTGAGCGGGATGATCAGTGTGGGAATGTGTTTTTGCGAAGGTTGCTAGTCCTAGTGGGAATCAGTCCGTGTGTAAGTGTTAGGTTTTGTGCAAGGTTATTTTGGGAGGTCGGTGATAGTGACCGGTGGTTGATAGTCAGTGCCCTAAGTGGGTGAGAATTGGAAATTCTCCGGATGGTTGATAGGCTTGAGAAATTGTTAGCTGCTTGGGATTAAGCGGTATTTCTGTCAACCGAGAGTAGGCTGGTATGGGTGAGTAGCAGGCGTGCGGGGTAGGATACAGACCTATGGCATTGATTGTGGAGGGCATGGGACCAAGCTGGGATCGAGTATGTATGATGAAGATAGAGTTCGGAACCCCTAGAGGGCTAGAACAGTATGCATGGGAGGATTTTCCGGAGAGATAACTCGGAATGATGGATGCTAGTTGAGCGGTTCGGATAGACTGAAGGCCGGTAGGCCTACCAGTTAGGCCGAAGGCTCGGGGGACGGTCTAGTCAGACTGAAGGACGTGGAGGGCGGTCCAGATTGGCTGAAGGTTTTGAGAGTGGTCCAGATTGGTTGAAGGTTTTGAGAGTGGTCCAGATTGGCTGAAGACCTGGTAAGGTGGTCCACTCATGCTGAAGACTCTGCAGGTATTATTGGATCGGTTCAAGGAATTGGGTTGGGCATGTGGTGATGTGTTAGCATTTGAAGGTCTAGCCCCGGGTATTGATTGTGATTAGTGGAGATGGTGCATGGACTCGAGAGTCCTTGCGAGCAGGTTCAGGTCATATGTGTTTCATGGATAGCGGTTATGCTATAAATGAATGTAAACTCACGGAAGTGGAAGCAGCAGCGCAGGGTTATGATGGGAGTGGTCCAATTATGGTCTTTGAGCAGCGAGATTACGGCAGTGGTATGGGATCACATCCGGGTTGGATGGTTGCTAAGGCTCGGCAGGAATACATGGATGGAATCTCGGAATTCCAGATAGATTTGTTTTATGTGGTGAAAATTCATCCGGAAAGATGTTTGGGAAGTTGGGTTTCGGATTTTGATGGTTGAGTCTTGGTTAGCCTGGTTCGGTGAATGCTAGGCGGTGCATTGCAGCGATAGTTTCGGAGTAGAGTTGCCACAGGCTTCGAGGATGAAGCCTAATTTAAGTAGGGGGGGGGGGGGGAATTGTAACACCCCGTTCTTTAAGTGTTTAATTATGAGTCCCTGAGATTTAAGAGGAAGGGAAGTTTTGGCCCTTTTACGAGAAACGAGTTTCATCCGAGAAGGTTTCGGGCTGGTGTATGTGTTAGAGGCATTGGGCTTCTCTTCACTCTCGTATGAATGATAAGTTACTTGAGAGTGGGTTTAGATTAGAGGAGTTGCGGTGTTTTGAAGTTAATCATTGTTATAGCTCTTTGTGGAATAACAGGGAAATGGTCCCATGCATGCATGGCATGTATGCATGCAATTATTTTGAAGTATGGCTGGGTACGCCTAGCGTAAGCTGGACGTACGCCCAACGTAAAGGGGCGAGAATTTGCGGGTGGCCGGGTGAGTACGCTCAACGTACCAGGGAAGTACGCCCAACGTACTCTTAGAAACTCCAAACCCTAATTTAGGGTCAACCACTATATAAGGAACATGTTGGTTCACCCCTTAGCCTCCTTATGCTCATCCTTAACCTCAGAGAAACCCTAGATCTCGTATAATCTCCATTTTTGGGTGTGTTTGACCTTGGAAAGCTCTTTTTGGCAAAAGAAAGGCTTGAAGGAGAAAAGAGAAGTTGTCAAAGAAGAAGAAGAACGATTAGAGCTTGTAGATCTGAAGAGATACCATCCTTTGGAGCTTGTTTGAGGTATAAAGCTTCTTGCTTGACCTTCATATTGTGTAGATCTATGTATTTTGAAGCTTTGTCACCATTCTTGTCCCAAAAGTCCTCACCTTGCTGCATATTTCGAGTTGGTCAAGATTATCTGTCCTTTCAAACCTTTGGAGAGGTCTTGAGTGAGAAAAATGAGGTCCCAAGGGCTGTAGTTGTTCCATGTGTGAGATAATTAGGTCTTAATGGATTAAGACCTTGGATTAAGAGCTTATGGACGTCCCAAGTGATCAAGTCTGAGACTTTATGAATTCTAATCATATTTGGCCTAGGGATCTGAAATTTGGGCTTAAGAGCTTAAGCCATTAAGAGGTTAGAAGGACTTAGTGAGTATTGCAGTTACGCCCCGCGTAACGGGCCAAAGCCACGATCCTCAGTTGCATTTCAGTGAGTACGCCCCGCGTACCAAGGAGGATACGCCCAACGTACTCCTCCTGTTGGACTTTCATTTTTGGGCTTTTGAGTTTGGGCTGTTGGTGGGCAGTTGGTTATTGGGCCAAGTCTGGGAATTTATGGATAAAGTATTTTGGGCCCAATTATTGTTATGGACATTGGATCTAGGCCCATTTGGTGAGGTGGGCCCAATTTGGTAAATTGGGCCAATATTGGACTTTATATGAGAATTGGACTTTGGTCTTGGCCCGATAAGTGAATGTATGATTGGCCTAGTGTTTATTTTGTTATGATGGTTAGTTCGGGATCTGCGGTGAGTTGGTGATTCGAGAGTCTGCTTCTTCAGTTCAGAGTATCGGCATTCGCGAGGTGAGTTATCCTCACTATATCGACAGGATCTAAGGCACCAAGGCCGACCCTTTATCGGATTGAGATTCGGATATTCGTTGTTATGTTATTGCTTGATATGTCTGCATCCTGATAGCTAGGATGGTGTATGCTAGTGACCGGTTAGGTCGGTATCCTGGTTAGGGTAGTGATATGTTATGTGATCTGCTTGATCGGCTTGTTGACTATGAATTGTATTATGATTGTATGTTATGTGTGCATGGTTGTTTGGACTGGAGTTGGGTTGAGGTGAGTCCTACTTTGTGTTGTAGGCCAAGATACCCAGGGCGGACCGGTTGTTCCGAAGGCCCAGCGAGCGGTCCGGATAGGCTGTAGGCCCCACGAGAGCAGACCAGACGTACCGAGGCTCGGAGAGTGGACCAGGCCGACTGAAGGCCCGATGCGGGCAAACCAGTCATACTGTAGACTCAGAGAGTGGACCAGGTGGGTTGAAGGCCCGGTGCGGGCGGACCAACCACACTGCAGACTCGAAGGACATGACTAGACGCGGAGGGTGGACTGAAGGCCGATACGGCGGACCAGTCACACAGTAGACCCGATATGCATGGCTGTTCTATGTTCTGTATGTTATGTATGCTATTTATGTTATGGACCAAAAGGCAATATGTTATGGGCTGGAAGGCAATATGTTTTGGACCAGAAGGTCGTAGCCTGGAAAGGCGTATATGTGGTTGGTATTTTGGGGGTATCTCACTAAGCTTTCGGGCTTACAGTTCTGGTTTAAATGTTTTTCAGGTTCTTCAGGAGACTGTGGCAAGGCGAAGGCGTGATCGTACCGCTCCTCGTGTTTACGCTTATGACATGGTTCTGGGAATACTCTGATAATAAATGTATTGAAAACCTTTTTGTAATAACATTATTAAAATGGGTTGTTTTTGAAAAGTTTAAATTGTGTTGAAATTTTTGGTCGTTACTTTGAAAACCATCTTAAGTCCCTTGTTCTCAATCCCCAACTATAAACTTGGACAACAACGAGGATGACCAGGTCGAAGAAACACAGCCATCCAGGCATAGGAAATCAAAAGGAAAAGCTACAAATAGAAAAGGAACATCTTGGATCGAAGAGGAGGAGGAAGCTTTAGCTAAAGCTTAGATTTCTATATCGTGCGACTTGAGGACGGGAAACACGCAAATGGGAACCAGTTTTTGGGTTTGTGTTTAGATCATTTTCACTCGCTCTTTGGAAGGCAAACGGGTTGAACGTACGACGCGATCAACGGAAAATGGCGTAAACTACGAGCGGTGTGCACCAAGTTTAACGTCATATTTGAAAATCTGAAAAATATGCATAAAAGTGGTAGCAACGATTTCAATATTTTATCAACCGCATGCCAACAATTCAAAGTTACCACCGACGGTAAAGAGTTCGGCCACCAAAAAGCATGAAAAATTTGTCGTAAGGGTCGAAAATAGGTCCTTAACCTAGAGACTTCGCATTCAAAATCAACCACCGGCTCCAACAAAAGGCCAAGAACTTTGTAGTATGATGTGGGTTTTAGTGTCGACCTCAATGACGACTTCATTGGGACCGAAGGGGAAGGTCCACCGGAAGTCCAACTTCATCGACCAACGGGAAGGGATAAAGGGAAAAAAGCGACGTCTTCAAGCGGAAAAGCGATTAACGTAGACGTGCTTGCGGACAAAATTGACAAAACTCTAAGTTTTTTACAAAAAATATGAGTTAACGGAGAATGCTCGGCGCCGGAAACAAGCACTCACCGATCTTCAAATTTTAAACATGAAGCCGCAACCAAATATCGGCCCGGAAAATTTAGCCGCGTTTCTGAAAATCCAAAAAGATGTTTGGGAAAAGCATGGATTTTAGGTTTTAACGTTTTTAATATTTATATTTAATTTCTATGGTTTTTAGTTATTTAGGTTTCAAGTTTTATTTTTTATTAAAATTCAAAATCTAGATTTGAAATTTTATGTTTTATCTTTTTTTTATTTAATGTGAAATATCTAATTGTGTTATTAATTTAGTTTTTTTATTTTAATTATAATCTAAATATATAAAAAAAACAAAAAAAAAACATTGTATATTGATAACCATTTCGAAGGCTAGTGAATGTATAGTGAACATGTAGTGGAGGTGATGTGGCACATACGTGACATCACTTTTCTAGTAAATATATTATGGCCATATCCCATGGCCTAAACGAACATAGATTGAGGGAGAAGATGTCACTTCTAAAACGAGTCTTGGATGAGAAGAGGAAGAAGATGTCACTTTCAGTTGCTGAGAAGCCGAGCGACCACGTCCTTGGATGCCAATGAGACTACTGATGAGTGAATTATTAGCAAACATTTATTGAATCTGACAGAACACGAGAATCGTCAAAGAATACGTGAATTTTCCTTTTTGATTTTGAGATGCAGGTGCTTTGAGTGGAAGAAAGTAAGAGAGAGAGGTCCCATGATTTTTATTAATAAAACTTTATATTAAATTAAAAAAGAAATAGAAAAAGTATCAAAAGAGTATTTTTGTCTTTTTAATTTTATGAGGGACCAAAACTACAAACAAAGTAGCTTAAAATGACCATAAAGCCAAAAAAAAAAAAAAATGAGTTTGGACCAAAACTCCAAAAAAATGCATACCACAGGGACCATTTTTATAGTTTTATCTTTTTTTTTTTAATACATTTCAACCCAAAGTTTATATTATGCTTTTGGGTCTCTTATGTCTTAGAATCAAATGTGGACAATGGCTTTCCATAGAAAAAATTAAAACACACTTCACAATCCTCCTGAATTTCATTGTCTTAATCTTGTTATTAGATTACTTGGAAGGTAATCCTACAAATGTAAAATGAATAGTAAGTATTTACTTTGTTAAAATCAATGGGTGTGCTACCACACCTTATCATGTTTTTGATTTGCCATGTCAATCACGTCAGGACCATATCATTTTTCTCTCACCCTCCTTCACCCCACAAAACTAATAGTAATGGTATCACACCTTACTACACACCTATACAAAAAAAAGTTTACTACTCTTTCCTTGTGTGGTAGCCTTATTGCGGTTCAAAACACCAGACAGTGTCGTATTCGCTACAACACCGAGGCGACACATTACCACGGCAGGGTGTTGTACCCTCCCACTCCGATCGGTCTAAGTGTTTCGAGATCCATACAATGTGTCTTAAAATAGAGTTAAGTGTACCTTTTATAGTATTTACTATTTTGCAGGTACTGCTTCAGTCTCACCTTTAATGATAGTCGGTTTTACTTAGTCAAATTCGGAAAGGGATTCCAACTAGATAAAGTACTTATGTCGATAGAGTATCCTCTTGGTTGGAGTGTGAACCACTGAAATAGCATGCTCTTTATTTTTTCTTTGTATTATACAATGATGTGTATGTGACATCCCCAATTTCTCGACCAGAAAAGACCGATTTGTTTATGCTTTGTTATATAAATTAGAGTAATCGTTTAAAAAAAATGGTTGCGGAATTTGTTCCCAAAACAAGATATGATAAAAACTTATCAAAACATTTCTCAAAGAGAATGTATTTTCATTAAATAATAAAACATCGGGATGTCATGTTCCGATACAGACACATAAGCATAAACAGAACATACATTCATTTATTCTAGTGATTTACATCTCCTTTAATCTCTCAGTGCAAAGCAGCTTCGTATCGATACCTGTGATACAATTAAACTGAGTGGGTCAGACTTGGGAGCCTGGTGAGCATATAGGGTTTTCATCCCACAATAATATAATTATTATATTTAATTATCAAACAATCAACCCAATTACCCATCCCCATTATCTTCCTTACTCTTAAGGGTCTACCCTAAGAATCATCTATTCGCTCACTCCGTATTAGGCACTAAGACAATAGCTGCCATGATTCTTTATTAGGCACTAAGACAATAGCTGCCAAGGTTCTTTATTAGGCACTAAGACAATAGCTGCCAAGGCTCCTTCCTAGAGCACTAATTCCATAGTTGCTATGGTTCATTCATCGGATACTAAATCTATAGCTACCAGTGTAGGTACTAAGTCCATAGCTATCATCGTTTATCTAATAGTACTAAATCCATAGTTACCAGCGTTCATCTATACGGTACTAAATCCATAGCTACCAAGGTTTATCTATATAGTACTAAATCCATAGCTACCAGCGTTCGTCTATACAATACTAAATCCATAGCTACCAACGTTTATCTTGTTCACTGACAGTATCATACTCGAGATCCCTCTCGCAATACATGCCAATGGATTACTAACAGGTTTATCTTGTTTACTGACAGTATCATACTCGAGATCCCTCTCGCAATACATGCCAACGGATTACTAACAGGTTTATATTGCTTATTAACAATATCATACTCGAGATCCCTCTCGCAATACATGCCAATGGATTACTAATAGGTTTATCTTGCTTATTGACAGTATCATACTCGAGATCCCTCTCGCAATACATGACAATGGATTACTAACAGGTTTATCTTGGTTATTGACAGTATCATACTCGAGATCCCCCTCGCAATACATGCCAACGGATTACTAACAGGTTTATCTTGCTTATTGACAGTATCATACTCGAGATCCCTCTCGCTATACATGCCAATGGATTACTAAAATGTTTATCTTGCTTATTGATGGTATCATACTCGAGATCCCTCCCGCAATACATGCCAATGGATTACTAACAGGTTTATCTTACTTATTGATAGTATCATACTTGAGATCCCTCTCGCAATACATGCCAATGGATTACTAACATGTTTATCTTGCTTATTGACAGTATCATACTCGAGATCCCTCTCGCAATACATGCCAATGGATTACTAACAGGTTTATCTTGCTTATTGATAGTATCATACTCGAGATCCCTCTCACAATACATGCCAATTGATTAATAACAGGTTTATCTCTATTCCTAATCCCTACTCACGAATCTAAAGCTACCTTTTGATCTTATTATCCAACTCATCTTTTATTCTACACCAACTATCTCATCTACCCATGTTCTACCCAACATATTTGTAGATACAAAATACATATACAGATTAACTCATTTAACACCTATATAAAACATCCATTCCACACTCATCTCAAATAAACAACAATGTATTAACACATAACACGTATTTCATAGCAAATACTTAATATATATGTGTTAGAAGAAAGTGATCACATACTCACCCAAAACATATACTTAATACATTAAAACAATACTTGTATTAAACTCCTGTTATAAAAGGGACTAAACACTCACACATATAAACAACTTTATATTATACACATAGCACGTATTTCATAGCAAATACTTAATATTTATGTGTTAGAAGAAAGCGACCACACACTTACTTGATCAGAAGATGATCAGACAGCACCATGACTTGTAGTAGTATTCTTCGGTGAAACCGGGATCACTTCACACACCGGGTTTCTCGCGGGCAGAGCTTCGGCTCGGAAACTCTTTTCTTCTCGGGATCTTCAGACTTCGGGACTCGCTTCGGGTCTCGGGATTGATATCGGTGCTTCGGGGGTACTTATTTGCACGTAAATTGAGGTAATATGGGTGAGAGATGAGAGAATGAGCAACCAAACTCGGCTGGCCCTTCAAATCTATTTATAGGGCAAAACTGGCCCTTGCCATGTCGTGGCACCTTTTGCCCCGTCGTGGGCTTGGTCGTCACTGCATGCGTCATCTCAAGTTGCATCTGGGGGACTCCCAAAAGTGTCAGAAGACCTGCCACATCATGGCACTGCTTGCCACGTCGTGGTCTCTGACACAGCTTTCGGGTCTGCGCCCCAAACTTCAGAAATTCGTAACTTTCGCATACGAACTCCATTTTTGACGTTCTTTATATCGACGCAAAGGTGAGATTATGCTCTACAATTCTTGTTTAGAATCCATTGGCTAATTTTGAATTTATTTGTAATATATTATAAGTATATTACTTATATATTATCTTTAGTAGGCCGGGAGAGGAAAACTCCGTTCGAAATTCATAACTCCTTCATCTGAACTCCGTTTTGTCTGTCTTTTTATCGTTGGACTACTATCGAAGAAATATTTGACTCTTGTTTAGATCACTAAGGATAGATATCTATCTACCTTAAATTCACTATTTACATCGCGCTGGGTCATGCCGGTTCTGTCGCGAAACTTCGACAGGTCGTAACTTCTTCGTTATAACTCGGATTTTGGCGTTCTTTATATGCACGGAAACCTTGTGACATATACTAAAACATGGTTAAGGTTAATCCTTCCAAATAATATTCCATCAAAAAGTCATTTTTGGTGCTTATCATCTCTAATTTGACGAGCCCGGATCTACGGCCGTTACAGTGTAGAAGATCTAATTGAATGAAAATGTACAACTAACAAGAACACAAAGAACGAAGATAACTCAAAAACTGGTTTCTTAATTAATAATAAAAAAAAGATTGTCTAGCAATGAAAATAGATACGTATAAAGATGAGAAGATAGATCTCATTCCTTAACTCGAGGAGATCATAAATGGTTAGTAAAATATCATCAATAAATTATCTAAATCAAAATTCAAAACAAAAAGATGCTAAAAAATAGAAAAAATGCATTTTAAGGCCCTATATGATCCCAAATCGGCCCATTTTACATGTTTTCTAATTTCTTCAAATTCCTAGTTGTTGGATCACTTTGGTAGATTTTCCATTGATGTAATCACACTTGCATTCCTACTAGTGTTGATATAATCAAGTCATGCATCATCACTTGTACCAGCTGCATCTTCCTCCTTCTTTTAAAAAGGACTCGACCTCGAGTCTACTTCATCATCAGAATCCCTATCGAAAGGCGACAAATCCATAACATTGAACATAGCGAATACATATAATTACCTTGTAACTCAATCTTATATGCATTATCATTGATTTCCTTCAAAATACGAAAGGACCATCAACTCTTGACTGGAGCTTGCTAAAAACACATGTTCGGAAACCTCTATTTCCTTAAATGTATTCACACAAGATCAACCTCACGATAAACAACTCGCTTGCGATGTTTACTAATACGATAATCATACTATTTATTATGCTTCTCAATCTACATACGAACATTGTTGGTGAATATATTTAATCTGACTTGACTGCTCATCACCTTCAACACTAAACTGATCAAAAATAGCTAAAGGAGCTAAGTCAAGCCGAGTGTTTGGATTTCTACCATATACAATCCCAAAAGGACTCTTGCCCTTAGTACAATTTATTGATCTATTATAAGAAAATTTTGCTTATAGAAGAGTAAGATCCCCTTGTTTAGGACTATCAATCAAACTTCTCAATAACTATCCTAAGCTTCGATTTGCAACTTCAATCTAACCAATAGTTTGTGGATGGTAAGAACTACTAAATGAAACTTCGACTCTAACTATGTCCATAAAATATGCCAAAAATGGCTCACAATTTTGGCATCCCTATCAGAAGTAAGCATCTTTGGAATGCCATACAACTTCACAATCTCAAAAAAGTATAGATAAACTACGCGACTTACATCGAACATCCTGGAGTAGGGAAAAAATGAGCAATTTTGGAAAATCGATCAACCACAACCATAACTGAATTCTTTTGTCACTAAGTACAAGGCAAACCTAGTACAAAATCCAAACTCATATCTTCCAATGGAGCAATAGGGACTGGAAGAGGGGTATATAATTCGACATTGCTTCCATGCATTTTGGCCAAATGACACATCAGACACTTGGCAGTTATCCTACTAGCATCCTTTTCCATAGGAGGACCATAAAATTGGGCACATATCAATGCCAAAGTTCATCATATAAAAAATGTCCAACGACTCCACCAACACGACTCTTAACAAAAATGGCATCCTAAAATAAGCTCAATGGAATACAAAGGAAACTCCATTTAAAAGAATACCCTTCATTGATAGATAAGTCTTTTTAGGAACTCGAAACACAATTTCTGCATATGTCACAAAAATCAAGATTGTTAGGATATTAACTACAAAATGTATTGAATCCTTATACATGTATCTTATTGGTTGTAACTAGTAAATGATGTCGACTCAAGGCATTAACAACCTGATTTTGTGAACCTTCTTATTACTTTATCATGAAGGAAAAAGGCTTGTAAATATTTGACCCATCTAGCATGTATTGCATTAAACTTGTGTTTCCCATTAATATAGTTCAATGCTTCATGATCATAAAACAATATAAGATCATTTGGTAGTAAATAATGGCACTAAGTATCCAAAGTTCAAACAATAACATAAAACTATTTGTTATATATAGATTGCTTCTTCTTTGCACCAATCTTTTTTTTTTTTTTTTTAAATAAATAAGGCTATTAGTCATTGATTTTGTCTATTAACTTCACTGAGTCCAACACCATATGTGTCACGTTAAACCTGAAAAAATGTCAGTAAAATTTAGTAATCCTAAAACAGGAGCTTGGGTTACCATGGTCTTCAAAACAGAAAACACCCTTTCAGCTTTGGTAGTCCACACGAATCGACAAACCTTCAAATACTCGGTGATCATGGAAATAATACTGCTAAAGTTTCAATTGAAATAATGATAGAATAATGCGAAACCATGGGAGCATCGAATGTCATGGAAAGTCTTAGGAGTAGGCCAATTAACGATAACCACAATCTTTGACTTGTCCATCTTGATTCCTTACCCTGAAAAGAAATATTCTAAGGAAGTAACTTCATGAACAAAAAATGACATTTCTTCGATTGGCATATCATTTCTGCTCACATAAAATTGAGGAAACCTGTCAAATGTGAGAGGGATTCTCATCAAAGTTTCTACTAAAAATCAAAATATCATCAAAGTAAACTATTAAAAATCACATAATAAATTATTTAAAAACCTAGTTCATGAGGCATATAAATTTGCTTGGGGCATTTGATAATACAAATACCATGACCATCCACTCGTATAACCTATCACGAGTCTTAAAAATTCGTCTTCCATTTGTCACATGATCTCATTCAAATGTAGTGGTATCCACTTATTGAATCGATCATTGAGAACACTGTCGCAACATGTAATTGGTCTAACAGATCATCTAATTGAGGAATAGGAAAACAATATTCGATTGTTTTCCTGTTAACAACTTGAAAATTGATACACATATGAAACACCCCACCATGCTTTGGAACCAATAAAGTTAGAACAACACAGAGACTCATAATTTTCAGAATCAAGTCATTCTTTAATCATTCTGAAACTTGTCGTTGAAGTTCTTGATACTCTTTCGCATTAATTCGATAGGCTGCCTTGTTTAGAATGGGAGACCCTGAAATAATGCTAATACAATGTTGGATATCTCTTAACAGTGGTAATCCATGTGGGATCCCTTCTTGCAAAAAATCCATAAATTTATCCACCTAAGGTTGGACTGCAGCCAGATTTCGCCCACCCAATTCCTTCTCTTCTGCCACCACCAAAAAAACATAAATGAACTGTTAGTTGCTACCACCTTAAAATCAATGTGCTTCAGAAACAACATAGTCTCTTTTTCTTGAACCCCACGTGTTTATAGTGGAACCAAAATGATGTTCACCCCATCCTTTCGAAACCCAACATGTATTGTACGCCTATAAAACTGTCATGGTCTTCATAACTAAATGTGGCATGCATCTATAGGAATCACTTCATTGTAACTTCCCAAACTTAAAAAAAAATCATTTTTAATAATAAGAAGATCATCCCAATTTAAATCAAGATAGATAAAAAACCAAAGTAAAAGTTTGACAATTCCAAAATCCGAATATCAGAGCAACAAAGATAAAAGATCATAATGTGAGGAAATCTTCAATGGATGTTGTGTCACACCCCCAAACTAGAACGACAGAAACGTTTGGGGGTGGAGGACGTCAGGTACATTATCACAACACTGCACAATAGTAAAACAAGCAACAACATCATCCATTGCATTAATAATATAGTTTATACATGTGTTCTGTGTATAGTTGTAAGACACCATATATATATATATATATATATATATATATATATATATATATATATATATATATATATATATATATATATCAAAATGAAAGATGATTCTTAATCCTGCTCCGTCTTCTTAAAACCTGTGCAAAAGTACCTATCTACTGATGACCTGAGAATAGAAGTTATTTTGAAAGAGTAGATCGGCATTTAAGTTGGTGATTTCATAAGTATTTTAGTGTCAAAAGTTTGCATCTGTTTCATGAAAATGTTTTTAATGGTTTTGATGTAAAAGTTTGTATACTTCCTAGAAAATCCTATATTTTCTACTAAAATAAAAAGTAGTCTTCTACCAAGACTCAACTGTTTTGTATGTTTTATTTCTCTTTGAAAAATGATGTAAGATGTATGTTTGTACTTGTAATAGTATAAATATTGGTTTTCCATATTTGTAAAACTATCTTTACACGAAAAATAGTATGCATTTCTTATGTGAGAATATCACCGTATGAATATAATGGAAAATGAAGATGTACAGTAGTGTTATATAAAATACCTACTGAAGCACTAACTACCTTAAACCAAATTGTAGATTAAGGTAAAAATGTGATTAAGTTATAACCATGCTTAATTGACTAGTATAAAACATGACGTTCTTCAGACATCGAAAATGGTATGACATTTGTCACCCGTAGACCTACAGGTCCCACTGTAGCTAGCAGCAAGTTGTTGGATGGTCAATCCCATATAATCTATACACAAACTCACGCTCTCCTTCCACGAGACTTTGGTTACAAAATGTGACACAACAAGTATATTGCTATGCTATGAAATAGTGGTTTCATATTATTGTTATCTTGTTCTTGTTAGTCACACCATAAAACCGGAACGACGGAAACGTTCGGGGGGTGGAGGACTTTATGTACAGTATCACAACAAAGCATAGTAGTAAACAAGCAACAACATAATCCATTGCATTAATAATATAATTTGAAACAAGTGTATTCTGTGAAGTTTATAAGACACAAAAAATATGAATCAAAATAAGAGATGAGTCTTGAACGAGCTCCATCTTCTCAAAACCTGGCATCGGTACCTGTCTAATGATGACCTGAGAATACAAGTTATTTTGAAATAGTTTATCAGCTTTAAAGCTGGTGAGTTCATAAGCATTTTAGTGTCATTGGTTGTATGAAAATGTTGGAAAGTGTTTGAATGTATAAGTTTGTAAACGTTTGAAATAAAAGTATGTAGATGTTTGTAGTAAAATTTTGTAGTAAATGTTTATATATGTTTGTATTTCAATCCTATATTTTCTACTAAAAGTAGCCTTCTACCAAGGCTCGACTATTTTGTATGTCTGTTTCTTGTAAAAGTGTGTATTTTTCCCAAGTATGACTATCATTAACGAAATATAGTTTATACATTACCGTTTATGTAAGAAGATCACAAAGTGAATGCAATGGGAAAATAATATAGTACTGTACTGTTGTATTATAGTAACTAATATTGTACTAACTACCTTAAACTGACCGTTATTTAAGATATAATGTGATATGATTGACCATACTATCGACTAAAAACACGACGATGAAAGACATCAAAAGAAATGACATTTGGCACCCATAGACTTGCAAGTCCCACTGTAGCTAACAACAAGGTGTAGGATAGTCAATTCATTATAGATCTATACGCAAATTCATGTTCTACCTCTAGGAGACTCTGCATACAAATCAAGCCATGGTAGTGATGACATGCCCCAAAATAGTGGTTCACATTTATGTTATAGTATACTTGTATATGTATTGTATGTACTAGAGTATTGTATGTTCTCTCTGTCTAGTATGTAGTATGTTCTCTTGTATAGTGTAGTGTATTTATTGTTTCTCATTATAGTATTCTTTATTTGTTTCTCTTTATAGTATATTCGTTATGTTTCTCATAATAGTATTCTCAATCTGTTTCTCATCATAGTATATTTATATAGTTTGTCATTATAGTAAGTATTGACTCATGAATGAACTGACTCTTTGTATGCTTCATCGTACTAGAAGTAATGAGTGGTATGTTTGTATTATTGAATGTATTGAACTGAGATAAAATCTTTTATGCCTCATACATATATACATAATATATAACTAAGGATCAAACGTCACTCGGACAAACAACCGGGTACTCTAAGTCCACAACCAAACGAGGAACAGTAAATAAGGTGAGTTATCAGTCCTAAGTCCTTCAAACCTAACTTATATAACTATATATGCATTAGGCATGGTTTTGACAACATATAAGTTTAAAAGCAGTAAAAGAAAAGGTTTGGCATATAAGAGTGAGTTTGGTAAAGAGTTTAACATGTAGAAGAGCTTGATAAACAGTTTGATGTAGTTTTCTTGATAAAATAGTTAAAAGCATAGTAAATCCATTTGTTTGATAGTTATTAATCACATGTGATTAATATAATAACTATAATATTTCACTTGTATTCCCCCCCCCCCCCCCCCCATAAAAGCATTTAAAAACATTTAAAAGGTTGATTAAGGGGTATGAACTCACCTGTAGTGAGTAACTCGGATGAAAGACCGATATAGGATTGTTAGGTGTCAATTGGAGACTTAAGCACAAACGAATCCTATTAACCATATAATGACACACACACACACACACACACATATATATATATATATATATATATGTATACAGTTAGTGCTTATAAAAACTAATTATTGAATTGGAACCACCTTAGGGACTAGTAAACACTTATATTGAAGTGTTACTACCATATATGATTGTATATAAGGGGTGTATGGCTTTACAAGGGAGTGTATGGTCAAAATACACAATATTTGTGTGTGTGCAGCTAGAGTGTGCGGCCAAGTGTGTGCACTCACTATGAAGTGTGTCAAAAACGTGTTTCCAAGCCTTAGGGATGTTCTAGGGAAGGTGTTTTGACTATTGCTTAGTCAAAATGGAAGTTTGATGCTAGTTTGGACCCTTAAAAGGGTGTGTGCGACTACACTTGGTGTGTGCGCACGTACACATGGTGTGTGCGCACGTACACATGGTGTGTGCGGCCGTACACACTTGAAAATCATATGAAATGGTGTTTTTCATGCATAAATTCAAGGGTTCTTAGCTTATATCAAGCTATTGCAAGTGTATACCCAATTTAGGGGCGTAAAAGTGTAGTTAAAGTCCAAAAACGTAGTTTGTTCTTGGCGTTCTTGATGTTTTTGAAGATTTAACATGAAATAGGTGTTTTCATGGATCAAAGCAAATGGGAAGGATAGTTAAGGTCATGTATTAGCTAATTAAAGGATGAATCACTTACTTGATTGAAGATTGAAGTGAAAAGTTGGATGATACTTGAGAGGATTTCGAGATCCAGTCTTGAAGAAGTGGAAAAGTGTTCAAAAATGACCAAGTGTTGAATATATAGGGGGAGTGTACGCTTGGAAGGGTGTACGGCTGGAGTGGGTGTACGGCTAGAGTGTGCGGCTGGGATGGGTGTGTGGCCGCACACACCTTGTGTTGGTGTGTTTTGGATCATTTGAAAGGTGTTACACTCACAAATACTCATTCCAAGACCCCTACCTAGATTATACTTGGCTTAGAACACTCAAATTGACCGTAAACCGCGCTAAAATATAACAAAACAAGGCTAACTTTGATAGGTTTGAGTGTTTGTACAAGATAGAAATTTCGGGTTGTCACATCATCCCCTAGTTAGGGAGAATTTCATCCAGAAATTAGAGTTTAAACAATTATGTGGTTACAAATAACTAAGCAAAAAGTTGAGGATATTTCAATTTCATTGGATCCTCGCGCTCCCAAGTGAATTCAGGTCATCTCTTGGCGTTCCAACGAACCTTCACTATTGAGATGCAGGTTTGCTTCGTCTGCTTGACCTCCCGGTCCATGATCTCTATAGGTGCTTCCACGAAGTTAAGAATCTCGTTGATCTCTATCTCGCCGAGTGGGATTACAAGAGTCTTGTCGGATAGGCACTTTTTCAAGTTAGAGACATGGAAAGTAGAATGCACATTACTGAGTTTGAAGGGTAGGTTGAGTTTGTAAGGTACAGGGCCAATTCTTGCGAGAATATTGAAAGGCCCTATGTATCTCGGATTGAGCTTCCCACGCTTTCCGAAGCATATTAAGCCTTCCAGGGTGAGACTTTCAAAAGAACACGGTCTCCCACCTGGAATTCCAAAGGTTTCATTCGTTTGTCTGTGTAGCTTTTTTGTCGGTCTTTAGAGGCTTTCAATCGTTCACAAATCTGAACGACCTTCTCTGTCATTTCCCGAATGATCTCCGGACCTGTGAGAGTGTTGTCAGGAAATCGTCCTTTAGCTAACTGTGTGTCACCCAACTCAGCCCATCACAGAAGGGATCTGCACTTCCGGCCATAGAGGGCCTCGAATGGAGCAACCTTTATGCTCATGTTATAACTATTGTTGTAGGAAAACTCGACAAGGGGAAAATGAGTATCCCATGCCTTCCTAAAGTCGATCACACAGGCTCGCAACATTCTTCCAAATTTTGGATAGTTCTCTCATTTTATCCTTCGGTCTGAGGATGGTAGGTTGTACTAATGTCCAACCTTGTTCCCAGGGAACTTTGTAGCGACTGCCAGAACCTTGAGGTGAATCTACTATCTCTATCGGAGATAATGGATATAGGAACACCATGCAGTCGTACGATCTCCCTAATGTATGTTCTTGTAAGTTTCTCCATTTTGTCTATCTCTTTGATAGGTAGGAAGTGTGTGGATTTGGTCAGTCTATTGATGATGACCCAAATGGTATCAAGTCCACCCGTTGTCTTGGGTAACTTGGTTATGAAGTCCATAGTGTTTCGCTCCCACTTCCATTCTGGTATGTCTGGTTTCTGTAGTAAGCCTGAGGGTTTCTAGTATTCGACCTTGACCTTGGCGCAAGTAAGGCATTTACTCACGAAGGTAGCAATCTATGCTTTCATGTTAGGCCACCAGTATAACTTTTTAAGATCCAGATACATCTTATCTGAACATGGGTGGACGGAATATCGAGTGTTGTGCGCTTCGGTCATGACCAATTCTCTGAAGCCACCGTGTTTTGGGGTCCAGAGCCGGTCCATGAGATATAAAGCTCTGCCACCCTTGAGTTCCAAGTTGTTATCCATCCCTCACAAGGATTCACCCACCACATTTCCAGGTTTCAAGTCTTTGAGTTGAGCCTCCTTAATTTGTGTGGACAGGTGCGAATGGATAGTCATAGTCAAAGATTTGACTCTTCGACCATAATATTCTCTCCAACTTAGGGCGTCTGCTACTACGTTGTCTTTACCCGGATGATAATGAATTTCACATTCATAGGTATTGAGTAGCTCGACCCTTTGACGTTGCCTCATATTTAGTTCCTTCAAGTTGAATATGTGCTGCAGGCTTTTGTGGTCTGTAAAGATTGTGCTTTTCGTACTGTACATGTAGTGTCTCCAGATCTTCAGAGCAAACACAACTGCTCCTAACTCAAGGTCGTGTGTGGTGTAGTTGACCTCGTGTGTCTTCAGCTGCCTTGAGGCATAGGCGATGACCTTACCTCGTTGCATGAAGACACAACCGAGCCCTTGGTTGGATGCATCGCAATATACCACAAAGTCTTCTATTCCTTCTGGGAGGGATAGTATTGGTGCGTCCCATAAGGATCGTTTCAGCGTTTGGAACACATTTTCTTGTTTCTCTTCCTAATCAAAGGCCCCACATTTTTGGGTCAGTGTTGTAAGAGGTTTCACAATTCGCTAGAAGTTCTGTATAAATCTGCGATAGTAGCCAACGAAACCTAGAAATTGACGAATTTATGTAGGCATCTTCGGTGCTGACCAGTTCTCAATGACTTTGATTTTGGAAGGGTCCATGTGGATTCCTTCTTTGCTAACCACGTGTCCTAAGAATTCGACTCTCCGGATCCAAAATTCGCATTTAGAGAACTTCACGTAGAGCTTCTCTGATCATAAGGTTCTTAGGACTTGTCGTAGATGATCTCTGTGTTCCTCCTTACTTTGAGAGTAGATAAGTATGTCATCAATGAAAACGATGAAGAACTGATCCAAGTAAAGATGACATATCCTATTCATTAAATCCATGAATTTTGCGGGTGCATTGGTCAATCCGAATGGCATCACCACGAACTCATAGTGTCCGTAACGAGTTCGGAAGGCTGTATTTGAGACATCCTCCTCAAGCACTCATAACTGGTGATACCCAGATCTTAGATCAATCTTGGAAAAGTAATTCGCCCCTTGCAGTTGGTCGAACTAATCGTCTATGCGAGGCATAGGGTAACGATTTTGACCGTAAGCTTGTTGAGCTCTCTGTAGTCGATGCACATACGAAACAATCCGTCTTTCTTCTTAACGAACAAGACCGATGCTCCCCATGGCGAGAAGCTAGGTCTGATAAAGCCCTTGCTGAGCAGTTCGTTAAGTTGACCAGATAGTTCTTGCATCTCAGCTGGTGCCAGACGATAGGGCGATTTGGCTCCTGGGGTAGCTCCTGGGACTAAGTCGATTCTGAAATTAACTTGTCATTGAAATGGTAATCCTGTTAGTTTTTCTGGAAAGATATCGGGAAAGTCACGAACTACCGAGATGTTCTTTAGGTCTTTCATTTCTAGGCTCGTATTAACAGTGTGAGCAAGGAATGCACGATATTCCTTACGCAAATACTTCTGCGCTTGAATACTTGAGATGATGCGAAGGTTCGTGTCGGGTTTGTCGCCATAGACTACTAGAGTTTCGCTAGACGACAGATTAAGGCGATCAGCTTTCTCGTAACACATTATGTCGACGCGATGAAGACTCAACCAATCCATGCCGATTATGACGTCAAAGCTTTTAATTGAGACCGACATGAGGTTGATTGAGAAGGTATGGTTACCTATAGTTAAAACACATCCTATGTATATACTGCTAGTGCTTTTAGTTTTCCCGTTCGCCATTTCTAAGTGAATGGTTCTTTAAGTGTGTGTGGTTGTAGATTAAGTAGGCGAGCAAATTTATGATTTTCGAAACTTCTCTCTGCTCCACTATCAAATAGTATGCATGCATAAGAGTTATTGAGGAGAAACGTACAGTGACCACTGTAGGGTCGGCAACTGCTTCCTCGTGGCCTATAGCAAAACTCTTCCCACTCCACCGGCATTCCCTGCCTTCAGGCCGTTCCTTTTTTAGTGGTCCACCTCGCCGCAACCGTAGCAAGCCTGACCCATACCAGCATCGTGGATTTGGGTGATCGGCCTTGCTGGAGCTTTGCAAAAACGGACAGTGTGTCCTTTCCTGTTGCAGTTAGAGCACTGCATTTCCCAGCAAGGACCGTTGTGTTGGAAGTTGCATTTGTGGCACTTCGGCAAGTTTCCAGCGTACTGCTTCACCGGAGCAGCAACGACAGGTGTTATCGCAGCATGAACCGCCACGACCTTCTGCTTCCTAGCACCTTTTTGCTTCTTTTTTTCATCCCAAAACTTTCGCTTGTTGTCAGCGGCTTTGGAGGGTTCGCGGATGGCCCGGGTTGTTGTTGATGACAGGGTACGGACCCTATGGTCACTGAGTCGTTGTGCCAATCGCTTGGCACTATCGAAGGTAGCGGGGTTTGAAGCTAAAACATTCCCCTGAAATGGAGGCACCAGCCCCAGATATACCTCTCTATTTTCTTTCCCTCCGTGGGAACCATGTTGGGACATAGGGCCACCAGCTCGCTGAATCTGGCGGTATAGGAAACTATGTTAGAGCACTTCATGGTTAGGCTCCATAGTTCTTGTTCTAATTTCTGGATTGCCCCCTACGGGCAGTATTCTTCAATCATGAGGTCTTTTAGAGTTTCTCAGCCCATATCGTTTGCCACTATTAGAGTTAGTGACTTGACATGGCTATTCCACCATGTCAGGGCTTTTTCCTTGAAGGTGAAAGAAACAAACTTGACCTTGCTTTCTTCTGGGTAGGAGCATATTTCAAAGATCGACTCCGTCTTAACAAACCATTGCGAGAGGGCAATGACTCCACCAGCCCATTTAAATGACTTTGGCTTGCAATTGGTGAAGTCCTTGTAGGAGCACTCTCTCGAGCGCACGAGGATTTCACCTTGAGTAAAATGAACAGGTGTTCCACCTCCGTTGGCACCGGTAGAGTGATATTGAGCCATGGATGTTTCTACAGCCGCAACTACTGCAACATTTAGAGCTACCATATCAATTAGTGGAGGAGGCGGTGGAGTTGTCTCAACGATCGGAGGATTACACCTTGTTGATTTGAGAGGAGGCATCTCTCAACTATAAGTTTAACAGATGAACATAATGGTAAGAGTTCAATAGTGAAATTAATGATCGATTCCCATGACCTAAATCACCATAGCTCAACAAATAGATGCGAGTATGGGTTCTATTGTTACAAGAGTAAAAGCATTTGGATAAGGATTTCTAGAAGATTAAATATCTGTTAATAATATTGGTATTAATGATGTAATGAGTTTGGGAAAAATGAACTAACAGTAGGTCGTACATCAAACCATATAGGGAAAAGGTTGACAGATTAGAAGTCTAGTTAATGTACTTGCAAGACAGGAAGATCTATAGATAAGTACTTCTATGACTTCAGCTCGGGATGCAACTACCTGATGCTGCAGAGTCTTATTGGTCCTCCTAGTCCTTTCCATAGCCTCTTCGAGTTGGAAAATACGAACTGTGTTAACGCCAAAGTTGGCATCAATTTCCATGACTCGGTCGATGGCTGCTCGACCTTGCTCCACATTTCGAGCAATCCTACAGACCATGATAGGCAGGACTCGGTCAGCTGATCCTCCCTCGCTTAGGTTGTAAAAGCTTTGGTCCCCATTGTAGGGTAAAGGTTGACCCTGTTTATCACTCCAACGATTCAAGTTCGTCGCCCACAAGGGTGAGAGACCTTGAAATGCTTATCGGGGGTTGAGATTTGTGACTTGACCCTTTTGGGGCAAGTTGTTGACTTCTGGCTCGGAGTTAGAACCATCCTAAAAGCCTTCTACAAGGTGATCATCCAAAGGGATTGGATGGTCATCTTCTGGCTCGTCTTCAAGCCACTTAACATTGCCTTGATTTGGAAAGTACAGGTCACCATGAGGATGGAATCCAACCATGTTATCTATGCGAGAATTGGGATACAGAAATAATTAATAGACCTTCAAAATAGGATAGACCTTAAAATAAGTACATACCAGTTATATGTAATCGAAACATAATAGACCTTCGAATAAGTGACCGTAACTCTAAACCCACAACCAAACAAGGAACATGGAGTAAAGCAAAGATCACCCATTCTCAGTCGATGACATCTTGGTTACATATAACCTTAGCGTATCCACTTAGCAAATATTGACCTACTAATAAAGATCTTTTTAGTTCCAAGATAAGAATTATAGTAACTCAAAATACTCATATAATATTTTAGGTTTATGTTTTGTTCTAATGTTTTCATTGTAGTAGTGTTGGTAAGTTTTTAGACTTATTGTCATATCAAAACCATGCTCGGGCATATGCTAATCACTTCTCAGACCAACATAGTTGATCAGGCTATGTCACTCCCTGAACTGATCATACATCCCCAAGCCTACTTGTGATATTCAACAATCGTAATACTTTTGTTCTGTCCAAGTGACACTAATTTTATTATGAATGCATGTATGTATACTTGGTTAAATATTTTAGTATTTAAAAGTATACAATCTTGATCAGAGTATTTTAATCCCGCTGTGTTTATAGTTTGTATATCTTTTATGGGTTGATACACTCGATTCACTATAAACAGTGCTCTGATACCAATTTGTCACACCCCAAAACCGGAACGACAGAAACGTTCGAGGGTGAAGGACAACATGTACAGTATCACAACAAAGCATAGTAGTAAATAAGCAACAACATCATCCATTGCATTAATAATATAATTTAATACAACTGTGTATTGTGGAGTTTATAAGACACCAAAAATATGAATCAAAATAAGAGATGAGTCTTGAACGAGCTCCATCTTCTCAAACCTTGGCATTGGTACCTGTCTACTGATGACCTGAGAATACAAGTTATTTTGAAATAGTTTATCAGCTTTAAAGCTGGTGAGTTCATAAGCATTTTAGTGTCATTGTTTGTATGAAAATGTTTGTAAGTGTTTGAATGTATAAGTTTGTAAACGTTTGAAATAAAAGTTTGTAGATGTTTGTAGCAAATGTTTGTATATGTTTCTATTTCCTAGAAAATCCTATGTTTACTACTAAAAGTAGCCTTCTACCAAGGCCCGACTATTTTGTATCTTTGTTTCTTGTAAAAGTGTGTAATTTTCCCAAGTATGACTATCATTAAAGAAATATAGTTTATACATTACCATTTATGTGAGCAGATCACAAAGTGAATGCAATGGGAAAATAATATAGTACTGTAGTGTTGTATTATAGTAACTACTAATGTACTAACTACCTTAAACCGGCTATTATTTAAGATATAATGTGATATGATTGTACCATACTATCGACTAAAAACACGACGATGAAAGACGTTGGAAGAAATGACATTTGGCACCCGTAGACTTGCAAGTTCCACTATAATGAACAACAAGGTGTAGGATAGTCAATCGAGTATAGATCTATACGTAAATTCATGCTCTCCCTCTAGGAGACTCTGGATACAAATCAAGCCATAGTAGTGATGACATGCCCCGAAAAAGTGGTTCACATTTATGTTATAGTATACTTGTATATGTATTTTATGTACTAGAGTATTGTATGTTCTCTATGTCTAGTATGTAGTATGTTCTCTTGTATAGTGCAGTGAATGTATTGTTTCTCTTTATAGTATATTCGTTATCTTTCTCATAATATTATTCTCTATCTGTTTCACATCATAGTATATTTGTATAGTTTCTCATAATAGTAAGTATTGACTCATTAATGAACTGACTCTTTGTATGCTTCATTGTATTAAAAGTAATGACTAGTATCTTCCTAAACTATACCTATTATAGTTTACTAGTAGAATTCTTTGTATGACTGAATGTATTGAATTGAGATAAAAGATTTTATACCTCATACATATATACATAATATATAACTAAGGATCAAACGACACTCGGAAAAACAACTGGGTACTCTAAGTCCACAACCAAACGAGGAAATCGAAATAAAGTGAGTTACCAGTCCTAAGTCCTTCAAACCATACTTATATAACTATATATGCATTAGGCATGGTTTTGAGAATATATAAGTTTAAAATCTGTAAAAGAAAAGGTTTACATATAAGAGTGAGTTTGGTAAAGAGTTTAAAATGTAGAAGAGTTTGATAAACAGTTTGAAGTAGTTTGCTTGATAAAATAGTTAAAATCATAGTAAATCCAATTGTTTGATAGTTATTAATCACATGTTATATAAACTATAATGTTTCACTTGTATTCCACCCCCCCCTCCCCCGGGCAGAAAAGCACTTAAAAACATTTAAAAGGTTGATTAAGGGTTATGAACTCTCCTCTAGTGGGTAACTCGGATAAAAGATCGATATAGGATTGTTGGGTGTCAATTGGAGACTTGAGCACAAACGAATCCTATTAACCATATAATGACATATATATGTATGCAATTAGTGCTTATAAAAACTAATTATTGAATTGGAACCACCTTAGGGACTAGTAAACACTTATATTGAAGTGTTACTACCATATATGATTGTATATAAGGGGTGTATGGCTTTACAAGGGAGTGTAGGGGCAAAATACACAATATTTGTGTGTGGGCGGCCACACATTCACTATGAAGTGTGTCAAAAACATGTCTCTAAGCCTTAGGGATGTTCTAGGGATGGGTTTTTGACCATTGCTTAGCCGGAATGGAAGTTTGATACGAGTTTGGACTCTTAAAAGGTTGTGTGCGGCTACACTTGGTGTCTACGGCCGTACACATGTTGTGTGCGGTGGTACACACCTGATGATCATATGAAATTGTGTTTTTCAAGCATAAAATCAAGGGTTCTTAGCTTATATCAAGCTATTCCAAGTGTATACCTAATTTAGGGGCTTAAAAGTGTAGTTAAAGTCCAATAAGGTAGTGTGTGTTCTTGGTGTTTTTGAAGATTTAACACCAAATAGGTGTTTTCATGGATCAAAGCAAAGGGGAAAGCTAGTTAAGGTAATTTATGTTGGGTTTTGAGCAATCTAACACTTCCTAAGTGTGCATGCAACCCTAATAAACCTTGGATCTATGTTTGTCTAAATACATGCAAAATAATAATTTTCCAAGGTTTATAACCTATCTAACATGGAATGGGGAACATTTCAACATAGAAGAGTTAGAAGAGATTACATACCTTTTTGATGAGTTTGGTTCTAAGGAGTTTGAGGGCCAAGCACCAATAGTTTGAATTCCTCAAATGGAATCACAAAACACCACAAAATCTTGGAAAACTTTGAGAGAGAATACACACTTGTATTTTCGGCCACACACAAGCACACACACACTAGTTCACTAGTTACACTAGCCACCATTTCATGCTCCATAAGCATGCTTATATAGTGTGCATGGTTAGGGTGAAACCCTAATAACCCATGACCTTTCCTTTCCAAGGATCCATGGGTTAAAAGCTCCATGGATCATCCATGGACTTCCATATAAGCCTAGCCCATTAACAAAAGAGCATTAGCCCACACTATATAAAACCAATAGCCCATAATCTAATTAGTCTTCCTTTTAATCTCTAAATTAATTGATAATTAATTTAAGACTAAAACTAATTAAATAACATAACCTCATATTAATATATTATAACTTAGAATATATTAATAAACATATGTGTATAACTCTCTTAAAATTATCCATAAATAGTTTGGATGAGATGCAACCCAAATGGACCATGCCGGGTCGGGTCAAGTATATACCAAATAAGTTATGGACATAGACACCTTATCCAACAGACTCCCACTTGGATAAGTCTAATAACTATATTTGCGTATGTTACTTCAGGAACCAACCAGCAATCGTAGCTCTCGAAAACTCCGTTGAACTATGAAGACTTTGTTGAACTATGAAGCACCATTTTAGATAAGTGATCATATAATCCTCTGTCGTCATGATATCAGCTGGACAAATACATGGAACAACGTCGTACTTATTGTCCAGCAGTTTGTTTCCCGATTTCCGATTTGTTTGACAAAGAACTTAATCGAACACATCAATTTAATTCTGACCGGCCGGTACATAGGTCACAACAAAATCATCGAGGGGCCCAGATATCGCTTCTATTTCTAGAAGGAACAGATAAACTTCGACTCATATGCTTGTTCTACTACTTGTTGAATTGTACACAAAGGCACGTTTTATAACATCAAGTTACTGATGCGTTTACGTGCAATCAATGGACAACCAACTCATAGGTAACAACTCATATCTCTAGGTTTGAAGATTTATATGATATTACCGTCTCACGATCACTCGAGATAAATTCCATGAAGTGATACAAGTGAGCGTGGGTTTATTCCAATACTCATAACTTATGAGCACTCATGAATGTTGTAGCAACCATTGCTATGACTAAACCCATTTAGCCATCTACAAAACCGATTCATGACAGTCTTGATTCATACCTACTTCCAACATATGAACGACTGTGGAGTGTTTAAATAACTTAGTCATTCGAAAAGAATAACCTAGCTATTTTGGAAGTCAAAACATGCAAAGTGAAACACAATAATAATCGAATCCAATATTGTCTCAGAACCCTTTTGAATATAAATAAAACCACCTTTTATTTATCACCATATTCATTACACATTATTCAATGTTTCAAATAATCAACTTAAGACTTGAATAAAAACAACAGTCGTCCCATGCTCCTAGCATGTACACTTTGTTTTCTAAACAATATTTATGCCATAGTTCAAGTATGCACACTATGTTTGTCTATGATCTTTACTTTGTGATGTAGATCAATTGAACATGATTCCAATGATACTCATTTCACAAACCCAAATCCTTATTGTAAATGTGAGAATCTACGATTCCTATCATTTACCAAAAAATCTGTTAGATTTTAAAGTTTTATGCAATGTTCCTCTTTAATGATTATTCACAAAGTCACCAGAACCTTGTCACCAGTCATTACAGAGTATTCCAAAGAAGGTCAACTTCTATGGAATGGAAGTCTCATATTCAAAGTACATTGCTTTGAACATCCTTCTTGCATTAAGGTTTTTCTAATCTTACATATATTGAATAACTTCCACCTATGGAGACATTTCCATAGTCCCATTTTGACTATCACTTCCGAACAAGAGTTACTTCTTTTCAGAACATGTCAATGCGGTCCTTTCCGACAACTTACATCATACTTCCAACTTTCCCTGAGCAACCAATCTTTGGCGAACCTCAGATTGTCCTCGACAATTGCTTAATCAATTTAGTCATATCTAGTTCTAGACTTTTCCCTTCTCAATGTCTTAAGCATTTGGAAAATTTAGAAAAGATGAATATTATAGCACATGCAATCGATCCTATATCCGAAGCATATGGGACACGATTCATGATGTCTCACATAAAGACATGATACTAGACCAGTCTTTTGCTACAATATTTTTTATTTGCCATGTTTTCAAAATTTAACTATGAAGAGGGATGCCGTAGTCATAATTGAATTTTGAGAACGCAATATATATAGAATTTCCTTAAGTCGAACCATTCAGACATAAAACTCATATATATATATATATATATATATATATATATATATATATATATATATATATATATATATATTCTTAACTAAAGATGATTAAAATCTCAATCTAAGCTTTAGAATTGAAATGAAGTATAATTTCCTCTCCCTTAATTATAGCAAAACAACTTTTCAACCCTTGCAACTTCACGAATTGAAACTTTGTTTTCTATAATTAACATTGCTAGCTTGCAATACTAATCATAATTATCATGCTCCCACTAACATGATGATTATTAGCATAACACTTATGCTCCCACTAGCTCTGACATATTTCCAGAAATCTGTTGGACTTCTGAAATTTAGATTCATACACCCTTTCTTAGATAGCTCACATGTGTGTCTAAACAATTTTCAGAACTATGAAAATGGATGCCGTAATCATATTCTCAATTGCTTAGGCAATGGCCATTTCTCACAAGTCCATGTTAGTGTGCCGGTTAACCACACGCGCTCCACTAATGACTTTTGAAAATGCAAATAACACAATTGATATCTAGGTAAAATCTACTTAGTGAAAGCGTTTCCTCACCATCATTTTCATGAATCGGAGAGAAACCTTATGACACTTAGATTTTATAGTGTATGAGTTCCTATCCATGTGAATTTGTCAAAACCATGATCACAAGATAAGGTTAGTGACAAATTCAGCCTTACATGGATTAAACTTGTTCAATCTTAGTTTCTTGTCACCTTGGTAGCACAAAGCCCACCAATGGTTCCAAGGTGAACTCTGATAACTCACATGCAAATTCAACTTATTTGAAGTAGGTACAAAAATAAGAATTATGTCAACACGATAGGTTGCAAACCTTAACTCGTGTGCTAGTGATAAATTACAGGTTTTACTCTTGATTAAATCTTGAAACTCTTTCAGGATCTTTAAGGCTCCCACTGTCCTCTTGACATATAAGTTTCCCCAGTCAAGAACCATTCCTTGACAAAACAAATATTCAAGGGATAGTGCGGATTCTTATCAATACTAACACTTCACACAATTGGTCTTAGTTGGTCTTTGTCTCATCCAAGACATCACAACTTACCAATCTCAAATGTACAAGAGTAGAAAACATTTTACTCTTACATTTGACTGGTGTTAATAAATCTTCCTTTATGTCACTCAAAGTTACAATCTTGGAGTATGACTCTAAGAATTGTTTTCGAACGAAGTATGACTCATCTTCTTGATTTTAACCAATCCAACAATTCATGACCTCTCTTCTTAGCCATAACAATGCACTAAGACGTCCTTAGAGTATGAATTTGTGATATGGTTTCATAATCATTAAGATGATCATGAAATACGATACTAAAGTACTCTCTTATCCTTTCAGATTTGAGAAACTTTTATCTTTCTGCCTAATTTGATTCTTCTCATTTGTTTTGTCATACATTGTAACCTTTCCAATGTTACAGAATTACACTTAACCTCATAAGTATAATCATATTTACTAATCTTTAGTAAATCATGACAAATCAATCTTTGTGGTGGACCTAAAGTACTCTCCTATCCTTTCAGATTTGAGAAACTTTTATCTTTCTGCCTAATTTGATTCTTCTCATTTGTTTTGTCATACATTGTAACCTTTCCAATGTTACAGAATTACACTTAACCTCATAAGTATAATCATATTTACTAATCTTTAGTAAATCATGACAAATCAATCTTTGTGGTGGACCTTGACCAGCGCACACCCAGTGTACCTAATTCCTTAGTCCTTCAATTGACTCACATATACATGTGATCAAAGAATTAGTCTTAATTTTCAAAGATGAAAATTCTCATCCATCATACAATACAACTTGTATGATTCCAAGTTTCTGTCCAATTGAAACTTGGGTGATGAAAAACTTTCTTCATTCGGCAAATTCAGACACTACCACAAATGAAGGAATCAAATCCACTTTCCAATATTGCTATTACTGGAAACATATAAGCAAAAATTTTCCACAGATGCCATTGTAAGGATATATTTTTTTTAAAATAAATAAAATTAAAACCCTTTTTTTTTATTCTAAAACTTTGTGGAAAAACTTATCCTTACAATCCACATGAAAACCTTGTTGTTATTTATTCATAAGCAATATATTATAACTCTTAAGCAACAACTCAAAATTCTGATTATCGAACCATGCGATCGAAACCCACCTTCGCAATCAGAATCAACATATACTAACTTTAAGCTTCCTATCTTTTGATTCTAAAAACCATCAACATGTGACCCATTCACATTATGTAATAAGAATCTCCAAATAGGAACTTAATAGAGTTAGACAGTGGACTTTACCCGAAGTAGCATCAAACTTTTGACTTGATCAACCTTATGACCTTTCAGGTGAATAGGGCAGCTTCGCAACCAATGCCCCTTCCTTTGGCAACAAAACACATGGACCCTTTGGTAATGGCACATGAGAATATCTCAGACTTAGCCTTTCTCTTTACCATTTGGTCAACCGAGTTGACTATGACCGATCCCTTTCCATTGGGAAGATAAATATTTTTTCTAGATATCTAATGCTACCATTGTCAATGTCTATTTAAGACTTGGGAAGTTGTTCTTTTAATCAAATTTGCTTTACTGGTGTTCCAAATCATTGTTGATTCCACAACACCAAGCAAATAGATAACATCATTAAGCGTCATGTCATAGTCTGTCTCATAGTAGTCCCAAAGAGACTCACTATGTTACTAAGAAAGTGATTGAACATCCAACTTTCATGAGACTTTGACACCTAACTCTCCCGTCTTGTCAATAAGTGACTTTATCTCCAAGATGTTAGCACACATAGACTACGCTTGCCAATAGGGATTGAGTGACTTTAAACTTTTCAAGAACTTGTGGGTGAGGGAGAATAATTAGAGGAGGTGGAGGAAGTGAAGCATGATATTGAGGGACACCATCTTCAAGAGATTTGGGATGATCATAGTTGTCTGAACCAGACATCTATAATGGGAGAAAATCAAGTTAGTTGATTCAAAGTCCTTAATATAACACCCAATATGAAATATAAAGGCTAGGACCCAACACAATATTTTATAACTTGGAAGAGGGATGCCGTAATCCAAGCTATAAAATATTTGAAGGTAGGCGAATGACGGTTCACCAATTTCCACCATGAAAAACGAAATAATTTATTAGGTTTTAATTGGATTTGAAATTCCTAGATCATTTGAGATTCATTGAACTTTTCAATGGCATGTTTCAATCTCGAGTGTGCCCTCTCAGATTTTGTGACTGGGATGTCGAGTATCACAAAACAAGGTGTGAATAACCATACCAATTCACTTGGTACCCTTAATATTATCACCTAATCAATGTGCCGGTTAACCACACACGCTCCATTGATCTATGACAAACATTAAGTCACCCTTCATGATCCTTACTAGTCCAAGTTAGTGTGCCGGTTAACCACACACGCTCCACCAACGACTTGGTAAGGTACAAAGTGTGAATTCCATGGGCTAGCACCAAATTCACATTTTTCCTAAAGTAACTAAGATTGGGAATTAAATAAAAAAAATATTTAGTTACTTTATAATATTCATTATACTTTTAATGAGAATTTAAAGTTATTGTCCTACCCGTTCGGCTAACGACCCTCCACCGATCAAGCAAGCGGTGGGTGAGAGTGGACACCCATTAAGTTGCCATTTTATAGGCAACAACCTTATACCTACCTTATAGACCGGCTTCGTGAATGAGGCCTACAATAATTAACCATTAATCTTATAATAGTATAAGGGTAGAATTTGAACTTTTAAAACTTCTAGGGTATGGAATTAAAGTTTGTGTGAGACTTTACAAATTCCAAAACTTGAGGGCAAGTTTTGAACAATTCATAAACTTTAGGATATTCATAACTTATGAGTTTTAATTAACTGTTTTAAAGCTTTTAATGAAGAGTCTCTTGGAAATCCATAACTTGAGGACAAGTTATGGAGTCCATAAAACATTTATGGGAAAAAATCTTCAAGAAAATGTAACCTACAACTTCTTAAAAACATATTTAAAAGAAAACCTCTTGGAATTCCATAACTTGAGGACAAATTAAGAATTCCATTAAAACACATTAAGATCAAGCATTAACTAACAAACAATTTGCAAATAATTCCTATGATCTAACAAAACTCATATGAACATGAACATCCACATCAACAATTTCAAGAATCATATGAATACATATAAAATTGAAATTTTGATGACAACTTTGAAATTGGTCCACCATCATCATTACCACATCAAAAACAGGTTTTATGAGTCCAAAACAGTTTAAGGTAATAATTCTAGACCAATTCCAGCACCAAAACTCGAAGATATGCTGTCTGGGGGTCCAACTCCTCGAGTGCATGAACCAACTCGCCGAGTTGGATGAGTTTTGCCTTGGACTCGTCGAGTCCCTTCATGGACTCGGCGAGTCAGCTGTGCAGACAGCATAAAATCTTCGATTTTCAGCAATTTGCATCAAGTATTCAAACAAGCAAGCCTAGTCTCTGATACCACTGTTGGGTTTTGAGCAATCTAACACTTCCTAAGTGTGCATGCAACCCTAATAAACCTTGGATCTATGTTTGTCTAAATACATGCAAAATAATAATTTTCCAAGGTTTATAACCTATCTAACATGGAATGGGGAACATTTCAACATAGAAGAGTTAGAATAGATTACATACCTTTTTGATGAGTTTGGTTCTAAGGAGTTTGAGGGCCAAGCACCAATAGTGTGAATACCTCAAATGGAATCACAAAACACCACAAACTCTTGGAAAACTTTGAGAGAGAATACACACTTGTATTTTCGGCCACACACAAGCACACACACACTAGTTCACTAGTTACACTAGCCACCATTTCATGCTCCATAAGCATGCTTATATAGTGTGCATGGTTAGGGTGAAACCCTAATAACCCATGACCTTTCCTTTCCAAGGATCCATGGGTTAAGAGCTCCATGGATCATCCATGGACTTCCATATAAGCCTAGCCCATTAACAAAAGAGCATTAGCCCACACTATATAAAACCAATAGCCCATAATCTAATTAGTCTTCCTTTTAATCTCTAAATTAATTCATAATTAATTTAAGACTGAAACTAATTAAATAACATAACCTCATATTAATATATTATAACTTATAATATATTAATAAACATATGTGTATAACTCTCATAAAATTATCCATAAATAGTTTGGATGAGATGCAACCCAAATGGACCATGCCGGGTCGGGTCAAGTATATACCAAATAAGTTATGGACTTAGACACCTTATCCAACAATTTATTAGCTAATCAAAGGATGAATCACTTACTTGATTGAAAATTGAAGTGAAAAGTTGGATGATACTTGAGAGGATTTCTAGTTCTAGTCTTGAAGAAGTGGAAAAGTGTTCAAAAATAACCAAGTGTTGAATATATAAGGGGGAGTGTGCGGTTGGGAGGGTGTTCGGATGGAGTGTGTGGCTGGGATGGGTGTGTGGCCGCACACACCTTGTGTTGATGTGTTTTGGTTCATTTGCAAGGTGTTACACTCACAAATACTCATCCCATGACGCCTACCTAGATTATACTAGGCTTAGAACACTCAAATAGACCATAAACTGCGCTAAAATATAACAAAACGAGGCTAACTTTGATAGATTTGCATGTTTGTACAAGCTAGAAATTTCGGGTTGTCACATAGTTATAATAAGTATTTTCCTTGCCGTTCTTGTTATAGTATGTATGTTCCTTTCTGTTCTTGTTATAGTATTTTTTGTAATGTATAGTAATGCTACGAATGTACTGACTCATGAATGTTTCTGTGTTCTAGAAATAGTACGTAATATACCTCTAAAATATACGTATTATAGTTTACTAGTACATTTGTTTGAACTGTTACTAATTTGAAGAAAGACTCAATTACTCACCATAAGGAACAAAGTTAAGTATGTTCCTTAAAAATGGGGGTTTAATATTCATATATGTATTTAATAAGTATAACTATGATTCAGCTGATAGTCAGACTAGTGATCCTACCCTAAGCCCACAACCAAACAAGGAACATGAGTTAAGGTATCTAGCAGTAGTCCTAAGTCCGTTAAAGCATACTTATACGTAAATAGATAGTTGAATATGATTTGATATAAAAGAAGTTTAAAATAGTTTAAAAGAGTTTTAACAAGTTTTTGATTATAAGAAATCCTTTTGGGTGTTGTTTTCACATGTAAATTGTTAACACAATTGCATTGTGTTCTACTTGTATTCTACCCTAAAAGCATTTAAAAGTGTATTGTAGGGGTATGAACTCACCTGCGGTGAGTGATTTGAATGAAAGATCGATATAGGATTCTTGGTATGCCAAGTGAAGTCCCGAGCACAAATCGATCCTATTTAGGAAATGTTAACATATATGTATGGTATTAGGGCCTATAACAACTAATATGTATAAGAAAAAACCGTAGGAACTAGGAAATACTTACAATGAAGTGTTAGAACCAAGAATGAAGGTATGAAAGATGTTCATGGCCACACAAGAGGTGTTCACGACCCTTGGAGGGTTCACGGTCCAAGAACACTTGAAGTGTTCACGGCCCTAGCTTGAATCTATGAAGAGTTCACGGCCGGAACACCTTGAAGATCTTGATGAAAAATGAAGGATCAATAAGTGAAAGCAATTGGTTTTGAAGGAATAACAAGAAAGGGGTGAGATACTTAAGTTTTTTTAGGTAAAAAGGGAACTCTTTTATGGATGATACTTGAGAGAGAAATGATGAATTCACGTCTGCAAGGTGAGAAGTGAAGAGAAAAATGGCTAACACCCCTATATATGGGGGAGGGTAGTTCAAAGCCAAGGATGGGTTCATGGCCGTGAACCTACTTTGCGGCAGTGAACACTTTTGAAGGTGTTTCCGACTCGAATACAATCCACTGATCTCTTGCTAACATTTACTAACATACAATCCTTTAAGTGTACTATGTCTAGAACTCATAATATGACCTTTAACTCAATAAAATATAACAGAAACAAGTCTGAACTTTAGATTGATTTGATTGGCTTACAAGAAGAAATTACAAGTTGTCACATGTTGTAACATCATTCAATTTGTATGGTATTTTTGAATCCTCCCTTTTATTATTAATTGTCATTTTTAAACCCTTGGAATTGTAAGGATAGATCCATGAGTTTACCTAATGGCTAACATTGAAATTTTGGACCAAGATAGAGTACGATGTGCGTACATAAGTGTACACTGAGCATACTAGGCGCACCATAGTGCGCTGGGCGTACACTTGTGTACGCTGGACGTACTCGTGTCAGATGAAAACCCTAATATTTAGGGTTTGGATGCTATATAAATGTCCTTATGAGCTCATAACCCTCTATCATTTTAGCCTCCATAGCTTTGAGCCATTTTACCCAAACCCTAACCCCTCTCTTGAGTGTGTGAGCTAAAAGTGTGTGTTTTGAGTATTTGAAGAAGAAGGTATTGCATCAAGGAGTTAGAGAAGTGAGTCAAGCTTGTAGATCTGAGGTTATTTTATGCTCTAGAAGCTCCAAGAGGTAAAATGATCATGCCTTTATGTTTACATGATATAGATCTTGCCTTAATAGCTTTATGATACCTTTCTTGTCCCAAAAAGTCCCAAGTTTGTGCATGATGTATTTTGGACGTGTTAAGGTCTCCTTTCAGACCTTAGAAAGGGTTATAAATGATAAAAATGATGTGCCAATGGCTAAAAGTGTTCCATGCATGTAGTAGAAAGGTATTAATGGGTTAAGACCATGTATTAAGGGCTTTTTGGACGTCCAAAGTCTTAAAGTTTGAGACTTTATGGTTATAAGAGTCGTTTAGTCCATGGATCTAGAATTTGGGCTTAAGTGCTTAAGCCATTAAGCACTTATTAAGGTTTTGGCAAACTTGCGTATGCCCCGTGTTAGTTTTGTACGCCCAGCGTACTCACTCAACCACCCCAATGGTGATCAACGCAATGCGGAGTACGCCCAGCGTACCATAGGAGTATGCCCAACGTACACCCTTTAATGGGCTTTTGACGATTTAGGCTTCGGGATTGGGCCACCTTTGGGCTAGTTTGACTTGGGCCTTGCTAGAGTTTCTGAATAGGTGTGTTTTGGTTCAGTTTTGGTAATGGATCTTAAGATGGGGCCCAATTTGGAAAATTCGGCCAATTATGAGTCGTGTATATTGGGCTTTTGGATTAAGAAATTGGAGTTGGGCCTTGGCCCAACTTAAGGAAAGGATAAAATGGACTATTACTCTATGTTTAGGCCCTTAGTCGAGGTTGATATTCCAATTGTTGATCGGTGTTCGTTTTATTGTAATAGTTTGGGATTTTTGGTGAGTTAGCAGCCGAGGGTATTCACCTCAGTTCATCATTATGAGGCGAGTCTTCCTTACTATACTAACAGGGTTGAAGGCACCAATGTCGACCCTTTTTGGAATGTTATCTTGGTCATTGCATAATGTTATGTTAGTAACCTATAAGGTCAGTATCCTGGTATATAGGATGATGCTATGATGAGTGATATCTTAGGTCGGTATCCTAGTATATAGGATGATGATATGTTAGTGACCTGTTACGTTGGTATCCTGGTATATAGGATGATGCTATGATTAGTGATCTGTTAGATCGGTTTGACAATTTGTGTATGCTAGCTAGCGTATGATATTTATGTGTTGATTGTATGATTACGGGTGGGTTGAGGCGGTCCTCCTTTGTGCTTTAGGCCAACCGACCTCGGGCAGTCCGGATAGATTGTAGACCCAGCGAGGCGAATTAGTCAGGCCGAAGGCCTGGAGAACGGTCCAGATAGTTTGATGCCCAGGGAAGACGGACCAGACATGCTGAAGGTTCTGAGAGTGGGCCAGATAGACTGAAGACCTGGTAAGGGCGATCCAGTCATACTGAAGACTCTATATGCATGTTGTTTGTTATGATATTGTTTTGATTTGTATGGCGCTGGTATTTTTGGGAAACTCACTAAGCTTCGGGCTTACAGTTTCGGATTTTTTTTCAGGCACTGCGGATAATCGCAGGAAGGAGAAGGCTTGATCATGCACCTCCTCTCATTTTATGATTTTGTTTTCTTGGATACTCAGATATGAAATGATTTTGAAAACAATTTGTAATTAAATGGTGTTTTTGAATGTTTGACAAACTTTAAATTTTCATGAATATTATGGATGTTACAAGTTGGAATCAAAGCCATGGTTTGAGTGAATCGGAGGAACACTCTTGTGAATCCAGTCTCAAACTAAGGAAAAGCTTTTCAAAATGATTTTCAAATGGTTTTCAAAATACTAAAGGAGGATGCGATGTGTACAATCAGTCGGAGCCAGTAAGTAGACCTGAAAATACCATACAAATATTTGATATTATGATATTTTAGAACATTATGCTAGTGATAGGCTAGGGATCTTCAGGAATTGCATGATAGAATTGTCTGATTATATGATGCCTGATAGCCTAGGGTTTTCGTTATATGAAATTGATGTCATAGTTGTACATAATTAAGATCTTATAGCCTGAGAATGGTTGGTTTGGCCTTATTTCCTGTTCTTGTCTGATGAAGGCTCAAATGCCAAGCATCAAAGTTATGCTTGCAATCTTTTAGATTTCGTTAATCGAGTAAGTTGCAGTTACTCTTAACTATACGTCTGTATAAATTCATAATCGTTGTTATAAACTCAATAAGTATAAGAATAATCATCAATTAAAGTTTTAATTTTGATTGATCTACTTATGATAGCAATGTCTAGGATGGAAATGTTGGCTTGGTTGTTGGATTTCATAAAGGTTATATGCTGAAATGGTCCTGCCTCCCGACCGTCTTAAATGGCTAATCCTTTCTTAATACCTAATCAGTATTAATCATATTAGTGAACAATCTAGGTATTAGTTACTATAATCAAATTGTATGTAACTAATAAGAGTATTATATGTTGATACAAGCTTGATGTGCCTATTCGTAAATCAATCTACTTAGTTGAATCAAGACTATTTAAGTAAGGTTGTCGTAACTTTGTTATTATGGTGACTTTACATATTTGTGTGTGATTATCACGAGCAACCGTATAAAGGGAATGGTCAAGTGAGTTACATTGACTCCTTTATTATGTTATCTTTCCCTATTTATGTGTAATATTTTTCATAGATACCTTATTCAGGAAAACATAATAAGTTAGAGGGATGGACTAACTGATGATATCCTTCGCAAAATTAGTTAGGGGAAGATAATCATGACACAATGTGTGATTAGAAGTTTTCATATATAGGTATAATTATAAGGGATAGGCTAATTGAGAATATCCTTCATACAATCAGTTAGAGGTAAGGTCATCGTGACAATGGTGTGATTAGCCTTCCCTTGATAATGACATGATGTGTGATCAAACGTCCTTAGTGTATATTACGATTCATATGATTATGTGAATTTATATGCTATTTGGAGGTATAAGATTAATATAATGGGAAAGTGATGTGGAGGCTCACTAAGCATTTTCGCTTACCCATTGTTTATTAATATTATTTAGGATTATCAATGAAGAAGACAAAATGACTGCAACAGTATGTGCATAACAACTTTAAAACTATCTTGAAAATGCAAAGTCTTCTACTATTTACTCTCAATAACAATGACTTATGTAACTCTACAATGAATGATTTTTATGACTTAACGTTTATTATTTGATTTTAATTAGGACCAAAGAGAATTTTTAAGTTTTTCTATAAAAGAATTAAGGGTATCAAATCCTTAGTTTAAGAGATTTGGACATACACTAGTCTGTATCTGAACTGAAATCGAGGTTCGAAATTTTCTAAGTTGTTGAAATTTTCAAGCATTCAAACCTTTCAAAAATTCCAAAATTTCCAAGGTTTTCGAAAATTTCAATTTCTTCAAACTTCAATTTCTTCAATATTTTTAAAGTCGTTAATTTTTACGGAATTTTTCCAGTTTTTTAGGAGATTAGAAAATTTTCAAGGAAAATTAACTAGGTTAGGAATATTCTCCTATAACCTAATTTATTTAAAAAGAAAAAGAAAAAGAAAATGCAGGATGAGCAGTCAACCAAAGTTCTTTAACAACCCAAAACAATGATAAAAATTTTCATTTTTAAACAAGAGTTATAGCCAACAAATTGTTCCAAAAACCATCACATAGTAACAATGTCAAATCATTAGAGTACAATATCAAAAAGTACAAAAAATAGTGAGAGGAGAATGTTGTGCCATCATATCGAACCCTTCCCTTAGTACCAGAAGTACCTGAAACCATAATATAAACTGTAAACAAAAACTTAGGTAGTGTTTGTTTTTTGTCTGCAAATCTGCGAGACGTCTTCTGTCTGCGCCGCGCAGACCACGCGCAGACATTAGTCTTCGCAGACTGTTTGTTTTTTTGAAGACTGCAGACCTAAAAATGTCTGCGCGCCCTCTTCTTGGCGCAGATGTGAACCAGAGTCTTCTAACATCTTCAGACATCTTCTAGCTTAAAAAAACATATATATCTTTATTTTTTTTAAGTTTTTTTTTTAATTTATATTTTTTCCAACTTTATTAATGATAAACAATATGAAAAAAAAATTACAAAACTTAAAAAAAAACATTTGACGATACAAACATGATATTTTTAACAAATTTATAAATAAAAATTTATTATAATAATAGTCGTTGAAGTTGTTTATATAAATATGAAAAAAAAAAAATCATAATATATTCTTATATTTTTTTGCCAAAATTTTGTAAAACTTTATTTAATAGAGTATCATCAATTTCTCGAGAAAATATTTATCGTACGTTTTTAATACATTTATTTGAAAAAATCGAAGTTTATTTCCATCTATTTATGTATCAAATTCTTTGATCACTAATTATAATGTTTAGTTATAACTTTGCAATCAAAGTTGTTGGTTTTTATCAAATATGTATATGAATTAATACCATTTTTATTTTTATTTTTTATATAATAATACATAAAAGTTGATCTAGATTCGTTATATATTTATAATAAAGTCGTAAAAATATATAAAAAAAATCGCTTTGAAGTTTTAAAAAATCAGTTTATTTAGATTTCAGTTTATTTTAATAGCCCGCAGATGTTAAAAAAACAAACAGTCTTCTTTTTTCAGACTGCAGACGTTTGGTCCACCTCTTCTACTGCAGAGGTCTACAGATGTGGTCCGCAGACTGCAGATATTTTGCCTCAGAAAAAACAAACAGAACCTTAGTGTACTTCCCGAAAGTACCACATACCAAACATAAATAAGTTAATGTATGGGACAGGGGCTAGATCCTGGCCTTTCATACAAATGCCATAGGCCACATCCTGGTCTTTCAGACAATTTCCAGGGGCCAAATCTTAGTCTCTCATACACATATAAAAAATACAGTTAGCATCCTATATCACAAATAATAGGCCAACCTTGGTGCCTTCAGCTCATCAATACATCGAGAAAACTCACCTCAGTCCGCTGATAAATAACTAGATTCTCAGATATAGAACTGGAAGATCCCATACTAAGCATAAAAAATAACCCTAATCAAATCTAGGTCATAAACCATTACCGTGGGTCTAAATCCCAAAACCAAACTCTTAGGATAAAAGGCTATTTTAACTATCCTATAATGGACCTAACCAAACTTGGCCCGATACACCATAATGGCCTATAAGGCCCATAAAGTCCCAACTTATACAACTTAAGGATCGATAACAAAGTTATGAGCCCCATTTATACTTTAACCATTCCAAAGCCCAAAACCTAACTAAGGGTCAAACGTCGAAAGCCCAACCGATGACCAAAAGCCACTGCGAGGCGTACACTCGACATACACATTGTACGCTTGGTGTACACAACCGTTCATCAGTACGCGCAGCGTACCACTTGGGACGCCAAGTGTACTAGGTTGCTTTCCACCCTATGCCACTTAGTGCTTAATCCATTCAGCAATTCAGTCCAACTTTCAGATCACGTCCATTTTAGGGTTCTAATGCATAAAGTTGGCAACTTTAACCCTTTGCATGTCTTAATGGAACCCAACATCCAATATTAGTCCAACAATGCTCATAATAAGGCCTCAATCTCATGCATGGGCCTATAACAACTATCAAGATGACATTTTTATGCATCAAGATCAACAAAAACGCTAAAACCTAACATATCTAACTCCTGGAGTTGCTCAAACTCACAAGAAGAACCCATGTGACCAAATAAAGCTCACCAACAACCCTAAACTCAAACTATCATAAGGAATTATCAAGGTAAGAATTTATACCTTCTCTAGCTCCTAAAGTTGATGAGGATTTTGGATCTAAAAGCTCAAGCTCAAAAAAATGCTTGGTCTCCACACTCCTTCGTCTTGAATACACAAAAAATCACTTCCAAAGCTCAAAAACTCTCAAAGCATGAATTAGGGTTTCAATGGGGCGAAATAAACAATGGAGGCTAATGAGGGTAGGTGTCCAAAGGCCATAATGATGTTTAAATAGGGTTTCACATAGGCAGACATACGCCCCGCGTACACCACGTATGCCCAGTGTATGTGGCTAACCCACTGCGACCAAAGTGATCTCATACACTAAACGTACCCAATTGTACGCCCAACATACGAGGGACCAAATTTGCCAAAAGGTCTCAAACTTAAAGGACCAAAAAGTAGAACATGGAATCGGATGTTACGACTCTCCCCCACTTGAATTACACTTCATCCTCAAATTCTTCTGCTGCAAAATGTCTGGATAGTGCTCCCTCATCTTTCCCTTCGGCTCCCACGTGCACTGGAAGCCCTTCCGGTGCTACCATTGCACCTTCACCAGATTCAACACCTTATTGGGTAGAGTCTTAGTTTTCCTGTCGAGAATCACAGTTGGCCTCTCCACATAATTCTAGCACTTATCCACCTAGATATCATCTAACAAAATCACTGTTGAATTATCGGCTACACACTTCTGCAATAGAGACACGTAGATCGGGTTATAAATCTAACTGAGCTCATCGGGAAAATCCAGCCGGTATGCAATCCTATCTACCCAAGTAATAACCCTGAAAGGACTAATAAATAGGGGTCCCAACTTGCCCCGCTTCCGAAACTGGATGAGACATTTCCAAGGTGATACCTTCAGCAGTACCAAGTCCCCTACCTGAAACTCGAGGTCTGAACGTCGTCGATGAGCATAACTCTTATGTCGGCTCTGCGCGACCCGTAACCTATCGTGCACTTGCTGAATCAACTTGGTGGTCTTAAGAACCACCTCGGTTCTTCCCATGACCCGATGACCAACCTCGCCCAACCAAAGCAGAGTCCTGCACCTCCTCCCATACAACATCTCAAATGGTGGTCAATCAATACTGGTGTGATAACTAATGTTGTATGAGAACTCGACCAGTGGATTGTAAGTATCCCAACTCCTTCTAAAATCCAACACAAAAGGCCGAAGCATATCCTTGAGCGTCTGGATCATCCGCTCACTCTGGCCATCGACCTGAGGGTGGTATATTATACTAAAATGCAACTAAGTACCCAACTCCTCATCAAACTTCCTCCAAAACCTCAAAGTGAAACGAACATCCAGACCCGAGACCACCAAGACTGGCACCCTGTGTTGAACTTCCACCTCCCGAACATAAATATCACCTAGATTCTCTGTGGATATGCTCTCGACAATCGGAATGAAATGCGCACTCTTAGTCAATCTATCCACGATGACCTAGATAGAATCAACAACACGTGTCATTCTTGGCAATTTTGTGATGAAGTCCATAATTACATCTTCCCGCTTCCAAATGGGAATGGGTAAAGGCTACATCTTGTTGGTGGGTCTCTGATGCTCGGCCTTCACTTTCCTACAAGTCATGTGTTGCTCGATAAACCAAGTTATTACCTTTTCATACAGAGTCACCAAGAACTCAACCTCAAATCATTGTACATCTTTGTCGCCCCCGATGCATAGAAAATTTTGATTTGTGCACCTCTCCATAATCCTCTGTCTTACCCCACCTAATTTCGGAACCCAAACTGTATCTGTTGGGGTGCAAAGTTATTCATGATTAACTTTGTAAATGTTTGACTTTTGTAAAACCCACTTGCATGTGATGCTTTAGCCTTTAGACCCATTTGGTAGTTAGAGTGAGAGAGAGAGAGACATGTAAACACCTCTATAAATAGTGGGTTTGTCCACTTGTAGAGGTGTGCTTTGAGAGATGTAGAAGTGAGTGTGTAAGTGTGTGTTAATTATGTAGTCTAGATCTAGATCCTTTTTTGTAACACAATATACATTCAATATATCTCTTAAACACCCAAATCACCATGTTCAATTGTGCAAGATTTAATTCCGCATGCCAAACCATGTTCTTTGTCACTACAATTTGTATCAGAGGGGGTCTTCAAGATCAAGGTGATACTTGAAGAACGATTCTCGGTTTGGCAATTTTTGTTGCAATTTGATCAATTTTGGTGAGTCTCTCTCTATGATCTCTCGTAATCATTGAATTCGTGCATTGCGTTCTTGATTTTTGATCGTTTGATTCGTTGGATCAATTTTTTTTTTAAAACCCATTTGGTGTGATCCAATAATTTTTTTGTTGATCAAGTCCCGAACCAATCTAAAATCTGTTTGTTGATTTGATTCTAAATGTTTAATTATTCTTTTGAATCAAGATTTAAAACCAAAATTGATTGTGATACATTTCTTATTGACATCTCACTGTTCATGAATCCATGTGATTGAGCCCAAAAGTAGTTAATTACTTTTGATCCAAAAGTTGCTATCTGTTACTGTTCATAATCCTTGAGCCCATACATTTTTGTTATCAAATCCAATATCTTAAAATACATAGCCCATTCGTCAATAATCAGATAAGCAATTTGATCATTCTTTGTTCATCATCGTCATATGCATTACAAGTTGTACTATAGAACTCTCACAGATCATTTCTTGATTCTTAATCGTCTACATTTGATTCTAACTTCATCTTCATTTCTTTATATCTTGAATTCGATTGAGTTTAATTTGCTGAGTCTAACTTGTGAATCGATTATATGTATTGAGTTCTATCACAAAGATCAGTTATGATCAAGTTATGAAAATGAAATCGAACATTGGATCTTTGATCAAGAACTTTGAAACTAATGAAAAACAAGTATCGATTTTCAATTCGTATGATTCTTCTTGATATTTGTTCAAGAATAGATGAAGAATGTGATAAGGTTTGTTGAACTGGTCAAAGAGGTAATCAGATTTGATTTTGATATGGTGAAGACGAGTTCAAGTCAAATGGATGTTTGATGAAATCGAAAGGTTTAGAGCATCGATTTGATCGATTTATGGATTTGTAATTGTGAGTCAAATGATTTTGTTCAACATTTATTTCGATCTCGATTTGTGATAAGTTTTGATTCTAAGTCGATCTGTATCTCTTGGAGTCAAGAAATCGATTCTTGATGACTGGAAACGACAAGTGTTTTATGTTCTTGGAATCGATTATGATCTTGATGTCGAACACATTTTATTTGGAATCGAAAGTTTGAACGATTGAAGAACTGTGAGTTTAACAGATGAAGTCGATGATTAATGGTCGATATTGGGTATATGATAACGAACTGGGAAGGTTTCTTGTAGGCCTAGTTTTGAAAAATTGATATGGGTAATGTTGATTAACGAAGACTGTATTTTGGTTTTGATATTTGAATGATCAAAGGGTGATCGGAGTTTGAACGAAGGATTTTGGATTGTGAGTATACGAAGGTTGATTTTTTGATCGATGATTTGGGAAGAACAGTAAGAAATGAAGACTGTAAGAACGAAGGGGTTATGATCGAAGTAAAAGTCTCTGTGTTTGGATTCGAATGGGTTGATCACTGAAATACAAAGGATCTGTTGATTTTGATTTAAAGGTGTTTTTGAATGGAACGAAGGGGTATTTTTATGGGATTTATACGAAGGGTTCCTGGGTTGGTGTTATGAATGAAATGAATTGAAAAAAAAAAAACGAACGGTGTGAATTTATGAAGAGGGGAGAGAAAGTGAGACTCTTCGTATGTTTGTGAATTGAAAGAAAATGACTGAATATAAGAAGGGGGTGTATTGGAAATTCGAAAGTTACTGTTCATCAGTTTGTCTTCGTATGCTTCGTAAGTTTTGTCAAATAGTCTTTGTATGAATTGAAGAAGAAAATTTTTCGAATGTAGTCCTTCAAATTTCTAATGGTTGTCAATTGGAAAAAGGCTTCGTATGTATGGTATCAAAAAGCTTCGAATGTTTTGGTCAAATGACACGTTTTCGAAAACAGCCCCTGAACCTTCAAATTTTTGTCACTTCGCAAATTGAAGCAAGTTTCGTATGTTTGACACTTTTCACCCAACTTCGAAAATTGTTTTAGGCTTCGCATATTTGGTACAAGTCTTCGTATGTTTGAGAAAAAGGGAAGAATTTACAAAGATGGTCCCTGAAACTTCGAATTTTTGGCAGTTTTCACCCAAATTCGAAAAAGGACTATTTTTTGCTGAAAATTGAAGATTGTGCATTTCAGGCCCCTGTAGTTTGTGCAAATTGACGCTTTCTACCCAGATTTGGAAAAGGGGGAGAGTTTTGCATATTTTGTTGTTTTGGGCGCAACGGGTCATTGCAGAATTTTGAAATTGACAATTTCTACCCATTTTTGAGAAATTTTGTCAAAGGCGATCCGTGAACGGCAATAAAAATTGAATATTTTTTTGGGTTTTCCGGATTGAAGCACAAAGTTTATGCCACATGTTAAGGGGGAATTTTGACACAAAAAATTCCAAATAGAGCACGTTCTTTTTCCTTTGGAGTTTTATAATCAAATTTCGATTATAAAAAGGGGAAGAAGTTTTATATGGAAATTCGAACTTGAATTTTTCATATTACGCGGATTTGAAGACCGAAGTGATCTTGAAGTTTTGAAGCCACGAGATGATGCAATTGGAAGTTCGGAAGTGATGTATTCGAAATGGGTTTGGATTTATTGAAGATTTTTGGGGTGTGTTTTTATGCGCAACTATTGGATGATTATTTGGAGTTTGGAATACTCTTAATCATTCGTTGCTGCTCAGATTGTATGGTCTCACATCCTAGAGTCCAAATTGAAGAGTTATGGAAGAATTGAAGATTGAAGTTCGTTTCGACATGTGTCACCTTTGAGGCTCGAACCGCGTAGTGCTTGATTTTGGAAGATTTGAAGTGGGTCATTCATTCCTAACTTTGAGGGGGGAGAATGTTGGGGTGCAAAGTTATTCATGATTGACTTTGTAAATGTTTGACTTTTGTAAAACCCACTTGCATGTGGTGCTTTAGCCTTTAGACCCATTTGGTAGTTAGAGTGAGAGAGACATGTAAACACCTCTATAAATAGTGGGTTTGTCCACTTGTAGAGGTGTGCTTTGAGAGATGTAGAAGTGAGTGTGTAAGTGTGTGTTAATTATGTAGTCTAGATCTAGATCCTTTTTTGTAACACAATATACATTCAATATATCTCTTAAACACCCAAATCACCATGTTCAATTGTGCAAGCTTTAATTCCGCATGCCAAACCATGTTCTTTGTCACTACAGTATCATACTGAGTCAATAATGCATTTGTCCATGACAAAAAAGGGAATTTGCCGCATGATCCACTCGATCTACGGATTCTCCTTTTTCAAACCCTTCACCTGAGCTTCCTTGATCAAATCTAACAGAGGTGATGTGACAACCATCCTCAAGCAAAACATCTCTTATTGGAGTCCTTGCTGCCTTGCAGCTCAAAGCATCGACTATGACATTGGCCTTCCCAGAGTGGGACATTATCTCCGAATCGTAATCCTTTACCACATGCAAGCATCTCTTTTGTCTCATATTCAAATCTGGTAGGTCCATCAAATACCTCAAACTGTTGTGGTCAGTGTAGATAGTGCACCGTACCCCATACAAATATTGCCTCCAGATCTTGAGGGTAAAGACCATGCCCCCCCAATTCTAAATAATGTGTGGGGTAGTTCGCTTCATCAGGCTTCAGCTGCTTCAAAGCATAAGCAATCATGTTACCCCTCTTCAGAAGAACAACTCCAAAATCCCAAATAGAGGCATCGTAGTAAACCACGAACTCATCCAAACCCTCAGACAATGCAAGAATCGGGGACTCACACAATCTCTGCTATAGAGTCTCAAAAGCCAACTTCTAATCAGACCCCCATCAAAATGTCACATTCTTCTTTGTCAAACGGGTCGAAGGCACATCAATCTTGGAGAAATCATGGATAAATCTTCGATTATACCCCGTGAGACCTAGGAAACTACAAATGTCATATGTGGTCCTAGGGACCTCCCTATGTGTCATAAACTCGATATTAACTGGATCAAGAAAGATTCCCTTCTGGTTGACGATGTGCCCCAGATACTGCACCACGCAACCAAAACATACATTTGGAGAATTTGGCATATAACCTTTACCTCCTCAGGGTCTCCAACACCTCTTGCAAATTTTTCACGTGCTGCTCCTTGGTCTTGGAGTAGACCAGAATATCATTAATGAAAACAATCACAGACTGATTCATCATTGGCCTACAAACCCGATTCATGAGATTCAGAAACGCTACTGGTGCATTGGTGATCCCGAAAGGTATCACCATGGACTCATAATGACACTAACGAGTCCTAAAGGTTGTTTCCTGCATATCCTCATCCCAGACTCTCATCTGGTGGTATCATGACTACAAATCAATATTGGAAAAACAAGATGCACCCTGAAGCTGGTCAAACAAATTGTCAATTCGATGAAGTGGGTAATGGTTCTTCACCCTTAGCTTATTCAACTTCCGATAGTCAATGCACATTCTATGCAAGCCGTCTTTCTTCTTCACAAAGAGGATATGTGCTCCCCAACTACGTAGACTACTCGGATGAATAAAACCTTTTTCTAGCAGCTCCAGTAACTTCATAGACAACTCCTGCATCTCAGGTGGTGCCAAGCGATACGACACCTTGGCTATTAGAGCCACTCCATGTACCAAATCAATCTGAAACTTAACCTGCCTCTCGACTGGCACTCCAATCAAATCCTCATGGAAAATATCAGGAAAATGCCGAACCATAGGTACCCTTCTCAACTCGGCAGTTTCCTTAACCCGCGTGTTAGAAACATAAGCTACGAACCTAGAACAACCCTGTTGCAGATATCTCCTGGACCTCACAGCTGAAGAGAGAGCTAGACCATGAAAAGCTCTCTCACTAGTAATAACCAGTTCTCCCCCACTTGGGGTTTGGACTCCCACCAACTATAGCTTGCAATCAATCACAACCCGATTAGGGCCCAACAAATCCATCCCAATGATAACCTTCGATCCTCTAAAGGGAATTGACACCAAATCAATATAGAACCTCTCTCTAAACACGCTCATGAGACACCCATGAAAAACCTCGAAAAACTCACGGTATGATCATATGCAATCTCCACCTCTAAATGGGAATTCAAAGTCCCTGGAGCGTTTCGAAACCTCTTGCTGAGCGCAAGAGATACTAAGGATTGGGTAGCCCCTAAATCGAATAGAACATGAGCAGACACACCATTGACCAAAAAGGTCCCTATACAAGACCATAATAAACATAATCATAAAAATAAAGCAATAAAAGATAAAGTTAAAACACATACCGGTAACTACATTCGGCACTACACGGGCCTCATCAATGATCAACTGAAAACCCCTGCTCTTCACCATAGGAGCCTCCGCCCCGCCTTGCCTTGGAGGCCATCGGTAATCCTCAAGGTGGCGGGTGTAGGCGTCACCATTGCTCCCCCATACAACCTCGGTAAATCGTACTTTTTATGGTCAGTCTGATTGCAATGAAAGCAAATCAAATCCCTCTTGGGGAAATCCTGCTCACGTTGCTCGACTGGCCATAGCTAAAACATCGTGAACCTACTGATCGACAAGCTGCAATATGGGGCTTGTCATAATTGGCGCAATGGCCCTGACCCTGATGGCCTCTGGAGTTGGTATCGGAGGTATTGATTCTCTTAGCTTGACCCACAACTGTCTGAACCTGCTCTGGCTTCCGCTTCGTCTAGAGCTCCAACTCAATCTCCCACTTGCAGGCCTTCTCGATCACATCATTTAGGTTCTCGCACCCCGAGAAGCACACAAACTCTCTGATATCAACCGTCAGTGTATCATGATATATCGTCTTCCTCATCTCCTTATCCGCAACATACTATGGGACCAACAATTATCTCTCCCTGAATTTGGTGGTAATCTCCGCCACAGTCTCTGTAGTCTGGCGAGGGTCCTGGAGCTCCCTCACTAGTTGTTGCACCTCGATAGTTGGTGCAAACTCCCTCTTAAACCTCTATATAAAGTCTTCCCATGTCATTACATCCACCACTGATGTCACTACAACTTGGGTACCCTCCTCACACCAGTCTTGCGCTCTATCCCTCAGTAGCCAAGATGTGTATCCCACCTTTGCCTCCTCGGGTAAAAAACTCATCTGCGATGGGGTCCTTAACCCTAAAGAACTTAGGCACTCCACATGCCTTAAACTCCCGAAATGAGGGGCCCCAATCTTCCCTACAAAAAACTCGGCTCAAAAGGTCCTGAGTCGCTCATCCATGAGCTCCAAAATCCCTTCCTTGATTGTACCAAAAATCACGGGGGTAATGTCAAGAATTCCATGAGTAACCTCGACTGTGATAACCTCTCATCAATTGGTTCTAAGCCAAAGCCACAACACAGAGCAGATCAAGAACCAGTACATCCCATTACCAAACGAGTGACCACTATCCTCAAACTAAAATACAAAGATATAAACAATCAACAAACACTTAAAGGAAACACGCAACATACACATACCCTTAGAGTCCCTAGGTCTGTTCTTGTCTCAGGTATAGGTCTTACACTTCCAGTAGTACGCGCCTAATACTACCTTCCACATCTACTTTTACCTTCCTCATGGTCAATCCTGATTCCTCTAATTTACCACACTACAACCATAAACAAAGCTTTTGCTACACAACATACATATCATAGACTCTTCTAGGAACTCTTAACTCTCACCCCTCGCAATAGAAAAAATTTTAATCCACCCTGTTGGTTGCCTTATGCATACAAGTGTTGTACACAAAATTTGATCACACAGACTATCGAATGAAGATTCTACCCTCTGTCCACAACCAAACAAGAAACAGGAAATGAGACTAAATTTATCATTCTAGGTTTATACAATCCTAATCATATACAACGTTAAAAGCATACACTTAGCACATAAATGAGCCGATATTAATTCCAAGTAATACATGGCATCAAGTTCTATTGATTCCTGAAGGTATCCTTCGCCCTAATCTACAATGTAGTTCACATATCAAGCACACTAATGACAATACATAAGTATGGGCAACTTGGGAAACACTTACTTAAGCTTGGATGATTTCATGCATTGTACTCCCCTTTTTACTTAAAGAAAAATCATTTTCAAAAATTCAATTTCTATTTCTTTTAAAAAGATTATCATTTCCTTAGTTTAAGTTCTGACACACCCGAGATGGTCCCCCGAATCCCTCAAACCAAGGCTCTGATACCAACTTGTAACAACCCAAAATCCGTCATAAAATTTTTCAAGTTTAAACAAGAGTTACAACCATCAAATTGTTCCAAGCACCATCTGTAACAATTGGTAAAATAGGAAAGATCGTACGATGCTATGTTTTGATTATTAAGCAATATGAGTATTCTATCAAGAATGGTTGAAGGAATTTAACCTCTTTTATTTAAATAAGTTATTGTGAAATATAAAACAAGTAAGTATTAATAAATTTTGTTATGATGTATGACTACGAACCATCGCCGGTTTGTGAAATTAGCATATAACATCATTTAAACGCAACAAACTTAATTTTTGTATCAACATGTCTCTAGTTGATAAGTAAGTTAGGTTCTATGTAAAACGTTTGCTTAATAGATGTGGAGGATCTAAATTTGACAAATATACGAACCAAAAAGTGACAAAACGTGTTTAACGATATGGTTAACCGGTTAAATGTCACGAAATTATACATTGGTCAATAAATTTTATATTTAAATAAATTAAAATATAAAATGAATTATTATAAGGTATAATTAGAATGTATTGAAGTGTTTTTGAATAAAAAGAATAAAACATAAACATTAACGTTCAAATACACAAAAACTACATTGTTATTTTATACTAATTATACATGTATGTATTTGTATATATGTATTATTATCTAGTGAATGATTAGTTATGGGTCATGACTTAAAGTGATTTCATGTAAGTTTTATGATGTCTAAATCAATTAAGATAAGAGAATTGGTGGAGATAAGTGCCAACTTAATTAATAAGTGCTTAATCACTTAAGACATTTTACTAAGAATGCTTCTTAATCCCTCTTCTAATTTTCGAGATTAAGACCTTCCCTCTCCTTAACTAGAACTCCTAACTAACTAAATAAATATTGGTTAGTTAGTTAACTAACCCTATCTCTAAGCAACCATCCAAGCAAGTGGCTAGACAAGATCACATCACTTAAACTCACATCCCATCACAAGCTAGTCTAGGTTTTGTCCCCTTATCCTCTTCTACTCTTTCCTCCTTCACATCCACGAAATTTCCTCTTCATTTTACCCTCATTTGACCAGCCAATACTCCATGGAATTACTCTCAACCTTCATCTCATTTTCAAGCACAAGAACTTCCTTCCAAAGCCATCAAAACCATGAACTAAAGGGTTGCTGTCCCTTTTGTGTTTCAGCCACCATTTCACCCATCTACACCTTCCTTTTGCTTGATATTTTTACCACAAAATACCCCTGGAAGTTAATTGTTATGATACTCAAAATTATTGATTCAAAACAGTGAGTAAACTACCCTTTTTCTTGCTCTTTTGCTGTGAAATTTTCGTGACAGCAACATAGCCAAAAGAGTGGCTGTTTTGGAGCATCAAACCAACAACCAAAAATTCATCTTCAACCTTCCATTCTTCAAGTACTCATATAAGGTGAGTTCATACCCCTACATTTTTATGTTTTCTTCAAGTTTTAAGGAGGGGGGGGGGGGGGAATACAAGTTAGAACACTAAACATAACTTAAATTTAAATGACAGCTTTCTACACAAAAGTTGAGTCTTGTTCACGGACTGTTTTGACCATCTTAAACTTAATATATTTCAAAACTGTACAATATGAAAATAGTTCAAGTTTATACCTTTCTAAGGACTATACACACGTGTTCATACGATTTTTCTACAATTTATGGCGATTTTTATAAAACTGCCTATCATTTCAGAAGTGATTTCGGACCAATCTGTGAATATGCTCATTTTCACACTAGTTTGATACCACTAAAAATCATAATAGAAATTAGGAACAACGTAGACTCATTTTATAAACTCTCAGAGGTGACGGATTCAGTTTTTGACTTACGATGATTTTTCTATGAGTTTTCTAAAAAAAGGGACAGTAAAGGGTAAAATTATCAAAAGTGGTTTATAGACTTATTAACACCTTCTAACATTTTTGAGCAATGTTTATACATTAAGGAAGTTAAAAACACAATAATTTAAATATGTTTAAATAATTTTTTTACAACAGTGATAAGTACAAAAAGGTCTTAGTATCAAACTTAAGGATTATTTCATGCAGAGTTTCTAATAAAAATGTAAGAATATGAACAACCATTACGAAACATACCAAATCATCTTTTAAAATTCATACATATATATAAACTTTTGCATATATATGTTCTGTTTACAAACTTGTCTTCTACATCAAAAATATACATATATAGTTTACGAAATTCTACTCCATTTGTATCCTGTTGAGCAAAGGGTAAAATATTATCAAATGCTTATACTGTATGTATATGTATCCATCTTACACACTATAAAAATTATAGTTTTCATAACAAGTGAGCATTTTACTAGGGATTACTATGCAAACGAGACACATTTTTAGAAAAACTATAATAGGTATAGTTTTACGAGAACATTACGAACTTTTACATACTAGAAACACTATTTCAAGAAGTTTACTTTCATATACAATAACGAACGAACGTTTTAACACATAAATCGGTTTTATACTAAGTTTTGTGAGACATTAACTTCACGTACGTTCGAGTACACATTTCAAGTCCTGTATTATATACCAGAATCCCTTGGAGGGGGAGCATGGTGTTTGTGTATAGATCTATACGGGCTTGACAACCCGCACCTTGACTGTTAGCTACAGTCCACCATTTGGGGTGACAAACGTCAGAACATTCCAACGCCTGAAGAACGTTGTGTATAGGCATTTCTAGTCAATAGCATGGTTATAAAACTCACATGGAGTATTAAAAACACATTGATTTACGGGGTTTTTCAGACGTATTGGAAATTTTATACGTACATACATTTTCTAGAAACAAACATTGGTCTTGACAAAAGGCTACATTTATGCTAGTAGAAAATATAGGATTTTCTAGGAACAAACAAACAAGAACAAAACATTTCATTTCATACAAACATTGTCATTTAATACTTATGAAACTCACCAGCTTAAATGCTGATCTACTCTTTCAAAACTACTTGTATGTCCCAGGGATTCAGTAATTACAGGGAACAAACAGCTTTTGGAGGAGGGATGTTGCGGTGCCAGTTTAAATTCATATTTTGGCATCATATTGTAATTGGTTTCGAATTCATATTTTGGCCTTGTTGCCTTCGACCGATCGATATAGTGAGAAAACTCACCTTAGTCAACTCATGAATAACTAGATGCTCGACTACAAAACAGAAAGATCCCACACTAAACACAAACAAATAACCCTAATCAAAATTAGGCCATAAAACATAATTATGGGTCTAAATCCCAAACCCAAACTCCTAGAAGAAAAGGTCGTTTTACCCCTCCCATAATGGGCCTAACCTAACTTAGCCCAATACACAATAACGGACCACAAAGCCCATAGAGGCCCAAATCATACAACTCAAGGTTCACTAATAAAATCCAGAGGCCCATTCATATGTTAACCAGTCTAAAGCCCAAAACCTAACTGAGGCCCAAAACTCTAAAGCCCAACCAAAGACCAAAAGCCCACAAAAGCCACTGCAAGGCGTAAATTCATTGTACGTATTGTACTAATGGGTTTTGAGCATTCTAACACTCATATGGTGTGCATGACACCCTAGAAACCTTGGATCTTTTTTCTATTAGACATGTAAACTTTCTTTTTCCAAGGTTTCATCCTAACTAGCATATATGATTGGGGTATATGTAATATAAAAACTAGTAAAATGACATACCTTTCTTGTAGATTGGATTCCTTAACACTTTGTGAGCCTAGCACCCCAAATGTGATGCCTCAAATGCTTCACGCAACACCACCAACAATTTGAATAACTTGAGAGAATATTATTATGCGCCAAAATTGGCTAGCCCTCACTAGCATCTCTTAAGTGTTGATTTTACAAGTATGAGGTTTCTCTATATAGTGTGTATATTAGGGTTACACCATGTAACTCATGCCTTTCCATATTCCTCATGATCCATGGGTTTTAATCTCCAAGGAATAACCATGGGTAACCACATGGGTTAAGTCCATCAAGAAGAACTATGGATCATAAATCCATTATATAAGAATGAATGATTTACCAAATCAATCCCTATTTATTTAATTAGTCTCTTTTGATCACAAAATTAATTTCAAACTAATTCTTGATCAATACTAACTAAATGATTCATATTAATATATTAGAAATTATAATAGATTAATAAAAAATAAATATCTTCTTCTCATAAGAATCTATTCAAATTATTCTGATGCCATGCAACCCAAATAGACCATGCTAAATCAGTTCAAGTACATACCAAATATAGTTATGGACATAGACACCTTATCCAACAGTCTTCCACTTGGATAAGTCTAATAACTATAGCTGCAAGTACGACTTCATGATCCGACCAACAATTATAGCTCATAAAAGTCTCGTAGAACTAAGTTGTGCCATATTAGATAAGTCATCATATTATCCTATGTTCAAGATATTATCCAACAGTTTGTTTCCCGATTTCCGACTTGTTAGACATAGAACTTAATCGAACACATCAATTCATGTAACGACCAAAAATTTCAACATAATTTAAACTTTTCAAAACAATCCATTTTATTAACATTATTACAAAAAGGTTTTCAATACATTATTTATCATAGTATTCCCAGGTCCATTTCATAAAACATAAACGCGAGGAACGGTACGATCACGCCTTTGCCTTGCTACAGTCTCCTGAAGAACCTGGAAAACATTAAACCACAACTGTAAGCCCGAAAGATTAGTGAGATACCCCCAAAATACCAACCACATATACGCCCTTCCAGGCTACGACCTTCCGGTCCAAAACATATTGCCTTCCGGCCCATAATATATTGCCTTCCGGCCCATAACATATTGCCTTCCGGCCCATAGCATAAAAATCATACATAACATAACAGAACATAGAACAACAATGCATATCGGGTTTACTGTGTGACTGGTCCGCCGTATCAGGCCTTCAGTCCACCGGATCCACCCTTCGAGTCTAGTCATGTCCTTCGAGTCTACAGTGTGGTTGGTCCGCCCGCACCAAGCCTTCAACCCACCTGGTCCACTCTGTGAGTCTACAGTATGACTGGTCCACCCGCATCGGGCCTTCAGTCCTCTCCGAGCCTTGGCACGTTTGGTCCACCCTCGTGGGGCCTACAGCCTATCCGGAGCGCTCGCTGCGCCTTCGAAACAACCGGTCTGCCCTAGGTATCTTGGCCTACAGCACAAAGTAGGACCCGCCTCAACCAATCTCCAGTGCATGTGCACATAACATACAATCATATAACAGTCATAGTCAACAAACCGATCAAGCAGATCACATAACATACATTACCCCAACCAGGTTACCGACCTAACCGATCACTAGCATAGCATCACTCTACATATCGGGAAACTGACCTTAACCAGGTCTCTAGCATATACCATCCTAGCTACCAGGATGCAGACATATCAAGCAATAACATAATAACCATATCTGAATCTTAATCCAATAATGGGTCGGCCTTGGTGCCTTAGACCTTGTTGATATAGTGAGGATAACTCATCTCGCGAATGCCGATACTCCGAACGGAAGAAACAGACTCTCGAACCAGCAACTCACTGCAAATCCCGAACTAACCAACATAACAAGCATAAGCATTAGGTCGAACATACTTCCACTTATCGGGACAAGACCAAAGTCCAAATCTTACACAAAGTCCAACATTGGCCCAATTTACCAAATTAGGCCCACCTCACCAAATGGGCCTAGATCCAATATTCATAATATTAATTGGGCCCAAAATACTCTATTCATAACTTCCAGACTTGGCCCAAACACCAACAACCTACAAATGGCCCAACACAAAAGCCCAAAAGGAAGTACACATGAGGAGTACGCTAGGCGTACTCTCCTTGGTACGCTGGGCGTACTGCAATGATCGCCAAAATGAAACGGGGCACTAGCCCGCTACGCAGGTTGTACTCGAAGGTTACGCGGGGCGTAACTGCGAGATCCAATAAGTCCTTTTTAACAACTTAATGGCTTAAGCTCTTAAGCCCGAACATTAGATCCATAGGCCAAATATGATTAGAAATCATAAAGTCTCGGACTTTATCACTTGGGACGTCCTTAAGCTCTTAATCCAAGGTCTTAATCCATTAAGACCTATATATCTCATACATGGAACAACTACAGCCCTTAGGACCTCATTTTTATCACTCAAGACCTCTGCAAAGGTCTGAAAGGACAGATACACTTGACCAAATCGAACTATGCAGCAAGATGAAGACTTTTGGGACAAGAATGGAGACAAAGCTTCAAAATACATAGATCCATGCCATATGAAGGTCAAGCAAGAAACGTTATACCTTAAAGCAACTCCAAAGGGTGGTATTTTTTCAGATCTACAAGCTCCACACGTTCTTCCTCTTCTTTGACAACTTCCCTTTTCTCCTTCAAGCCTTTCTTTTGCTAACAAGAGCTTTCCAAGATCAAACACACTCAAATATGGAGGGAATACGAGATTAGGGTTTCTCTGAGGTTGAAGATGAGCATAAGGAGGCTGACGGGTGAACCAACATGTTCCTTATATAGTGGCTGACCCTAAAAATAGGGTTTGGGGTTTCTGAGAGTACGTTGGGCGTACCTCCCTGGTACACTGGGCGTACTCATCCGGCCACCCGCAACCTTCCGTCCCATTACGTTGGGCGTACGTCCAGCTTACGCGGGGCGTACCCAGCCACCTTTCAAAACCAAAAGCATGCATGCATGCATGCCACGCATGCATGGGACCATGTCATTCTTATTCCACAAAGGACTATAAACAACGATCAACTTCGAGGCACCGCAACTCCTCTAATCTAAACACACTCTCAAATAACTTTACATTCATCCGAGGGTGACGAGAAGCCCAATACTTCTAACACGTACACCCACCCGAAACCTTCTCGGATGAAACTCATTTCTCGAAAGGGACCAGAATTACCTTTCTCTTAAATCTCAGGGACTCATAATTAACACTTGAACAACGGGGTGTTACAATTCTCCCCCACTTAAATTAGGCTTCGTCCTCGAAGCCTGCGATTACTCTACTCCGAAACTATCCCTACAATGTTCCGCCTGGCACTCACCGGACCAGGCTATCCAAGACTCGACCATCGAAGTCCGAAACCCAACTTTACCTTTCTTGCCGATAGGAGGAAACAAGCTTCAACCCTAAAGCAACTCTCACGAGTTCTCCACCACAGTCTCATACCCGCACTAATCTGTCTCTAGTGTCCTCAGGTTAAGAAACCCCGATACACTGCTGACACTTCCAAACACCCTTCCGGATGTATTTTTACCACATAAACAAATCTATCTGGGATTCCAAAATTTTCATCCATGCATTCCTGACAAGCCTCAGCAACCATCCAACTCGGATGTATTTTTACCACATAAACAAATCTATTTTTACCACTACCGCAATCTCGTTGATCAATGACCACAATTAGACCACTCCCATCGAACCCTACGTTGCTACTTCCACTTCCGTGGATTTACATTCCTATAGCATGACTGCTAACCATGCGACATACGTGTCCTGAACCTGCTCGCAAGGACTCTCGAGTCCATGCACCACCCCCACTACTCACAATCAATACCTGGGGCCAGACCTTCTAGTGCTAATACATCACAACACACCCAACCCATTTCCTCGAACTGATCCGATAATACCTGCAGAGTCTTCAGCATGACTGGGCCACCTCACTAGGTCTTCAGTCAGTCTGGACCACTCTCAAAACCTTCAGCCAATCTGGGCCGCCCTCCAGGTCCTTCAGTCTGGCTGGACGGTCCCCCCCCCCCCCCCCCCGAGCCTTCGGCCTGAATGGTATGCCTACCGGCCTTCAGTCTATCCGGACCGCTCAACTAGCATTCATCATTCCGAGTTATCTCTCCGGGGAATCCTCCCCTGCATACTGTTTTAGCCCCCTAGGGGTTCCGAACTTTTCTCCACCATACATACTCGATCCCAGCCTGATCCCAGGCCTTACACCATCAATGCCATAGGTCTGTATTCTACCCCGTACACCTGCTACTCGCCCATACCATCCTGCTCTCGGCTGAAAGAAATACCGCCGAAACCCAAGCAGCTACACAACCCCTCAAGTCTATCAATCATCCGGAGAATTTCCAGTTCTCCCCCACTTAAGACACTGACTATCACCCACCGGTCGCCATCACCGACCCCTAAAAAAATAACCTTGCACAAAACCCAATCCTTACACGCAGACTGATTCCCACTAGCACTAGCAACCTTCGCAAAAACACATTCCCACACTGATCATTCCGCTCAAAAGTACTCAATACTCAGCTATCAGCTCCTCAGACTGCCGATGCTACCCGACATTCAACCAACGCCATATATCCACTAATAACCCTCACAATGAAATCCATCGATAGCCCGAAACACCAATCCATAACCATACCAAACCTTCAAGGAACAACGGGTACCAAAACGAAAACCCGAAACTCTAACCCATAACCATACTAAACCCTCAAGGAACAACGAATACCCAAAACAAAAACCACCCAATGAGACTAGCAGACAAACGATATTCCACAATAATCATAAATAAACAAGACAACAAGGAAGAAACATACCTGCAGCTGCATCCGACAATGCTCTAACGTCCTCCGTGGCAAGCTGAAAAACACGACCCTAAGCCCTTGGGGGGCTTCGCTCCACTCTGACCTCCACCTGTGATCCTTAGCGTGGCCGGTACTGGAGCCTGCACCGGTCCTGCAGCAAGCTGTGGATAGTTGACCCTCGAGTGTCCAACCTGATGACAATGATAACATATCCTCAAATCCTGAACCAACACTGACTGCCGACAATCCCTCGCATAGTGCCCCTCCTTTCCGCACTTGTGGCATGTACCACCGGACCGACAAACTCCGACGTGGCCCCTCCCACACTTTCCACAGACGTGGCTACCCTGATCTCCCATCCTAGAATCAACGGTCTTAGACCGTTTCGTCACCGGCTGCGACTGAACCGGAGCTTGCCTCAGCTCACGCAACTGCAACTCAATCTCTAACTCACGCCGCCTGGCGGCCTCCTGCAACTCCAACAAGGTCTCGCACCTCTGCGCGGACACAAACTGTCTGATGTCTCACTTTAGCATACTCAGATATCGGGACATCTGAGCCTGCTCCGAAGCGAACTCGGGGCAAAACACCGCCCTCTCAGTAAACATCCTGGTGATTTTCGTCACCGACTCCGTATCCTGCTTCAGCTCAAGGAACTCCTGAGCCAACCTCTCCCTCTCGACCTGCGGAACATAACGAGTGCTGAACATCTCTCTGAACTGATCCTATGAAATCGCAGCCCTCTACGCATCCAAGTATGACCCCGTGGTCAATCTCCACCAATCCTTTGCCCCGAGCCTCAACAGGTTTAGAGCACACCTCACCCTCTGATCAGCAGGGCATGAACATGTGAAGAAACACCCCTCCACGTCTGATAACCATCTCATAGCAACGATCGGATCCTGAACTCCATCAAAGGCGGGAGGCTTCGTATTACCGAAGTCCCGATACTGAAAAACTCTACTAGCTCATCCCCCTGCCACTGCTACAGTCGATGTAGCCGCCACGACAGCTATCTCCGTGAGAGCCGCATAGCACTCATCAAAATACTCCACCATGGCGGTCTTGATCGACCCAAACAGTTCCGGAAGCTCAGCCCGGAACAATGCAGCAACCTCATCATGCAGGATCTCCCGATTCCTCGCATCTAACTCGCGTGTACTCATCTGACCGATAACCTCGGGTGGTACTGACCCGTCCGCAACTCCTTCTCCTGCACCCAATCCTGACCCGGATCCACTCCCAGCATGCCTCGAAATCTCCATACTGAAAATAAACCACAAAACCTCAGACACTTTCCACTATCCCAGGAACCAACTCTCAACCCAACCCTAGAGGTCATGGTTTCCCTGATATGCGTATGGGTACTGTGCTTTCAGTAGTACGGGCCATACTACCTTCCACACCTACCCATATTTGTATGAAGTACTACCACAACACCCTAGCGACAAATATACATAGCAAGCGCTCGATCCTCACTCCTAGAGGAACACTGGAAATCTCAATAGAGGAAGACCCTAGGCTAGCAGGCATCATAAAACAGGCAACATTATCATGAAATCCTGAAGATCCATAGCCTAACTCTAGCATGCTGTTCTATCAAAGCTCAATAAAACAAATATCATGTATGGTATTTTGGGGTTACTTACTGGCTCCGGCTGATCGTACCTCTACGTCGTCTTTTTACTTAATTTGAAAACCATTTTAATTTCTCTTTTTAAAACCCTCCTCGATTTAAGACTGGAGTCACACGAGTGTTCCTCCAATTCACTCAAACCAAGGCTCTGATACCAACTTGTAACGACCAAAAATTTCAACATAATTTAAACTTTTCAAAACAATCCATTTTAATAACATTATTACAAAAAGGTTTTCAATACATTATTTATTAGAGTATTCCCAGGTCCATTTCATAAAACATAAACGCGAGGAACGGTATGATCACGCCTTTGCCTTGCCACAGTCTCCTGAAGACCCTGAAAAACATTAAACCACAACCATAAGCCCGAAAGATTAGTGAGATACCATCAAAATACCAACCACATATATGCCCTTCTAGACTACGACCTTCCGGTCCAACACATATTGCCTTCCGGCCCATAACATAAAAAGCATACATAACATAACAGAACATAGAATAGCAATGCATATCGGGTTTACTGTGTGACTAGTGCGTCGTATCGGGCCTTCAGTCCACCGGATCCACCCTCCGAGTCTAGTCATGTCCTTCGAGTCTATAGTGTGGTTGGTCTGCCCGCACCGGGCCTTCAACCCACCTGGTCTACTCTCTGAGTCTACAGTATGACTGGTCCGCCCGCATCGGGCCTTCAGTCGGCCTGGTCCACTCTTCGAGCCTCGGCACGTCTGGTCCTTCCACGTAGGGCCTGCAGCCTATCCGGACCGCTCGCTGGGCCTTCGGAACAACCGATCCGCCCTGGGTATCTTGGCCTACATCACAAAGTAGGACCCGCCTCAACCCATCTCCAGTCCGTGTGCACATAACATACAATCATATAACAGTCATAGTCAACAAACCGATCAAGCAGATCACATAACATATCATTACCCTAACCAGGTTACCGACCTAACCGGTCACTAGCATAGCATCACTCTACATATCAGGAAACTGACCTTAACTAGGTCTCTAGCATATACCATCCTAGCTACCAGGATGCAGACATATCAAGCAATAACATAATAACCATATCCGAATCTTAATCCAATAAAGGGCCGACCTTGGTGCCTTAGACCCTGTTGATATAGTGAGGATAACTCACCTCGCGAATGCCGATACTCTGAACGGAAGAAACAGACTCTCGAACCACCAACTCACCACAAATCCCGAACTAACCAACATAACAAGCATACGCATTAGGTCGAACATACTTCCACTTATCGGGACAAGACCAAAGTCCAAATCTCACACAAAGTCTAACATTGGCCCAATTTACCTAATTGGGCCCACCTCACCGAATGGGCCTAGATCCAGTATTCATAATATTAATTGGGCCCAAAATACTCTATTCATAATTTCCAGACATGGCCCAAACACTAACAACCCACAAATGGCCCAACACAAAAGCCCAAAAGGAAGTACACAGGAGGAGTATGCTGGGCGTACTCTCCTTAGTACGCTGGGTGTACTGCAATGATCGCCAAAATGAAACGGGGCACTGGCCCGCTACACGGGGCGTACTCGAAGGTTACGCGGGGCGTAACTGCGAGAACCAATCAGTCCTTTTTAACAACTTAATCGCTTAAGCTCTTAAGCCCAAACTTTAGATCCATAGGCCAAATATGATTAGAAATCATAAAGTCTCGGACTTTATCACTTGGGACGTCCTTAAGCTCTTAATCCATTAAGACCTATATATCTCACACATGGAACAACTACAGCCCTTGGGACCTCATTTTTATCACTCAATACCTCTCCAAAGGTCTGAAAGGACAGATACACTTGACCAAATCGAACTATGCAACAAGATGAAGACTTTTGGGACAAGAATGGAGATAAAGCTTAAAAATACATAGATCCATGCCATATGGAGGTCAAGCAAGAAACTTTATACCTTAAACCAGCTCCAAAGGGTGGTATTTCTTCAGATCTACAAGCTCCACATGTTCTTCCTCTTCTTTGACAACTTCGCTTTTCTCCTTCTAGCCTTTCTTTTGCCAACAAGAGCTTTACAAGATCAAACACACTCAAATATGGAGGGAATACGAGATTAGGGTTTCTCTGAGGTTGAAGATGAGCATAAGGAGGCTGAGGGGTGAACCAACATGTTCCTTATATAGTGGCTGACCCTAAAAATAGGGCTTGGGGTTTCTGAGAGTACGTTGGGCGTACCTCCCTGGTACGCTGGGCATACTCACCCGACCACCCGCAACCTTCCGTCCCATTACGCTGGGCGTACGTCCAGCTTACGCTGGGCGTACCCAGCCACCTTTCAAAACCAAAAGCATGCATGCCATGCATGCATGGGACCATGTCATTCTTATTCCACAAAGGACTATAAACAATGATCAACTTCGAGGCACCGCAACTCCTCTAATCTAAACACACTCTCAAATAACTTTACATTCATACGAGGGTGACGATAAGCTCAATACTTCTAACACATACACCCACCCGAAACCTTCTCGGATGAAACTCATTTCTCGAAAGGGACCAGAATTACCTTTCTCTTAAATCTCAGGGACTCATAATTAACACTTGAAGAACGGGGTGTTACAATTCAGTTCTGACCGGTCCCATCATATAAGTCAAAAAAATCATCGAGGGGCCTAAGATATCACTTTTAATCCTCCAAGGATGAAAAGGAACAGATAAACTTCACCTCATATGCTTGTACTAACTAATCATCAAATTGTACACAACAGTACGGTTTATAACATCAAATTACTGATGCGTTTTCGTACTACCAATGTACAACCAACTCATAGTTAACAACTCATATCTCTTGGTTTGCAGACATATATGATATTATCGTCTCACGGTCACTCGAGATAAATTCAATGAATTGATACAAGTGAGCACGGGTTGAATCCAATACTCAGAACTTATGAGCACTCATGAATGTTGCAGCAACAATTGCTATGTCTAATACAATTTAGACAAATCTACAAACCCAATTCATGACACTCTTATATCAACACCTACTTCCAAAGTATGTTCGACTGTGGATAGTTTGAATAATATAATTATTCTAGAAGTCAAAACATGAAAAATGAAATAACAGCAAATGATTGACACAAGACAATACGATACTAGTAAATAAAAACACATTTTATTTAAACATCAAATGTCAATTACATTTCAACTATTACAAGTTTCGAAAGCTATCTAATAATTGAAACTAATATCATCCTTTAGCCCAATGCACCTTACATGTTGTAAATGCTTAACCATACACAGTCCCTTCGTGAGGGGACCTGCTTGGTTTTCATCCGATGATACCATCTTTGCCACGAGGAGTCCTTGTTCTATTTGATGTCTAATGAAGTGGTATTTTCTGTTGATATGCCTGGATCTATCGTGATCCCTTGGTTCCTTGGCTAAGGCAACTACAATCTCGTTATCACAGAAAATCTCCATAGGCTCCTTTATAGCTAGTATAACTCCAAGGTGTCTAATGAAGTTCTTCATCCATATTACCTCCTTCACCACATCACTTGCTACTATATACTCTGATTCACAAGTTGAATCAGCTACTGTCTCCTGCTTGGAACTTTTCCAAGTAATTGCTCCTCCATTTAGGGTAAATACCCAGCCCAACTAAGAGCGGAAATTATCGTTATCAGTCTGGTAGCTAGCATCACTATAACCCAATACTCTCAATTCATCACTCCCACCAAGGGTAAGGACCTAGTCCATAGTCCTCCGCAGGTACTTGAGAATATTCTTCACCGCAGTCCAGTGAGCCTTTCCAGGGTTTCCTTGATATTTATTGACCATGCTCAACGCAAAGGCCACATCAGGGTGAGTACAAGTCATAGAATACATGATCGAGCCTACAGCGGAAGCATATGGTACTCGACTCATCTCAACTATCTTAGCCTCTATACTTGGGCTTTGAGACTTACCCAGTTTGGCGTTACTCTGGATCGGTAAGTCATCTTTATTGGAATACTGCATGCTGAATCTTTTTAACACCTTATCCAAGTAGGTACTTTTAACTCTAATTAGTCTCTTACTCCTATCTCTCAATATCCTTGTCCCTAGGATATAGGTAGCCTCTCCAAGGTCCTTCAAAGCGAAACACTTCCAAAGCCAAGACATAACCTCCTGCAAGGTTGGGATGTCATTTCCTATGAGTAGTATGTCATTGACATACAATACCAAAAAGCTAACTATACTCCTACTAGCCTTTATAGATACACATGACTCATCCTTGCTCTTTGAAAAGTCAAACTCTTTGACTTTCTCATCGAAACAAAGATTCCATCTGCGAGATGCTTGTTTTAAACCATAGATGGATTTCTCAAGCTTACTCACTATATTAGGGTACTTTGCATCATCAAAACCCTCTGGCTGAATCATGTAAACATCCTCAGCCAACTTTCCATTAAGGAAAGCGGTTTTGACATCCATTTTCCGTATTTCATAATCATGAAATGTAGCAATGGCTAGCATAACCCTAATAGACTTAATCTTCTCTACTGGTGAGAATGCTTCATCATAATCAACTCCTAGAGTTTGAGTAAAACCCTTTCCAACCAATCATGCCTTATAAGTGTGTACATTCCCATCCATGTCGATCTTCTTCTTGAAGATCCATTTGTACCCGACTGTCATACGACCCGGTACATTGTCAACCAAGTTCCAAACTAGATTGTCATACATGGAGCAAATCTCGGTGTCCACAGCCACTTTCCAATTGGCATATTCAGGGCCTACCATGGCTTCCTTGAAGTTTTTAGGTTCATCCAAATTTATCAATGTACTATCATTGATAAATGCAACACCTTCTGTAGTAATATGGAAACCATAATAAAAATCTGGCGTGATCCTAACTCTTGTGGAACGCCTCAGAGGTATGGACTCATCAATCAGCTCAACATGAGTTTCCTCCTTTGGTTGATTGCTAGTGTTTGAGGTTCCTTCACCGCTTGAATCTTGAAGCTCTTCAAGATCAATTTGCCTCCCACTGTTTTCCTTGGCTTATGGATTCTCTATTATGAAAGAGTCCTCTCCTATCCATGAAGACAACATTATCACTCGGTCTATAGAAGAGATAACTAAAGGATTTATGCGGGTAGCCGATGAAAATACACCACTCACTTCGAGGTTTGAGCTTGTCGTGAGTCTCGTGCCTCATAATAGCTTCGCAACCCCAAATCTTGATGTGGTCTAAAGTGGGAGCTTTCCTAGTCAACATCTCATGAGGTGTTTTGGCAACCTTCTTGGTAGGGACTAGATTAAGGATATGGGCGGCAATCTCTAAGGTATACCCCTAAAATGAGATTGGCAATAAAGCTCGACTCATCATGGAACGAACCATGTCTAACAAGCTTCGATTGCACCTCTCAGGCACACCATTCAGCTGTAGTGTCCTAGGAGGTGTGAAGTGTGAAAAAATTCCACATTCCTTAAGATAGTCAAGGAACTCGATACTAAGATACTCACCACCTCGAGTGGATCGGATGATGAGACTTGTTATCGAGAATTTAGAACAGAAAAGATAGATTTGAATGATTTAAGATGATGAACACAGAGAGTAAATATTAATCAGATATTATATTGATAAAGTCTGATTACAGAGTTAAGTAGAAGTGAGTTCAAGCATCGTACTACAACTTCTAGCCTAAGTCCCTATTTATAGGGGACTATCAAAATGTATACTAAGTCTATACATTTTATCTTCGCATAAGAATGACTTAGTAAAATAACATAAAATGCGAAACTATACAAAACACTCTATTCGACTTTTACAATATACATCAACATTCTCCCCCTTTGTAAACAGTCGATACAATTCAATTCATAAGCTTTTGAATTGCAGAGTGAATTGCCTTTTGCACCTCTCCATACCAGGAGATCACCTTCTTCAAATCCTTCTTGTCTCCTTCATTATTTTTCTTGCAATTGTTCATACGTACAATGAAGTGTGTATATTGCGAAGAATTATATCTTTCAATCTCTAAGACCTTGAACAAAAACTTCTTTGGATTGCCTTTAGTGTCTCTGCCTGAAAACACCATACCAAATGGTTTAAGACAGATTTCTCCAACAGCATACTTTGACAAAGCAGATTGTGTCAAAGTCTCCTCCCATGGAACTTTCACTTCCCTTCCCACAACATGTGCTAATTCATCATCAGTAAGGGCTAGACAATCGAAGTAATTATCTATGAAAGTCTTCACATGTGCGAAGCCAGCTTTGAACACATCTGTATCAGAGCCTTTGAGATTGTTTTCTTCCATATGCTTCAAAATCAGTGCTACTTGAATCAAATCATTGCAATTCATCAAAGGAAAGTCAGCAACTGTGAAGTCATATTGTTTGTTGTCAGCTCTGATAAAAAAGTATCTGAAATTCTGTAACATCTCTTCAAACATAACATCTTTCTTTATCGTCACAACCTTCTTGATCTTCATTAACGACCAAACTTCATCAGGTTCCTTCCCCAAGACAGCATGAAATCTGATTTTCATTTGAGTGTACTCATTCGGATTATCAAATTTCTCACTGATCTTGTATTGTGCATTGATGAAAAGCATTTCATTAATTGGGAAGTCCAACTGGCAGTGATCTGAGTTCGAAATATCATAACTTCTTTTTGGCTTTTTCTCGAACTCATACATCTCCCTACAAACAACTTTTGACTCTATGGTTTTGTAAGAGTAAAGTTTTGCGGGATCTCCTTTGTTCATGGAAGGAGGATCACTTGCCCGTTGCCTCATGATGCTCTGGACTTGCCTCATCTTTTCCATTTCAGCCTCAGCCTCTGCTTTCAACTATTCTTTTGATTTTTCATATAAAATTCCTTTCCCTCTTCCTACAACATCATGTTGGGGTTTTGAGCTTGAACCACCTTCATGTCTTCCAATAACAATACCCTTAGTAATTGTTCTTGTGGTGATTGTTGTTGCAGAAATCGGCTTAGAAGGAATTGGAAGAGTAGCAACAAGCTGTGTTGATATCACTTTTCCCAAAGTTTTCGCATCCACTTCTTTGCTTCGTCTTTCTTCTCCCCCTTGCACCTTTGTGGAAACAGGCGGAGCACCCTTTGGAAGTAAAGAAGTAAAACTGGTGAGTGATGTAAAGGCTTTGTGAATAGCTTGTTCTAAAGTATTAATCTTTAGAGACAAGAATTCTGGAGTAAGAATTTGAGATGATGAAGAATGTGAAAGAGCTGTTTTGAGATCAGTGACCAACTGGATGAGCTGATCAAATTTCATCATGATTTAGGCTTTGTGATCTGCAAGACCAGGAAGATTATGTAGCTTTTGAAGATGAGTAGAAATATCCACAATTTGTTGTTGAACGGCATCTTGTTTGTTGTGGACATCATGAAGATCTTTCGCAAGTTCAGACTTCAACTCCTGAATTTTGAAGTTGACATCTTCGCGAACCTTTTTAACATCTTGAACAAAAAGAACATGACGTTCTTTTGTAACTGCCCAAAGATCTTGAACTACAGAATTAAAATTATTTCCTTGAGACATAATTCTGAGCTCATTGTTTTCTTCAGATTGAGAAATTTTCTCCATTATTCGTTTTTCTGCTCCTTTAATCATGATATCAACCTCCATGGCAGATATTGATGACATTCGACCTGAATCTGCTTGTGATTGAATTATGGTCTTCAACTTTTGATTCAGTATTTTAAATTGTTTTCCTGTCATCAGCATATGATCAGGAATATCTTCTTCATCTGAATCAAAAGGAATATCATCAAGTATCCCCCCCAAAGGCACCTCCTTCAATTTCTTGTTCAGACATTGGTTGCGTAGGTTGCGAAGGTTGAGGATTTTCTAGTGATTGCGAAGGAAATAGTGTGGTGAAAGGGTTTTGTAAAGCATGGTCAAAAATATTTAAAGTGGTAGACAAAGTGGTATCAGGTAAGGAAATGGGTAAGGTTGTTTGAACAGATGGTGCATCACTCAGGATAGGTGCCCCCGTATCAGATACGTTGACAACCATATCAGAAATAGGAACCTCCTCAGTAACTGATTTGGTAAGAACTATTTCGAGTGATTTGGTTTAGGAAATAGTGGTAGAAATTTGCGAAGTGGGAATGATAGGTAAAGAAAGAGGTACCATTGTTGTGACAGGAGGAGTTTCTGGGAAAATCTCTTCTTCATATGATTCATTACGAATCACCATCTTCCTTTTCTTGACCATTGTATGTTGCATGTTTTTCGCAACGTCTTCCGCTCGTTGTCGCTTCTTCGTGGGAGATACTGGGGATGGAATATTGCGAATAGCAACACCTTTACTACTCACTTCCGCTTTGTGAATCTGTTTTAGTACCCCAGATTTTGAAGGTAAGATTTCCTTCTTCGACTTCGTGGAAGGTTCCTCAGTTGAAATGACTTCTGCTGGTACTGAGGAAGACGAGCCCTTCGCAAGTTTCTTTCCAGCCTTCTTTGTTTTAGATGGAGTTGCAACATCTAATAAAACTCCAGTTGGCTCATCTGTATCAACAGTTCGCAAATATCTCACCAAAATTTTGTGGGTGGGAGAGACCTTGCGAAGCATTGCGTCTGGAATACGAGCTACATGGGTGAAGATTGCTTCATCATCTTCTACAGCTTTAGGAAATTGATAAAAAGAAAATTCAGCAACTTCAACATTTGACAACATCGGAATCTCTTCTTTCTCATACACGTGTTCAAGAATCAAACTCCAATATCTTGCACACGAAATACCCTTCTCCGGAGTTGTGTGTTCTAAACTCTTGACAAATTCCTTCCATAACTGTGTTGCATAATCAACACTAATGTCATAATATATGCCCATCACCATGGCATATACTTCCATCCTTCCTCTATCCAGCCCAACGACTCTGCCTGTAAGACACCGGAGAAAAATTCCAAAAAGAAAATTCCACATACACGGCAACCCTGATTTTCTGAAATCACTGATTTTTGTTAACTCCGGTTGATGCCCCATTTCGTTAAACATATGAATAACTTGGGAGTTAACAGGTTTGATGAAGGGAGGATTGTTTGGAATTTGTAGAATTTCCACAAACAAGTTCTTCGAAAGTTTAACTCGTTTGTTGTTGATGAGATTAAAAGTAATCACATCGGCTGTGTGATTACAGGAAGTTGTGGAAGCGGAACGTGATAACCAGACCATCGAAACCGGAGATGAACTGAACATTGCGGTTGCCAAAGCAGAACGTTTTAGGACAACAAACAACATCTTTAACCCTTCAGGATAAGCAGAAACTTTGGGATCAACTTGGTAGTTTGGTGAGAAAGAACCTCATCGGTGTTGGAAGTAGTGGCCGCCATTGTTAGGTTTTGGAAAAAGAAAATTGAAGTTAGGATGAAGATTGAATCTTGAAAGTGTTTGAAGAGTTCTTGTTTGCGTAACCGTAACCAGTGTTCTTGAACCCCCTTTTATAGGTTGCTCAAAATTGATTTGAAATTGCAGCGGGATACATTTAATGTTATCCGACGTGGCACCTTAAAAGTCGGATCATGACTGCAAAAGGTAACAACATTCCAAAAAGTAACTGTCACATCTCCTTGAAAACCGGACAAAATACCAACGATTTTGAGTATACAGCCTGTCAAGTATCCGTTATAGAACAGTAACCGTTAAAAACCCTTCGCATGGAAGCAAGGCTCATTTACTTTTGGGATTTAAAGTAAATTCATATGCCAGACTTGCGAAATCATCAGCCTGAGTTGGTTGTACTCAGAACCTCAAGGATTTCGTGTGTGCATTGTGCCAAACTAAATAAGATAAGAAACAAAGATATTAGGAATGTTGTGATGTCAATAATTCAAATTGACATGAATTCAGTAAAACCCCGGGCAAAGGTTACTTCATTAATTATCAAGAGAGATAATCAACTGCTTGTATAGTGTCCCGTGAATTACAATCGAATACTTATAGAAAAGTATCGAAGGGCTTCTTTTTAAAAGTCATTTTGGATTGGTTTGAAATTTCATTACATATCAACCTTAACATAAGGTGAGAAAATGTAAATGAAATTACTTGTTTGACCAGTGTAGTCAGTGACAAGTTGGTTTTGGAAAAATATTTATCATGACAAGAATTTGCGAATGAAACTTACATTGAAATCATATTCAAATGAAAATTTTGTTCTGGATCTTGTTGGGTAACCAAACATTCTGGGTTCGAAATATTTGATCAAGACCACACATGCGAATTGGATATGATTTGAAGTTTCGAAATGTTGATACAGAAACAAAAGTTTCATAAAAATCTGGAACAAAGTTCTCCATCAATTCCTTAAAGTGTATGATTTTTGGGTTTCACTTTCATCACGGACTCATGATGATAGGTCATTAACACAGATTTGTGATTCGTCTAAGTTTTGATTGGTTTGATCAAAAACCTCAAGGACAAATCTTTTCAAAAAAAATTTTGGATTGAAAGAATTGTTTGGTTTAAAAAGATTGGATGAGAATCGAAGTGTACCTCTGTTATAATGGACAAAACAGAAAACTCTTAACTCATTTGAGAAGAGTAAGGTAGCTCATTTGTGACTTATGCGAATATAAGCCTTTATGGGTAGAAATTATCATATGATAATGTCATCAAGGCTTTCTTTGCACACATAGAGTCATGTCGAGACTTTTGGTCTACATACAGCAGCATGCTTCTAGGGACATTCTAACTAGTCTAAAATGAATTTATACCTTCCCATAGAAACACTAAGTATGATCACTTCGCATTCTAGCCCTACAGTAACATCTTAGTACACAATTGAAAAAATAAAGAAAAATAAAATCTTTTTGGATTTTTGATTTGTCAAAAGAAAATTACAAAAAAAAAATGAAAATCTTTTTGTATTTTTAATTTTTCAAAAGAAAATACTAAAAAAAATGTAAATCTTTTTGTATTTTTTTTCTTTTAAAAAAGATAAGAAAGCAACATGTAAAACTTTCGTAAGTTGATGTACCCACAGATGCGAATTGATATGGATGCGAAGCCATGCGAAGCCTCTGAATGAACAGTAACTTCTGAACAATGTGAACGCATCTTCTAAACAAAACATTTATTCTTGTGTGAAGGAAACTGCATTCGCATTAAGCATCCCCAAACCTGCTAAAATTCGAACAAATGATTTTTCATCAAGAGGTTTTGTAAAAATATCAGCAAGTTGTTCAGTTGTTTTGACAAAATGAATTTCAATATTCCCATCTTCCACATGATCTTTGATAAATGATATCGAAGAGCGATGTGTTTTGTCTTTGAATGTTGTACTTGATTATGACAAATGCGAATTGCACTTTGTGAATCACAATACAAAGGAATCTTTTTCATGTTTATTGCATAATCACGAAGTTGACTCTGAATCCATATGATTTGCAAAGTACAAGCAGCCGCAGAGATGTATTCTGCTTCAGCAGTTGAGATAGCCACACAAGTTTGTTTCTTTGATTGCCAGCTCACCAACTTTCCATCCAATAATTGACATCCACCAGTCGTACTTTTTCGATCTAATGTACATCCTCCTAAATCAGAATCTGAAAAAGCTTGAATGAAAAATCCTGTTTTTGCAGGATACCAAAGGCCTAATGAAACAGTTCCCTTTAAATATCGAAAGATATTTTTCACTGCCGTCAAATGTGGTTCTCTTGGATTTGCTTGATATCTAGCACAACAACAAACCGAAAACATAATATCAGGTCTACTCGCAGTTAAGTACAACAAAGACCTTATCATGCTACGATACACTGTTAGATCAACATCAGGAGTGTCTAACGAAGGAGTTAGTCGTGTTCCTACTGCCATAGGGACTCTGAGCTTCGTGCTATTAATCATTCCAAACTTTTCCAGCAAGTTCTTTGTATATTTTTCTTGATTAATGAAAATTCCTTGTCTGTTCTGTTTTATGTTTAAACCAAGAAAATTATTAATTTTTCCCATCATGCTCATTTCAAACTGACTTTTCATTAAATTTTCAAATTCAAGGGACAATGCTGGATCAGCTGAACCAAAGATAATATCATCAACATAAATTTGAACAAGCATTAGATGACACCCAACTTTCTTGCGAAATAATGTGGGGTCGGTTGATCCTTGTTTAAATTTAGATTGTTTCAAGAAGTAAGTGTTGCGTACCAGGCCCTTGGTGCTTGTTTTAACTCATATACAGCTTTATCTAAAATATAAACATGATCAGGATGTTCAGTGTTTACAAAACCTGGTGGTTGTTCAACATACACTGTTTCTTCGAGTTTGCCATTTAAGAATGCACATTTAACATCCATTTGATAAACATCAAAATCTTTGTGAGCTGCATAAGCTAAGAATATGCGAACTGCTTCAAGTCTTGCAACAGGTGCGAATGTTTCTTCATAATCAATGCCTTCTTGTTGCGAATATCCTTTAACCACTAGTCTTTCTTTATTTTGAATAATATTGCCATCTTTGTCGGTTTTGTTTTTAAAAATCCATTTTAATCCAACAATCGAAACATCAGAAGGTTTAGAAACTAATCTCCAAACCTTGTTTCGTTCAAATTCAGCCAATTCAGATTGCATAGCAACAACCCAATCTGAGTGTTCCATAGCATTCTTGATTGTTTTTGGCTCTATTTTCGAAATAAAGACATTAAACATACAAAGTTCTTGGTTAGTGTTTAGTACCTCATTTTTCGCACGAATTTGAGCTCTTGTCAACACACCTTCTTGTAAATTGCCAATTACCTGTTCTTGTGGATGATTTCTTGTCCATTTCGCAAGTGGTGGATAATTTTGATCATAGTCTAATAGTGCATCTTCATGCATATCTTCATTTTCAGATCCTGCAACAGAAAAATTATCATTAAATGTATGAAAGTCTGCATTGTTATCATGACAATTTGTCTCTGTTTTATGAACTTCTCTCTCAACATGATCTACATTTGGATAATTCCCCTCAGAATTATGTGCATTTTGATTTTGTGAATGCTCCCCCTCAACTTGATGTTCTTCCTGATTTGGTAAATGCTCCCCTTCAACTTGATGTTCTTGCGGATTTTGTGAATGCTCCCCCTCAACTTGATGTTCTTGCAGATTTTGTGAATGCTTCCCCTCAAAAGGTGGTATAATATCTTCATGAACACTTGTGTGTTCCTCCTCCATATGAATATTTGATATGCTTTCACAAGTTATCGACGTTGAAAATGATTCATCAGAATGTTTTGAAGATTCTGATGTTTGATTATCAGGAGCATTATCTTCTGCATTAATTGCCCTGTCAGTAATTCCAAAAATTAAGTCATAATCAAAATCATTAATTTCGGAATTATCAATTTGAGTATTTGAATCCACAAGTATTGATTTCTGATCGAATTTACTATCAATCTATTTAAGATAGTAATGATCAAAAGTTAAATTGAAAGTTTCAATTTTTCTTGTTCGTTTATTAAGCACTTTGTATGCAACTGAATTCTGTGAATATCCTAAGAAAATGCCTTCATCAGCTTTTGCTTGAAACTTTGACAAATTATCTTTGAGATTCATAATAAAACACCTGCAACCAAAAACATGAAAGAATTTTACATTAGGTTTCCGATTATTGATTATTTCATATGGAGTAACATTGAATCTTCTGTGAATGAATGATCTATTCTGAGTAAAACATGTTGTGGATACAGCTTCTGCCCAAAGATATTGAGGTAGATTCGCATATGTGAGCATGGTTCTGGCTGCTTCGCATAAAGATCGATTTCTTCTTTCAACTACACCATTTTGCTGTGGAGTATATGGTGATGAGAAATTACGCGAAATACCTTTGTTTGTAAGAAAATTGTCAAGAGTTTAATTTTTAAACTCCGAACCATTATCACTTTTAATTTTGCGTACATTCTTTTTCAAACTAATTTCAATCTTTTTGATAAAATCAATCATTGTCTAAGCAACTTCAGATTTCAACCTGAGAAAAAATACCCATGTGAATCTTGAGAAATCATCTACAACAACTAAAATATACCGCTTTTAATTTATTGTTGCAACAGTTGATGGTCCACATAGATCAATGTGAAGAAGTTCCAATGGATCTACTATCTTTGAATCTATGACAATAGGATGACCTTTTCGATGTTGTTTTCCTTGTTCGCAAGCTGCACATAAAGAATCATTGTCAATTTTTAATATTGGTAAACCTCGAACTAAATCTCCAGTTACAAGTTTATTTATATTTCGAAAGTTCAAATGTGATAATCTTCGATGCCAAAGCCAGCTGATAACTTTGGATGCTTTTGATAGTAAACACACAGCTGGTTTTCCCACAATTGGTTTGATGTCCAAAGTAAACATATCACCATATCGTTTGGATTTCAGAAGTATCTCATTTGTTTTTGCATTTGAAATGATACTTCCTTCTTCATTAAACACTACTTGATTTCTAGTACCCACAACAAGTTGTGATACACTAATCAAATTGTGTTGAAGTCCTTCAACATAAGCAACTCTGTTTACTGTGAAGTTTCCATTTGTGACTTTCCCATATCCTTTCACTTGACACTTATGATTATTTCCAAATTTGACAACTCCAGCATTCTCCAAGCTTCGGTAATCTCGCAAGTTTTCCTTTCTTCCAGTCATATGACGAGAGCAACCACTATCAATATACCATTTTGGATCATATTGCTCGTCACATAACACCTGCATTTAATGAAAGAATTTAGGAACCCAAGACTTATTGGGTCCATCATTAGTAGAATGAAACAACTTTTTGGAACTTAAAAACCATGTTTTCACTTTGTTTGTAACTGAATCCATTATATCAGCATCATCAGTTCTAGATATTGATATATAGTCATCCACTAGTTTTGGATTCGCATTGATTGTAATCTTATCCTTCACAACATTCGCATGTTTGATAACTGGTTTCCATTTTTGAACCGGAACTTGCGAATTATGGGATGATGTATTAGCAGTTGAAGAATTATTTGCAAACTTATCAAAGGCATTTTTGATTTCTTGTTTTGAAAACTTTACACTTTGATATTTCTTTCCTTTCCCTTCAAACCAATTATTGATCATATTTACATCAGTCTTTCCTTTGATGTATGAAACTTTGGTTTTTGATGATATTGAAGGATTTGGAAAATTTGGTTGTTGTGGTGAAAATTTCTCTTTGAATTGATTTGATTTCTTCAAATTTGATGAATTATTCGTGAATTTGTCAACATTTGGAAACTTTTGATTATTTGCAAATTTTTGCGAATTCTCAAATTTTCTATTGTTGTCATATTTGCGAATATATGAAACCTTATCAACAGAATTTATTTGTTTATGAAAACTCGTAGTTGTGTTAGTGTTTTTATCTTAAAATTTTGACGATGTTTTTGAAATTTGTTGTTTTTCATTATTCACAACTTGCCAAAATATTGCTTTTCTTGCTTGTCTTTTTGAAACATTATTTTCTGTTGAAAAAGTTTCAACCATCAATTTGAATTCTTGAGAATTTAATTTCATTTCAACCTTTGATTTTTCAACTTTTTCAAAAGATTTGTTTGATTTTTCACCTTTAACCACCCATTTTTGTAATGATTTTTTTTTGAAACACATAAGAATTTTGAGTTAAATTGTTTTCTACTGTGTTTTGATTTGCGAAGAAACCGTTAGGTGTTGACTTTTGATTGTCTTTTTCAACCATTTTATTGAACTCAGGACGAATTTTCTCAACATTTCCAGTAGTGACAAAAACTTGATTTGGAAAAATAGTTTTATCAGTACATACAAAATTTGGATATACCAATGTGTTGGTTTCCAAATAATGTGCGCCTTTGTCATTTAAAACTTTGTCAAATTCTTTTGTGTTTTCAAACACTTGATCAACCACAACCCTTTGATGTGTTTCAGTTGAGTTTTGCTTTTCTTCTTTAATTTCATTAGTATCATCAAATTTCCAGCTTTCAACTTCCACATTATCAAACTTACAATGTTGCGAAGTTGAAGATTTATCAACTTTATCCTCTACTATTGAATCAACTACTATTTCTTTACCTTTGATCTTAGATGTGATATTAACAATTGACAATTGAGAACAATCAATCTCTTCTTCTTCTTCAATTTCACTGATTTTACTCACATTATCAGAATTTTCATCAATATCAGCATAATTAAATTACGCAGTAAGAGTTGAATTTTCGGTTTTCTTTAAGATTTTCACTTGTTCACTTTTTGTCAAACTTTCATTTACAATGTTAACCAACTCATCAACATTCAGAAATTCATCAATTTTGACAATACCATATGAATATCTATCATCCGGTATTTTGTCAAATTGAGCAATTGTACTTTCGCAATCATAAGAAACAACATCAACTTTTTCACGCTCATATTCAAGAAAAGCTAAAATTTTCCTATGTTGTTCTTTGCTAATATCAGAAGAATGATGTAAAGCAGTTAATTTTGCATACAACCTTTTTGCTGAATTACAATAGATGTTTCTTTGTGCTAGTAACAATCTAACATCATTCGAAAGATTATTCCTATCACAATCTATGTTTTTGATTTGCAATTCTAATTTTTCTACTCTGCTCTTCTTTATTTCTAATTCCCTTTGTGTCTCACTAAGTTGCACATTCAATTTCTTAGCTTCATTACTAGCAGACACAATAACAGAATCAAAATAAGCCACAGTATCATTAAACGAAACAATTTCAGCATCATAAGCAGATAAAGGAATATTAAAAGATTCAAGAATTGCACGTACCTTGGTTGTCATAGGAGATTTGTCTGTGGATTTAGACATAAAACATTTCCCAGAAATGTTCCCTTCGCAGTCCTCAAAACTTGCGAACATAGCTCCATGTGTTGGATGTCTCATTTCTTCATCATCAGAGCCTGAAGACCAGATCTGATACGTTCCACTTTCTTCTTCATCCGATTCTCCCTTAGCAACCAAAGACACTCCTTTGTTCTTTGCCCTTAACTCTTCAATTTTTTCAGAATAATAAGCTTCATCTTTGACTTTTTCTTTCTTTTCTTCCTTCTTTCGCAATATGCAATCAGCTGCGAAATGATTCGCACCATTGCAGTAGTGGCAATAAATTCCTGAATCACCCTTTAACTTTTTCTCTTCATTCGCATTCTTCTGTTTTCCCTCTGTTTTCTCCATTTTCTTCTTCTCTTCTCCTCCAGTTCTTGTTACTTCACTTTTCACATCACTATTCTTTCCTTTTGGATTAAAAGGCTTTTTGAAAAACTTTTTAACTTTGTTGTTTGAATAGTATGCTACTGCTTCATCATCAGAGTTCATCAAAAATCCTTCTATATCAGAACCATCTTTTTCATCGGTGTCTGTTACTTTTGAAACAAGAGCCAAAGGACCACCAATAGCTTGTTTTGATTCTTCATACATTTCTGTGACCTCACATTCATGTGTTTTCAGTTGATTGTAAAGATCATTCAATGTGGTTGTATCAAAACACTGTTGATTCTTTATCATCATGCTTACACCACGCCATTCTTTGCGAAGACTCATAATGATAGTGAGATTGAACTCCATGGTAGATCTAGTAATTCCATACCTGTTGCAGTGAAACATAAGCTCATTCAGACGATCATAACAACTTTCTAAAGTTTCTGAATCCTTTTGTCTGAATTCCTTCAGTTCAACGAGACACTGCTTCTCAGAGTTGATCTTCGTCTTTTCACTTCCTTGATATTTTTCTTTTAGAGTATTCCAGATCTCTTTAGCTGTTTTACAACTACGAATGTAATTGTAAACCACAGGAGGCAGAGCACCTCTTAGTTCTCTCATGCATCTCTTTTCATTTTTCTTCAATCGATTGTGTTGTTCTTCAACATCAGTAGACGCAGTAGATGATCCAATTGGTTGAACATTAGCAGGAGCTAGTACTGTTCCATCAATACATTTCCAAAGTTCTTCATCAATTCCATTTAAGTAATCTTCCATTCTATCAGCCCACTGATCATAGTATTCTGGAATTAACATCGGAATTTTGGTTGATGAACCAAGCAAGTGAGAGAAAGAAGTCATTGTATTCATGTTGAAGTTCGCCATTGATGAACACAGAAAATATCTGAAAACTTGAAAACTTGATGAATTTCAGAATTTATCAAACGAATTGATCACAAATCACTAATCGATTACTCGAATTAACAATTTAAATGCAGAATCAATTCAAATCTGAAGATCAAAAGTGATTTTCAAAATCAAAAATGCGCGAAAAATTTTGAGTAAAATTCGTAACTCAAAAAGCAAATGATTCTTATATGAAAATAAGATCTAAGCAGTTTGAATCCTGCTCTTATACCAATTGATGAGAATTGTTATCGAGAATTTAGAACAGAAAAGATAGATTTGAATGATTTAAGATGATGAACACAGAGAGTAAATATTAATAAGATCTTATATTGATAAAGTCTGATTACAAAGTTAAGCAGAAGTGAGTTCAAGCATCGTACTACAACTTCTAGCCTAAGTCCCTATTTATAGGGAACTATCAAAAAGTATACTAAGTCTATACATTTTATCTTCGCATAAGAATGACTTAGTAAAATAACATAAAATGCGAAACTATACAAAACACTCTATTCGACTTTTACAATATACATCAACATCGGAGCATCTTTATCTTCTTTCCCAACTGATTCTCCACTTCTTGTTTAAACTCTTTGAATATTTCAAAGGTTTCTGACTTATGCTTGATGAAGTAGACACAACCATATCTACTGTAATCATCAGTAAAAGTCGCATAGAAGCGGTTAACATCCCATGTAGCAGTTCAGAAGGGCCCACACACATCGGTGTGTATGAGATCCAACAAACCTTCACCCCTAGCACAAGTACCAGTGAAGGGTGACTTAGTTATATTTCTAAGTAAACAAGATTCACAACTATCATCTGACCTTAAGTCAAATAACTCCAAGAATCTAACCTTTTGGAGTTGGCCTATGCGCTTCTTTTTTACATGTCCAAGATGACAATGCAACAAAGATGCCTTATCCAAACTAGTGGAGGAATCAACATTAATACATTATTTCCTAAGTTATCTACAAATGAGAAAGTTTTCATATACACCATCACATGGTAATGCTTTAAAATAAAAAAAAACACCATTATAAAAAGCATTAATACCACCACATTCATTAACAAATGAAAAAGTAAATCCTTTCTGTATAAACCATGAAAGGAAATAATATTTCTCGCCATTTCAGATGAGTAACAACATTTATTCAAGTCTAATATTAACCCACTATTAAGCAATAAATAATAAACTCCAATCTTTGTGACATGTGAAGCTTTTCTATTACCAATGATCAACTTTATCTTTCCGTGCTCCACATCCTCACTAATTTTTAGGCCCTGCAAATTAGAACAAATGTGAATTCCATACCCTATATCAAGGACCCAAGAATTAGTATGTGGTGAGTTATTAGACAATATAGTGTAAATACCTACATGGGTGGGTTTTCCTTTCCCTTCCTTAACATCCTGCAAGTACTTGGGGCAGCTTTGCTTCCAGTGCCCTTTTTCTTGATAGTAGAAGCATTGTGCATGCTTCGGGTTGGAAGAGGGAGTGGCAGCACCACCTTTGGTTCCAGTCAAAGAAGAGCCATCAAGAGACTTTCCTTGTTACCCTTCGAAGGGGTCTTCCTCTTTTTCCCTTTACCTTTCCCGATTTCCATAATAGAGGCGGTGGTACGAGTGGTAACTACACTCTTACCTTTGAGACTACTTTCCACAGTCCTCAAAAGTCCTTGAAGTTTGCTAAGTCTGACCTCCTCCTTGTTTATATGATAGGTCATGACCTTAATTGCATGGGGGTACATAGGAGAGTCTTCTGCATAAGAAAAATAAGTTCTTTTGTCCAAAATTCTCTCCAAAACTATGGGTTTTTCTACACAAGAAGTTTGCTTTCTTTTAAAGTGAGTTTTTTTTCTTTAAAGCTTCCTTGAGTTATCTCATTTAGTTCTTACTTGTGGGAAGTGCTTAAAGGGTTAAGTTATTCAATAATACAAGAAGGAACTAACATTTTAAAGTGCCTCAATCTTGGTGGAAGATATTTCTAGAGAAGATCATACTCTTTGTTCTTGTTATCTACTTTAACACCCCAAAACCAAGTGGGTTCAAAGGCTCCAAAGGTTTTCATTATAAAAAATATTATGGTTGCGTTTATATCATTCTAACCTGTATAAAAGGATCCTTGACGATTTTGTTTTGAAATACTTTAAAATAAACTAGTTATTTTTAAAAGCTTCCGTTGTTGGTGTTTTTATGAAAAACACTATATTTTATGTATCAAAACATATCAGTGGTATCAAAGACATCTTTTATATGTTATTATTATTTATTATGTTTGATAATCTTTGTTTTTTCTGAAAACAAGCATGAATTTCTTTTTGACTAAAGAAATATTCATGTTTGTTTTCTTTTGCAACTTGTAGTTTAAATGTGTTTATTGTTATATAACCGTTTTTCCTTGTATTTTGGTTATATAAAAGTTGCCTTAGAAAAAAAACAAAGAGTTGTTTGTTAATATGTTTAATGTTGTGTATAAACAAGTCACTAGGACATTTGTAGTTGTTATTTAATTATTCATATGATGTTGTAATAAATAAGTAGGTATTATTTCATTTGTTCATTTTTTATGTATATTAAATTAGTTTAGACTAGTTTGTACATTTCTTTAAAAAAATGTAACAACATGGATCAATGAAGACTTTTCCAAGACATGGAGTTTTTGAAGATCTTGAAGCGTACTAATAAGTCATTTAGAAAATTTCATAATAATTATTGTGATGACTCACTATAAATATTGCTAGAAAATGACTTTGTTTATACACATATAATGCATACTTGTGATGTCTATCTTTTGTTGCTGTAAAATGTTGTATGTATGAAAATGTGATTACCATGCTAATAAACATTTTGACAAAAATAATATCAAGTTAGGGTTTAGATTTAAAAAAATTCCAACATAACATGTAAAAAAAGTTGAGTTTTTTTTTTTTTTTTTTTTGTTAAAAAGAGTTTTAATTTTAGAACTCTTAAATAGCCAAACTTTATACTATTTAAAGAGGCTTAAAATAGGTTTTCAATTTAATCTAAACTCCATAACTCTATAATAAAAGAAAGTTTTATTAAAAGGTTAAAAAGCCTCTTCATATTGTTATAATATCGATTTATAATTATGTATTTATTTTAACCAGTAAAATTGAATATAAGATATAAATTCAACTTTATAATTCTGGAAAATTATATAATGTACCATGGAATATTTTATGCATGAAATATTTATGATACAAAATGTTTAAAAATGCTATAAGAATAAAACATTTATAAAAGCCCTTATTCCAAAACTTCAAATATAGACAATCCACTTAAAAATTACTTGTGCAATTCTTGTGGATTTTTGGTCGCCTTATCTAATGGATTATCAAGTCATGACCAAGATGTCATATAGTTACTTATGGGATAAATGTCAGCTAATCGTTTGTAAAGTATAAATCACAAGTTTGTTTAATGGATGATGTCATCAAGTTCTTATATGATAAACTTCACCTAAGCATAAGAGTATGGAGGCATAGCTAGGACTAACATGCCATTAACAAAGAAATGTTTTTTGGATCCCATTATAGAATTACATCAGAGTTGTAATTGGTTATCATAACCTACCGATTAGCAAAATCACTTGTGTTGTGGGTCATCACCTCATGTTATTTTGTGTGATTTGGACCTTAGATTTTCAATATTAATTTAAAGGGTAACTAATTTTTAAAAGGAACAAGGGTTTCTTTATGAATTTCACCTTTTTGGACAACTATTGTTATGTACGTAGTATAACTAGAAATATTATCTATACTTTTTTTTTGTATGAACAAGGGTTTCTTTATGAATTTCACGTTCATTTTGGAACCATATATGCATTTAAAGATAATATATTCTATTTTGAGACTTATCCCAATAATGAAATATACGAGATTGATTTGAATGGTCCATACAACAAAGAAAATTCAATTTACAACCAACCCAATAATAAGAAAAAAAGTTATACTTTGATAAAAAAAACTTATTTGTGGCATTGTCACCTTGGACACATAAACAATGCTCATATCGCTATGCTTCAAAAGGACGAAATATTAGAATCAACAGACTTAGAGTCTTTTGATGTATGTTAATCATGTCTGTATGGGAAGATGAACAAAGCCCCTTTAAACGGTGTTTGTGAAAGGGCTTAGGATCTATTAGGACTCATACATATTAATATATGTGAACCTTTTAGGATAAGGACTAGAAACAGTGAAAGATACTTCATTATATGTACTGATGACTTCAGTAGATTTGGAAATGTGTATCTCATGAAACACAAACATGAAGCATTCGATGTCTTCAAGGTATTCCAAAATGAAGTAGAAAATCATCTAGGGAAAAAGATTAAAGCAATATTATTAGATTGTGGTGGTGAATATCTAAGTTATGATTTTGATGAACGTCTTAAGAATTGCGGCATAGAGTCATAACTCACTCCACCAAGAACACCATAATACAATGGCGTTTCGGAAGGGAGAAATCGTATTCTAATTAATATTGTATTCTCAATGATGAGTCATACTTACCTCCCTCATTTGTTTTGGGGATATTCCATCGAAACCACAACCCTTATTGTAAACATGGTCCCAACTAAAAATGTTAGTATGACTCCCTACAAGTTATGGCATGGAAAAGTTCCATCAATGTCTTACTTAAAGATTTAGGGTTGTGAAGCATATGTTAAAATAGAGACTTCTAACAATCTTGAACCTAGATCCCAAAAGTATATATTTGTGGGATACCCTACAGAAACCATAAGCTATTACTTCTCCCAGAAAAAAGAGAAGCGGGTGTTCATAGCCCGAAAAGCAGAGTTTCTTGAACTACCTTTATTTTGAATAAAAGAAGTGACCTATTAATCTTGACAAAATTAGATAAACACAACCTTTATGTGAGAATAATAATCAACAAAACGTTGTTAAACATGAAACTATCATTCATATGCAAAATAACATATGAACTATGCAACGCTTAAGTAGACCTCATTAGGAAACTAAAAATTTTGGATTTGTCATTCCTGAAGAGGAACTCTTCTTGATGGATCAGTGTGAGCCCATCAAATTCAAGGAAGCTACTGCAGATCCAGAATCTAATAAATGGCTTGAAGCCATGAGAGATGAAATTCATTCCATGAATGGCAATCAAGTATGGGACATGGTTGACTTACCTCTTAACAGCAGGACTGTTAGAAGAAAGTGGATCTTCAAGAAGAAGATCGACATGGACAGAAATATACAAACATTCAAGGAATGAATCGTCGTGCACTACATGAAAATAGCCCTTTAATGACGCGCAAACAATGACACTCACTGATAGACGATGCGCATTTGTAAGTGCCCTAAAAGATAATGTCAGTTTTGCAAAATTTGAAGGATAGAGGGCACGTATTTGTGCGCGCCCTTGAATTAGTGTTAGAAATGAAAAAAAAAGAAATGCGGAGGGCGCCTTTCATATAATGTGTGTCATGTAAATGTGTCTCTTTATAATTTTTAAGTGAAACATGCGTTTTAGTGGGAAATAAAATCGATGAAAATTACCCCCGCCTATTGAATCCAAAAAAGTTAATCCCCGCCTCTTCTACTTAGCAAGATAAATCCCTAGGTCCCTCATCTTCATCTTCAGTATCATCAAACATCTCTCTCTCTCTCTCTCTCTCTTAGAATCAGATTCTTGAAAGATCGAAACCATAATTGTAGCCCTAACTACGACATCTCTTACCAACCATTATCTTCAAATGGCATCATAAATGACGACCACCACGAAAACCGTCGGCTATACAACCCTTACCAAGATCTTAGAGTTCCTTTACAAACTTCTCACATCTCCTGAATACCTCTTTCAAGAGGAATCCATCGCTCAACGAAGTTCATGGGGCGAAAACCTGACTTACTACACCGACATCGGTTACTTCAGTGGCATAGTAGTTGGCATCGGGAAGGGTTTAGTAGAGGGCGTGAAGGCTTCTGAGGCTAGAGACACCATGAAACTTAGGGTTAATCAGAATGAAATTCGTGGTGGTTGGATTAGCGACTAGAGCATATTGGCCGGATTAGCGACCCAAGCGCTTTACAAGGCAGCGGGGGGCCCTAGGCCGACAGTTGTTGCCGGAGCTATTGGTGGAATAGTGGTGGGATTATCGTAACGGGGAAGCATATTTTGAAGAGATACATACCAATCTGCGCTCGATCTGTATTCAATTTTATCTTACTTCAAGTTTTGGTCTTTTGAGATTTCCAAGTGTGGTGGTTGTGAATACTCCATCGTCAAATAGTTTGCATAAACACGACGTAATAGAAGAAGGGAGGAAGTGCTAGAATTTCCTAAAAATGAAACAGATTTGGGTGTTGTGGAGGAGTTACCGGTGGTGGCAAGTGAAGTTGAAGCATCTAAGGATAATAGTGAACTGAAAGTTGAGCCAGTGATGAAGGAGGCCGACGGTTGGACTTTAAATGTTAATATTAAAGTGGAAAAGGATCCAACTCTCAGTGCAACAGCGGGATTGAAGACGAACATAAGCTCTTATTTGAATGTTGAGATCGGTCCTAGTGTATATTCTGATGAAAAACCACCATTTGTGGTGAAACTTGATGGATCTCTTCCTTTCTACATGCTCGATGCATATGAGGAGTTTTTTTGGCTCTAATGTTGGCAATATCATTCTATTTCGGAAGGTATTTTAGCTAATTCAGTTGCATCTCAGTTGACCCTATTCATATGTATTATAACGCTTGAGTAATTATATAAGACTCACTATTTTATCATTCTTACCAAGATAAAGATTGATCTTGATCTTTAATAACTTTCATTTGAATCAAGGTCAAAGTAGGAAGTACTTATCACAGCTGTTGTGTGGTGGTGAAGAATATGCAAAGATGCATGTATGCTATCCCAAATGGCCCTGTATTTGAAGAATCTATTATTATGAAGCTTTTCCCACCAAGCTTCATGTAATACACCTCTTGCCTTTGCTCCCCTTTTCTTCTTTAAAATTACCAACATCGTATTGCTTATATTATTATTTACTATCTATTTATGCTTTTTATTTTATTTAATCAGGAGATGGCATTTGAAAATGATTTGGTGAATAATTAGAATCAGATATTCATTTCTTGGATATTTATAAGTTATAACCCCTAAACAGCTAAACCTATACAATAAAACTTTATTTGAAATAATCCGATAATCATTTCCAAATCCCACATCTCAAGTGTATAAAAACTTTATTTGAAATAATCTGATATTTATAAGTTATAACCCCTAAACAGCTAAACCTGTACAGACTAATTCTTTTCTTTCTTTGTTTGATTGCATGACTTGTAGATAAGATTCATGGGAAAATGGGAGAAGGTGAGTACAATTTATGAACAAATTACATCTAATTGTTTGTAATATATCATTATATATATTGACTAATCTGATTGATTCTTGTATCATTCAGGTACATAAAACATACTTCTCGTGTCTCTGGAGTATGTGAAAGTGCCTGATTACAGTATGATTACAAGTCATGTCAAACACTTTCTTAGGTGTTTTATTTAATAGGATGAACACAATTCCCACTTTTAAAACTCACAATCTCGGCACCAACACACAACCATAACCATTGTAGTTCTGCCTTGCCTCAATCCTAGCCTCTGGCATCTTTATATATTGAAAAAATTACTATCCAATTTGTGATGGTATGGAAGATTACAAAAATAGAGAATAAATCTAGAAAACTGAAGACTTTACATCTGTATCAGAAAGATTAGAGAGAACCATTAATTCCTGACATTTTACATATTTTCCCCCATTGATTTTTTGGTTTGAATGATGTACATAAGAGAGCAGAAGAGAGCTGCACTTTTGAAAGAAACTCAACAATGAAAGTACACTGAATTCAACCTTTTTTAATATCTCGTGTATGTTTCTGTTTATCAGAATTCGACCCTTTTGAATGATGTTGTACTTGCGGAGATTCAATATGTTTTGAGATTTGAGAAGAATATGTAATATTCTCAATTTGCCATTGGCTCAAACATATGCGTAGGTTTCTTTCACCTCACCTCACTTTTTTGTCACTCTCAACCAAAGCTATCAACCGAAAAAGCACAAGAGAAAATCGGGACATCGTATATTTTGAGTGAGCCGCTTTCATAACAGACTACACAATATATATCGCCTTGATCCTGAGGTGTTCCATCGGGTCCTTCAATTTCCTCACTGACACCTGTCAAAAGCCAAGCATTTGTACTTGTCTTTCTTAGCCATGGCTCTGTTCCTCTATCATGATACGGTGTACAGCAAGCTATTTCTTTCTTGGAGCTTTGAAATGCAGCCAAGCAATTGATCCTCATGGTGCATGTTGAGGGGTCTGTAAGCATCAACAATAATAGATTTTTCACATTTACTTGAAGAACATGCAAAACCTACCACAACCAACGAGAACTTTCAATTTTGGTCCTTGTGTTCAGCAAAAAATTTCGGTTTTGGTCCAAATCTAAATTTTTTGGTATTTATTTTCGTGTTTCATAAGGAAACTGGTCCTAATTTTGTTAAATCTAACCATTCAACTAATAATTTGGACCAAACCTGAAGAAAACAATATGCCACAGGAACCAGAATCGTAATTTTCAATTTATTTTATCAATAAACTAATTTTGAAATCACAGTATATTTTATTTTTGACTGTCTTAAAAAGCATAGTTCTTGAGTCATGAAAGAACCATCAAGAATTCGAGCACCACGAGAGGTCTACATAGTAATATTGCATAGACATGGGTTGGACTAATGAGATAGAAATTGCAATTTTTTGTCACTCCCAACCAAAAAGGTAGAACAAGTTAGGAAATTTTCTCTCTCTGTGCAAATGACATGAATGCCCTTCTCATTATCTCATGGAAAATAGACCTAAAGAGCTTGTCCAGTCCCATCCCTTGTAACAAATGCAGACTAGGTGTTTGTTGTCTTTCTCTGTGTGTGTGTGTGTGTGTGTTCTTGTAACAAGGATGTCTGTATGTAAGAAAGACTTGTTTTCTACTTTGTGGTAAGTTGTGTTACTTGTGTGTGCATTATTAGGTCAATGAAATACACACTTGTATAATATAGCTTTACCAGATTAGGGGGTTGTTTCTATTTCTTTTGACTGATCGAGCTTAATCTAGACACATGGTTGTTCTTTATTTGACTTAATCTAGACAGCATGACATAACCGATTAAACCAAAAAACCTGGTTTAATCTATTCTGATACACACTCTTTACCTATTTGTTTTTCTACTTTTTTTTATCACGTTAAAATTGATGAATATTATTTGTTAGATTGCAAGGGTAAAATGGTGATTAAAATGTTGTATAACATATCTCATTATATGAGTGGTGATTCTTAATCTTGGTTGCAGATGACGTTCATAGTTGCATTCTGTCAGGCGGTTAGTAGGAAGATGAATACAGGCTGCAATATTGTTTTCGATTGAAATTTCAAAGTAGGATCTCTCAGTCTCAATCTCAGTCTTTGATGAGAGCCACGCCATGGAGATGGATGGAGAAAGATATAGAGGTATGTGTATACGTAATTTCTTCCCATCTCTCATTTCCTTTGTTAAAAGATTTTGTTTATTTCTCTCATATTTTTGGAACCCATTGTATTAACTAATCCCCCTTTAGTAGTAGCAGTAATAATAGTAGTAGGGTATAGTTGTCATTGTTGTTGGCCAAACCAAACCAAATCAAAGCCTAAGCCTGAGGTGGGGTGGGGGAATTATGTAAATACTACTAGTCGTTTTAGTGTGTAAATGCATGCAGATCAATGTTGTGTTACATTACATGATATCCTTGTTGTTGTAACCTGTTTACAATTTTCTTTCTTCCACATGATTAAATAGTAACAGTTAGGAGAGGGTTTTTATTTTTATTTTTGAAAATTTGATCATCAACAAGAACAAGGCTATCTTGTTAGTGTTATTTCATCAAATTGCAAAAAAAATAGCAACGTACTTGAAATATGGAGCTTGAAACTTAAAAAAGCTTACAAGTTTTGATTGGTGGATTGATTCTTTTTTAGGCTTAATCTGCATGAAGTGGTTATCAAGATATATCATACTTGATAAGGTTTGTTCAAAGTTTTATAGGATTAAAGTACACTAAAAATGTCAATGGCTAACTTTTTGGGATTTTTCAGTTAAAATTCTGCAGAAGCATTTCTTATGCTGCAGTTGCTGCTCCTGCCGATCAGACTAGCAGGAGGAAATTAGCACTTTTCCAGGTTCCTTTTTACTAGGCATTGGGGAAGAAGATACAACCCTGACTAAGGCAATTGAAAGTGGCGATACTGATCTTGTTTATCTTGTTCTCTTTCATATATGGAAGAAGGTGTTTATTGTTTACTTATTTGATTAATTATAAAATAATGGCAAAATTAAGTTCTCAAATTATTGGCTTGTATAGAGACCAGCATTGGAATTATTTGGAATGATACAAGCTAGACCTATTGCGCATGATCTATTCAAACGAGACTCAAGATATCATATTTTGGCATGGCTAGAAGCTTTGGAGGAAACGAGACTCAAGCAAAAGTAAACACACAGAGAGTTGTTGGCACATAGTAAGCTAGATGATGCAGTTGTATATAAATGAGTTCATCTTTTTATAACATTTACTCACTTTTGGAATAATTATTTGTATTTTATATATTAGTCAAATGAATTATCTTTGTTATTTATGGTATTTTATTTTGTATTATGAGATTTTTAATGTATTATTTAATTTGAAAATTAGTAAATCTATAAATAATATTTTTTTAAACATTTAAAATTATGATACGCAAAAATGTGAGTCCTCTTCATTTATGACATGGCCTTTCTTGACAGGTGCTTTCTTGATACGCATTGTGTGTCATTAAAACGTGTGTCGTAAGGTTACATCACGCATCGTCTTGATTTATGACAAGGCTTTCCTTGATACGCATTGTGTGTCGTAAACGCGCGTCATAATTGCACGTCGTAAATGAGCGTCGTCAATAGACGACGCACAAAAGCACATCGTCTCTCTTTATGACAGGGCCTTCCTTGACGCGCATTTACGCGTCATCTAAGCCTTTTACGACTCACAATGAGAATTGTAAAAGGTTGTTTTTCTATTTGTGGTGAAAGCGTATACTCAAATTGAAGGCATTGAATATAAAGATACTTTCTCGCTAGTTGCCATAATTAAATCTATTAGGATTTTCATGGACATAGTTGTATATTAGAACAATGAGATATGGAAAAGGGATGTCAAAACCAATTTGCTTAATATATATCTTGAGGAAGATTTCTATATGAAATAACCTGAAAGTTTTTCTGACCGAGAAAACCTAAAGAAGGTGTGAAAACTAATGAAGTCAATTTATGGATTAAAGTAGGCATAAAGGGCCTGGTATCATCATTTTGATGACAACATCAAAAATTTTGGTTTCTTAGAAATGCCCGATAAACCATGTGCATACATCAAAGCAAGTGGGGGAAAATCGATTTGCTAATTTTGTCTGTCGATGATATATTACTGAACAGGAAAAATATCCCATTATTGAAAGAAGCCAAGACTTATCTTAGTAAGTCCTTTCAAATTAAAGATCTAAGGTATGCTACATACATACTCGGCATTAGGATCTATAGAGATAGATCCCAAAGACTCATTGGTCTGAGTCATAGTACATACGTAGACAAAGTCATAAAACGCTTTTCAATGGTTAACTCAAAACCAGGAATTATACCCATACTGCATGGCATCATTCTTTCTAAGGTAGACTGCCCTAGTATTGATGATGACATGTACAAGGCCATATGTAGCTTATGTTATTAGTTTGACTAGTAGATCTCAATCTAATCCTAGAAAAAAACATTGGATAGCAGTTAATAAAGAGTTTGAGGTAAGACGTTACATTAATTCTAACTTCAATACTGATTGAGATTACTCATGATCACAATTAGGCTACGTGTTCACACTTGATGGAGGAGCCATTTCATGGAAAAGTTCAAATCAAGAAGTGGTAGCACTTTCTACAACAAAATATAAGTGTATAGTTGCATCTGAGGCAACTCAAGAAGTTGATTGGATGAAGAAATTCATCGGTGATCTAAATGTTGTTCCAAACATCAAAAATTTCATTGAGATGCTTTGTGAAAACACTGGTGCTATCTCTATCACAAGAGACCCAATGGTTACTCCAACAAGACTAGACACATTCAATGGAAATTCACATTTATTCGTCAAGAATTGGAATTTGGAAATATACGCGTTGAGAAGGTTCATACAGGTGATAATATAGCAGATCCATTCACAAAGCCTCTTCCTCAAAACAAGTTTAAGGGCCATACAAAAGGAATCAGTCTCTGATTAGCTAGTGATTGGATTTAAATTTGTATTTTCTAATATCAAGATATTATGAACTTTATAGCATTGATATGTAATCTCTTTTCATGTATGAGATATCTATTTTGTGTTATATATTATTGTGTTCTATATTATCACGTAATTTAATACTTGTTTTAATTATACAAAATTATCCATAGCCAGTTACTGTTGTGGAAGAAACTATGAATTAAGACTAATATAATTGAATAGATTGATTTCAAGTGGTGAAATAGCAAAGTTTTGCATCCAAATTCATATGTACTTGTTAGAGAACAAATATTGGATATGAAACACATCAAGAACCACTTCATGGATCGTTATCATAAGTGAATCTTGAACACTAGTAAATATCTTTATGTCTTTCGCCCTGAGATACATATTGGAGAACTCGAGTATGGGAATTGTTGTACTTTGACATGGTTAAACACTGTTTGTAATACTGTAGTCATAAACACCATCATTGGGTGTAATATGAAGTGTGTGAGAGTGTTTATGTAGTCAAGATGGGATTTCTTCCTCTTATGTGTTGAGAGTGAGACATCTAAGGCGCCTTACTGTAAGTTGGATTCCATACTAGAATGATCACGTTTCATGTCTCATATCCAACATGATGTCTGTAACAAAGAGAATATTGATAAACTTACCTTATACTTCAATTGTAGATTTTGAGCTCTTGTAATTGGATGTTGATTAAAGGCACCCTTATGTGGGTTTTTAGGAGTAATAGCCCATTTCTAGATGTCAGCTACTGTGTATATCCGTCTATAATGAATCTTGTGTAAGTAGGAAATTGTTGGATCTACATGCTCAAGGATCATTTTTGAGTGATATTGCTAGTAACATATCATCCTATAGGGTCACACCTTTATCAAGTTAGTAGTTATTAAATATTTATTAAATATCCGATTATTAATAAATAAACCCAACTCTTGTATTTAATTAGAGAGAAATTATTTTTTTATGAAATAATAATAAAAAAATAACAAACTAGTTTTTATTTCATATGGTATGATTAATAAGTCATGTATAAAGTTTTAGGACACTTTTTTAACAATGGACTAGCCAGTAAGTTACTTTAATAATTAAAGTAATTAGCATAAAGTTTGTCTTCTTTTATCCAATGGATGAGAATAATCTAGAAACATGGGAGGTTACTTGTCACCATCCATTTATTTATTCCTTATGCTCCTTATGCTTTATATTACATTAGAATATAATAATAGTTTGGAACTTACTTTTATGTGGATACATAAGAGAGTCTTATGCATGAGTAAAACAAGTTCTTTTTTGTCCAAAATTCTCTCTAAAATTGTGGGTTTTTCTACACAAGAAGTTTGCTTTCTTTTAAAGTGATTTTTTGTGGTTAAAGCTGCATTCAGTTATCTTCATTAGTAATCACTTGTCTTAAGTTATTAAAGTCTTAAGGTATTCAAGAGTACAAGGAATTAGCATTCCAAAGTATCTTACTCTTGGTGGTGGAACTTCTAGAGAAGATTATACTATTTGATCTTTCGGTCTACTTCAATACCCCAAAACCAATTGGGTTCAAAGGCTCCAAAGGTTACCATTATAAACCATCCTATGGTTATGTTTATATCATTCTAACCTTGTAAAAGGATCCTTGATGGTTTTTTTAAATGATATAAACTAAACTAGTTATTTTTAAAAGGTTTTATTACCGGTTTTTTTTTAATGAAAAACACTATATTTTATGTATCAAAACCCATCACTATTGGCTGTGAATTCATGGCGATATTCGGAGACAAATACAGGTAGGTGTGGAAGGTAATATAGGCCCGCACACATATCATGGAAGTGTCAAGTTTCGAGGAGTGAGTGATTGATTAGTGATGTGTTAGAGTATATAATCTAATTATGACCTATTCTGGTTTATTATTTCAAGTATGGTGACTACGAGAGGTCCAGGATCAGGTGTTCATGGATCAGATAGGCCAAGTTTGAGTGACGATGAGATACATGAGTTGATCTCTACTCAGGTGACTTTGGCAGTTAGGGAGGTGATCCCAAAAGTATTTGGGTCTATAAAGAACACTCTGATTGAGATGTATGATGGGCGTTATTCAGTCATCACCGAGGTTGATGCCGCCACAGCCACTGCAACCATTATGACTGCAGGACTTTAAGGAGGAGCATCTATGTGGTACCGAGAGTTCAGTAACACGAAGTCCCCAAAGTTTGGCCGGGTTAAGGACTCGATCGTTGCTATGAGATGGATATTCCATTTTTTAAGGGGTTATTTTACACATGTTCATGTATGGAGAATCAGAAGGTGAATCTTGCACGAAAACCTCTTCACCTAGGCGTGAAGGATTGCTGGAAGTTTTTCATTTAAAGTGTTTCTATTATGGAGCAAGCCGTAGTGACATGGGAGTAGTTCATTGACATGTTTTGTGTTGAGTATGTTCCACTAGTTAAGGGAGAAAGAGAAAAGTTAGCCCAAGAGTACCTTTCATTAAATCAAATGACAGGGTCGATGATGGAGATCACCAAGATGTTTACTAAGAGATCCCTCTTCTACCCCACATATGCTGCATCAAAACAGGTTCAAATGTCTTGATACTTGAAAATGATCAAGACTATGATTCGGGAGTTTGTTTCGACTCACCGGTATCTTTCCCAATCAAAGTTTCAGTCATTTTCATGGAGGAGAGAGATTGAGATTGAGTTGTAGGAAAAGGAGAAGAGCCAAGACCCAAATCAGAATCAACCAATAGCCAAGCGGTATAAGGCCGTTGATTCCCAATCTAGAGGAAAATGAGCCCAGACTTGTGGAAAATGTGGTAAGGTGCATGATGGAGTTTGTCGTTCAGCGACTTTATGCCACAAATGTAGCAAGAAGGGGAATTTATCCATAGATTGTCAAGACAAACAGTAGCAGCCCATGCAGCAGGGCACCCAAGTTTGTTATCATTGTGATCAGGTTGACCATGTGAAGGCCAACTTTCCATTGCTTGTTGTTAAGCCTGTATAGGAACCAACTCCTAATTCGGATCACTGATGGTCTTTAGGGGAGGGTTGAAGATCTGAAGGCCAGGGGTCGTGCATTCTAGATGACTATAGAAGATGCCAAGGCAGGACCTGGTATCATTACTGGTATGTATTCATTTATAATTCTATCAAGTGAAATTTATGTACGTTTATATTTATGTTCCCGATATGTACCTTCTTAGTGAATTCATTACCTGCACTTTTTATTTTTGACTTGCGGGCGAGTCGGTCTTTTGTTTCTCAGTCTTTTAATAGGGATTTTGATATGAACCTTGGGATGTTAGAGTGTTCGTTGCGAGTTTCCATCACCAACGAACACAAGGTTTCTACTTCGACCATTTTACATAGCTGTACTTTCGAGATATTCGTGGTACCCTACCCAATTGACCTGATTCCCATCCATATGGGATATATGTGCATGATCGTGGGGATGGATTGGCTGAGCATCTGTAGATCCATGATTGATTGGGAGAGGAATATGTGGTGGTTCGAACCCCAAGTGGGGAAGAACTAACCATTTATGATGAGGGTACTAAGGTTGGTTCTACTTTTTGTTTGGTTACCAGAGCTAGGCAGTATGTCCAAAATGGATGTTCAATTTATCTCACATATGTTGTTGACACTCGAGTTGAGAGGAAGAAGTTAGTTTCAAATGTGCCAGTGATTAGGGAGTTTCTATATGTTTTCCCTGAGGATCTACTCGGTGTTCCTGTCATGAGGCATGTAGAGTTTAGGATCGATCTGATCCAAGGTGCATCCCTAATTGCTAAGGTGTCGTATCATCTCGGACCACAAGAGATGCAACAGTTGTCCTCTTAGCTCCAAGAGCTGTTGGGCAAGCAGTTTATCCGACCGAGTAGTTCACCTTAGGGTGCACTGATTTTATTTGTAAAGAAGAAGGACGATTCTCATCAAATGTGCATAGATTACTGAGATTTAAATAAGTTGAAGGTGAAGAACCATTACCCACTTTCATAGATAGAAGACATTTTCGATTAGCTGCAAGGTACATCTTGGTTTTCCAAGATTGATTTGAGGTCGGGTTATCACCAGATGAGAATCCAGGAAGAGGATATGGAGAAGACTAAATTAGGTATATAGGTCTATGTTCGATTGGTTAGTCGTTGTTTTCATTGCTGATATTTTGGTCTACTCTAAGACCACGGAGAAGCATGAGGGCCACCTATGAGAATTACTTGGAGTGTCGAGGAAGGATAGGGTGTATGCCAAGTTCTCAAAGTGTGAGTTTTAGTTGAGAGAGGTCTAGTTTTTGGGAAACCTCGTCAATCAGAATAGGATTTTGATCAATCTGGCCAAGATTGAGGCAATTATGCAGTGGGAGGTCCCGAAGTATCCATCTTTGATCCGAGGTTTTCTCGGGTTGACAGGTTACTATCGGAGATTTATCCAAGGTTTCTCTAAGATTGTTGTTCATCTTACTTTCTTGACGAAGAAGAGTGTGGATTTATGATAGGGGTTGAGTAGCAGGCTACATTCGAGAACCTCAGGTAGAGATTATGTGAGGCCCAAGTATTAACCCTTCCAGAAGATGTGAAGGATTTTGTGTTATATTGTGATGCTTCGATCATAGGTTTGGAGCAGTGCTCATGTAGCAGTGTAGATTCATTTTGTATGCTTCCAAGAAGAATAACCTCGTGAGGTTAGGTATCCGATGCATGACCTAGAGTTTGGGGTATTGGTGCTTGCCATCAAGAATTGGCAACACTATCTTTATAGGGTTGGTTGTACCATCCATAGATCATAAGAGCCTAAGATATCTTATGGATCAACCAAATCTGAATATGAGGTAGCGTAGATGGCTTGACATGGTCAAGGATAATGATTGCCAGATTCTTTATCGTCCAGGAAAGACCAATGTGGTTGTTGATGCCTTAATTTTTATGATGGCGAATGCCCTATTCGAGGATTATGTTTGAGGATGACCGTCATTTCACCGCTTCTGGATTTGATCAGGGAGGCTTACGTCGAGGGACTCACGAGGGAGAACTGAAAAAAATTCTAGAAAAGGCACCGATAGTCGTGGACTATTATCAAAATATGGGTGAGTTTAGTTTCCAGGTTCAGGTGGAGTTCGTCAAACATTTCTAGAAGAGGCACAAAATTCTAGGTTCTCGATTCACCCTGGAGCCATGAAGATGTATTGAAACTTGAGATTTAGTTATTAGTGGCCATACACGAAGAGAGAGATAGCTTGGTATGTTGAGAGATGTTTGACCTGTTGGAAGGTCAAGTTCGAGCACTAAAGACCGCACGACAAGTTGCAGCACTCGAAAATTCCCATGTGGAAATGGGACAAGATTACCATGGATTTCACTACAAAGTCGTCGAGTACTGATAAGGGATTTTGCACCATTTGGATGATTTTTGACCACCTGGCTAAGAGTTTCCATTTCCTTGCTATTTAGGAAACTTCTTTAGTCAATCTCTTGACTGAAGCTTATATTCCTAAGATCGTTTCTAGCCACAGCATGCATGTTTCCATTATATCTGATTGATATGTTTGATTCTCTTCTCGATTTTAGCAGTGGTCTCATGAATAGTTGGGTACTAGATTGCACTTCAGCACCGCTTATCACCTGCAGACAGATGGGCAGAGTGAGTGGACTATCTAGACACTCGAGGATGTGTTGAGGGCTTGTGTCATTGAGTTTTCTAGGAGCTGGGACCCCTACTTCCATTTCGTTGAGTTTTCGTACAACAACATATATCATTCTGGCATTGGTGCATCACTGTATAAGTTGCTATATGGGAGGAAGTATTGAACTCCAATATGTTGGGTAGAGGTTGACCATAGGTTCAAGGGGAGGAACAATGTGGTACTCCAGACCACAGAGCTTATCTAACAAATCAGACATATGTTATAGATAGCTCAGAGCTGACAAAAGAGTTAAGCTGATAGGAGATGCTCTGAGGTTGAGTTTTAGATTGGGGATATGGTTTTGCTGAAGGTATCCCCCTGGAAGGGTGTTATACACTTAAGGAAGTGGAGCAATTTAGGCCCCCAATTTATCATAACCTTTTGAGTAGCGGATAGTGTGGGTATAGCAACCTACCAGTTGGATCTGCCTGAGGAGCATATTCAAATTCCTATCCCTTCTATGTTTCTCTACTTTAGGCGTGCTTGGTAGATGATACGGTGGTGGTCTCGTTAGATGACATTCAGTTCGATGAGTACATGAATTATGTTGAGAGGCTAGTGGCAATATTGGACGGGAAGATAAAGATCTTACGTAACAATGTGGTACACTTGCTCAAGGTGTAGTGGTAGCACTGGGATTAAAGTGGACTTGGGAGCTAGACCCAGAGATGCACGAGCACTACCTAGATTTGTTTTCACTAAGGATTTCAAGGACGAAATCTAGTTCAAGTGGGGGAAAGTTGTAACACCCAAGTTCCAGGTATAATTAACTTTATGAATATGGAAATTCAAGGATTAAACCTAAGACTTTGCATTGGCCACGACATGGTGATGATAGCGCAATGACGTGGCAGCATCCGAGTGAAACACACATTCTTTTTGGGTGCCAAAATGTGGCAATATATTGGCCACAGTGTGGCAGTTGTCTGCATGCAAAAACCTAATTTTTCGGGCCTTAAACCTTATTAAGTGATATGATGGCTAGGTTTTGTACACCCCCAACCTCCATCACCTCCTTTTTAACCTAGAAGCATCTATAACCTCCATTGTTGAGTTTTTGAAGGTATCTAGTGATTTTTGGTGAGAAGAGTAAACAGAAGGAACCCATTATGAGAAAATCCAGCAAGCATGCTCCTCCTCCACATTATAGCACATATTTTGGACCTTATGAGTCTTCGTGATCTTATCTTTATGTGCCATGTTTTTAGATCTAGACTTGTATGCATTGTTCTCAATGTTTGGCTTAGTTAGGATGGTGGGATCTCATAAATTTGGCAACTTTATTGATCATTGAGGTTATACGTTCCAAATCTGGAGTATAATTGAGTTTTGATTCCTTGCATGAGTTTTTGACCTTATTTTCTCCATTGTTGACCTAGTTGAAGTTCAATACATGCATTATACAAGCATATCTATAAAGCACCAACTTTTATGACCTATTGGGTGAGAGAAAGCCTTCTAGAAAGTATGGATGTGTAGCTGGAAGGATTAAGAGCTGAATGAAGTAAGCAGGTTAGGATGGATCCCATAATAGGGATTTTTAGCCCCCACGACATGGTGTCGATGGTCTTCGCGGCTGTTTCGTCGTGAGGTCACCACGATGTGACAAATGCTTGGCGATGGCGTGACGACCGACTGATGGACTTTTGACCATTGACTTTTTGACTTTTAACCAAGTTTAAATTTAGGTCAATTTGAGGGATTTGAATTGTAGTTTAAGAATTGGTCCCTTATTGTTGTATATGTGACCTGTAGTGCCATTTTTTGGATTTTTGAGCAGTGTTGCTATCTCTTAGAGTACGAGGTGAGTTTTCTCACTTTACTTTGAACTATAATACATATTCTTGTGCGTAGCATGTTGGTATGTTGTAGTGATCTGTTTGATTGGAAGACCAATTATGATTACCTGTATTGATGGTTATTGCCAATTTTCTTGTTTGTTTGCATATGTCGATATATTATGGTTGGGTTGAGGTGATCCTGCTTTGTGTTTTAGGCCAAGATACCTGGACGGTATAGTGTATTGTAGGCCTTGAGAGGCGGTCCAGACATACTATAAGCCCAATGGAGTGATCCAACTATTGTAGGTCATGTGATGCGGGTCTGTAGATTGAAGGCTCGGTAGAGCGATCCAGGCATTCTGTAGGCCTTGCGAGGCAGTCGAGGAAGACTATAGGCTCATGTGTTCATGGATTATATGTGTACTGCTATGTGCGGAATTTTGGGGGAACTCACTAAGCTTTAGTTTATAGTTGTTGATTTAAATGTTTTAGGTACATTAGAGGATAAAGGGAAGGCGACGACTTGAACATACACATCATCATGTGGATTTTTATGATGAGATATGTTATTTGATACTCTGATTTTTATTACTATGTTTTGGAAACAATAATGGTTGACTTATGGTTTTTATGAAATGGCTTAAAAATGAAAAAAAAATTAGTATGGTTTTTGGGATATTACAATATGCATACAATGCATGCACACATGAGCTTCCAGTCTATCTGGACCGCCTCGTAAAGCCTACAGGACACTTGGATCGCACTACTAATCCTACAGTCTACAAGATCGCCTAAAAAGGCATACATTAGCTGGACCACTTCCTTGAGCCTACAGTCAGATCGGACCACCTCACAAGGCTGAGAATACACTGGATCTCCCAGGTATCTTAGCCTACAAAATAAACCAGGAACGACTCAACCCAACCACAATATGTCGACATATGCGAACAAAAAAACAAACAATAACCAACAATATAGGTAATCATAACATATCTACCAATCTAATAGATCACTACAACATACCAATATCCTATACATAAGGATATATCCTGCAATACAAAGTATAGTGAGAAAACGTACCTTGCAGTCTAGCAGATAATAGTACAACTCATGCAATCCAAAACCTAGTAGTACATGCCACCTATAATACAATCACAGACTAATCTTTAGGCTACAACCAAAAACCCTCAATTTGACCTATATTCAAACTTGGTCAAATTCAATAGTTAAAAGTCTCATAGCCGGCCGCCACATCGTGGCCAAGATTCTGCCACTTCATGGTGGCCTCATAACAAAACTATCGTGGAGAATGTATGTCGTCACGTCATGGGGGCCAATCCTTCACATCGTGGGAACTGTTCTGGCTATCTTAAGGCATTAAGCTCTTAACCACCAAGGCTAACTATCCATACTTTCTAGAAGGCTTTCCTACATGAAATGTATCATAAAAAATCAGTGCTTTATGGACATGTCTGTCAAATGCATGTATCTTCCTAACTAGGTCAAAAACATGGAAGAAATGAACTCAATCTTATGTATGAGACCAAAAACACTATAGAACTCTAGATTTGGAACATATAACCCCAAAGGGACCTCAAGGATCCATAAATTTGCCAACTTCATGGATTTGATGACTTAAACTATATCAATCTTGAAGAACAATGCAAAGAAACCGGGATCTAGAAGCATGTAACGTAGAGGTTGGAACTTGAAGACTCATAATTGTCCAGAAGATGAACTAGAAAGTAGAGGAGGGGCTTGTTTGCTAGATCTTCACATAATGGATGCTTTCTTCTTCTTCTCATAAAAAATCACCATAAAACTTTAAAAAGCTTAACAATTGTGGCTATAGGTGCTTCTTGGTTGCAAGGGATGTCATGGAGCCTAAGGGTGTGTCATCCCTTAAGTAGGGCTTAGAACCCTGAAAATTAGTGTTTTGTGACCTGGTCATTGCCACTTCGTGGCTAAGATTATGCCACGTCGTGAGGGCCAATATGAATACGTGTTTCATCTATCCTTGTCCATATCTTGTTGCATGCTTTACCACGTCGTGGTCACCACAAAACTCATTATTCAAGAATTGAATTGACAAAACTCAAAGGCATTATTTTCCCGAAACTTTGTATGACAACCACGAGAATAAATTATCGCCCAAGGAAATGTATTACCGAACATGGAACGATGGGTATCATGACAACCTTCCCAATCTACATCAGTGTAGGACAAAATATAATTGATTACTGGTTTTTGAGTTGTGATACCATATGACAAAGTACCACTAATGTAGCACAATATTCATTTAAGAGCACTCACATGAGGCGTGTCAGGAGCATCTTATGCATGCAAACCTACTGAACTGTATAACTAATATCAACTCTCATGAAAGCTAAGTATTGTAAGGCCCCTGTGAGTTGATGATAGATGATGTCATTATCAAGAAATGTGACATCAGATGAGCTTAATTTGTTATTAGTATCAACAAGAGTAACAACTGACTTACATGAGTCGATACCTGCTCGATGAAGAATTTCCTTGGCATATTTTTGTTAGGATAGAAATATGGACCCATTAGCATGAGAGGTCACAATAACATTGAGAAAATAAGTTAGAGGCCTAAGATCCTTCATTAAAAACTCTTTTACCAGTAACTTAATAAATCGACATTGCAGGTCATGTGATGAAGTAACAAACAAGATATCATCAACTTATAAATGAATATAAGCAATGTAATTACCCTGACAATAAACAAAGAAATAATGGTCACAACGACTGTGTGTAAATCTTTTGTACCACGCTCGTGGTGCTTGCTTTAACCGATACCATGACTTCTTTAACAGACACATGTAATTTAGAAATTGTGTTTCATGAAAAACTAATAGGCTGATACATATAAACTAACTCACATGAAGAAACGTGTTCTTCACATCTATCTACTGATAAGCCAAGACCGAGATATTGTGATACTAAGAATAATGTGTACTGTTTCCAGCTTAACCAATGGACTAAATGTTTCACTACAGTCCACCCCTACTTGCTATGATCAACCATAACAAACTAAACATGCTTTATACCATTTTAATTATACATCAGACCGTGTTTTATGATGAAAAATCCACATACTTTTGACAATATTCATTCCTAGTGACTTTGCTTTGTATCATTCGATTGATCCACGTCTGCGACCATGACCCTTCTATTTATAAAATTTGGATTGGGTGGTCCCTGTGCAATGCGATACTGATCAAAGGGTCGAGGAGATTGTATTTGTAGTGTTGTACTTGATGTTGAAGCTGACTTAGCAGCTTGATAAGTTTTTTGAGTCTCTTCCATAACTAATCTAGACCGAGCTTCATAAAAATCGTGCAAGGGAGTATTTTGTTGAATGATCGTTGCAAGGACCTCATAGCCCTCGGTTATTCCAGCAATAACTTTTAAATCAAGACGTTGATTTGTTACCGGAGCATCGATATTAGAAAGTTGGTCATATAACATCTTTAAAGCGTAACAATATGTTAAACAGTTTGGAAAGTTCTCCAACATGGTGGTGACAAACTTGTGCTCTAGATTCATTACCCATGATTTTTTTATTATCTTGGAAGATATTCTCAAAGGCATCCCATGATTGTGCTGCAGTGCTACTCAGTTTTAGAATTGTGTATAACAGGTCATTCAAAATAGTGTTGTAACTCCACAGTATCACTATTGCATCCAGACGATACCATTTTTCTGGATCCATTATGACCGTTTTGGCATAGTTTTTATCTTTATTTAAGGAAGAATATGAAGTAAGAGGATGTTGTTGCTTTTAGTTAATGTGATCAATTACCTTAAAGGCACAACATTGGATTTTAAAGAGCTCTTCCGAGGAAGTATATTGCTCACTCTCCATCTCAAGCATAAACAAGATGAAGTTCCTGATGTTGGTTACACTAATGGCAGAATAAAATCATCCTTCCATGTTGCTATAAGATTATGAAATTAGAGAAAAAAAATGATGGGTAGCGATGAAGAATATGAAATCATAGGGAGAAGAAAAAAATAAAGGTTGCAAAGTAATTGGTCGCTCTACCATGATGGGAGGAGAATGATTGTCTATATTATATTGATGATCTTGAATCAAATATATATGGTTTACAATCTAACCTAAAACTATATATGGTAAATATTTTCCTTTTGAATATTTTACATAAAAACAATATATATTTCTAACAATTTCTTCCCCAACATCAACTGCTTTGATACCAATTGATAGACATTGATTCATTGGATAAGAACTAACAAACAATTAATAATCAAGCTATAAACTGATAAATATATTAAAATTTTCTGAGTCATTCGTGAGGAATGGATTCTCTAAAGAAGAACAAAGTTTTCTACAAGATAAATTCTTAACTAAGGACTCCCTAAAACAAAAAAGGACTATTTATATTACCACTTGGGACAAGAAAAAAAAATAACAACCAACATAATCGGGTGTTCTCCCCATTAACATTGTTTCCACTCAAAATTGTTGTAGACTCACAAAAAGTAAGAAAAATAAATAAAAGACTGAAATACCCGTTTGACCTACTCTTTCCGGCACAACCATGAAAAGTTCACCCAATTATCCATTGTTTCCATGTTGCTATGAATCAGTAAACTTTAGGGCTTATCAATTTATAGCTTTGAATATTTGAATATTTGAATCAGCGCTAAAAAGAATTTGAATATTAAAGAAATATATGTTAATACTGAAAAGAATCGGTTTTTATATGTACCCAACGGTTAGCGGCCTCTAAAATATGAGAACCGGAACCAGAACCGCTTAAGGCAGTTCCACATTTTAAGAAACCAAAACCGAAACCTCCGAAGATGGTTTTGGTTCCGAGGCAGTTTCGATTCCGAAAGTGAATACCATGTTCCGTTCTTCACCCATACGCCTTATGTTGTTATCTTAAAGATGTTGATTATTTTGGCAAACATTTATATTATGTGGTTATTTTGTAATATTTGTGTTCTACTAATTATTCTAAAAGGTTAATAACATAAATAATTGGTTTTTACGAATTAAACTTCACATCTATTTTTTTCCTTCATTTTTTCAAGAAAACCTTCAATTTTTCTTTCGAAAAGACTTTCAACCTTTTATATTTTTCTATAATAACCCTCAATTTTTTTCCAAAAAAAGGCTTACATTTGATAAGTTTTTTCACCAAAAAACTGCTAAATGGACAATATAAAATAAATGAAAAAATGCAAGGCATTTAAAGGAAAAGAAAAACACAATTTATTAGGTATTTTATGGCATTAGTTCTATTCATGCACATTTAAATGATTGTCATGTTTCAAGAAAAAATCTTCACGGTTGAAACAATAGTCATATGAAATGTCTAAACTACAAAAAAGTATTTGCTTTTACAACCACGAAATCAGAATGCATGGTTATTGCAAAAGCTAGTAATAATAATTTTAACGAGTTACACAAGAAAGTGGCATATATTAGTCTTTACCATGATAGTGTTGCAAAGAGTCGTGAGTTTTTAAAATATATTAATAAATTAAAACGATTACATTAGGAATGAATAAGATTTAAATCGAAAAACCGGACCAGAATTAGAATCGAACCGGAACCGGAACCGTTAGAACCAGAATATATAGAACCGGTTTCGGTTTCGGGTTTAAAGTTGGCTTTATCCTGGTTCCGGGTAATCCGAGTTTGGCTTGATCGGGTCCGGGTAAACCGGGTCTAAAAACCGGAACCTGTGTTAGGAACTACAACCACTTTTAGGGCCGGAACCGGTTTTTGTGAAATATTAAAAATAGACATATCTCATTCGTTTCAACTTCGATTGACATACGGGTTTTTTCAACATGTAGTTTAGAGTTTGTATATGATTTTCAACTATAAATTTGTCATATTTAGTTTTATATATTCATTGACTTACAGTCCCCCAAAATCGAGATGTCAAAGCTGGAAGTTTTTAGTTTTTCAGTTTTTTTGTATTCGATGAAAGTTTTAAAACATGCATATCTAATTCGTTTGAAGTCGGATCAACATGTGGTTTTTTCGAACTTGTAGTTTACAGTTTGTACATGATTTTTTACTATAATTTTGTCATTTTTAGTTTAATATTCAATGATTTACAGTCTTCCGAAGTCGGGATATCAAAACTGAAAATTTCAACTTTTCAGAATGTATTTGTACTTTGTATTCTGTGAAAATGTTAACACATGCATATCTCATTCGTTTAAAGTTGGATTGACATGCAGTTTTTCCTAAGTGTATTTTAGAGTTTGTACATGATTTTAAACTATAATTTTGTTGACTTTGATTTCATATTCAATGAGTTACAGTCCCCCAAAGTTGGGATATGGATATTAAAATTTTCAAAGTTCAACCCACTAAGTAGTAAGTAATTACCAAAATTCCGGTTGTTACGGGTTTTTTACCGGTTCTAAACCCAATTTATCCAGTTCCAACCTATTATTTTGATATTTCCGGGTTTCCGGTTCTATACCCACTTTACCCGATACTGTACTCGGAACCGGTTCCTATATACCGGTTCAGTTTCTAGTTTACAAAATCCTGTTAACCGGTTCCAGGTTTTCCGGATCCGGGTCCAGGTCCATCCGCTCCGGATTTGAACCCACTTTCATCTCTAGATTACATCACATTTCCAAAACATTTTTATAAAAGAACAAGATTATTATATCATATTTCAATAACATTTATAAAAAGAAAGTAAATAGTCACACATTTATAATACAATTCACAAAAAGAAAATAATTATATGAAAAGTTATCTACGTAAAGTAATCAAACAGAATATTTATGGAAAGTAAAGAAAGCAATTAGTCACATTTATAAGACATTATAAATTAAGAAAATAACAATACTAAAGTGATTTATGTAAAGTAATCAAATAGATCTATGAAAGGAAAATAAAGATAATAAATAAACGTGAATTGTATATATGTGGAGGAGGTGGCAAATGCAATGCATGTCGATCAAAAAAAAAGGAAAAAGGAAAAATGAAAAAAGAAAATGCAAATATTGTGCTGTCGACAAACATTATACGTTACATGGGTCGGTCCGTCATCGAGCTTTGAACAGTGTACACGTCTTCCACGCGCCTAAAAGTGGATTAATGTTTTTAGTATTTTCTATTTTATTGTTATTTAATTTTTAATAATTTCTTTAGTTCATTTAAAGTTTTAAAGAGTATTAATTGAATATAAAAATATGTATATATAATTCAATAACAGATATATAAGCGCGTAAATGGACGTGTCTATAGGCGCGTGGGAATAGTGAGTGGGCATCAATGACAGATCGATGGGCTCTTTTTACTTTATTGGGCTGGTACCTGGGTGGTGGGTGGCATGTGGGCCGGATCCGGACGTGAAGGAGAAGATTTTAATTTAAATTTTAATAAGTAAATAAAACACCCAACCAGAATTTTTTTCATTAAAAAGTAAAATTATTTTATTATATAATTATATTAGGTGTGAGACTTATATATTACATGAGTTTATTTAAAATGAAATTTAAATATGAAATTCTAAATATTTAAGAAGTTTGAATTTATAAGGAAAATAAGAAAAACATTGACTATTAAAATTAAAGTGTTTTTTGTCTTTTAAATTTATAATTTAAATAAATAAACAAAAAAATGAGGTTTTAATTTAGTAATTTAAAGTTCTAAAAAAAAACTTGATGTTTATTTATTATTACATTTAAATATCATATTAAATTTATTAAAATAAAAGAACTTATAAAATGACTAATAGAATAAAAACAAATTTAAAATAACGATAAAATGACAATACGTGACACTATAATTGAAAATATGAAATGTTTATTTATCAAATAAAATTTGTTTATATATATTATTGGAGATTTATTTATTTGAAACTAAAAAGGAAAATAAAAATTGAAAACGTAAGAAATGGATTTTGACACCAGGAGGAAGTAGGGGCTGTGATCACAGAATATGACACGTGTCCTACTCAACCCCTTTCATCTTACAGGCTATAAATTGTCACCCAAGCCTAACTTTCCAAACATCACTAACATTCACATCGAACTCGAAATCGGAATCGAAATCCAAATCGAAGTTGAAATCAAAAGAGCAAGAGAAAGAAGATGAGTACAGCAACCTTTATTGACATAATTCTCGCAATCATCCTTCCTCCCCTTGGTGTGTTCTTCAAGTTCGGGTGTCAGGTAAACCCTAATCACTCTCACTCGATTACTGTTTCTTAACAAGTAATTCGTGTATTTTTTTTTCTTCTGTATGTATATCGGTTGATCTAAGATAGAACTCTAGATGAAATTTCGAAATTGTTGATGTTTAGTTCATTACTTTTCGAGGAATTGAAGTATTGAAGAAGCGAAATCTATGTATGCTGATTGTTGATTGTTAATTGTTGATTGCAGGTGGAGTTTTGGATATGTGTGTTGTTGACTTTGTTTGGATGGATCCCTGGGATTATTTATGCAATTTATGCAATCACCAAGTGATTTTTATGGTAAGTAAGAGTTCTGTTTGGTATAATTGTATATCATGCATTTTTTATTCTTTAAACGAAGTAATAAGCAATGAAAATATATATTTATTATTAATTTTTTAACTTCGAGAAAGATGTCGGTTGTTCTTGTTCACAAGTGTAACCAATTTCTGTTGTTACTTTTTAAAATCCATAAATATGAAAGATATTAGTTTAATAGTTTAAGAAAGAAAAAAAGAAAAAGCTTATCTAACCAAATCCATAAATATCAACGATATTAGTTTAATACTTTAAGAAAGAGAAAAGAAAAAGCTTATGTAATGTAAGGTTCACTAACTTCTTTTCGGATAATATCCAAATAGTTTCAGCTGTTCCAAAAAAAAAATATCTAGATAGTTTCAAAAGTATAAATAAATAAAAAAGATGAAAAAAAAAACATAACACGTGGACTGATTTTCTCTAGTAATTATTCAAATGAGAATTTTTTTGTGATTATTGGAGCATAAAATGTGTGATAGAACATTAAAAAGCAAGAAAGATTCTAATTATGTTTTTTTTTCTTTAGGTTGTTGGGATCGGATCGGTTCTTATCAGATAGAACACTCATATTCTTGTCTCACTTGTTGTTTTCCTTTGGATTTTTTTAGTTTCTAATTGATGTATCGTAATTTTTTTTTTCTATGTTTGTTTTGGTTTCAGTATCCGATTTGGATGCAGTTGTTATGTGTTGTCCTTGAATGTTAATGTAAATTAGATCAATACATATTATTATGTTACATATTCATATGTTATATATGATGATGTGGATAAGATTTAATTAAATGAATTATATGACTCTTTGGTTTAACGTGCTCTAAAATGTGGGTAATGAAGTGTTCATATCGGTGTTAGTGTATAATAAATCATCAACTGACCTTCCAATTTCGTTTTCCAAATTCTTGTTTTCCGTTTGGGTTTACTATTGTTCGAGATATGAGTAGTTTTTGTGTTCTCTCCCTCGAATTATAATAATTACTGATATTTGTACTGATTCATATGTTATTATAGAGATTCATATGGAGTAAATTACACGAATGGTCCCTATGGTTTGGGGTGGTCCCTAACTTATTTTTTTAAATCGGAAGGTCCCTATGGTTTGTTTTTGTTACGTGTTTGATCTCTACTGTTTATTTTTGTTACACGTTTGGTCCCTATCTTATCTAAAAAAATTATTATTTAAAGAGGAAAAAATGATGGGGTAGGTGAGATAAGGTGAGGGGTTGGGATTAGGAGTGTGTTTATTTAAATAAATTAAAAAAGTCAAGAACATAATAGTCTTTTTAGGTAAGATAAGGACCAAGCGCCTAACAAAAACAAATAGTATGGATCTTCCGAGTTAAAAAAATAAGTTAGAGATCAAACGCGCAAATTACTCTAAACCATAGGGATCATTCGTGTAATTTACTCATTCATATGTTATTATAGAGAAGAAAAAAAAAGATTATGAAGCTATTGGTACTAGTTTGGAGCGATTGAGGCTAAGATTTTATACAGACGAACATTTTCTCTTTGTTTTCACCATTCTTGAAAGGGGATGATTTGTACACAATTTTTTTTTTCTATATACAACAATTTGTGTTTTAAAATGTTGTACTGTACAACTCTATAATGTATAAATTGTTGTGTGATAATAAAAAACCGTTGTGCAGGAATCATTTCCTTTCTTGGAATATCAAAGTAGAAATACTTCGCCACTCATATTACAATAATAATTGGTTACATTATAAGTCAAAACTTTGTCTAAAAATTCTTTGAACATTTTGAATAAAAATAGGCATGAAACCAGGAGGGGTGATACTCGTTAAACTAGATTGGGACAAAACCTAGTGATTTTTCTTAGAAACTACCATATATTAAAAAGCAAAAAATTCTAACAAGAAGCTAGAGCAAGAAAAAACAAATTACAAAATGTATAAAGGAAGTTGATGCTAGCTATTCCAATTTATTGAGTATATTTTATTCTTATTTCAAAACCAGAAAAACGACAACTCCATAATCAAATAAAAATTTTCACTTTTTTTCTGATCTTACTCTCGAACATTTGATCAATTCTAAACCGTCAAATAAATTAAAATGTAGTGTGAATCACCGCATCAATGACTCTTCTTTTCGTAGAGTAAGTAGTCTCCTGCAAGTCGAACAAAGCTTTAGGAGAATCAACACAAATAGGATAAAAATCTAACCATTTGAAACTCTCATTCCAAGTTCTAATCGTTACTTATCATTTGAAGAATAGATTATCAAACAACTCGATGACAAGACCACACATATAATAGAAGGTATATCTATACCACAATTTTTCAGCCTTACATCCAACCACATTTGCATAACAACCAACTTTATCCCATGACACTACAATCCCAAATAAGTTAGACTTTTGTAAATTAATTTTTATCCCAGAAACCAAATAAAAACATTTCAGAATAGTGATCATATTCACCAAATTTTGCATATCCTGATTACCAAGAATAATGACATCATTAGAATAAAAATATGAGAGTTTTAAATTAGAGATATCAACCCAAACTCTTAAAAAAATACTAACCTCCTTCACATCTTCAATTGCGAGATGCAAACCCTCCATGTCAAGAATGAAAAGAAAGAGAGATAATAAGTCTCCTTGTTTCAATCCTCTTTTCAATTGGAAGCCTGGTGAATGTTCAATTAATCAAAACTGACGCTCTAGTTGAATGTAAACAAGCTTAAGAAAAAAAACTCTTCATTTCGAACCAATGTTCAATAATTGCATCACACGATCTAAATATTCTCAGCTAACAGAATCTTATGCATTTGCAAAATCAGTTTTAAGCATCATCATATTCTTTTTTTTCACTTCTTCTCGTACCACTCAACCACTTCATTCATCATTAACGACCCATTAAGAATTTGGTGGATTTTTATAAAATGAATCGGTTTACTACTAAATATACCATCATAACTTTTTCAATGTGCAAAGCTAAAAAAATTTGGCAAGATTTTATATTGGATTCATATAAGACTATAAGACTCATAGGTCCAAAATCATTAGCCAACACCAGATTGTTCACATTTGTGATTAAAGTGATAAACGAGGAGTTACAACCCGAAGGAATTGTACACTTTTCGTAAAAGCCACAAAATTAATAATATTAAACTTTATCACATCCCAATACGGTTTAACAAAATCAAAATAAAGCCCATCTAAATCTTTGGCTTTGTTGGAACCATAAGACCAAACTGCCACCTTTATTTCTTCTTCCAAAAATGAGGCTTCAAGCCCAAGAGACTATTCCAGAGTAAGCCTCTTAAAACTAGAACTTCTATTCACCACTGGTAAGACTGAACGGTGTGGGCAACGCCCACAACCGTTTTTGTGACGTGCAACGCGCCTCAACGACGTTATAATGTGGAACACCGTCACCCCCCCCCCCCCCTTGTTTGTTATCCGATGTTATGAGGAAATCTGCCCTTCGTTGCCGGCTCAACGTTCCATAACGCGTTAAACGGTCGACTTTTTGACGGTTGAAGTTTTAAAAAAAAATAGCATTTTCATTTCACCTATAAATACATACACAAACATAATATTTTTTACAACCTTTTCTCATCTTCATCATCATTCTATTCATACAAAACAAACCCAGCTTTCCTTTCAACCAACTATGAAGCAAAACCTGAATACCCCGCCACCAAAAACAAACACATCCATCCCAATGGGTTCCACGCAATACGGAAGTTATATGAACCTTCTCACCTCAAACTCATCCCCAATGCAATTTCCTACATCCCCTTACATGCAGCAAAACTCAAATCTTCAACAAAATCTTTTCAATGCTTTCAGTTCCATGAAACAAACAGTCACACAATCACCCCCAGAAATTGTTCCTGAAACACAAGTGGGAGGCAGTAGGAAAGTCAAAGGGACGGGGATACAGAAGAAGAACCTCCACTATGGTGGACAACGGAGGAGGAGTATGCTTTGGCAGTGGCGTGGTGCAGACTTCAAAGAATCCAACCATAGGAAATGATATGCGAAGAGTTGGGTTTTGGGAAGTCGTGCTCGACAAATTCCACAAACCTATGAAGAAATAGTCGTATCAGAATATCGACATGCTTAGCAGTAAATGGACTACGATCAGTCGACAGTCGACGGTGCACCAAGTTTAATGGTATTTTCATGAGACTAGAATCGCAAAGGCAAAGTGGTGCGAATGATTTTGATGTTTACAAAGCTGAGGGAATAATATCAAGTGGAAATAGGGCATGATTTTGAGTTTGAAAAAATATGGAAGATTGTTAGGTTAGATCCAAAATGGAATAAGACGTTGACATTAGGGGAGGCACAATCAAAGAGGTCCTGTAATTCTAGTTCGTTTGACATTTCCAACGCGTGAACAAACGTCGACCTCAACACAAACACTGATGATATCCCCGACAACATCAAAGAGATCCCCCCCCCTCGGTCTACCGGTTGGACGAGACAAAGTGAAACGTGCTTAACGTCACGCGGATGAAATTGATAGAAGGGCACAAGAGTTTGCGGAAATGAAAGCAAAGTTCGACAAACACAATCTAATTGCCCAACAGAAGGGAGCACTTGGAGTTTCTTCATAAGCAAGCTGAAAAATATCAGATGGCGAATAATTTAGCCATTCTCCAGACCAGCGAAGCAAATATGGGACACGAGAAGTGCTAGTGCCCCGGAAGATGAATGAGAAAATCGAAAAACAATATTTGTATGACTAGTTGATCGGTTTTAGTTTTTTAGGACGTTTGGTTTTTTTTCTTCATCGGTTTTTTTTTGTGTAATGTTTTTTTTTTTAATTTTAATGTTATGGTTAATCTAGGAGTTAATTAAATCGCATGTTTTTTTTATTAATCCAATGTGATTAAAAAAATATAATGGAAAAAAAAACAAATTAAATTGAAAACCTGAAAAAAAAAAAAATAATGGTATGGAAAGTTAAAGATGTTATCACTAGTTGTCCATTTCTTTTATTTTGTGTTATAACACTAAAATGACATGGCATGTGAGGTGATAATTTTTGAATGTGATAACACCTTTTAACTAGTTGCTCACACCCACTAATCTAAAACATAATTTTTTTTTTATTTAATTTGTCTTCAAAAAGTTAAAGAATTTTTTTAAAAACGAATTTACTTTGGTTTTCAAATAGCCCTCCACTTTCAACACACCTTGAATGGCAAGTTGTGTATGCTTTAAATTAAGAACTCCATGAAAAAATTTTGAATTATTTTCTGCTTCTTTACTCCATTTAATCTTTGCTTTCTAACCCATATCTTTCATTTCTTTGTTCTCCACGGATGTGATTTGAAATCTAATAGCTCTTCTTTCCTCTGATAAAGAAGGCGAAGTAACCCCATGGAAAATTTTTGAATTATTTTATCCTTCTTTACTTGCCATTATTTTAACCTTTTCATTAGTCTACAATAAACGAATAGTTTGTTTAAGGTGCTGTTTTTTTTTTTTTTTTGAAAAAAACCTCTTCAAACCTCTTATTGTTGCGCGGCACAACACACGCGCAACATTTTTCATTTTGCAGTTGTTTGTTTTTTAGAAGTCTTCTGAATCAAAAACATTTGCGCATGTTCTGTTTTGCGCAACACTTGTACTGCCTCTTCCAACATCTTCCAACCTCTTCTTCTTCTTTTTTTATTGCTAAAATTTTGATTATATGTTGTTAAAATTTTAGTTCATATTTTTTTTGTGTTTTTTTGTTTATTCTTGTTTAATTTATTTTTTGTTTTTTTATATTCAACTAGTAAAGAACCCGCGGCTATGCTACTTTTGGGGTAATATGGAAAAAATTGGCAAACTTTAAAAGATATGTACAGAAATTGTAATCACCACAAATAGGGAAGAAAGTCAACAACTCCTACAATTAGATATCGAAAGTGTACAACGAAAAAAAGGATATTGGTGAAGAAAATCCAAAATGTTATGGCAATAATATTAAAGTTGTCAACGTGGGAAAATATGTTGGCAAAATTTTAAAGGAGATTTTTTTTTTTTTTTTGTGTTTTTTATGTCAAAATGTAAAACTTTTGACTACAAGGACAAAAAGTGTCAAATTCATTAAAAAATTGTGACAAAAACACCAAAATGTAAAACCTTTGAATATAATGACTAAAAGTATCAAAGTCATTAAAGATTTGTGGCAAAAACCTTAAGGCACAAAAACTTAATCAAAAGGCAAAAATGTAAAAATTTTAACTTTAGGGATTAAAAGTGTCAAGTTCAGCAAACTTTTGTGGCAAAATCCTAAAGCCTAAAAGAATACTATTACTAAGCTCCGATTTAATATATATATATATATATATATATATATATATATATATATATATATATATATATATATATATATATAACATGATAATTTCTTGATGAAATATCATTATTTTTTACTAAAATATCTTTATTGTTTTGTTTATATATATATATATATATATATATATATATATATATATATATATATATATATATATATATATATATATATATATATATAGTTCTTGATAAATATCATTATTTTTTACTAATATATCTTTATTGTTTTGTTGAAATATAATTATTTTATACTAAATTATTATTAAGTTTTACCGAAATGTTATACATTATTAAATTTTACGTATTAAAAAGCTATTTTCGGTTTATAAAATTAATTTATTTTAATTTTTTAATATCTGCAGCAGTATGCAGATGTTAAAAAAAACAAGCACACTTCTTATTACAGTCTGCAGCCGTTTGGTCCACATCTTCTACTGCAGAGGGTTCAGAGGTGGTCCGCAGAGTTCATGAATTTTTGTTTTATAAAATCAAACAGCACCTAAATCTTTTAAATTTGTTCTTCAATTGAATAGCAACACGCTCGTCATTGAGCTCAAGATAAATTATTCCAAGAAGAATTAACAATCTGATTAAACTCTGGTTTGTTTGTTGATCCTGGAGGAAAAAAGTAAAAGGTCTCATCAATAATCCAATACTACATTTGATTAAAAAAACACCAGTCTAGCTTGCTTTTCTTACTACAATTCGATACAAAACATTCATTTAGATTCAAAGGCAATCTAGCTTTCTTTTTTTACTACAATTCGAACTAACACAAGTAAGCGAAAATGCACCCATAACAACTTCAAAGAGATGTTTTCCAACAATAAATGAATTAAAATCATTCGCCGCTCTTACGGAAAAAATAGTTCCTAATTTTTCTGCCTCACTTCGAATCGGATTAAAGTCACAAAACAACAAATCCAAACCTTTATTCCTGCTGATAAACATTTGAATGTAGTCCCAAACCATCGTTTTCTACAACTCCACCGGAGATGCATGCACACGTTGTAACACCCATAAGATAGGGTTGGATGATTAAACAATAATAGGATAATTACTCATCACGACGATAAATAGATCTTTTCAATACAATATTATCTAGGGGAAATAATCTAAGGGAAAATCATAAGTTAAACCGAGAGCGTGCATATAGAAAACATCCAAATCTGATTTCATGAGAGAAAATTATGATTTTTCGAAGTATTCAACGCAATTGTGTTAGCACAGAAACTGAAATTCAAATCGGTCGATTGTTATGAAAAACAATATAAACAAGCGTCGAAGATCTCATCAATACGTATGTGTTGATATAAAGACAATCGAGAACGGATATAGTATTGAAGAATTATGATTTTTATACAGATTTTAACAGTCTAAGTCTATTAAAAATATATATTTAAAAATAAAGAGAGAATTAGTCGATGGAGTCGAAATGAAAGTTGTAGATCTCATTGATGGCTACGCATGGATAAAAAAAACATCGAAAAAGAAGCTCGTATGAAGAAGAAATGATTTTTTTGAAAAATCAAAATTCCGCATATGCGCCAGGGGCACAACGTGCAATAGGCTGCCAAGATGGTGACGTGGGCGAATTTAGACCTTATGGCGGCATGGGGCAGGATCAACGTCTCTCGACTTGTGCGGTGCTCATCTTGTCGACATCTGGCACACACATATCTAGCTATAAATGCCCCTCAAATTCCTTTATTTCTCAACCCATACTCTGTTATCTCTCTTTGAAAGCTCTCTAGTTCTCAGCCACTTTAGCAAGGCCCTACGACATCAAATAACTAGAGAACAAAAGTTCTCGTGTTAGAGTTCAGTCTGCACAATTCCCGATTTTCATTAAAATACTCTATAAGTTAAGTTGCACTTACTCTGTTTAACGGTAATTTGTAATTATAGTCATAGTCGTTATTGTGAACCTATAATTAAGATTTATCAATAATTCCAACTCGTTATATTAATTGATCTACTTACTGGGATAATGTCTAGGCTAGATTTAGTGAGGTATTTAAAGTGGGATTTCCAAACAGTATACTCTATATACCAAATGGATTGTACTTTTGTTATGATCCTACATGATTATTCCTTACTTGATAGATATTGATGTAAACATTAGGATTACTGAGGAATCTAGACTATCATTAGTCACATGAATATAAGACTAACACTTAAGTGATATGAACTTAAGTCATGTTAGAGGATAAGCTAAAGTACTAAGGCGAAGTTCTGCCCAAATTCCGAGGCATCCTCTTTTATCAAGTGAGTGCATAGTTATTTTCATCTTACACATAGACATGAACTATTTAGATAATTGAATACTATATATGCTGATGTGCAAAGATGTTATGTTTTAGATGAAATATTATAAAGATAAATTTTATATGACTTATATCGTATATTGTCACACCCCCAAACCAGACGGAGGAAACGTCTGAGGGCTCGCATGACTTTAATTGAATATCATCACAATGAATATACATGAATCATAACAAAAGCCTCACCATGCATCAATATATTACAATTGGAATTGTTCACATCAAGTACATTGTTTTAACACTACACATCCATAACCTAAATAGTTTTAGTACATTTAACAACATAACAACTAACATTACTTCTTATAACTCTTCCGCTTACCTTTACCTGAGAATACAAGTTATTTTGGAAAAACGTCAACATATAAAATGTTGGTGAGTTCATAAGCAATGTTGTGATAAAATGATTTGTACATTTTGTAAAACCCAAAAAATCCGATATTTACGGAAAAGACTTTTGTTTATCAAAGTGTGAAGGTCCATAAGTTGATGCATGAAATGATTTTAAAAACATATATATATATATATATATATATATATATATATATATATATATATATATATATATATATATATATATATATGAAGGGTATTTTGTAATATAGTTATAAAGTTTCGAACGAGTAGTATTGAATTCCCCGGAAAACCCGATGTTTTTCGATGTTGAAATGTATTCGCGATTACTAATTTTTGTATTGTCTTAACAAATGAATATTGATTAATCCATATTATATACCGTCCTAATTTTTGTCTACTTTGATTTCTCGTAAGCCTTAACAAACGAAGAGAAGGGGAGTATTATGTCCCACTACTATCGTAAGTACCTTAGGCTGTCGTGGATGCAAAAGACACGATGGTCCAACTCGCACTTGATTACTGTGACCTTACTAGCTTTTCTAACAGGACACTTTGGCCCACTAGCACGTAAAAGCTATTGAAAGTCCTTTTATAAAATATTGGGTCATTGAAGGCCCAATAACATATAAGCGTTATCCCTTTGGGCCCAAAGATCATGTTGGTAGGCTTGCAAGGCCCAAAGAGCATGATTTGAAACTCATAAGCCCAAAGTTTGTAGATTTACACATTGTAGTCATCACGTATCTATTGAAGTGTTTTTAAATTGATGCTTGTTGTGTTGTATTGATTCGAGACCGAATCCATTCGTTTATAACGATATTTGGTATTGAAGGTGTATTCGTTTTCCGTTTTATCGCTAGTCGGGTATCTTGTATTTTGTCTTAATGAATTAATTTGTTTAAAAGTATGATTTTACCATTTCACTACCTTTCTTTTATAAAGATAACACTTTTAGTCCTTTATATAAAAGAATTTCATTTTTAGTCCTTAAAACATTTTCTTGACACTTTTGTATCATAAAATTGTTGAAAAGACATTTTTAACCCAAAATTTAATTTGTAAACAGATTTAGCCCTTCCAAATTGGAGATTCTCGGTTAGAACCTCTTATTTCGCAACTTTTACAGTTTTGGCCCAAAATATAAAAAGTTTACATTTTTTATCCTTTTTGAAATTGAAAAGCATTTTTGACCTTTGAAATAGTTTTATTTTACTTCCTGACCCCTTTTTTGCAGAATGTTACAATTCAGCCCCTTAAAACTTCAAAATTTCGCAATTATGGGCTTCTTGGGCTGAAAAGCCCAAATTTAGCCTCATGAACTAAATTTTTGCATTTCAAGTCCTTTGAAAATTCTAATATTCAGGAAATTGATTATAGAAACTATTTTGGTTCTTTTGACCCTCAAGAAACCTTGAATTTACCGTTTTTAACCCAAGTTTTGTATTTTTGACAATTTAAGTCCTAAAATGGGTTTTATGTTAGAATATGTTCCTCATAACCTTATAAGCAATTTTTCTTGACTAGATTAGTGTAAAAAAACTTAGATTATGTTTGTTTCCTTTCTCATGTCATAGATCTCGAGTTAATACCCCTTTTGGTTGCATTTTCATCACAAAAACACATGAAATCACACACATACATGCATAAAATCACACATAGCATACAAATACACATAGATCTACACATTTTCTTGTATTCTCCCCCATAAAACATATGAAAACCAAAAAAAGAGGGGTATAAAGCTCACCTTGTGTTGTAGTTTCGGTTTTGAAGAAGACTAGAAGAAGAAATTTCGATCCTAGCAAGTCTTCTTGGAGGATCTCGAACTTAGATGCTTCTAAGGTGCAAGATCACAAGATTGAATGGATTTAGAAGAGATTTTTGGATGAAATGAAGTAGCTAGGTCATGGATTTAACATCAACTTACCTTATATGATTTGTTTGTGGGAAAAATCTCCTTGAAAGCTTCCTAGATCTCGAAAATTTGGAGAGGAGTGGAGAGAGTTTCTTTTGAGAGAGTTTGAGTGAAGTGTGTGTATGTGTGTGTTTGGGTTCGACCGAGAGGAAGAAAGATAGGAGAGAAGAGAGAGTGAGTGAGGTGATGGTTGTATACAAGCATGAGATTTTGCATGGAAACCCCACAAATAATAGTGAGGTGGCCATGAGAAGTCAACTCTCTCTTTCCTTTGTGGTTTGGGCTGAGAATGGAGAGGGGAAAAGAAAAGAATTGGACCTTGTATGCTTAAGCCCATTATATGGTTATGTTAGATGATTTTTGGCCCAATAAAAATCAAAGAATTATTTTTATGACCTATTATGGCTAATATAAATTTGTTTTGGTCCAATAAGGCCCATTAAAGTTAATCTAGTTTATTTTGGGTTCATAAGGCCCAAAAATGTTAAGTTTCATGTATATGGGTCCAATTAGGGCTCATTTGAGAGTTCTAGGTTCAAGATAGTTAAATTGGAAGCTCATTGGTCCATTAGGTCCAATAAGGAAGTCTTAGTTCAAAGTGAACTCAAATTGGAATTTCAAAGGTTTCCAATTCTTTGTTGACCGTTTGTAGGGCTAGAATGAAGTATTTGATGAATTTTTGTTGTTATAGAATAAGCATCATGCATGCTTTCATGTTATTGATTTATAGTTGTTATAAGTGTTGTAGTTACAAGGCACCAAAATTCCTAGTTGTGACATCATCCCCCCGTTAGAGGGAATTTCATCCCAAAATTCTTTTGAAAAATAGATTTGAGAATGCGAGAATAAATAAGGGTACTTCTGCTTCATTTGATCTTCGTGTTCCCATGTGAATTCTAGTCCACGTCTCGCGTTCCATCGAACTTTCAAAATTGCAATGCCGCTTTGCTTGGTACGCTTTACCTTTCGGTCCATGATTTCAACAGGCTCTTCGATGAACAGAAGGTTCTCATTGGTTTCGATTTCCTCTAATGGAATGATGAGAGTCTCGTCGGATAAGCACTTCTTCAAGTTGGAGATGTGGAACACAGGGTGTACACTACTGAGCTCGGCGGGTAGTTGCAGTCTATAAGCCGCTGGATCGATCCAGGTAAGAATCTCGAAGGGTCCAAAGTATCGAGGGTTCAGTTTTCCCCACTTCCCAAAACGAATCACTCCTTTCCAAGGAGAGACTTTTAGTAAAACCCTATCTCTGACTTCGAATTCAAAGGGATTTCGTCGTTTATCGGCGTAGCTCTTCTATTTGTCTCGTGATGATTGCAGCCTTGCTCTGATCTGGATTATCTTCTCGGTCATCTCGCGTATGATTTCTGGTCCCGTTAAGGCGTTGTTTGGCATTTTCCCTCTCGCTAGCTGGGTGTCTCCTACCTCAGCCCAGCTAAACGGTGATCTACATTTACGCCCGTATAATGGTTCGAAAGGAGCAAATTTGATACTCCAGTGATAACTGTTGTTATATGAGAACTCAATCAAAGGCAAGTGGGTATCCCATGATTTTCCAAAGTCTATTACGCACGCGCGAACCATATCTTCTAGCGTTTGGATGGTTCGCTTGCTTTGGCCATCCGTCTGTGGGTGGTAGGCAGTGCTCATGTCGAGTTGTGTTCCCATAGCTTTCTGAAGCGACTGCAAAAAGCGTGAAGTAAATCTACTATCTCTATCTGAGATGATAGATACCGGTAGTCCGTGGAGTCTCACAATTTCCTTGATGTAGATTCTTGTCAGGCGCTCCATCTTGTATCATTCTTTTATTGGCAGGAAATGGGCAGATTTCATTAGTCTATCAACTATTACCCAGATCGTGTCCAAACCGTCCGTCGACTTGGGTAGTTTGGTCACAAAATCCATGGTAATCCTTTCCTATTTCCACTTGGAAATTACTAGCTGCTGTAGTAATCTAGAGGGCTTCTGATATTCCACTTTTACCTTAGCACAAGTGAGGCACTTGCTCACATAAGTGGCAATCTCTGCCTTCATATTTGGCCACCAATAATGTTGCTTAACATCCAAGTACATTTTGTCTGAACCCGGATGGATGGAGTATCGCGTCTTGTGAGCCTCGTTCATGACTACCTCTCTGAATCCCCCAAGTTTAGGGACCCATATGCGGTTCATGAAGTAGTATGCTCCATCTTCCTTCACCTCCAAGTTCTTCTCCATTCCACGCAGCACTTCACTTGCCCTGTTTTCCGCCTTCATGGCATCTGACTGGGCCGTTCTGATTTACGAGGTTAGGTGGGATTGGATGGTTATCGAGAGAGTTTTTACACAACGACTTGAGTATTCTTTCTGACTCAAGGCATCGGCTACTACGTTAGCCTTCCCTGGTTGATACTTGATTTCACACTCGTAGTCATTTAGAATTTCGAACCATCTTCTTTGCCTCATGTTTAGCTCCTTTTGATTCAAGATGTGCTGAAGACTCTTGTCGTCGGTGAAGATAGTGCACTTGGTACCGTACAGGTAGTGTCTCCAAATCTTTAGAGCGAAGATCACTGCACCTAGCTCCATATCGTGGGTCGTATAATTCACTTTGTGCGTCTTTAGCTGCCGGGACACGTAAGCTATTACCTTTCCATGTTGCATGAGTACACAGCCTAAACCCTGATTTGACGCATCACAATAGACTATAAAGTCATCCGTTCCTTCGGGTAGCGATAGCACCGGTGCACTGCAGAGTGCTTGCTTCAGAGATCGAAATGCAGTTTCCTGCTTGTCCGTCCATACGAAGGGTACGCCCTTTTGCGTAAGAATAGTAAGTGGTTTGGCCGTCCTAGAGAACTTCTGGATGAATCTCCTGTAATAGCCTGCGAGACCCAGAAACTGGCAAATTTATGTGGGTGTTGTTGGGATTGCTCATCCTTCGATAGCTTGGATTTTAGAAGGATCCACATGAATTCCTTCCTGGCTAACAACATGTCCCAAAAAGTTCACGCTTCATAGCCAAAACTCGCATTTGGAGAGTTTTGCGTACAACTTTTTGGTTCGTAGGGTTTCCAGGATTTGTCGAAGGTGTTGGCCATGTTCTTCTTCGCTTCGGGAATATACTAGGATATCATCGATGAAAACAATTACGAAATTATCAAGAAAAGGTCGGAAAATTCGATTCATTAGACCGAAGGGCATTACGACGAATTCATAATGTCCGTAATGAGTTTGGAAGGCGATTTTTGGAATATCCTCCTCCCGGACCTTGAGTTGGTGGTATCCAGATCGCAGATCTATCTTTGAGAAGTGACTAGCTCCTTGGAGCTGATCGAATAGGTCGTCGATTCGTGGAAGTGGATATCGGTTTTTGACAGTAAGATTGTTAAGTTCTCTATAGTCGATACACATCATGAATGTACCATCTTTCTTCTTGACAAAGAGAACTGGAGCTCCCCAAGGTGAGAAACTGGGTCAGATGAATCCTTTATCCAAAAGCTCACTTAGTTGAGTGGACAACTCTTGCATCTCCGCAGGAGCCAATCTATAGGGGGATTTGGCAATGGGGGTAGCTCCTGGTACAAGGTCCATTCGAAACTCGACTTGTCTTTCTGGGGGTATCCCCAGAAGATCATCTGGGAATTCACAAGCTACTAGGATGTCTTAAACTGTAACAGCCCGGATTTCCAGGTATCTTTAATTTCATATTTTTGGTATTTTGTGAGGGGACTCGGCGAGTTGGAGGTCGAACTCGCCGAGTCAGGTCGTGGTTTTGGACGAAGGTTCGCATCTGGACTCGGCGAGTCCGCGCTGTTTAATAAAACCCTAATTCTCCGGTCCTAAGCCTTATTTAAAGGACCTTATGGCCCTTCATTGCGGCCACCTTGAGCCTTGAGTGCACCAAAGCAGCTGAGAGTCCTTGTGAGTGAGATAAGAGGCTATTTGTTCACCAATTTGTGTGTTATTGCAAGAAAGGAAGGAGAAGATCAAGCTAGAAGAGTTGGGGAGCTTGGATCTGCTTCTATTTCGTCAAGGGAAGCTTCTTGAGGTAACTTTCAGAGCTAATCTTCGTGTTTTGGTTGATATGTCAAATCTAGGGTTTCTTCTTGCCTTATTTGACTTGTATTTGAAGTGTGAAAGGTCCCACGGAGATATGGAACCTAGATCTGGACCTTAGCAGGTCTAGAAGGCCCCAAATGATATGCTTTATGTCCATTCTTTTGAGTTGGAGACTAGGGTTGCCATATTAGAGGTTATTTCCCCAAAAAGAGCCTTGTAAGTGTTGCATGGCGGCCAAGACTGAGACTTTACGTGATAAATGAGCTTGGGAAGGCCAGATCTACGTGTGTATGGAACGGATCTGACCATAGAAGCAAATTTTAGCTGATGCATGGCATGGACTCACCGAGTCTGAAGAACAGACTCGACGAGTAGCTTGAAGATTGTCCTTAAAACCACCCAGTGAGTAGTCCTGCTGAGTTGTGGGTGACTCAGTGAGTCACAGAGAGTTAGAGAGGGATTGACAGGTGGACCGAGTCGAGTTGGGACTCGCCGAGTTGTCCTTGCGACTCGGCGAGTTGAGTCGCGGTGGCCCCGTGATTCATGACCAGGTGGAACTCGTCGAGTCAGGGGAGTACTCGACGTGTCAAAGGGAAAATCCTTGCGAGTTGGTGAAAACGCGTAGACTCGCCGAGCCGCTCTAGTGCACTCGCCGAGTCCGGTCAAATTGACCATTGACTGTTGACCAAAGTTGACCAGTGTTGACTTGATAGGGATGGTCAACCTTAGTGGTACAAGTATTAATTATAGATATATGATGTTATAGGAGGATTACAGCTCGGGGGTTCGAGCACGAGTGATTTCCAGGGTTCACGAGTTATCGAGATATACGAGGTGAGTCTTCTCACTATACTGTACTCGGAAGGGTTTAACTGTGTGACCCGAAGGTCGAATATGATATGATATATATATATATATATATATATATATATATATATGCATTATGTGTGATAAGTTAATCGTTATATGTGCCATGTATGATATGCTTTATATGGGCTGGAAGGCATTATGTTGTGGGCCGGAAGGCGTTGTAAAATGGACCATAAGGTTTTCGTGGGTAGGACCGGAAGGTTTACCCAGACGGGACGGAAGTCCCTTGAGACACATGGACCGGAAGGTCAGGGCCTGGAAAGGTGTATATGCGTAGGTTGTATTTTGGGAAACTTACTAAGCATTTATGCTTACAGTTGTTGTGTTATGTGTTTAGGTACTAGCGAGGACCGTGGGAAGGCGCCGGCGTGATCGTACACACACTCGGGGGAAACTATTTTGTGATCTTTGTTATGTAATCGGTCGTGACAATATTGTTTACATTGGAACCTAAATTATTACTCGATGTTTTTTTTGATGTTTGTAAAAATGAAAATTTGGTTTAAAATTTACGCTGTTACATGAATGTTGACCTCTTTCTTGGATTTGTCTACTATGTAAGCTAGGAATGTTAAGTCCTTCTTTCGTAGGTGCTTCTGCGCCTTAATGCACGAGATAAGACGAAGGTTCATGCTGGGTTTATACCCGTAATCAACTAGGGTTTCACAATTGGGAAGATGAAGGCGAACGGCCTTCTTGTGACACATAATTTCAGCATAGTGGGGGCTTAACCAATCCATGCCAATAATCACATCAAAACTCCTAATGGAAACATGCATTAAGTTTATTTGAAATATGTGGTGATTTAAGGCTAGGGTACATCCGATATAGATTTCCGTAGTGGATTCTATCTTCCCATTAGCCATTTCCACCGTGAAGGTTTCATAAAGCTTCTAGGGTTGCTGATTTAACAAGTGTTTGAATTTATTGCTCACAAAACTCCGTTATGCTTCGGTGTCAAATAGGATGCATGCATAAGTTTGGTTTAGTAGAAACGTACCAGTAACAATAGTGGGATCGTGAACCACTTTTCCCTGACCCATAGCTAGCACCCTTCTTGTTCCTGCATTCCCAGAGTTGTTGGTGTTGGGGCAATTCCGACGGATATGCCCTGTCCTTCCACATCCGTAGCAAGTGGGGCTTGATCCCGTGTTATTGTTGCTGTTGTTGGTGTTGTTGTTGGTGTTGTTGTTGTTGTTGTTGCGGTTGCTGTTGTTATTATTGTTTCCTTGTGGTTGATTCTAGGGAGGATAGGTCCTGTAATACTTTACAGTGTGACCCTTCCGATTACAACTGGTGTAATGCATTTCCCTAGCATTCGCCGTTATGGTGGTAGTTGCACTTGTTGCACTTTGGGAGATTTCCAGAATACTGCCTAGGAGCACTTGGATTAGCTGAGGCTGGAGCATGTGGTGGGAAGGGTACTTGAGTGGTTGCAACATTGACTGTCACTGTTTATTGCTTCTTTTCCGATTCCGAGCCTTGTCGCCCTTTTCTCTTGTTGTTCTTTCCTTTCTTTTTGTCATTCTCTTTCTAGCCCTCGATTTCCGTTGGCTTCTCGCCCTTTTTGTTGTTGTGGTCGTACAGCTTCTTGGCCAATCTCTTGGCGCTGTCGAAGGTTTCAAGTTTGAAAGCGATCACATTTCCTTGGACCCGGGAGGTCAATCCCCAGATGAATCATTCGATCTTCTTTCCTTCAGACGTAATCATGCCAGTGCACAATAATGACAGCTCGCTAAACTTTGATATGTATGCATCTATATCAGAGTTTCGGACGGTGAGATCCCACAGCTCTTGCTCCATCTTCTGAATTTTGCCACGAGGGCAGTACTCAGCCATCAGCATTTCCTTCAGCTCCGTCCATGGCATCGAGTTGGCTACAGGGAGATTCATGGCCTCTATATGTTCATTCCACCAAGTGAGAGCCTGATCGACAAAGGTGCACGCGACAAACTTCACTTTCAACTCCTCGGGGCATTCACATATTTTGAACATTGATTCCACCTTCTCAATCCACCTTTTTAGGGCTATCACACCACCTGTGCAATTAAAGGTTCGCAGTTTGGCATTGGTGAAATCCTTGTAGGAGCATGTTTTGGTCGGTCCTTGATTGATCCCGTTGTTCGAACTTCCTGCCCCTTGTCCGTTGACTCCTCCATTGTTCCCTTAGTGAATCTGTGCCATTGTTGCGGTGACCGCAGCAGACACAGCTGCTTGGAATGCAGCTGAGTCAACCTCTGGAGGGGTTGGTCCAAGGTTACCGCGAGTCGGTCATCGAGGCATCTTTCTGTCATGGAACGGAAAGATGTTGAGTGCCTATGGTTTCGTGAGATGGTGATCCTATAAACTAGGTGTGTGACACGAACTTAAGCAATTTCACAATTTAGCATACAATCACACACACACATATATATATATATATATATATATATATATATATATAACACATAGCAGATTACAACATCATAGTGGAACACATAAAACTTTTTATTAATATTATCCGCATTTTTTTTAATTGAAAATTTTGCTCGGAAAAGCAATACATAAGTAGTGCAATTTCGGCAGCATAACGGCTCTATGAATAGTGTAATCACTTAAACATATAGTCGAGGTACATAACATAGATCCTAGTGACATAGTACTAAAGATGGGTATGACTAGTCCCTCGTACGGTGAGATCTATATAGCAGGTAGTAGAGCAGGTCCTATTAGTAAAGATGATGACGACGCTCAATCGTCGAGGTGACGCACTAGAAGTTCGGCCAATTCATCCGCCTCTTGGGTGATTACCTCTACTTTTCGCTCGGGTCGCACAGCCCTTGCCTTGGCCATGATGAGTTGAAGCTTCAGGCTGACAACTGCCTCCTCTAGAGAGCGTAGATAGTCTGTATCCACCCCTTGAAACATGCGGAAATTTGACGGGGCTTCCGAATGGTGAGGTTCACTACGCGCCTCCTCTACGCCCTTTTCTTCGTCTGGCTCCCAGTCCAGCTCATCATAATCAAAATCAAATATCACATATTCGTCCTATTCCTTTTCAGGTCTAATGTTGTGTGCCCCTCCTTGATCTCCTTCCGGATCATATTCGATCATCCCGTGTGCTACTAGGACCTGGTGAAACTGAAGGCCCTGGTGTTCTCCTTCCATGTCGACTGAGAAGAGGCATGCGAATAACTATTGTTACTCCTATGACGCTTCTATTATTGTATAGATTGAGTTGCGTTTCTCTTTTTGGTGCTAAAGGGGTAGGCTTTTAGGTTTTTCTTACCATCGCGATTTCCTTGGGTCACATGATAGTTGCATCTTGGAGGAAATGTAGTTGCTCAGGCTACATCCTCTCCTTGATACAACCGTGAACAGTCCCGACTTACCCGAGATGATAGCATTATCTTGTTTGGTTTGGTATTATATTCTGTTTCCTAATTCACACAGGCAAAATGTTTTATAGTTGTGTTCTTATTTGTTTTGTTTTGTTCAGAGTTGGGTTAGTCCCTTTTTGGTTTATAGTTGCATATTAATGTGTGGTTAGATATGCTAGTTCACTATAAACAATGCTTTGATACCAACCTATCACACCACCGAACCATACGGCGGAAACGTTCGAGGGCTCACGTGACTTTAATTGAATATCATCACAATGAATATACATGAATCATAACATAAGCGTCACCATGCATCAATATATTACAAATGGAATTCTTCACATCAAGTACATTATTTTAACACTACACATCCATAACCTAAATTGTTTAAGTACATTTAACAACATAACAACTAACATTACTTCTTATAACTCTTCCGCTTACCTTTACCTGAGAATACAAGTTATTTTGGAAAAACGTCAACATATGAAATGTTGGTGAGTTCATAAGCAGTGTTGTGATAAAATGATTTGTGTATTTTGTAAAACCCAGAAAATCCGATATTTTCTGAAAAGACTTTTGTTTATCAAAGTGTGAAGATCCATAAGTTGATGCATGAAATGATATATATATATATATATATATATATATATATATATATATATATATATATATATATATATATATATATATATATATATATATATGAAGGGTATTCTGTAATATAGTTATAAAGTTTCGAACGAGTAGTATAGAATTCCTCGGAAAATCCCGATGTTTTCCGATGTTGAAATTAATTCGCAATTACTGATTTTTGTATTGTCTTAACGAATGAATATTGATTAATCCATATTATATACCTTCCTAATTTGTGTCTACTTTGATTTCTCGTAAGCCTTAACAAACGAAGAGAAGGGGAGTATTATGTCCCACTACTATCGTAAGTACCTTAGGCTGTCGTAGATGCGAAAGACACGATGATCCAACTCGCACTTGATTACTGTGACCTTACTAGCTTTTCTAACAGGACACTTTGGCCCACTAGCACATAAAAGCTATTGAAAGTCCTTTTATAAAATATTGGGTCATTGAAGGCCCAATAACATATAAGCGTTATCCCTATGGGCCCAAAGATCATGTTGGTAGGCTTGCAAGGCCCAAAGAGCATGATTTGAAACTCATAAGCCCAAAGTTTGTAGATTTACACATTGTAGTCATCACGTATCTATTGAAGTGTTTTTAAATTGATGCTTGTTGTGTTGTATTGATTCGAGACCGAATCCATTCGTTTATAACGATATTTGGTATTGAAGGTGTATTCGTTTTCCGTTTTATCGCTAGTCGGGTATCTTGTATTTTCTCTTAATGAATTAATTTGTTTAAAAGTATGATTTTACCATTTCACTACCTTTCTTTTATAAAGATAACACTTTTAGTCCTTTATATAAAAGAATTTCATTTTTAGTCCTTAAAACATTTTCTTGACACTTTTGTATCATAAAATTGTTGAAAAGACATTTTTAACCCAAAATTTAATTTGTAAATAGCTTTAGCCCTTCCAAATTGGAGATTCTCGGTTAGAACCTCTTATTTCGCAACTTTTACAGTTTTGGCCCAAAATATAAAAAGTTTACATTTTTGATCCTTTTTGAAATTGAAAAGCATTTTTGACCTTTGAAATAGTTTTATTTTACTTCCTGACCCCTTTTTTGCAGAATGTTACAATTCAGCCCCTTAAAACTTCAAAATTTCGCAATTATGGGCTTCTTGGGCTGAAAAGCCCAAATTTAGCCTCATGAACTAAATTTTTGCATTTCAAGTCCTTTGAAAATTCTAATATTCAGGAAATTGATTATAGAAACTATTTTGGTTCTTTTTACCCTCAAGAAACCTTGAATTTACCGTTTTTAACCCAAGTTTTGTATTTTTGACAATTTAAGTCCTAAAATGGGTTTTATGTTAGAATATGTTCCTCATAACCTTATAAGCAATTTTTCTTGACTAGATTAGTGTAAAAAAACTTAGATTATGTTTGTTTCCTTTCTCATGTCATAGATCTCGAGTTAATACCCCTTTTGGTTGCATTTTCATCACAAAAACACATGAAATCACACACATACATGCATAAAATCACACATAGCATACAAATACACATAGATCTACACATTTTCTTGTATTCTCCCCCATAAAACATATGAAAACCAAAAAAAGAGGGGTATAAAGCTCACCTTGTGTTGTAGTTTCGGTTTTGAAGAAGACTAGAAGAAGAAATTTCGATCCTAGCAAGTCTTCTTGGAGGATCTCGAACTTAGATGCTTCTAAGGTGCAAGATCACAAGATTGAATGGATTTAGAAGAGATTTTTGGATGAAATGAAGTAGCTAGGTCATGGATTTAACATCAACTTACCTTATATGATGTGTTTGTGGGAAAAATCTCCTTGAAAGCTTCCTAGATCTCGAAAATTTGGAGAGGAGTGGAGAGAGTTTCTTTTGAGAGAGTTTGAGTGAAGTGTGTGTATGTGTGTGTTTGGGTTCGGCCGAGAGGAAGAAAGAGAGGAGAGAAGAGAGAGTGAGTGAGGTGATGTTTGTATACAAGCATGAGATTTTGCATGGAAACCCCACAAATAATAGTGAGGTGGCTATGAGAAGTTAACTCTCTCTTTCCTTTGTGGTTTGGGCTGAGAATGGAGAGGGGAAAAGAAAAGAATTGGACCTTGTATGCTTAAGCCCATTATATGGTTATGTCAGATGATTTTTGGCCCAATGAAAATCAAAGAACGATTTTTATGACCTATTAGGGCTAATATAAATTTGTTTTGGTCCAATAAGGCCCATTAAAGTTAATCTAGTTTATTTTGGGTTCATAAGGCCCAAAAATGTTAGGTTTCATGTATATGGGTCCAATTAGGGCCCATTTGAGAGTTCTAGGTTCAAGATAGTTAAATCGGGAGCTCATTGGTCCATTAGGTCCAATAAGGAAGTCTTAGTTCAAAGTGAACTCAATTTGGAATTTCAAAGGTTTCCAATTCTTTGTTGACCATTTGTAGGGCTAGAATGAAGTTTTGTTGTTATAGAATAAGCATCATGCATGCTTTCATGTTATTGATTTATAGTTGTTATAAGTGTTGTAGTTACAAGGCACCAAAATTCCTAGTTGTGACATATATGTATTTTCATGAATATAATACATAAGGTAATTAAGGGTGATGAGAGATTAGAATTATTATATTTCATAGTATGATGAAAGTTAAGATACCATACTATGATGAGAGTTAAAGCTGATAAGGTTCCATGTTGGGTCGAATGTATGTAGCGAGGAGTCGAAAGTAGTCGGAGTTTGTAAGGTGTCGAAAGTAGTCTAGTTTCGACAATCTATCTATATACAAGGAATCTTAGTTTCTACACTTAAATGTCTAATCCTTGTATCTTTTTGTGATTAAGTTGTACCCTATAAATAGGGTAAGTACATAGAGTAGAGGAACGAATGAACTAAGTGTTATTTGGATCTTGTACTCTCATTTTCTTGTGTACTCTTCAGATGTAATAGAGCCAAAACGTATCATATTTAGACGTTGTGTCTTCTTACAACTTTTATTGATGGAATTGTGTTCTTAATCAATCTCTAACTTACATCAATTGGTATCAAAGCAGGATTCACTAAATCAATTGAAGTTTTCTCGTATTTTTTTAATTGCTCGTTCCGATTCAAAATAATTTGCAAATTGAATCAGGAAACCATTGGCAATTGGTTATATTGAATTGATTCTACACTCTATGTGTTAGATCGATTGATTTCTGATCACTCTCTGATTGATTTCGTTCTTAGATTTTTATTTGAATAAAAATTCTTTTTCTTCAAAATCCATACAACAATGGCAAATTTCAATATGAACACGATGTCTAATTTCTCTCACTTGCTAGAATCATCAAAAAAGATTCTAATGTTGATTCCAGAATATTATGAGGAATAGTCTGACAGGATGGAGGATTATCTGAATAGGAGTGATGAAGATCTGATGATATCCATCAAAAGAGGAGAGTTTTGGTAGGCGATGTTGGTCGATGTTGGTACGTCTGCAAGTCCTGATGACATGATCACAAGAGAATCCAGGATGAAGGAAACTGACAAGAAATGTGTACGTGAATTACGTGGTGCTCTTCCACCAGTAGTCTACAATTACGTTCGAGGATGTAAAACTTTAAAGAAAATTTAGGATACACCAAATGAGAAATATTAGGGAAATGAGAAGACAAAGAAGAGTCCAGTCAAACAATGCCTGCTAGAGTTGGGAGAATTCAAGTAGAAGGAAATAAAACCAATCGAATCATACTATGATCGATTGAATGAATTGATCTTCAAGTGTTATCACTTTGGAGTGACACATTTATCACAGATTTTAATCTCACCTTTCTCATGGGTTTAAGAAAGGAATAGAGAAATATCAGTTTGATGATCAAGACATAAGAAAGCTTTGATGGTTACTTACTTGCAAATCTGTACAATGTCTTGAAGGCACATGAAAGTGACATCAATGATAATACTGGAGGAAGTAAACTGAATCTGGGAGGACCTTTGGCTTTGGTATCGAAAGTTGCTGCAAAGGAATTTGAATTCGAATATGATGAAGAAGCCAAAATGGTGAAAAAGGTTTCTTGTTTAACTCTGATGATGAAGTTGCCACATACTACTCGAATAACAAAGTGAAGAAATTCTTTAAAAAGCCTTTTAATCCAAAATTTAAGAATATCAATGAGGTTAAAGGAAACATGTCATCTGGAAAAAGTGTGAAGGATGACTCGAAAGTAGAGAAGAATGATGTTAAGGGTTTATATAAGAAGAAGAAAGAGGAGGAGGGGTTAAATTTAAAAGGAGACTCGTTTTACGACTGTAATTAATGCAAAGGGTCGAATCATTTGGCAGAGGATTGCATGATAAGGAAGAAAGAAGAGAAAAATGAGAGATTTAAAGACGAAGCCTATTACGTGAAGAGGCTTGAAGAATTTTTTTTTCACAAACAACGAAGCTTTCGTTAGTTGCTAAAGGAAATGATGAGGAAGATGAAACATATCAAAACTGGTCTTCAGGATCGGATGATGATGAGATGTGCCATCCAACTCATGGGGCAATCTATGCGAAAATGAAAGAGGATGAAGATGAGAAATATATTCCGGATGAGAATGATGAAGAAGATAAGATTACTGGAAGGTGTTTTGTGTCGACATACTCAACTAGATTACCAATGACAACAAAGGTACGTGATCTTCTTAACTCATTTATAATTCCTTCATCTTTTTATAATGATGTTTTGTCTAAGTTTGATAATGTGTGTGCTTATCTTAATGAGATGTTAATCTCCATTAGTGAAGCAGAAAAGTCCAAATCATAATTAATGAAGCTAGAAATACACTCGAAGAAAAAGAAGGGATTAGTGGAATCTTTTGATATAAGAATAACAAATCTTTTAATAGATAGAGGTTCATTTAGAATGGATAATACGATGCTTATTAAACAAAGGAATATATATTGTGATTTAGTTAAACGTCTGTATGGTAAAGTAACATAATTTTATCATTCAACTGACATATGCGATGAACATCATTGGAAATTGCTTCCTTTTCTTTCATTTGAAAGAGAACAAATAGATGAAATATCATATGACTATGAAAGTAATGTAGCTGAATATGATAAAATTCCAAATGATTCTTATGCATATGGAATTGTAAATATAAATAAATATTTGAATGTTGATGATCTTGTGAAAATTGTGAATAAAACCTTAACCAAAAATGACAAAGTCAAGATTTTGAACATGACTGAAAAGTCGACACTTGGTTCTCAACAAAATTTTGTTGATATCGAAGATAATTCTGACTATATCAGTGAAATTGAGGTAGAGGAATGTGTTGATTGCTAACGATTATCTGTCATTAATATCAATTCAATGGAAAAATAAAAAAATGTAATGATTCAATGTCAAAAGTAAACAACAATCAACCTGCGATATCTAAAATATGTGATTCTCATGATACTGTTGTGGTTGAGGACTATGTGAGTGATGAGGATGAAGTTTCGAATGAGAAACCAATTCCAATAGTTGTTTTAGATCAAGTCTTCGAAGATTCAGGGGAGTACACAAAAGTGTTGAAAGAAAAAGGAAAACATTATCTTGAATCAAATACATTGATATATCCTAGGTTCAAGGATACAGAAAATTTTGTGTTTCCAAATCAAGTCTTTGTTACCAAGGGAAATGGTGATAAAGTAACTCCTGAATTGAAAAAGAAGTTAAATGAAGACAATGAGAGTGTGACGAAAGCACTCTATTCAAACCAAAACACAGTAAAAAATGGTTTGAACGAAAATTCGAAAACTTTTCAACAACAAAATAAACCAAAACGTGTTTGGACTGTGAAAGCAGAAAAATCAATTGTTAATAATAAACACAAAGAAAAAGCTATTTATTCTTTAACTAATGATCCAAAACATCAAAGGGTGAAAACACAAACTTCCAAAAGAAGAGTAGAAGATTTAGCTTCTGAGGAAGGAATTTTGAAATCAAAAGCACAAAATAAAGCTATTGGAAAAATGAAAAGGTTTTTCACAAAAAAAAATGTTTTTTAACAAAAAACTTCTGAAATATCCAAGAGGTTTTCAAAAAATGCAAATAATTGTCAAAATAAACAATTTTAGAAACAAAATAATTTTCAAAGGTGTCAAACTTTGTTGACGATAACCTTCGACAAAATGGTTCACAAAGAAATGTTATAAATTATGAACAAATGAGTTTTGGTCAAAATCATGGACAAAGGAAGTTTGTTCAAAATTATGAACAAATGAGTTTTGGTCAAAATCATGGAAAAATGAGTTTTGCTCAAAATTATAAACAAAGACGTCTTGATGAAAATCAGAAAGTTTTTCAACAAAATGGTGTTGGTTATCAAAAACGATATCAAAGTCATTCACAAATATCATTTCCCAAAAGACAATTTGAGAAATTGGAAGTTAAAGGAAGGAATAGTGAGCCTTTTAAACCTGAAAACCCAAATTTTTCAAATCTTGATTCGATATAGAATATGAAAGCTTCATTCAGAAAAGGTAGAAGTGCTGTGAAGAACATCAATCATTGGCTTGAATGAAAAGGGAAACAATATCAATCACAAAAGTATTCTCATGAGAAAATACAAAATGCTTACAAGAAGTACTTGAATGATTCGATGAATGGAATCACTTCATCTTAGGAGTCTACACCAATGGTGCGAAAGTGGAACGAAATTTCAAAGAAGAAAATTGATGCTTCTCAGAAAAAGGATGGAAATGTGAAAATCAATGTTGAACCTTCCCTATTGCATGATTATATTTTGATGTCTAAAGCTAGTGGAATTAAATTAATTGGCAGTTTTAAATCGAAAGTTCGTAATTAGGGTTTAGGTTCTTCATTGCATAATATGTTTCAAACTAATGTTCAAGGACCCAAAAGGTCTTGGGGACCTAAAAAGTTTTACTGATCACAATTACTATGTGACAAGCAATATGATGAAAATTGGTATATCGATAGTGGATGCTCGCGTCACATGACTAGGAGGAAAGAAAATTTGAAACTTTCGAAAGTTGGAGAATGATGGAGTTGTCATGTTTGGAAACAACAAAAAATGTAAAGCCAAAGGTTATAGGAAAGTGAAGTTGATTTTCTTTTGTAGAAAGTTTAAATCACAACCTGATTAGTGTTTCACAACTTGTTGTTGGAACATGTAATCAAGTTCTTATTGATGAGGAAGGAAGTATAATCTCCAACAAGGGAACGAAGTAGATTCTACTAAAGTCGAAACGAAAGGGAGACATGTTCACTTTTGACATGAAACCAATTATGGGCATTCCCTCAGTGTGTTTGCTATCGAAAGCATCTTCACATATAAGTTGGTTATGGCATAGACATCTGTCTCATCTCAACTTCAAAAATCTGAACAAGCCCTGTTTTGCTGATGATTTTGCAACATAATCATCTTAAGGTGGAGATAATTATAAGGATCCAAGATAGGGCTAGATGATTAAATAATAATATGATACTTTTTTTCATGATGATAAATAGATGTTTCCAATAGAAGGTTATTTAGGGAATATAATCTAATAGAAAGTCATCATAGTCGTTAAACCGAGAGCATGTATATAGAGAACATCCAAATTTGACTTTATAATAGGAAGTTATGATTTTCTGAAGTATTTAGCGTAACTATGTTAGCACAGAAACTGAAATTCAAATCAGTCAATTGTTAGGAAAAAAAATCTAAACGAGAGTCAAAGATCTCGTTAATACCTATTTATCAACATAAAAACAATCAAGAACGGATATCGTATGGAAGAATTATGATTTTTATATAGAATTTAATAGTCTAAGCTTGTTAAAAATATAACTTTAAAAATATGGTGAGAACTAGCCAACAGAGTCTAAATGAAACATGTAGATCTCATCAATAGCTACGTGTGGATATAAAGAACATACAAAAATATTGTATGGAGAAGATATGAGTTTTTGAAAAATCAAAACTTTTCACTTGTGCACACGACGGGCATGACGTGCAATAGGCTGCCGACATTTTGTCGACATGCGGCAGCAAAGGGCAGGATAAATACCTCTCGAATTGCACAATGTGCATATTGTCGACATGCGGCTACACATATCCAACTATAAATACCCTCGAATTCCTTCATTTCTCATCCCACACTCTCTTATCTCTCTATGGAAACTCTATTGTTCTCAACCACTTTAGCGAGCCCCTGAGGCTTCAAATAACCATAGAATAAAAGCTCTAGGGACAAAGATCAATTTGTATAGTTCTTGATTTTCATTAAAATACTCTGTAAGTTAAGCTGCACTTACCGTGCTTTAGGCATATCTTGTAATTATATTCATCTTCGTTATTATGAACCTATAATTAAGATTTTTCATTAATTCTAATGCATTATATTGATTTATCTAGTTACAGAGGTCTAGGCTAGATTTAGTGAGGTGTTTAAAGTGAGATTTCCAACCAATATGCTCTATATACCAAATGGACCCTAACTCTGATATGATCCTACCTAGTTATTATTTACTTGATTGATATTGATTTAGACATTAGGATTTATGAGGAATCAAGATTATCATTGGTCATAATGAATATAAAACTAAGACTTAAGTGATATGAACCTAGTTCACATCAAAGGAAATTCTAAAGTAATAAGTCGAAGTTCTGCACAAATTCCAAGGCATCCACTTTTATCAAGTGAGTGCATAATTACTTTAATCTTACAAATAAATATGAAGTATTTAGATAATTAAATTCTATATGTGATTATGTTCACATATGTTATGTGCTAGATGAATTATTATAAAGATAAATTTTATAGGGGATATGTCGTATATGTATTTTCAAGAATATAATATATAGTGTAATGAAGGGAAATGAGAGATTAGAATGATAAGATACCATCGTATGATGAATGTTAAGATACCATAATATGATGAGAGATGAAACTGATAAAGTGTCATAGTACAATGAATGATAAAAATGACAATCGGATGTTACAAATTTAATAGTACTAGTGTAATAACGATGTAGAAATGGTTTCTAAGCGTACTAACGATGTATAAATGGTACTAGTGTACTAACGATGTAGGAATGGTACTAGTGTAATAAAAATGTAGTCATCTAATAGAGTATAGGTGATGATCACAAACTATATATAATAGTCCCATCGAACACATACATGTTTATAATCTATAGGTGATGGACTTTGTGCCCATTTGATGCACTTCACTTCCTACTAACTCGTTTTGCGGAAAAATCCTTGAAATAGTACTGTCACCAATGATGATTAAGATGATCCTTAGGAATGAATAAAGAAGAAAACTAGGATGGGTAATCGGGTTAATTGTTTGATAATTAAAAATATTAACTACATTATTGTGGTTTGAAAACTCTACGTACTCACCAAGTTCCCCATCCTGATCCACTCAACATCTGTATATCACAGGTATCGATTCGAAGGTATTTGATATTTAGATCTGATGAAAGATTAAACAAAATGCAGGCCATTAGATGATGTAAGGAAAGTAACGATTATGCTTATGCTTATGTTTCTTGTATCTGCAATGACATCCCAAGATTTTATAAATCAGTGAAAAACATTTCTTTGGAAAAACTTTAATGGGACAAATTTTGCATTTATAAATAAACTCTGTTTTTAAATAAGCATAAATTAAACGATCTTTTCTGGCCGATAAAATTGGGGATGGCACAACTGAAGCAACAATGTAACATGTGGTATAAAAGAGGGTTACGTAGCAAGTTGTATTTATGGTGTCGAGGCAAAGTCGTGATTTAAAAAGTGGTGAACGCAACATAAATGTGATAGGTGGTAGATCTTTGGGCATGTGTCGTTGATGTAGTACATGTGGCGAGTATCTGGGAGAACACCTAGTCATAATACAAACAATAATAGGCCACGATATGAACCTGAGTTGGACAAAAAAAATAAAAGGTATATGACTCATTCATTTGAATCTTTTTGGAATCGAAAAACATAGAAATAATGTGATGAAATAGAAGCTAAAAAGATGAATCCTCCGGAATTGTGAATGATGACTTGGTGCCAAAATGTGAGGATACAAATACACGTATAAGTTAAAGGTATCCTCTTACATTGTTTGTACATGATTATGCATATGTGAGATATCCTGGTGATTTATTAGAACCCGAGTGTGCTGTAGGGATTCGTGATACTGTGCTATTATGAATTTAAAAGTGAAGTAGTGGATAAATCTCATGGTGAAATATCTAGTCTCAAGTATAAGGGTTATAAAATGTTGAGTACAAGAATTACATGATATGTAAGATTAAGCTAACAGATTATAGGGTGAAACCATTTAGCTTTCGTCGTTAAGACTAAGCATCCTGTAGCTAGAAATGCTACCAATTATGATGTGATTACTTCACATTAGAACATGAAGGAAGGTATATTTCATGCTAGAATCTGACTCAAAGAGACCTAAGTCTATCCATTGTATCATGCAATGGAAACTCACTAGAACATGACTATTTGGTCTGTTATGGTAGTCGAAGTAAGGACCTTATCTTAGGTTAAGTCCGTTCTAGAAGGAGTAGGAGTCTACAATGAAGGTTAAATTTAGAGTGAAGTGCATATGCAAGATTTAGCCTCGCCAGCAGTCAAGCAATTCAATACTTAGAAACTTATAAGAGTTACGATTATTACCTAGGACGCAAAGGTAATGTGTGGAGTCATATTACAATCCATGTTTTTTTGATGATTCCGGGACATAATCATCCTAAGGGGGAGATAACTGTAATGCCCACAAGCTAGGGCAAGATGATTAAATAAAAATAGAATAACTATTTGTCACGACGATAAATAGATGTTTTCAATAGCATATTATTTAGGGAAAACAATCTAAGCGAAAGTCATACTACTTGTTAAACCGAGAGCGTGCATATAGAGAACATCCAAATATGACTTCATGAGAGTAAGTTATGATTTATAGAAGTATTCAATGCAACTGTGTTAGCATAGAAACCGAAATTCAAATCCGTCGATTGTTAGCAAAAACAATCTAAAAGAGAGTCAAAGATCTTGTCAATACCTATAAGTCCATATAATGACAATCGAGAATGGATACCGTATGGAAGAATAATGATTTTTATACAGACTTTAACAGTCTAAGACTATTAAAATATAACTTTAAAAATAAAGTGAGAATTAACCAACAGAGTCTAAATGAAAGTTGTAGATCTCGTTGATAGCTACGTGTGGATATATAGAACGTCAAAAACGGATCTCATATGAAGAATATATGATTTTTTGAAAAAACAAAAATTTGCATGCATGCATGAGGGGGAAGACGCACAACAAGATGATGACATGGTGACGTGGACCAATTCGGACCTGACACATGGCGACAAGGGGGCAGGATCAATGTCTCTTGAATTGTACGATATGTATCTTGTCTGCGCGCGACACATACATCTCCAACTACAAATACCCCTCGAATTCCTTCATTTCTCATCCTACACTCTCTTATATCTCTCTAAAAATTCTCTAGTTCTCGACTACTTTAGCGAGGCCCTGCAGCATCAGATAATCGGTGAATAGAAGCTCACGGGTCAGAGTTCAGTTCGTAGAATTCCCGATTTTCATTAAAATACTCTATAAGTTATAGTCATTTTTATGACCTTTTAAATAAGGTTTATCAGTAATTCCAAGTCATTATAATGATTGATTTACTTACGGGGGTGATGTTTAGGCTAGATTTGGCAAGGTGTTTAAAGTGAGATTTCTAAATAGTATACTCTATATACCAAACGGACCTGCGTCTGATATGATCCTATCTGGTTATTCCTTACTTGATAGATCTCGATTTAGACATTAGAGATAATGAGGAATCAAGACTATTAGTAGTCATTATAAGTATAAGACTAAGAGTTAAGTGATATGAACCCAGTTCACATAATAGGAAAAGCTAAAGTACTAAAGCGAAGTTCTGCCCAAATTCCAAGGAATCCATTTTTATCAAGTGTGTGCATAGTTACTTTGATCTTACACATTGATATGAAGTATTTAGATATAAGATTGTTATATGTGCTTATGTGCAAAGATGTTATGTTTTAGATGAAATAATATTAAGATAAATTCTATATGACGTATGTAATGTGTGTGTGTGTGTGTATATATATATGTATATATATATATATATATATATATATATATATATATATATTTCATGATAATACATAGGGTAATTAGAGATTAGAATGATTAGAGATTAAAGGAAATGTAGGACATTAGATGATGTAAGGCTAGTAATGATTACATTTATGCTTATGTTTCTTGTATCAGTTATGACATCCTAATATTTTATAAATCAATCAAAAAAATTTCTTCGGAAATACTTTTGTTGGACAAATTCCACATTTATAAACAAAATATGTTTTTTAAATAATCATAAATAAAATGTCCTTTTCTGGCCGAAAAATTAGGATGTAACACGTGTAGCAACAATGTGACACATTGTATAAGAGACGGTTAGGTAGCAAGTTGCAATTCTGGGGATGAGGCAAAGTCGCAATGCGACAAGTGGTGAATGCGGCGTAAATGTGATAGGTGTCAGATCTTTAGGCATGTGTCGTTGATACAGTAAATGTCGCAAGTCATAGGGAGAATACATGGTCGCGACGTGAATAGTAATAGGCCACGACATAAACCTCGATATGAAAGAAAAATATAAAAGGTATTTGGTTGAGTCTTATTGAAATCAAAAAACTGAGAAATAATGTGATGGAAAAGAAGCTCCGAAGATCAATCCTCCAGAGTTTTGATTGATGATTTAGTGATAAAATACGAGGATACAAACATACGTTCATGTTAAAGGTATCCTCTTATGTTGTTTGCACATGATTATGCTTATGTGAGATGTCATGGCGGGTAATTAGAACTCAAATATGTTGCAAGGATTCTTGATATCATGCTATTAGAAATTCAAAAGTGAGGTAGTGGATAAATATAATGGTGAAATATCTAGTCTGAACTATAAGGGTTATAAAACCTAGAGTACAAGAATTACATGCTATGTGAGATAAAGCTAAGATCTTACGGGGTTAGATCGTTTTGTAATCGTACTTGGGAGATTAACTAGTTTTGTGACAAGTGATCACAAAGTTTAGCTCTTGGTAGATCATGATATGTTTTGAGTAACTTGTTATTTGTTAAGTAGGCATTATAAAGGTGGTAAGTTATTAGGCAGCATAAGCAAAATACTAAAGCAAGATTTAGTCTTGGTAACAAGTCAGCGAGTAACTTTACTCTAACATCGAATGATTATTGACGTGTGTTGGTACACAATATATGGATTGGATATATTGTTATATTATTATATTATGCATCATTGAGGTAATGATATATTGTAACATCCTAAATTTCAAATCAAAATTTTCCTTTAAAAATCAAAAGTAAAACAACCATTTTCCGTAAAGATGGAATACAACATTCTTTTAATCCAAAAAATCCCATAATTATTTGAAAAAACAAGTACCAGAATATCAAAATTAGTGGAAGTATAAAATCATAAACATAAGAGATGTACATGCATCATGGTACAATAGAACCCTTTCCACTACTAGAAGTATAACCTAAAAAGCATTTATTCTACAACTATAAGCACAAAGCTTAAAGAGTTGCATAAAATATTATGAACACCAAAGTAACAACAATACATAATAGTGGTGGGCTTATTTAATTAACGGGCTCTTCGGTCTTGTCATCATCCTAACTGGGCCTATTTGACTCACAACCTCTCTAGTCTTGTCATCATTCTAATTGGGTCTCTTTGATTCACGACCTTTATGCTCTTGTTATAAACCCAACAAAGCTTATGAAGAAAACAAGCAATACCCTACTAGTTAGCTAAGTATACGATCATGTCACAGTATTATAGAGGTAACCAACACATAGTGATCCAATATTTACATACGTAATATAGTGAAAAAACTCACATGAATCGAAATCTAAATCCACTTACACTCAAAGACTCACAAAATCAATTATATGAACTGCCTAACCAAACAAAAGTTAAACCTCATAGCCCAAACCCATCAAGTTTTGACTAAAAAACCAAACTGTTGATAAAGTTAATGGTTAATTGGTCAAAGTTAAAGGTCAGCGGCCACACGTCTCAATGGCCTCACCTCCCAAAACGATATCCACTTCCTCCCACTAGTCACGTGCTCCATCTTTCAAAATACAGGAAGCAAATATGACCTTCGACCCCTCGGGGAAAAAGCTTGTCCAAAGTTGACCATGTCTGCTAAACACCTCCTATTTGTAACACCCTGTTTATTAAATAATAAATAAATAGATTAATGAATGTATAGTAGCCTTAAAATCAATAATTATATAGCAAAATGTTGGTCTCAAGGAGCTAATTGTCACAATTTAGAAGTTGGGGGTTAAAAGTGTAAGTTTCGGGTTGGTTTCGTAAATAATTATGAAGGCAGGGACTACCTGTTAAACTATTGGGACTAAATTTGAAGAGATTTTGGAAGCTTAAGGGTCTAAATGGTAACTTATTGACTTCATTTGAGACTAATTTGTAGAGGAGGGGCTGTTTGGTAACTATTGGACTAAATATGAAAAGAATTGTGAAAGTAGGGGTATAAAGAGTAAATTATGGGCCCTGGTTTGAAAAGATTTTTATAGGGAGGGACCATTCTTGCCATTATGGGATGAATATTGTTATGGTATCGGGTATTTAACTGTTGCATTGCCCTAACCCTATGAGCCGGATACAGCCGCCACCCTCCTTCATCTCCAACACCGTACCACCCCTATACTCCTCCATCCTTCCTCCGACACCGCTCCATCGCCACCGTTCGCCTCTCCCTTTCTTCAGATCAACTGATGGATTCCAACTGACTACCATTAGTAGCCGAGGCCTTGCCACTAATACGATCTATCAACCGGCGGAAATGAGGATCAAGGACGGAGGTCCCTTCTTCTGCTGCTGCCGCCGTTGCTCATGACCTCCAGCCGCCTTCTTACCATTTGAAGTCGGAGTAGACCACCGCCGATAGATCCAATGACCACCGGGATACGTTTTCTTCCGCCATCCTTCCTCTTGTTCCCTTCGTTCTGCCACCCGTATCTCCAAGAAACCACTGGTTTTCTTTGCTCCGGTTGCGTACGATAGCCTCTGTGTGGTTGTGGGTTTGTACGTGTATGTACTCGGTAGATTCTTAGCATTGTATAGTTTTTTGTATGTGTGTATGGGACATTTTAAGCCGCTAGAAGCAAGGACACCACCATGGCAACCAACCATGGTGGATGCCGCAATTTACACCCTTTTTGCCGCCACCAGCCACCGTAAGGAGTAGCTGTGTGCGTATTGTGGTGTGTGAGTGAGTGAGTGTATTTGATGATTGTGTTTCTATATCAATTTTTTTGGCCCCAGTTCACAAGAAAAGCCACCACCACCACCTTGAGGTGGTGGGTACCACCATATGCCACCCCTGGCCGCCACTAGGGTGGTTGTATGTGTGTGTTATTTGAGTTTTTGCTTTGTAATATTGTAACCGATGCAAGAATAATAAAAAGAAAGTCATAACTACCACCATGAGGTGGTGGCCGCCGCCGTGAGCCACCATTGACCACCACTACCCGAGGTGGTAATGGGTGGTGCCCGACTAATGAAACCCTAATGGGCCTAATAAAACCCTAATGGGCCTGATAAACCCCTAATTGATCTAAGGACTTAGTTTTGGGCCTATTGCGCTATGATTGGGTTGGAAACCCTAATTAGGGCTTAGAAAACCCTAATTTTGGATATATGGATTATGGGTTGTTAGGACCTGCACTTTTATATGACCGGATTGGGATTATAGATTAACTCGACCATACTACATGATTGACGGTTGCAGAATTTGTTCCCTAAATAAGATATGATAAAAACTTATCAAAACATTTCTCAAAGAGAATGTATTTTCATTAAATAATAAAACCTCGGGATGTCATGTTCCGATTAAGACACATAAGTATAAACAGAACATACATTGATTTACTCTAGTGATTTACATCTCCTTTAATCTCTTAGTGCAAAGCAGCTTCGTATCGATACCTGTGATACAATTAAACTGAGTGGGTCAGGCTTGGGAGCGTAGTGAGCATATAGGGTTTTCAACCCACAATATAATATCATATATATATATATTAAATCATCAAACAATCAACCCAATTACCCATCCCCGTTATCTCCATTTATTTCTTAAGTACCTTCCCTAAGGAATTGTCCTAAGGGTCATCTCCTACATCGTATTTACCTCTCATCTCCTTACATCACATTTCCTTGTATGTTTGTTCCTAAGGACTCTTTCCTAAGGATAGTCGCATGAATACGTAGTCACAACATCGCCTGGACTAGTAAATAATAATAAGGGTTAGACTATCATCGCATGAATACGTAGCCACAACATCGCCTGGACTCGTAATTCATAGTAAGGGTTAGTCTATCATCGCATGAATACGTAGCCACAACATCGCCTGGACTCGTAATTCATAGTAAGGGTTAGAGTATCATTGCATGAATACGTAGCCACAACATCGCATGGACTCGTAATTCATCACATACAGGTTATGAGCCTGCTGGTGTTTCCACGGGGTCATCTACGATAGTCCGTGGTCACCATGTATACTCTGGTAGTTGACTACATCGCCAAATTGCCACATCGCCGGTCAAGGTTATGGTATCTCCTCTTATCTCACATCACCTATCTATCATCACCTATCTATCATCACCTTTCTATCATCACCTATTTCTCACCACCTAATTATCATCACCTAATTATCATCACCTATTTCTCATCACCTAATTATCATCACACATCATCTAATTCATATACCCATGTTCTACCCAACATATTTGTAGATATAAAATACATATACATATTAACTCATTTAACAACTATATACAACATCCATTCCATACTCATCTCAAATAAACAACAATATATAAACACATAGCACGTATTTCATAGCAAATACTTAATATATATATGTTAGAAGAAAGTGATCACATACTCACACGTATAAACAACAATATATATACACATAGCATTTATTTTATAAAATACTCCATATCTATGTGTAAGATGAAAGTGACTATACACTCACCTGATCAGAAGATGATCGGACAGCACTACGACTTGTAGAAGTAGTATTCTTCGGTGAAACCGGGATCACTTCACACACCAGGTTTCTCGCGGGCAGAGTTTCGGCTCAGAAACTCTTTTCTTCTCGGGATCTTCGGACTTCGGGACTCGCTTCAGGTCTCGAGATTGATACTGGGGCTTCGGGGGGTACTTCTTTCCACATAAATCGATGTAATATGGGAGAGAGATGAGAGAATGAGCAACCAAACTCGACTGGCCCTTCAAACCTATTTATAGGGAAAACTGGCCCTTTCCACGTCGTGGGTTTGGTCGTCACTGCATGCATCATCTCAAGTTGCATCTGGGGGACTCCCGGAGGTGTCAGGAGGCTTGCCACATCGTGGCACTGCTTGCCACGTCGTGGTCTCTGACAGTTTTGGGGTTTTGCTCCCCGAACTTCAGAAATTCATAACTTTCACATACGAACTCCGTTTTCGACGTTCTTTATATCGACGCGAAGGTGAGATTATGCTCTACAACTCTCGTTTAGACTCCATTGGCTAATTTTGAGTTTATTTTTAATATATTATAATTATATTACTTATATAATATCTTTAGTAGGCCGGGACAGGAAAACTCCGTTCGAAATTCATAGCTCCTTCACCTAAACTCCGTTTTCGTCTGTCTTTTTATCGTTTGACTACTATTGAAGAAATCTTCGACCCTCGTTTAGATCACTAAGGATAGATATCTATCTACCTTAAATTCACTATTTACGTCGCGCTGGGTCATGCCGGTTCTATCGCGAAACTTCGACAGGTCATAACTTCTTCGTTATAACTCGGATTTTGGCGTTCTTTATATGCACGGAAACCTTGTGAGATATACTAAAAATTGGTTAAGATTAATCCTTCTAAATAATCTTCCATCAAAAAGTCATTTTTGATGCTTATCGTCTCTAATTTGACTAGCTCGGATCTACGGGCGTTACAATTATCTCCCCCTTAGGATGATTACGTCCCAGAATCATCAATGAAAAAAAAGGACTTGTATAATGATTCCATATGATATATCTTCATCCTAGGAAATAACCGTAACTTCTATGTTTCCTAGAAAAAGTATTTAACTCTATGGCTTTCTTGACCACAGATGATGCCCAATATTGCATCTACTTATCGTACTATGATGTACTTTCAATCATAACTTCCAAGTTACAAAATAAGTCCTTATTGTGGACTCCTTCTTCTTCTTAGGATAAATACTTTCCTTTATCTATTGTAACAGACCGATGGGTCGTGTTCTAATGACCTCTCATCGTATGATGCAACGCTTAGACTCAAGTCTCTTAGAGTCAAATTCCAGAATGTAATATACCTTCCTTCACATTCTAATGTGATATAATCACATTTTTTTACATGTAGCATTTCTAGCTACAAGCTTCGTTAACAACGAGCGTGATACAAGCGATCGTATTAATTTCAACCTTCTGACTTACGTCAGATGTTACCTCGAACTTGGTTCTATGAACCATGTAACAAACTCCTCGTAGTCGGACTCAATTTGATATGACCACTAGGGTCGGAATAACAACCATCTTACTAGTCACTACCTAAACAAGGGTAATGACACACTTGAACAAAACGGAATCAGTTACTAGCTTCTTGGTAACCTTGTGACTTTCCCTAATCTAAGTGCGAGTCCTGTGCTTCCGGTAGTATATGCATCTACTACCTTTCACACCTACTCATACTCGTCCCAAGTATTGTCCCGCAGTCGACCAAGTCACCATACAAGAAAATCACAAAACGATTTAACACATAGAAATGTGTCCAAATAATCATAAACAATTTCCCTAGACTCTACTAGGACTTCTTCATTGCTTAATCTTCAATCATCAACTCTACTTCAACTCGATTGGTAATGGAAATACCAGACGATAAAACAACTTCAAGAATTATACCAATCGTTCCATCATCCTGCCAATCGAAAGTGTACTTCAGACGTACTGTACTCCTCTAAACGTACTGTTATTTCATAAGACATACTCTAAAGGCAAGATACCACTCTTACAATATCTTCTGATAGGTGTCATCCACTATCATAAGCCTTCTTCATTTCCTCCATTTACTTAATTTATCTACGAGTCTTCACCATGACCTCTTGTACATCCAAGCAGACATTTGGTGTACCAAGCGAGAATTTTCTTTAAGATAAGAAAGTTTTTAATTACGATAAACGTATAAATCTCCTTATCACCCTGAAACGTTTACATGCTAGTTCTAATTTCGTAGTCATACGCTTAGAATCCTAAACACATAAGGTTTCCAGATCCAGTCGGCAACAGACCATAGATCCAAACAAATAATAGCATCAACTTAGCTATCACACAAAACGATTAGCACATAAAAGCATTTTAGGCATCATTCCTAAAATAAACTAGTGCTTGTGTCAATTTAGCTATACTACCTATCATATTTTAGACACACTCCTCACAATCATTACTTAGCATTCTAAGTTTAAGTCTAGAAATTTCCTACAAATTCCTAGTTCGCTTAAACTAATGCTCTGATACCAACTGTGACATCCCCAATTTCTCGGCCAGAAAAAACCGATTTGTTTATGCTTTGTTTTATAAATTAGAGTAATCGTTTAAAGAAAACGGTTGCGGAATTTGTTCCCAAAACAAGATATGATAAAAACTTATCAAAACATTTCTCAAAGAGAATGTATTTTCATTAAATAATAAAACCTCGGGATGACATGTTCCGATACAGACACATAAGCATAAACAGAACATACATTGATTTACTCTAGTGATTTACATCTCCTTTAATCTCTCAGTGCAAAGCAGCTTCGTATCGATACCTGTGATACAATTAAACTGAGTGGGTCAGGCTTGGGAGCCTGGTGAGAATATAGGGTTTTCAACCCACAATATTATATCATATATGTGTATATATATATATATATATATATATATATATATATATATATATATATTAAATCATCAAACAATCAACCCAATTACCCATCCCCATTATCTCCATTTATTTCTTAAGTACCTTCCCTAAGGAATTATCCTAAGGGTCATCTCCTACATTGTATTTACCTCTCATCTCCTTACATCACATTTCCTTGTATGTTTGTTCCTAAGGACTTTTCCCTAAGGATAGTCGCATGAATACGTAGTCACAACATCGCCTGGACTAGTAAATCATAATAAGGGTTAGACTATCATCGCATGAATACGTAGCCACAACATCGCCTGGACTCGTAATTCATAGTAAGGGTTAGTCTATCATCGCATGAATACGTAGCCACAACATCGCCTGGACTCGTAATTCATAGTATGGGTTAGAGTATCATCGCATGAATACGTAGCCACAACATTGCCTGGACTCGTAATTTAACACATACAGGTTTGAGCCTGCTGGTGTTTCCACGGGGTCATCTACAATAGTCCGTGGTCGCCATCTATACTCTGGTAGATGACTACATCGCCAAATTGCCACATCGTCGGTCAAGGTTATGGTATCTCCTCTCATCTCACATCACCTATTTATCATCACCTATCTATCATCACCTTTCTATCATCACCTATTTCTCACCACCTAATTATCATCACCTAATTATCATCACCTATTTCTCATCACCTAATTATCATCACACATCATCTAATTCATCTACCCATGTTCTACCCAACATATTTGTAGATATAAAATACATATACATATTAACTCATTTAACACCTATATACAACATCCATTCCACACTCATCTCAAATAAACAACAATATATAAACACATAGCACGTATTTCATAGCAAATACTTAATATATATATATATATATATATATATATATATATATATATATATATATATATATATATATGTTAGAAGAAAGTGATCACATACTCACACGTATAAACAACAATATATATACACATAGCATTTATTTTATAAAATACTCCATATCTATGTGTAAGATGAAAGTGACTATACACTCACCTGATCAGAAGATGATCGGACAGCACTACGACTTGTAGAAGTAGTATTCTTCGGTGAAACCGGGATCACTTCACACACCAGGTTTCTCGCGGGCAGAGTTTCGGCTCAGAAACTCTTTTCTTCTCGGGATCTTCGGACTTCGGGACTCGCTTCAGGTCTCGGGATTGATACTGGGGCTTCGGGGGGGGGGGGGTACTTCTTTCCACATAAATCGATGTAATATGGGAGAGAGATGAGAGAATGAGCAACCAAACTCGGCTGACCCTTCAAACCTATTTATAGGGCAAAACTGGCCCTTTCCACATCGTGGAACCTTTTGCCACGTTGTGGGCTTGGTCGTCACTGCATGCATCATCTCAAGTTGCATCTGGGTGCATCTCAAGCTACATATGGGGGACTACAGGAGGTGTGAGGAGACTTTCCACGTCGTGGCACTGCTTTCCACGTCGTGGTCTCTGACAATTTTGGGGTTTCGCGCCCCGAACTTTAGAAATTCATAACTTTCGCATACGAACTCCGTTTTCGATGTTCTTTATGTCGACGCGAAGGTAGGATTATTGTCTACAACTCTCGTTTAGACTACATTGGCTAATTTTGAGTTTATTTTTAATATATTATAATTATATTACTTATATAATATCTTTAGTAGACCGGGACAGGAAAACTCCGTTCGAAATTCATACCTCCTTAATCTGAACTCCGTTTTCTTCTGTCTTTTTATCGTTGGACTACTATCGAAGAAATATTCGACTCTCGTTTAGATCACTAAGGATAGATATCTATCTACCCTAAATTCACTATTTACGTCGCGCTGGGTCATGCCGGATCTGACACGAAACTTCGACAGGTCATAACTTCTTCGTTATAACTCGGATTTTGGCGTTCTTTATATGCACAGAAACCTTGTGACATATACTAAAACTTGGTTAAGATTAATCCTTCTAAATAATATTCCATAAGAAATTCATTTTTGATGCTTATCGTCTCTAATTCGACTAGCCCGGATCTACGGGCGTTACACTTAATGAATAATTTCTTAATGGGTTAAGTGGGAAACACTTATCCCTAATCATAATTTCATGTGAAAGCCCTAATTATGTTGGATTTAGAGTTGAGGCTTTATGTTGGGCCTAGATGTCGGGACTCTTGATGGGCCAACTATTAACAAGTAGATGGACTAGAATATTTTGATTGGGCTTTAGGATATGCCCCATTGGATAGGGTTGGGCCCAATTGGGAAAATTGGGCCATAGAGGGGCCATAGATGGGCCTTGATGATTATGAGATATTGTACCATCAAAATGTCAAGTGTTGGACCAAGAATAAATGGTTGGGCCTTAAGGCAAGACCATGTAGAGGTTTGGGCTCAATTTATAAAATCGGGCCATAGTTGGGCCTAGGTTTATTGTTAGACTTTTTTGGCCTTTGGATTGGGCCTTGGGATTGAATCAAGCTAAGATAGGGGTAAAGTAGTCTTTTACCCCACGCATTGACTTGTGGATAATGTTGGAACCCAATTATTAATTGGGTGTTATTTTGATGTTGACAAATTCGGGAATCTGTCATCCAGCAGCTAGGATTTTGTCAGTGGGAATTTAATAGTGTGAGGTGAGTTTTTCCTCCAGTAGGAAAGGTTCAAAGGCACCAATGTTGACCCGTTTATGTATGTTAGCATATACCGGACTTCAGTCCGATGTCGGGGGTAGCCCGAAGCAGATATGTGTTCCGTACTTCAGTCCGATGTCGGGGCGGCCCCGAGAAGTGTATATGTATGCTTGATTTCTTTGTAATTCATGCATGTTATGTGTTATGTGTTTCGGGCCTAAGCCTGATGTTGGGGCAAGACTGATGTATTTTAGCTTATATGTTATGTGTTATGTGTTTCGGGCTTCAGTCTGATATCGGGGCAAGCCTGATGTATGTTAGCTTATATGTTATGTGTTCCGGGCTTCGGTCTGATGTCGGGGTAATCCCGATATGTGTTATATGCTTATATCATGTGTTTATGATATATGATATGTTGTTTGTATGTCGGGGTAAGCCTGATGTCGGGCGAGGCCCGATGCCAGACATGGTCTGATGCCGGGGTGAGCTCGATGTCGGGAAAGCAGATGGCAGGTTCATCTCGATGCAGTTGGGTAGTGTCCTAAAGTTTATGTTACATGTTATATCTTATGTGTATGGTATGTGGTAGTTTGGGGGAGCTCACTAAGCTTCGTGCTTACAGTTTTTACTTTGGTTTCAGGTACTTCAGCTAGCAAAGGGTAGGCCTCGGGATGATCGCATGACACACACCAAAATTTTCTATCTTGGGAGATTTACTCTGATATTTGATATGAGATTTTGATATGTTGACAAATATTACGATATTTTGAGATACATGGTTTGTGATTTTATATGATTATGATGATATCTATGGTTTTAATAATGATTTAAAAACAAAATTTTTGGACTGTATTTTTGGTATATTTCACTACTAGCAATGGGTTTCTTCTCCCCAAAGAACTTAGGAGCTCCACAAGCACAAAGCTCATGGAAAGAAAGAGTACGAGCTACCGAGCTCCCATAATAGACAAAATCTCAGTGCGGAATGTGCCCAAACACTCATCCATATCCTTAACCGTACTACTAAAAACAAATAATCTGTACTCAAATCAAAGAAAGACACAGAGATTATAGGAAGCCTATAGGATGAGGAATTTTGTGGGCATGTTCTTATTATGGTATGCTTGCTTTTAAGAATGGTGATGAGCACTCATGGTGGAGGATGTAACGTCCCAAAATTTCAGAGAAAAATTTTCATCCTTAAAACAATAAGCCATCCAAATAAGTTGTTCCAAAACCAATCAAAGTAAAAATCATAAGTAGCCAATGCAGAAACTCTAGGGGATGCAGTGCAATCACGTCGGGCCTTTCCCTTTTGAACCGGAAATATGTGAAACCATAAACATAAAACCGTAAGCACAAATTTTAGTGAGTTCCCCAAAAATACCCCACACCATACATATAATAAAGATTGCTATCTGTTATCGATAATATTACAATTGCCATTATGTCATGAGTCATATCATGGTCTTTACTTTCCATGCCAAGGGCCAAAACCCAGGTTTTACAAACAAGTGCCAAGAGCCACCTTCTAGTCTTCCATGCAAGTATCAAAAAGACAACTAGCATCCTACATATAACTGCCAAAGTCCAAACTCGGGTCTTGCATAAAATGTGTCGGGAGCCATATCCACGTCATTCTTGGAATTTATAGGTGCCACCACTTGGTCTTTCTACATAACATAATCCACTAGGTCGATATTGGTGCCTTTGGCGCATAAGTACAATGAGGAGACTCATCTGAACCACAAAACCAACTAAACCTGGCTCAATGTCGAACTGACCACAGATAACAGCTCTTACTGCCAATAGATGGGAGTTAAACACCTCCTATCAATCCACACAAGGAAAACCCTAAGTCTACCTTCTAAAAATAGACATTTGACGAAAAGTCAACCCATACCAAAAGTCAACGATCAAAGTCAAGGGCCAATGTTGACTTTAGTAAATCGGCACGTTGTGGCCTTCCTTGGCCACATTGCAGCACTCATGTGGTCAAAGAAACAAGAATCTCCTTGTAGCAACGCCGTGACAACCTATAGCTATATCGTGGGAATTGAGATTCCAAAAAATTAAAGGATTAAGTTGTTACTTTGATTCTAAGAGCTCCAAAGCTCACATCTAATCCATTATGTGGTCTAAATGTATAAAGTTTTCAGCTTTATCCATTAAGACACCCAAAGAGATCAAGATCTCAAACTATAGGTCCAAATAAAGCCAAAACCATAATGTCTTAACCATTAATACCTTAATATGAAATAGTCCTTAACCCAACCACTCCAAAAGGGTTTATACTATCAGTTCTAATAAAAAAGATGGAAGCTTTATAGACATGCATGTCCAAAACATGTCTAGAATCCATTTTAGGTCATAATAAGCTAAAAATTCCCAGAAACTCATGAAATGATAAGAACTCCAACCAAAGTCTAGATCTACAACATATGATGCTCATGGGACTCAAGAGAGTCATAAAGTTACCAACTTTATGAGTTCCTTTCTTCCAAACTTGCTCAATAATGAAGATTATGGGACAATATCTTAGATCTAGCCACTTCAAGCCATAAAGTTAGAGCCTTTGACACTTACGAAGGTACAGAAGCTAAAAGAGGTATTGATGTTGTTGGTTCCTTGCAAATTTCACCAATAGTGCATCTTCTTCTCCTTCTTCTCTTCTTCTCCATGCCAACAATGCTCCAGTAAGGCCACAAATCACCTAGGAAAAGATAGCTAGTGTTTCTATGAGATAAAAGGTTGTTGGAGGTTGATTATAAACCCTAGAAATGGCTTAGAGGGGTTTAAATACGAAGGAAACCCTAAAAGAATCATGGGATTAAGTGAGAATAGTTGCTACACCATGGCAATGCAAATAAGCATGCGGTCCATCAATCCATTTCCACGCCGTGGCATCCTAGTGCCATGTCGTGGCATAGAGTCTCATCTAAAATTTAATCTTTGGTTCTTAATAAAAGTAATCTTAACCAATCTGAACATGGGTATTACACAATAGCCACATTCTACTGCCACATCCTAATCTCCAATTTGTTGGTTACTTCTTTGTGAAAAGCTTTCGGTGGAATTCTTGGATTCCTTTGAATTTGTTAAAGGATATTGATTGCCAAAAAAACTAAGATGTACATGCTTTAATAGATCTTATTTATAAGCATTTATGGTTTTCACAGTCCAATCTTCATTCTCACAAGATCTGAATATGTGCATAAACCAAGGACAAGTACCATTTTTTCTCAATTACACATTTTCCCTAACATTCCATTTTACTCCTTCTTGATAGCCCATAACTATTTGACCATATTTACTAACCACACCTTCACATTTGACCTGTATCCTAATTTTTTTATTCGTTTCAAAATAGAGGGTCCTCCTGGATTGGAATGCATGTAAAGTTATGAAAGTTTTTTTATATTTTTTCTTAAATACTTCTCCTACTCTAAAAGCCTTTTTACAAACCTCCCCCATGAGCATTTATTTGGCATGCTAAAATCTTTTAGCATCGTTTTTCTTTCTGATGGGTTTTGAGCATTCTAACACTTCCTAAGTGTACATGCAACCCTAATAACCTTGGATCTATGTTTGTCTAATTATCATGCAAAGTTGAATTCCAAGGTTATATTCCTATCTAGCATACATGGGGAACAATTTTAACTTAAAGTATAGATAGAATAACTTACCTTGTTGTTGTTTGTGTTCCTTGAAACCTTGTGAGCCTAGCACCCCAAGTGTGATGCCTCAAATGCTTCACACAACACCAAATGCTCTTGGAAGAACTTATGAGAGAACACACACTTCTCAAAATCGGCCAAGCCCTCTTGTTTCTTAGTGTAGGACCGATTTTAGGTGGAGAACATGTTTCTTATATAGTGTTGACACATCTAGGGTTACACCCTAATGTGTCATGACTTTTCATTTCCATGACCCATGGGTTTGTAACTCCCATGGAGCATCCATGGAGCATCCTATGGGTGGAACCCAACTTGATAGTCCATGGAGCCTTTTAGCCCACTATACAAGATATGGATGATTTACATAATCAACCCATATATTTAATTAGTTATCTTTTTGATCACATAATTAATTCTAAATTAATTCTTGATCAAACTAATCAAATAATATTATTAATATATTAGAACTTATAATATATTAATAATCTCCAAGTGTTATTTCTCTCATTTAGTCTATCCAATTGCATGATGCCATGCAACCCAAATGGACCATGCCGGGTCGGGTCAAGTACATACCAGAAATAGTTATGGACTTAGACACCTTATCCAACAGTCTCCCACTTGGATAAGTCTAATAACTATTACTGCAAATATGACTTCAGGAACCGATCGGCAATCGTAGCTCTTTACAAGGTTTCTCGAAACTGAGAAGATGATGGTACGCCATTTAAGATAAGTGATCATATAATCCTCTGTTCTAGATATCAGTCGGACAAATACATGGAACAATGTCTTACTTATTGTCCAACAGTTTGTTTCCCGATTTCCGATTTGTTTGACAAAGAACTTCATTGAACACATCAATTTAGTTCTGATCGGGCCCGGTACATAGGTCAAAACAAAATCATCGAGGGGCCCAGATATCAGCTTCTAATCCAAGAAGGAATAGATAAACTTCGACTCATATGTTTGTTCTACTACTCATTGAATTACACACAAGAGCGCGATTTATAACATCGAGTTACCAATGCATTTTTCGTACAATCAATGCATAACCAACTTGTAAGTAACAAATCATATCTCTAGGTTTAAAGACTTATATGATATTACCGTCTCACGATCACTCGAGATAGAATTCCATGAAGTGATTCCAGTGAGCGTGGGTTGAGTCCAATGCTCAGAACTTTTGAGCACTCATGATTGTTGTAGCCTTGTCCAAGACCTCTACAACCAAACATGACAGTCTTGAATCATACCTACTTCCGACATATGACCGACTGTGGAGGTTTGAATAATATGTTATACCAAACAAAATTATTCTGGAAGTCAAAACATGCAAAAGAAATATAGTAAACGATCGACAAGAGATAGTAACACTTTACTCATAAATAAAACACTTTTATTCATCATCAAATGTCAATTACACTTTACAAATTTCGAGGTTATCTAACTACTAAATCTAATATCATCCTTCAGCCCTATGCTCTGAGCATGCTGGAGATGCTTAACCCGAGTCAGTCCATTCGTGAGGGGATCTGCCGGATTCTCATCTGATGATACCCTCTTTGCCACGAGGAGTCCTTCTTCGATCCGATGTCTGATGAAATGGTATTTTCTGTTGATGTGTCTGGATCTCCCGTGATCCCTTGGTTCCTTGGCTAAGGCAACGGCACTTTCACTATCACAGAAAATTTCCATTGGCTCTTTAATAGCTGGTACAACTCCAAGGTCTCCAATGAAGTTCCTCAGCCATAACGCCTCCTTTGCCGCCTCGCTAGCTGCAATATACTCTGATTCACAAGTAGAATCTGCCACTGTCTCTTGCTTGGAACTCTTCCAAGAAATTGCTCCACCATTTAGGGTAAAGACCCAGCCCGACTGAGAGCGGAAGTTATCCCTATCAGTCTGGAAGCTAGCATCACTATACCCTACAACTCTCAAGTCATCACTCCCACCGAGGGTAAGGACCCAGTCCTTAGTCCTTCGTAGGTACTTGAGAATATTCTTTACCGCAGTCCAGTGTGCCTTGCCAGGGTTCCCCTGAAACCTGCTAACCATGCTCAGGGCAAAAGCTACATCAGGTCGACTACACGTCATAGCATACATGATCGATCCTACAGCCGAAGTATAAGGTACTCGACTCATTTGTGCTATCTCAGCCTCAGTGCTAGGGTTTTGTGTCTTACTCAGTTTGGCGTTACTCTGGATGGGCAATTCGCCTTTCTTGGAGTCTTGCATTCTGAATCTCTTCAGCACCTTATCCAAGTAGGTACTTTGACTAAGTCCAATTAGTCTTTTACTCCGATCTCTCAAGATCCTTATCCCTAAAATATAGGCAGCTTCACCAAGGTCCTTCATAGCGAAACACTTTCCAAGCCAGGACTTTACTTCCTGCAGGGTTGGAATGTTGTTTCCTATGAGTAGTATGTCATCCACATACAATACCAAAAAGCTAACTATACTCCCACTAGCCTTGACATACACACAAGATTCATCTTCACTCCTAGAAAATCCAAATTCCTTGACCTTTTCATCAAAGCAAAGATTCCATCTGCGAGGTGCTTGCTTTAATCCATAAATGGACTTCTCAAGCTTACACACTCTATTAGGGTACTCGTTGCTGACAAAACCCTCTGGCTGACTCATGTAAACATCTTCAGCCAACTTTCCATTAAGGAAAGCAGTTTTGACATCCATTTGCCAAATTTCATAGTCATGAAATGCGGCTATGGCTAACAGAACCCGAATAGACTTAATCTTGGCTACCGGAGAAAAGGTCTCATCATAATCCACTCCAGGAATTTGAGAGAAGCCCTTTGCAACCAGTCTAGCCTTATAAGTGTGTACTTTACCATCCATGTCGGTCTTCTTCTTGAAGATCCATTTGCACCCTACAGTCTTTCGACCTGGTACATTCTCAACCAAGCTCCAAACTTGATTTTCATACATGGATTGTATCTCGCTATCCATAGCCTCTTTCCATTTAGCAGACTCGGGGCCTGCCATGGCTTCCTCGTAGCTGTTAGGGTCATCTTCACTTACTAGTGTTCCATCACTAATAAGTGTCTCACCTTCTGCAGTAATATGGAAACCATAGTAATGCTCAGGTGCACTCCTAACTCTCGTGGAACGTCTCAGAGGTACAGATTCGTCAATTGGCTCAACAGGAGTTTCCTCCTCAAGTTGAGGGCTAGAGTTTGAAGTTCCATCACCACTTGACTCTTGAATTTCTTCAAGATCAATTTGCCTCCCACTGTCTCCTTGGCTTATAAACTCTCTTTCTCGAAAGACTCCTCTTCTTGCTACAAAGACCACATTGTCACTAGGTCTATAGAAGAGGTAACCAAAGGATTGCTGTGGGTAGCCGATGAAAATACACCTCTCGCTTCGGGGTTCGAGCTTATCATGAGTCTCGCGTCTCACGAAAGCCTCGCAACCCCAAATCTTGATGTGGTCTAGTTTAGGTACTTTACCAGTCCACATCTCGTGAGGAGTTTTGGCAACTTTCTTTGTAGGGACTAGATTAAGGATATGGGCGGCAGTCTCTAAGGCATACCCCCAGAATGAGATTGGTAGCGAATCTCGACTCATCATGGAACGAACCATGTCTAACAAGGTTCGATTACGCCTCTCAGCCACACCATTCAACCGCGGTGTCCTGGGAGGTGTCAATTGTGAGACAATCCCACATTCCCTTAGATAATCGAGGAACTTTGAACTAAGATACTCACCACCCCGATCGGATCGAAGCATCTTAATGTTCCTGCCCAATTGATTCTCGACTTCCTGTTTAAATTCCTTAAACTTCTCGAAAGTCTCTGACTTATGCTTGATTAAGTAGACATATCCATATCTACTGTAATCATCAGTAAAAGTCAAATAATAACTATTAGCATCCCTTGTGGCATGTTTGAATGGCCCATACACATCCGTGTGTATAAGGTCCAACAAACCTTCACCCCTTTCACACAAGCCTGTGAAGGGTGACTTTGTCATTTTTCCAAGTAAGCACGATTCGCAACTATCATTTGACTTTAGGTCAAACGACTCCAAGACTCCATCTTTTTGGAGTTGGCCTATGCGTTTCTTGCTTATATGTCCAAGACGACAATGTCATAATGATGCTTTATCCAAGTTATTATTATTAGTAGAATCAATACACAAAACATTATTTCCTGAGTTATCTACAACAGACACAGCTTCATACACACCATCACAAGGTAATGCTTTAAAATAAAGAACATTATTAAAGAAAGCATCAATAGAACCAACTTCATTATTAAATGAAAAGGTAAACCCTTGTTTGTACAAAGCATGAAAGGAAATAATATTTCTTGCCATTCCTGGTGAGTAACAACACTTATTCAAATCTAAACTAAACCCACTACTTAGCGATAAAGTATAAACTCCAATCTTGGTGACAGGTGAAGCTTTCTTGTTCCCCATGATCAAGTTTATTCTTCCTTGCTCCACATCCTCACTTCTTCTTAGTCCCTGCAAGTCACAACAAATATGAATACCACAACCGGTATCAAGGACCCAAGATTTAGAATGGGGTGAGTTATTAGAAATGACAGTGTAAATACCTGCATGGTTGGGTTTGACTTTCCCATCCTTCACATCCTGCTGGTACTTTGGGCAGTTTCGCTTCCAATGAGCTTTTTCATGGCAATAGAAGCATTCAGCCTCTTTTGGGTCAGAAGAAGGAGTAATGAAACCTTTCTTGGTTCCACTTGAAGAAGAGCCATAAAGGGTCCGAGCCTTGGTACCCTTCGAAGTTCTCTTTCTCTTCCTCCCTCGACTTTGCCCGATTGCCAAAACCGGAGTTGAGTTTGGAGTAGGAGTGATAGCAACCGACTTCCCCTTAAGACTTGTTTCTGCGGTCTTGAGAAGTCCCTGAAGTTTGCTGAGGGTGACCTCTTCCTTGTTCATGTGATATGTCATGCGGAATTGATCATAGCACGATGGTAAGGAGTGCAAAATGATATCTATTGCAAGCTCCTCAGGGAAGTTCACATTAAGCTTCAGCAAACGATCCACATACCTTTGCATTTTCTGCATGTGGCTCGTGACGGAATCTCCGTCCTTCATCATGGTTGTTATCATGGAGCAGATGACTTCGTACCTCTCTTGTCGTGCACTTTGATGGTATCTTTCCATCAAATCTTGGTGCATTTCATAAGGGTAGAAATCTTCATAAGACTTTTGGAGTTCAGCTGTCATTGTGGCCAACATGATGCAAGCCACCTTGGTTGCATCTCTTTCATGAGTATGAAAGTCAGCGATCTCCTTGGGAGTTGCAGTGGACTCATCAATTTCCTTAAGCTCCTTGTCAAGGACATATTCTTTGTCCTCGTAGCGGGTAATCATCCTGATGTTTCTGATCCATTTATTGAAGTTGGATCCATCAAAGGTGACTTTCCCACACAAACTCATAAGAGTAAAGGAGCCATTAGGATTCGAGCCAGAAGCATTATTTGAAGACATCTGAAAGAGAAGAACAAGTTTAGTATAGATTTAAGAGAGTCCTTAATAAAACACCCAAATGTTATATTAAGGCTAGGATCCAATCACAATATAATATAACTTAGAAGAGGTATGCCGTAATCTAAGCTATACCATATTTGAAAGGTAGGTGAATGACGATTCACCAATTTCCACCACGAAAACCGAAATATTAGATATTAGGTTTTATTGGTTTTTAGAAATTCCTAGATTCTTTGAGATTCAATGAACTTTTCAAAGGCATGTTTCAATCTCGAGAGTGCCCTCCAAGTTTTGTGACCGGGATACCGAGGATCACAAAACGAGGTGTGAAGTAACCATGCAAATCACTTGGTACCCTTAAAGTTTATCACTCAATCGATGTGCCGGTAAACCACACACGCTCCATCGATACTATAATAAACCTTAAGTCACCCTTTACCTACCTTGTTAAGTCCAAGTTAGTGTGCCGGTTAACCACACACGCTCCACCAACGACTTAGACAAAGTGTAAAGTGTAATTTCATGGATTAGCACCTTATTCACATTTTCCTAAAGTAACTAAGATTGGGAATTTAATAAAACATTTAGTTACTTTATTATATTCATCATACTTTGAATGAGAATTTATAAGTCCTTGTCTTACTCGTTCGGCTAACGACCCTCCACCAGTCAAGCAAGCGGTGGGTGAGAGTAGACACCCATTAAGTCACCATTTTATAGGCAACAACCTTATACCCACCTTATAGACCGGCTTCGTGAATGAGGCGTACTAGCGGTAAGATGACTTTATTCTTATACATATATATATATATATATATATATATATATATATATATATATATATATATATAATTATTAAATCATCATAATATAAGTATAAGGGTTGAATTTTAACTTTTAAAATTTTAGGGGTTGGAACTTAAAGTTTTAACTTAACTTTACTTGTTCCAAAACTTGAGGGCAAGTTTTGTAACTTTCAAAACTTTTCATTTCTTGTAACTTATGAGTTTAATAGAGTAATAAAATGAAGACTCTTCATTTTTCTAACTCTTGTATTTGTTTTAATGGTTTTAATTCAAGTGTGACTCTTGGTTTTTCCATAACTTAAGGATAAGTTATGGACTCCATTAAAACACATTATGATCAAGAATTAATCTACCACATAGGTTACAAATAATTCCTATGATCATCTAAAACATCATAAGAACAAGAACATGAATATGAACACAATCAAAAATTACATTGTAATTTTGATAACTAGTTGTTGTAAATGAATTAGCAAAGACATTACACCACCAAAAACAAGTTTTCAATTACCAAAACAGTTTAGGGTAATGTTTTTAATTCATTCCCAGCAACTAAATCGTAATTCTGCAATCAGTCGACCCTACTCGCCGAGTGCATGAACTCACTCGCCGAGTTGGTTGAAGATACTCATGAACTCGACGAGTCCCCCCTATAGACTCGACGAGTCCATTCGCAGACAACAAGATTTCCGATTCTTTTTCAACTTTTAAGCACAAATAAGAGCAAACAAGCCTAGGCTCTGATACCACTGATGGGTTTTGAGCATTCTAACACTTCCTAAGTGTACATGCAACCCTAATAACCTTGGATCTATGTTTGTCTAATTATCATGCAAAGTTGAATTCCAAGGTTATATTCCTATCTAGCATACATGGGGAACAATTTTAACTTAAAGTATAGATAGAATAACTTACCTTGTTGTTGTTTGTGTTCCTTGAAACCTTGTGAGCCTAGCACACCAAGTGTGATGCCTCAAATGCTTCACACAACACCAAATGCTCTTGGAAGAACTTATGAGAGAACACACACTTCTCAAAATCGGCCAAGCCCTCTTGTTTCTTAGTGTAGGACCGATTTTAGGTGGAGAACATGTTTCTTATATAGTGTTGACACATCTAGGGTTACACCCTAATGTGTCATGACTTTTCATTTCCATGACCCATGGGTTTGTAACTCCCATGGAGCATCCATGGAGCATCCTATGGGTGGAACCCAACTTGATAGTCCATGGAGCCTTTTAGCCCACTATACAAGATATGGATGATTTACATAATCAACCCATATATTTAATTAGTTATCTTTTTTATCACATAATTAATTCTAAATTAATTCTTGATCAAACTAATCAAATAATATTATTAATATATTAGAACTTATAATATATTAATAATCTCCAAGTGTTATTTCTCTCATTTAGTCTATCCAATTGCATGATGCCATGCAACCCAAATGGACCATGCCGGGTCGGGTCAAGTACATACCAGAAATAGTTATGGACTTAGACACCTTATCCAACAATTTCATCTTTATAAAACCCTAGAAACTCATATCTATAAGTGTCCACAACTTCAAGATGTTCATCAACATTCTGACCCCCTCCCTTTGTAGTATGATCTTGATATATCCCATATTCATCATCATCCACATGAAACTGAAATTCAAAAATATCTATATATATATATATATATATATATATATATATATATATAATATATATATATATATATCATAATATAGGTTTGATTCATCTACATTGAAGCCATTTTCATCACTTTCCTTACCATCCTTACCAGTTATATATCCAATATCATCAGTATCCTCACTATCATCATCATCCTCGCTAATTTCATATCTAAAGAAACCGTCTCTATCATTTTCCATTTCTCTTTGGACATTATACTCTACATTAAATTCAACAAAAAGGAATAATCTTCTAATAATGACTCATAATCATCTACCACATTAGTTTAGACCCTACCACCATCTTTAAACGTTGGACCTTCTACATTCTGAAAGTTACATTCTACATGATAGCTTGGCTCTTGCTCATCTTGGACACATTGGTCGACTTTTGTTATGATTGGAACACCTTTGTCCACATCATTTTTCATAAGAACATATTTATCCCTCACATACATGTTTATTCAAACCTAGTTTCCTACTACAAGAACATGTGTCTCTTTTTCTTGGTTTTCTTTTTCTAAAGTCTAGTGAAGCAATTTTAGGTTCCAACTCCTATTGTAACGTCCCATTTTCACTATATATATATATATATATATATATATATATATATATATATATATATATATATATATATATATATATATATATATATATATATATATAAAGGTAAAACAACATTTTCATGAACCCTGGGTTAAGAAATTTATTTGTTCAATTACAATTAATTAGAAAATAAAGTATTAAGATATACATGTGGAACCCCAATGTTGTTGATGATTGTGTATATTCATGCCCTCACCTTCATGCAATCACAAATGGTACATGAAATACATTTAATCCATAACTATAAGACAAATCTTAGCGTGTTCCCCCAAAACACCACACAGCACAGTATACATATAATACATGCACACAGGAGCCTTCAGTCTTCTTGACCTGCCTTGCAAGGCCTACAACATGCATGGACTGCTCCCCCCACAACATACAACTATTACACACAAGACCTAAAGTTGGCCCGCTCAGGTATCTTAACCTAATGCACACTGGATGACTGCCTTAACCCACCACCCAATATGTCGACATGTCTAACAAATAAGTAATCAAGTAAACACATAAACACATGCAACTATCTACGGTATTCTACATGTCTAACAACTCATTATCATATACCATGCCTTATATAGTAGTACACTATACCATTACCGATAAATCTCCAAGGAATGAGTAGCTATATGTAACCAGAGGTAAGATAGACATTCGAACATGTGATCCCACTCTAGAGCCACAACCAAACAAGGAACATGAAAGAAAGCCTATATCAAAAGTTCTCAGGCTATCCTAAGTGACTAGATAGAAATCATAGCACACTCCACTAGACGATTAGGCACATACTAGTACTCTAACCAACATACAACTACTCTTATACCTTGAAACACAAGGATATATATTATAGAACATAGTATAGTGAGGAAACTCACCTAATATGTAGAATTGGATAACATTACAACACTCTCAAATCATCGTAGTGGATAATCCCGCAAATCAATGGTCACCTAATCAAAGAACACACCTTTATCAACAACCCAAAAACTATAGGTTAAACCCAAGGTCAAACTTGTCAAAAGTCAACAGCCAACAAAGGACGACGGTCAATAGGTCACCGAATCCCATGTCGTGGGAAGCTCTTGGCCACTTTTGGCCAGCTAAGGACAAAACAATCAAGCATCTGAGCACCTCCACGTCCTGACAAGATCTTGGCCACGTTCTGGTTTTTAGAATAATGCCAAAATCCTCATTAAGTGCTTACTCCTTATTGATTTAAAACCATAACTTCATATCTACTTCTTTTTAACGACTTAATGAATAAAGTATCCAACTTTATCCATTAGGACTCCATTCTAAGGCTAGATCTACAATCCTCAGTCCATTAAATCTTTAAGTGGGCCAAAACTTGTGTACGGACACAAGGTGACTCGAACATGACTCTTATTCACTATCCAAAGAATAAGCTCTAAATCAAGAAATCAAGCCCCAATTAATGATGGAGGCTAGGGTTTCATTTGGAAGGGTTAGAGGTTGAACAGGGTGTTCTAAAGCTTAAGTTTAGGTGCTTAAATACGGAAGAAACACTAAAAGTCATGGGATTGGGCTTCAACAATTGCTATGTCGTGGCACCCTCCTTGCCTCGTTGTGGCAACCATCGGATGCACGAATCATGCATTAGCCATGCCACATCGTGACATAGGGTTTTTCCCCAAACCCCCACTTTTAATCCCTCAACCAACCTATCCTGGAAAAACGAGTGTTACACCTCAATCACAACCTTCGATGGAGACTTAAAATATATAAAAACCCTTATGTCCCTAGTTTCACTGTATACACTGAGTTGTCTACATTTGGGACATATCTGACCATTTTTAAAACAACATTGTCATTCCTTAAAGGTAAATCTTAATCTAATGGGACATTAGGGATACAGTAATGGTAATACAATGTCTACTCGTTTTGGTATCCTAGTTCTTTAACTATGTTATTAAGGTCGTGTACAAAAAAAAGGTTTGTATCAGCGAAGTCAATATATGAGACAGTATGATCTACATATATTCTACCTGGGGGCTTGGTGAACATCCTATTGTAATGTATCTTAAACATGAAATAGTTGGGAAATCCTACTGTAATCATAAATAAGAAAGTGTAAACATATTGTGAGTCTTTGATCAATACATTATAAGTAAAAAAAATAGCTTCTTTGATATTAAAGTATACCGTATTCAGCTTCCACGTCATTTTTTTTTCACGGACATTCCAAACATAGAGTACCATTATCCTTTGTTTAGTTGAAACCCTAAGACGCTTAAAGTTGCTATGTTAATCGGAAGTTCGGAGGACGAAGGAAAATGCGGGTTTCTTAGGAGAGGGAAAGGGTTGATATGATGCAGGGGAAGACGAGAGTACATGGAAAAAGATTATCAATAGCATTAAATGAGGGAAGATCAAGTGAAATGACGAAAGTCGAAAGTACCCTCACGTGCAAAGTAGATGATGACATTTAACAACTCTAACCTACGAAGTCACCAAAAAATACCATTCATTTAAAAGTTTTCAAAGTACATGATAATCCTTGAAAAAAAAATTTAACGAATGAATTTGATTTTTTTGGAAGCACATTTTTAAATATTTGTCATATCTCTCTATTATAATAAAAGAATAATTTTATTCTTTTTTTTTTTATCATGTGTCACCTATTAGACATTATAATTAATGTTATGTAACTTATCAACCTATCAATTATCCATTGAAATTTCAAATTATTAAATTACTTACTCTAATTACATTACAATAATAATAATATTAGAATACAATATAAAATAAAATTAATATAAAGTATAAGTTGATATAATTTCATATATTTATTTAAATTAACGATCATAATCTTATATAACTAAAAAAATATCTCATAATTAATAACTTATTTAAAATAATTAATTAATAATTTCAAATTTTTATTATAAAATTTAATTAATTTTCTAACTTCAATTACCACAAATTATAAACTAATATATACAATAAAATAGAAAGAAATACCAAAATGCAAGCAATAATATTTTCTTTTATATCTCTATTCCCCGTAACCTCTACTTTCAATGTCCCATCATTTTAGCGCACGTAGCAATTTCAAAACCGGTTCGAACAGTTTCAAAATGAGAAGCGTTAAATAAAAAGCAAAAACATAATATAACACGTGTCCTAGGCCACCCCATTCCCTTAAGGTCTATAAATGTCGCCAACTGGCCAACGACTAATTTTCAAAATATCACTACCATTCCCATCCACATCCAAATCCAAATACAAAACGGAATCGGTGTCCAAATCGAAAGAGAAACACTGCGAAGATGGGAGGTACAGCAACCTGCATAGACATAATCCTCGCAATCATCCTTCCTCCCCTCGGTGTCTTCTTCAAGTTCGGATGCAAGGTAAACCCTCCCTCCATCTCGATCTCACTTTCTTAATTAACAAGTAATTCTTATATTATTATTCTTTTTTCTGTATGTATACTAGTTGATAACTTGATATGAAGTAGAATTGTAGTAGAAAGTTTTAATTTCATGATTTTTAGTTTCTTATGTGTTTTTTTAATGATTTGAAGTATTGAGGAAGTGTAATCTTGTGAAATATGTGTATGTTGATTGTTGATTGTTGATTGCAGGTGGAGTTTTGGATATGTGTGTTGTTGACTTTGTTTGGATGGATCCCTGGGATTATTTACGCAATTTATGCCATCACCAAGTGATTCTTATGGTAAATAATTCTTACTTATCGATCAATCTTCTGTTTTGTATAATTCAAGTATAGTGAAATATATAAATTTGTTAATATTCTTCTAACTTCAAAAAGATGTGGGTTGTTCTTTGTTAATACTCTAATATATATCTTTTTGAATTTTAATTAATGATAATTATCAAATGGACTACTTTATTGTAATTATTGAAGCATAAAATGCTAATGGAACCAAAAGAAAGCATCTAATCATGTTTTGCTTTATTTGGTAGGTGGGTGGGATCGCATATCTTTTATATGGATAGAACATCGATTTTAATGTCAGTTCTTGTTTTATGTTTGGATTGTTTTTGGTTTTGAATTGATGTATTGTAAATTCTTTTTTAATGTTGTGTTGGTTGAAGTATTTTGTTTGAATATAGTTGATGTGTCGTGATTGACTCGTTAAATAAAATACTTGTTAACTTATAGTGGAAGAAACAATAAAATATATCTAACTTAGTGCTGTTAACTATGTAATAACTTGGTGCCATTAACTTTGTAATAACAATTTTTTTTATACCAAATCAAAAAATTAAGTTAGTACCATTAACTATGTAATAACAATTTTTTAGCTAATCATTTCTTTTAAAAATTTACAATTTGATTTTATTTGAAACGTAAATAATAATATAAGAGTTTCTCTGAACATAGAAACAATATCATCGTTTTTTTGCATATATATATATATATATATATATATATATATATATATATATATATATATATATATATATATATATATATATATATAGGAAAAGTGATATACCCTTAAATGTATATAAGCTTAGGTACCCAAACTCATAATAATACGTCGTTTTGTTTGATATATTTATTATAATATTGTTAAACTTCAATCCTTAACTTGATTTATATTCAATATTTTTAAATTTTCACTATTATCTGTTTTTTACATCACATCTTTTTGTCGAACACTTACTAGGCTATATATATTATTGTTGAAAATGACAATTATGTAAGAGGAAGATAAATATGAAATTTATAAATTTTTTTGAAGTAATTCAATTTAGAAGTTGAATTATAAGAACATTGGACAATTACAATGTTTATATATGATACAAAATGATGTAGTATAGTGAGTTTGGGTACCTAAGCTTATATACATTTAAGGGTATATTCACTTTTCCCATATATATATATATATATATATATATATATATATATATATATATATATATATATATATATATATATATATATATATATATATATATATATATATATATATATATATATATATATAAAACGTGTATTTTAATATGTTTGTTCCTTGTTGAAATACATATAAGAATTACTGGAAATGGGATTTGGGTGCAAAGACAATAGAAATTGGCAAGAGCATAATAGTATTATGGAATCCGATCAGAGGAACACGACGCGTAGCTAATAGTACGCAATGGCAAGATTCATTTGAGATCAACATAATTTTGTGAGACCGGAAGACTAAATTTTTTTTAGTGAAATATTCTAATATTCTATTATTCATAAAAATAATATATTCTAACATTACATCTTTTGAATATTTCAATATAAAATATGTTAAAATTATTGTTTTAGAATAGTAGAATATTAAATATATTTAATTTTTATAAACACTAAAATATTAGAATATTTGACTAGAAAAAATGGTATTACGATATTATAAAATTAGACCGTTTCACATGGAAAAAAAATGAACAAGTGTTGTAAATATTGAAAACAATAATATCAAGCGAGGGTTTACAATTTTACCATTTTGTGTAGATATCCACTTGATATGTCTAAACGTTAGTTGTTTTGTTCCTTTTCAGTTTTCACCATAAGATTTAAATTAAAGTTTGTCACCTTATCAAATTGGATGAATATATCCTTGTAGTTGATTTTAATGCTATCTGATGATGATTTCAATTTTTTGGACAAAACTATTCTTGCTTCAGGTTTAATGTCTTGTGTATCTATTAGGAATTAGGATAGAGTGTAATATGGTATTTTGGCTTAAGTTGGACGATTTTTCCTCAATTGTTGATATTACTATATCTGATGAGAATTTGTCACAACGTAAACTGCCATATTTTCCTTTTAATGATATTGTTGTATGATGTATTCTCTATTGATTTGAAATGCTAATGGAATAATTGGTACAAAGGATTCAGATATTATGATGGAAGATTTTCTGGTGGTGTTTGGGAAGTTGCTTCTCATCGTCATCTATAGGTCCTGATGGCTTTCTTTGTTTTAATTTTTTTTGTAGAGTTTTTCATTTAGCTTGTTACGTTTGTAATTTTATTTTGTTCCTTGGACTCTTTGTATTTTTCCAGCACAGCTTTGCGTTGATTTTCTTTATAGAAATTATGCTAAAAAACATAAAATCATTTAACTGGCTATCTGATTAAAAAAATTGCATCATTAACATTTTAATTTAGTTTTCATAATCATATCTAACTAACTTGATAACGATTGTAATTTTCAAATTCATTCATTTTGAAATGGATTATTTTTAAACTTTTTGAATGATGTAACTATTTCAAAATCGTGATGGATATAAATAAAAAATAGTTAAAGTATTTAAGGTTCACATCAAAATGGATGTTAAATAAAAACAAATAAACCCATTTTGATAAAATATGTGATGCAAATTCGTCGTTTCATGTTTTTATCCTGGGCTAAGATAAAACTTTTATTTGTGACTGTTTAACATCGTATATGCTTTCAAAATTCATTAATTCATATATTGATCCTAAATATATTATTCGAAAAAAAAGGGTAAAGTAAAAAGTGGCCATTTAAAACTAATGGCAAGAAGGGGATGAATTGCGGATACTTGTGTAAACATTTGATTAACAGACGTAGGGGAAGAGGATAGGCTGAAAGGGTCGGTTTGCACTGTTACTTACTTGAAGGAATTCAAATAAGTATAAGAATTAAGGTAACCAAATTTCGAATTTTCTTTTAATCCCTGACTTCCGGTATGTTATATTACGTTCGATTACCTTAGCTTTTTTTGTAAAAAAAACCGGTGAATATGCCACTTGATGCGACTTAGATTCCTTGGCTAACACAATTACACCCTCAATGTCACAAAAGATCTTCGAGGGGATCCTAAATGGAAGGAACAATCCGTAGATCCTCCATGAATTTCTTCATCCAAAATGCTTCTTTTGCTGCATCCAAAGCAACAATGTAATTTGATTTCGTATTGGACTATGCTACAACACTCCTACTTGAATTTTTTTCATAATATCGCACCTCCATTGATAACGAAGACATATCTCAATTGTGACTTACATTCATAACTATCTATTTGAAAGAAGCATATGTGTAATATTTTACATTAAGATCTTTTTCCAAACCTCCATAGAGGAGGAGCATATCTTTAGTTTTTTGTATGTACTAAAGAATATTCTTCACGATCATCCAATGATTCATTCCTATAATTTTTTGATATTTGCCCATCATGCTCATAGCACATGATACATCATGCCTAAAACATAACAGATCATACATGATTGATCAAATTGTCGAAGCATATGGAATGTCATTCATCTTCTCTAGCTCAACCTTTATTCTATGACTTTGAGATGTACACAAAATCATGCCATGTGTTATTGGCATGAATCCTCATTTAGAGTAGTCCATCTAGAACTCCTTCAAGACCTTGTCAATGCATGTATTTTGACAGAGCCGGTTCTGAGGATTCAAAATGCCCAGAGCGAGATGCATAAAAAAGGTCCTTAGGTCTTAACATGTAACAGATTAACTTACATAAACTAATATTTTTATTAAAATGATGATAAACTTTATAGCAATAAATAAAGCAAAATCATAGTATTTTAATGAGTAATTACATATCCTAACAGCTAATCGACGATCCGTGAAGCTCTCATAGAATTCTTGATTGCAAATTGGTTGATAAACTCTTCATAGTCTATACTCTCTAAGATTTCATTCTCGATAGATATCATTGCCAAACCGCTAAGTCTTTCTTGTGTCATTGTGGAGCGTAAATAAGATTTCACAAAGTTCAATTTTGAAAAACGCATTTTCTGTAGATGTAACCGTTACTGGAATAGTCAACAATATTCTATATGCAATGCTTACATTTTGGAAATAATCAACTTCTTTCAAAAACTTCAAAACATCTATAGGGTTGCTAAATTCATTGGTTTCCACTGTCTCAAATAATTTCAACTCCGTATAAAGTTCATCGGCATCAATATCCGATCTTTCTTCAAACTCGAGTGCTTTTTCAAGACGATGATAATACGACTTAAGATCTTTATCTTCAATTCCCCTCAAATTATGTGGAAATAAAAAACCAAATACTTTGTCATACTCTTTGAATTGTTCAAATCTTGTCTCAAGAGAAGAAATAGCTTGATCAACAATGAATAAGAAATAACCGACTCTAAAATTCTCTTCAGGTGTAAATGAAACTTCTTCGCTAGTTGAACTCTCATCAAACTTTCTTTTCCTTTCAATCAAACGCTTTTGTGGAAATATTGGATCGATACCCATTTCAATAGCAATCTCCTTAGCTTCAACAACCGCTTTTGAAAAACCAGTTTCTCTATAATTGTTGAAGTACCCAATCAATTTTTTTTATTTATGCATGGTTGTAGAACTCGTTATTCGGTACCTGTTCTGTCGACTACCGAGTAGCGAGTACTCAGGAGTACTCAGATTCGATAATTCATGTAGAAATATTTTTAGGGAACTTATATACATCAAAATCATAAATTCAAATCTTAAGGTGATTTAAATATATAACAAAAACTGAAAAACACATAATGGTCTCACTTCGTGAATAATTACTGAAAATTTAAGAGATATATATATATATATATATATATATATATATATATATATATATATATATGTAGTAATAATCACATGTGTATGTGTTAAATAATAAATCATTAAGTATATTATACATATTAATCACCGAGTTGACCGAGTTTGACAACACTGCTTAGTTTAAGTAAGGGGTCGATTGGGGAGTACTCGGGATTCTGTAACTCGTCTCAGTAAGGGGCTGAGTAGCGAGTACTCGGAGGAGTAATCAGCCAACTCGGCGAGTTTTACAACACTATATTTATGTAGTAGCTTTATTAAGATGCATATCCTTTGATTGTAACTTCTTGCTCACAATGTTCACATGGTTCAGTACTACATACCAAATAACAGTTGATACCAAAAATTCAAAGTCACCAAGTTCTTTTTATGCTAGTGAATTTGCTTCACTTGCAATTACAATATCATTATCTTTTTCTCCAACTTGAAGTAAAGCTTCCCGTACATCCACAAGTTGAAGTTTAATAGCCTAAAACACTCTCAACCCGGCTTTCCCAACGAGTTTGACACAATGACTTAAGACTCCAAGCTTTAACCTTATCTTTCAAAATTTCCCACCTATTATTAGAATATCCAAAGATAGTATAAATGCATTGAATGAATCCAAAAAAGTTCTTTCCTTTAACACACTTGTTATTAAGAGAATGGCAACCACAAGGAGTGTAAAATGCTCTAGGATTTATATCTAAAATATCTCTTTTGCACTCCTTGGTGTTTTCCTTTCATGTTTGCTCTATTGTCATAGCCTTGACCATGCATATCACTAATTTCAAAACCAAGAGACTTTAACACCTCAAGTGTAATATCAAATAGTCATTTTCCAGAGGTATCATCAACATTCAACAAACCTAAAAAGGACTCCTCGACAGTAACAAAATTATATGATAACGTTAAATACCTCACTATTATAGTTATTTGTTCCTGGTGAGTTGAATCGGGAGTACAATCAAGTATGATTGAGTAGTACTTTGCTTCCTTTATCTTCTTGATAAGTTCTTTTTTAATTTTTTGAGCTAGCAAAGATATTAGTTCGTTTTGGATTAAATGGCCAAGATAATGCACATGAAGCCCATCACTTGTGATCCGCCGCACATGCTCTTTGATAACAGGGTCAAACTCTTCAAACATTTCAATGACACCCAAAAAATTTCTGTTACCTATTAAATACAATTAACAAATAAGAAGTGAAATCAGTCATAATAATTAACAAATACGTATTTGGTGGAATTAGAACAATAAAATTACAATTTATAGTTACCTTTTTGATACAACTTTTCTTTGGATCCATGAAATGATAAATTATGTTTAGCAAGAAACTTCACTACCACAACGATTCTCAAAAGGACTTGTTTCTAGTAATCTCTTTCTTTCTTGAATTGCTCGTATTGTAATTTATCAATTGTCTCATTCAAGTTCAATCTTTTACACATATCAAACCACTTATTCCTATTTGTAAGATGATCCAATGAAACCTCGTGTTCTTTTAACACTAGTGGTAGCATGGTGCCAATTTGCATAACCTTCACTATCCAATTTACCTTTTGAAATCCCTTTTCTAAACACTTTACAACATAAGCAAAATACTCTGTCTAGCTCTTTTGAATATACTAGCCATTCTCTATCACACTTCTCCAAATTTGGTAAAGTTCTTATATATAAAGCTCTAGAAAACCGTCTACCAAATTTATCGTAGGGACCATACATAATACTATTATATCTTTTAGGTCCTTTCTGGACCAAAAGTTTAATCTCCTTAGAATTAAGTTATTCCCACCTTCTTGGATCATATATATCACCAAGTTCTTTAACGGGCTCTTGCTCTTTTGCCTCTTCTACTTTTATATGCTCTTGCTCTTCCACATGCTCTTCAATAGGTTGTCTATGGATAAACTTATCTAGAACACCAGCGTCAGCCTTTCTCTTTTCTTCATTTACTTTTTTTTTAACGTTTTTGACTACCAAATGGTTGTTTAGACTTCATCTCTACAATTTTACGAACAATAAACATAATTTGATTCTTTAAACACTATGGTTTCTGAATTCCAAATTTCTGATAAACAATTATACAATAAACATAATCTCATAATTTAATTTCTGTTTCTAATAATCTAATTCAAAATCATTCATTGATTTCATTCAACATTGTGAATCATTCAATCAGATTTCAATATGATAATATGACATAATGACAATATGACATAGTGATAAACATTTAAAAATTCATGAATCACATTCAAGAATCTGAAAATTAAACACCTTATCTAAACAATTACACAAGAATCTAAAAATTTGATAATACATTCAACTGATTCAAGTATGCAATTGAATTGAGAATTATAATTTACAAACTCATAATCCTTAATTCCTTATTCCTAATTCCTTAATTTCTCATAATCTATTACGTTAGCGACCAAGAATCAAGAATAAAGAATCATTGTCATTGATAAATTGATAACAAGAATAGGAACATAGGAGAAATCATGAATGAATAATTGTCTAATACTCTAATTGTCTAAGACTCTAATAGTGAGCGACCCTCACCTAGAAAGTAGAAACTGCTGTATCGATATTCAATGGAGGATGGACGATGATTCGATGAATGATAATTGTTGATTGCTGCATGTTGTGTGCCTGTGTCAACGTCGCTGACCTGATGGATGATGCACTGCCTTTTCGTTTCCCTGCCCTGATTCCACGATTGCTGCAATCGACTTTTTTAAGGAAAACGAACAAGATGAATCGATGATGTATTGAACAAATGATCGATCATTGTTGTCTTCGCTAATTCACTTTAAGTTTGACACTGATTTCCGAATTTGAAATTCTGATGGTGTTGGATTTCTTGGGGCTGACAGATATACTATAAAAAAATTTTTGGGCCCTGTTCCATTACCCATATGGCACTTGCCCTAAATCGGGCCTGTACTTTGAGATAAACCTATTAATCTCGGTAATCTATCTCTATAGATATTTATTCCAAGAATGTATGCAAGCATTATTGAGTTTTATTTAAAAAAATAGTCTATAATAAACTACGTCTTTAGCAATAGAAAGATTTTAAAATGAATAAACTTAAAACTATTTTAACCCACCAAGGAAGATTTTGCAAAACATGGAAAGATCAAATCAACCATAGAAAGTAGATATTAAAACTTTTGAAGACTTTGATTCTTATGGGAGTTTGGAAGTTGATGAAGATGACACAGACTCCAAAGTAGAAGCTCTCCATATGTATCCACCAAGAGAGGATAAGGCAACACTGATACTAGTCTTCTCTGGTAAATAAGCTTCTTAATCCTTAAAGAACTTATAACAAATAAGTCTAAGGGAGAAGTACTCATTAAATAACCAAATACCCAAGTGTTCTTCAAACGACAACTAGAGATAAAGAGGGAGAGACTCTTGGAAATGGAGAGGGAAAAAGAGAAAAAGATTAGCCAACTTGCTAGCCTTTCTTTTTTTTATATACTCACATTCATGCATGAAAGGCTATGCTTTTATTTAATGCCAAGTTAGTTAAGGTAGTGTAAGGTGCATGGACTAAATGTAAGTTGTTTAAAACTAATTTAGATTTAATTTGGAATTAATCGGAATTAGTTAAAATTAATCATGAATTGATTAAAGGTGCATGTTCATTAAGGAGTTCAATGACATGTAGTGACCTTTTGCTATAAGGAGTTCAATGTACATATAATCATTTTACTCTGATTTTGATATGAACAATTTGAAAATGTTCATTAAGGAGTTCAATGACATGTAGTGACCTTTTGAATCTGGATTAAATCTGATTATTTAATTGATTCACATAGCTTTATCTACAAGTTACTTTAGCTATAAATAGATAAATAGACCCTTTTCCCTTCATGAACTTTGTCTCTAATCTTCGCTACGCTTAGAGAATTTGATTTTTCTCAAGTGCTCTCTCCTCCTTTCTCAATTTATAGGGTTTAGACTTTTAGGTGTGAACCATAAGAGGCATTCCTAGTTTAGGTGCTAGATATTGCAAAAGCAACTAAACGTTTAGGATTTTCAAATGAATCACAAGTATTTACGATTATACTTGAAAGGTTAGTAATTATATCCCTCTTGTTGGTTTATATCTGTAGTTTTGAAAGTAGGTTTCAATAATAGTAAAACCTATATCTAGGGTGCATGTACACTTAGGATTATTTTTGAATGCTTATTTTGCCTAAAGTTTGTGTATAGATGCATAGAAAACACAATGGGGGTATCTAAGCCATTAGGTCTTATTTATGAGAACTACTTGAAATATTGAGAAAATCGAAAGTAACATGCTAGTAGAAGGGCGTGAGGCGCCTACATCCGGACGCGACGCGCTTTAAGCAGTTGTGGTTGATTCCAGGATTTCACTTATACTTTTGAATTTTAGGGTTTATCTATAGATTTAAATATTGTTTAATATGTTAAAATATAATAATTAAAAAAAGAGGGTAAATATGCCTAAGTCATTTGAAATTATACATAATTGATTTAAAATGAATTAACTAAAAGTTAATTAAAGATAATATGCTTAAATTATGTAATTTTCTATTGTTTAAAATTTACCTTACATATAATTATAGAAGTTTGTAAAAGAATATGTAAAAGAAAAAGGATTTATATAAGTAATATGATTACTATATGTAAAATAATTATACAACACCTACCATCACATGTTTAACTAAGGATTTATATAAGTAATTTGATAGGCGATGTCTCATTAAAAGTATAACATATAAAGTACCAGAAAAAAAATCCCCTTCTTGTTATATTAGGAAACTATGAATAACCCATGAAAAACCCACATCATTCCTTATTATCTGTTTATTGAGTATATGTGGTTAACTGACACATAAATTTGAGATGAAGCTTGTATGGTTAACTGACACATCAATTTGAGAGCCCTGTATAATCACTGATCATGTGTTTTTGTATGGTTCGTTCACCATCTTATTTTTGAGACCACAGTATCCCTGCACGAATAGAGGATGTGAAAATCCAAGATTAACATGCCATTAAATATATTTATTGAATCTCAAAATATCTTTGAGTTTCATGGCTATTGAAATTGGAAAAGTACATTGCCTACATAAATAAGTTTGTGGTGTGTTGACGGCAACCCTTTGCACATTGTAAAGACAAATATGGATTCTAGACTTAGTAAATATTAAATTAGGGTTGATAAAACTACTTAACGGATCGATAAATGAAACAAGAATGGAATTAATATATATTGAACAATGTCTATAAGATAATCCACTAAAACGTATTGCTATAACACCTATCGTAAGGATTAGTTGGAATGATGATTAAATTCGTATCTTGGGAATAGTTCTCATTTATGAACAAAAGGATCATGTATAGATAAAAAATTTCCTAAGATTCCACTATCCACAACATTCCAAAACTGTTTAGAAAAATTATCAAAAAAACATATTGAAGTGAAATGATATTTGATTTAGTTAGGAGCTGACTGTGGTAATCAAATAAGTTAACAATGTACATATAATCAGTTTACTCTAATTTTGATATGAAGAGTTTGAAAATGTTCATTAAGGAGTTCAATGACATGTAGTGACTTTTGGGACTGACATGGTCTAATAATAGAAACTCTAACTTCAAATGCTCGTATATTCACTATCATGAATAGAACTCTCAAATAGAAAAGAATCCAGTTGTCCATATGATTAGTGGTGATATACCTAATCTAGCCCCAAATGCCAAGGATAATCAGAAGGCTTATTCTAAGACTTGTTTTGATAAATTATTGTTTCCAAAAGATGAAAAGTGCTTAGAAAGTATTAAATCCCAATGTGTATGATGGGTAAGACTAAGAATAGAAGAGATAATTTTATCATGGATTATGGTCCTGTGCTACTATCCATAGGATCAAACAATAACTTGTGAATGTTTAGACCACAACCAAATATGAAAATTCATAATACCATTCTAAAATTAATACCCATCCTTGAGTATTTTACTGAGGATAAAGTGCTCACATTTGCAAGAATATGAATAGACTAAAAGGGAGTAAATGGATTGAAACAAGAAGAAGCGAAGTTGATTATGAATATAAGGCTCTTGCTATTATTCATAAGATCAAAAGATATCTCATTCTCCAAAATTTTTAGTATATGGTCTTATGATTAAAAAACTATTTCTACAAATTTTATGAGATTATTCTGAATCATTCAATAATAGAACCTTTTATATGTTTTGTATTTAAAAGAAAAGTCATGAAATCTATGAAACTGGTACTTTAAAAACATTTCAAAAGGTTGATTCAACTAATTGAATGAGATGTAATATTGTGGAATCATATTCTTGAAAACGGGAAATGCATTCAAAGATCCAAATTGAAATGATTTTGGAATTCATTGAATGACTAGTCTTATGATAAATGCAAGTCCTATCTGATAAGAGAAATGATAAAAACACTATGTGATAGTGTAACTATATGCTGGAATTAGTTTTAAGTAATGGACCATTCATACTATGCACAATATGTACAAAATCAAATACATTTAAAGGTTTGGATAAAATGTATTTGTGGAATCATTTTCTTGAGTATGTAAGCATGGAATGATTTACGATGTAACACCCAGAATCCAGAAGGCCAAAGAAAGGAAAGAAAACCCTAAGTCAAGAAGGCAACTCATCGAGTCTGGGGGATGACTTGGCTAGTAGGAGCGAGTTTTGGTACGCAAGTAGAAGGACCTACTCGACGAGTTGGTGGGCCAACTCGACGAGTTGGTCTGGGTTTGGGAAACCCTAAATCCGGGTCTCTGTACCCTATTTAAGCATCTTATTCTCCTTCCATCAGCCCATTTATAGTCTCCAAGCCCTAAACCCTAATCCACGAAACCCTAGAGCATTTTGGGTGTGTGTGAGCCATCCTTGAGTGGTTTTTGTGTTCTTGAAGCCTAGAAGAAGAAGAAGAAGAAGAAGAAGGAGCTTGAAGGTTCAAGGAGGAGGTTATAGTTCCATGGATTTCGTTCCATTCTCATCACTTCCAGGTAATCAAGCTCCTAACTTGCCTTGTAGTTCCTTGGATCTCTTTATGGTCACTTTTATGGGGCTTTTGTCCAAGAAGTATGATTTATGAGTCTTAGATGTCCCAAGTTGATTATACTTTTAGATCTAGATGCATTAAGGTTTGTCAAGGCATAAAGGTGCAAACTTTATGCCATTGGATTCCCATGCAAACCCTAAGGATGTTGTTATGTCCTTTTAAGACCCAAAAGGCCATGAATGGAAGAAAAAGTAGAGACTTTGTGAGAGAAAACAATATTTAATGCTTGGATCTATGTTAGTACACCTTAGTTTGGAATAGTATGGCTTTTGGATAGGAATCTATGTCTTAAGGAGTTAGGGTTTGAGCCTAACCCTTGAAAGAAAGGTATTAACAAGTAAAGTTGGAAACTTTACCCCTCTAGTAGTGTTTCTAAAGTGTATAAGGTGTTTGGAGTGTAGATCGGAAGGGTAGAGGGCTTAATTTGTTAAGACGGCCGAAACAGACAGATAGACTCGACGAGTCCAGAAAGGGACTCGACGAGCTGATTCGATTTGTCCGAATTTGGTGCAGGTCAGAACTCGACGAGTCTGATGATGGACTCAATGAGTTTACTCGTTCTGCCACGTGTTTGAGTAGCGAAGGAACTCGGTGAGTTAGGAGGATGACTCGGCGAGTTGAGTCAACTTAGGGTGTTGACTTTGACATTGAACAAGCGTTGACTTTGACTTTGAACAGGGGAAAATGTTCATTTTACCTTAAGAAGGATTATCAGTTCTTGACAAAGTATTATGTTGGTAATGATAGCTCGGGGAGTCGAGTGATCAGCAGTTCGAGGATCTGCTAACTAGCAGCGAGAGGGTTATTCGCGAGATTCTGCAGTCAGTGTGTGAGGTGAGTTTTCTCTAGTAGGAATGAGTCAAGGGCACCAATGTCGGCCCGTTTATGTATGTTAGTGCATACCAGATTTAGATCTGATGCCGGGGTTAGCTTGATGTAGTTCATATGTTTCGGATTTCGGTCCGATGTCAAGCGAGGCCCGAGGAAGGTTTATATGTATGTTTCTGAACTTTGGTTCGATGCCGGGTGGTACCCGAGGAAGGAATGAATGTTTAGTTATACTTGTTGTCTTTGTGATACTTGTATGTTCCTAGTAGGGAGATAAGTGTGGGCGGGGGCTCGTATCTTATCACTAGCTGAGTGTAGACAGGGTTCCATATTTCATTAGTAGTAGAGTAGGGGCGGGGCCCAAGATAGACGGGGCCTTGATACTAGTAGTTAAAGTGTTGTGCTTGTTTGTATGTACTAGCTTGATTATGATTATATGTTTACATGTATAGCGGGTAGGGCCCAGATACAGGAGGGTCCTAGTAGAAACAGACCTGTATACCGAGCGAGGCTCGAGGTCAGGCGGGGCCTGACGTAGCGGGCTGGGCCCCATGTTTGCAATATGTGATTATGTGTATGGTATGTGGTAGTTTGGGGAGGATCACTAAACTTCGTGCTTACGTTTTTTGGTTTTTGTTTCAGGTACTTCCAGTTGCAAAGAGAAGAGCCCATGATGACTGCATTACACACACCAAGACGTTTTAGCCTGGGATGTTTAATCTGATATTTTGATAAATGATTTTGATATAGTGATTGATACAATGTTTTGAAATATTTCTACTTATGTTTTATGAGATGATTTGGATGACTATTGTTCATTTATGATTTGAAAAGAAATTTTTGGACCATATTTTTGGGATGTTTCATACGAATTATCCAGTTGGATCGGATTTTAGATACAATTAGACTGCGAGACTTATGGTAAATGTAAATAATTTTTATCAAGATAGATGATCAATACATTGCCTAGTGATGAGAATATCAGTTGGTATTAATTCACACTAATAGAACATTAGATATGTTAGATTAGGTGTCTAAGACCATAACTATAATTAGTATATACTTGAATTAATAGTAGCACAGTCCTTTTGGGTTACCTTCAAACCTGAAAATTGAATAAGATGACTGTTAGAAAGAGAGAACAATTTATTAATTTATTATTTGGTTAATAAATTATTAGAAATAAAAATAAATGATTTATTATTGTATAATGGAAATAATATATTAATTAGAAATCATATTGTTTAATTAATATTTAATCAAAAATTAATTTGGAATTAATTTTGGGATTAAAAGAATTAATTAAAACTACAACGACTAAATGTGACAATCTTTAATAGTTGACCATTGGGAAATTCTAGAACCTCCCTATAGTAGGGGGGGGGGGGGGAACAAATTCTAGATGCTCCTAGGGTTTCCTTGGGCTCTAAGGGTGCCTTGGATGCCTTAAGGAGAAACTTAAGGAATTAGGGTTATCTTGGATACACCTGCCTTATCAAATACCTTTCTAACACTTATATAAACCCTCAGGGTTAAATTTCGGCCAAACCCTTCTTACTAAGTGTCTTGGCTAAAATTTTGATCTACTCATCTCTCTCTCTATATAGTATTCCTTGGTTGCTTAAATTTGTTTGTAAACCATTAGAGGCGCGACACTTGTGGCGCTTTCTACCAAAGGTCTTTCAAGTAAAGATTCAAGATTGTTTACAACAATAATCTTAAAAGTATGAATCATAACCCTTCTTATGCGATTTTTGATTATTATCTATAGATCTAGCTTTTATACTTTGTTGTTCATTATGATATGTTCAATTAGAGAAACCGTAGATATTCAATTAGGGTTGTATGTTTTGCTAATAATCCATCAGCGGTATCAGAGCCTAGGTTTAGTTTTCTATTGGATTGATACTAATATGAACTTTATCAAGGAGGAGAAAACAAAATTGTCATTTTGTTCTTCAAACTCGTCGAGTTGTTCTTCGAACTCGACGAGTTGGTCCTCCAACTTGGCGAGTTTATGCGTCAAATCCTGATTTTGGATTTTCCTACCTAACTTGATTTATTTGGTTAATATTTGACAATTAACTTTTATTAAATTTGCAATAATCTGATTTTTTATAATGTTAGATAGTTAAATATGACCTAAATGTTAGGAGATAGTTATGAATTGGCTAATGTTGATTTTATTTGATTATAATTATCCTTATGGATATGATTAACAATTTAATTAATTGTTTAATTAAAGGATAACTAATATATCCATAATTAGTTACTAAATAATTAATTTGATTATTATTTAAAGTTAATTTTAGGGTTGTTTGAAATTTAAATTAAAAGCTTTAATTTTTGAAATTAAAATGTAAACCATAAATTACATTCTTATGGATTTTGTTAATAATTTAATTAAATGATTAATTAAAGGATAATTAATAAATCCATATATGGTTTAAATTTAATTAAATTAAAAGTTTAATTTATTAAAAGATTAAACCCTTGAAATTTTAAAATTTTTAAAAATCACCTTATACTATATGTATAATTAATAGTTTAATATATATTATACGTATAAGAAAAGTAAGTCTGTAACATCCGGAATTTCAGGTATATTATTGTGTGAGTAATTTTGAGATTTATGGAGTGACTAGACGAGTTGTTAGTCCAACTCGTCAAGTACAGTTGAGTTGTCCGAGTGTGATTAATGCATGTACTCGATGAGTCAGAGAGCCGACTCGCCGAGTAGGTGCTGGGCAGTGAAACCCTAATTTCACAGGGTTGGGGCCTATATGAGGAAACTTATGCCCCCATTTCTGCCTCACCAACTGCCTAACCTTTCTGTGTGAAACCCTAAACGAGTGTAGTGAGCTAAGAGAGTGTCCAAGTTAATCTTGAATGATATTAGTGCATATTTGAGGAGGAAGAGGAGTTTGTTCAGCAAGAACCAAGAAGAAGTCGTTGGGCTTTAGGCCTTTTCGTCTAGAGCTTCAAGAGGAAGGTAAAAAGCTTGAAACTTTCCCATTTATTTGGTTGGATCTCATGAGTTGATAATTTAGGGTTTTCATCACATATTATTTGGGACTTCGAGAATACTAAGTTATTTAGAGGTTTAAACCTTAGATTTGGACCTTGTGAGGTCCCTAGAGCCTAAAAGTCCCAATTTTAGATATCCATATGAGGAGTATGGTGTTTAACACCTTATGAAAATATCTATTGGTAGATTGGAGCAAAACAACCATGTATAGAGTGTAAAGATCGAAGCTTTATGTGTCAATTGAGCCTTAGGATGGTAGATCTAGTGTTTAGAGTGATAGATCTGCCTTAAATCATCCGAATGAGAAATCAGATAGGGACTCATCGAGTCCATGGCCTGACTCGACGAGTCCGTGAGGGTTTGTCCCAATGAGCTTGATCTTGCAATAATTCGACGAGTTAGGGGCCGGCACAACGAGATGAGTTGGACCTTTGCGAGACTTCTGAGGAAACAAGTAGACTTGACGAGTCACGTGGGTGCACTCGGCGAGTCGGATCAAACATGGACTATTCACTCAAGTTTGACTTTTGTTGACTTTAGGGTTGGGTTAATCATGGGTAATGGAGATAATGGAGGGGTAAAATGGTCTTTTATCCAGTTCAAGAGTTAGAGAGTGAAAGAATAGCCTTTAGTTATTTAGAGTCGTTAAAAAGAGTATTAATTAGAGATATTCATCCTTTATGATAGGTGGATGCTAGTTTGAGATTCTGGTGCAAGGTTATTTGCTTGCTGCTTTCAAGGTGAGTTTTCTCACTATACTTACCATGAGTGGTATCTTTGTGTGACTAAGACGTCCTATGTGTTTACGTTGTGTATTGTGATATCCTGCATTATATCTTTTCGATTTATGTTGTGTATTATTTAGAGCTTACAGAGATGTGGGACCAGAGCGTTCCACTGAGACACATTGACTAGAGGGTCTTGCTGTGTTATAGGCTCGAGTGGCTACAGAGCCGTGTGTGGTATTTTGGGGAAATCACTAAACTTTGTGCTTACCGTGTTATGTGTTATGTGTTTCCGGTTTTTCTCAGGATCACGGGAAGACACCAGCTTGATTGTACACACCAGCGAAAGAGTTATGTTTTGAGGATCCTAGATTTAAATCACACAATTATGGAGTTGCGATTTGTAAATTAAATACATGAGATTTTGTGAAATGTGTTATGAGAATTATGAAATTTTAAATGAAAATTTTACGGTGTTACAAGTTGGTATCAGAGCCTTGGTTTGAGGGATTCAAATGCACCTTTGAGTATGTCTGGACTCAAACTGGGGATTTGAAAAAACATTCAAAAGGAATGAATTTTTCTAAAACGAGCAAGAGTTTTTAAGAGAAAATGAGAAGGATCAGTGTATGCAATTAGCTAGAGCCCGAACGGTGATATCCCAAAATACCCTTACTTATTTGTGTTATGAGTTATTATTGAGATATTAGGCATTCATGCTAGATGATAGGCTAGGTATTTCATATGTTAGGGCTAGAGTTGCCTGATTTGTGATGCCTTAGCCTAGGAATTTTCGCTGTCTGTGATGTGCTTTGAGTATGTGCGGAATAAGAGTATCCATCAGGAATCCTTTAGAGAGAGGTTTGAGTAGAGGAGTAATCTAGGAGAGATACTAGGAAGTGGCATTAGTCAGATGAGTATGCTGATAGAGGAGAGTATTCGTTGGGGAGCGACCAGGTTCAGCGAGATTGGTGATTGAGAAGGTTGAGCAGCTACTTAGGAAATTTGGGACGATCCGTGTGGAAAGTATGGGTGGATATGGAAGGTAGTATGGGCCCATATTAATGAAAGAAGAGGACCCATACTCGAAACAGGGAGACTTCCAGAGGTTCTAAGTAGCAGATTGAGAGGAGATAACATGGTTCGGGTACCATGATCTGTAGATTGAGAGGAGATAACGTGGTTTAGGTACCATGATTCATAGCAGATTGAGAGGACATAACATGGTTCGGGTACCATGATTCGTAGCAGATTAAGAGGAGATAACATGGTTCGGGTACCATGATTCATAGCAGATTGAGAGGAGATAACATGGTTCAGGTACCATGATTCGTAGCAGATTGAGAGGAGATAACATGGTTCGGGTACCATGATTCACAACAGATCGAGAGATGATCACATGGTTCGAGTACCATGATTTGTAGTGGTTAGTGCTTCTTGTTTACCAGTTACCCAGTTGTGATTGATTAGACTAGGATCAGATGTGATAGAGTGTGGGGCTTGAAGGCCATGTTGAATGAGTCTCTATAGAGCATACATTGAGGGGGAAATAGAGTCAGTGTCCGAGAGATTTTTGGTGAGATGTAAGTTGGATTCGCAAGACTCAAGGATGAGTAGAGATGATGCTTGTTGGAGGATCGTGGTCTGATTTGAGCAATCGACTGAAGGATGAAGTGTCATATTCTGTGGCAAGAGTTACACTATCCCCGTTTCCTGGTAGAAGCAAAAGAGATGATGAGCTTCCGATTTTCAGAGTATGGGTGTAAACCCCATGGGGTAGCATAGGGTTGCAACCTTTTCACCAAAGTATTTTGGGCAGTATGTTTGCTGCGAGGTATTTCTTATATCATGAGAAAGTCATCGATGGATCTATGATGGAAGAGAACAGGGAGGTGCCTATTGGGGAGGCATACTTTTAGCGACGATTTTATGTGGTTAAGAGGAGTAGATCGGGGCGGTGGCCCTCGTTGTCTTCGTTGTGTACCGACTGTGAGAGTGGAATCTCTTTCTTTTATGATGATTCCCACGAGGATCCAGAGACGAAGTGTGTGTTAAGTTCATTATTTCCAGACCGAGAGTCAGGACTAATTCAAAACAGTTAGGGTATCTGGCGGTATATCAGTCCGAGTCTTTGAGATTATTAGACACAGTTACGTTGGGAGGATTATGAGATTCTTTTTTGAGTTACAGGGTATTTGGAGTTGCTCGATTCCATCGGGAAGATCATTAAAGTGATTATATGGTAAGTTCCAAGAGTCAAGTGTGATATACCTGGTGAAACAGTCTATGGAGTAGGTTGTTGGTATGCCAATTGGTTATTGTTCAAAGCTTGAATGGGGGAGAACTGAGTTTTCTATTGAGAGGATCAACGATCTATTCAAAGTGCGGTTAGAGAACTGGTTATGGAGACTCGTGGTGCGGACACATGAGACATGGGTTATTGGTGGGTGAGGCAAGGTGCAAGGTGGGGTGATGTATGGGTATGTGCTTAATCTTGTATTAGTGTCTAAGTCCATAACTATTTTGGTATGTACTTAACCCGATTATGCATGGTCCTTTTGGGTTGCCTTCACACTAGTGACTAGACAAGATGATTGTTGAGGATAGAGGCTGGTTTATTGTTAATAATAATAAATTAGGGTATAAATATGATTTTTTTAATATATTATATGAAAATTATATTAATTTGGAATCATATTATTAATTAGTATTTAATCATAAATTAATTTAGAATTAATTTTGGGATTAAAGGAACTGACTGAAAGTGCAGGGGCTATTTTGTAATTATTCAATAGTTGAGGCTTTGGGCCATTAGACCACCTTTATTAAGGCTTGAACCAAAATCCTAGAAGGATCTAGGAGTTTTTGTCCAAGGGCTTAAGGAAAGGGGTCCATGGACTTGCTTAGGCCCTAAGCTAAGGGATTAGGGTATATCCTTCTCTCCTCTCTCTCATATTCATCCTTTCACCTAGTGTATTTGTGAGCCATTAGAGATACTACACTTGTGGTACTTGCTTTCAAGAGCTAAGGAAATTGAAGGAACTAGTTGTTATTACTATATAACAACAAAAGGTATGTATTCTATTCTTCTATGTGGATTTCGAAAATAGTACTAGCATGCCATGTTTCTTTTTGTGTTCATAAAGTTGTATAACTAATAGTGAAAACATAGATCCAACTCTAGGGCTGCATGCACACATAGGATTGTTTGTATAAAACCCATCAGTGGTATCAGAGCCTTTGATTTGTTTTCAATTAGATTTGATACAAATGTATGAATATGACAATTAGGGTTTATGGCTAATAAACCCTAGAGGCTTGATTTTTTAAATTAGGGTTTCTAAACCCTAGATTTCGAAATTTTTGGTAAGATTTCCTAAACCTTTTTCTTTGGCCCCAAGATTTCAATTTTAGGGTTGTCTAACCCTAGAATTTCAAAATTTCCCCCTTCCCCAAGTTTAGATCCTAAATTTTAGGGATTTGGATAATGCCATATCTTGTAATTATTCTTTAAATGTTTAAATTTGGTAATTAAAGATTTTGAATTATCCCATCCCATATTTTCGAATTCTAGGGGATTTAAGGGATAATGTTAAATTAATTGTTTAATTTAAAAGATATCCTTACCAAAATAAAAGATAATTGTCAAATTAATTAGATAATCATTTCATTATGTGATAAACTTGATTTATTTGAATTATTTGATAGATTATCTTGCAAAAAATTGAATTAGGTCATATTTAGATAATTACTAATTAATTGGTTAAATATTATTATTTGTAATTTGATCTAGAATGTTCTTGCTTATGTTTTGAAAAAGTTTCAAAACTTGCCCTCAAGGTTTGGAATTTAAATTTTGATTAAAAGTTTAATTTTTGAAAGTCTAAATTCTAAAACCCTAATTTGAATGGTTCAAATTTACACCCTTGTGGTTTATTGATTTAATTACAAGTTTAATTAAAAGAAATAATTGATAACGATAAATTAAAAGGTTTAAGAGTAATTAAATTAAAGGTATAATTAACAGTTTTAACCACTTAGTATTTTAAAAGTGTAAAATACACCTTATACTATATATAACATTAAAAGTTTAATATCATATATGTATAACTTAAACTGCTAGTCTTACCGTGAGTAGGCCTCATTCATGAAGCCGATCTATAAGGGGGTATAAGGTTATGGCCTATAAAATGGACGTTTAATGGGTGTCCACTCTCACGCACCGCTTTCTTGATTGGTGGAGGGTCGTTAGCCGAACGGGTAGTATAGGGAATAACCCTCTACTCATTAAGAGTATAATGAATAATAAAGTAACTAAATGTTTATCGAATTCCCAATATTAGTTACTTTAGGCAAAAGTGAATTTATGCAATTCCATGAAATTACACTTTGTGCCCTTGCGAAGATGTTAGTGGAGCTTGTGTGGTTAACCAACAAACTAAATGGTTCTAAGAAAAGGTAGCAAAGGGCGACTCAATGTTTGTCATAGTTCGGTGGAGCGTGTGTGGTTAACCGGCACATCAAATAGGTAACTGAAACATTGGGGGCACCATGTAAGTTTGCATGGTTATTCATACCATGTTTTGTGATCCTCGGCATCCCAGTCACAAATCGAGGGGCATATCGAGATTTAAACATGCCATTGAAAATTTCAATGAATCTCAAAAGATCTAGGAATTTGCAATAGATTTGAAACTTAAATTTCCTTTTCGTTTTGGAAATTGGTAAATCGTCATTTACTTACCTTCAAATATTCTGCAACTAGATTACGACATCCCTCTTCTAGGTTGTAGAGTATTGTGTTGGATCCTAGCCTTGATGTTTCATTTGGGTGTCACATCAAGGTTTCTAATCAACTTAACTTGAATTTTCTCCCGTTTTGTAGATGTCAAAGTATGACAACTATGATCTTCCCAAATCCCATGGAACAAGCTTTCCACATGAAGATGATATTCCACGATTCGATCGAGGAACAAGAGATCATGCTTCACTTCCTCTACCTCCTCCAATTGTTCTCCTTACCCCACAACTTCAAAGGCTTGAAAAGTACAAGCTCACTCAAGCCCTATTGGAAATTAAGCACGAAGATGGGAAACCTGTGTGTGCACACGTCTTAGAGATGAAGTCACACATTGATAGGTTAAGGATGTTGGGTGTCGAGATTTTAGGTGAGTTGGCTGTTGACTGGGTTCTTCAGTTGCTTCCTAAATCATATAGTGAGTTCGTTAGAGAGTACTATATGATGGATCACGACATGACCCTCACCTATTTGCTTATAGTTGTTGAATCAACAATGATTTGGCGTGATATTCAAGCAAATTTGTATGGGGAATCAAACTCCCAAACTGTAATGGGCACTGGCAACATCGGAAGTCTAGAAAGAACTAAGTCTATGATTGTACAATGTGTTGTGCCAAAGGAGTCCATTTGCTTTTATTACCAAGAGAAGGGCCATTGGAGACAAAGCCTCCCTAAGTACCTGAGAGATCTAAGAGATGGGATAGTCAAGATGTATGGCTCTACTTCAGGTAAAATCCATTAACTAACTCTTTTAAGTTCCTATTCTAGATTCTTAATATATGATGTGATAAGATTACATTTTGATGTTTTGTAGGATCGAAGAAAAGAAAGGAAGCTTAAGGGAAGAAGTGAGCTGAATCTAATCGTGTAGAAATGGATTTCGATCACGTTGCTTGAAGATTAGATTCCTGAGCTACTACTTGGAGTTAGAATATATTGCTAAGAAATATGTAATAACATATTTTTTCATTGCATTGTAAGGACAAATTTTTCCGCAATAAAATAAATTTTGATTATATATTATTTATTTATCCTTGCAATGCGTGTATGAGACATTGATGTTTGAAGGTTTCTATTATTAGCAATGATGGATTTGATTCTTAATTAGGTTATTTGTGGAAATGTTGAGAATTTACCAAATAAAGAGAGTTTCTCATCGCCCAAGTTTCAACTGGACAGAAACTTGGAATCACACAACTTGGTTGCGTGATGAATGAGAGACTCCATATTTTGGAAATTAGACTAATTCTTTGACAAAGTATCAAGTGAAGGACTAGGAGATAGAGAACACTAGGTTGTGTGTTGATCAAGTTCACCACAAGAGTGACAAAGATATTCGTCATGATTTACTAAAGTTTAGTAAATATGATTATACTTATAAGATTAAGTGGAATTCTGAGTTGATTGAAAGAGTTTCAATAAATAGCAGAACCAATAAGAAGAATCAAGAAGGTAGAAAGATAAAAGTTTCTCCATTCTAAGAAGAAGGGAGAGTATCTTTTATTATGTTTTATGATATGTCTTAATGATTAAGAACCATATCTCAATTGATCCTCTAAGTGAGTCTTAGTGCAATTGTATGTCTGAGAAGAGGAATCGAGAATTGAAGAAATGGTTAAATCAAGAAGTCAATTATACTTCGTTTCAAAAACACATCTTAGAGTTAAGATTGTGACATTGAGTGACAAGTCTAAAGAAGGTTTATAACATTCATCAAATGTGGAATTTGGAAAAAGGTTTTCTTATTCTTGCACATTTGAAATTGGTAAGTTGTGATGTCTTGGATAAGACAAAGACCAACTAGGACCAAATTTTGTGAAGTGTTTTCTCTTGATAAAAGCTACACTAACTCTTGAATATTTGTTTATCAAGAAAACATTTATTGAAAAGAGAACCTTATATGTCAAGGAGCTAGTGGGAGTCTTAATGATGTTCTTGAAAAGTTTCGAGAAGAAATCAAGAATAAACCTAATTAATCATCACTAGCACACAACTTGAGGTTTATAACCTATCGTATGACATTATTTTGTTTCTGCACCATTCCAATTGAGTTAATTATGCATGTGAGTTCTATGAGTTCTCATTTGAATGCATAAAGAGAAAGCACCTTGATCGATGGAAAGTACATTGATATGTAAGGGTAAGTTGCTAAACTACTTGGAAGACATGGTGGGAACTTGTGTTACCATAAGGCAAGAAATCAAGATTGAGAAACTTCGGTCCATATGAGTTTGGATTTGTCGGAGACTTTGGTTTTGGAAAATTCACATGGATAGGAACACATATACCATAAAATCTAAGTGTCATAAGATTCCCTCCTTCATGAAAATGACTGTGAGGAAATGCTTTCACTAAGAGAGTTTTTCAGAAGATAGCAATTGTGCAAATTGTATCGATTATGGTTACGACATCCCTTTCCATAGTTCGAATTGTGAGATTTGGCAATTGGGTATTTGAAATATGAACTTAAGAAATTCAATAGGTATTGTTTTCTGGAAGTTCAGCTATTTTCTGAATACATGTCAAAGCTAGTGGGAGAATAAGTGTTATGCTTAGATGATAATAATCATCATGATAGTGAGCATAAATGGTATGCTTGTATGATTATTAAGGCAAGTATTGCAAGTTAGCAATATTAATTATAGAAAACAAGAGTTATACTTTGCAAAATCGTAAGGGTTGAAAAGTTGTTATGCTATAATTAAGGGAGAGAATATTGTACTCCGTTTCAAAATCTAAAGCTTAGATTGAGAAACTTTAATAAATTTAGTCAAAGGATACATAGTGTATTCTTAAATTCCGATTATGATTACGGCATCCCTCTTCATAGCTCAAATTGTAAGAACGTGACACATAAAATATTATGGCAGAAGATTGATAGAGTATCGTATCTTTATGTAGGACATTATGCATCGTGTTCCATAGGCTTCGGTTATAGGATCGATTGTAAGTGCCATAATATTTGACCATTCTAAAATTTTCCAAATGTCTAGCGCATTAAGAGGGAAAAAGGACAAGAATCAGTTTTAACTAAGATAATTAAACAACTATCAAAGGACGATCCAAAGTTCGCTGAGTAGTTGGAAGTATGGTATTGGATGGACCATATCGACATTATTATGAATAGATAAGATTCTATTAAGAATGAGTTGTCATAAGGAAAATATGGAAATGTTTCCATATTGGGAGTTGGATATTGAGAGTCTATGTCTAGATTAGAAAATTTTCTGCAAAAGGATGTTCAAAGGAATGTACTTTGAGTGAGAGACATCATGTCTATGGAATTGTCTTGTAACAATCTCCAATAGAGGACTTTGTAATTTCATTAGCAATAGTCATTGTGACTTTAGTGTAGTGACATTATGAAAGGATCATTGCATGAAACGTTGGAATATAACATATTCTATAAGTGGCAAGAATTTGATATTCTTACACTTGTGATAAGGATTGGGAGTTGTGAAATGAGTATGATTGGAAATGTGTTCATTTGATATATTTCACAATGTAAGGACCATAGGTACACATTGTGTGCATGCTAAGAGCATGGGACAATTGTAGTAATAATTCAAGTAATAAGTTAATTAATAGAAACAACAAATAATGAGTAATCGATATGGTAATGAATAAAAGGTGTTTTATTTATACTCAAGGTTTGGGAGCATATAGGATTAGTATTATTCTTGTGTTTCACTTTGCATGTTTTGACTTCCTGAATAATTAATTATTTCAGAATAATCAAATTATTCGAATGGTCCGCAGTCATTCATATGTTGGAAGTAGGTATGAATGAAGACTGTCATGAATTGGTTTGTAGATTGTCTAAAGTCTATTAAACATAGCAAAGGTTTGCTGCAACGTTCATGAGTGCTTATGAATGTGATTTTGAGTATTGGATTAAACCCACGCTCACAAGAATCACTTCATGGATTTTATCACGAGTGATTGTGAGTTGATAATATTGTATATTCTTGAAACCGAGACGTGTGAGTTGTTATTTGTTGGTCGGTTTCACATTGATGATAAGTAAACGCACCAGTAACTTGGTGTTATAAAACTTATTGTTGTGTGTGATTCGATGAGTGAGTACAAGAGAGAATTGAGTCGAAGTTTATCCGTTTTTTTTCCCAAAGTGGGATAAAATGGATATCTGTGGGCCCCTTGATGAGTTAGTGATGACACCCTAAGAGCTTGGCCAAACCGGGACTAATTTGATGTGTTCAATTGTAGTCTGTTGTCAGTTATCATAAATCAAAAATCAAGAAACAACATATAGACTAAGAGAATGATTTCAATCCATGCACCATGTCTATGCGATATCAAGAATGGAGGAATATATGATCCCTTATCTAAAGGACACGCTTCTGATAAGATCAGAGTTGACAACGGCTTTTGAAAGCTACGATTGCTAATCAGGATCTGAAGTCATACGCAGAATAGTTATTAGACTTATCCAAGTGGGAGACTGTTGGATTAGTGTCTAAGTCCATAACTATTTTCGTATGTACTTGACCCAATTGTGCATGGTCCTTTTGGGTTGCCTTCACACTGGTGACTAGACAGGATGATAGTTGAGGAGAGAGGCTGGTTTATTGTTAAGAATAATAAATTAGGGTATAAATATGATTTTTTAATATATTATATGAATAATATATTGATTTGGAATCATATTATTAATTAGTATTTAATCAGAAATTAATTTAGAATTAATTTTGGGATTAAAGGAACTGCTTTGAAAGTGTAGGGGCTATTTTGTAATTATTCAATAGTTGAGGCTTTGGGCCATTGGACCACCTTTATTAAGGCTTGAACTAAAATCCTAGAAGGGTGTAGGAGTTTTCGTCCAGGGGCTTAAGGAAAGGAGTCCATGGACTTGCTTAGGCCCTAAGCTAAGGGATTAGGGTTTACACCTTGATACCCTAGTTATCCTTAAGTATAATTAGCACCCTAAGGCACTAAGATTTTGTCCAAGATTTGGGAAACCCTCTAAGGGACTAATTCTAGGGCAAGATACCCTTCTCTCCTCTCTCTCATATTCATCCTTTCACCTAGTGTGTTTTTGAGCCATTAGAGGTACTACACTTGTGGTACTTGCTTTCAAGAGCTAAGGAAATTCAAGGAACTAGTTGTTATTACTATATAACAACAAAAGGTATGTATTCTATTATTCTATGTGGATTTCAAAAATAGTACTAGCATGCTAGGTTTCTTTTTGTGTTCATAAAGTTGTATAACTAATAGTGAAAACATAGATCCAACTCTAGAGCTGCATGCACACATATGATTGTTTGTATAAAACCGTCACTTAAGGAAGTATGAGAGAACCTGTGGAATGTGGTCATTGGCCAGGGAATTTATTATGTCCAGTGATTTTTCAGTATTGCAATTGTTGAGTTCGAGTGTAACGACCATAAATTTTCAACAAATTTTAACTTTTCAAAAACATCCCAATTACTTTAAGTTTTTACAAAAAGGTTTTCAATACATTTATTATCAGAGTATTCCCAGAACCATAACATAAATCATAAACACGAGGAGCGGTACGATCACGCCTTTGCCTTGCCACGGTCTCCTGAAGAACCTGAAAAACATTAAACCACAACTGTAAGCCCGAAAGCTTAGTGAGATACCCGCAAAATACCAACCACATATACCATACACGTATAACATGTCATATCATAACCGATCACAGAACAACCATGCATATCGGGTCTACTGTGTGACTGGTCCGCCGTATCGGGCCTTCAGTCCACCGGGTCCACCCTTCGAGTCTAGTCATGTCCCTCGAGTCTGCAGTGTGGTTGGTCCGCCCGCACCGGGACTTCAACCCACCTGGTCCACTCTCTGAGTCTACAGTATGAATGGTCCGCCCACATCGGGCCTTCAGTCGGCCTGGTCCACTCTCCGAGCCATGACACATTTGGTCCGCCCTCGTGGGGCCTACAGTCTATCCAGACCGCTTGCTGGTCCTTCGGGACAACCGGTCCGCCCTAGGTATCTTGGCCTACAGCACAAAGCAGGACCCGCCGCAACCCAACTTCAGTCCAAACAACCATGTGCACATAAACATACAATCATATAACAGTTCACAATCAACAAGTCGATCAAACAGATCACATAACATATCGTCATCCTAACTAGGATACCGACCTAACCGGTCACTAGCATAGCATCACCCTACATATCCGGATACCGATCTTAACCAGGTCTCTAACATATACCATCCTAGCTACCAGGATGCAAACATATCAAAGCAATAACATAACAACAAATACCCGGATCTCAATCCGATAAAGGGCCGACCTTGGTGCCTTAGACCCTGTTGATGCCGAAACTCTAAACTGAAGAAGCAGATTCCTGGATCACCGACTCACCGAAAGTCCCGAACTAGTCATCATAACAAAATAATCATAAGGCCAAACATACATCCACTTATTGGGCCAAGTCCAAAGTCAAAATCTTCTACAAAGCCCAATATTGGCCCAATTTACTAAATTGGGCCCTCCTCACCAAATGGGCCTAGATCCAAGGTCCATAATAATAATTGGGCCCAAAAATACTCTATCCATAAATTTCCAGTCATGGCCTATAAACCAACAGCCCAATAACAACCCAAACTCTAAGGCCTAAAATGGTAATCCAATAGGGGGAGTACGCTCGGCGTACCCTCCCTGGTACGCTGGGCGTACATGCTGATTCGCAACTGGGGATCGGAGCACTGACCCGCTACGCGGGGCGTACTACTATGTTACGCGGGGCGTAACTTCGTTACTCATTAAGTACTCATAACTTCTTAATGGCTTAAGCTCTTAAGCCCAAACTTCAGATCCCTAGGCCAAATATGCCTAAGATTCATAAAGTCTCAAACTTTATCACTTGGAACGTCCATAAAGCTCTTAATCCAAGGTCTTAATCCATTAAGACCTACATATCTCACACATGGAACCACCACAACCCTTAGGACCTCATTTTTCTCACTCAAGACCTCTCCAAAGGTCTGAAAGGACATATAATCTCGACCAACTCAAAACATGCATCAAGATGAGGACTTTTGGGACAAGAATGGTGTCAAAGCTTCACAACACATAGATCTAAACAATATGGATGTCAAGCAAGAAGCTTTATACCTCAAATAGGCTCCAAAGGAAGATGTCTTCCCAGATCTATAAGCTCCATCCGTTCCTCTCCTTCTTTGACAACTTCTCCTTTGTTCCTTTATGCTCTCCTTTGCTAATCCACGCTTTCCAAGACCAAACACACCCAACCAAGGAGGTGGGACGGCTATCTGAGGGTTTCTGAGGTTAAGAGAGTGATTATGGAGGCTAATGGGGAAGCCTTTATGTTCTTTATATAGTGGTTGCCTGAAAATTAGGGTTTTGAGGATTTTGAGAGTACGCTGGGCTTACCTCTAGTACACTGGGTGTACTCACCCAAACACCCGCGTTCTTTCCTCCACTACGCTGGGTGTACGTCCAGCTTATGCTGGGCGTACCCATCATGATCCTTTTTTTCACTTTTCCCGTAAAAGGACCAACGTTACGCTTTCTCTTAAATCTGAGGGACTCATACATAAATACATTAAGAACGGGGCATTACAGTTCTCCCCCAGTTAAATTAGGCTTCGCCCTCGAAGCCTATGGCAACTCGACTCCAGAACATCTCCCGCAACGCACCACCTGGCATTAACCAGACCAGGTTCCTCAAGACACAACCATCGAAACCCGAAACTCACTTTCTCCTTTCTTGCAGTGTCCTGACCACCGTCTCAAGCCGGCCATCGACTTTACCCTCTGATAACCACACCTATCAGGCTCCACACTTAGCAACCGAGTACCACTCCATGGCACTTTTCTCGATCCTGATCACAACAATCACTTGACTCTTACGAGCTAGATATAACCCTGAGCCACCAGGTTCCCGATCTGAGTCCAACTCTATCCATCCCATGCTGACAGAATGACACATTGTTTAGCCTCAGAGCAACTCCCATGAGTTCTCCTCTTGCAATCGCATGCACATGCTGAACTAACCCAAGCACTCTTGGGTTGCGAAAACCCGTCACACTGACGACACCTCCAAACATCCCCCAGGATGAACCACCACTACACACACAATACCTTGATCAGAATCAAACTGGGAGTCCATGATTCCATCCCTGCAACCCTTCCGAGCCTCTTGGCTCTACACCTGCGGAATTCCTTCCGCGACCTCGACAGAAATCCAATCCGGATGTGATCCTATACTACGGCCACAATCACGCTGCTCAATGACCATAATTGGACCACTCCAATCATAACTCTGCGCTGCTGCTTTCGCTTCCGTGAATTTACACTCCCTCTCGGAGCTACATTCCTCTCTCTTTCCTTACCAAGGAAATCCACTTGGCCGCCTTGTCACTACGACAAGTGCCACGGTGCTCGCCCAACGCTACACCACTCCCTTATAGCATAACCGCTATCCATGCAACACACATGCTCTGAATCTGCTCACAAGGACTCTCGAGTCCATGCACCATCCCACTAATCAAGATCAATACTCGGGGCCAGACCTTCTAATGCTAACACATCGCGACATAATCAACCCATTTCCTCGAACCGGTCTAACAATACCTTCAGAGTCTTCAGCATGACTGGACCGCCTTACCAGGCCTTCAGCCAATCTGGACCACTCTCAAAACCTTCAGCCAATCTGGACCACCCTCCATGGCCTTCAGTCTGGCTGGACCGTCCTCCGAGCCTTCAGCCTGACTGGTAAGCCTATCGGCCTTCAGTCTATCCGGACCGCTCAACTAGCATTCATTACTTCGAGTTATCTCTCAGGTAAATCCTCCCATGCATACTGTTCTAGCCCTCTAGGGGTTTCGAACTCTACCTCCATCATACATACTCGATCTCGGCCTGATCCCAGGCCCTCCACAATCAAATGCCCTAGGTCTGTATCCTGCCCCGCACGCCTGCCACTTACTCATACCAGCCTATACTCTTGACTGACAGAACCACTACTGGATCCCAAGCAGCTAAACAACCTCTCATGCCCATCGACCTTCCGGAGAGTTTCCAATTCTCCCCCACTTAGGGAACTGACTATCAACCACCGGTCGCTATCACCGACCTCCCAAAACAACCCTGCACAAAAACCAACACTTACATGCAGACTGATTCCCACTAGCACTAGCAACGTTCACAAAAGTCACATTTCCACACTGATCATCTCGCTCGAAAGAAACTCAATCTTTAGCTAACCACTGCTCAGACTGCAAATGCTACCCGACATTCAGACCCACGCCAAATTTCCACTAATAACCCTCATGAATGATAACCAACGAAATCCCAAACACTAACCCATAACCATACCAACCCTCAAGGAACAACGAATACCATACCGAAAACCACACAATGAGACTAGAAGATAAACAATACTCCACAATAATCACAAGTTAATCAAGACATCAAGAAAGAAACATACCCGCAGCTGCATCCGGCACTGCTCTGATCTCCTCTGCTGTAAGCTGAAAAGCACGACCCTGAGCCCTTGGGGGCTTCGCTCCACCCTGACCTCCACCCGTGATCCTCAAAGTGGCCAGTACTGGAGCCTGCACTGGTCCTGCAGCAAGCTGTGGACAGTTGACCCTCAAGTGCCCAACCTGATGACAATGATAACAAATCCTCAAATCCCGAACCGGCGCTGACTGCCGACAATCCCTCGCATAGTGCCCCTCCTTTCCGCACTTGCGGCATGCACCACTGGACCTACAAAATTCGGTGTGACCCCTCCTACACTTCCCACAAGCGTGGCTGCTCTGATCTCCTACCCTAGAATCAACAATCTTGGACCGTTTCAGCGCTGGCTGCGACTCCACCAGAGCCTGCCTCAGCTCACGCAACTGCAACTCAATCTCTAACTCACGCCGCCTGGCGGCCTCCTGCAACTCCAACAAAGTCTTGCACCTCTGCGTAGACACAAACTGTCTGATATCTCTCTTGAGCATACTCAGATATCGGGACATCTGAGCCTGCTTCGAAGCGAACTCAGGGCAAAACATCACCCTTTCAGTGAACATCCTGGGGATCTCAGTCACCGACTTCGAACCCTGCTTCAGCTCAAGGAACTCCTGAGCCAATCTCTCTCTCAACCCGCAGAACATAACGAGTGCTGAACATCTCTCTGAACTGGTCCCATCAAACCGCAACCCTCTGCACATCCGAATATGACCCGGTGGTCAATCTCCACTAATCCTTCGCCCCGCGCCTCAACAGGTTCAGAGCACACCTTACCCTCTGATCAGTAGGGCATGAACACGTGAAGAAACACCCCTCCATGTCCGATAAGCATCTCATAGCAACAATCAGGTCCTGAACTCCATCAAAGGTGGGAGGCTTCGTGTTATCGAAGTCCTGATACTGAAAACCTCGACTGGCTCCTCCCCCTGCTGCTACTACAGCTGCTGTAGCTGCCGCGGAAGTCGTCTTAGTGAGATCCGCATAGCGCTCATCAAAATACTCCACCATGGCGGTCTTGATCAACCCAAACAGTTCTGGCAGCTCGGCCCGGGACAACGCAGCAACCTCATCATGCAGGATCTCATGAATCCTCGCATCCAACTCGCACGTACTCATCTGACCAATAACCTCGGGCGGTATTGATCCGCCAGGAACTCCCTCTCCTGCTCTCGATGCTGACCCGGATGCACTCGCAGCATGGCTCGAAATATCCATACTGAAAAACACCAAAAAAATCTCAGACACTTCCCACTATCCCGGGAACCATCTCTCAACCCAACCCTAGAGGTCATGGTTTCCCTAATACGCGTATGGATCCTGTGCTTTCAGTAGTACGGGCCCATACTACTTTCCACACCTACCCATATTTTTATGAAGTACTACCACAACACCCTAGAGAAAAATAACATAACAAGAACTCAAACCTCACTCTTAGAGGAACACTGGAAATCTCATACAGAGGGAAACCCTAAGGCTAGCAGGCATCATAAAACAGGCAACATTATCATGAAATCCTAAAGATCCCTAGCCTAGTACTAGTATGCTATTCTATCAATGCTCGAAAACAAATATCATGCATGGTATTTTGGGGTTACTTACTGGCTCCGGCTGATCGTACCTCCGCGTCCTCCTTTTACTTATTTTGAAGACCATTTTAAATTCTCTTTAAAAAAAATCTCCCTGATTTGAGACTGGATTCACACGAATGTTCCTTCAATTCACTCAAACCAAGGCTCTAATACCAACTTGTAACGCCCATAAATTTTCAACAAATTTTAACTTTTCAAAATCATCCCAATTACTTTAAGTTTTTACAAAAAGGTTTTCAATACATTTATTATCAGAGTATTCCTAGAACCATAACGTAAATCATAAACACGAGGAGCAGTACGATCACGCCTTTGCCTTGCCATGGTCTCCTGAAGAACCTGAAAAACATTAAACCACAACTGTAAGCCCGAAAGCTTAGTGAGATACCCCCAAAATACCAACCACATATACGATACACGTATAACATGTCATATCATAACCGATCACAGAACAGTCGTGCATATCGGGTCTTCTGTGTGACTGGTCCGCCGTATCGGGCCTTCAGTCCACCGGGTCCACCCTCCGAGTCTAGTCATGTCCCTCGAGTCTGCAGTGTGGTTGGTCCGCCCGCACCGGGACTTCAACCCACCTGGTCCACTCTCTGAGTCTACAATATGACTGGTCCGCCCACATCGGGCCTTCAGTCGGCCTGGTCCACTCTCCGAGCCACGACACATTTGGTCCGCCCTCGTGGGGCCTACAGTCTATCCAGACCGCTTGCTGGGCCTTCGGGACAACCGGTCCGCCCTGGGTATCTTGGCCTACAACACAAAGCAGGACCCGCCGCAACCCAACTTCAGTCCAAACAACCATGTGCACATAAACATACAATCATATAACAGTTCACAATCAACAAGCCGATCAAACAGATCACATAACATATCGTCATCCTAACTAGGATACCGACCTAACCGGTCACTAGCATAGCATCACCCTACATATCAGGATACCGATCTTAACCAGGTCTCTAACATATACCATCCTAGCTACCAGGATGCAAACATATCAAAGCAATAACATAACAACAAATACCCGGATCTCAATCCGATAAAGGGCCGGCCTTGGTGCCTTAGACCCTATTGATATAGTGAGGATAACTCACCTCGCGATTGCCAAAACTCTGAACTGAAGAAGCAGATTCCTGAATCACCGACTCAACGAAAGTCCCGAACTAGTAATCATAACAAAATAATCATAAGGCCAAACATACATCCACTTATTGCGCCAAGGCCAAAGTCCAAATCTTCTACAAAGCCTAATATTGGCACAATTTACTAAATTGGACCCTCCTCACCAAATGGGCCTAGATCCGAGGTCCATAATAATAATTCGGCCCAAAAAATACTCTATCCATAAGTTTCCAATCATGGCCCATAAACCAACAGCCCAATAATAGCCCAAACTCTAAGGCCCAAAATGGTAATCCAACAGGGGCAGTACGCTGGGCGTACCCTCCCTGGTACACTGGGCCTACATGCTGATTCGCAACTGGGGATCGGGGCACTGACCCACTACGCGGGGCGTACTACTATGTTACGCGGGGCGTAACTTCGTTACTCATTAAGTACTCATAACTTCTTAATGGCTTAAGCTCTTAAGACCAAACTTCAGATCCCTAGGCCAAATATGCCTAAGATTCATAAAGTCTCAAACTTTATCACTTGGGACGTCCATAAAGCTCTTAATCCAAGGTCTTAATCCATTAGGACCTACATATCTCACACATGGAACAACCACAACCCTTGGGACCTCATTTTTCTTACTCAAGACCTCTCCAAAGGTCTGAAAGTACAGACAATCTCGACCAAATCAAAACATGCATCAAGACGAGGACTTTTAGCACAAGAATGGTGTCAAAGCTTCACAACACATAGATCTACACAATACGGATGTGAAGCAAGAAGCTTTATACCTCAAATAGGCTCCAAAGGATGATGTCTTCCCAGATCTATAAGCTCCAGCCGTTCCTCTCCTTCTTTGACAACTTCTCTTTTCTTCCTTTATGCTCTCCTTTGCTAATCCAAGCTTTCCAAGACCAAACACACCCAACCAAGGAGGTGGTTAAGAGAGTGATTATGGAGGCTAAGGAGGAAGCCTTTATGTTCTTTATATAGTGGTTGCCTTAAAATTAGGGTTTTGAGGATTCTGAGAGTACGCTGGGCCTACTCACCCAAGCACCCGCGTTCTTTCCTCCACTACGCTGGGCGTACCCAACATGATCCTTTTTTTTCACTTTTCCCATAAAAGGACCAACATTACGCTTTCTCTTAAATCTTTGGGACTCATACACAAATACTTTAAGAACGGGGCATTACATCGAGGCGGTTAGGTCACCGAGTTTGGGGTGCAATAGCTGAGATTTGCGGGTATAAGTATAGATTGTGATTTATACTCCAAAAAGGAGAACAATTGATTTGTGTACCAATATCAGATTTGGTGTGAGTAGTTCGTATGGGTAATGATTAATAGAGGGTGGAGCTTCAGATTTTCGTCAACGTGTTTTCAGTTATTGTTGATTCCTCTGTGTTTCAATTTGTGAGATGGGAATAATTCCAAGTTGCAGGTTGCGCGAGAAGAAGATCGGTTGTGAGATTATGAGAGGGTACATTGTGGTATCTTAGTATGATGCCATGAGTATGAGATCAATGGTTAAGGTAAGACATCGTGAGGTACTGTGATGGTGTACCAAGGTATCCGAGTATGATGTCCTAAATTTCGGAGTATTTTGAGTCTTGAGTTTAAGATAACAAGCGGTATATCAAGAATCTATGGTTCCAGTGTGAGCCCTTCAGCTATTTGAGATCAAGTGAGATTATCTAAAAATGTGAATTGTAGCGAGAAAAGGAATTTTTTCATGGCGTTTGCCGTCGGGAGTAGTAATGATTATTTTGGATGGGTGTGTGCACCTATCTATGCTGGGCCGTGGAGCATGAGTTAGTGAACGCAATGTGGCGTCGACTTGAGGATGAGATCGGGGTTGTAAGAGAAAGTGATGTAAGAGTACTGGGATCCATAGCAACCATGAGTTAGTGCGAGAGAGTATGGTGATACTGCGGGAAGACGTAGTATTCACCAATCAGTGAGAGGGTGTGGTGATACTGCGGGGAGCCATAGTATTCACCAGACAATAAGTGAGCATTGTGAAACTGCAGGGAGCCGTAGCTTTCATTGGTCATAATGAGAGCGTTGTGAAATTACGGGGAGACGTAGTTTTCACTAGTCAGCGAGAAAGTATTGAGGAACTACGGGGGAACCGTATCTTTCACTAGCCAGCAAGTAAGAGAGAAGCATTGTGGATCTACGGGGAACTGTAGTATTCGCTAGTCAGAGTAGAATGCAAAGGAGTTCTTAAGCTTGCGTAGCCTTACCACTTGAGTCTTTTGGAACCTGGTTGGCAGACCGAGGCGAGATTGGGGTCTCCGTGTCGGTCAAGGATTTTTTTATCCCGGGTTGAGGAGGGATTATCATAAGCGGAAGGAGTTGGAGAGATGGTATGGGCATAAATTCATGAATCGCAGGTACGGGTCGAGTATAAGATATCTTAGACCTTTGTAGGTCAGTTCTTTTGTATGGAAAGAATCGCGAGAGTATGGAATGAGTAGTAGATGACAGAGGTCGTAGTAGATGACAGAGGTCGAGGGTGAGACGATATCAGTTAGGGTTATGGTATTCACTTGGGGTAAAGCGAACTTCGTGACATGTGTGTCACACTGGGCCGAGATAGTTATTGTGAGAAGGAAGTCAGTGAGACGTTTTGGGGTATGCAATGGATAACCTTTGGAGGTTCAATTGTTGGGTCGGGAGATAGCCTGGTGCTTAGTGTTGAAAGAGATATTTGAGAAGGGAGTTGGGGTTTATGATTGTTAGATGGCAAAGGATACTTCTGAGCAAGCATGATCTTTTTCTTGTGTCTGACGACTGAGTGTTGAGAGTTCATTTTTCAGAGGGGTTTTGGTTGTAGTATAGTGGATGGGTCCCTGGTGTGATGTCATCCTTTCATTCCCTGGAGTATGATATGGATTGTTTAATATGCCTGTTATAAGTGATCGGTAACCAAATTTTGGGCATTGTCTTGTTTTTATCAGTTGCAACGAGAGAATCAGAGGGGTAGTAAGTTATCGAGGTCTGTTATTCAAGGATCGAATAACATGGTGATATCTTGAGAGGGTGGTCTGGAAGTGATACATGCTACTAGAGTTTCCAGATTCTAGAGAGTTAGAATGGGGTAACGTAGCGGCAGAAGGGTCTGTCCTTTTATGGGTTTGGGAGTTCCTGTTTGATTTCAAGTGTCAATGGAAGAAGATATCCATGTGGTATGAGATCCTTTCGATGGTGATTTTCGGGTTACTCTTTGCTACCCTTACTAGTCCATGTTAGTGTGCCGGTTAATTGCACACGCTCCACTAACGACTTGGCAATAGGTGCAAACTGCAATTTCATGGAATAGCATAAAATTCACATTTTTCCTAAAGTGACTAAGATTTGGGAATTTATAAAATTATTTAGTTACTTGGTATTTCATTATACTATTAATGATAGCTTGTGTCCTATCCTACCCGTTCGGCTAATGACCCTCCACTAGTCAAGAGTGTGGTGGGTAAGAGGGGATACCCATTCAATCGCCATTTTATATGCAATTTCCTTAAACACCCCACCCCTTATAGACCAACTTCGTGAATGAGGCCTACTAACGGTAAGACTGACCTTTTACTTATACATATAATATATATTAAACTTTTAATTTTATATAGTATAAGCGTGTATTTTAAACTTTTAAAATACTTGATGGTTTAATTAATAAATTATACTCTTAATTTAATTAAACTTAAACCATGTTATTATTATGGATTTATTAATCTTCTCTTTCAATAAACACTTTAATTAATTTAATACAATCCATAAGAGTTAACTTGAACTATTCAAAAAGACATCAAGGTTTCAAATACAAAATTCAAAATTATAACTATTTAATTAATTTTTTTAAGTTATGAACCCAAGAGTTGCACCTTTTTGAAAACTTTTCAATATTCCATAAATGATACTTTTCAACTTTCAAAACTTGAGGGCATGTTTTGTAACTCTTGAAAATGTTTTGAGTTTCAAACTTGATGAAAATATTTGTAACTCCATAAAAAACTTTTGAGTTCCAAAACTGGATCGCAAGTTTCGTAACTCCGAAAATATTTAGACCAAAATTTAAAACCAATAAAATAATCATAATTTTATCTTTTACAAATTTGACTTAATACAACTCTTATAGCAAGATAACTTCAAATCAAAATATTACAAACAATTAGCTTATCATATAAAATAGTAATAATTTCAAGATTTGACAATTTATATTTTAATTGAGATGGGGATAATTACTTTCATCACATAAAAAACAATTTTTTATCTTCAATACAACTTTTTACATTAATTATCTAAAGGGATAATGGCTTAAAAGGGTAATATATTTTTTCAATTTGTACACATTTGGTCACTAAGTTTTTTTTCTTCCACATTTACCCCTTAAACTTGTTAAACTGTAGACATCCAGTCCTTATGACCGGTTAGTTAATGTTAGCTGGGAAAAATGACTTATTAGGTAATATATTTCTCATTTTGTACACATTTAGTCCTTAATATTTTTGTACACATTTAGTCCTTAATATATATATTTTTTTGTTTTAGAATAAGTCTTTTTTTGTTTTTGTACCCATTCATTACTTATGAATGATTTATTTAGGATTTTTCTCATGACATCTAACATGGGACTATCATTGATGAGTTGTTTGCGACTGTTGATGCTTATGTCCATCCTGGCCTCGACTGCTTGGTTGCGTAGGTCTTGTGGTTTGACTTAGGTTTTGTGTTCCCAAACGTCATAACTTCTTCATACGATATCTGATTTTAATGATCTTTATATCGATATGTTTGTTTTTTAAGTATGCTATAACTTTCGTGAAGATTACTTCTCTTAAAATATAATATGTTTTTACTTATGATTTTCTAAAAAAACATCCATACATGCATTCATAGACGTCTGGATATAAAGATGATACGTAAAAAATATATTACTTTTCACAGAAGTAATCTAAATGAAAGTTGTAGTAGATTAAAATACAAACGCTTAGGTATAAAGATTATTAAAATCTGAGATAGTATGAAAAAAGTTATGATGTTCAAAACACATGACCTAAACAACCAAGTAGTTGAGATTGCGATGGACATGAGCATCAAAAACCTAAAACACCTCGTTAATGATTGTTCCACATAAGATGTTGTGAGAAAAACCTAAAGAAATCATTTATAAGTATTGAATGACTACAAAAACAAAAAAAATTATTTTGCAACAAAAAAAAATTAAGGACTAAATGTGTACAAAAATATTAAGGACTAAATGTGTACAAAGCGAGAAATATATTACCTTATTAAGATATTTTTACCGGCTAACTTGGAATAGCTGGTCATAAGGACTGAATGTATACAAGTTGAAGTGTAAATGTGGACAAAAAATAAACTTAGTGACCAAATGTGTACAAATCAAAGAATATATTACCCTTTTAAGTCGTTATCCTATATCCAAATCTAAAATAAGCCAAGAAATTTGAAATCTGCCATTAGATGCATCACCATGTCGTGGCAAGCATTCCCACATCGTTGTGATCATGTGGAATCGATATTGACAGATTTTCTTGGTTTGAAAATAATACAATTGCATCAATATAATAGAAAACAACCCATGTCTCTAATACCACTGTTGGGTTTTATGTGCACTACAACACTCCTATGGTGCACATAAAACCCTAAATGCTTTGGATCTAAGTTTTCTCTAGATATACATGCAATAAAATTTCCAAAGTATGAAGCCTACAACTAGCATACAATTTGGCATATGAATCATAAAAGTAGCTTAGAAGATTACCTCTTGTTGTAGCTTGTTGAATTTTTGGCCTTTAAGAACTTATCACCCAGAGTGTGATGCCTCAAACGGTTCACAACATACCATGAACAAATGTAGGACTTAAAAGAGAGGTTTGGACACACAAAAAATCGGCTATGCTTCTCAAAGAATACATTCACACAATTTTTTAGCCTTAGTGGGTTACATATATAGTGTAGAATTCCAATAGTTAAACCCTAATCCGCTTCCTTGGGCCTTAATCCAATAATCCATATGATAAGCCCTTTGGATTAACTCTTCATGCACTCTTACATGAAGTTAGTCCATTACTAACCAATATGGATAATTAGCCCAAACTATATATATATATATATATATATATATATATATATATATATATACATATATATATATATATATATATATATATATATATATTTATATATATTACTGATTTACTTAATCAATCCCCATTAATTTAATTAGTCTCTTTTGATCAGTAATTTAATTCCAAATTAATTCTTGATCAATACTAAGTAAATAATATGATTTCTCCATTAATATATTATACTTATAATATATTAGTAAATCATAAATAAGCTCTTACTCAAATATCCGTCCTATCAAATTGTCCTGGTGATATGTAACCCGAGATGGACCATGTTACTCTTGGGTCAAGTGCATACCAGTTATAGTTATGGACTTATACACCTAATCCAACAATAAAATTTTCAAAACCAATTGATTTTCAATGTTTAAAAATAACCTTGATTGACAAGTCTAGACCCACAAAACATGACTCTATTTGATTGACATGAGTTATCTCCATGGTAACAGAGAGCCTTATATTAGATGCTCACAACCAACAAAGAAAAGAAGAAATGAGCAAAACCGTCATATCCGAGCTCGTAATGAGTACAAACTCTCAAATCTGGTACCCGAGTAAATTTCTAGAAAAAAAATATGTGAAAAAGTTGATTGAAGAAATCAAAGCTAAAGACAAATATACAAAAACTTAAGTTCAATCAAATTAGAAGCTATCTATGTGATATGATATTTGTTTCTCTCAAAAAAAAATTGAAGCATATGGCTCTAAACCTATGGGAGGGTTGATTGCTTTGGTGAAAGTTGATTTGGCTGTGATAGCTGCATAAGGATGATTTGAGCTAAATTTTTAAATATCTAGTCTTGAGGATATCAAAATTTGAAATATTTTACCTTTTCTTGCAAGTCTAATTAATGTATAAATTTAAAGAAGAAGTTATAGCTGGTCTATTGGTTTACACCATCGAGAGTCTTCCTGACTTTGGGAGTCTGTTCTACATGGAAGGTGTTTAAATGGTCATCTAGGTAGTCATTCCGTTGGAGCTTCCTTAGTATAGAGTCTAATAGTAAAAAGAGGGAAAAAGGGTTTTGCTTAACTTATCCCCTCACTATCTCTCATTTGTTTCTGATGCCTATCATTTCGTTACTCAAAGACTAGTAAGGTTTATGCTTGGGGAGGTTTGGTAGATGCTTTTTTTATGCATATTTTAGCATGTTTTTACTACGAATTATGTATTTATCATAATTTTCATATAAATCTCACACTACTCACTTTTGTTATGATTTTCAGGGAAAATTACTATAGATTCAAAATACAACACTTTGAGGATACATTTGATAGAACATTAGAGCCTTTTTAGAGCTCGTAAATTAAGACTGATGATGAGGAACACTTGGAAACTTCTTTAATCAAGGCTGCTGGTGCATTGGTGAGACCGAAAGGCATGACTACGAACTCGAAATGTCCGTAACGGGTTCGGAAAGCATTTTTTCGGATATTCTCCTCTCGGACTCTTAGTTGGTGGTATCCGGATCTCAGATCTATTTTGGAAAAGTAGCTGGCTCCTTGGAGTTGGTAGAATAGATCATTGATTCGGGGAAGTGGGTATCGATTCTTGACGACGAGCTTATTTAATTCTCGATAATCTATGGACATTCTGAAAGATCCGTCTTTCTTCTTGACAAACAGAACCGGAGCTCCCCAAGGTGAAAAGCTTGGCCTGATGAATCCATTGTCAAGAAGTTCACTTAGTTGACTGGATAAGTCTTGCATTTCGGCAAGAGCTAACATGTAGGGTGATTTGGCGATAGGGGTGGCTCCAGGTACAAGATTCATTCGGAACTCGACTTGGCGCTCAAGAGGTATTCTAGGAAAATCCTCAGGAAATACGTCGGGAAAGTCACATACTTCAGGAATATCATTGATGTCTTTCTCCTCTTTCGTCTTATCCACGACATGATCAACAAAGGCGTGGTTCTTTTTATGCAGGCATTTATGTGCTTGGATAAAAGAAATGAGTTGGAGGTTTGAGCCATGTTTATCTCCATAAACTATTAGGGTTTCATTGTTGGGTTGGTACAGGCGAACGACCTTCTCGTGACACATAATTTCGGCACGGTGGGGGCTTAACCAATCCATGCCAACAATCACATCAAAGCTCCTAATATTAACAGGCATTAAACTGATTGGGAAAGAGTGATTATTCAACATTAGCATGCACCCTACGTAGACATTGTTGGTTGATTCTATTTTGCCATTTGCCATCTCGATCGTATAAGTTTCGCTCAATTTGTGAGGGTTTTGATTTAATAAGTGCTTGAATTTATGACTTACGAAGCTTCTTTCGGCACCACTATCAAATAAAATGCACACATAAGAGTTGTTAAGGGGAACATACCAGTCACCACTGTTGGATCTTGGACCGCTTCTCCTTGCCCCATGGACAAGACCCTTCCTGCGTTTGATTGTTGTTCTTGGGGCAGTTGCGTTTAAAATGGCCAATTTCCCCGCATCCATAACATGCGCGACTTGCTCCGGTGTTGTTTTCGTTGGATTGTTTGTTTTGTTGCGGGGGCATTTTGCAATACCAGGCAGTGTGTCCTTTTCGATTGCAGTTGGTGCATTGGAAATCCTTGCATGCCCCATAGTGATGATAATTACACTTGTCACATTCAGGATTGGATCCCGCATATGACTTGGTTGGCGCGGTTGTAGTTGAGGCTGGGGCGGATAGAGCTGGTGCAGTAGCAGAATGGACTGCTATGGTATGTGGTTTCTTGGATGACCCTGCATCCTGCCATCCCTTTTGCTTGTTACACCAATTCTTCTTGTTTCCTCCTTCTTGCTTGCTTTTTCCCCTGATTGTTTTCATGTTTTTCTTGTCACTGTGATCGTAAAGCTTTTTTGCCAGGCGCTTTGCACTGTTATAGGTCTCGGGTTTTGAGTCAATTACGTTGCCCTAAATGGGAGGCATCAACCCCCAGATTAATCGCTCAACCTTCTTTCCTTCTGATGTAATCATGCCAGTATACAGGAGGGATAGCTCGTTGAACCTTGAGATGTATGCGTCAATATTTGAGTTCAGCACCGTAAGGTTCCACAATTCTTGCTCAAGCTTTTGTACCTCGCCTTGGGGGTAGTATTCCGCAATCAACATTTCTTTGAGTTCCTCCAAGGGAATAGCGTTAGCAACGGGGAGTGTCATGGCTTCAATGTGACCGTTCCACCATGACAGTGTTTGATCAATGAAGGTGCAGGCAGCAAATTTGACCTTACTTTCTTCCGGACAATCACATATTTCGAACACCAATTCTGTCTTCTCGGTCCATCGTTTTAAAGCTATGAATCCTCCAGTCCTGTTGAAAGTACGGGGTCTTGCATTGGAAAAATCTTTGTAAATGCAGGCCCTTATAGGTCCTTGATTCATCCCTTGGTGGGAGCTTCCCATCCCTTGACCATTTCCACCATTATTTCCACTTTGGATGTGAGCTAACACTACTGTTACTGCTACTGAAACTGCCACTTGAAAGGCTACAAAGTTTATTTACGGTGGGGGTGGTGGTGGTGGTGTTGTGGTGGTATTCTTTTTGTTTGGTCTCTTCCGCATCTTTTTGTCATGGATTAGAAGGACAATGAGTATCCAATGCATTTCACCTCATGATTTATTGATTATGGAATAGTATCGGTGCCTTGGGTGCATATGAACTAATGCCTGTATAAATTCAGCATCCAATAGTAGAGTACAAATGGGAAATCATATCATAAGGAAATATATATCCGCATTACATTGATAATAATTTCTTAAGTACATGAAAATTTTTCCCTAAGACATCCAATACATGCATTGAAATAAAAGCTAACACAAAAATACATTGAGTAGTGCACAGAAGAAACTCGATGTGATAGCTAGTGATCAGACACTAGTTGTGATGATTCGGTTCCGGTGGTGCTAACGATGAGGTAGATGCGCCCTGGAGCTCAGCTAACCTGGGCTCGGTGGTTCATACATGCTCCTCCAAAGCGGCGTGGCGCTCTTGGTACTCTGTGACCTCTGCTCGCATAGTGGCAAGATCCTCCACGAGTCGTTCTACTGGATAGAGGTCTCGTTCTAGGTCCCGCATGCAAGTATCTATGATCTGCATAGCCGATCGCATCTATATTACTTGATCAACGGTCATTTGAGCCTAGGCACTGATGTCCTTAATACGTCTGACGACGACAGGCAGTGCGCGATATGCTGGTCCTCCATGTCAAAGATCGTAGTAACCTCGGTTCATTCTAAATGGAGGTTGTTGACCCTGGCGTCGGCCCCATCTCTCGATATCATCAACCCACAGAGGTATAGGGCCATTGTAGCCCATCCTATACGGTGGTACTCTTTCCATGTAGGGAGGATTGATAACCACAGACTCTCCGTCCGATTGCTCTTCCTCCTCAACCTCTTCCTCATCATCTTCCTCGACTTCTTCATCAACTTCCTCTTCTTCAGAATCTGCTAGTTCTTCGGGATCCTCCATACGCTCCTCGGGGTCTTCTTCAATCTAACCCCTATTTATGGGGTTGGGAAAGTAGGGGTCTCCAGGGTGGTGAAAGCCTGCCATGTCGTCTGTGCAAGAATAATTGAGTACGAGGAAATAGATAGTGTATCAAAATACTCCTATAGTATTTTACTTAGTTTAGGGTTGGTTCTTATGACTTTTGGATAACGAGTTTGGAAACTATATACTTGTTGCAACACCACTACCACTCCCGAATACATGTTGGTCATATCTCAAATAAATAGAGTTGGTCAGGCTATATTTATCCTAGATATGATTACATAACTGTCCATGTTTGACCGTAGTGTTTAACTTCTGAGTTATTTTGTTTTACTTCTTGTTATGATACATTCCTATCAAGTATGTGTTCTCTTTGTTTGAGTGTTTTAGCCCCATTGTATTTATAGTTGTATACCCTGTATGGATGGATATACTAGTTCACTATAAACAATGCTCTGATACCAATCTGTCACACCCCTGGACCAGAATGGCGGAAACGACCGGAGGCGGGTGACATCATTGTGTAGTATCATAACAACTGCATATAAATGAAACATAGCAACTCCAAAAATCGTACATTAATATAACCAGCTTACATTGTTTTACATCTGTTTATGTTCTCAAATTTTACACAAAAGAGACAATAGTAAGCAAATCCCAAAAATACATCAAAATAATCTTGAGTCCGCGATCCATAACCTGCTTATTGGTTTCCTGAGAATACAAGTTGTTTTACAAGCGTCAACATAAAATATGTTGGTGAGTTCATAAGCATTTGCATATAAAAACTTTGATGATAGTTTAGGAATCCACAAAATCCAATATTTTCTTAACAAATAGTTGTAACTCATGTTTCAAATCTATTATAGTTGCATGAGTGTCTTAAATCATCGTTTTCGAAATTGTACAAATTGTTTCCCAGAAAATCCTATATTTTATGATGTGTAAAATAGTAGGTTTGGTAAAAACATAACACTTGTGTCGAAATGTCTCATTGAGGTAGTTAAAATAGTTGATTTTTTACTGAGGGTGAAATCTGTATAAATACGTTTCTGATGTATTCTAGTGAGTCGTTATAACCATAGTAATATGACGGAGTGCCTGTTATGACGTTCTTCAGGCATCAGTTTTGTTCAAGACATTTGTCACCCTAAACTGGGCAGTCTAGCTGTTGCGAACAACGAAGGTGTGGGGTGTCAACCGCGTATATAGATCTATACACAAATTTTGGCTCCCCCTCTAGGAGACTCTAGTTATAATTCTTACAGGACTTAAGCGTACACTATTGTATGTAATATATGTACTGTGAACATTTGTCTGACTAGAATACTAACCGTTTTGTGCAAATTGTTGAAATCCATTATTTACTAAATAAATAATAATAGTTGTACTTTTTGACTAGATATTCCGTTTTGTTTCGTTTGTTGAAAATTATCCACTTTCAATATTTATCAAATCGATTCAATATTGGCGAAGTCGGCTAAAATGGCTCCTCTCTCTCTCTCTCTCTCTATATATATATATATATATATATATATATATATATATATATATATATATATATATATATATATCACTAATTGAGACCCCGTTTACCGGGGAAATGCCAAGTTATGATTTGTGTAAAGCTAAGACTTGTGTGAAGTTATGACAACAACTTTATGACATGAAAAATTATCTTTCATAAAGGCTCTATTTGAGTATATTCTTGATGATCTTACTTATAACAATTTTTTATAAAAAAAACCCTTAATAGTTTGCAAATAGTTATTTATGGAGCATAAAGTTCAAATTTCGAAATTTTAGACTTAGTGTCAACATTTCAAGGTCCATTTCAACAACTTTTATCTCAAGTTATGAAGAGCATAGATACAAGGGTGCATGTTGAACGCCCCAAAAACTTGGGAGGTCCATTTTGTAAATTGCATTGTTCATGTAGTGATTAAATATTATTTAAAATCATAGGTTCTGTGGAATCTCTCATTCACAGAGAGTTACACAAAAAATGATAATATTTCAACATTCATATCAAACACACGTATGCATGCAATCATTCATGAATTTAGAAACAAGAGGTGACTTGTACTCTCCCCCAAAATCAATAAAAACTTAGGAAAAAGGTGGGGTACGAAGCTCACCTTGGTTTAGTTTGCTGGAGACTAGAAGAGGTGTAAGGAATTTTCAAGTTCCAGCACTTGGAGGTGTTCTTTGAACTTTATAAAATCCTAAGAATAATTCTATAAGTAAATATAAGGAAGTTTTAGGAATAATATGAAGAATCAGTAATAAAAGAGAATGAACACTTACAAAAATTCTGGGAATTTTCCTTGAAGGGATGAAGTTTGTCTTGAAGGAGTTTTTAGAGAATTCTTAGTAGTTTACTAGATGAGGAAGTGAGAAGTGGAATATGGGGGAAGGAGATTCATGTATTCTAAAGGGGAGGGACAAGGAGTGACATGACATTTGCATGGAAAACTGGTGGGGAAAGCCTATTTTCTAAGGATAATGTGTGTTTAACCGGGATTTGCATGGGAAAATGGAGGATTTATCATCACATCATAAAGTCAAACTCCCTTTATCCTCTAAAAATATCTTTAAAATCTTGGGTATTATTTTATATAAATATGTTTAAAATAATTAACTTTGGCATAATTTAGTGGTTTAAGGGGTCTAGGATAGGAAAAATATGAGTTTGGAGGTATTCCCGAAGCCAAAATGCCTTAAAATGATGAAATGTTGCGAAATGGTCTAAAATCCGAAGTCAAGAAGTGAGTTCCATAGCCATTTTAGGAGTTCCGAATGTCTTTTGGAGTCATCCTCAAAGTTCCTAAGTGAAGAATCAATATCCAAGGCTCTCTCTACAATTCCAGAGTCAGATGCGAGGTTCTGAAGCTACCTGCTCCCTTCCGGAGCATCTCCCTCAGATCCGGAGTCCAACGCGTGTTCAGTTGCGAAGCCAGCAGTCTGGACCAGCTAGAAATTCTGGAGTAGTGAGAGTGTCCGAAGCATGAGAAGTTCCGAAGTGACTAGGGCATTCCGGGCCAGGAGGGTTCCAGGGTGAGAACCTTCTTGGTTCCTCAGAATGGTTCCAAACCAAGAGGGTTCCGAACCAAGAGGGTTCCAGACCAAGAGGGTTCCTTTTGGGTGTTCCTCTTTCAGTTTTGGACTGTTTTCGACTGAGGAAGGTACATAGAGAGATCTGGGAAAGATTTCACATACTTGGAGAGATTTGAGAGAGATTTCACATACTTGGAGAGATTTAGGAGTGATTTCACATACTTAGAGAGACTTGGGAGAGATTTCAAATACTTGGAGTGATTTGGGAGAGATTTCATATACTTAGAGAGATTTCGGAGAGATTTCACATACTTAGAGATATTTGGGAGAGAGATATATATAGTGGGAGAGATTGAGAGAGACTTTGTTATGAGCCCTTATTAATGTTTTTCTTCGTAGAGTAAGGACTTTAGACTTAGTTACATCCGATTTTGAGTGCTATACACCCCCGAAGGGTACTTAATAGTACTTTATAGAGTTGATACTTCTCTAAATCAGCTTAGGGTTAACTTTTGGGACTTTTAAGTGTTACTTTGCATTAGGAGTTATAGTTGTACATTAGTAAGCATAAAGAAATTCGTAACATATAACACTAGTTGAGTTCACCAAGTTGACTTGTTGACCTTGACTCGAATTTGACTTGACTAGAAGCTTGCCAGTTGTCACACACTTAACTAGAGTTAATTATAACATTAAAAAAAATAAAAAAATATAAAATTAACACCTACATAGTGTTGAGACCATACTCCAAAGTTCTTCTCAACTTCAGCCGCAAGCTCCTATTCATCCATATCCCCAATAAGTTCATTCAAATCTTCTTCAAATATTATTTATTACCATCTAAATAACATTTTTTGTAAGTTATTATTATTTAATAAACAAAATCATGCATGTAAATGTTATTTAGAGCAATTACGTAACAAATAATTATTAATTGTAATTAAAAGTGAAGTATATGCTAGTTACCTTATGTAATGTTTGATCTTATCTTTGTTAAGGAGTATGTAAGTTTGATCAGCATGCAATTCCTCATCATACAACATTCTATTCTTGAATCTTCCATAATGACAACCAATATATGAAAATATATCTAAAATTTTGTTGTTATCATCAGGTTGCTCATCTCTTCCTTCATCATCATTTTGAGACAACTTTCTGTTACGTGTGGAGACACCAGTCTCGAAATAACGAGAGCAAAATATTGATGCTTTACGAAGCAAGTACGCGTTAACAACGGACCCTGCCACTTATACTTTATTTTTCAAATCTTTTTTCAGCAGATTTAGATATCTATAGTAACGAAGATTTAAATTAGATTACAAAAATAGCAACATACATTTTGATGTAATATACAAACATTTCGAATGGATACATCCACCGATATTGGATGGGACCGGTTGTCTTCACTTCGTATGGAAAATATACTGGCAAATGTTCCATGGAGTTAAAAATACCATGGACAAAGATGATCTCTAATTTACATAGAATTATTGGGATCTTGGCTTCAATCCTTTCCATGTCTTTTGTTGTGATTGATGTTGTTGTTAATGTTTTGAAAAAAATACTCAACTCTATTAATTCTTCCCACACATGTTTTGGCAACGTCTCATGGAATGCAATTGGCATCAATATTTGCATAAAAACATGACAATCATGGGTTTTCATTTCGAACAGTCTACACCCGGTTAAATGAACACACCTCCCCAAATTAGAAACATAACCATCGGGGAAACACAATTTCGCCACCCATTCGCATATGGATTTCTTTTTATTCTTGTTTAGAGCATAGTACACTCTTTGATCATCTTTGACTCCTTTTCTCTTCCTATAATGGAGTTTCAGATCTCTTCTCGCTGCTATATTGTCCTTCGTCTTCACTTTGACATCCATTATAGTGTAAAAAAAATCTCAAATACATTTTTCACAATATGCATAACATCTAAATTATGTCTAATGAGGTTTGTTTTCCAATATGGTAAATTCCAAAATATTCTTTTCTTTTTCCAACCATGATTGCCACATGCTTTGTTTACATCATCAACATTTAGTTTAGTCGCTTTTACCAAACCTAATTGTTCAATTTCCGTTAAAGTTTGTTCACCTTCTTACTTGGAGGAGGACCTTCTATCACTTCACGATTGCTTTTGAGCTTATTTTTATACTTTCTATATGAGTGATTTACATATATAAATCTTTTATGTCAGTCTAACCATGACATCTTGTTACCATTCTTTTGTCTGAATGCTTGTGTATATTTCCCACAATGTGGACATGCTAGCTTACCTTCTGTAGACCATCCTAACAACATTGCATGTGCTGGAAAATCGCTTATTGTACACATCAAAGATGCTTGTAAATGGAAGTTTTGTTTTAAAGATATATCATATGTTACTACTCCTTCTTCCCATAACTGCTCCAATTTTTCAACAACTAGTTGCAAAAATACATATATTTTATGCTTAGGATTTGACGGTCCTAACACAAGTCCAGTCAAACAAATGTACGACCCTTTCATGCATATAGAAGGTGGAATATTATAAGGTGTTATAATAATAGGCCAAGATGAATATTGTTTTCCAAATGCTCCATGTGGAGCAAACCCATCTGTCCTTAGGCCTAATCTAACATTACCTATTTCTACTTCAAATGATGGATGAATTTAGTCAAATTGCTTCCAAGCTTTTGAATCGGATGGATGACACATTACTCTAGCATCATGTCCATGATCCTTGGAGTGTCAATGCATGGAAACGGCTATGGCTTGTGAAACATATAGTCTCTTCAACCTTGGAGTCAAAGGAAAGTAAGGCATTCTCTTAAAGGATACACGAGAACATCTGGCCATATTTTTTAACCATTTGTATGTATCTGCATTGCAGAATTTGTATTAACATTTTGCTCTCAGATAAACTACCTACCATATTATTCTCCTATGGTAACTCATCATTTATCAATTGGCATATAGCATCATAACTTTGTTTAGGTATGCGATACTCTGATTTTATATTCAATAGTCTAGCTACAACATACATTTTTGTGACTTCATTACATCCAGAGCACAACTCTTTATCGGCTACCACTAGCATATAATAGATTTTTTATCTTGTGCATTTGGCTCCTCCTCAGGATTACTAGTATTAAAATTAGGAGAAATTACATATATGATCATTTCTCTATATGTACTTTCACCTTCATTTCAATTTGTGTTTGAATCATTAACCCTTAAAGACGTATTGTTATCATCAATGGATGTTTCACCATGTTTATCCCAAAACCAATATTCTAGAACAAAACTTGAATTTTATAAATGATGCTTAATAGTGTCAGAGTCTCTATATGGTAGGTTACGACATTTGATGCATGGGCATTTGATTCTATCGTCCTCCATGAACCTTTGTTGACTGGGTAGCACAATCTATGAATTTTGTCATTCCTTGTATGAAAACAGACGATACACAACCACGAGTATCTTTTATTTCATACATCTATATTCTATTGGTATTATTTATGTTGTTAAATTTGTAAAAAATACATTTAAATAACACAATATTATGTTCATTAATGTTGCATTGAATTAATAGATGAGATTTGAAGTAAATATATATGTAGAATATAAATATTGCAAAAGTACCTTTACAATAAATCATTTCACAAAATTAATGATTGAATGATGAACCAATCTTCAAAGTTTTCTCATTTGAATGGATTAATCACTTTGATGATTTCATAATGGTATAGAATATTTGTAGAATGGTTAAACTGAATTTGAAAAAAGTAGAGCATAGATTCAAAGAAAGAGTGTATGAGGGAACCTTCAACAACCCTTGATTTCGATGTTGTGGATGGATATGATGGGTTTTGAGCATTCTAACATTCCTATGGTGTACATGCAACCCTAGATGATTTGGATCTATGTTTTATCTAATATACATGAAAACTTTCGATTTTCCAAAGCATCATCCTGACTAGCATACTATCGAGTATATACTAGGGATGCGATATAAAACCGGAAAACCGGACCGGAACCAGAATCAGAATATATAGAACTGGTTCTGGTTCCAACTTTAACAAACGACTTTATCAAGGTTTTGGGTAATCCAGGTTTTGGTCCATTGGGTCCGGGAAAACCGGGTCTAAGAACCGGAACTGGTGTTAGGAACCGGAACTGGTGTTAGGAACCGGAACCACATTTAGGGGCCGGAACCGGTTTTTGTAAAACGTTTAAAACATGCATATCTGATTCAATTCAAGTTGGATAGACATATGGCTTTTTCCAACGTGTAGTTTAGAGTTTATACATGATTTTAGACTATAAGTTTATAATTTTTAGTTTTATATTCATTGACTTACTGTCCCCCAAAGTTGATATATCAAAGCTGGAAGCTTTTACCTTTTCAGTTTTTTTGTATCATGTGAAAGTTTTTAAAACATGCATATCTAATTTGTTTGAAGTCAGATTGACATGCGGTTTTTTCCAACTTTTAGTTTAGAGTTTGTACATGATTTTAGACTGTAATTTTGTCATTTTTAGTTTAATATTCAAGGACTAACATCCCCCAAAAGTCGGGATATCAAAGCTGAAAATTTTCAACATTTCAGCTATTTATTTTTGTACTTTGAATACTGTGAAAATGTTAACACATGCATATCTCATTCATTTCAATTCAGATTGAAATGTGTTTTTTTTTTCTAGAGTGTATTTTAGAGTCTGTACATGATTTTAGACTATAATTTTGTCAATTTTGGTTTCATATTCAATGACTTACAGTCCCCCGACGACGGGATGTTAATATGAAAATTTCTAAATTTCAACCCACTAAGTAGTAAGTAATTACCAAAAAATTCTGGATTTTTCGGTTTTAAATCCACTTCACCCAGTTCCAACCTACCCACTCTGATTTTTCCGAGTTTTTCGGTTATAGACCCACCCCGGTACCGTACCCAGAACCAAACCGGAACCGGTTCCTATATATCAGTCTGATTTTCGTTTCTACAAAATCCCGCTAACCGTTTCCGGTTTTTCTAGGTCGAGGTCCATCCAGTCCGGGTTTGGACCCACTTTCATCCCTAGTATATATACTACAAAAATCTAGTTAGATGACTTACCTTTGTTGTAGCTTTGAAACCTTATGCCTTTAAGAGCCTAGCACCCCAAATGTGATGCCTGAAATGCTTCACACAACACCACTAACAATGGAGGACTTGAGAAGAGATTATCATGCACACACAAAATCGGCTAGCCCTCTTATATATCACTTAAGTACCGATTTTTCTAGCTATGAGGTTCTTTATATAGTGTAACACAACTAGGGTTACACCATGCAAACCCTAATGTGCATGACTTCCCATATTCCTTAGGCTCCATGGTTTTAACCTCCAAGGAGTATCCATAGGTCACCACATAGGTTTTTCCCAACATAAAGAACTATGGATCATAAGCCCACTTTATAAGAATGCATGATTTAAACAATCAATGCTCACATATTTAATTAGTCTCTTTTGATCACAAAATTAATTCCAAATTAACTCTTGATTAATACTAATTAAATAATATAATTTCATATTAACATATTAGCACTTATAATATATTAATAAATCATAAATGACCTCTTCTCAATTGTCCATCCTTTAGATTGTTCCGGTGCCATGCAAACCAAATGGACCATGCTACTCTCGGGTAAAGTACATACCAAATATAGTTATGGACTTAGACACCTTATCCACCAATCTCTCACTTGGATAAGTCTAATAACTATAGTTGTAAGTATAATTTCAGGATCCGACTAGCAATCGTGGCTCTTAACTTCCTTTGTCAAACTTAGACATACCATTTTAGATAAGTGATCATAGAATCCTCTGTTCTTAAGATATTAGCTGGACAAACACATGGAACCGAATCAATCTTATTGTCCAACAGTTTGTTACCCAATTCCCGATTTGTTTGACGTAGAACTTAGTCGAACATATCAATTTAGTTTTGACTGCACCCGGCACATAAGTCAAAACAAAATCATCGAGGGGCTCAAGATATCGTTTTTAATCCTCTAAGGACTAAAAGAAACAGATAAACTTCGACTCAAAATGCTTGTACTGACTACTCGTCAAATCATACACAATAGCACATTTTATAGAAATAAGTTACTATTGTGTTTTCGTACTATCAATGTACAACCAACTCATAGTCAGTAACTCATATCTCTTGGTTTGAAGATTATATGATATTATCGTATCACGATCACTCGAGATAAATTCCATGAAGTGATGCAAGTGAGCGTGGGTTGAACCCAATACTCAGACCTTATGAGCACTCATGAATGTCATAGCAGTGTCTAACCATTTCTGACAATCTACAAGTCAAATTCATGACAGTCATGATTCAATACCTACTTCCAAAGTATGATCGACTGTGGATGGTTTGAATAATCCAATTATTCTAGAACTCAAAACATGGAAAATGAAATAATAGTAAACAACTAACATGAGACAGTACCATACTAGTAAATAAAAAGCACCTTTTATTTAAGCTCCAAATTTCAATTACAATTTATCTATTACAAGTTTCGAAATAGCTATCTAATCATTAAAACTAATATCATCCTTCATTCCAATGCGACTCGCATGCTATAAATGTTTAACCCTACTTAGTCTATTCATGAGGGGATCTGACGGGTTCTCATCTGATGATACCCTCTTTGCAACAAGGAGTCCTTCTATTCCGTGTCATATGAAGTGATATTTTCTGTTGATGTGTCTTGATCTGCCATGATCCCTTGGTTCTTTGGCTAAGGAAACCGCACCATCGTTGTCACAAAAAATCTCTATAGGCTCCTGTATAGTTGGTACAACTCTAAGGTCTCCGAATAAGTTCTTCAGCCATGTTGCCTCCTTCGTCGCCTTGCTTGCTGCTATGTACTCTGATTCACATGTTGTATCAGCTACAATCTCCTGCTTGGAACTTTTCCATGTAATTGCTCCTCTATTCAGGGTAAATACCTAGCCCGACTAAGAGCGGAAATTATCTATCTGTCTGAAAGATGGCATCACTATACCATGTCACTCTTAAGTCCTCACTCCCATCGAGGGTAAGGACCCAATCCTTAGACCTCCGTAGGTACTTAAGAATGTTTTTCACCGTAGTCCAGTGAGACTTACCAGGATTCCCCTGATATCTGCTGACCATGCTCAAAGAAAAGGCCACATCAGGGCGAGTACAAGTCATAACATACATAATCGAGCCAAAAGTGGATGCATATGCTATTCAACTCATTTCAACTATCTCAACCTCTATACTCGGACACTGAGCCTTGCTCAGTCTGGCATTATGCTGGATTAGTAAGCCACCTTTCTTGGAATCCTGCATGCTGAACCGTGTCAACACCTTTTCCAAGTAGGTACTTTGACTAAGTGCAATTAGTCTTTTACTCTTGTCCCTCATTATCGTTATTCCCAACATATAGGTAGCTTCTTCGAGGTCCCTCATAGTGAAACACTACCCAAGCTAGGACTTAACCTGCTGCAAGGTTGGGATGTCACTTCCTATGAGTAGTATGTCACCCATATATAACACCATAAATCTAACTATGCTGCCACTAGCCTTGACATATACACATGAATCATCCTTGCTTCTCGAAAAGCCAAATTCTTTGACTTTCTCATCAAAACAAAGATTCCATCTACGAGATGCTTGTTTCAATCCATAAATGGATTTCTTAAGCTTACACACTCTATTAGGGTACTTTGGATTGACAAAACCCGTTGGCTGATTCATGTTAACATCCTCAGCCAATTTTCCGTTAAGGAAAGCGGTTTTGACATCCATTTGCCATATTTCATAATCATGAAATGCAACTATGTCTAGTACAACCCAATAGGCTTAATCTTCGCTACTGGTGAGAAGGTCTCATCATAGTCAACTCCCAGAGTTTTAGTAAAGCCCTTCGTAACCACTCGCGCCTTATAAGTGTGTACTTTCCCATCCGTGTCGGTCTTCTCCTTGTTGCTGCTAGGTTCATCAAAATTTACCAGTGTGCTATGATTATTAAATGTGTCACCCTCAGATGTTATATGGAAACCATATAACACAGGTGGAACCATAACTCTGCTGGAACACCTCAGAGGTACGGGATCGTTAACTTGCTCAACAGGAGTTTCTTCCTGAGGTTGACCGCTAGTGTTTGAGCTTCCTTCATCGCTTAACTCTTGAAGTTCTTCAAGGTCAATTTCTCCCAATGTCCCTTTGGAATATGTGTTCCCTCTCTCAGGAAACCCCTCTCATCGTAATGAAGACAACATTGTCAATCGGTCTATAGAAGAGATATATAAAGGACTTTTGCGGGTAGCCGATGAAAATACAATGCTCACTCCAACGTTCGAGCTTGTCATGAGTCTCGAACCTCAAGAAAGCCTCACAACCCCAAACCTTTATATATGCTAATGAGGGAGATTTCCCTGTCCACATCTCGTGAGGTGTTTTGGCAACCTTTTTAGTTGGGACTAGGTTAAGTATATGGGCGGAAGTCTCTAAGGCATACCCCAAGAACGAGATCGGTAATGAAGCTCGAGTCATCATGGAGAAAACCATGTCCAACAAGGTTCGGTTGCACCTCTCAGCCACACCATGAAGATGTGGTGTCCTAGGTGGCATCAACTATGAAACAGTTCAACATTCCTTAAGATAGTCTAGGAACTTGATACTAAGATACTCATCACCTCGATCAGATTGGAGCATCTTTATCTTCTTGCCAAGCCGATTCTGCACTTCTTTCTTAAACTCTTTGAATATTTTAAAGGTTTCTGACTTATGCTTGATTATGTGGACATAGCCATATCTACCTTAATCATCAGTAAAATTCGCATAGAAGCGGTTAGCATCCTTTATGGTGATTCTGAAGGGTCCACACACATCGGTGTGTATAAGATCCAACAAACCTTAACCTCTCTCACAAGTACCAGTGAAGGGTGATTTAATCATCTTTCCAAGCAAACAAGAATCGCAAGTGTCATCCGACCTTAATTCGAATGACTCCAAGTGTCTAGCCTTTTGGAGTTGGCCTATGTGCTTCTTGTTGACATGTCCAAGACGATAATGCCAGAAGGATGCCTTATCTAAATCATTGGAAAAATCGATATGCAACACATCATTTCCTAAGTTGTCTACCACCGTCACAGTTTGATATACACCATCACAAGGTAATGCTCTAAAATAAAAAAACACAATTATAATAAGCATTTATTGCACCAATTTTTATTATCAAATGAAAAAGTAAAACCATGTTTGTACAAACCATGAAAGGAAAAAATATTTCTTGCCGTGTCAAATGAGTAGCAACAATTATTCAAATCTATTTCTAACCCACTACAAAGTAATAAAGAGTAAACTCCAATCTTGGTGACATGTGATACTTTCCTATTCCCCATGATCAAGTTTATCTTCCCATGCTCCACATCCTTACTTCTTTTTAGGCCATGCACATTACAACAAATGAGAAATCCACAACATGTGTCAAGCACCCAAGAGTTACTATGTGATGAGTTTTGAGATAGAATAATATAAATACCTGCATGGGTGGGTGCAACCTTCCCATCCTTAACATCCTGCAAGTATTTGGGGCAGCTTCGCTTCTAGTGCCCTTTTTCATGACAATAGAAACACTCTGCTTCTTTAGGAATCGTTGAGGGAGCAGTAGAACCACCTTTGGTTCCACTTGAAGAGGATCCATCAAGAGACTTTCCCTTACGGCTCTTAGAAGGAGCCTTCCTCTTCTTCTCCTTGCCTTGTCCAATTGCTATAACATGGGCGTTAGCAGTAGGAGTGGTTATAACATTTTTACCTTTGAGACCACTTTCAACAGTCCTCAAAAGGTCCTAAAGCTTGCTCATAGTGACTTTCTCCTTGTTCATATGATAAGTCATATGAAACTAATCATAACATGGAGGTAAGGAGTGTAGAATGATGTCTATAACCAGCTCCTCATCAAATTTCACATTCAACATGAGCAAACGGTCCACAAACCTTTGTATTTTCTGCAAGTGGGCCATGATGGGTTCACCATCCTTGATTTTTGTTGTAATCATGGAGCAAATGATTTCATACATCTCTTGACGAGCACTCTGATGGTATCTTTCCATTAGGTCTTGGTACATCTCTAAAGGGTAGAAGTCCTCATAGGACTTTTGGAGTTCAACCTACATAGTGGCATGCATGATACAAGCTACCTTGGTGGCATCCTTCTCATGTTCCCTAAACTCAGCAATCCCCTGAGGAGTAGAAAAAGACTCATCGATTTTCATTCAGCTCCTTGTCGAGGACATATTCCTTTTCCACATAGCAAGTGACCATCCTGATCTTCCTAATCTAATCATTGAACTTAGTACCATCAAAGGTGGCTCTCCCACAACGGTTCATGAGAGAGAAGGAGCCAGTAAGGTTTGAGCTAGAAGCGGTGTTGGAAGACATCTGAAAAAGAAGAGAACAAATTTTAGATTAGATAAGAGTCCTTAATATAACACCCAAATGAAATATTAAGGCTAGGACCCAACACAATATTTTACAATTTGGAAGAGGGATGCAGTAATCCAACTTGCAAAATATCTAAAGGTAGGTAAATGACTATTTACCAATTTCCATCATAAAAAATGAGATTGATTATTAAGTTTTAATTGGATTTGAAATTCCTAAATCCTTTGAGATTCATTGAATGATTCAATGGCATGTTTAAATCTCGATTATGCACTTCAAGTTTGTGACTAGGGTACCGAGTATCACAAACAAGGTGTGAAGAACCATGCAAAATGTGCTTGGTACTCTTGATGTCATATATCACCTAATCGATGTTCCGGTTAACCACACACGCTCCTTCGATCTATGATAAACATCAAGTTACCCTTTGCCACCCTTACTAGTCCACGTTAGTGTGTCGGTTAACCACATAGGCTCCACTAATGACTTGGCAAGGTGAAAAGTGCAATTTCATGGATTAGCATCAATTTCACATTTTCCTAAAGTAACTAAGATTGGGAATTTATAAAAAAAAGTTTAGATACTTCATAATTATCATTATACTTATAATGAAAATTAGTGTCCTACCCTACCCGTTCCGCTAACAACCCTCCACCAGTCAAGGAGGTGGTAGGTGAGAGTGGACACACATTAAACTGTCATTTTATAGGCAGTAACATTATACCCCCTTATAGACCAGCTTCGTGAATGTGGCGTACTAACGGTAAGACTGACTTGTCTTATACATCTATATATAATAATTAACATATAATATTATAATAGTATAAGGGTTGAATTTCAATTCTTTAAAATTCTAAAGTTTGGAATTAAAGTATGCAAAAGTGTAACTTTACAAATTCCAAAACTTGAGGGCAATTTTTGAAACATGTCAAAACTTTTCATTTCCATAACATATGAGTTTAATGATCTCTTAAAATAAAAACCTTTAATTTTCCACAACTTGTGGACAAGTTATGGATTCCATTAAAAGCATTTAACAAATTATTTTAATTAACACAATAATCAAATAATTCATACATGATTCAATTAAAATCATATGATCAAGATAATTCATATCAAACAAATTTCATGAAATTAGCCTAATCATATAAACTAACACAAAAGATGAAACTTTGACAATTATCTTTGAAATTGGATAAACATAATCATTACTACATCAAAATAGGTTTAGTTGTTCAAAACCAGTTTAAGGTAATGATTCTAGTCCAATTCTGGCTCTAAAACTCGAAATTCTGCATTCAGGAGCACCAACTCGTCGAGTGCATGAACTGACTCGACGAGTTGGTCAGTTTACAAGGTGGACTCGGCGAGTCTGTTAGGGGACTCGACGATTTCACTGTCCATACAACAGAAAATCAATTTTTTCAAGCTTTGAAAACAAGTAGCATCAAGTATAATGGAAAACAATCCTACTCTTTGATACCACTGATGGGTTTTGAGCATTTTAACACTCCTATGGTGTACATGCAACCCTAGATGCTTTGGATCTATGTTTTCTCTAATATACATGCAAACATTCAATTTTCCAAAGCATCATCCTAACTAGCATACTATAGAGTATATACACTGCAATAATTTAGTTAGATGACCTACCTTTGTTGTAGCTTTGAAACCTTAAGCCTTTAAGAGCCTAGCACCCTAAATGTGATGCCTCAAATGCTTCACACAACACCACCAACAATGGAGGACTTGAGAAGAGATTGTCTTGCACACATAGAATCGGCTAGCCCTCTTGTATGCCACTTAAGTACTGATTTTTCTAGCCATGAGGTTCTTTATATAGTGTGACACAACTAGGGTTACAGCATACAAACCCTAATGTGCATGACTTTCTACATTCCATAGGCTCCATGCGTTTTAACCTCCATGGAGTATACATTGGTTTAGCCCAACATAAAGAACTATGGATCATAAGCCCACTTATGAGAATGAATGATTTACACAATCAATACCCACATATTTAATTAGTTTCTTTTGATCACAGAATAAATTCCAAATTAATTCTTGATCAATACTGATTAAATAATATGATTTCATATGAATATATTAGAACTTATAATATAATAATAAGTCATAAAATAACCTATTCTCAATTGTCCATCCTTCATATTGTTCCGGTGCAATGCAAGCCAAATGGACCATGGTACTCTCGGGTCAAGTACATAACAAATATAGTTATGGACTTAGACACCTTATCCAGTAGGATACTAGGTCAAAATATTTGGTCGATATTGTTCAATACTAGGTTAAAACCTGTATAGTCCACTGGTAATAAATTTAAATAACATGCATAATAAATATAGATCTATAGGTAATTAAATTACGTATTCTACATATATATATATATATATATATATATATATATATATATATATATATATATATATATATTAATAACGACTTTAATACCAACTTGTTTTTAAGTTTAGTAACCAAAAGTTTCTTGAAAAGTAAATTTATTTTAGTTTTTAATTGTTTACGAGATACACTTTATCATGTGCTTTATTTTATTACCAAAAAAAAGATTTAAACCTAATAGCTGATTATTTATTTTGTTTAATTAAATGATACGTATTTGATTGGTTCCAAATCTTTCTTATCTAAAACATAAGTATCACAAGTTGTAATGTCCATTATCAACCGTAGCATATCAAAATAAACAAAATGTTCGGTATCAACCATATCTATATCTAAGAAACCTACAAAACCTACCGTAATCCACATACCAATGTCAAACCATGTATTGCCATTGTGGATCCTCATCATCTTCATGTCCTACCGCAAATTCCGCTTGAGCAGAATGATGTGCCTCTTCAAATTGGAATGTGATGTTATTCGTCGTAAGTATATGAATAACATCAAAAGTCATGAACAAATCTCTAATACTATCAACAACACCTGTGTACTCCCCATGATCCGAAACTACCGAACCAAAATACACATCAAGTAGTTGTAAACCTACACATTAAAAAAAAACTATCAATTAATCAAATGTAGCCATCTCAACACAACAGTAAATTTTATACAACACAACACTAAATATTAACTTCAAATTATAAGCGTGTCTTAATTAACTAGATACAAAATTTAATGTACATATATATACCATACATACCTTGATCACACTAAAGAGACCCTCTTGAAATGTAGATCATTCCAAGCAAATAAAGTGCATCTAAATGATACTCATATGCTACCTCTCTTAACAAAGGCATTTTGACATCAAAATTGTCATTACATAAGCACTCCTCATGTTAATAGAATAACAATATCATTAACATCAATGACACTAAATATTAATAAATGAAATCAAATTACATAAAATTACTGAAATTACACATACCGCTCCTTGTCTAAACATGGCCTCAATGTTATTATGAACTGTACATGTGCATATAAATAAGTCACATTAAGATGTTTGGGGCCCATTCCTTCAATCATGTGCATGGATGTTGTTGTGAACACGTGAGGATCACCCCCATTGCATACATCTCTTTTGAACTTCAAAAACTAAAATACACAGTGTTGGGGTGTAAAGTTCTTCATTCATGACTTTGTAAATGGTTGACTTTTGTAAAACCCACTTGCATGCGGTGCTTTAGCCTTTAGACCCATTTGGTAGTTAGAGTGAGAGAGAGACATGTAAACACCTCTATAAATAGTGGGTTTGTTCACTTGTAGAGGTGTGCTTTGAGAGATGTAGAAGTGAGTGTATAAGTGTGTGTTAATTATGTAGTCTAGATCTAGATCCTTTTTGTAACACCATATACATTCAATATATCTCTTAAAGACCCAAATCACCATATTCAATTGTGCAAGCTTTAATTCCGCATGCCAAACCATGTTCTTTGTCACTACAATTGGTATCAGAGCGGGTCTTCAAGATCAAGTTGATTTTTGAAGAACGATTCTCGGTTTGGCAAATTTTTGTCGCAATTTGATCAATTTTGGTGAGTCTCTCTCTATGAGCTCTCGTAATATTTGATTCGTGCATTGCGTTTTTAAATTTTTGATCGTTTGACTCGTTGGATCTAATCTGTTTCAAATCCCATAGTTGATCCAATTATTTTTGCTTAGATCAAAATTCCAAAAATCATTCTCAAATTCAAAATTCACTGTTCATACACATTATTAATTGAGTTCAAAAGAAATTTCTTTACTGTTAATATCATTCTTGAACCCACATGACAATTTCGAAGTTCACTATTCATTTGATCCAACAACTAGCCAAATTCATGTGATTCATATATTTGGGCCTATATAATTTTGTTTTTGATCCGATATCTTTAATGGAGCCCAAATACAAAGTGTGATTTATTTCTAAAAATCATTGTTCCTTGTTCCATACGAATGAAAGCTTTTATGAGTTGTATCATATGCTTCATATATCCCAGTTTTAATCGTATTGTTCTTGAGTTTCGTTTTCATATTACCATTCTTAACAATCGATTGTTGTTCATCGTTAATATGAAAGAGGGAATCGATTTTATATAATTTGGTCTTTGATAAAATCGATTTGGTTCAAGATGAAGTTTTGAAATCGGAAATCGATTTTAAGATCTTATATATCTTGGTCAAGAACTCATGAATATGATGCAAATCTATTCAATAATCATTTTTCGATCCATAATTTGGTGCGTGAATCATTCATTTGTTGGTTGATAATTTCTAATTTCGAAAAGTCAAACACTATGAAAAAGTCAAAGTCGAGATTTAAGCGATGAATTGATGAATTGGGTTTTGAAATTGGAAGATACAAGTTGTATTTGGGTTATGGATGTCGAAATCAAGAGTAGTTTGAGTTTAATTTCGAATTTGGATATATTGTGTTCTTGATGACGAGCATGAGTTCGCATCTGTAAATTCCGTTGTTGTGGACTTATGAGTTAGATTCTTCTGATTTCGAAAGTTTAATGGTTGATTTTGGAATTAATATACTTTCGTTATCAAGGATTTGATATCGATTGTGTTTGATTGATTGAATGCGAGGGTCTCAAACCACAAATTGACGAGTTTAGTGAATAAAAGGCAAAGTTAGGGAACTGGTTAGTCTGGGTCCATGTGTGAAGGCCTATTGTTCGATGATTTTTATAACAAGCGAAGTATCAATGTTGTTTGTTAATGATTGATTGTAGTTGGCGACTGAATTTGGTGAATGAATTTTTTTTGAATCTGGATTCGAATGAATGTTCGAATGATGTCTAACTGATGGGTGAGTTTGATCAAGGATTTCTTATATGTGTGAATCAGTCGAAGAGTGTTTCGGGTTTGTATGAATATGATTTTGATTCGAAGGGTACATGCTTTGGGTTTGGGAAGAACTATAAGGAACGAACGAAAAATGAAGACTTTAAGAACAGATGGCTTACACCAAAAAGCGAAGGGTATTTGGGGAATCATATGAAGGGTATATGTTGAATATTCGAAGGGGGTATTTTGGAAATTCATACGAAGACTTTTACTATTCATAATTGACCCTTCGTAAGCTTCGTATGTTCCAAAGTCTTCGTGCGTTTTGACATGGAAAAGGAAAAGGTTTCGAAAACAGCCCCTGAACCTTCGAATTATTGACACTTCAAAAATTAAAGCAAGTTTCGTATGTTTAACACTTTTCACCCAACTTCGAAAATTTTTTGGTGCTTCGAATTTTGTGGGCATGCTTCGTATGTTTGAGAAAAAGGGAAAAATTTACGAAGATGGTCCCTGAAACTTCGAATTTTTGGCAGTTTTCACCCAAATTCGAAAAAAGACTATTTTTTGCTGAAAATTGAACATTATGCATTTCAGGCCCCTGCAGTTTGTGCAAATTGACGCTTTCTACCCAGCTTTGGAAAAGGGGGAGAGTTTTGCATATTTTGTTGTTTTGGGCGCAACGGGTCACTGCAGAATTTTGAAATTGACAATTTCTACCCATTTTTGAGAAATTTTGTCAAAGGCGATCCGTGAACGACAATAAAAATTGAATATTTTTTGGGTTTTCCGGATTGAAGCACAAAGTTTATGCCACATGTTAAGGGGGAGTTTTGACATGAAAAATTCCGAATAGAGCACGTTCTTTTTCCTTAGGAGTTTTATAATCAAATTTCGATTATAAAAAGGGGGAGAAGTTTAAAAAGGGGGAGAATTTTTCATATTACGCGGATTTGAAGACCGAAGTGATCTTAAAGTTTTGAAGCCTACGAGATGATGCAATTGGATGTTCGGAAGTGATATATTCGAAATGGGTTTGGTTTTATTGAAGATTTTTGGGGTGTGTTTTTATGCGCAACTTTTGGGTGATTATTTGGAGTTTGGAATACTCTTAGTCATTCGTTGTTGCTTTGTTTGTATGGTCTCACATCCTAGAGCCCAAATTGAAGAGTCATGGAAGAATTGAGGATTGAAGTTCGTTTCGACATGTGTCACCCTTGAGGCTCGAACCGCGTAGTGCTTGATTTTGGAAGATTTAAAGTGGGTCATTGATTCCTAACTTTGAGGGGGAAAATGTTGGGGTGCAAAGTTCTTCATTCATGACTTTGTAAATGTTTGACTTTTGTAAAACCCACTTGCATGTGGTGCTTTAGCCTTTAGACCCATTTGGTAGTTACAGTGAGAGAGAGACATGTAAACACCTCTATAAATAGTGGGTTTGTTCACTTGTAGAGGTGTGCTTTAAGAGATGTAGAAGTGAGTGTATATGTGTGTGTTAATTATGTAGTCTAGATCTAAATCCTTTTTGTAACACCATATACATTCAATATATCTCTTAAACACCCAATTCACCATGTTCAATTGTGCAAGCTTTAATTCCGCATGCCAAACCATGTTCTTTGTCACTACACACAGTAAATAACAAATAAATCAAGTTATATTTCATGAAACATACATTCATTTGTTGATGTTTATTGAGAATTACCAAAGTCTTGTAGAGATGATGTCTTTTGCAGATTCTGACCCTAACATTTGAATAATTTGACTCGAAATATCTATTGGAAGATCATCCAACGAACTACAACTTCTTGTATTCGACATTCTGCTTACAAAATACACATTGCAATTAGTTGCTTTAATAGTTTTTAAAAAAATTAGGCATAATTGTGAAACATGGTGTAACAGGGTAAGGAGAAAAACCTTACTTTATGATTCCCTAGTCGTGGACTAAGTACCAGAGTCAATATTATCAGGGAAAATCAATTTTATGAGTGATTACCTATAGACGACTTTGGGGTTTATATGTTCTTCTGTAGTTTAACCGTCGGGAAGATTTGAGACGTTCTGAATGGTTGAAGAACTGAAACGATGTCATGATGTCAGAACCATTAAGGTGCATGGCGTATAAATGATGTAGAGTGCGAAAGACCAAAGTTCCATTGAAATCATTCCAAATATGTGATTACTAAGGGTAGTTTTGTCAAAACAGATTATTCAAACATTATAGCCTTTTATGGGTCAAAGTTGAACTTTTACAATTTAAATGAAAAAGACGAAGTTAAAAAAAAGGATTGAAGGAAGTAGGATTCGAATCTCCGATTTCGTGAAAAAAGAAAGAAACGACATCCGGCTGAACTAAAGTACCTTATGTTTATCAAAACTGAATAACATTTATATTATCTTCTCTATTGTGGCTTCGAATTAATACATGGTATTTGAAGTAATTATATATGCATTATATAAATATAACAAAGGTATCTTCACTAAAAATCGTTTCACATATTTTAAGCAACTTATTAGACTAACTCCAATGGCAAAACATTAAAATGGTGATGTTTACACATTAATATAGTGCTTTCAATCCAACTACACATTAAAATAGTGATTTTAAGATGCCATGTTTTTGGCCTTTATTTTTGTTGTCTAAAATTATCATACACACTCTAAGTAACTCATGACCCATATGTCATCCATGGGTATTACCATGGCACTATAACCATCCCATGACCCATATGTCTATTGGATTAGGTGTCTAAGCCCATAACTATGATTGGTATATACTTGACCCGAGAATGGCATGGTCCATTTCGGGTTGCAGATCACTAGGGCAATTTGATAGGATGAATATTTGAGAAAGTGGTTAATATGATTTATTAATATATTATAAGTATAATATATTAATTGAGGAATCATATTATTTAATGAGTATTGATCAAGAATTAATTTGGATTTAATTTAGTGATCAAAAGAGACTAATTAAATATACAGGCATCGCTTATCTAGATAATTGATATATAGGTTGGGCTAATAATCCAATACTAATTATTGATGGGCTAAGCTTATGAAAGAATCCATAAAGTGTTAGTCCATTACAAGCCTAAGTGTAAGAATTAGGGTTTACACATAACCCTTGGAATTCTACACTATATATATGTGACCCCTTGGCACAAAATTGTGTGACTAGTCATCTTAGAGATACTATAGCTGATTTTGGTGTGCCTAACCTCTCTCTCATGTTCCTCCATTTGTTCATGGTGTGTTGTGAACCATTTGAGGCATCACACTTGGGGTGCTAAGTTCGTAAAGGAAAAAATATAACAAGCTACAAAAGGAGGTAATTTTATAACTAATATTTTATGATTCAAATATCAAATTGTATGCTAGTTGTAGGCTTCATGCTTTGGATAATTTATGTTTCATGTATAACTAGAGAAAACTTAGATCCAAAGGATTAGGGTTATATGTGCACAACAGGATTATTTTAATATATAAAAGCCAACAGTGGTATCAAAGCCATGGGTAGTTTTCTGTTATATAGTGGCATTTGTGAATTGTTCAAAACTGAAAACAAAAATGAAATTATGCACTCTACCTGGGTGAACTCGGCGAGTCTACTCATGAACTTAACGAGTTCATCATGAACTCGACGAGTCCATTATCTGACTCGATGGGTTCAGCAGTCTATTGGCAGATTTTCATGTTTTTTGGCCAGAATTGGATTTGGATCATTACTTTAAACAATTTTGTATCATAAAATCTATTTTTTTGTCATGGTAATAATTATTCCCATCCAATTCAAATATAAATTTTCAAATCTTGAAATTATTACTAGTCTATATGATAAGCTAATTGTTTATAATATTTTGATTTTAAGTTATCTTACTTTAAGAGTTGCATTAAGTCAAATTTGTAAAAGGTAAAATTATGATTATTTTATTGGTTTTAAAATTTAATCTATATATTTTTAGGAGTTACAAAACTTACCATTAAGTTTTGGAACTCAAAAGTTTTTTTATGGAGTTACAAATGTTGTTATCAAGTTTGAAACTCAAAAGATTTTCAAGAGTTACAAAACTTTCTCTAAAGTTTGGGTATTTGAAAAATCTCAAATTATAAAACATTGATTTCTAAAACTCTTGTAATTAAAAGGTACAACTTTTAGGTTCATAACTTAAAAACTAATTAAATAGATTTTAATTTTTAATTTTTATTTTTAGAACGTTGATGTTTTTTTTTTTGAATAGTTCAAATTACCTCTTATGGATTTAATTAAGTTAATTAAGAGTTTAATTAAAATAGAATATTAATAAATCTATAATAACATGGTTTAAGTTTAATTAAATTAAGAGTATAATTTATTAATAGATTATACCATCAAGTAGTTTTATAGGTTAAAATGCACCCTTATACTATATATAATTTAAGTTTAATATATTATATATGTATAAGTAAAAGGGCAGTCTTACCGTTAGTAGGCCTCATTCACGAATTCGGTCTATAAGGGGGGGGGGGGGGGTATAAGGTTACTACCTATAAAATGGTGGTTGAATGGGGTGTCTACTCTCACCCACCACTTCCTTGACTGGTGGAGGGTCATTAGCCGAATAGGTAGGATAGGACACTAAACCCTCATTAAAAGTATAATGAATTATAAAGTAACTAAACCCTTATAAATTCCCAATCTTAATTACTATAGGAAAAATGTGAATTTGATGCTAACCCATGAAATTGCACTTTACACCTTACCAAGTCGTTAGTGGAGCGTGTGTGGTTAACTGACACACTAACTTGGACTCACACGTGTGGCAAAGGGTAGCTGATGGTTTGTCATAGATCAATGGACCGTGTGTGGTTAACTGATACATTGATTAGGTGATAAAAGACTTCGAGCGTACCAAGCTAATTTTCATGGTTATTCACACCTTGTTTGTGATCATCGGTATCCCAATCACAAACTTGAAGGGCATAATCGAGATTAAACATGCAATTGAAAAGTTCAATGAATCTCAAAAGATCCAGGAATTACAATTCATTTAAAACCTAATGTTCGTTTTCATTTTTCATGGTGGAAATTGGTAAATTATCATTTACCTACCTTCAAATATTTTACAATTGGATTATGGCATCCCTCTTCCAAATTGTAGAATATTGTGTTGGGTCCTAGCTTTAATATTTCACTTAGTGTTATATTAAGGACTTAAATCAACCAACTTGAATTTCTCCCTTGTATATGTCTAGTTCTGACAACTATTGTCTTCCCGAATCTTTTGAATATCAATTTCCTTATAAAGATGATATTCCAGAAGATGATCGAGGTGAACGATTAATCCCTTCTTTGTGTTGTAGTGGAACTTCTCTTCCTCCACCTCCTCTAATAATCCTCCCTGACCCACAAGTTCAAAAGACTTGAAAAGTTCAAGGTCACTCAAGCCCTGTTGGCTAGCAAACACCAAGATGGAAGGTCTGTGTGTGCACATGTCTTGGAGATGAAGTCACACATTGACAGACTGTGAATGTTATGTGTCGTTGTTTCAAGGAAGTTATTTGTTTACTTGGTTCTTCAATCACTTCCTAAGTCATATAGCGGGTTCTTTAAGGACTACTATATGGGTGATCACAACACGACCCTTATTGATATAACATATTTGCTTGTTGCTGATGAATCAACAATGATTTGATGCACTGGTCAAGCAAACTTGATTGGAAGATCTACTTCCCAAACTTCCATGGACATTAACAATAGAAACATTGGAAGTCCAAAAAAGCTTTCTCTTCACAATGGAAAGGGATTGATCATGGTCAAGTCATTTGACCAAAGCTAAGTCTGAGATTTTACCATGTACCATTTTGAAAGAGTCTGTTTGCTTCTATTGCCAAGAGAAGGGGCATTGGTTGCGAAGCTGCTGTATCTACCTGAAGGACCATAGGGATGGTAAAGTCAAAGTGTTTGACTCTGCTTCAGGTAAGTCCACTATCTAACTCTATTAAGTTCCTATTTGGAGATTCTTAATACATAATGTAATGTAATTATATTTTGATGTTTTGTAGAATCAAAGGAAGCTTAAAGGAAGAGTATGTTGAATCTGTGAAGAAATGGATTTCGATCGCATGGTTCGATGATAAGATTTTTGAGCTACTGCTTAAGAGTTAGGATAGATTGCTTAGAAATATTTTGGAACATAGTTTTCATTTGTAATTATTTTGTAAGGAAAAGTTTTTTCCTGATTTTATAAATAAATAAAAATTTGATTTTTATCTTGTTTTATATTTATCCTTGCAATGGCATTTGTAAAAATTGATGTTTGCATATTTCTATTATTATAAATATTTGAAAATGGATTTGATTCTTTCATTTATGGTAGTGTTATAATTTACCAAATAAGGAAAGATTCTCATTGCCCAAGTTTCAACTGGACAGAAACTTGGAATCATGGATCTTGTGCTGTGTGATGAATGAGAACCTTTGTCTTTGGGAAATTAGGACTAATTCCTTGTTCACATGTATATGTGAGTCAAGTGAAGGACTAGGGGATCTGGTACACTTGGTTGTGTGCTGGTTAGGTCGACATCAAAGAACGATAAGACTATTCGTTATGATTTACTAAAAGTTTAGTAAACATGGTTATACTTACAAGATTATGTGTAATTTTGAATCATTAGAAAAGTTTTAATGTGTGTCAGAACGAATAATAAGAATCAAATTTAGAATAAATATAAAAGATTCTCCAATATGAAAGGAAGGGAGAGTACTTGAGTATCGTGTTTTATGATCATCTTAGTGATTAAGGAACCATATCACAATTGATCTTCTAAGGACACCTTCGTGCACTTGTAAGGCTAAGAAGAGGAATCAAGAATTGTTGAAATTGTTTAGTTATTAAGGTGAATCATACTTCGTTCCAAAATTAAGTCTTAGAGTTGTACTCCAAGATCAAGCCTTGAGTGACATAATCTTAAGAAAGGTTTATAACACTTATAAAATGTAGAGTAAAATATTTCTTACTCTTGTACATTTGAAATTGGTAAGTTATGATGTCTTAGATAAGACAAACACCAACTAAGGCCAATTGTGTGAAGTGTTTGTCTCAATAAGAAACCACACGAACTCTTGAATATTTGTTTGTCAAGGAATGATTCTTGACAAGAAAATCTTATATGCCAAGAGGTCAGTGGGAGTCTTAACGATCTTGAAAAGTTTCAAGAACTGATCAAGACTAACCCTATTGTTAAATCACTATCTCACGAGTTGAGGTTTTTAACGTATCGTGTTGACATATTCTTGTTTCTGTGCCCATTTTAGTTAAAGTTGACTATGCATGTGAGTCCTATGAGTTCTCAATTGTTTGAATAACAACTTGGAAGCAATGGTATGCCCTTGAGCTGGTAGGTGGCAAGAAATTAAGATTGAACAAGTTCAGTCCATATGAGTTTAGATTTGTCACTAACCTTGTCTTGTGATTATGGTTATAACAAATTCACATGGATAGGAACACATGCACCATAAAATCTAAGTGTCATAAGGTTTCTCCCCAATTCATGAAAGTGATTGTGAAGAAATGCTTTCACTACGTAGATTTTAAGGAGATACAATTTGTGATATTTGCATTCTCAAACTTGATTATGATTATGGCATCCCTCTTCATAGTTCGAATTGTGACAACTGGCAAAAGGTCTTAAACATTAGGGACTTATTACTGTAAGTTCTTAAATTATTTAGACACACATGTCAACTACCTAAGGAAAGGTGTATGAGTTTGAGAAGCCTAGATAAAGTTTTATCGAAGCATCTTGTATTAGAAATCTGAACTTTGTTAAGAAAGTCAAAAAAAGTATTGATTTCTAGAAGTCCAGCTTATTTCTGTGTACATGTCAAAGCTAGTAGGAGCATAAATGTTATGCTATTAAAGAAATATTTGTTATTCTAGTGGGAGCATAATCCTTATGGTAAGTGTTACAAATTAGCAATGTTAATAATAGAAAACAAAAGTTTCAATTCGCAAAGTTGTAGTGTTTGAAAGGTTGTTTTGCTATAATTAAGGGGGAGGAACTCACAATTCATTTCAAATCTAAAAGCTTAAATTGTGAAATTTTAATCAAATTTTGTCAATGATATATATGAATTTATGTTGGAATGGTTCAACAGAAGGAAATTCTATATATGGAAATATTATACCAAGAGACTTGTAAAGTATCATATCTTTATTTAAGACATTATGAATCATATCCCATATGCCTCGGGTATAGGATCGATTGCATATGCTATAATATTTATGTGTTATAAATTTTCCAAACGCCTAGGGCATTAAGAAGGAAAAAGGACCAGAACCACATATAACTAAAGTTGTTAAACAATTGCTAAGAACAATCTAAGGTTAGCCAAAGATTGGTTGCTTGTGGGAAATTGGAAGTATTGTAATGGATGGACCATATTGACATTATTATTAATAGATAGGATTCTATTAATAATGAATTGTCATATGGCAAATACAGAAATGTTTCCACATTAGGAGTTGGATATTAAGAATCTGTGTGAAAGTTAGAACTTTTATGCAAGAAGGATGTTCAAAGGAATGTACTTAGAATGTGAGACTTCGCTTCCATGGAATTGTTCTTGTGACAATCTCCAAAGGAATACTTTGTAATATCGTTGGCAAAGTCTCTGTGATGTTTGTACCTAGACATTGCAAAAGGAATAATTGCATGACAGTTTAGAATCTAACACATTCTAGTAGTGACAAGAATATGGTATTCTTACACTTGCAATAAGGATTTTGATTTGTGAAATGAGCATCATTGGAAATTTTTTAATTTATCTATTTCACAAAGAAAGGACCATAGGTAAACATAGTGTGCATGCTTGGAGCATGGGATGAGTATTGTTTTAATTCAAGTATTAAGTTGATTAATCGAAACATTATACAATGAATAATGTGTAATCAATAGGGTGATTAAATAAAAGGTGTTTTATTTATATTCATAAGTTCTGAGAAAATATTGGATTCAATTATTCTTATGTTTCACTTTGCATGTTTTAACTTCCAGAATAATAAGATTATTCAAACTATCCACAGTCGATCATACTTTGGAAGTAGGTATTGAGGCAAGACTGCCATGAATCTGACTGTAGATTGTCTAGGTGTTTTAGACAAAACACAAGTTTGTTTCAGTGTTCATGAGTACTCCTAGAATAATATTCGAGTATTGGATTATACCCACACTCATTTAATCACTTCATGGATTTTATCCCGAGTGATTGTGAGACGATAATATCTTATATTCTTGAAACAGAGAGACATGAATTGCAGTTTACAAGTCGGTTGCATATTGATAATTTGTAAACGCACCAGTAACTTGGTGTTATGAAACATATTGTTGTTTGTGATTTGATGAGTAGATAAAGCAAGCATATGCGTCGAAGTCTATCCATTCCTTTTACCCTTAGAGGGATAAAAGCAATATCTGTGGACACCTCGATGATTTAGTCATGACAACCCTAAGCACTTAGTCAAGCCTGGACTGATTTGATTTGTTTAATTAGTCGGTCGTCTTAAACTGGAAATCGGGTAATAACAGATGGATAGAGAGAATGATTATAATCCATGTCTCAATCCATACGATATCTAGAATGGAGGAATATATTACCCCTTATCTAATGGACGCATCAGATTTCGACAACGGCGTTTAAGAGCTACGATTTCAAGTCGGGATTTTGGATTCATACTTGCAATAATAGTTATTATACTTACCCAAGTGGGAGACTGTTGGCTTAGGTGTCTAAGCCCATAACTATAATTGGTATGTACTTGACCCAAGAGTAGCCTGGTCTATTTCGGGTTGCATATCACCAGGGCAATTTGATAGGAGGGATATTTGAGAAAGAGGTTAATGTGATTTATTAATATATTATAAGTATAATATATTAATTAAGGAATCCTATTATTTAATTAGTATTGATCAAAAATTAATTTGGAATTAACTTAGTGTTAAATGAGACTAATTAAATATACATGGGCTAATTGTGTAAATCAATGATATATATAGGTTGGGCTAATAATCCATGACTGATTATTGATGGGCTAAGCTTATGAAAGAATCCATAAAGTGTTAGTCCATTACAAGCTGAAGTGTAAGAATTAGGGTTTACACATAACGCTTGGAATTCTACACTATATATATGAGACCCCATGGCACAAAATTGTGTGACTAGTAAACTTAGAGATACTATAACCAATTTCGGTGGGCCTAACCTCTCTTTCTCAAGTTCCTCCATTTGTTCATGGTGTGTTGTGAACCGTTTAAGGCATCACACTTTGGCTGCTAAGTTCTTAAAGGCCAAAATACAACATGCTACAAAATGAGGTAATTTTCTAACTATTATTTTTATGATTCAAATATTAAATTGTATGCTATTTTTAAGCTTCATTCTTTGGATAATTTTTGTTGTATGTATAACTAGAGAAAACATAGATCCAAAGTGTTACGGTTGTATGTGAACCATAGGATTGTTGTAATACATAAAACCCAACAATGTCATCCATGGGTGTTACCATCAAACCCATGACCTATATGTTATCTATGGGTGTTACCATGACACTACCTATGCATCACCCATATGTCATCCATAGGTGTTACCATGACACTATAAGCAACTATGAGATGACCCATGACCATATGTCAACCATTATCATTAAAATAACATACACTAAATTAACATATATGTTAAGATTTGATAATTATAACAAAACCATTTAATTTTACTAACATAATATAAAAACTAATATGTATATATATTAAAACTTGACCAAGTTAGGAATAGTAAGATTTTGTTGACTTTCAGTTTGCCACACGACTTTTCAAACTTTAACACTTTTAGTCCCTTATTAAATACACAACATATTTACTAATCAAGTAACTACATCAACTAACTACTTATCAACTAACTTGCTTTACATTCATATATTAAACCAAAAGACTTTACATATCATTAATTGTCATAATATGAAAGTATATATCAACAAACTACTCATAAATGATCCGAAACTCCCTAGCAAACCTAACCAAACAAGCCTCCAACAAACAAATTTCACACCTAAACACTCATTGGTATCCATTCACAAAAGCCTATGAGACACTAATCACAGAACTATACATTACACAAGTTCTATGGAAGCCATGGAAGTGTACATGTTTTCTCCTATCCCTATTTAAATGGAGATGAACCTTGGAACAAGTTGCTCTAAGATTCCAAGTACCTTTTGTTATGCGGTAAGCATCGTTCAACATGTCCAAAGCTTCCGGTTTCCTCTGTCTGCCTTCTGCCATCATCATCATTCCCAGGACAAATGTTGCCTCCAAATGCCCCAATGCAGATGCTTCTTCAAGCATCTTTTTCCCTTCATCACCTTACAAGAAAAACAACTTCATCTGAAAAAAAGAATTAAAAACACAATTTCTAGTTAAAGTAACGTAAAACAAGAAACAAATTAATACTATGCAGATAACAATGTACGAATCCATCCCTGAACAAAATATTTTGGTTTCTCAACTCTTTGCATTTGTTGACAACAACATATTTCTCATCAGACCAACAACGAAAATGTAATCGATCTATGTGTATATTTCTTCCATTTTTCTTACCTCGTTCAAGATTCTGCAACTAAAACTTAAACACAATGTTGGCCACTAACTGTAAGCACAAATCAAATATACACGTGTAATACAAGGATTGAAGACAAAACTTACACAACCTTCATCTTGAAAGTGTTGACTACTAAAATTTTTCCCACCTCGACTATTATATTCTCAATCACTTCCAATGACATGTCAGTTAGCGTTTTGCTTTTCTTTCTTGTTTGCATCTTCGAAGAAGTACTGTCTTCCATAACATTATTCCTCGATTAAGATAACGATTCTCTAAAAATGATTTTAGTGTTTTTTTACGGTCATAATTTTGAAATTTGGGTTGATTGCAAGTGACTGAAATAAGAATAAAAAGCTGAAACGACGTGATATGTCTGAAAAATTATGGCACCTACAAGATGTTGACTATTAAAGGACCTAATTGCCTTGATACATACAATGACTCATATTTGACTAGTAAGGGTAGTTTTGTCAATAATCAGAATTAAAAAAAAATTAGCTTATTCTAAAACACAACCGACATAATTGATATGTCTTTTTAATTTAGCAACTACCACATTGACCCATGACCCATATATCATTCATGGGTATTACCATGCCACTATAATATGTCATCCATGGGTCTTACCATCACACTATAACCAACTACCACCTTGACCCATGAACCATATGTCATCCATGGGTATTACCATACTACCATATTGACCCATGACCCATATCTTATCTATGGGTGTTACCATACTACCACATTAACCCATGAACCATATGTCATCCATAGGTATTACCATGACACTATAAGTAGATACCACATTGACCCATGACACATATGTCATCCATGGGTAGTACCATGACACTATAACCAAAAACCACATTGACCCATGACCCAAATGTTATCCATGGGTATTACCATAGTACCACATTGACCCATGACCCATCTGTCATCCATGGGTATTACCATGAGACTATAACCAACTACCACATTGACCCATGACCCATATGTCAACCACGAGTATTACCATGCCACTATAAGAAACTACCACATTGACCCATGACTCATATGTCATCCATAGGTATAACCATGATACTATAAGCAACTACCATATTGACCAATGACACATATGTCATCCATGGGTATTACCATGACACTATAACTAACTACCACATGACCCATGACCCATATGTCATCTATGGGTGTTACCATGAAACTATAAGGAACTACCACATTGACCCGTGACCCACATATCATCCATGGGTGTTACCATAGTACCACATTGACCCATGACCCATATGTCATCCATGGGTATTACCATAACACTATAAGTAACTACCACATTGACCAATGATACAAATATCATCCATGGGTATTATCATGATACTGTCACCAACTACCACATTGACCCATAATCCATATGTCATCCATGCGTATTACCAAAAAACTACATTAACCAATGACCCATATGTCATCCATGGGTATTACCATGAAACTATAACCAGCTACCACATTGACCAATGACTGATATATTATCCATGGTTATTACCATGCCTCTATAAGCAACTAGCACATTGACCCATAATCCATATGTCATCCATGGGTATTACCATGACACTATAATCAACTACCACATTAACCAATGCCATATATGTCATCCATGGGTATTACCATGACACTATAACCAACTACCGCATGAACCATGATGCATATGTCATCCATGGGTGTTACCATGACACTATAATAAACTACCACAAGACCCATGTCCCATATGTCATCCATAGGTGTTACCATGACACTATAAGTAACTAACATGTTGACCCATGACCAATATGTCATCCATGGGTATTACCATGATATTATAAGCAACCACCACATTGACCATTGACCCATATGTCTGTTGGATTAATGTCTAAGTCCATAACTATAATTGGTAAGACTTGACCCGACCCGGCATGGTCCATTTGGGTTGCATACCATCATGCACTTGGATAGACTAAATGAGAGAAATAAAACACTTATGGTTATTAATATATTATAAGTTCTAGTATATTAATAATAAGAATAATGAGATTATTTAATTGGTATTGATCAAGAATTAATCTAGCATTAATTGAGTGATCAAAAGAAGACTAATTAAATATGTGGGTTGATTGTGTAAATCATCCATACTTGTATAGTGGGCTAATGCTCCATGGATTATCTAGTTGGGCCAAAACCCATATGATGCTCCATGGATGCTCCATGGTGTATTTGAACCCATGGATCCAAGGAAATGGAAAGTCATGACAATTAGAGTTTACCCTAATTGTATAACTATATAAGCATCTTATTCTTAAGGAAAATCGGTCACTAGAACTAGTGAGAGTAAGAAAGGGCTAGCCGATTTTCATGAAGTGTAGAACTCTCTCAAGTTATTCCACGTGTTTTTGATGATTGTGAACCATTTGCGGTGTCACACTTGGGGCACTAGGCACTCAAGCTTCATGAAGACAAGCACCATCAAAGAGGTATGTATTCTATATTGTTATATTGATAGTTTTGTATGCTAGATTAGGATAATACCTTGGATGTTCATATTTGCATGTATAATAGAGAAAACATAGATCCAAGGTATTTAGGGTTGCATGTACACTTAGGAGTGTTAGAATGCTCATAACCCAACAGTGGTATCAGAGCCTAGGCTTGTTTTCTTGTTATACCTGCAATAGAAGCTGTAAAAATCGAAATTGGTGCTGTCAGCCCAGCAGACTCGCCGAGTCCAAGGCAAAATGCATCCAACTCGCCGAGTTGTGTTCATGCACTCGACGAGTTGGACCCCAGGCAACATATTTTCGAGGTTTTTTGGCTAGAAATGGACTAGGAACATTACCCTAAGTTGTTTTTGAACTTATAAACTTGTTTTTTGATGTGGTAATGTTCATGCTAATCCATTTTCAAAGATAGTTGTCAATAGATTCATGTTTTGTATTAGTTTAAAGGTTAGACTAATTACATGAAAAAATTTGATTTGAATTATCTTGCTCTTATGAGTTGCTTAGATTAATAGAAAAGTTAATTGAAATAGTTGTTTTCAATCCATTTTAATATAAGAGTTGAGTATAAAATGTGTTTGTGTAACTTGTCCTCAAGTTACATGAAGAGTCACATTAAAGACTCATAAAACTCATAAAATTGGCAAAGGTTACAAAAAAATGAAGAGTCTAGCTCTAATTAATTGGAGTTATGACTCCATAATTTGTCTTCAAGTTATGGAGGACCAAGAGTCTCTTCATTAAATAAATAAATAATAAAAATAAAAATAATGTAACCTTAATTAATTCCATAAGTTATAAAATAAAGAAAAGTTAATTCTTTATTAGTTTAAAGTCTTCCATAATTGGCATCAAGTTATGGAACTTGAAGAGTTTTTGGATTAAAACTACTTTAAACACATAAGTTATGGAATTAATTAGTTTTGAATAGTTTCAAAAACTTGCCCTCAAGTTTTGGAATTTGTAAAGTTTTCTCATATGAATACTTTAATTCCAAGTTAGCCCTTAGAATTTTAAAAGTTAAAATTCAACCCTTATACTTTATAATATGATAAGTTAATAATAATATATATGTATAAGAGTAAAGTCAGTCTTACCGCTAGTACGCCTTATTCACGAAGCCGGTCTATAAGGTGGGTATAAGGTTGTTGTCTATAAAATGGCAGCTTAATGGGTGTCCACTCTCACCCACCACTTGCTTGACCGGTGGAGGGTCGTTAGCCGAACGGGTTTGACAGGACTATAATTCTCCCTTCATTAAAAGTATTAATGATAAATACTAAGTAACTAAACTCTTAATAATTCCCAATCTTAGTTACTTAGGAAAATGTGAATAAGGTGCTAATCCATGAAATTACACTTTACACTTTGTCTAAGTTGTTAGTGGAGCGTGTGTGGTTAACCGGCACACTAACTTGGACTTAAAAAGGTAGGTAAAGGGTGATTTAATATTTATCATAGTATCGATGGAGCGTGTGTGGTTAACCGGCACATCGATTGAGGGGTAATTTATTAAGGGTACCAAGTAATTTGCATGGTTACTTCACACCTTGTTTTGTGATCCTCGGCATCCCAGTCACAAAACCTGAAGGGCACACTCGAGATTGAAACATGCCATTGAACAGTTCAATGAATCTCAAAAGATCTAGGAGTTTCAAAACCAATTAAAACCTAATAATACATTTTGTTTATCTTGGTGGAAATTGGTGAATCGTCATTCACCTACCTTTAAATTGTTTTATAGCTTGGATTACGGCATACCTCTTCTAAGTTATAAAATAGTCTGTTGGGTCCTAGCCTTAATATTTCATATTGGGTGTCATATTAAGGACTTTAAGATCAACTATCTTGAATATCTCCCAAAACATGTCTGGTTTAGACATTTATGATCTTCCCAAATCTCTTGAAACTAGCTTTCCTAAATGAAGATGATGTTCCAATGGAAATCATACTTCTGTCACCTCCTCCAATTATTCTCCCTACCCCACAAGTTCTTTGAAATTTTAAAGTCACTCGAGCCCTATTGGCAAGTAAAGGTCTTGGTGTGACCACATCTTGGAAATGTAGTCACATATTGACAAGCCGGGAGAGTTGGGTGTCAAAGTCTTGAGAAAGTTGGTGGTTCAACTACTTTCTAAGTCACATAGTGAGTTCTTTTGGAACACCTATGAAACAGACTATGACAAGATCCTTAATGATCTTATCTATTTGCTAAGATCAACTTCCTGAAACTTTATGGACATTGACAATGGTGACACTGGAAATACAGAAAAAGCATCCTCTTCCCAAAGAAAGGGATTGACCATAGTCAACTAGGTTGACCAAATGGTAAAGAGAAAAGGCTAAGTCTGTAATAGTCCCGTGTACCATTATCAAAGGGTCCATATGTTTATATTGCCAAAGGAAGGGTCATTAGTTGTGAAGCTGCCAAATTTACCTAAGGATGTTAAAGTCAATAAGGTTGACTCTACTTCAGGTAAAGTCCACTAATCTAACTCTGTTAAGTTTCTATTCTGAGATTCCTGATACATGATGTGATTGGGTCACATGGTAATGTTTTAAGAATCAAAGAAAAGTAAAGGAACTTAAAGAAAGAATATGTTGAATCTGATCGCATAGATGGATTTCTATCGCGTAGTTTGAAAATCGGATTCTTGAGCTACTTCTTAGGAGTTATGAGATATTGCTAAGGAATAGATAACAACAAGTTTTCATATGGATTGTAAGGATAAGCTTTTCCGCATAGTTTTAAAATAAAAGAAAATTTTGATTTTATTTATTTTAAAATATCCTTACAATGGCATTTGAGGAAAAAAATTGTTGCTTATATGATTCCATTAATAGCAAGAGTGGAAATATGAAATTGATTCCTTCATTTGTGGTAATGTCTAAATACCAAATAAGGAAAGATTCTCATCACCAAGTCTCAATTGGACCGAAACTTGGAATCATGCAAGTTGTATAGCATGATGAATGAGAACTCTCAAGTATTGGAAAAATTAAGACTAATTACTTGTTCACGTGGATGTGTGAGTCAAGTAATGGACTAAGGGATCGAGTACATAGTCATGTGCACTGATTAAGTCCACCACAAAAGATATAAGGCTATTCGTCATAGTTTACTAAAGCTCAGTAAATATGATTATACTTACAAGCTTAAGTGTAACTCTGAGACATTGGAAAAAGGTTCCAATGCATGGCAAAGCGGATAAGAAGAATCAAATTAGGCAGAAGAATAAAAGTTTCTCAAATCAGAACAGATGGGAGAGTACTTTAGTATCAGCTTTGTGATCATCTCAATGATTAAGAAACCATATCAAAATTAGTTCTCTAAGGAAGTCTTAGTGCATTCTTATGACTAAGAAGAAGGGATCTTGAATTGTTGAAATGGTTAAATTAAGAAGATGAGTCATACTTCATTCCAATACAAGTCTTAGAGTCATACTCCAAGATTGTAATTTGAGTGACATGTCTTTAATAAAGTTTAAAAACACTTATCAAATGTAAGAGTAAAAGTTTTCTACACTTGTACATTTGAAATTGGTAAGTTGTGATGTTTTGGATAAAACAAAGACCAACTTAGGCCAATTGTGTGAAGTGTTTGTCTTGGTTAGAATCCACACTATCTCTTGGATGTTTGAAAAGGGAGTCTTATAGGTCAAGAGGACAGTGGGAGTCTTAAAGGTCTTGAAAGTCTCAAGAACTAATCAAGAATAAAACCTAAAGTTCTTCACTAGCACACGACTTAAGATTTATAGCCTATCGTGTTGACATATTATGCGCCCATTCCAATTAAAGTTGGCTTTGCATATGAGTTCTTAGAGTTCTCAATTGGTTGCACAACAACTTGGAAGCAATGGCAGGCCCTTGAGCTGCCAGGTGGCAAGAAGTTAAGATTGAGTTCAATCCATATGAGTTTGGATTTGTCATTATCCTTGTCTTGTGACTATGGTTTTGACAATTCACATGGATAAGAACACATACACCATTAAATCTAAGTGTCATAAGGTTTCTCTCCGATTCATGAAAATGATGGTGAGGAAACACTTTCACTAACTAGATTTTAGCTGGATAGCAATTGTGATATTTGCATTCTCAAAGTCATTAGTGGAGCGTGTGTGGTTTACCGGCACACTAACCTGGACTTGTGAGAAGTGGCAAAAAGGTCTAACCATTATGATTACGGCATCCCTCTTCATAATTGTTTAGATATACAAGTGTGATATCTAAGGGAAGGTGTATGATTTTGATAAAGTTCTATCAAAACAATCCAGTATCAGAAATCTGAACTTTGGTAAGAAAGTCAATAGAGTATTGATTTCTAGAAGTCCAGCTGATTTCTGAGTACATGTCAAAGCTAGTGGGAGCATAAGTGTTATGCTAATAATCATCATGTTAGTAGGAGCATGATAATTATGATAAGTATTGCAAGTTAGCAATGTTAATTATAGAAAACAAAAGTTTCAATTGGGAAAAAGTTGTTTTGCTATAATTAAGGGAGAGGAAATTATACTTCATCTCAAATCTATAAGCTTAGATCGTGAGGTTTTAATCATTTAGTCAAGGATATATATGAATTCATGTTGGAATGGCTCAACATAAGGAAATTCTGTATATGGGTCCATTATTTGCGTTCTAAAATTCGATTATGATTACGACATCCCTTTTTATAATCTGAATTATGAGAACTTGGCAAATAGAAATGGAAATGTTATAGCAAAAGACTGGTTTAGTCTTTATGTGAGACATCATGAATCGTGTCCCATATGCTTCGGATATAGGATCGATTACATGTGCTATATTCATTCTTTCTAAAAGTTTCCAAATGCCTAGGGCATTAAGAAGGGAAAAGGTTTAGAACTGGATATGACTAAAAGGATTAAACAATTGTCGAGGACAATCTAAGGTTTACCAAAGAATGGTTGCTTAAGGACAGTTGGAAGTATAGTGATAATTCTTGAAGGACCATATTGACATAATCTGTAAGGAGGCAACTCTTGTTTAGAAGTGATAGTCAAAATGAATCTGGAAATGTTTCAAAGTCAGAAATTTCAATCTGTGTAAGATTAAGGAAACTTAATGCAAGAAGGATGTTTCCAAGGAATTGATCTCCTTTGGAATACTCAGTAATGATTGTTGCCAAGTCTTTCTAACTTTGTGCATAATCATTACTAGAGGATCAATGCATATAAGTTTAGAATCTAACAGATTTCAGTAAATGGCATGAATTTGGAATTCTTGCATTTGCAGTAAGGATTTGTGTAACAACACAAATTTTCAAATAATTTTTTTCATTTAAAATAAAGTGATTTCATTCAACCAAAAGTATTTATTCCATGTTTCATATCAAATACATATATAAAAATCCCCCAAGATCTCAAATAGCAGCAGTGTGTATGCATCATGCCGGCGCCTTCCCACGGTCCTCGCTAGTACCTGAAACACATACATAACAACTTGTAAGCATAAATGCTTAGTGAGTTCCCCAGTATACGACTTACACACATACGCCTTTCCAGGCCCTGACCTTCCGGTCCACAATACATTGCCTTCCGGCCCGTAACATAATCGCCTTCCGGCCCATATCATATTGCCTTCTGGCCCGTATCATATTGCCTTCCGGCCCATAGTATAATGCCTTCCGGCCCATAACATTTACAACACATAATACATTTAATATAACACACATAGCACATATATCATACATCATACCTGACCTTTCTGTCACATAACATATCGCCTTCCAGCCCGTATAAACATACATATCATGCATAGCAACTGCCTTTCTATTTATAGCATAATTAGCACATATCATATACGACCTTCCGGTCTCACAGTCAAACCCTTCCGGGTGAAGTATAGTGAGAAGACTCACCTCGTGGTAATGTAAGCTATCAACTCTTGAAATTACTCGCACTCGATCCGCCGATCTGCAGACTCCCTATAGTACCATATACCCTCATTAATACTCTTATCATTCAAGATAACTCACCCTAAGAAATTACATGCAGGTCAACTCTGGTCAACGGTCAACTTGACCGGACTCGTCGAGTGCAAAGGCGACTCGGCGAGTCTAGACGTCCTCCCCAACTTTCCCTGTTGTTCCCCTTTCTACTCGTCGAGTATCCCTCTTGACTCGACGAGATCCTCGTGGAAGAATCGCGGGGCCACCCCGACTCCACTCGCCGAGTCTGAAGAACAACTCGGCGAGTCCCAGTGAATCTTCAAGCTACTCGCCGAGTCTGAAGAACAACTCGGCGAGTCCCAGTGGATCTTCAAGCTACTCGCCGAGTCTGATCATTGGACTCGGCGAGTCCATGCCATGCAGTCGATCAACTGCTTCCTGAAATACGCATGGTCCCGAAATACGAAATCATGGGACTTTCTGGACCTTTAAACATCCTATTACTGGGGTATAAACATTTGGGTAACAACATTATAATCTATCTAATCACCAAATGGGTTTCATAAACCCTAGATTCGTGTGCACATCAGAATAACAGAAATGGTCCGAGTATTACCTGAAAACGCACTCTCTGTGTCTCCAAACCTCAGGACTCGATCCTCCTTGCTATTCCTTTGGCCAAAACTCTTCTTCTTCTTTCCTAACAAATTCCTCAAAGTTCCAATAGCTTTCCCTCCTGCTCTAGACGTCCACAAACGATTAGGGTTCTTCTCAATCGGCCAAAAGACGAACAATGACGGCCTAAGAGGCGTTATATACGATCCAAACCAAACGGCTAGGGTTTCTGTTGAACAGCGTCGACTCGCCGAGTCCATATCTGGACTCGCCGAGTCCAGTCGCGAACCCGCGACCAAGCCTGTGGTCCTACTCGGCGAGTCAGGCACCAACTCGCCGAGTCCCTTCCTAAAATGCCCTAAAAATAGTTTTAAAGCAATACCTGAAATTCCGGGCTGTTACAACTCTCCCCCACTAGAACTAGACATCGCCCTCGAAGTCTCACTCTGCGAATAACTCCGGATGTTGCTCCCGCATCTCACGCTCCGGCTCCCAAGTCATCTCCGATCCCTTCCGGTGTTGCCACTGAACCAACACCAGAGGTACCTCCTTGTTTCGCAGAACCTTGATCTTCCGATCCCTGATAGCTACTGGTCTCTCGGCGTAATTCAGGCTCGCATCCACCTGAATATCCTCTAACGGAACCACTGCCGATTCATCGGCTATACACTTCCTCAACTGTGATACGTGAAAGGTATTGTGAATCTATCCCAACTCTGCTGGCAACTCCAACCGATAAGCTACCCGACCTACCCTTGCAATTACACGAAATGGACCTATGAACCGGGGCCCCAACTTGCCCCTCTTTCTGAACCGAATCACTCCTTTCCAAGGAGAAACCTTTAGGAGAACGAATTCGCCAACCTGGAATTCGAGCTCGGACCGGCGTCTGTCCGCATAACTCTTCTGTCGGCTCTGGGCGGTCAATAACCTCTGCCTAACCTGCTGAATCTGCTCGGTCGTCTGAAGTACAATCTCTGTACTGCCCATCACTCTCTGTCCCACCTCTCCCCAGCAAATGGGAGTCCGACACCTCCTACCATACAACAACTCAAAAGGTGGCATACAAATGCTCGAATGATGGCTGTTGTTGTAGGAAAACTCAGCCAAGGGTAAATGCGCATCCCAACTACCCCCGAAGTCTAACACACACGCTCTAAGCATGTCTTCCAGTGTCTGAATCGTCCGCTCGCTCTGACCGTCTGTCTGGGGGTGATATGCGGTACTAAAATGCAGTTTAGTACCCAGCTCCTCATGGAATTTCTTCCAGAACCTGGAAGTGAAGCGTACATCACGGTCTGAAACAATCGAGATCGGCACTCCATGCCGAGATACTATCTCTCTCACGTATAACTCCGCCAACTTCTCCGCTGATGAACTCTCGCTAATGGCAAGGAAGTGTGCACTCTTCGTTAATCTCTCCACAATCACCCAAATTGCATCGACTCCCCTGGCAGTTCTCGGCAATTTGGTGATGAAATCCATAGTAATCTGTTCCCACTTCCACTCAGGAATCTCGAAGGGCTGCAACTTACCATGCGGTCTCTGGTGCTCGGCCTTAACCCTACGGCAAGTCAAACACCTCTCAACGAACCAAGCGACGTCTCTCTTCATGCAAGGCCACCAATATTCCTTCCTCAAGTCCAAATACATCTTCGTAGCACCGGGATGGATCGAGAATTTCGATCTATGAGCCTCCTCCATCAAAATAGTACGCGTACCGCCCACGAATGGTACCCAAATCCGACCCTGAAACGTCAGAAGTCCTCGTCCATCCTTAACGAACTCTGAAATTAACCCAACGACCCTCTCTTTCTTCTGCATCTCGGATCTCACAACCTCGGCCTGCGCCCCACGAATAGCATCCAATACCGGGGTCATCACCGTCAGTCTCAGACATACATCTCGCAATGGAATGCTCTCCCCCCTACGACTCAATGCATCGGCTACCACATTAGCCTTGCCTGGGTGGTATAGGATCTCACAGTCATAATCCTTAACCACGTCCAACCATCTCCTCTGACGCATATTTAGGTTGGGTTGATCCATCAAATACTTCAAACTCTTATGGTCCGTGTATATAGTACAACGAACCCCGTACAGGTAGTGACGCCAAATCTTGAGAGCGAACACTACTGCCCCCAACTCTAAGTCATGCGTGGGATATCTCGCCTCGTAAGGCTTTAGCTGCCTCGATGCATAAGCTATCACATGGCCCCTCTGCATCAACACTGCACCCAGTCCCGAAATCGATGCGTCGCAATATACGACAAAGTCCTCCATCCCTTCCGGCAAAGCTAATACCGGGGCTTCGCACAGTCTCTGACGAAGTGTCTCGAAGGAAGTCTGCTGCTCGGGTCCCCATGAGAATGTAACACCCTTCCGGGTCAATCTGGTGAGCGGTACCGCGATCTTGGAGAAGTCCCTAATAAACCTCCAATAGTACCCCACCAACCCAAGGAAACTCCTGATCTCGGAAGGTGACTTCGGTGCCTCCCAACTCATCACTGCTTCCACCTTGGCCGGATCGACCAATATCCCTGCCTGATTAACAACATGTCCAAGAAATTGGACCTCCCGCAACCAGAAGTCACATTTGGAGAATTTTGCATATAGCTTCTCCGACCTCAGTACCTCAAGGACCTCCCTCAAATGTCCCTCATGCTGCTCTCTAGTTCGCGAATACACTAGGATGTCGTCGATAAATACAATCACAGACCGATCCAGCATCGGCCTGCATACCCTGTTCATGAGGTCCATGAACACTGCCGGGGCATTGGTGAGCCCGAAAGGCATCACCACGAACTCGTAATTCCCATACCGCATCCTGAATGCTGTCTTCTGGACGTCCTCATCCCGCACTCTTACCTGATGGTACCCTGATCTCAAATCGATCTTGGAAAACCAAGATACCCCTTGCAACTGATCGAATAGATCATCGATCCTCGGTAACGGATAGCGGTTCTTGACCGTCACCTTGTTCAACTTCCGGTAATCAATACACATCCGGTGTGAACCATCCTTCTTCTTGACGAATAGAATCGGTGCTCCCTACTCGGCCGAATAAATCCCTTCCCCAACAACTCCTGGAGTTGCGAGGACAACTCTTGCATCTCTGGAGGTGCAAGACGATAAGGCACCTTCGCAATAGGCGCAGCCCCCGGAATCAGGTCAATACCAAACTCTACTTGCCTCACAGGAGGTACTCCCGGCAACTCCTCGGGAAAAACATCTGGAAACTCGCGCACCACTGGAACCTCCTCCACTGTCCTCGGTCTCTCGGAAGCCTCCCGCGTATGCATCACATACGCCACAAAACCTTTACATCCCTGCTGTAGACATTGCCTCGCCCTAGCGGCCGAACAAAAAGCTGATCCCGAACGGGTACCCTCGCCGTATACCGTAAGAACTCCCCCACTAGGGTCTCGTATAGTCACCAGTTGACGCTCGCAGTCGATGACAGCGCTGAATCGGCTCAACCAGTCCATGCCCACGATGACACAGACATCCCCCATCGCAATAGGAATTAGGTCAATCGGAAACGCAACCCCAAAAATCTCTAGTACGCATCCCCGAAGAACCTCCGTGGCACAAACCACCCTCTCGGCCGCTATAGAAACGCTCAGAGGCCGACTTAACGGCTCACGACTAATGCTAATATGCTGACTAAAAGCTAAAGATACAAAGGATCTACTCGCACCCGAATCAAATAACACTAGAGCAGGCATAGAGTTCACAAGAAAAGTACCTACACATACATTAACATAAGCATAACATTTCGACTTTAAAGTAATTACGTGAATTACAGCATACCTGCCACAACATCGGGCGCAGCGCGGACCTCCTCCGCAGTCAGCTGAAAGGCTCTCCCGCGAGCCCTCGGGGCCTCGACCTTCGCCGGTCGGGTCTCAATAGTCCTGGTAGTAGGTGTAGATCCCTGACGAAGCTGCGGGCACTCGGCCTTCCGATGGCATGTCTGGTTGCAGTGAAAGCAAACCATAAACCCCTTAGGGCAATCCCTGGCAATGTGTCCCTCCTTGCCACACTTGTAGCAACCACCAGCTCGACACGCCCCCTCATGACCCTTGCCGCACTTTCCGCAAGTGCGGCCCTTCGGACCTCCCATCCTCGAATCAGCGGACTTGATCCGCTTGGCTGCCGGCTGAGACTAAGCCGGCCGCCGATCCACCTGCCGAGACTCGGCCTCCTCCCTGGCCTGGGTCTCCAACTCGATCTCGCGCTTCCTGGCGTTCGCCTGAAGCTCAGTGAAATTACGATAGGTGGAGTTTGACACAAACTCCCGGATATCCCTCCTCAAAACGCCTAAATACCGGCTCATCCGTGACTGCTCCGAAGACACCAGCTCTGGGCAGAACATCGCCCTCTCGTGAAACTTCTGTGTGACCACCGCAACGGAATCAGTACCCTGCTTAAGGGTCAAGAACTTCTGAATCAATCGTTCCCTCTCCACTGGGGGAACATACTCGTCCCTGAACATCTCAGTAAACCTCTCCCACGTCACCGCTGTAATCTCCGCCAGAGTGAAGTTCGCCGTCACGAACTTCCACCAATCCTTCGCTCCCAGACGGAGCTGGTTCAAGGCGAACCGTACCCTCAGGTGCTCCGGGCATGAGGAAGTGTAGAAGCACCCCTCAATGTCGGCGATCCACCTCATCGCAGCAATCGGATCCTGCGTCCCATCAAACTCAGGGGGTTTCGTTTTGCTGAATTCCCGGAACAACAACAAATCGCCCCCTTGCGGCCTGGCAGCGGCCACAGCTGCGGTAGCAGCAGCGGCTACAGCATCAGTCAGTGCGGCGTACCGCTCCTCGAACGTCTCCATCAGTGTGGTCTTAATAGACCCAAACATCTCCGGGATCTCAGCCCGGATCGCTGCAGCTACCTCCTCCTGAATCATCTGACGAATATCCTCGTCACTCACACTGCTCGAACTCGCCCCATGACGTGTGGTAACCATGATGTCTCTGAAATACAACATAAAATTATCAGAGACTCCATCAAGTACAATTGTACACGATAACGCAACCCTACTCAGTCTCCGATATCCAGGGATTCTTACTTGGGTCTTCCACCGACCCGGTGTCTTCGGTAGTACGGGCCCAATACTACCGACCACACCGTGTCAGTATTCGTCCCAAATCTTCCTCCCCAAACCCCGAATAGTGAGTACTCTACTTCTCGTATGCACTATCTACCTGCACGCTACCGAATATCTCATACAAGCAACCTCCCTAGACTAAGGCATCACAAAACAGGCCATTCTAGTCCTATCATGAATACCTAGTCTTCTAGCATGCATAACAATTCATAACTCAGTGCATATCGTAACATCGTAAGGTATTCTGGGGATCTTTACCGTTCGGGCGCTGGCTGATCGTACACACCGAATGGTTGCTTAAGGACAGTTGGAAGTATAGTGATAATTCTTGAAGGACCATATTGACATAATCTGTAAGGAGGCAACTCTTGTTCAGAAGTGATAGTCAAAATGAATCTGGAAATGTTTCAAAGTCAGAAATTTCAATCTGTGTAAGATTAAGGAAACTTAATGCAAGAAGGATGTTTCCAAGGAATTGATCTCCTTTGGAATACTCAGTAATGATTGTTGCCAAGTCTTTCTGACTTTGTGCATAATCATTACTAGAGGATCAATGCATATAAGTTTAGAATCTAACAGATTTCAGTAAATGGCATGAATTTGGAATTCTTGCATTTGCAGTAAGGATTTGTGTAACAACGCAAATTTTCAAATAATTTTTTTCATTTAAAATAAAGTGATTTCATTCAACCAAAAGTATTTATTCCATGTTTCATATCAAATACATATATAAAAATCCCCCAAGAACTCAAATAGCAGCAGTGTGTATGCATCATGTCGGCACCTTCCCACGGTCCTCGCTAGTACCTGAAACACATACATAACAACTTGTAAGCATAAATGCTTAGTGAGTTCCCCAGTATACGACTTACACACATACGCCTTTCCAGGCCCTGACCTTCCGGTCCACAATACATTGCCTTCCGGCCCGTAACATAATCGCCTTCCGGCCCATATCATATTGCCTTCTGGCCCGTATCATATTGCCTTCCGGCCCATAGTATAATGCCTTCCGGCCCATAACATTTACAACACATAATACATTTAATATAACACACATAGCACATATATCATACATCATACCTGACCTTTCTGTCACATAACATATCGCCTTCCAGCCCGTATAAACATACATATCATGCATAGCAACTGCCTTTCTATTTATAGCATAATTAGCACATATCATATACGACCTTTCGGTCTCACAGTCAAACCCTTCCGGGTGAAGTATAGTGAGAAGACTCACCTCGTGGTAATGTAAGCTATCAACTCTTGAAATTACTTGCACTCGATCCGCCGATCTGCAGACTCCATATAATACCATATACCCTCATTAATACTCTTATCATTCAAGACAACTGACCCTAAGAAATTACATGCAGGTCAACTCTGGTTAACGGTCAACTTGACCGGACTCGTCGAGTGCAAAGGCGACTCGGCGAGTCTAGACGTCCTCCCCAACTTTCCCTGTTGTTCCCCTTTCTACTCGTCAAGTATCCCTCTTGACTTGACGATATCCTCATGGAAGAATCGCGGGGCCACCCCGACTCCACTCGCCGAGTCTGAAGAACAACTCGGCGAGTCCCAGTGAATCTTCAAGCTACTCGCCGAGTCTGAAGAACAACTCGGCGAGTCCCAGTGGATCTTCAAGCTACTCGCCGAGTCTGATCATTGGACTCGGCGAGTCCATGCCATGCAGTCGATCAACTGCTTCCTGAAATACGCATGGTCCCGAAATACGCAATCATGGGACTTTCTGGACCTCTAAACATCCTATTACTGGGGTATAAACGTTTGGGTAACAACATTATAATCTATCTAATCACCAAATGGGTTTCATAAACCCTAGATTCGTGTACACATCAGAATAACAGAAATGGTCCGAGTATTACCTGAAAACGCACTCTCTGTGTCTCCAAACCTCAGGACTCGATCCTCCTTGATATTCCTTTGGCCAAAACTCTTCTTCTTCTTGCCTAACAAATTCCTCAAAGTTCCAATAGCTTTCCCTCCTGCTCTAGACGTCCACAAACGATTAGGGTTCTTCTCAATCGGCCAAAAGACGAACAATGATGGCCTAAGAGGCGTTATATACGATCCAAACCAAACGGCTAGGGTTTCTGCTGAACAGCGTCGACTCGCCGAGTCCATATCTGGACTCGCCGAGTCCAGTCGCGAACCCGCGACCAAGCCTGTGGTCCTACTCGGCGAGTCAGGCACCAACTCGCCGAGTCCCTTCCTAAAATGCCCTAAAAATAGTTTTAAAGCAATACCTGAAATTCCGGGCTGTTACAATTTGGGAGTGTGAAAAGAGAATCATTGAAGTTATGTTCAATTGATCTAGTTCACAAAGTAAAGATCATAGACAAACATAGTATGCATACTTGGTGTATGGCATAACTAGTGTTTAGAAAACATAGTGTACATGCTTGGAGCATGGGAGAACTATTGTTTTAAATTCAAGAATAAAGTTGATAGCTGAAACAGTATACAATGAATAATGTGTAATCATATGGTGATAAATAAAAAGTGTTTTATTTATATTCATAAGTTCTGAGACCATATTGGATTCAATTATTATTGTGTTTCACTTTGCATGTTTTGACTTCCCGAATAAACTAGGTTATTCTTCCGGAATGACTAAGTTATTCAAACCATCCACAGTCGGTCATATGTTGGAAGTAGATATGAACTAAGACTGTGATGGGTTGGCTTGTAGAGGTCTAAGGTGTTGGACAAATGGCTACAATACTCATGAGTGCTCATAAGTTCTAAGTATTGGATTCAACCCGCGCTCATTGGAATCACTTCATGGATTTTATCACGAGTGATCATGAGACGATAATATCTTATATTCTTCAAACCTAGAGATATGAGTTGTTACTATGAGTTGGTTGTACATTGATTGCACGAAACTGCATTTGGTAACTCGGTGCTAAAAAAACGTGCCTTTGTGTATGATTCAAAAAGTAGTAGAACAAGCCATATGAGTCGAAGTTTATCCATTCCTTTTACCTTCGGGATAAAAGCGATATCTGTGGGCCCCTCGATGATTTGATGATGACAAATGGAAGTGCTCGGCCGGGCCAGGACTGATTTGATTTGTTCAATTAGTCAGTCGTCATAAATCGGAAATCGGGAAACAACAAATGGACAGAGAGAATGATTATAATCCATGTCTCAGTCCATATGATATCTAGAATGGAGGAATATATGATCCCTTATCTAATGGACAAGTCATTGACAAGATCAGAGTTCATCTACAAGGTTAGAGTTCGACAGAAGCTTTTGAGAGCTACGATTGCCAGTTGGTTCCTAAAGTCATACGCAATAATAGTTTTAGATTTATCCAAGTGGGAGACTGTTGGATTAATGTCTAAGTCCATAACTATAATTGTTAAGACTTAACCCGACCCGGCATGGTCCATTTGGGTTGCAGACCATCATGCACTTGGATAGACTAAATGAGAGAAATAAAACACTTATGGTTATTAATAGATTATAAGTTCTAGTATATTAATAATAAGAATAATGAGATTATTTAATTAGTATTGATCAAGAATTAATCTAGCATTAATTGAGTGACCAAAAGAAGACTAATTAAATATGTGGGTTGATTGTGTAAATCATCCATACTTGTATAGTGGGCTAATGCTCCATGGATTATCTAGTTGGGCCAAAACCCATATGATGTTCCATGGATACTCCATGGTGTATTTGAACCCATGGATCCAAGGAAATGGAAAGTCATGACAATTAGAGTTTACCCTAATTGTATAACTATATAAGCATCTTATTCTTGAGGAAAATCGGTCACTAGAACTAGTGAGAGTAAGAAAGGGCTAGCCGATTTTCATGAAGTGTAGAACTCTCTCAAGTTATTCCACGTGTTTTTGATGACTGTGAACCATTTGAGGTGTCACACTTGGGGCACTAGGCACTCAAGCTTCATGAAGACAAGTACCATCAAAGAGGTATGTATTCTATCTTGTTATATTGATAGTTTTGTATGCTAGATTAGGATAATACCTTGGATGTTCATATTTGCATGTATAATAGAGAAAACATAGATCCAAGGTATTTAGGGTTGCATGTACACTTAGGAGTGTTAGAATGCTCATAACCCAACAATGTCATCCATGGGTATTACCATGACACTATCACTAACTACCATATTGACCCATGACCCATATATCTTCCATGGTATTACCATACTACCACATTCACCCATGACCTATATGTTAGCCATGGGTGTTACCGTGACACTATAAGAAACTACCACATTGATGAATGACCCATATATAATCCATGGGTATTTCTATGACACTATAACCAGCTACCACATCACCCATGACCCATATTTCATCCATGGGTATTACCATGAAACTATAAGCAACTAACACATGAACCATGAACCATATGTCACACCCCCGAACCAGGATAGAGGAAACGTCCGAGGGCGATTGATGTAGTTGTACAGTATCATAACAATTGAATATGAATGAAACATAGCAACCAAACACCATACATTGGAAATACACACTTACATAGTTTACATATTAAACTTGTTCATCAGTTATACAAATGTAAGAAAGTAAAATTTCTTGAAGTCGCACCACTTGATCTCATAGTCAAGCTTTTTACCTGCTACTGAAATTCCTGTGAATACAACCCGTTTTGAAAAGTGAAAACTAAAAAGTTGGTGGTTTCATAAGCAGTGATAAATAAAAATGGTTTTTGTACTTGTTTAGAATAGTTTTCATAGTTCTTTCAAAAATCCGATATTTTCTAACAAGAAATGGTTTGAAGTATTAGTGTTCGATTCTCTTTGTTTTGAACTACATCCCTATGATGTATTAACGATAGTATGTAGAAATAGGTATTGTACAAATGTTTAGTTACCCTAATAGATTATAAATATCAGATCCTTAAGTTGGCTTAGGTTACATGAGTTCTCGTAGGGCGTACCTGTAACGACTGTAGATCCGGGCTAGTCAATTTAGAGACGATAAGTATCAAAAATGACTTTTTGATGGAAGATTATTTAGAAGGATTAATTTTAACCATGTTGTAGTATATGTCACAAGATTTCCGTGCATATAAAGAACGCCAAAATCCAAGTTATAACGAACAAGTTATGATCTGTCGAAGTTTCGCAACAAAACCAGCACGACGCTGAATGACGTAAAAACTAAATTTAAGTTAGAGTGATATTTAGCCTTATCAATCTCAACGAAAGTCGTAGAGTTCGTTAAACCAGTGTGCATAAAAAGAACGTCCAAATCTGACTTCGTATGAGGAAGTTATGATTTTTCTAAGTTTCGACTTAACGGTATGTAGCTCGAATACTCGATTTGAGATCGAGCGGTTTTTAGCAGAAACAATCTAAATGAGAATCGAATATCTCGTTAATAGTAGTGAAACGATAAAAAGATAGGCGAAAACGGACATCGGATGAAGAAGTTATGAATTTATAATGGAGTTTTCCTATCCCGGCCTACTAAAAATAAATTCAAAATTAGTCGATGGAGTCTAAACGAAAGTTGTAGATCTTAGTCTCACCTACACAGGGATATGAAGAACGTCGAAAACGGAGCTCGTATGAGGAAGATATGAATTTTTGAAGTTTATTAAATAATTAAAGTATTTAATTTAATTAAAAATTCGGATATTATCCAAAGGGGGGGAGTCACCGGGCTTATCCACATTACGCCCAGCGTAACATAGAATTACGCCCAACATAATTCAAGTTTCAGCCCCCTATAAAAGGATGTTGAGGGCAGCCAATTCTTTTGCTTATTTCTTCCCTTTCTCTCGCGTTTTTACATCTTTTTTCGTGCAAGAAGTATCCCAAAGCCCCGGTATCATTCCCGAGCCCCGAAGCAAGTCCCGAGGCCCCGAAGATCCCGAGAGGTGAAATTCCCGAGCCGAAGCTATGCCCGCGAGGAGTCCAGTTTTTGTGAAGATCTTCCAGATCTACCGAAGAATACTACTTCTACAAGCCGTAGTGCTATCGGATCATCTTCTGATCAAGTGAGTGTGTGATTACTTTCTTCTAACGCATAAATATTAAGGATTTGCTATGAAATACATGCTATGTGTATAATATAAAGTTGTTTATATGTGTGGCTGTATAGTCCCTTTCATAAACACGGGTATAATACAAGTATTGTTTGAATGTATTAAGTATATGTTTGGGTGAATGTCTAGTTACTTTCTTCTAACACATAAATATGAAGTATTTGTTATAAAATACGTGCTATGTGTTTATATACTGTTGTTTATTTGAGATGAGTGTGGAATGGATGTTTTATATAGTTTTTAAATGAGTTAAACTGTATATGTATTTTATATCTACAAATATGTTCGGTAGAACATGGGTATATGAGATAGTTGGTATGTGATAAAATGATGAGGTATGAAAGATGCGCTTAAGAATAATATCGGTAGATGCACCAAGTAGTGAATGTCGTAATCCTGGCAGATGCGCTTACAGGATAATGTTAGCAAATGCGCCAAATAGAGAATGTCATAATACTAGCAGACGCGCTTATAGGATAATCCTGGCAGATGCGCTTATAGGATAATGTCGACAAATGTGCCTAAAAGAGAATGTCATAAACCTGGCAGTCGCGCCTCATAGTGTATGACGTAATCCTGATAGAGGCGCTTAAAGGACGATGTTGGTAGATGCGCCTTATGTAGCAATAGACTTTGTGCTGATTACTTAGGTCAATCCTTAGGAATGAATGAATGACGGGTAGTTGAATTCTTAGGGTAAAATCCTAAGAAATAAAGAAGATAATGGGGATTGGTAATTGGGTTGATTGTTTGATGGTTGAATATAATAATTATATTATTGTGAGTTGAAAACCCTATATGCTCACCGGGCTCCCAAGCCTGACCCACTCAGTTTTCTTTGTATCACAGGTATCGATACGAAGATATATTTCATAGATAGATTAAAGGAGATGTAAAATCTTTAGTGTAAATAATGTAAGTTTTGTTTATGCTTATGTGTCTGTATCGGAACATGACATCCTGAGATTTTGTTATATAATGAAAATACATTTCTTTAATGAAATGCTTTGATAATTTTTATCATATTTTTTTTGGGAACAAATTCCGCAACTGTTTTCTTTAAAAGATTACTCTGATTTTAAAAACAAAGCATAAAAAAATCGTTCTTTTCTGGCCGAGAAATTGGGGATGTCACAGTACCTCTCTTGATTTACTACTACTAGTTCTGACGAATTACATGGTAGACCTACTACTTAATGAGAATAGTGTGATGACTCTCATATGCCTAAATAGCGTAAAGGTTTCCAACCATTTCGCTCATCTCACAGGTGGCCTCTTCTACTCTCTGCTCTGCTAAGACTGCCCTAGCCTCAGCTTCCATGAGCTATTGCCTTAGGGTGGTCACATCCTCTTCTAAGGGGCGGGGATGATTGGTAAGGTCTTCCTGTTCTGCATGTTGGTCGAATATTTCTTTCGAGGGGGTAAGTCTTGCTAAGGATCTCTATACCGCATTCATCCATGTATGACTCCTCATCAGGATCCTTTCCCTTGTGGTTCCTCTCTTGGTATTCTTTAGGACCCATTTCGGGGTTCTCCCTTTGCACTTCCTCTGGCTCTCCCTCGGTCCATTCGTTGGCTGTTACCATAGGGTAGTAATGGTCTTCGGGGTGAAGCTCAGTAATGTTGTCTTCACAAGAATGGAGGAATGAGATACATGTAGAAAATTTAAGTGTGCAGGTCATATGGTATTCTAAAATGATACTATAGTATTATATGTTTGATCCTAAGGCTTATTGATTATACGAAATCGATACGTTTTTAGACTTGTGGTTATTGTTTAGTATCACAAAATACTCCTATAGTATTTTAAACCTTAGGTTTGGCTCTAATGCTACTTTACATGTAAGGTCGGTATGTTTTTGACTCGTTGCAACGCTACCATCACTCCCAAGCACATGTTGGTAGTATCTTGAAAAAATATAGTTGATCAGGCTCTATTTATTCCAAATATGATTACATAACTACCCAGGTTTGACTGTAGCATTCAACATCCAATTACTTTTGTTTTGTTCTTATTAAGATACGGTTCTAGCAAGAATGTATAATTTTAGAAGATACTTATATTCTTAAGGTATACGTTTAGTGTCTATCTTGTATGGTTAGATATACTAGTTCACTATAAACAATGCTCTGATTCCAACCTATCACACCCCCGAACCGGGATGGCGGAAACGTCCGGGGGCGGTTAACGTAATTGTATAGTATCATAACAATTAAATATGAATGGAACATAGCAACCAAACATCATACATTGGAAACAAGACTTACATAGTTTACATATTTAACTTGTTCTTCAGCTACACAAAAGTAAGAAAGTAAAATTTCTTGTAGTCGCACCACTTGATCTCATAATCGAGCTTATTACCTGCTACTGAAATTCCTGAGAATACAAGTCATTTTGGAAAGTGTCAACTAAAAAGTTGGTGAGTTCATAAGCATTTTTGAATAAAAATGGGTTTTGTACTTGTTTAGAATAGTTTTCATAGTGCTTTTAAATATACGGTATTTTCTAAAAAGAAATGGTTTGAAATATTTGTGTCCGATCTTATATTAATGCATGTGTGTTAATTTTTGTGAAAATTGAAAGAGAATGATTCCATACAACCCGTCTGCAATAGATAATGATGGAATCTCAACCCCCGTGGTTGAGTACCGGTCCGGATAGATTGTCGTTTTATCAAAAAGAAGGTTTCTCGTTTTATGCCAAAAAGAAAATAGAATGGTTTCCCGTAAATCATATAACGTTAATTCCTGTAAGTGAGCTGTTATAACCATACTAAATAATTACAATTTCACCTCTCTTGGCGTCTTTGGGATGCTGACAGACTAAGGTACGGTCTGTCACCCTAGACTGGTCGAGTCTAACTGTAGCGAACAGCTCAGGTGTGGTACGTCACGCCCGTATAGATCTATACATAAACTCACGCTCTCTCTCCAAGGGAATCTGGTTATAAATACAGGCTACGATCATACACTCAGTAGGTGTCAACCGACACATCTCACTAGATCCTTAATCAAAATTTACGCGAAAAAAGAAGAAAAACATATAAAACTCATTCCCAGGCCCAATGAACAATGTAAGTGAACCACTAAGGCATCGCTAAACATGTAAGTCATTTGAAGGCCCGATAGGAATGATATTAGATAACATGGGCTGAAAATATATTCAAAAGGACCACTAAGGCCCATTTCGCATGTAAGGTATTTATAGGCCCAAATAACATGCAAATAGAATCCAAGGTCTGTTGCACATGTTAATGGGTCAATGAGGCCCAATAAACATATAAAAAGTATTCATGACCTATGATGCATATTAATGGGTTACTAAGGCCCAATAAATATGAAAATAACCTAATTAGCCTGTTTGTTATTATATTGCTAGTATTAGCTCGATTATTTACTAAATTTATATAAAAAGCGCACTTTTTGTAAAAATCAGGTTCTTGGGCCAACAAGCCACACATTTTCAATTAAGGCCCAATTTTAGTAAAAATAACACTTTAGTCCCCCTTTTGTCAAAACTTGTATTTATGGCTATGTTTTGGTAAAGATAACCTTTTTAACTCATTTTTATCAAAAATATCATTTTTGGCTTCATTTTTGTGAAATTACACATTTTTCTGGTTTTGACTTTTCTGATATGGTTTTTGGAAAATTTGTAGAAAAATCATCGTAAGTCGAAATTTTGATCTGCAAACTATGAAAGTTTGGACATTTTGTCTAATTTGTCACAAATTTTCTCATAATTTTTAATAGCCTCAAAGAAGTGTGATATTGCTCACCTTCACACACTGGTCCGAGATTATTTCAAATATGAGAGGTAGTTTTGTAAAACTCGCCAAAATTGTAAGAAAATCATATGAGAACATGAGTGTAGTCATTTTAAAGGTAATCACCTGAAATTTCTTCATGTAAACCAGTTTCGAAAAATATTACAATTAAGGGGGTCAAAACAGTCCAAGATTAAACTAAAACTTCTTTGCCAAAGGCTGATTTTTGAGTTTAAGTTATCCAAGTTCGTTCACAACACTTTTTTTGCTATTTTAAGGGTATAAATCCCAGATCTACAAGTTTAGATGTATTATATGTGATAGCACATACTTTTCTCAAGGTTTTTATGAAGATCCAAGTGATAAACTTCATGTTCAAGTAAATATCTAAAAGGTAAACATATAAACACGCACATATACATAGATCTAATACAAAAGCACTTGTATCCTCCCCCAAAACATTATAAAACTGAAAACAAGGGGGTAAGAACTCACCTTGGGAGTTTTTTGTGATGTAGATGAAGAAGAAGAAGAATCTTTGAACCTAGCTTGAGTTCTTTGAGATAAGCTTGGAATGGTGGTAAATCTAAGAGTTTTTAACACAATCAAAGGATGTAAACAAGAGTTTTAGCTTGAAAGATGTGATAATCTTTATGATTGAACAATAGTACTTACCAATTTATTAACGCTTGAAAAGAAATTGAAAAAACACACTCACAAGCCCACAAATTTTTTGAAGAAGAAGAAGAGAGAATCCTTGAGTTGTTAGGAGAAATTGTGCTGGAGATGAAATTATGAATGTGGGTGGAGAGGGAAAAAATGGCCGAGAGATAAGAGGGTAGAAAGGAAGAGAGAAGATCATTGATATATGGTGGATAATCCAAGTTTTCATGGATGTATCCAAGATAATGGCTTTGTTACATGTAGTATAATATGGAGGTGGCGACAAAAGTCAACCTCCCTCTTATCGGCGTGTCTTTTTTTTGTATAGGGCCGAGAATGGGGGAGATATTCGTCCCAATGTTGGCCCAAAAGATCAAATTCGATTTTGGTTGGCCCAATATGGATTTTCGGCCTAATGAAGGGCTTACTAGGAGTTTATGGTTCAAAATAATGTTTAATAAAAGTTTTTGACCCATTAAGGCTAAGTGAAAAAGTTATTGGTTCACTAGGGCCCAATGAAAAGTCTTGGTCCAATAAGGGTATTGGGTTGAGAATTTATCGGTTATGGCCCAAAAATTATTGGTCTAGGATTATTGGATCGAGTTTGGGCTTGAATCACAATATATGAAAGTATGAACTTAAATGGAGCTGTAGTTTGAATTTTACTAGCTGGGTCCTTTTAAGTTTACATGGAGGAATCCTCTTGTACACAGATTAAGATCTAACCCTAATTTGCTAGTTGTGACACCATATGTCATCTATAGGTGTTACCATGACACTATAAGTAACTTACACATCGACCCATGACCCATACGTCTTATATATGTTGGGTCAAAAATATGGTTTATACTTTACTTTTCAAAGCTTTAATAGTTTTCGGTCCACGTGGTGTATGTGGTTCGGAGGGTTCACGACCTAGGTTTGTGTTTATCACCGTGAACATGTTCACGACCCATGTTCCTTATAAATAGATGTTAGATGTGTAACATCCGGATTCCCAGGTATTGTATTTTTTTATCATTTTTTTTGAGAAAAAGAGAGGGACTCGACAAGTTAAGTTGTAGACTCGTTGAGTAGGACCGCGAATGTTGACTAGATTAATTAACAGACTCGACGAGTTGGGAAGGGTGGACTCGATGAGTTCGCGCTGTGGATTGAAACCCTAATTCTCGGGGTTTGTGCCCTATTTAAAGGCCTTTATGGCCTCCATTTGCGGCTACCAGTCCAGAGAGAAAGACCCTAGCGATTATGAGCGAGTTGTGAGAGAGTTTGAGCATTTTGATCATATTTGGTGTGATTTTTGCAAGGAAAAGGTGTTTCTAGCAAGGGGAGGTCAGGAGGATTGCATTCAAGTGGGTTTCCAGCTTGGATCTTCAAGTTTGTGGTAGCTATTCAATCCTATCCTTTTGTTTTGCTTAAGAGCATTGGATTTAGGGTTTTCTATACCCTTTTATGTCTTGTATAGATGAGTGTAGTGTCCCACTGAGTGCTAAACCCTAGATCTAGACCTTTTGAGGTCTAGAGAGCCTGAACCATGCTGCTTTTTGTGGTTCTATGGAGGAAATGGACTTTGGTTGTCATGCTAGAAGAGTTTTCACCAAAATAAGCCTAGAGTGCCTTGTATGTGTACCAAGATTCGACCTTTATGTGTTTATTGGTCATGGGGAAGTTAGATCTATAGATTAGAGAAGCAGATCTGACCTCAGGAGGTGAGATGAGTGTTTTCATGGGAGGAACTCGCCGAGCCTATAAGGGGACTCGACGAGCCGAGTTGGTTTGCCCCGCGATTAGCGACCTGTGATAAACCGTTGAGTGTGGGTTTGACTCAGCGAGTCGAGTGAGGAGTAGGGGCGAAGAGGACACGCATGTACTTGCTGAGTCACACGAGTGCACTCGACTAGTCGGGTCAAAGTTTGACCATTGACTCTTTTTGACTTTTAGGGTTTAGTCAGTGTTTGGACTTATGAGCCATTAGAGGGGTAGAATGGTCTTTTACCCTTCTTATAAAACTTGTAGATAAGGGTTAACCTAGCCTTTAGAAGTTGTATTGATTAGAGTGACTATTTATGTGATTAGCCGGAGGCTAGTGTAGTATTTCAAAGTTCGAGGTTTATCGAGTTACCCGAGGTGAGTCTTCTCACTATACTTTACCTTGAGTGGTACTTAGAGTTATGCGTTAGAGTATCTTGTATGATATTTATATGATGTGTTGCACATCATTAGTTCTATGTGATTATATATCAGAGTTTACAGAGTAAGGATAGGAAGGTCCACAGAGTTAGGACCAGAAGGTCCATAGAGTTGGAGCCAAAGGGCTCATAGAGCTATAGCCTCGAGCGGCTATTATGTGTTACATGTGGTATTTTGGGGAATTCACTAAACATTTATGCTTACAGTGTTTTGTGTTATGTGTTACAGGTACCACTGAGGATCGCAGGAAAGCGCCGGCATGACCAGTACACACTCTTGGAGTTTTTATACATTTTGGTCTTGGGATGTGTTTTTATGGATTTAATATATGATACATTCGGAAGTGAGATGTTTATGAATTAAAATTATAAATTTTGAAAGTGAAAAAATGTTTTCAGATTTACCTTGTTACAAGTTGTTATTAGAGCCTTGGTTTGAGGGATTCAGATGCACCTTCGAGTGCATTTGAACTCAAACTGAGGATTTGAGGAATTTTTCGAAGTAAAACCAAAATTTTATAAAATAGTAAAAAGGTTTTGAAAAGAACATAGTAGAGTAGTGTGTACGATCAGCCAGCGCCCGAATGGTGCTTTCCCAAAATACCCTTATATTATGTGTTATGTGATATGAGATAATATGTTATGCATTCTAGAGTAGGCTAGGTATTCTTATTAGGACTAGGGTGGCCTGATTTGTGATGCCTTAGCCTAGGGGAGATGCTTGAGAGTGAGTAGGTAGCAGCGAGGAGCTTGTGAGAGATCTGCTAGAGTGTAGACTATGCCTAGTGAGAGTAGAGTACTTGGGATTTGGGATCTCAGGAGGAGGACTTGGGATGAATACTGATGTAGTATGGACGATAGTATTGGGCCCGTACTACTGAAGACACCAAAGCAGTGCGCAACCCAAGTAAGAATCCTTGGGGGTACCAGGGAATGAGTAAGGTCGAGCTATCAAGTGTGAGTATGCTCGAGAAAGTCTCTGATATTTTTTATGATGTATTTCAGAGACATTATGGTTGGGACACACCACAGACTAGGGACCAACGGGGTGAGTGATGAGGAGCTCCGCCAAATGATCCATAAGGAGGTGGCTGCGGCTATCCGTGCAGAGATTCTAGAAATGTTCGAGTCTATTAAGACCACTTTGATTGAGACTTTTGATGAGAGATATGCAGCGGTTACTGAGGATGCAACCACTGTAGCTACCACAAATGTTGTTGCTGCCAGACCTCAGGGTGGCGACTCATTGCTATTCCGGGAGTTCAGCAACACAAAGCCACCAGAGTTTGAAGGGATACAAGATCCGATTGCTACGATGAGATGGGTTTCCGATATTGAGGGACGCTCCTATACGTGTTCATCTACAGAGCATTTGAGGGTCCGGTTCGCGCTGAACTAGCTTCACTTGCGAGCGAAGGACTGGTGGAAGTTTGTGACGACACACTTTTCGTCTGCTGAGCTTGCCGCAGTGACCTGGGAGAGGTTCACCGCTATGTTTCGTGATGAGTACGTTCCATGAGAGGGCGATGCTCTGCCCTGAGCATGTGTCTACTGAGCAGGCACGTATGAGTCGGTATTTGAGTATTTTGAGGAGGGACATACGAGAGTTCGTGGCGAACTCGTCATACCGAACATTTTCCAAGCTTCAGGAAAATGCTCTGAAGAGGGAGATAGAGTTGGAGACTCAGGTTTGGGAGGAGGCGGAGTCTCAAGGGAGGGATCGGCGACCAGCTCAGTTCCAGCCGACAGCCAAGCGGGCCAAGCCCGCCGATTTGACATCAGGGAACCAGAAGGGCTGTACTTGTGGCAAGTGCGGCAAGGTTCATGAGTGAGTGTGTAGAGCAAGGTCTTGCTACAAGTGTGGAAAGAGGGGCATATGGCCAAGGATTTCCTCAAGGGATTTGCAGTATGTTTTGACTGCAACCAGACCGGACACCAGAAGGCCGAGTGTCCGCAGCTGCAGGGATCAGCACAGGGAGCATCACAGGGATCTACCCCTGCTTCTGTTCGAGCTACCGAGAGTCGGCTGGTGAAGTCCGAGGCACCAAAGGCACGAGGGAGAGCCTTCCAATTAACCGCGGATGAGGTCCGCATAGCGCCCAATGTTGTGGCTGGTATGTATTCTTTCATGTATATACTATTATGGTTGAGATATTGTGTTTATGTTATTTATTACGTAGGTACTTTTCTTCTGTGTTCTTTACCTGCCTTGGTGTTATTTTGACTCGGGTGCGAGCCGATCTTTTGTGTCATTAGCCTTTAGTCAGCACATCAGTATTCGTTGTGAGGCGTTGAGTCGACCTCTGCGAGTTTCCATAGCTGACGAGCGAGCAGTGTACGTCACCGATGTGATTCGGGATATGTACTTGAGATCTTCAGAGTTGAGTTTCTAATTGATTTGGTTCCGATTGCGATGGGGGATGTCTGTGTCATCGTAGGCATGGACTGGTTGAGCAGATTTGAAGAGGTTATCGACTATGAGCGGCAGCTGGTGACCATATGAGACACTAGTGGGGAAATTCTTACAGTGTATGGAGAGGGTACCCGTCTTGGGTCAACATTTTGTTCGGCCGCTAAAGTGAGGCAGATCCTACAGTAGGGCTGTAGTGCATTTATGGCGTATGTGGTGGATACAAGAGTAGATGCAGAGAAGCTGAGGTCGGTTGATGAGGTCCCGATAGTGCGGGAGTTCCCGGACGTTTTCCCCAAGCAGTTGCTGGGTGTGCCTCCCGAGAGGCAGGTAGAGTTCCTTATCAATTTGGTTCCGGGGGCAGAACCTATCGCTAACGTGCCTTATCGCCTTGCACCTCCAGAGATGCAGGAGTTATCCTCGCGGCTTCAGGAGCTGCTGGGGAAGGGATTTATTCGGCCGAGTAGCTCGTCGTGGGGAGCGCCGATCCTTTTTGTCAAGAAAAGGGATGGTTCACACCAGATGTGTATCAATTACCGGGAGTTGAACTATTTGATAGTCAAGAACCGTTACCCCTTGCCGAGGATCGATGATTTGTTTGATCGGTTACAGGGAGCGTCTTGGTTCTCCAAAATTGATCTGAGATTTGGATATCATCAGATGAGAGTACACGATGAGGATATCTGAAAGACAACATTCAAGACTCGTTAAGGGCATTGCAAGTTCGTGGTGACGCCTTTCGGGCTCACCAATGCACCGGTGGCATTCATGGACCTCCTGAATAGAGTGTGCAGGCCGATGCTGGATCTTTCAGTGATCGTGTTCATCGATGATATATTGGTATATTCGAGATATAAAGAGCAGCATGAAGAGCATTTGAGGGAGATCCTCGTAGTTCTGAGATCGAAGATGCTTTACACCAAATTCTCCAAGCGTGATAGAGGTCTAGTTTCTGGGGCATCTCGTTAACCAGAGCGGGATATTGGTCGATCCAACAAAGATTGAGGCGGTGATGAGTTGGGAGGTGCCGAGATCCCCCACAGAGATCTGGAGCTTTCTAGGGTTGGCCGGCTATTATTGGAGATTTATCAAAGATTTCTCCAAGATTGCGGTTCCTCTCACCAGGTTAACCCAGAAGGGTGTAGCATTCAAATGGATCCCAGAGCAGCAGGCCTCATTCGAGACACTTTGCCAGAGATTATGCGATGCCCCAGTATTGGCCATTCAGGAGGGGATGGAGGATTTTGTGGTATATTGTGACGCGTCGATATCAGGATTGGGTACAATATTGATGCAGAGATGTCATGTGATAGCATACACATCGAGGCAGTTGAAGTCTCGTGAGACGAGATATCCCACCCACGATCTGGATTTGGGGGCTGTGGTGTTTGCCGTCAAGATCTGGCATCACTATTTGTATGAAGTCTGGTGTACCATATACACGGATCACAAGAGCCTGTAGTACCGGATGGATCAGCCCAATCTGAATATGCGCCAGAGGAGATGGTTGGATGTGGTAAAGGATTATGAGTGTGAGATCCTGTACCACCCGGGCAAGGCTAATGTTGTGGCCAATGCCCTGAGTCGCAGAGTGGAGAGTGCCCCGATTTGAGATTTTTGTTTGAGATTGACAATGATGACTCCGGTGTTTGACACCATTCGGGAGTCCTAGGTAGAGGCCATGAGACCTGAGAACCGCAAAAGAGAGCGAGTTATCGGACATATATCTGAGTTTGTTGCTGATAGCCGTGGGCTTATGACCTTCGACGGTCAGATTTAGGTGCCGTTTGAAGGAAGGGAACGTACCATTCTGATGGAGGAGGCGCATAGGTCGAGGTTCTCGATCCATCCTGGGGCCACTAAGATGTATTTGGACCTGAAGAGGGAGTATTGATGGCCTTGTATGACGAGGGATGTCGCATGGTTCGTAGAGAGGTGCTTGACCTGTCGCAGGGTGAAGGCCGAGCATCAGCGACCGCATGGCAAGTTCCATCCACTTGAGGTTCCTGAGTGGAAGTGGGAACAGATTACCATGAATTTTATCACCAAATTGCCAAGGACTGCGAGGGGTGTCGATGCAATTTGGGTGATTGTTGACCGGCTCACAAAAAGCGCTAACTTTCTTGCTATTAGTGAGAGCTCTTCTGCTGAGAGGCTGGCAGAGATATATGTGAGAGAGGTGGTATCGTAGCATGGAGTACCGATCTCGATTGTGTCGGATCGAGATGTATGTTTCACTTCCGGATTCCGAAAGAAATTCCATGAGGAATTGGGTACAAGGCTGCACTTTAGTACCACATATCACCCACAGACGGACGGTCAGAGTGAGCGGATGATTCAGACACTCGAAGATACGTTGTGAGCATGTGGGATGCACTTCGGAGGAAGTTGGGACACGTATTTGCCGTTGGCTGATTTTTCTTATAACAACAGCCACCATTCGAGTATCGGCATGCCTCCCTTTGAGTTTTTGTATGGGAGGAGGTGTCAGACTCCCATATGCTAGGGAGAGGTCGGCCAACGAGTGATGCGCAGCACTGATTTAGTGCTTCAGATGACTGAGCAGATCCAGTAGGTCAGACAGAGGTTGTTGACAGCTCAGAGTCACTAGAGGAGTTACTCAGACAGGCGGCGATCCGAGCTTGAGTTTCAGGTTGGGGATTTCGTACTCCTGAAGGTATCTCCTTGGAAAGGAGTGATCTGATTCAGGAAGAGATTCAAGATGGGGCCCCGATACATCGGTCCGTTCAGGGTGACTGCGAGGGTAGGCAGGGTAGCATATCGTCTGGAGCTACCCACAGAGTTGAGCCAGATCCATGATACCTTCCACGTATCTCAGTTAAGGAAGTGTATAGCCGATGAGTCAGTGGTGGTACCATTGAAGGATATTTAGGTCGATGCCAACTTGAATTATGTTGAGAGGCCAGTTGCGATTATGGATCAGAGGATCAAAGTTCTGAGGAACAAGGAGGTGCCCCTGGTGCAGGTTCAGTGGCAACATCAGAGAGGGTCCGAATTGACTTGGGAGCTAGAATTAGAGATGTGTGAGCAGCATCCAGAGTTGTTTGCGGAGTAAGACCTCGGGGGCAAAGTCTGATTCTAGTGGGGGAGAATTGTAACATCCAGATCCCCAGGTAGCGTATTTTTTTATCATTTTTTTTTTGAGAAAAAGAGAGGGACTCGACGAGTTGAGTCGTAGACTCGTCGAGTAGGACCGCGAATGTTGACTCAATTAACGAATGGACTCGACGAGTTGGGAAGGGTGGAGTAGACGAGTCCGCGCTGTGGATTGAAATCCTAATTCTCGGGGTTTGTGCCCTATTTAAAGGCCTTTATGGCCTTTATTTGTGGCTACCAGTCCAGAGAGAAAGACCCTAGCGACTGTGAGCGAGTTGTGAGAGATTTTGAGCATTTTTTATCATATTTGGTGTGATTTTTGCAAGGAAAAGGTGTTTCCTAGAAGGGGAGGCCAGGAGGATTGCATTCCAGTGGGTTTCCAGCTTGGATCTTCAAGTTTGAGGTAGCTATTCGATCCTATCCTTCTGTTTTGCTTAAGAGCATTGAATTTAGGGTTTTCTATACCCTTTCATGGCTTGTATAGATGAGTGTAGTGTCCCACTGAGTGCTAAACCCTAGATCTGGACCTTTTGAGGTCCAGAGAGCCCGAACCATGCTGCTTTTTGTGGTTCTATGGAGGAACTGGACTTTGGTTGCCATGTTAGAAGAGATTTCACCAAAATAAGCCAACAGTGCCTTGCATGTGTACCAAGATTCGACCTTTACGTGTTTATTGGTTATGGGGAAGTCGGATCTTTAGATTAGAGAAGCAGATCTAACCTCAGGAGGTCAGATGAGTGCTTTCATAGGAGGAACTCGCTGAGCCCATAAGGGGACTCGACGAGTCGAGTCGGGTTGCCCCGTGATTCACGACCTGTGATAAACCATTGAGTGTGGGTTTGACTCAGCGATTCGAGTGAGGACCATGGGCGAAGAGGACACGCATGTACTCGCTGAGTCACACGAGTGCACTCGACGAGTCGGGTCAAAGTTTGACCATTGACTCTTTTTGACTTTTAGGGTTTAGTCAGTTTCGGACTTATGAGCCATTAGAGGGGTAGAATAGTCTTTTACCCTTCTTAGAGAACAACATTATTTCTATGTGATTATATATTAGAGTTTACAGAGTTAGGACTGGAGGGTCCATAGAGTTGGAGCCAAAGGGCTCATAGAGCTATAGCCTCGAGCGGCTATTATGTGTTACATGTGGTATTTTGGGGAACTCACTAAATATTTATGCTTACAGTGTTTTGTGTTATGTGTTACAAGTACCATTGAGGATCGCGGGAAGGCGTCAGCATGACTAGTACACACTCTTGGAGTTTTTATACATTTTGGTCTTGGGATGTGTTTTTATGGATTTGATATATGATACATTGGGATGTGAGATGTTTATGAATTAAAATTATAAATTTTAAAAGTGAAAAATTGTTTTGAAATTTACGTTGTTACAGGATGGTAGAGGGAGTATTGGGCTAAGGAGGGTGCAAAGTGTGTGCAAATCAAGGTGTCCTAGAGAGAGAAACTAGAGTGAAGAATAGAGTGTGTGTAAATCTAGTGTTGGATTATCATTCATATCATATAAACACCATAGATTCATCCTATTCTTCTTCTCCTTCTTCTTATTTTTATCTTGCATCATCCACTTGATTGGAATTTTGCACCATCAATTGGATCTGATTGATACCTCAAGCGAATTTGGGACTTACAGTTGGTATCACAGTATCAATCAAATTGGGAAGATATGGAGCGTTTTTTCACTATTTCTTAACAGATTTTTGTGTTTTTGGATATGTTTTTGAAAAATATTGGGCGTTTGTTCTTTGATTTTTTCATAAAAACGAGTTTTTGATCGATTTTTTGAGCAAAAAGCGTGAAAAAACGTTGTTTTTTCGTGATCCGAAGAAGGTTTCACGGCCTCTAAAGAAGGGTTCACGACCGATCTAAAGAAGGGTTTACGGCTAGCCTCACACGTGTTCGGTCAAGTGGGTTTGCAGTGGAGCGTCTCGTTCTCAGTCGCAAAAAGTTCTCGTGTGAGATCAGTTTACGGCTCAACATCCTCGCACGCATAGTCCTTGCGATCAACATTAATTAAATTTTTTGGGGGTTGCTAGGTTTCGAACCCGGGTGATTATTAAGTTCTCGTGTGAGATCAGTTTACGGCTCAACATCCTCGCACGCATAGTCCTTTAAACTTTGACTTTCTCATAAAACTTTCAAATTTTCGAATTTAGCTTTTCAGTTTGATTATTAAGTTTGATTTTTTAAATTTGACTTTTAAGGCTGACTTTTGAGTTTTTAGTCAAAGGGCAGTTTTCGTAAACAATGAGTTCTTCAAGCATCCCGATCAATGAAGTTTCATGTACTCCATCTTGTAAAGCTACAATTAAATTTGTTCGTGAACAAAATGATTTACTAAAAAGGGTAAATGAGGACCTTAAAGATCAAAGATATACTCTTAACAAAGATCAAAAACCCTTAAAAGAACAATTAGACACCAAAATCAAGGACTTCCAAAAACTTCAAGAGAAATATAGTATCAAATGTGAAAACTATAACTATGTTAAGAGACAACTTGTCGAATTAACTACCGAACATGATGCATTGAAAGCTAAATATAATCATGCTGATTTTAACTTTAATAAATTTGATGTGTAAAGTGAGGTAGTTGCATCCATCATTGAAAAAACAACTAAAATTTAAAGATAATCAAAATAAGGGTCTAGGGTACCACAGTGTTCCACCTCCCTTTAATGATAATTACAACCCACCCCTTGAGACCAATGAAGAAGAAATACCTGCTCTGTATGGCCGACTAAATATTTTGACCCTACTAACATTATTCAGGTGAATGTTTCTGATGCTTCTAGTTCATGTGCAGGTAAGGTAGTAGAGGATGAGAATAAGGAGAACACTACTGAACTAAAAACGACTCCTTCAACTTTGAATTTGTTTCTTCTAATCAACCTACTGTTGTTAAATACAGGCCACCAATTCAAGATAAACAAAGTGCTTGTTGCAAGTGTGCTTGTGGGAACAATCAGAGACAAGGCAAGGGTACGCCACCAGGGGGAGGAAGAAACAATTCCTATGTGAAGAAAAAGATATGTTTTCACTGTGGAACACCTGGACACATTTCCAGAAATTGTCCAAACCGCACATACGTTCCCTATTACGCACAATGATGGCGAAACATGCCAAGAGGGAGATACTCCAAAGGAAATCATTCGAGGTCACAATCCGGAAATGGCGACTGGAATGCCAAGAAGACCAAGAAATCAACTTCCAACAACAAGAAGGGAATTCCAGCCAAGAAGTCCAATACAAGAGATACTCCAGTGAATCCAAGACCAGTTAGGTCAAGTCATCTCGGCGATCGGCTTCGAGTTCAAAAGCAAGTGCCGAGGCACCCATCGTCTTGAAAAAGAAATGGGTTAAACCCAACTACAGATGGGTACCAAAGGTTCAATCTCCCAAATCATTCTATTGACTCTAGTATTTCTTCGTCTTCTGTTTGTGATAAGTAGGATATGTCATGGGAGAGATTAACTTGCATGGATGAAAAATGTCGACCCAGTTTCAAAATGATTAGGTTCTAAAGACCAATTGATCCGGCGCTGTGCTGGAGTAGCTATGGAGGCATTTCATCAGACTTCGGTTTGTTGGTAGTGGCTGTTCAAGGCACATGATTGGGGACATCTCTCAACTGTACAACATTCGGAACTTTGTTTGAGAGTATGTGTCCTTTGCGGGAAAGGAAGAAAGGAAAGGATCATACATGGGTTTTTGCTTAACGATGTGAAGAATTTTCAGATCTATTATGAGATTATGCGTGCTGTTCTCAAACCATTTGTATACAAATTCAATCTGTGACTTACGGTTTGAGTGTTCTTCTCAATACTACTAAGTTTTTCTTACACTGATTCATTTTGAAGACAATCTTTTATTTTCTTATAGTCTTTTATTTGTAGGGAAATCATTGGGAAGTGATATGAAGTATAGTGCTAAAGGATAATTTATGATTCGTGTAATTCCCTAAAGCCGAATTGTCTAGACTATGTGTTCAATGTGCTGGTAGGCACAAAGGATTCAAACGGACTAAACATTGATTCACCATGAACGGACTTGACTATATGAACTTAGATAGTTTCATTTGGACTGACCATACGATGCTTGGGTAGATTGAACAGTGAGATAAACATGGGAACTTGCAGGATACACTGAAAGTCATATGTATCTAGAACTGTGGCTTAACATTTCCTCGATGTATGGACTCATGTCATTAATTCCGGTACTGATAGGGCAACTGGGGGTTCTGATAAAGTAGGTCTGTAGAAAATTATTTTCTTGCTTTCTATCTTTTAGTTATATGTTGCCTCCTTTGCATGATTGGAACATATCCGACCTGGACTGCAACATATGCAATTCCATATCTATGCATCCTCTTCTCTACGCAGTTCTTTCTGTATGCTAGATATATGTTGTCCCCTCTATGTGATCGGAAGATCCGACCTAGGACACAGAATATGCACCATACTATTTGTAATCCTCTATCTATGTTAGACATATGTTGTTCCCTCTGTGTGATTGGAAAACATCTGACCTGGGATACAACATATATATGCATTTCTATATTTGTCTTCTCTCTTAATGATTGAATACTCACTTAAAGTAAGGATTTCTTTGCAAGTTCTTGATTACCGGAGTATATCGGGAAGTGGGAAACACGTTCTAGTACATCTAAAATTGAACAATTTAAAAGGTTGTCTGTATATCTCGCTACTTAATTTACATGGATAACAATATCCTTGGTCATCATCAACAAAATGGTCCATTTAGGAATATAGATCACAATGAATTGTCATTATAATCTTTCCAATTTATCAACATCATTTGTATTTAAGTGGATCACAATACCAATGATTGACTAGATCTAAGCATGCAGGCGTATGCTGATAAACAATATTGGATTGCCTAACAACTTTAATCCCAAAATAGTCTAAAATTTAGGTATTATTTTTGTTTTTATTAAATATGTTCATAGTTTTCCTCTATGCAAAAATTTAGGGACAGAATTAAAAATTCAAAAATCAAACAAAAATCAAAAAATCAAAAATCCAAAAATAGTATTATTTCCGTTTTATTTGTTTTTCAGAAAATATCAGTAAATCCAAAAATATTCATGTTTCTGTTTTATTTTTTTTCAGAATATATGAAAAATACAAAAATATTGTGTGCTAAGTTTGTTTTTAGTTTTTGTTTTTATCTCAAGTTTTCTTTGTCTTGAAAAGTGAATTTAGATGTAGATGAGATTCATGGAGACTGTATCGAGAATTTCTGACCCATAGTTTCATCTGTGATCATCGAAGAATATTCATTTGAAGGAAAAAGAAATGAAGAATATTCTTTCAACATTCAATATTTCAACCTAGAAGCAAGGTGAAACTGTTTTTGAAGATTATGTGACAGAACTTGCCCTAGAAGCAAGGTGAAACTTGTTGTTATGAAAAGTTTCATATTTTCCCCTTTAGGTTTTATAGTTTAAATTTGAACTCAAAAGTTTTGTTGTTTTAAAATTTAAATAGTTGAAACCCTAATGTTTTGAAAAAGGTTTCAAAACTTGCCCTCAAGTTTTGGAATTTAAATTTTGATTAATAGTTTAATTTTGATGTATATTTAAATTCTAAACCCTAATGTTTTGAAATGTTTCAAAACTTGCCCTCAAGTTTTGGAATTTAAAAGTTGATTAAAAGTTTAATTAGGAATGTTAAATTCTAAGACCCTAGTATTGTTTTGAAAAAGTTCAAATCACACCCTTATGGTATTATTAATTAATTAAGGAGTATAATTAAAAGAGGTTTAATAAATCCATAATAGTTTTGGTTTACACAACTGAATTAAAGGTATAATTATTAAATTTGACCACCTAGTATTTTCAAAGTGTAAAACACACCCTATACTATATATAACATTAAAAGTATAACATTATATATATGTATGAGTAAAAATCAGTCTTATCGTTAGTAGGCCTCATTCACGAAGCTGGTCTATAAGGGGTGTTTAAGGAAATTGCCTATAATATGGCGATTGAATAGGTATCCACTCTTACCCACCACACTCTTGACTAGTGGAGGGTCGTTAGCCGAATGGGTAGGATAGGACGAAACCTTCCATTATAAGTATAATGAAATACAAAGTACCTAAATGTTTTTCAAATTCCCAATCTTAGTTACTTAGGAAAAAGTGAATTGATGCAATTCCATGAAATTAAAATTTATGCCCTTGCAAAGACGTTAGTGGAGTGTGTGTGGTTTACCGGCACACTAAATGGTTCTAAGCAAAGGTAGCAAAGCGTGACTCAATGTTTGTCATAGTTCGGTGGAGCGTGTGTGGTTTACGGGCACATCGAATAGGTGACTGTAACATGTGAGGGCACCATGTAAGTTTGCATGGTTATTCACACCCGCTTTGTGATCCTCGGCATCCCAGTCACAAACTAGAGGGGCATATCGAGATTTAAACATGCCATTGAAATGTTCAATGAATCTCAAAGGATCTAGGAGTTTTCATAGATTTAAAACTTAAATTTCTTTTTCGCTTTCATGGTGGAAATTAGTGAATCGTCATTCACTTACCTTCAAATATTCTACAACTAGATTACGGCATCCCTTTTCTAGGTTGTAGCATATTGTGTTGGGTCCTAGCCTTGGAATTTCATTTGGGTGATTTACCAAGGACTCAATCAATCCACTGTCTAACTTCGTTAAATTCCTATTCATTGATTCAAAATACATGATGTGATAAGATTGCATTTGAATGTTTTTGCAGGATCGGTGAAAAGAAAGGAAGCTTGGTGAAAGAGCAAGATGAATCTAATCACAAGAAATGGATCTTGATCGCATGGACTTGAAGATTAGATTTTGAGCTTAGATAGTTATGATAGAGTTGTTAGAATTTTTTTTTTTAAATACATGGTTTTCAATGGATTTTGCATTGTAAGGAAAAATGTTTTCCGCTGCATTTATAAATAAAATAAATTTTCGTTTGACTTATTTATTTATTTGTTTATTCCCTTGCAATGAAATCGTTATGAAAATTGATGTTTGAATATTTCTACAACAAATGGATATGATTCTTATTTATGGTCTTTATGGAAAAAGTCGAGAATTTACCAAATAGGGAGAGTTTCTCATCGCCCAAATTTCAATGGGACAGAAATTTGGAATCACGCAACTTGGTTGCATGATGAATGAGAAATTTCATATTTGGAAATTAGACTAATTCATTGACAAAGGGTCAAGTGAAGGACTAGGAGATCGAGTACACAAAGTTGTGTGATGGTCAAAGTCCACCATAATAGTAACAAGACATTCATCATGATTTACTAAAAGTTTAGTAAATATGATTATACTTATAAGATTAAGTGTAATTCGGAATTGATTAAAAAGGTTTAAATCAATAGCAAAACGAATAAGAAGAATCAAGTAGGCGGAAAGATAAAAGTTTCTCCATTCTAAGAAGAAGGGAGAGTAGCTTTAATGCTTTATGATAGGTCTTAATGATTAAGAACCATATCTTAATTGATCCTCTAAGTGAGTCTTAGCACAATTGTATGTCTAAGAAGAGGAATCAAGAATTGAAATGGTTAAATCAAAAGGTCAATTGTACTTCGTTCCAATAACAAGTCTTAAAGTTAAGATTGTGACGTCGAGTGAAAAAGTATAAGGTTTATAACATTCATCAAATGTGGAAAGTTATGATGTCTTGGATAAAACAAAGACCAACTAGGACCAATTTATGAAGTATTTTGATAAAAGCTACACTAACTCTTGAATATTTGTTTGTCAAGAAATGGTTGTTGACAAGAGAATCTTATATTTCAAGAAGTCAGTGGGAGTCTTAATGGTCTTGAAAGGTTTCAAGAACAAATCAAATAAACCTTATCGATCATCACTAGCACACGAGTTGAGGTTTACAACCTATCGTGTTGACATTATTTTCTTTTCTGTGTTGTTCCAATTGAGTCAATTATGTGAGTTCTATGAGTTCTCATTTTGAACGCATAAAAGGCAAGGCACCTTAATCAATGAAAGGTACATTGATAGGAAAGGGTGAGCTGCTTAACTACTTGGAAGACATAGAGGGCAGCTGTGCTACCATAAGGCAAAAAAGCAAGATTAAGAAAGTTCGGTCCATATGAGTTTCAATTTGTTGTAAAATTTGGTTTTAACAAATTCACATGGATAGGAACACATACACCGTTTAAATCTAAGTGTCATCAGATTTCCTCCTTCATGAAAATGGTTGTGAGGAAATGCTTTCACTAAGAAAGATTTAAAAAAAAAAAAGATAGTGATTGTAAAATTGCATTCTCAAATTCGATTATGGTTATAGTATCCCTTTCCATGATTTGAGTTGTGAGGTTTGGCAATTAGTCTTAATTGTTTAGACACACATATAAGCTATCTAAGGCAAAGGTGTATAAGTTTAAGAGGCCTTGATAAAATATTGTCAAAGCATTTAGTATTAGAAACATGAACTTAAGAAATTCAATAGGTATTGTTTTTCTAAAAGTTAAGCTGTTTCTGAATACATGTCAAAGTAGTGGGAGCATAAGTGTTATGTTTTATAATAATCATCATGATAGTGGGAGCATAAATGTTATGATTGTATGATTATTAAGGCACGTATTGCAAGTTGGCAATATTAATTATAGAAAACAAGAGTTATACCTTGCAAAGTTGTAAGGGTTGTAAAGTTGTTTTGCTATAATTAAGGGAGAGAATATTATGCTTCATTTCAAATATAAAGGCTTAGGTTGTGGAATGTTAATAAAATTTAGTCAAAGGTACAAAGTGTGTTCTTAAAATTTCGATTATGATTACGACATTCCTCTTCACAATTCGAATTTTGAGAACATAGCAATTAAAACATTATGCATCGTGTCCCATACGCTTCGGGTATAGGATCGATTGCAAATGCTTTAATATTTGACCATTCTAAAATTTTCCAAATGTCTAGCGCATTTAGAGGGAAAAGAGACTAGAATCCATTTTTCACTAAAATAATTAAACAACTATCAAAGGACAATCCAAAGTTCGACGAGGATTGGTTGCCTGTGAGTAGTTAGAAGCATGGTATTGGATGGACCATATCGACATTATTATGAATAGATAAGATTCTATTAAGAATAAGTTGTCATATGCAAAATATGGAAACGTGTCCATATTGGGAATTGAATATTGAAAATCTATGTCTAGATTAGAAATATTTATGCAAAAGGATGTTCAAAGGAATGTACTTTGAATGAGAAACATCATATCTAAGGAATTGTCTTGTAACAATCTCCGATAGAGGACTTTGTAATTTCATTGGCAATAGTCTTTGTGACTTTGGTGTAGTGATATTATGAAAGGATCATTGCATAAAATGATAGAATCTAGCATATTCTATAAGTAGAAAAAATTTGATATTCTTACACTTATGAAAAAGGATTAGGAGTTGTGAAATGAGAATGATTGGAAATATGTTCAATTTGATCTATTTCACAAAGTAATAACCATAGGTAAACATTGTGTACATGCTAAGAGCATGGGACAAGTGTAGTAATAATTCAAGTAAGAAGTTGATTACCCGAAACGACAAATAGTGAGTAATCGATATCGTGATAAATAAAAGTTGTTTTTATTTACACTCAAAGGTTTGAGGCCATATGGGATTAGTATTATTCTTGTGTTTCACTTTGCATGTTTTCACTTCCTGAATAATTTAATTGGTTTAGAACAGTCAAATTATTCAAATGGGCCACATGCATTCATATGTTGGAAGTAGGTATGAATGAAGATTGTCGTGAATTGGTGTGTGGATTGTCTAAAAGAGTATTAGACATAAGTAAGAGGTTGCTGCAACGTTCATGAGTGCTTATGAATAAGATTTGAGCATTGGATTAAACCCACGCTCACTTGGATCACTCCATTAATTGTATCACGAGTGATTGGTGAGACGATAACATCTTATATTCTTGAAACCGAGATGTGTGAGTTGTAACTTGCTAATCGGTTACACATTGATAATATGTAAACGAACCAGTAACTTGGTGTCATAAAACGTATTGTTGTGTGTGATTCGGTGAGTAAGTGCAAGCAAGCATTGAATCAAAGTTTATCCGTTCCTTTTATCCCAAGTAGGATAAAAGCGATATCTTTGGGCCCCTCGATGGTTTAGCGATGACAAACGTAAATGCTCGGCCGGGCTAGGGCTAATTTGATTTGTTCAATTAGTCAGTCATCATAAATTGGAAATCGAGATATAGTACAAAGAGAATGATTTGAAATCATGTCTCATACGATATCTAGAATTGAGGAATATATGATCCCTTATCTAAAGGACACACATATCTGATAGGATCAAAGTTCACAGCAGCTTGGAAAGCTACGATTGCAGATCAGGATCTGAAGTCATACGCAGAATAGTTATTAGACTTATCCAAGTAGGAGACTGTTGGATTAGCATCTAAGTCCATAACTATTTTGGTATGTACTTGACCCGATGGTGCATGGTCCTTTTGGGTTGCCTTCACTAAAGCAACTTGATAGGATGAATTATGGAGAGAAAGGATTAAATATGATTTATTAATATATTATGAGAATAATATATTAAAGGGAGAAATCATATTGTTTAATTAATATTAGTCAAGAATTAATTGGTAATTAGTTTTGTGACTAAAAGAGATTAATTAAACTTAAGGGACTGGAATTTTAATTATAAGATAATTGCAATTTGGGCCATGAATTCTCTTATATTAAGGAGTGGGCGAATTCTAAGGAGAAGCCCATAAGGAAATCATCCAAGGCCTTAATTAAAGGAGTCTATGGGTTGCTTAAGGCTTAAGCATCCAAATTAGGGTTTCCTTGTTAGATAACCCTAATAGCCTCACTATATATAGAACCCTTAAGGCTCAAAAACGTGGGGGACTTCTCTTCTAGGGTTAGAACACGTTTTGGGCAGCCTCTATCCTCTCTCCTCTTCATCGTCTTGCTTATGGTGTTTATGAACCATTAGAGAAGTGACATTTGTGACTCTAAGCTTTCTAAAGTCAATACAAGGAGGAATTGAGATTGTTATTGCTACATAACAATCAAGGTATGATCTAAACTCTAATTATATGTTATATTGATTATCATATGCTAGAATTAGGGTTTATAGTCTTGGATAACTTGCATGTACAATAGAGAAACCTAGATCCAAGCATTAGGGTTTGTATGAGCACATAGGGTGTTCTTATGACCAAAACCCATCAATTCATACCATATAAACATCATAGTTCATCTTATTCTTCTTCTCATTCTTCTTATTTTGATCTTGCATCATCCAGTTGATTAGGATTCCGCACCATCAATTGGATTTGATTGATACCTCAAGCGAATTTCAGACTTACAATATATCTATCTATATATATATATATATATATATATATATATATATATATATATATATATATATATATATATATATACACACACACACATATAGATTAAGGTTGTAAAAATCACTCGGCGGTAGCTCGACGGTCGACTGTGATCAAGCGATTAATCGGTTTGGCGGGGATTAATCGAAGGATTAACTGTGGACCATAAATTACTAATAAAACTATTTTAAAATGTAATATATCCTAAGAAAAAAATAGTATTTGAAAATTTAAAATTTTTAAAATTTTAAATTTTGAAGTATTTGGTATAATATTTGAAAATTTGAATATTTAAACATTTAAAATTTTGAAGTTTTGAACATTTTGGTGTAATATTTGAAAATTTGAAAATTTGAATTTTTTAAAATCTTCCCGTCAAGGACCGCCGAGGACCGTCGAGGACCGCCTAGCCTAAGTTTGACCGATATTGACCAATTTTCACCAAGCACCCCTAATCGTAATCAGTTGCAGACCGCCTAGCGGCTAGGCGGCCGCCTAGACCGATATTTACAACACTGATATATATATATATATATATATATATATATATATATATATATATATATATATATATATATATATATATATATATATATATATATATATATATAGGTTCAAACATAGCAACATAAGGATGAATAGTTTATTATTGTTTAATTCTCGTTTATAATTTTAAATTTAAATTATGGTATGAACACCTCGTTACTCTTTATTCTTTCATAATGTTATATACCCTTTTTATCAAGTTGGAACTACTTTAAAAAATTTGCGTTACTAAATATTTAGCGCTAATTTGTATAGTTTGAATTTTTCATTAGTGGAGCATCAAAATATTTCGCAATTCCTTTCCCTCTAACCTACACACGTTAAGATTGCGTCTTAGGGTAAGTTAACTTATTAGAAATATGGTTTACATTTTCTATAATCATCTCCGGTGGGTAATTGATCGAAATATTTCTTCATTAGGTTTGTGCACTGAACTTGGCGATATAGGTTGTCACTCATCTAAAATTTATTTTTATTTAATTTACTATTGTCCTGATCATCATTTCTCGTTCTCTGATCATCTTCGTATATATTATCATATTAAATTACAACTACATTGGTTTTGATTTCATAATCTATGATTGCCGCACTTTAGTGACATGTTAACGAAGTAGGCAATATTAATTGTATTCAATAGTATGCATGCATAATAATGCCTTCATATAATTTATTTTTATTGTATGATTTTTCTCTGCTCATCAGTAGTTTATAATCTTTAATACATTGGTATTGAATGTAGTTTTTGTTTATTTTTTTGCAAGAAAGACGTTGAACTTGAAACCAAAAGGGGCATCAGGAGTGAAGGCAACTAAATTCATTGCACCATAGTATTTAAACCACAAGAGGACTTTAACTATGAAATTCATAAGCAAACAATTACAAGATGAAGAATTCGACTTCCCAAAATCAACAACCACATACAATGCACATATAACATTTACTGCCAAAACCCCGAAACCAAAATCATTAACACCAACCATGGCTACACTTTCTCAGGACCACTTACAACCTCCACTGCATTCTTAACAAATACATCTAAAAATTCAGCAACTGTACCAATACCACCCTCAACACCTACATCTATAACCAAAACTTCAGCACCCACATCATCGAAACCATCCTCAATACCAACATCCACTACCACATCATCAACACCTATATCTACTACCACAACCTCAAAACCTTCATCGACACTACCATCCTCAAGAACTACGGAAACTATCACATCCTCCTTACCTGAAGGAACTGCCACATCCTCAACATATACATTTATCCTAACACCTACCCAAAAATATACTCCATCACCAACACCTATCTCAGAATCTACCCCATCACGAACACAACCAACCATGAATGGACTTTTTGTGGAAAATGTAGAAGGTGAAAACAATTCCTATGAAGACTGTAGAGCAGATGGACGTTTAATTGTTCATGTTTGGAAAAAACCGTGTGTTACCAATCATATCTTACAAATTTTTTCTATGTATAACCTTTTGATGTACACGTATATATGAATTCAAAACTAAAACGATCACAATATTATTTGCATGCTAATGCCACCATGTCCTTGTGCACACATTATCAGTAAGTCCTTTTGACAAGGAGTAGATCCACAAGGGTACACTTGGGGAAAAGTAATCAAAGAAACGTGCAAATTATATTAAGAGTAGTTCCAGGTAGTTAACTATAGGTGATAATTTTTTGTTTGGTAAACATTTACATGTAAACTTATGTTTATATTGTTAACGTGTAGAAAAAATGTTGTTGGGGTGAAACAATAGACTTGTTAGTGAGGCAAGCTTGGGCAAGTAAAGCACCACAAAGTTATGGCCAATATGTCTATAACATGTGGAGCCCACAAAGAAACTCACATGCCTTAAAACCAGTTCATATTGCACAAGAAGTCTGGAACTTATGTCAAGTAGAATGGAATACAGATGAATACAAACTAAAATCCGAGCAGAATAAGAAAAATAAGTGTAACGTTGTGGCTGATGGAGTAGCAAAACCTACCCATAGCGCTGGATCCGCAAATCATTTGAAGATAGCTTCTAATTTGGTAATTTTTTGAATGGAACATCAATGTTTATTTTATGTGTATATTTCACATTTTATGGTATTTATGCAAAAGAGGAAATTAGGACGTGGATCCACCACATAGTGAATTGTTCTTGTATACACACACGAATAATCACGATGGAGTCACTTTCACAAATGAAAAAGATAGACAAATTCATGTAATACTCATTTCAATGCAATTAAACTTATATATTAGAGCTAGTCCATCATGTCATTCCTAAATTTGATATCTTTTAAAATATATTATTTTTATTTTGTAGGTGGCCTATACAGAAAAACGGAAAGAGTTGGAAGCTGAAGGTGATGAATTTGAGGACGACAAACTATTTTATGATGTTGTTGGTGATCATGACATAAAAGAAGACTATGGATTAGTCCCAATATTAGCTGTCAAACGGATGTATCTTACATTCCACAAAATTTTGTTGAAATGGAAGAAATAAGGGAGCTTGTTCCTAAATAAAAAGAGCAAAATGAAGAGCTTAATGAAATAGTGAAGGCCCAAGAAAAACAAAACAACGCAAGAGTCGGGTAGCTTGAAAAACAATTTAAAACGGGAATGGATATTATTAATGTCATTACAAAATAACAACACTAGTAGGTCATAAAGTGCTCATATGCTTATTGCAAAGTATTTATTTTAGACTAGCCACTTTCCATTTTGCATGTAATAAATAATTATTGTATTATTTTATGATATAATGTTATTTGATTTTTTTTTTCATATATTACTACAAAATAATATGGATTTAATTTATAAATCATTTATCCATCCGTCCACATGGAATCTTTGATATGAAATCTGCTATATAATATACACGATAAAAACTGCTAGGGATTCACCACCACGGAATTTGCTAGGATGTCATCAAGTTTTTATGCTTTCGAGCCTATGTGTAGTATTGGACTTTACAATGAATTGTACACTATGTCTAATCCTACTTTTCTTAATTAATTAAGAGCTTGTTTGATTAATTCCATAAAAACTAAGATTTAATTCAAAGAGCATATTTTGGTTCAAAATTTTAGTAAACAAAAATTGTTAGAGCTTATTAATGATTTTTAGTGCCAGTGTAGATAATACACAATTCAAAAAATCATATTGAAGACTATTTGCATGATTAGGAGAGTCACCACAAAGTTGAAATCGCTTTTATTTACGAATTCATCTCAAGTATTAAATTGTGTTTTGTTTTATACATTTCTATTCAAATTAGTTTTAATAATCATCAATCCCCACCCCCATTAAATTTATGTCGTACTAGTGCCTTCCATACGCAAGAAAGACATAGACTTTAGGATGTGTCCTTGTGGATTCGACCCTACTTTCATGTACTACACTTAGTGTATTTGAGCAACATTTTTATTCATATTATTTTATTTTTAGGCGTTGCCACACATCTTAACAATGACTATTTTGGGAATCACTTACATAATCTTTTTAGAATTTTTGTTGTCAAAAAGATTCTCAATCCCCGGTTTGAGTCCACACACACCTGAGAGTGTGCTAAAATCTCTGAAAACAAGGCTCTGATACCAAATTGTAATGTCCTAAAAATACTAATAAAAATTTTCATTTTCAATTCATCAAAACCAAAAAAACGCTTGTTAAAAACCAATCATAGTAAAATCTTTCTCTCAAACATCAGAGTAACATGGTATAATCATAAACTAGTGACGTCCCAAACATACATATGTGCATAAATTAAACCATAAACTAGTGACGTTTTATTGAGGCTACACAAAAATACAAGTCCATTCTAAGGTTGAAATGAGACCAAATCTTCTAAATTTTGTTCTTCAAGCTCCCACCTATTTAGACAAATTATTGTTGCAAGATCTTGAAAATTTTGTGAAAGGTCATGAATACTCTCAAAAAATGGGTGTGTTTCTTTCTTCAAAATGACCATCATCTTCAATAGTTTTACATTTTATAAAAAGCACTAGTTTAACAGTAATCTATTACTTCTAAAAGTAAGCAAGATGAAAATCTATTTGATTAATTATATATATATATATATATATATATATATATATATATATATATATATATATATATATATATATATATATATAATATTACGACCATTTTAACAGTTAAACACAAATTACATTACAAATGGCTCAAACTTGTTTATGCACCTTAAATATAGATTAACATGTATATACAACAACTCTTTGTTTTTATAAGACAACTTTTATAACCAAAAATAAATGTAAACTTTTGATCATATAAAATAACAATTATAACAATTTTAAAGTTGCTATGGATAACATATATGAACATATTATTACAAAAGAAACTTATCATTGTTTTCCAAAAACTAAGATTATCTAAATAATTTAAAAATCTAACGATGCATGAAAATATGATACTAATACCAATTATGAGTTTTATTTAAAAAATTGGTTTCAAAAACACTAGGATGACAACAAAATCATTTAAGATTTTAGCAACATAAAACTAATATATATGAACAAGAAAATATTAACAAAAAACAAGAAAGAAAATAATAGCAATTTTTGAGATTTTTGTTCTTCAAGGGGATGTTAGATTGTTAATGAAAAATGCAAGAGCACAATAGAGAGATTCTTTAAAGATTGACAACAACTACTACCAAGTTGACTTCAATACTAGTTCTTAACTCTAAAGCTTTTAAGACAAAAGAACAACTTTGCATTAAAATATAGATTGCAAGTATAACTTTTTCTTTTCTTTAACAATTAAGAGAGAGAGAGTAAAGAGAGAAAGGCATGGCTTGGAGTGCAGAGAAGAGAGACTAGATGAAAGCCTTTAAGTCTTTATTGTTACCAATTAGGTCTTAACATTTTAAGATAGGCTTATGCCTCTTGCACACCATAATTAATCATTTTGTCAAGATGTGTTTTTAAAGCATGTTTTCTTAATTAAGATATTCAAAACCCGTATGTTTTTCCCCTCTTTGTGGGAAAAAAGATAAAGAGTTTGATAAAACAAATTCTTTCATGTCTTTACAAGATATAAACATTTAATCTTTAGTTAGAAAACAAAAAATTTCTATTCCAAAAAATATACATGACTCTTTATATCATACTTTATGATCTATATATTATGATACTTATGATAGTTTAGTTGTGTCAACTTGTTATTGATGCCACCATCTAAGATCATATGTTATTTGTAATGTCATTTTAAAATGATTTTTGAGCGTCCTAATAGAGTGGTGCTGAAATTTGTTGGTACCGAAAGTAATTTTCCAAAACAACTAAATACCATACCTAAGGCCATCTACAATGAAAGTTGTATGAGATTTTAATAGATTAAATGTGAATATAATATGGAGGAGAGAGGGTGTAGAGTTGAATAGAATTGTAATGAAAATTTATGATTTCTTCAAGAATTAAATTGAATGTGTATATTCTATTTTTTATACATGTATATTCTATTTTCTATATGTCAGTTCATACAACTTTTCATGAGTTTAAATCATTAGAGATGATTTAATGTTTATCTATTTTAGTGTACATATTTGTAGAAATACAAATTTACACCATACTCAAATCTGGAGTTATACTAGTATGATCAAAGTTTAACACTAGTCTAGATTAAGAATTATTATTTTTTACATAAAACTTGACCTTGCAATTTACGTGGAAAGATTTCAGGATATAGACAATATTGCGGAGATAGAATTACAAATTCCAATACTGATATCCTAGATTCAATGAGCGTCACCGTTTGGTAAAATTCCCACATAAGTTAGTAAAGGACAATCAAATGGTAGTGGATTATAGAAGTTCCTTCCGCAAAGTTATCTCTGGAACTTATCAAGAATACAGAGTACTAATCGGTGGAAAATTAAAAACCACTCTTATTATTGTTGCTCGATCATAGATCATATCAATGATCATAAGTTAACATGAATACAGCTGTGGACAATACTCTTTATTATGATTTTGCACATTTTACGGGAAGCAAAGAAGGAGAACATGCATTAAGCCACGAAAATAAAACAAACTTGAAAACGACATTCTGCCAGAATACCAACTTCAACTAGTCGGCAATGCTAAGATGGTTCCACCCGCCTGTAATATTGTCAATATAAGCACCAGCTCGTTTATCGATACCAGGCTGAGCCACCCAACGACCTCCATCTTGATCACTTGAAAAAACTTTGTAAGCTTTTACATAATCATCCCATTCAGCTTCTTCATTTCCTTTAGCCTTCTTAGCTTTGAAAATGTTGAGGATGGTGAACGAAGGTTTCTTATGCCAGCTGTTCCTTCCCATAGGGTTGCCTGCAATTACCTGTTCTATGTTTTCCTTCGTGATGTTGGTACTTATACACCGTAGGTTTACACTTTTAGTTTTTTGGTTTGTGGAAAGGAAATAATGTAATGACTCAATTTTATAATAGGTGAGAACGTACCACTTGTTGTACCACTAAGCTAAAAGCTATGGATTAAAGTACAACCTTTAGTTGATAATGATCAATTATTTTAATTGCATGTAGGGTTCTTAAATGCCTCTGCCAATGTTTCATGTGTCTTATGTTTGTGTCTCATTGTGTATTTAAGTAATTTATTTCCACAACATAAGGTGAATGCTTGAACTTTTGGTTCCTTAAATGTGTCTCCGCTAATTTTTCATAAGGTGAATCCATAAACTATTGGTGTTTGTATTAGCGTGATATAAAATCAAGTTGATTTTTACTTTCTCAATTTATGGCCAAATATTGGTCGGAACAGTTATCTTGTAGACATTTAGGCATCATAGTATGCCTCAACATTCAATAAGTAGCTATATATATTTGAATATGGTTTTTTTTTACCAAAATGGTGGTTTTTAGAATGTTGACTACAAACTGGACATGATCATTTGTGTTTAATATGTGGCACAACATAACAAACGGGTCGTTCGCATATGCATACAACTTTTGTACTCGATTACCCCTTAATCATGCCCCAAGTCAATTATTCCGTTACACCTTTCGAGAAAGGTGGATTGGTTCGTGGTTTTGTTTAAAGTGGAAACAAAGACCAATTGTGGGTTCTCTTAGCCATCTATTATGAGGGCTATAATTAAAACATAAATCGTGGATATATAAATACCTTGCAATATATAAAGTCGAGCATAACATCATTATAAAGTCGAGCATAACATCATTACTATTTTGCCTTGGAAAAAATAATTTTATACATACGTGTACATTAATTAATTCTGTACCTAACCGCGGAAAGAATAGGTAGTTCAAAGTTTTAGCATTTAAATACACATTAATAATTAGTTGCCTTTGAAAATCTTGATTTGATATGAAAGGAAGATCGATATACAAATTATGTATATAATTCACATATATGTGGGTCGAACAATCAAAAGGTGTAAAACCAAAAGGTGTAAGAATAACTAAGCTCTTTGAAGGGTAGGTTCACTTGTCCAAATTATAATAAATAAATAAAGCTGAGATCTCTCTCCTTCACACTGCCTGCTAGCTGTCTAACCTTTAACATGCAATGAGAACCCTCGCTAAAAAGAGCTATCACTAACAAATTATTTGATTTCGTTCTGGAGTTCACTTTATTCTTGAACTAGAAAACGTGAGACAGAAGACAAATGACTACGGAAATTTTGTTCGTAATACCCTAGGTAAGTATAATTACTATATATGTCTTTAACAGCGAATCTGAATAATAGATCAATTAAATAGGTTTTTAATAATAACGTCTAGACTTTCATGAAAAACAATTAAAAATCACTTGGTTACCCATAAACATGAAAGATACACTTCAATTCTTATGTACAAGGCCAACCACGTTGTATAAACTCAAATTCAGATTAGCTGAACCAGTAGGATTCAACAAAAATAGGAGTGCTCGACAAAAATAAGAGTCTAATACCTTGTATCTGTTGCTCATGACCACATAGCATTATTATTATTATTATTATTATTATTATTATTATTATTATTATTATTATTATTATTATTATTTGGAACAACTTCAAAATTTATTAGAAGCTAACAAGAAACTAGCACAAAAGGAATAAAGAACAATTACATGATGGGATTACTAACCCACTCCAGTATGTTTCCTTAGTTATTTTGTTCTCTCCTCCTATGTTTATATTTTTTTTCTCTATAACCCAAAATATGATTGAAATACACCTTTCGAGTGATCAAGTTTAATATGGTATGATAGAGGTTTCAAATCAAAACTTGAAGGAAGCAATCATGCCTGGCGAAAAAAACAAAGACGATGAACGGAGTAGTGGTGGTACCTCTGATCACAACTCACCTTATTACCTACATGCCTTTGGTTATCCAATGCAGATGCATGTTAATGATGTGCTTATAGATGCAAACTACCTCGATTGGTCATAAGAAACATTGAATATCCTATTTGCGAAGAAAAAGTTTTCGGCATTGATGGGTCAATCAAGAAACATGCACCTAATTCGAAACATTAAATGGGTTGGATGAGGTGTGATACCATGATCAAAGGATGGTTGTGTTGGATTAGTGTCTAAGTCCATAACTATTTTGATATGTACTTGACCCGATGGTGCATGGTCCTTTTGGGTTGCCTTCACTAAAGCAACTTGATAGGATGAATTATGCAGAGAAAGGATTGAATATGATTTATTAATATATTATGAGAACAATATATTAAAGGAGAAATCATATTGTTTAATTAATATTAGTCAAGAATTAATAAGAATTAAGTTTGTGGCTAAAAGAGATTAATTAAACTTAAGGGACTAGAATTGTAATTATAAGATAATTGCAATTGGGCTATGAATTACCTTATATTATAAGGTTGGACGAATTCTATGGGTAGACCCATTAGAAATCGTCCAATGCCTTTAAGAAAAGAGTTCATAGGTTGCTTAGGGCTTAAGCATCCAAATTAGGGTTTCCTTGTTTGATAACCCTAATAGCCTCACTATTTATAGAACCCTTATCCCCCAAAAACATGGTGAACTAATTGGTTAGGGTTTTCACATGTTTTGGGCAGCCTCCTTCTCTTCTCCTCTTCATCCTCTTTCTCTTTGTGTTTGTGAGCCATTAGATGAGTGATATTTGTGACTCTAAGCTTTCTAAAGTCATTACAAGGAGGAATTGAGATTGTTATTGCTACATAACAATCAAGGTAATATCTTATACCCATTATTATGTTAATATCGACTATCATATGCTAGAATTAGGGTTTATAGTCTTGGATGAATTGCATGTACAATAGAGAAACCTAGATCTAAGCATTAGGGTTTGTATGAGCACATAGGATGTTCTTATGACCAAAACCCATCAGTGGTATCAAAGCGTTGATTGGTTTCTATTGTATTGATGTCTTGTATGTTTGTTCAAGTTCAAAAATCGAATTCTGTCCTTCTGTTCGAACTGACTCGGCGAGTCACTACTTGGACTCGGCGAGTCTACCCTACTCAGCGAGTTCGAGCGTCAGAAAGGGGGGATTTCGGGATTTCTTGCTGTTTTACTCATGGATAATTGCCTTATTTGTTCTAAGTCATTAAAATCCGATTTTAATCATATTTGTGAGTATATCCTTGATTAAACAAAAGATAATTACCAATTGATTAGATAATAATTTCCTTATATGATAAAGTTTGATTATTTGTATTAATTGGATAACTTATTTTGCAAGAAATTGAAATTAGGTCAAATATAGATAATGATGAAATTAATTGTTTAATTTATATTATTTGTTATTTGATCCTTGTGTTATGAAAATTTTCAATTTTCCCCTTTAGGTTTTATAGTTTAAATTTGAACTGAATAGTTTTGTTTTTGAAATTTAAATAGTTAAAACCCTAATGTTTTGAAAAAGGTTTCAAAACTTGCCCTCAAGTTTTGGAATTTAAAAGTTGATTAAAAGTTTAATTTAGAAATGTTAAATTCTAAAACCCTAGTATTGTTTTGAAAAGTTCAAATCACACCCTTATGGTTTTATTAATTAATTAAGGTGTATAATTAAAAGAGATTTAATAAATCCATAAGTTTTGGTTTACAATTTTAATTGAATTAAAAGTATAATTGTTAAATTTGACCACATAGTATTTTAAAAGTGTTAAATACACCCTATACTATATATAACATTAAAAGTCTAACATATATATATATATATATATATATATATATATATATATATATATATATATATATATATGAGTAAAAATCAGCCTTACCATTAGTAGGCCTCTTTCACGAAGCTGGTCTATAAGGGGTGTTTAAGAAAATTGCCTATAAAATGGCGATTGAATGGGTATCCACTCTTACCCACCGTACTCTTGACTAGTGGAGGGTCGTTAGCCGAACGGGTAGGATAGGAAAAAATCTTCCATTATAAGTATAATGAAGTACAAAAGTAACTAAATGTTTTTACAAATTCCCAATCTTAGTTACTTTAGGCAAAAGTGAATTGATGCAATTCCATGAAATTACAATTTGTGCCCTTGCGAAGACGTTAGTGGAGCGTGTGTGGTTAACCGGCACACTAAATGGTTCTAAACAAAGGTAGCAAAGGGTGACTCAATGTTTGTCATAGTTCAGTGGAGCGTGTGTGGTTTACTGGCACATCGAATAGGTAACTGTAACATGTGAGGGCACCATGTAAGTTTACATGGTTATTCACACCCGCTTTGTGATCCTCGGCATCCCAGTCACAAACTAAAGGGGCATATCGAGATTTAAACATGACATTGAAAAGTTCAATGAATCTCAAAGGATCTAGGAGTTTTCATAGATTTATAACTTAAATTTCTTTTTCGTTTTTCATGGTGGAAATTAGTGAATCGTCATTCACTTACCTTCAAATATTCTGCAACTAGATTACAGCATCCCTTTTCTAGGTTGTAGCGTATTGTGTTGGGTCATAGCCTTAATATCTCATTTGGGTGATTTATTAAGGACTCAATCCATCAAATAACTTGAATTTAGTTTCTCCCGTTTTGTAGATGTCAAAGTACGACAACTATGGTATTCTCAAATCTCGTGGAACAAGCTTTCCACATGAAGATGATATTCCACAATTCAATCGAGGAACAAGAGATCATGCTTCGCTTCCTCCGCCTCCTCCAATTATTCTCGTTAACCCACAAGTTCGAAAGCTTGAAAAGTTCAAGCTCACTCAAGCCCTTTTGGCAACTAAACATGGAAAACCTATGTGTGTACACATCTTAGAGATGAAGTCACACATTGAAAGGTTAAGGATGTTGGGTGTTGAGATTTCAAGTAAATTGGTTGTTGACTGGGTTCTTCGGTCGCTTCCTGAATCATATAGTAAGTTCGCGAGAGAGTACTATATGATGGATCATGACATGACCCTCATTGATTTTACCTATTTGCTTATAGCTGCTAAATCAGAAATGATTTGGCAAGCTAGTCGAGCAAATTTGTCTGGTAAATTAAACTCCCAAACTTCAATGGATATTATAAATGGTGACATTGGAGATCCATAAAAGGTAGATTCTGAGATATTTCCATGTGCCATTCCAAAGGAATCCATTTGATTTTATTTCCAAGAGAAGGGGCATTGGAGACAAAGCTGCCCTATTTACCTAAGAGATCTAAGAGATGGGAGAGTCAAAACGTATGGCTCTAATTTAGGTAAAATCCATTAACTAACTCTTTTAAGTTCCTGTTCTAGATTCTTAATACATGATGTGATAAGTTTACATTTGATGTTTTGTAGAATCGAAGTAAAGAGAGGAAGCTTAAAGGAAGAAGTGAGCGGAATCTAATCGTGAAGAAATGGATTTCGATCGCATTACTTGAAGATTAGATTCTTGAGCTACTACTTAGAGTTAGAATAAGAGTGCTAAGAAATATGTATTAGCATAGTTTTTCAATGAATTGCATTGTAAGGACAAATTTTTCCGCAATAAAATAAAATTTTGATTTTATATTATTTATTTATCCTTGCGATGGCGTGTATGAAAAATTGATGTTTTCAATGTTTCTATTATTAGCAATAATGGATGTGATTCTTAATTATGTTTGTTGTGGAAATGTCAAGAATTTACCAATTAGGGAAAGTTTCTCATCGTCCAAGTTTCAATTGGATAGAGACTTGGAATCATACAACAAGTATTGCATGATAAATGAGAATTTTCGTATTTGGAAATTAGACAAATTCGTTGACAAAGTGTCAAGTGAAGGACTAGAAGATCGAGTACATAAGGTTGCGTGTTGATTAAGTCCACCGCTAGAGTAACAAATATATTCGTCATGATTTACTAAAGGTTTATTAAATATGATTATACTTATAAGATTAAGTGTACTTCTGAATTTATTGGAAAAGGTTTAAATCAATAGCAGAACGAATAAGATGAATCAAGTAGGTAGAAAGATAAAAGTTTCTCTATTCTAAGAAGAAGGGAGAGTACCTTTTATTATGTTTTATGATAGGTCTCAATGATTAAGAAGCATATCTCAATTGATTCTCTAAGTAAATCTTAGTACAATTGTATGTCTGAGAAGAGGAATCGAGAATTGAGGAAATGGTTAAATCAAAAAGTCAATCATACTTCGTTCCAAAAACAAGTCTTAGAGCTAAGATTGTGACATTGAGTGACAAGTCTTAAGAAGGTTTATAACACTCATCAAATGTAGAATATAGAAAAGGTTTTCTTATTCTTGCATATTTGAAATTGGAAAGTTGTGATGTCTTGGATAAGACAAAGACCAACTAGGACCAATTTTGTGAAGTGTTTTGTCTTGATAAAAGCTACACTAACTCTTGAATATTTGTTTGTCGGGAAATGTTTATTGACAAGAGAATCTTATATGTCAAGGAGTCAGTGGGAGTCTTAATGGTCTTGAAAGGTTTCAAGAACAAATCAAGAATAAACCTTATCGATTATCACTAGCACACGACTTGAGGTTTATAACCTATAGTGTTGACGTTATTTTGTTTCTGTGTCATTCCAATCGAGTTAACTATGCATGTGAGTTCTATGAGTTCTCATTTGAGTGCATAAAAGACAAGGACCTTAATCAATGAAAAGTACATTGATGGGAAAAGGTGAGCTACTTAACTACTTGGAAGACATGGTGGGCAGCCGTGTTACCATAAGGCAAGAAATCATGATTAAGAAAGTTCGGTTCACATGAGTTTGAATTTGTCGCAACCCTTGGTTTTGATATATTCACATGGATAGAAACACATACACCATTAAAATCTATGTTTCATAAGATTTACTCATCCATGAAGATGGAAGTGAGGAAATGATTTCACTAAGAGAGATTTTAAGAAGATAGTGATTGTGAAAATTGGATTCTCAAATTTGATTATGGTTACGGTATCCCTTTCCATGATTCGAAATGTGAGATTTGGCAATTAGTCTTAATTATTTAGACACAAATATGAGCTATCTGAGGTAATGGTGTATAAGTTTGAGAAGCTTAGATAAGGGATTATCAAAGCATTAGTTACTAGAAACATGAACTTAAGAAATTCAATAGGTATTCTTTTTCTGAAAGTTAGGTTGTTTCTGAATACATGTCAAAGCTAGTGGAGCATAAGTGTTATTTTCATAATAATCATCATAATAGTGGGAGCATAAATGTTATGATTGTATGATTATTAAGACAATTATTGCAAGTTAGCAATATTAATTATAGAAAACAAGAGTGATACTTTGCAAAGTTGTAAGGGTTGAATAGTTGTTTTGCTATAATTAAGGGAGAGAATATTATGCTTCATTTCAAATCTAAAGGCTTAGGTTGTGGAATGTTAATAAATTTAGTCAAGGATACATAGTGTTTTCTTAAATTTCGATTATGATTACGGTATTCCTCTTCATAATTCGAATTATGAGAACGTAGCACGAAAAATATTATGACAGAAGATTTATAATCTATCAAATCTTTATGTAAGACGTTATGCATCGTGTCACATATGCTTCGGGTATAGGATCGATTGCAAATGTTATAATATTTGACCATTCTTAAATTTTCCAAATGTCTAGCGCATTTAGAGGGAAAAAGGAATAGAATCCGTTTTGACTAAGATAATTAAACAACTATCAAAGGACGATCCAAAGCTTGCTGAGGATTGGTCGCTTGTGAGTAGTTGGAAGTATGATATTAGATGGAGCATATCGATATTATTATGAATAGATAAGATTCTATTAAGAATGAGTCGTGATATGGTAAGTATGGAAAGGTTTCCATATTGGGAGTTAGATATTGAGAATCTATGTCTAGATTAGAAACTTTATGCAAAAGGATGTTCAAAGAAATGTACTTTGAGTGAGAGACATCACATCTATGGAATTGTCTTGTAACAATCTCCGATAGAGGACTTTGTAATATCATTGGCAATAGTCATTGTCACTTTAGTGCAGTGACATTACAAAAGGATCATTGCATAGAATGTTAGAATCTAGCATATTCTATAAGTGGCAAGAATTTGATATTCTTTCACATGTAGAAAGGATTGGGAGTTATGAAATGAGTATGATTGGTAATGTGTTCATTCGATCTATTTCACAAAGTAAGAACCATAGGTAAACATTGTGTGCACGTTAAGAGCATGGGACAAGTGTAATAATTCAAGTAAGAAGTTGATTACCCGAAACGACAAATAATGAGTAATCGATATGGTGATAAATAAAAGGTGTTTTATTTATACTCAAAGGTTTGAGGCCATATGGGATTAGTATTATCCTTCTATTTCACCTTGCATGTTTTGACTTCCTAAATAATTAAATTCGTTCAGAACAATCAAATTATTCGAACGGACCACAGTCGTTCATATGTTGGAAGTAGGTATGAATGAAGACTATCGTGAATTGGTGTGTGGATTGTCTAAAGAAATATTAGACATAAGCAAATGTTTGCTGCAACATTCATGAGTGCTTATGAATATGATTTGAGCATTGGATTAAACCCACGCTCACTTGGATCACTTCATGTATTTTATCACGAGTGATTAGTGAGACGATAATATCTTATATTCTTGAAACCGAGATGTGTGAGTTGTATCTTGCGAGTCGGTTACACATTGATAATATGTAAATGCACCAGTAACTTGGTGTTATAAAACATATTGTTGTGTGTGATTTGGTAAGTAAGTGCAAGCGAGCATTGAGTCAACGTTTATCCGTTCCTTTTATCCAAAGTAGGATAAAAACGATATTTGTGGGCCCCTCGATGATTTATTGATGGCACCTAAGCGCTTGGCTAAGTCGGGACTAAATTGATGTGTTCAATTGTAGTCTGTTGTTAGTCATCATAAATCTGAATTCGAGAAAGAGCACAAAGACAGAGAGAATGATTTAGATCCATGTCTCGGTCTATACGATAATATCTAGAATGGAGGAATATATGATCCCTTATCTAAAGGGCACGCATATCTGATAAGATCAGAGTTGACAGCGGCTTTAGAAAGCTATGATTGCATATCAGGATCTGAAGTCATACGCGGAATAGTTATTAGAATTATCCAAGTGGGAGAGTGTTGGATTAGTGTCGAAGTCCATAACTATTTTGGTATGTACTTGACCCGATGGTGCATGGTCCTTTTGGGTTTCCTTCACTAAAGCAACTTGATAGGATGAATTATGGAGAGAAAGGATTGAATATGATTTATTAATCTATGATGAGAATAATATATTAAAGGAGAAATCATATTGTTTAGTTAATATTAGTCAAGAATTAATAAGAATTAAGTTTGTGGCTAAAAGATATTAATTAAACTTAAGGGACTAGAATTGTAATTATAAGATAATTGCAATTGGGCTACGGATTACCTTATATTATAAGGTTGGACGAATTCTATGGGTAGACCCATTAGAAATCGTCCAAGGCCTTTAAGAAAGGAGTTCATGGGTTGCTTAGGGCTTAAGCATCCAAATTAGGGTTTCCTTGTTTGATAACCCTAATAGCCTCACTATTTATAGAACCCTTATGCCCCAAAAACGTGGTGAACTAATTGGTTAGGGTTTCCACAGGTTTTGGGCAGCCTCCTTCTCTTCTCCTCTTCATCCTCTTGCTCTTGGTGTTTGTGAGCCATTAGAGGAGTGACATTTGTGACTCTAAGCTTTCTAAAGTCATTACAAGGAGGAATTGAGATTGTTATTTGCTACATAACAATCAAGGTAATATCTTATACCCATTATTATGTTAATATCGACTATCATATGCTAGAATTAGGGTTTATAGTCTTGGATGAATTGTATGTACAATTGAGAAACCTAGATCCAAGCATTAGGGTTTGTATGAGCACATAGGATGTTCTTATGACAAAAACCCATCAGGTTGAACACTGCCATGGAAAAGGAAATAAGAACGAGCACAAAGTATGCAACGATGACTCAAGACATCTGGGAAGATTTAAAAGAACGATTTGGAAAAGGGAATGCCTCTAGAGCGTATAAACTGAAGCAATCACTTAGCACCATCAAAAAAGTAGGGTTATCTGTCTCGGCCTATTACAGAAGATTGCGTGGGCTATAGGACAAAATCTAGTATGTTTTCCCAACACCCATGTGTGACTATAAATGTTGTAGTTGTGGGATCGGTAAGAGGCTCGCGAAAAAATCTATGAGTTTTGTTGGGATTAGATGTTGAGTTTGCAATCATTAAGACTCAACTCCTTGCTATGCAGCTGCTACTAAGTCTAGGGATTGCTTATGGTATGGTGGCAGATGATGAACAAAAAGGGTTATGTCTAAAGCTAAGAGAACGAAAACCGAAGCTACTGCATTCCTAGATTTTGTTCCAACGAAAAGAGACTAGAAATAACCAAACAAGGTCAAGCAAAAAGATGGGAAACACAATATTGGTGATCTAGTAGAACATTATAATTTTTGTGGTAAAGATGGACACAATAGAGAAGGTTGTTTCAAGAGAATTGGATATCCAGAGTGGTGGCCCGGAAAAAGGAAACAATCTAGACCGAGAGCTACATATGTTAAAGGATAAACTAGTCTCATTACATGGCTAAGTGAAGAATAGTACCAACAATTTGCAAAGTTCATTGAAGGCAAGACAGGAGCAGCAAAAGAGGTTAGATAACTTGTTGCAAACATTGCATGTAACCTTGGTGAAGAGGGTAAGTGGGTAATCAACTCAGGTGCCACTAATCACATCACATATGATGATGTCTTTCTTAAAATAAAACTAAAGGATCTCACGAGGCACCGATTATTATACCAAATGGTTCCACCATACCCATTAAGGGCCATGGGGATTGCGCCTTCCCCAATGGGATGACAATCAAAGAGGTCCTCCACATCCCAGACCTCACATGCAACTTGTTATCAGTAAGTAAATTATCTAATGATTTAGAATGTATTGTAACATTTTTTTCTAAAATTTTATGTCATAAAGAGCATGTATCTGAAGGAATTGATTGGAGCGGATGATTGCATAAAAGGTCAATATAGGACGGGGATGATGAGAAAAGAGAGACAAGTGATGATGGTAACTCCTAGTACATGTCATAAGCGACTCGGTCACATGTTTATCTCCAAACTCAATGACGTTGGTCTTGTTAAATATGTTTCCTTGAAGGGTTTTTGTGATTCTTGTAATAAAGAAAGTTTGCTAGACTTCCATTTCCAGGTAGTAAAACAATAACATCTGCTTGTTTTAATCTCATTCATTGTGATGTTTGGGGTAAATACCAAACACTCTCTTTTACACAAGCAATTGAAAAAAGGTAGTAAAAAAACTCATAAATAATTCTCTATTACTTAATCACCAAAAGTCAATTACATTTACTTTGTTATAATTTTCAAAATAACTATCTAACTACTAAAACTAATATCATTTTTCAGACCAATGCTCCTGGCATGCTGAATGTGTTTAGCACTACTTAGATCCTTTGTGAGTGGATCAACTAGATTTTCTTCAGATGATATCCCATTCACTATGAGGTGACCTTCTTCTACCCTATGTATGATGAAATGGTATTTTCTGTCGGTATGTCATGATCTGCCATGATGTCTTAGTTCCTTTGTCAAGGCAACCGCTCCTTCATTATCACAAAAAACTTCCATTGGCTCCTTAATGGTTGACACAACTCCAAGATCTTCGATGAAGTTCTTCAACCAAATTGCTTCCTTTGATGCTTCGCTCAATGCTATGTACTTTGATTCACAAGTAGAATCAGTCGATGTCTCTTTCTTGAAACTTTTGCAAGTAAATGCTCCTCCATATAAGGTAAACACCCAGCCAAGTTGAGAACAAAAGTTGTCTCATGTCTATTTGAAAGTTGGCCCCACTATACCCAAATTGAGAACAAAAATCCTAGTACTAGTACCAGTACCGGCAGTACCAATTCCTGAATTTCATGTATTTGGAGGACCAAGTACCATCCCATAGTTTTAGATTCGGTACCGGTTCCGGTACGGTACCGGTATGGGATCGAAACTTGGGACAAACTGCTCATCCCTATACTCTCAATGTATCACTGCCACAAAGTACTAGGACCCAGTCCTTAGTCCTTCACATATACTTGAGAATATTCTTAACTGCTATCCAATGAGATTTAACTGGATTTCTTTGATAACGACTGACCATGGTCAAAGCGAAGGACACATCCGGGCAAGTACATGTCGCATCATACATGATAGATCCAATCGAAGAAGCATGTGGAACTCTACATTTCTGCTATATCTGAATCGGTACTCGGACTCTGAGTCTTACTCATTTTGGTATTACTCTAGATGGGCAGTTCTCTTTTCTTAGAATTTTCCACACTAAAATGTTTTAGAACCTTTTCCAAGTATGTATTTTAACTAAGTCTAATTATTCTTTTACTCCTGTGTCTTAAAATTCTTATCCCAAGAATATAAGCAGCCTCTCCTAGATCCTTAATAGCGAAACGCTTTCCAAGCCAAGACTTAACCTCTTGCAAGGATGGAATGTCGATTCCTATAATAAGTATGTCATCAACATACAATACTAGGATGGTTACAATACTCCCACTAGATTTGACATATACACATGACTCATCTTCACTTCTAGAGAAGCCAAACTCTTTGACCTTCTCGTCGAAACAAATATTCCATCAGCGAGAAGCTTTTTTCAACGCATAGATTGTTTTCTCAATCTTGCACACTCTATTGGGAAACTTTGCATCAACAAAACCGTCTAGCTGACTCATGTAAGCATCCTTAGCCAACTTCCTATTAAGGAAAGCGGTTTTCACATCCACTAGAGTAGTACTTCCAACCCTTTAGTATAGTACTCAAGAAAAGTAAGGACATTTGCAAGAATGTGTAGTGACTGAAGGGAAGTAAGAGACTAAAACTTAAAGAAGTAAACTTTATCATGGATACCTACCCCATTCTACTATCTGTAGGATCAAGGACGAACTTGCTCTTCCCAAATTTTTGGTTTATCATCTTATGATTCACATAGTTCATACAATATTTCATAAGATGTTTCTAAATTATTAAATATAAAATGGTTTAACCTATTTTTTATTGAAAAAAAAATCATGAAACTATGAAACTAGTATAGTAATAATAGTTCAAAGCTTATTCAAATATTTTGATAAAATATTATTATGGATTCATCTTCTTGGGCATGTAAATAAGAATGGCATTACCATATATCTGGTTAGATATCATTTTAGATTTCATTTGACTACAAGTCTTATGATAAATGTAAGTCTTTTTTGTTAATATAGATGGCAAACGCATTATATGCTTTTGTGAATATCTGTTGGAATTAGTTTAACTAATGGAAAATCCAGATTAATAATAATATGTAACAATCCGATATTTCAAGTCAATGTAATAGTCTATGTCAACCTTTGTAACTAGTTTTTAAAGTAATATAAAAAAATATGTGAAAAATATGTCCAATTACTTATTTATAAAGATGTATAAATTAAGATAAAAATGATCGTCAAAAATAAAATGTTAGATAAACTTGATATCTATGAAGAAACTTGCAGTGGTCGTGACAAGGTTTATGAAAATATAAAGAACTCTGAAATTTGAGTTATAACGAAGAAGTTATGACCTATCGAAGTTTCGCGACAGAACCAACACAACGTTGTGTGATGTAAAAAAAGTAAAATTACGATAAAATGCATTTTAGCCTTAACAATCTAAATAAAAGTTGTAGCATACGAAAAACATGGAGCATGCATAAAAAGAACATCAAAATCTGACTTCGATTGAGAAAGTTATGATTTTTCTAAGTTTCGGCTTAGCAGCATATAGTCCGAAATTCAAATTAAAGATCGAACGATTTTTATCCGACACAACCTAAACAAGAATCGAAGATCTCGTCATTTGTAGTTCAACGGTTAAAAGACAGACGAAAACGAACATCAGATAAAGAAGTTATGAATTTTTAACGCACTTTCCATGTCCAGGACTATAAAAAATATAATATTAAAAATAAATTCAAAATTAGCTGACAAAATCTGAACGAAAGTCCTAGAGTACGGTCTCACGTACGCGTGGATATATAGAACGTCAAAAACAGAGCTCGTATGCGAAAGTTACGAATTTTTGAGGCTTGATAAATAAATTCTCGAAGGAGTACACCCCACATACAAAGGAGTATGCATAGCATACTCGGTCCAACGTCGATGCGTGTTAGTAGCCTTGACACGTCCGAAGCTCGAAACCCGATCAGAGGTCACGTAGCCACTATGCCCAGCATACAAAAAGATTACTCTTATCGTACTCGGACTAGCCTCGACGTGTATCAGTAGCCTTGACACGCCCGAAGCTCGGAACCCGATCAGAGGCCACGTATCTACGCCCAGCGTAATGCAAGGCCTCAACCTCCTATAAATAACATGCGAGGTCTCCGGGTTTGGTTTACAAATTTCATTTCTCCTTTCACCTAAAACACCATTTCAAGCTACTTTTAACCCCTGGAGCCTAAGGAAACCCCTTAACACCCGAAGAAAGCCCGGAGCCCCGAAGTCCTCGAGAAAATAATCTTTTTCAGTTGAAAATCTGCCCGCGTAAAGCCCGATTTTTCATCAGAAACTCATATTTTCGTCAAGAAAAATCATTTCTAGAATCGAAGCACTGCCCAAATCACCATTTATCATTTGAGTTCATAACCCTAAACTTTTTATAGCTTTTTCTATGTTTTAAAAGGGGGGGGGGGGGGGATACAAGTAAAATACTAGGAAACTTGTCTTAAATTACAAACCATTGTTTATGTTTTCTTACATTTTGTATAACTATCACATGAAAATATATGCATACAGAACATCTTATGATACAACAGTTATCAGTTCAAATGAAACATATATTGTAAACTATAATAGATATAGTTTGGTTTACTTTTTCATTATTTTACCCCTTTCAGGGCAAAGAAACGAATATATAAAAATATGATTATTTTTATATTATAAACGAATTGGGTAACATTTTTGTGCATGAATATTTTCAATAACAAAACACGTATCTTGTTGGAAATTTGTGAGTCATTCGTCTTCATTATGCCTACTCAAGGTATACATGGAATAACCACAGTCTCCTCCCGAAGAGCGTTATACTTGTGTATAAATCTATACGGGATTCATGACCCCGCACCCTGGCTGTGAGCTACATCCCGACCGGCAGGTTATGGATGACAATTTTCAAACATAACGAAGCTTGAAAAAAGTCGTGACAGGAAATCATTTGTTAGCACGGTTATGAAAACTCACCTGATAAACGACAATATGTTATTTTTACGTGAAAGTAATATTTTATTTATTTTACGTAATTACTCAGCGCATCAAATGGTTTTATCTTCGAATAAAACTAAATGTTACGAAATTAAGTATGACATTTATGATTATACTTTTCAGTATTGGAATATACAAACAAGTTTACAAATCAACTTTAAGGAAAATATAGGATTTTGCGGGATAGATACGATTACTTACAAACAAACAGCTTACAACTCAGTTTTATAGAAAATATCGAATTTTCTAGAGACAAACATGATTTCATCTCACTGAATGGAATATATTTTCATATAAATGTTTATGAACTCATCAACTTAACTTTTGACATTTTTTCTCAAATAACTTGTATTCTCAGGAAACTGGTAAAACATGTACAACCACGAGCTTTTGAGAAGACGGTGTATTATAGACTCATGTCTTTTAACTCTTTTTTTTATACATTTTGGTGTCAATATACAATGTTTTGAACACATATGTAAAAACTTATACTTTATCAATGCATGGTTGTTGTTGTACTTTGATTACTATTATGAAATTGTTGTGATACTATACGTGACGTCCTCCGCCCCCGAATGTTTCCACCGTTCAGGTTTGGGGGTGTGACAGATTGGTATCAGAGCATTGTTTATAGTGAACTAAGTATATCAAACCATAAAAGATATACAACTATAAATACAATGGGGCTAAAGCACTCTGACCAATAGTTATACATTTAAAATATAACAATATGTTGAGTCTATTAGATTGCATCATGGGCTCGGTCCTTAGTCCAGTTTGAATGCCGGTATTGGGCCTGTCCAGCCATTCATTATTTTGTATTAGGGTTTAGTATATAAGTTGCATGCATGCAGACTTAGAAGTTATCGCTTTCATTGTTTTTGCTTCATATTTCTGTAAACCCTAGCTCGCCTCTACAACGGAAGTTCTTCATCGAGCTCTGCTGAGGCGTGACTCAGTTTCGAATCATAAGCACATATTCGATTTTGTTCTGTGTTCATTCTTATATTGTTCTTAAACTTTTTGATTTCTTTTATCGCACTTGTGAAATATCTAATCGATCTAAGAGTTTTGAACTCATCAATTGGTATCAGAGCAGGAGACTGTGTAATTCATACACACCTCTTATGTCGAAGAAGTTCTTAGGGTTTTAATTCCGCATTGATTGATATTTATTGAGTCGTCACTCTTTATTGACGTATCTCATTAATTGTTGATCTAACCCTAACGATATATTACTATTCTGATCTTTTACAGGTTATTGATCAAAGTATTTACAATGTCCATGGATGATTCACAAACCAATCCGATCAATATCTCCAACAACATAGGGTCTACAACAAGAATACCAATCTTGTATACACAAGACTATGAAGTTTGGACGCATCACTTTGAAGACTACGTGATTGGATCGGAGGACAATGGGTATTTAATCTGGGAAGCAATTACTGTAGGCCCATTCGCTCACTCAAGCACATCAAAGATTGTTAAAAACACATAAAGAATACAATCAGCTTGTTAATGATGTCAAAGATATTCCCCAGGATGAAAAAGAGAAGTTTCAATGCAACATCAAGGCTCTGAGGATGATAAGGTTTGCGCTGCAATCGGATACGTTTCGTTTAGTGAGTTCTTGTGCAACAACTAAGGAAATTCGGGATATATTGAAGGAATTATATTCCACAGGCGAAGACTTGGAACACTCTATCCAAACCCTTTTGCTATATGAGTTCGGTGACTTTAAGCAAAATCCTAAAGAAAAACTTATTCAAAATTTTGATTTCTTCAATCATCTTTTAAGTAAGATGATAAAGCATGGGATTGAGAGGAAACTTATTGAACAAAAGGTTACTTTCATGAACGGTCTTAGACCTGAATGGATGGCTATTGTGTCAACCGTCAAAGCTCATGAACAGTTCAAGTCTTACTCTCTGGCAAAACTAGTGGGTATTTTGAAATCCCATGAGAATGCTCTATCAAAGGAAACGAATGTGGTTTCTGGTCCGGGTTCTTTAGCTCTTGTCTCCAAAGGAAAAAGTTCGGTTGAAGAAAAAGAGGAATTAGATCTTGCAGATTTTGATCTAACCGGCGAAGAATACGCCATGATGGTGTCCAATCACAAAAAATTCATTAAGAAGAAATTCCCAGCCAACAAGAACCGAAACTGGCAAGGTAGTTACAGCACTGAAAGGATCAAGGAGGAACCGAAGATGGGGTCAAAGTCTGAAGAGTCAAAGAAGGAAGCTAAAGTTGGAGGAGACTCAGGATTCGACTGCCATTACTGTGGAGGCAAAAATCATTTTGCTAAAGACTGTATGCTAAGAAAGAAAGAAGAAAAGACAAATGAAGAAGATGAGGAAGTGAGCCTCCTGAGAAGATTGGAGGAAATAAAGAAAAGAAAGTTTGTTGTTAATAACTCTACCATGAATGCTTTAATTGTGAAGGGTACAAACAACAGTGATGAGTTTGGTGGTGTGGAGGTCTGGTCCACAGATTCTGAGGATGATGAAGTCAGGAAGCCTACTCATAGGAAGGCTATGCTGGCAAAAGCAGAACATGAAACAGGGAGATGCTTTGTAGTGACTGAGGGTGTGTCCCAAATGAGAGGATACACAACTGATGAGGGAGTTGAAGAGGAAAGAGAGCGAGAGGACAGATGTGTTGTTGCCAAGCCTGTTAGTGCTCAGATCAACGAATGTGATGAGTTGATCAAAAAGATACAAAATATTCTTACTTCTCTAAAAATACCTGCTAATAGTTATGAAAAGGAATTAAATAATTTAAAGACAAAATTCTAAAGCATAAGTAGCAGTCTCACCCAAACCCGTGTCACAAATTCTAACCTAACTGATCAAATCAGCAGGATTTCTTCAAAGAGTGAGGAATGAAGGATGTGGATCGAGCAGAAGGAAAAGGAGTTAATTAGATCTAAAGATGATTCTATTTATTTGCAAAGAGACAATCTTAAACTTCTTAAACAACGAAATGTTTTTTATTTAATTGCTAAGAGACTCTACTTTAACATCACTCAATTGCGTCTTGATTGTGAAATAGGGAAGAAGATACATCGTATGATTTTACCTTTCCTTGAATTAAAGGAGGATGAAATCGACGCTGAAGCGTACAACTGTGAAAGTGTTGTATCTTCTGATGAAGTGTCTCCAGGGTATAAAATAGGTCTGGACAAAATTGAATCCTACATAAATTCCAAGGACCACAAAGACATGCTCAAAAATCTGTTAGATGAAAATGATAGATTGAGATTGTGAGCCGAAACTATACAAAAATTTGACTCCTTGAATGTCAATTTAAGTTCAGAAAACAAAATTGATGTTAAAAATTCATCTGAACTTAATGAGAATGATGATATGAGTGAAATTTCTATAAAAGATTTGGTAGACTGTTCGGAATTAGCCAAAAATGAACCCAAGTCCCATAAGAACCTAATTTATGAAAACTCTGTTGAATTTGCTCGTCCCTCTACCGACAAATCCAAAGTTCTCAAAGCTAAAGTTGTTGTATACCAAAAGGTTCAAACTACCCCAAATCAAGTCTACACTGTACCGGGAGTCACTCCACAACAAACTACAGAGTTAACTGCTATGGTAGAAGAAGACAATGTTAGGGGATGTGATGAATTCTTCTGGTCGGCCCCAATAGACAACGCAGATGAGACGAAGGGTCTTTCTCAGATAACCTCATGGAGAGTGAAGGGTAGATTCATACCTGAACCACTAAATGAGCCTACAAAGTACGATGCGCCGAGCACAAGTGGAACTAAACCACCTTTGGACGAACCAATGCCAACCACAAGTGATATTTCTTCAACAAAGAGTGAATGATGTGATCATGCTTCGAAAAGAAAGGCTAACATTCATAGAAATCCAAAACTGGTGGCTGATCGAAAGCATCAAAGAAATCTAATATATAAGAAGAATCTCTCAGAAAGAAAACGATTTTGGAATTCTCATAATCCTGATTTTGTAAGGATTGAAAGGAAGTATAAATCAGAAGAAAACTCAAGGAACCAGAAGAGAAGTTTCGGTTCTCATCACAATACCAACCGAAAGGAAGGTTTCGGTCCTTCAACCAACAGGAACGGAAATGGTAGTATCGGTCCTGCAACCGATAGGAACCGAAAGGGTAGTTTCGGTCCCTCGACCAATAGGAGCCGAAAAGGTAGTTTCAATCCCTCGACCAATAGGAGCCGAAAAGGTACTTTCAGTCCCTCGATTAAAAACAATCGAAAGAAGAGTTTCGGTCCATCACCCATTAACAACCGAAAGAGCAGTTTCGGTCCCTCATCCGAAATCAACCGAAAGGAGAGTTTCGGTCCCTCATCCCATAGCAACCGAGATAGTAATTTTGGTCCTCATGCCTACAAGTCTGATCAGCAAAACCGGAAATCTAATGTCTCTTCTAAATTCAATTCTCTAAATTCCAGTTCCTCAGTCAAAAACCCCAGTCCTCCTGAATCAACAAAAATTAAAGTTTTCACCATTAAAAGAAAAGATGAAACAACTTTAATCAAACGCACATATATGGTTGATATTTCTCTTACTATTCCATGTTCTGTAAAAGGCTCACAAGGACCCAAGAAACTTTGGGTTCCTAAATCTGTTTAATATTTTACAGGTTATACGTGACGAGCAGTTTGACAAAGAATGCTACATCGACAGTGGTTGCTCGTGTCACATGACAGGAAGGAATGAGGAACTAAGAGAGTTTCGTTCTCTTAAAGATGGTGGCATTGTAAAGTATGGCAACAACTCTTTTGGAACTATCAAAGGCTATGGAATGATCACTAATGGCGAGTTCTTCATAAGGAAGGTTGCTTATGTTGAAGGGCTTCAACACAATCTCATCAGCATATCACAGCTAGTCGTTAGTACTGGATTAAAAGTATCATTCGACGATGAAGGTTCTGAAATTGTTGAGAAGAGCTCAAACAACATTCTGTTGAAATCAAAGCAAAAAGGGGAAATCTATCCTTTGAACCTCAACCCAATAAGAGGTAAACCAGCAGTGTGTTTACTCACAAAGGCTCACTCTGATGAAAGTTGGTTATGGCATAAAAGACTATCTCATCTGAATTTCAAGGATATCAACAAACTGGTCATAGGTGATCACATTTGAGGTCTTCCGGTTCTAAAATTCAACAAAGAACATCTATGTGATGCGTGTGAAATGGGAAAGCAGAGTCGGCAGAGTCATCCTTCTATTATCAACACTAAGGCGATCGAACCACTGGAGTTACTACATATCGATCTATGTGGTCCATTGTCCATCGAAAGCATTAGGGGAAACAAATACATTCTGGTTATTGTGGACGATTTCTCATGGTTTACATGGATTTTATTTCTCAAGCAAAAGTTTGAAGCTACTCCGAAGCTCAAGCTCTTCATTAAACAGATCGAGATGCAACTAAGAAAGGTAGTTCGTAATATAAGGAGCGACAATGGCCTGGAATTCAAGAACAAAGACTTTGAAGGTTTTCTTGCTGAAAAAGGGACGACTCACAATTTCTCAGCTCCCTATACTCCGCAGCAAAATGGCATTGTTGAAAGGAGAAATTGGTCCCTGTGTGAAGCTGCTCGTACCATGTTATGCTTTGCATCCTTACCGTTATATTTATGGGCTGACGCTATTGCAGCTGCATGTTATACTCAGAATCAATCATACTTGAATAAGTGGTTCTCAATTACCCCTTACGAGATCCTGAACAATCGAAAACCAAACGTGAAATTCTTTCATGTGTTCGGTTCAAGATGTTTCATTTTCAACTCCAAAGAGAATCGAAACAAGTTCGATGTTAAGGCGGATGAGGGAATTTTCTTAGGCTACTCCCTGAACTCCAAGGCGTATAGATTTCTCGATAAACGCTCGAAGAAAATTAAAGAAACATACTATGTCACCTTTGACGATAGTTATGTTAAGAAGTTGAAACCAACAGAAGATGCATCGCAAGACTTATTTCCAAAGAATGGTCAGGTTACTATCTCCATATTGAATAGTTTGATGAGCCTCAAAAGGCGATTGACTCTAAATCAACTGCAAAAGACAACAAAGTTGATCATCTGAAACAAGTTCTAGATGATGCTGCTAAGAAGATGGCTGAGGACCAATCCAAAGAAACTTAAGGTGCAGACGTAAGTGAACCTTCTGGTGACCGTCCTACTGTCCAGGGGGAGGGTTCGTCTACTCATCACGATCAAGGTTCTTCATTCCAGGGGGAGAACTCATCGCCAAATACATCAAGCTCTACTGAAATTCCAGCCAATGAAGGGGATACAGATGTTGGTCCTGAATAGGAATTATTCTTCGAGGGGGAGAACACCAATGTTGGTGATGATGACATCTTGTCTGAACTAGAGGAAGAAATCAATGCTGAACTCGATCCTATCTATGATCCAAAGTTTCCTCCACTTATCAAATGGACCAAAGATCATCCTCAAACTCAAATTATTGGGGAATCCTCAGAAAAAGGGTTAACTCGCTCTCAAATCAAAGCGAAACAGGTTGCACTTTTTTCAAAAGTAGAGTTCTGCATGTTCAATTCATTCGTTTCTAAAATTGAACCAAAGACTGTTAACTCAGCTCTTGATCATTCAGACTGGGTTCAAGCCATGCAGGATGAGTTAAATGAATTTGAACGAAACAAGGTATGACGTCTTATTCCAACTACAAAGGATGCTTCGGTCGTCGGTCTCAAATGGGTTTTCAGAAACAAGCTGGACAAAGAGGGGAATGTCATTCGTAATATAGTGAGGCTGGTGGTCAAATGATATTGTCAGGAAGAGGGAATTGATTATGAAGAAACCTTCGATCCCGTGGCAAGATTGGAATTTGTTCGTATCTTTCTTGCGTACGCTGCTCACAAGAACTTTGAAGTCTATCAAATGGACGTGAAATGTGTTTTCCTCAACGGTGAACTTGAAGAAACTGTATATGTTGAGCAACCGCCAGGATTTGTGAACGAGAAGTATCCCGATCATTGTTATATCCTTGACAAAGCTGTCTATGGCCTCAAACAGGCTCCCAGAGCATGGTATGAAACTCTCACACGCTTCTTAAAAATGTCTAAATTTAAACAAGGTTCGATTGACCCAACCTTCTTTCATAAGCGAGAAGGTAACCACCTTATGATAGTCCAAATTTTTGTTGATGATATCATCTTTGGCTCAACGAATCCTAGCTTAACAGTTGAATTTAAAATGGTGATGGAAACAAAATTTGAGGTGAGCTCAATGGGTCCAATTAATTTTTTCCTTGGATTGAACATTAGACAGGGACCCGAAGGCATCTTTATTATTCAGGAAGCATATATCAAGACTTTGCTAACCAAGTTTGGAATGATGGGATACTCTAAAGTGAAAGTACCTATGGCTTTTGGAACTAAACTCACACCATCATTGGAGAAACCAGCAGCTGATGCAATACTCTATCGACAGATGATTGGATCTCTGATGTATCTCACAGCTAGTAGACTTGACATCATGTTCTCTGTCTGTTACTGTGCACGATTTCAATCCAACCCACGAGAACCTCATCTTCAAGCTGTGAAGAACATCTTTTGCTATCTGAAGCGAACCTCCTCTCTCGGCCTAATGGTATCCAGCCAACTCCGGATTCTTTGTTCAAGCATTTTCAGATGCTGATCTGGGTGGCTGTGGATTGGATCGTAAAAGCACCACCGGAGGATGTCAATTTCTTGATGGTAAATTAGTCAGTTGGCAATCAAAGAAACAGACTTGTGTTTCGTTATCCACTGCAGAAGCTAAATATATTGCGGCAGCATCCTGTACATCTCAAGTCGTATGGATACAAAGTCAACTCTGGGATTATGGGTTAAACATGAAGAAAATCCCACTATATTGTGACTCTGAAAGCGCAATTAGGATTTGTCACAACCCAGTGCAAAACTCCTTTGATAATAAAATTCTCCTATCACTTCTAATGACCTAACGACTCATGAAGTTCCACAACACATTGATCAGGGAAAACAAGTAAGTAACCCGAAGTTGCTGCTTACCCATACTCAACGAGATTCCAAGGCAAAATAAATATTGATCAAGGACAATTTGACCATAATACTATTATAGAATGGGGGTTTCCAATTACATACCAGAGATTTCTTGCGGCTCGAATTTGATCTCCTAAGTAACGATAACCATTGGAATCCGAATTCCTTCCGTCCCCAACATTGGGCAGCTGGACGTGAAATAACCTGGCTGGTGATAGTGAAATCATATCTCATCCTTCTTACAATCATGTTGTACAATGCCCTATCTCTGCACTTGAAGCACCTGAATTTGTGACAAGCAAATATGTGGGTTCCCCCACACTTTCCACACACCTACTGATCCTCCTGACTTCCAGTACCCAGGTCAACAACCTCCAAATCTTCATCCTCTGTTGAAAAGCCCCTCCTCCTCTTTCCTAGTTGTGACCCTACAACCGGGACTCTCCGGTAGTTATCCTAGTAGCAACATCTCTCATAATTTGTTGGGCTGCAATTTGCTCCTCGAGCTTAGTGATCACCCTGCCGAACATTTCTTCTTGCAAATTCTGATATACATCCACAAAAATCATCTCATGCACTTGATCAACTAACAATACCGGGCTATCCTGGCTACTAGCTCCCCTGCCGCTGTTACAGCTGCTGCGGTATCCGTCTCAGCATTGGCTGCATAGCTCTCATCAAAGTATACGACCATGGTGGTCTTAATAGACCCAAACATCTCCGACAAGTGTGCCCAAAACAAAGTAGAAACCTCATCATTGAGGATCTCTCGAATCATGGCGTCCAACTCATCCGACCTCATCTGATAAATGACCTCGGGCACTGATGGTCCCTCTTGACCGCCATCTCCTGATCCGGATCCCGATCCAGTCATAAAACGTCTAGTAACCACCATGCTGAAGATATACCAAGAATATATTAGACATTCCATATAATAATTCGGGAACCAACTCCCAACAAAGCCCTATGGGTTGTGACATCCATGCTATGCGTATGGGTCTTGTGCTTTCAGTAGTACGGGCCCATACTACCTTCCACACCTACCCATATTTATCTCAAGTATCATCACAATGTCCTAACAATATACATAAACATGGTGAACGCTCAATCCTCACTTCTATAGCAATGCTAAATATCTCATAACTGGCCTACTGACCCCACACAACCTACCCATGAAACTTCCACCAACCCTGCAACACTCGTGTATGCAAGCCATACATAATGTTGCACCCTATAGACTTTCGAATACATGATTCTACCCTAAGCCCTTTATCAGTCAAGCACAGGAAATAAGGCCAAACCAAACATTTTCAGGCTATAAGATCTTAATTATGTACAACCGTGATGCATACACTAAGCAACTACATTAGTAATGTCAATTTCATATAAGGAAAAACCCTAGGCTATCAGGCATCATATAATCATGCAATTCTTAAAGATCCCTAGCCTAGTACTACCATGATGTTCTAACATATCCCAAAAATCAAATAATTTGTAATGCATTTTGGGGTTTACTTACTAGCTCCGGTTGTTCGTACACTTGCATCCTCCTTTCGTATTTTGGAAACTATTTGAAAAAAAAAAATCATTTAACATCTTGTCCTTAGTTTGATACTGGAGACACACGAGTGTTTCTCTAACTCACTCAAACGAAGACTCTGGTACCAACTTGTAAAACCAATATAAAAATCATGCCAAATTAAAACTTTCTAAAACATTCAAAAACCAATACTTATTACGAATTTGTTTTCAAAATGGTTTAATGCCAGAGTATCCCAGAATCAAATCATAAAAATATAAAGAAATGCACGATCACGCCTTCACTTTCCCGCGATCATTAGAAGTACCTAAAACATAATCAACAACTGTAAGCCCGAAGCTTAGTGATTTCCCCTAAAATACCAACGCCATACAAACCAAATCAATATCATATAAACAAACAACATGCATAATGAGTCATCATCCTGACTAGACCGCCTCGTAGGGCCATCAGTTTATCTGGACCGCTCTCCGAGCCATCGACACGTATGGACCGCCTCTCAGGGCCTTCAGCCTATCTGGACGGCTCACCGGGCCTTTAGCCTGACTAGTATACCCTACCGGGTCTACAGTCTATCCGTTCTTCCCTAGGAATGTTGGCTTTCAGCACAAAGCAGGTCCGCCTCAACCCAACCACCAAATCAAACAATCATGTGCACATAAATATCATACACTAGCTAGCATGTACATATAGTCATACATATCTAACAATTCACTAACATAGTATCATCCTATAACCAGGATACCGATCGAACATATCACTAACATAGCATCATCCTATAATCAGGGTACCGATCTAACAGATCACTAACATAGCATCATCCTATAACCAGGATAACGATGTAACAGATCACTAACATAGCATTATCCTATATACCAGGATACCGACCTAACATGTCACTAACATAGCATCATGCAATAAACCTGGATATAAATCTGAAAAGGGTCGGCATTGGTGCCTTCGACCCTGTTAGTATGGTGAGGACAACTCACCTCACAAGTATCTCGGGATGATAATTTCAATCTCCCCCAGATACATCTCCAACTCAACCACCTACATCCACCAATGATCCACTACCATAAATTGCCAAATTACTAAAAGATCCCCAGAAGTCAAACTGGTCAATCCTTGGTCAAAGTCAAAGTCAATGGTCAAGGTCAACAGTCCATGTTGATCCAGCTCACTAAGTGTAGTTCACTGGCTCATCGAATTCCTTAAGAACTCAGGAAACCGTGAAAACCCTAATTGACCTGCCGATATTCCAGACAACTCGTAGAGTCCATGTAGTGTCAATAATGTCGAGAAAAGGCCTAACTAACTTGTCGAGTCATCTCACTGACTCGCCGAGTCCATGCCAAAACCAAAAACAGTCAATCTTCATCTAACTCGTCGAGTTGAACATGCAAGTCATCGAGTCCCTTCAGTCCATTTCTCATTCAGACATTTTTAAGCTATCCCAAAGCTCCAAATTGTAGATCTAGCTTCCGAAGGCATAGTTACCACGTAAAGTTGCAAAATTTACGTACATGCAAGGTCTTAAAGGCCAAAACCAAGTCAAAGAAGAAGTTTTAGGTAAGGAGAAGGCCATAGCTTGCTAAAGACTAGAACTAACTATAAGGGCCTAGAGGATTCTAGATTTAAGTTGCAACTTCATATCATACATAAAACCATAAATAACTCCACAATAACCTAGATATAGCCCTAAACCTTTACATGAAGAGATCAAGCTAGAGAGAAGCCAAGGTAATGACTTGTTACCTTCAATATGATGCTAAGCTGAAGTAGAAATGAGATCCACACGCTTCTCCTTGCTCCAATCTCCTTAGACTTTAAGCTCTCTTAGAAAAATCCACCTTCTAAGCTTCTTAACACACAAAAATGGAGAGTAGACACGATTTGGGTTCTCTAAGCTCTAGGAGGACGGTAAGGGAGGCAGAGGGAGGCTAATGAACCTTTAAATTGGGTGTAAAACCCTTTAAATTAGGGTTTTCTCATTCAACTCCTACTCGTCGATTTGGGGTCCTCCGACTCGTCGAGTAGACCTCATACATCATGTGGGCTGAAAAATCTCTGCACGGCGACTTGTGGCCTCCAACTCTTCGGGTAGGCTTCTATAATTGCATGAAACCCCTAAAATCTCATTCCCAGAAATCAGGATGTTACAGATTTTATAACTGTGCGGTTATGAACAGAGTTTAACCATGTTAAAGTATGACAATCCCCATACTTGAGTTCTCCAATATGCATCTCAGGTCGAAAGACATAAAGATATTTACATGTGATCAAGATTCATGTATGATATCGATCCATGAAGTGACTCTTGATGCAGGTCATATCTAATAGTTGTTCTCAAAAAAGTACATATGAATTCAGATGCAACATTTTTCTATTTCACCTCTTGAAATCAACCAAGCCAATTCATATTAGTATTAATTCACAGTTGCTCCCGCAACAGTGACTGACTATGGATATATTTTGAATAAGTACATTATTCAAGGCTTAAATAACATGCTAATATAGAACACAATAATATTCAACACAAAAGTGATGTCTCATATTCAGAGGAGATTACATATTATTGCTACATAGTTCTGAATATCAAGATATTAGTCATGTATAGATTTAAATCAAATAAGTAGCTAATCGTAGATTCCCTTTGCATGACTCTCAAACTTTCTTTGAGGTAGAGTCTTTGTGAACGGATCTGCTAGATTATCATCTTTATGAATCTTTTCAATGCGTACATTTCCCGATTCTAATTCCTGACGAATGAAATTGATTTTTTGTTGAATGTGTCTAGTCTTGTTGGTAAACATCGGGTCTCTTGCGATAGTGATGGCACCGATATAGTCACAAAGCATCTCAATGGCACTTTTGATGCTTGGAACAACACCCAGATCACCGATGAATTTCTTCATCCAATCAACTTCTTGACCCGCTTCACATGCAACTATGTACTCTGATTCTGTTGTAGAGAGTGCAACCACTTCTTGCTTTGAAATCTTCTAGGCAATGGTTCCTCCATTAACTGTGAACACATATCTCAACTGTGATCGTGAGTTAACTTGATCAGTGTTGAAACCAATGTTAGTGTAACATCTTACAGTGAGCTTTTCTTCAACTCCTCCATAGACCAGAAACATATTTTTACTTCTTCTTAAGTAGTTAAGTATGTTCTTAATAGCCACCCAATGTTTTTTTGCCAGGATTAGCTTAATATCTATTAGTTATACTAATCTCATAAGCTACATATATCCTTGTACATGTCATAACATACAAAATTGAACCCACTGTTGAAGCATACGGTATGTATTTCATTCTTTTGATCTCATCTTCAGACTAGGGTTGCCAGCCTTAGAAAGAATGGTACCAGGCAGTACGGGAATAATTCCTCGTTTCGAGTTATCCATTGAAAAACGTTTCAAGATTTAGTCAATGTATGTATTGTGGCTCAAACTAATGAATCTTTGGGATCTATCTCTATAGATCCTAATACCAAGTATGCATGCAGCATCCCCTAGATCTTTCATTTGATAGGACATACTAAGGTATGCCTTAGTCTCCTTTAATGTTGGGATATCTTTTCCCGATCAGTAATATGTCATCAACATATAGAATTAGAAAAACAAAATGGCACCCACTTGTTTTGATGTATACACATGGTTCATCGGTACTTTCTGAAAAACCAAACCTTTTGATGTTTTCATCAAAAAGATGATATCATACCCTAGATGATTGTTTTAATGCATAAATGGACGTGTTCAATTTACACACCTTCTTTAGGTTATCTGGCTTGACAAAACCTTTAGGTTGCTCTATATAAACATCTCCCTCAAGATATCTTTAAGGAAAGCGGTTTTGACATCCATTTGCCATATCTCATAGTTATAATATGCAACTATAGCCATGATAATCCTAATAGATTTAATCTTAGCAATTGGCGAGAATGTATCCTCATAGTCAACACCTTTAATTTAAGTATATCCTTTCGCGACAAGTCGTGCTTTGAAAGGTTGTACATTTTCACCCATGTCAATCTTCTTCTTGAAGATCCACTTGCTTCCAACAACCCTGTTGTTAAGAGGTAAGTCAACTAAGTCCCATACTTGATTGTCATTCATGGATTGAATTTCACTTCTCATGGCTTCAAGCCATTTTTCAGACTCTGGGTCTACAGTAGCAGCCTTGTAGTTGATGGGCTCACATTGATCCATCAAGAAGACTTCCTCTTCAGGAATGACAAATCCAAATCTATCAGGTTCCTGACAAGTTCTACTGGAGCGTCGTACAATTGGTGTGGTTTCCGGCATCTGAACGATAATTTCAGGTTCAATCATGTTTTTTCATTCACAACTAAAGGTTGTGTCTCTCGAATTTCCTTGAGGTAAATGGGGCTCCAACTTACTTTATGCGAGATAAATTCAGTTTCAAGAAAAATTGCTTTACGAGCTATGAACACCTGGTTTTCATCTTTCCAAAAGAAGTTATAATCGACAGTTTCTTTTGGGTATCCCACAAAGATACACTTATCATATCTAGGGTCAAGCTTTACAGAAGTTTCTCTTTTAACATATGCTTCACAAACTCATATCATTAAGAAAGACATTGATGGAACCTTTCCATGCCATAACTCGTAGGGAGTCTTACTAACATTTTTAGTTGGGACCATGTTAAAAATCTGGGTTGTGGCTTCCAAGGCATAACCCCAAAATGAATGAGGAAGGGAAGTATGAATCATCATTGATCACACCATATCAAGTAGAGTACGATTTATCCTTCCCAAGATACCATTATGATTAGGTGTTCCAGGTGGAGTGAGTTGTGATACTATGCCACAATTTTTCAGATGTTCATCAAACTCATAGCTCATATATTCACCTCCAAGATCTGATGGTATGGCTTTAATCTTTGTACCAAGTTGATTATATACTTCATTTTGGAAAACTTTTAAGACATTAAATGCTTCATATTTGTGCTTCATGAGATACACATATCCAAATCTACTGTAATCATCAGTAAATGTAATGAAGTATCTTTCACCACTTCTAGTCATTGTTCTAAAAGGTCCACATACATCAGTATGTATGAGTCCAAATAGATCCGAAGCTCTTTCACCAACACTGATAAAAGGAGCTTTGGTCATCTTGCCATATCGACATGATTCACATACATGAAAAGACTCTAAGTCTGTTAACTCTAAAATCCCATCCTTTTAGAGCTTAGCAATGTGAGTTTAACTTATGTGCCCAAGTCGATAATGCCTTAAATAAGTTTTATTTGAGTCTAACTTTGTTTTCTTACTTATGTTGAACATTGAATTATCCTTTGTGTATGAACCATTTAAATCGATTTCATATATTCCATTTTTAGGACTAGTCTCAAAATTGAACACATTATCGTTAAACACATAATTTTTTTTCAAAATCAAAGTCAAACTTATAACGAAAACCTTGATCATACAAGAGAGAAGTAAAGATAATATTCCTAGTTATACTAGGTATATAACAACAATTGTTCAAAATAAGATTAAGGCCACTTGGAAGCAAAATATGATATTTTTATATGGCTTTCACATCTACACGAATGTCATTGCAAACATGAAGTTCCAAATCGCCATCTCTTAGTTCTCTAACATTCCTTAGTCCCTGCAAATCATTGTAGATGTTACTACCAATTCTAGTATCGAATGCCCAAGAATTAGTACGAAATGCATTTAAATCAATCACATATATATACCTGAGGTGCCAGCCTGGTTCACTTTGATATTCTTAAGTTCCTCTAGGTATTTGCGAAAGTTGCGCTTCCAGTGTCTCTTTTCATTGCAGTGAAAGCAATCAGCGTCAGCAACAGGTTTGGGTTTAGGAGTTAGGTTAGTGGAAGGAGGCTTCCTTTTACCCTTTCCCTTTCCCTTGCTCTTACCTTTCTTGGCAGCTTTTTCTTTTCCCTTACCGGTATTATTATCGGTTTTCTTCTTGGAGATTTGATCCTGACAGATCATCAACACTTGATTGTTCCCACACTTCTTGATGTTTTCCTCATCATTTTTGAGCATGTTATGAAGCTTATAAATGCTCCTCTCCCAGTCATACATTGTGAAGTTCATCACAAATTGGTTGAATGACTTACGCAATGAAGCTAAGATCACATCGGTCTCTAGCTCATCCCCAAATGGGAATCCGAGGCGGGCAAGCTGCTCAACATAAGCTTTCATTTTGAGTACATGTGCACTCATAGAAGATCCATCGGCCATCTTGAAATCAATGATAGCATTCAAGGTCTTAAACCTCGCTTGCTTAGCCTGAATTTGAAACATGACTCTCATTTTTTCAATCATTTCAAACGCTTCATGAAACTCAAAGTTTTTTTAAGTTCAGGAGTCATAGTTGCAAGCATGATGCAAGCCACATCGGTCGAATCATTAACATGTTTCGTCCAAGCATCTGAGCATTAGCTAGGAGCTCTTTTGGGATAGGTTCAACAAGTACATATTACTTTTTCTCAAGCTTGAGTACAATACTCAGTTGTCTGAACCAATAAAGAAAGTTGGGTCCACTTAGTTTTTCTTTTTCGAGGATGGATTGGATGGTGAGTGATGAGGTGGTTACAGTTGGGGTAGTCATCTAAAAAATAATAAGATTCAATTTAATATCTTTTATATGAATTCTTTTTAAAAATAATTACCCTTCAAATAAAATTTTGAAAAGCTAAGATCCACATCACCCAAAATAACTTGAGGAGGCGACCCACTACTCAAGTGATTTTCTTGATCGGTTGGTTACGATAACCAATTACAACTCTTGCGTAATTCTTAGATTTATGGGATCCAAAACATTAATTTATTTTTATATGGCATGTTCATCCCATCTATGCCTCAAAACTCTTATGCTTTGGTGACCTTTATCACATAAGAAATTGATCAAATCATCCATTTAAAAAACATCTGAGTTTTATTGCACAAATGGTTTGGTGACCTTTATCCCATAAGCAAATAGAAAAACACCTTGACTATTTTTGACAACTCATATGAATAAGGTGACCCTAAAATCAACATGAACCGCACAAAAATCCCCAGTCATTGTTAAATGGATTGCATAGATTTCAAGTTTTGTAAATAAGGGCTTTTATCAATGTTTTATTATTCTGACATTTTAAAACATTTTGTATCATGAATATTTCATGCATAAAATATTCCATGGTACATTTAAAGTGTTCCAAAAAGAAATCATAAATTTGAATTTATTTCATATAAATTTTAGCAGTTCAAATTTATATTCATTTTTACTTCGATGTTATACGCATTGCAACCGGTTTCTAACGTTGTTAATAAAACCACCTTTCATTATTAAGTTATGGAGTTTAGATTAAGTTTAAAAATATTGTAAACCTATTATATCTTTAAAAGTTTGGCTACTTCAGAGTTTTAAAATATTTTAAACTCTTTTTAACAAAAATTCAATTTTGACATCTTATGTTGAAACTTTTATATAAAACTTTAGACTCCAAGTTTGATGTTAATTTTTGTAAAAATGTTTTAGCATGGAAAGCATATTTTCAACATTTTATAAAAACAAAAATAAACATCACAACCATGCATTTAAAATGTATAAACAAAGTTATTTTCTAGTAATATTTATTGTGAACCATCACAACAAATATTAAGTCATTTCCTAAAGGACTTATTAAAACACTTCAAGGTCTTCAAAATGATCCATGTCTTCATAAGAAATTCATGCTCCATCTTGTTACATTTTATAAAAATAAAATACAACTAGTCTAAAACTAATTTAATTCACATAAAATGAACAAATGAAATAATGTCTATTAATCTATTACATCATCATATGAATAAATAAATACCAACCACAAATGTCGTAATGGCTTATTTATACATAACAAACATATCAACAAATCAACAAACAACTTTTTGTTTTTCTAAGACAACTTTTATACATCCAAAATGCATGAAAAATAGTTATATAAAAAATCAGTTTTAACAAGTTGCCAAAGAAAACAAATATGAACATTTCTTTAGCCAAAAAGATATCCATGTTTGTTTTCCAAAAACGAAAGATTATTATAACATAAAAATCATTCTAACATTTAAAAGATGGCTCTGATACCACTGAAGGGTTTTTGTTGTATAAAATAAATAGTTTTTCACAAAAATCGGCTACAGAAGCATTAAAATTTTCTTATAAATTTCGAGTGTGACAACAAAACAAACCATCAATGATACTTTTAAAGATGTTAGAATAATATAATAACAACTACAGGGTGTTTGAAAAATACAACCTTTGTAGCCTTTGGATCTTCTCGGATTTGGGGTGTTCAAGTAGATAGCAAGAACAAGGAGCTTGATCTTCTCTACAAGTAATCCACGAACAAGAATATGGTACCAAAATTGGTAGATTTCTTCTTGTACAACTTTGTTCTTTACTCCTTCAATGCTTAAACAATTAAGAGCTAAAAGTAAGACACAAAGTAAACACCAAAAGCTACTAATGTCTTTAAAATAGGAAAGAGCTCTAAGATCTTTTGTAGCTCATGGTTTTGAGAGAAAAAGGGAAGAAGATTTTTCGACGAAAAACTTGTGAATCCTACATATATAAGACCCTCTATTTATAACCCCATCCAAGCATGGCCTTTTAATATTATAATCAAAAGTATGGGCTATAAAGGGAGGAATGGGGAACATTATGTTGGATGTTGACAAGCAACATCCATCCTTCTTACAACTTTTAGCCATGTCTCCTCAAGAGGACAAAAATTATCTACTACTCTTTTAACCATGGTTAACTAAAGTGCCCAAAAGTTTGTACATGACTTATTTTATGATACCTTATCATATTATGTCTATTTTCTACCTCTTAAATTATTGTTTTCACAGAACCATAATTTGTACAAGAGTTGAATTTATTTATTAATATCAAATATATTAAATATTCAATAAGTACAACTTCATTATGGTGTGACCCTATAGGATCATATGTCATTAGCAATGTCGTTCAATAATGATTCTTGGGCATATAGATCCAACAAAAGGAACACCAAAATCGGAGTCCACATGAGAGAGTTATGATTTTTATAATATCATAAAATCATTTAAAAATAAGGGCTAAAAATAAAGGTTGGAATTAGCCAATACAACCTAAAGGAAACTTGTAGTAATAAAGTTTGCAAGAACAGCTCGGCGCCAAGAGGTACATGAGGCGCGAATGTGCTTCTAGAAAGAGGTACGATCCACCAATAGGAAACAGACACGTGTCAGGCAAGCAATGGAGCTATGTCGCAAGGGCACGAGGCACAACTCTCTTGTGCGGCGCACACTCTTAGTTAAAATAGAATTTGATGATGCTCATTTGTTCCTCACTCCAATCTGTTTCCTTTCTCTCCTTCTCTACCTCGAAATTCCTTTATAAAATCATAGAAAAGTTACTATTTATGCATTATAGCTATTAGTAAGTATACTCTCGAGTCCGGTCGATCCCGGGGAGATCTTCGAGTCCTAAGTCCCGATTCTACCCTACTTTAGTGATTTCACACTTTGCAAGTGAGTTCCAATCCCCTTATTCTAAAAATATAGAGGGGGGGGGGGGGGATACATGCTTATCAAATGGTTTTATAAAAATGTTTTTTTTATAAATATCAAATCATTGAATAAAGCAAGATGCCTTAGGATAACGTAGTTATAGATACTATTCCTAGTTGTAACCTATGATATTGTGCCTAAGAGTTATCTAGGAATAGATAATATCGAGATGTTATAAGTAAAATTCCTTATGATAGTATAAATGTAGAAACTATACCTAGATTTAAGTTATGATATGTTTCTACAAGATATGATGTTCGATAATCTAGGGGTTGGTAATACCTAGATGTTATAATGGCCAAATCCCTAGGAGACTTAAGCACCTACGAGTTATGGTAGACAAAATTTACGATATTCATCCTACTTAATTGTTATGCTACCTAAATATCATGTTAAAATAACCATAATTATGTTATATATATATATATATATATATATATATATATATATATATATATATATATATGTATAGGGTAATTATGGTAAGATAAAAGATTGAAAGATAAAAGATCATAAATATAATTATCAAATACACACACACAAATACACACACACACACACACATATATATATATATATATACACATACCCGGAAGAGGTATATACAAAGATAGTGTGATGTGTGTGTGCGCGCGCGTGTGTGTGTGTCTATATATATATATATATATATATATATATATATATATATATATATATATATGAATAGGGGTAATTATGGAATGATAAAAGATAAATACCTAAGGTAGGTGCGTTAGTGAGTTGATAATTCGTCTAAAGGCCTTGATTAAATTCGACATTTGCCCAATACCTATAATCGCTACTCCTACGAGAGCCTGAAAGCGTCGGTTATAGAGACTCACGTTAATACATTAGACCACATTATAATATACTCGATTATAAGGGTTCATGGTAATATATTAAAATCGTCGTAGAGCTTAGATTACCATCAGGGATGCCTGAAATGGTAATTAAAGTACGTTAGGATCATAAATTAGGATCAATAAATGATATCCCAATAAGATAAAAGATAAGATGGTTCGATATCCTAGAATGTTAGTAAATTAGGATTAATAAATGATATCCTAATAAGATACAATATAGGATCATTACAAATCCTAAAAGGATAGAAAGCGAGGTTGATGGAATCCTACACTCCCAGAAGCAGCAGTTGATGGAGGAAGTAGCTAGGAAACCCCTATAGTTTATCGTTCATGTATATCTGTTAAGATACTCTTCTAGAATAGGGATCCTATAAATCTAATGTCACGATTTATCTATAAATAAAATAGATGTTTATGTTACATATTCTATTTAGTATTGTTCAATATATGTTAAAGGACTGAGAACCAACATCCCTACATCGCACTGCCTGGCATTTATGCCAACAGCCAGGTAGGGTGTGACAAATCCTAAAGAAATTTGTTAATTCAAATTTACAGTAACCAACTTTGTCCAAATAACATCGTTACTGTAATTAGACCCATCGGATGGTATTCAACAACTTTCAACAATGATTCTTGGTAAACGTACACATGTACAACTTTTCTGGCTGCCTAAAAAAGAAAATAGATCAAGGAATTTTAGTAATCTGACAAGCGTAAATCGGTAAATCGATGTTTTAAGAGATGAAATGAAGGGAGCATTGAAGAAGCTTCTCATGTGTAGATCTTGTTGTATATTTTTCATATTCCTCCTTATTTACTTCATTAACATCAACATGTAAGTGGAAAAATGTACTAGACTAAAAGCTAAATGAATATTCAACATCTCCATAGTATATTTTACAACTTCAAATGTTATCATAACACCTGTATCATGATTGTATGAAGAACTAAGGAAGCTACTATGGTATCCAATACCCTTTAGTTTGACCCTGGTTCATCTTTAATGGCATCGTTGAGGCTCTTACACCTAATAACTTTAAACATTTTGGTTGTGATGCCAGTTGGGTACTCCCTCCAACTGTTCAAATCTGAATAAAGTAAATAAAAAAATTAAGCTTTCTAGTTTAATTGATAAAAGTAAGCTTTTTTGTTTAATTGAAGAAAACTAAAATGACATCATCGCAAACAAATTATGAACCACTACCATGTTTCTATTTGTAAAATTGATCTACAAAAATTGGAATTGGGTGAAACCTGAACCACGGAGTTTGCAATGCATAGTGGACAAATCGAAAATAATTTGCAAGGAACTGAGAAACAATGAAGTGTTCCACACCACGAAAATATATTTTGGATACCGAGTATCCCCAAATTGATTTAGAGCTTCAATACCATTGGACCAAAAAGTATACAATGTTTAATAATCATTAGCAGATGAAGTTGAAATCACAATAATTAGAGAAGCAAATTAGCCCAAAAAAGAAACTGGGTCTCTAATTTATAAAAACAAAAATTACTTGTGTCCTCGTTGTGTTGCTACGCTGGAGTACAAAATGTAAAGGAAATGAGGCCGATTACACTTCGATGAACATAAATTTGCTGATTTCTTTTCACTTGAGTATCGATAATTTCAACGGTAGTACCGTCGGTCTAGTTGGTGGGTTTGTTGTGAACCCCTCCATCCCTTATTGGAAGTACATATGAGAACTTTCGGTTTGAAATGTGATCAACAGATCGATATATGAGGTCGAATGATTGTCTTTGATTTAAAGAAAGAGGATGAAGAGAAAAGGAATATGAAGCAGAAGAAATGAGGTTGAAAATTTTGGAACAATCGGGAAGATATTGGATTGGAGAGGAAGTGGGGAGAAGCCGATAAGAGGAAGGAGTTGGTGGTGTTCGATAGGCTGCTCCATGATGAATATAAATTCGAGAAACGTTATTTTCCTCTCTCGTAATCGATTTCCAATGATGAGTAGCACAACCAAAGACCGACTGGAGAAACAAAAGAGTTTTTTGGAGCTAGGTTTCAAGAGATCAATGCTAGAGAGTATCCATGTGTTCACCTATCTCGTAATCAACTTGTCTTCCATTGTTATCCATTGATCGAGGTAACACTAGTAAGGATTGAAGGTGAGTGATATGGGAAGCTGAAATTTAGCGATTTGGGTGTCTCTAATGTCGATAGGTGAAGTGAAGTAGGTGTGAGTTTTGGGAAGATCAATTGAGATAGTGGCGGTAGAGACGGAGGGTGCATCTTGTTTTAGGAGGACATTATAGTCATGGTTATCTATTGGAGAACGAGGGTGGTGGAGGATATGTAACTGTACGAATGTAATGACGTAAATTTTTAAACCCAAATTTTCAATTTAAAAACACATTTATCTCAATAATAAAATCACAAAAATGTTACAATGTCAAATCATCAAATCTTATATCCAAAAATTGTATATATCAAAACTCGAGGATCCTCTCAATCATAACTCAAACTTTGATGTGTGTACAATCAAGCCGGCGCCTTCCGATTATCCTGAGAAGTACCTAAAACACATAACACATAACACGATAAGCACGAAGCTTAGTGAGTTCCCCGAATTACCACACACAGCCACTCTAGGATATAACTCAAATAAGACCCTCCGGTCAATGTGTCTCAGTGGGACCTTCCGGCCCCAACTCAATAAGCTCATAATAATAACACTCAGCATAAATCACAAAGACATAATGCAGAATATTAAGATACACATGTAAGCATAATAAACATCTCGGTCACACAAGGATACCACTCATGGTAAGTATAGTGAGAAGACTCAACTCGTAAGCTAGCAAGTAAAAGTCTCGTACTCGAAAATCTCGAACTAGCCACCGCATATCACATAGGATAATTATCTCTAATTAATACTCTGCTCATACTCAAATACACCAAAGGTTGTTTTCTCTTTCTCTCTAACTCTTGGAATGGGTAAAGGACCATTTTACCCTTCCATGGTCTCTATTACTCATGTTGACCAACCCCTAAAGTCAACATAAGTCAAACTCGAGTCAACAGTCCAAGTTTGACCTGACTCATCGAGTGCACTCATGTGACTTGTCGAATCCACTCGTTCCTCAAAAGTCTCGTAAAGGTCCAGCTCGTCGAGTTAACCCTTAACTCACCAAGCTATCGCATGGTCCAACTCATCGAAACAACCCTAACCGACTCGTCGAGTCGGCTCATCGACTCAGCGAGTCCATTCAAACTCATGTCGTATTCAGACAACTTCAAGGCAGAAAACCATATCACACACTAGATCTATGCTCTCAAGGATCGCTTATCACGTAAAGCCACGAGCTTTACGTTCATGCATGACACCTAGGGCTTGAAATGCTAAGAACATGCTCTATTAAGGGTTTTTCACTCAAACGCTCTATTATGGCTGAATAAAGCAATGACCTTTAGACTCTAGGGACCTCACAAGGTCAAGATCTGATGTCCAAATCTCTATATGTGCTTAATACACTCAAAGTCCTAATAGTAGATGGAAATGAAGCCCTAAACTCCAATAATATGAGATCTACCTAAACTAATGAGAAAGGTATATACTTAATACCTTTACAGAAGCTCATGGATGAATAACAATAGATCTAACAACCTCTTCTCGTTCCTTGCTTGAAATCCTTCTCTTCTCTTCCAAAGATGCACCAAGATACTCAATATTAGCTCAACACTCTCTCTATTAGCTCAAAGGGTGATTAGGGTTTCTCTTAGTGAAGGTAAGCAACTGATGAGCTGCAAATGAGGCTATAAGTGTCCTTAAATAGACCCTAAACCCGGGAATTTAGGGTTTCACTTCACAGTGTCTACTTGGCGAGTCGACTCTTTGACTCGTCGAGTAGATCATTAATCCCACACGGCACAACGCGACTCTACTCGACAAGTTGTAGCACCAACTCGTCGAGTCAAGTTGCTCAATAGTCCTAAAAAATAAATAAATATACAATATACCTGGGAGTCCGGATGTTATAAAAAAATTATATCAATTATCCACCATCAGCACTACCAGTCAAGGGACAAAAACTGACAATTTGACAACACAAAAACTACATTTTTTTTATAATTTAGGGGAGAAAAACTGCCAAAAAGGTAAATTGTGGCTAAAGTCAGAACCACCATATGTTTATTGTTCTTATGTCCTCCCCCATAACACACAAATTATAATTAAAATATGTTTGTTTTTTATTTATGTAAAAGATTGAAGGGAAATGAGATTAATGTCACCACTTCGTCACTTTGTGTATCCATCAGAAGGTGACCCTTGGGGTACCATGCAGTTAGCGCTACATGGCACTGCGTTAGATGTGGTAACACCGTACTATATGATATGTTGTCCACGGTAAGAGCCAACATTGACACCAGTCTACCGTTCCCGTATAATGACTATATTTTATTTTTTAACTAGTATATAAATACTAATTGCCTTTCAATTTCACACAACCTTGTATCAGCCTTCTCTCCTTCAAAGAAAAACAAAACGCACGCAAGGAAAAACAAAACTCAGCAATGGAAAGGAACACCTCAAAGTTATGATTTCTTTATAAATGTATCGACCATCTTTCACGAAAAGAATTTGCCATTGTTTTTAGGTAGATTTTTTATAAATGTATCGACCATCCATAAACCAATGTGGCAAAAAACTTGGTGTCATATTTGGTAAATGTTAGAGGCCAAATGTGCAAAACTCTTGAACCCTTTGTGGCTAGTAGTACAAAATATCGAAGCTAGGGGACCAAAAGTATCAACTCCACAAACTAATGCGGTAAAAAGTTAAACATGGACCAAAAGTAGCAAAATGTTGAAACTATTATGGCACATCTTAAATTGCACGAATAGTCCCTATGGTTTAGGGTAATTTACGCGTTTAGTCCCTAACTTATTTTTATAACTCGGAGGGTTCCTACTGTTTGTTTTTGTTACATGTTTGGTCCCTATCTTACTTAAAAAGACTATTTTTCCCTTGATTTTTTGATTTATTTAAAAACAAAATTTCACGATTGATCCCTGTGGTTTAGACAATATCGCACTTTGAGGACTTTCTAGCAAAAAGTCATGCGAATGGTCCTTAAGGTTTCATTTAATTGCGCGATTGGTCCTTGACCCTAACCCCGTCATTTTTGAGCCGTTAGTGAAGGGGTAAATTTGTCTTTTCATCTTGTTGTGCATCAGAGTATATAATTTAAGTTCCGCCTTTGTATCCTTCTACTTCTCGTTCCTTGCCTCTGTTCTTCCCTCCCTACTCACATTCTATTCCAAAATTGAAGAAGATGGTGATATGCCACTGTGGAAGGCCGGCGATTTTGGTGACATCGTGGACTGACTTGAACCCAGGTCGTCGATTTTGGTCATGCTCAAGGTTAGGAGGAACATGCAGCTTTTTTGGATGGTTCGACCCTCCCATGTGCCCTAGGTCAACTGTTGTGATTCCAGGGTTGTTGCGTGGAAGAAACAATCTCGAAGCAAGACTGATGATGGTGAAATGGCTACTTTGTCTGAGTTGGTTGTTTTTCATGGTGTGTTACCTTTTCAAGTAAAAAATCAAGAAGCATTTGGGGGGGGGGGGGGGGAATCTATAACTTGGAATCTGTCTTTTGGTCCCATTTTGTCATAGCTTTTGAAGGATTTTCCCTATGATTGTATGTAATGTTGGGACAAGAAAATGTAACAGATATAATATGTAATGTAAGTTTGATGTTTTGTTTTAATATGATGGATATTATATTAGCAAGGAAGGAAATTGTCAATTTGATTGCATGTAAGTGTAATGTTGATTATTAAAGTGCAGTAACATAGCCAAAAAACTAATTACCAAAGTAGCATTACCATTAACCATAATGCATGTAAGTGTAATATCATGTTACAAACATAGAATACCCAAAAGACCTATCAAAAGTAGTTGTTTTGACTGACATACCATAACCAAACTTAGTAAACATGTTCTAACTTTAATTAGACATAATAGCAAAAGATTACTTAGAAATACAAACTAAGCTACAACATGTTTTCCCTTCTTTTGTCCACCCCCTATCCAGCTTCACTAGGACCTCCCTGCCCCTTGCAAGTCCTAGCATTGTGACCTTTGTTGTGGCATTTGCTACAAGTGACTGTCAAGTGTTTCCTACTTAACTTGGTACTTTGAGTTGGCTCATCAACTGCCTTCTTCCTTTTTTTCTTTGGCCTACCAACCTATAAACAAATTCATATGGTTACATATTAACAAGTTTATTAAATAGTTTCAAGTTAAATTAAACAAAACATGTATGACAACAAACCTGTTTGTGATGTTTGGGTGGGAGAAGGGTTGTTGGACAATCAGATCTAGGCCACATGCTCCTTCCATTTATTGGGTCAATTGTGTGTTGGTACATAGCATTCCATGTACTGAGCCAGTAACATTTGCTCACCCAAGCCTCAGGATCTCCACATTCTGACCCATTCTGCATCTTATCATACATTGCAGCAATAGCATGCTGGCATGGAATACCTGTAATGTCCCATTTCCTGCAAGTGCAACTCCTCTCTTTCAAATTCACAACATACTGCTCCATCCATAGACCAATCACTTGATATTTATCAGCTCCATTAAATAGAACCCTCATCTTACTTGCCTCTGTCTTATTGTTTTCTAAGATTGTTGTTGCAGTTGTACTTAGAGAACCTTTGCATTTGTCTAGCACCTTATGAACATTTACTATTCTCTTTGTGAGGTATTCTCTAATATATTCCAAACAAGTGATTATAGGCTTGTCCCTTGCCTCATCTAGCTTGGAGTTAAATACCTCACACAAGTTATTTGTTAAACTATCAGTCAATGCCCTTCCTATATATAAAACCAAACAATTAATTACTGAAATCAGTTATGAAATATGTTAGTGAAAAGAGTATGATACTTACCAGAGAAATGGGATCTTGCCCAGTGTTTTGCAGGAATTTTACTTAAACACTCATGTGCTTCTGGGTTAAGCTTTTTCAGTTTCTCCATAGCCCTATTAAATTTTGGTATGTTGTATACTTTTCCACAACACCATACTGCTTCCCTCAATTCATCTCCTTTGTGTTTCAATTTCATATTGTGATACACATGTCTTAAACAGAACCTTTGCTCAGCTGATGGAAATAACTTCTCTATTGCAGCCAAGATTCCCTGTGAGTACAATTAAAATAAGTTAGTAAATGAAATAATAAAAAAAAGTAAAAGTGAATAAATGTATCGACCATCCATAAACTAATGTGGCAAAAAACTTGGTGTCATATTTGGTAAATGTTAGAGGCCAAATGTGCAAAACTCTTGAACCCTTTGTGGCTAGTAGTACAAAATATCGAAGCTGGGGGACCAAAAGTATCAACTCCACAAACTAATGCGGTAAAAAGTTAAACATGGACCAAAAGCAGCAAAATGTTGAAACTATTATGGCACATCTTAAATTACACGAATAGTCCCTATGGTTTAGGGTAATTTGCGCGTTTAGTCCCTAACTTATTTTTATAACTCGGAGGGTTCCTACTGTTTGTTTTTGTTACATGTTTGGTCCCTATCTTACTTAAAAAGACTATTTTTCCCTTGATTTTTTGATTTATTTAAATAAGCACACCCCCAATCCCACCCCCTCACCTTACAGTACACACCTCACAATTTTTTCCTATTTAAATAATAATCTTTTTATGTAAGATAGGGATCAAACGTGTAACAAAAATAAATAGTAGGGACCAAGCGCGTAACAAAAACAAACAGTAGAGACCTTCCGAGTTAAAAAAATTAGATAGGAACCAAACGTGCAAATTACTCAAACTAAAGGGACCATTCGTGTAATTTACTCTTGAAAAAATTTAGGAGAGACCAAAACTGACAATGTGTTCAAAGTTTTGAGGCAAAACTTATAATAATAAAAAATACTATTCCTAAAACTTATATATATATATATATATATATATATATATATATATATATATATATATATATATATATATATATATATGTTCAGGTTCATTTGAGATCATTCTAATTTTGTGAGCCCGTGAAACCAAATATAAAAATAATTTTAAAATACAAAATAAATGGAAAAATCCAAAAATTCTTTTTTTAAATATTATTTTCGGAACTTGAATTAACTAAAAGAAATAAAAAAAATAAAAAATCCTGTTTTTTTTTTAATACGTGAAATATTCTAATAGAATATTACACTGACATATTCTAAAAAATAATTTTAAAATGCAAAATAAATGGAAAAATATAAAAATTCTTTTTTTAAATATTCTTTTCGGAACTTGAATTAACTAAAAAAATTAAAAAAAAAATCCCTTTTTTTAAAAAAAAAAAGTGTATGAACTTGCGAACTCATAATCAACATATCATTTTTCAAAACAAAAAACAATAATCTTTTCCTAAAGGTGCGTCTAATCCATATCTAAGCTAAAAAAATTAACAATTTGTTATTATTTTTTTTTCCAAAATTTGCATGTATGCACAATCAACAATTATATGGACTGCTGACGAGCACAATCAACAATCATATGGACAGCTGATGTGCACAATCAGCAGTCATATGGACTGTTGATGAGCAATCAATAGTCCATTTGACTACGGATTGTGCTAATTAGATCCCTATATCTGCTAATTGTGCTCGTCAATAATCATACAAAAAAAAATCATCAAATCTTTTTTTTTAGCCTAAAGATGACTTAGATGTAACATTTGGAGAAGATTGATATTTTTTGTATTGAAAATAATGGGTTGATTATGAGTTTGGAAGTTCTCATAAATCTTTTGGTTCTCAAAAGAACTTCTCTCTCTCTCTCTCTCTCTCTCTCTCTCTCTCTCTCACACACACACACACATAAATCTTCTAAACTTTTATGATTTTTGTTTTTCAAGCCGGTGCTGTTAATTTTTCTTTAATTTATTTATTTATTTGTTTTTTATTGAAACACTTTGTTCATGTCGGTTCTGTATACCTGTAAATTAGTTTTACCAAATGCTTTTTTTTTAAATGAAGTTAATTTGTTTTTTGTACTTCTATAAAAAACTAGGTGTGAAATGCATGTATTAATCGGTTTATTTGATATATATATATATATATATATATATATATATATATATATATATATATATATATATATATATATATATATATATTGAGAAATAAGTAAAATATTAAATTATTAACATTAAATTCGTTTTTATCTTTTAAATTTAAACAAATTGTTTATATAATAAACAAAATCATAAAATCATAAAATAACATGTGAAAAAAATAATTAATAAAAAAAAAATCATAAGTCACAATGTATTAGGATATGTGTGATAAATTAATTTTCATCTATTAGAAACGATATAAAAAAATGTTGCATTAACAACCTTACCATTTAATAGAAACAACCAAATTCTTCTTAATAAATAAAGGGGTTTTTTTTTTTTTTTTTTTTTTGTTACTTGTTCTCTTTTCATTTATTTGGATACATGGTATTTTCTAGATTTTTTAAATTTTCTATTTTCCACTTGTCATTTTATTGTATTTTTTATTTTATTAAATAAAAATTGCACATTTAATATGTAAAGTAATATATATGTAATGTATTCAATACATTAAAATCTTATTAATTTTAATAATTCAAAGTTTTCTCATTTTTCTTATAAATTCAAACTTTTCGAATTGTTAAAATTTATATTTGTTTTTTTTAATTAAACTAATGTAATACATGAGTTTCACACCTACTATAAATATAAATAAAACTAATTGAGGAAGATGGAAATACAAAAATTGAAACAATCCTAAGTTTGCATCTGTGATTTGGTAGCAAGCTGGCTTACTTTTAGGATTATTTTAAACGTCTAATGAACCAAATTTTCGGCAGCTTTCCATAAATTCCTACGGCTTGACTCCAGACTCAAATTTTTCCGAACATCCCTTTTCTTCAAGACTAAGCATATGTCTTCCTTTTTATTCTTTATAAACAAAAACCTTTCCAGTATTAAATTGTTAATTATATATGCATATCGATGCGAGTGAGAAAGATATAACCTTCGAATAATGTTTACTTTTCAAGAAGGGAAATTAAATATCCATCTTAAATATTAACATTTGATAAAAATATATTGAATGGACAAAAACAATCCTTATATTTCGTAGGTTTTTATAAACTTAACTAATAGACTTTTATTACAAATGCTTAACAAATTATACTATCAAATATTTATGAAATAAAATATCCGTAAACGGTTTTATTAAATATTATAACACAAATAACTTTATTATATATGATAACACAAATGACATTATTATATAAACATTATAATTATATTAAAAAAAAAAAAAAAACCTAACTATATTCAAATTTAAACTATTAAACTTAACACTTCAAATTGTGTTGATAAGTAATGTAACACTATATTTAGTATTATACTATACACCAACATTATATATAATACTAGTATAGTATATATAAATTATAATATAAAAGTGATTTTTTAATATAGGGTTAACGATGACCTTAATATCATATAATATTAGTAACTTGTTTTCTCGTCAACAATGTTTTTACTACCTATTTTGTTCAAGAAACTAAAATACTAAATATCTAACCAATATAATCGTCGACTACAACAAACATGTCAATCAACATTGATCACTCTAAGGTACTATTTGGTTTGTCAGAATGTTTATAAAGGAATAAAATTGGAAAGAATTTGTAGGAAGGGAATCTAATTTCATATCTTGTTTGGTTGGTAGGAAATGAAATTTAAATTAATTTTAGATTTTGTTTGGTTCACGGTTCACACGAAATAGAATTTGAATTAGAAGTATTGATTGGGTATAACATTCGAGATTTCAGGTATTGGGTATTTTCTAATAAAAAATAACTAATAACATAACTATATTAAAATTCGGATATGGTTAATTCAGATATTAGGTCGTGTTCTAGTGTTTCGGATATTACCTAAAAAATGTTCTAAAAATTAAAAGTAAAAAAAATCAACAGTTAAAGAAAAAAATCGGGTTGTTAAGAGAAATGCACAAGACAATATATATGTGTTTTATAATATATATTAAGCTATTAGATTATATATATATATATATATATATATATATATATATATATATATATATATATATATATATATATATATATATATATATAAATAAAGTTTTCTTAACATAAGAAAAGCTTTACAAATAATTAGGTTTTGAATGGAACTCCTTTTACAGGAGATATTCTTATATTATAGGGAGTTAGAGGTGAGGTGCTAAGGATGTTACATCACTTACTATTTTATGCTAAGGAAGGTGTTAAGAAGGAATTGGTATATGTGTAGTGAGAGAAGAGAGTAGAAAAATCACTTACTATTTTATGCTAAGGAAGATGTTAAGAAGGAGTTGGTATATGTGTAGTGAGAGAAGAGAATAGAAAAAAAATAGGGATAATGACTTGAAAGGGTAACTAACTTTCGAATTTTGTCACATTTAGTCACTAAACTTTTTTTCGTTATCTATTTGTCATTGAACTATTGAAACTGTTCACATTTTACCCTTATGACCGGCTGTTGCCGGTCATAAGGGTAAAATGTGAACAGTTTCAATAGTTCAATGACAAATAGATAACGAAAAAAAGTTTAGTGACTAAATATGAACAAAATCAAAAGTTCGTTTCCCTCTAAAAAGTTCAATGACTAAATGTGAACAAGCCTCCTCTTGTATTATGTTTTAGCAAGTTATTTATTTTTGTTAAATTGTAGCAACATTTGTTGATGAAGAAATCTATGAAATTAAAAAAAAAAACAAAACAAAACAAAACCCTGAAAATATATTTAAAAAAAACAAAAAACCAAAACCGAAATAAAAATCCAATGGTTTGACATTTTCCAAACTAAAAAATCAAAATTTCCAATCTGATTTTGGTTTTACAAAAAAATGAACCATTCTCATTGATGTGAATTATGACCATTGGTTTGGCATGCGAAATTTGTGACATCCCATGAATATGTAGTTACAACATCGTCTGAACTCATAATTCATAGTAAGGGGTTAGAGTATTATCACATGAATACATAGTTACAACATCGCCTGAACTCGTAATTCATCACCTACAGGTTATGGGCCTGCTGGTGTTTCCACTGGGTTGTCTACAATAGTCCGTGGTCGCCATCTATACTATGGTAGATGACTACATCGCCACATTGCTGGTTAAGGTTATGGTATCTCCTTTCATCCTACATCACATATTCATCATCATCTATTTACCTAATTATCACCACCTTTCTATCATCACCTATCTCTCATCATTTTATTTCATCACACACCAACTATTTCATCTACCCATGTTTCATCCGCAACATATTTGTAGATATAAAATAAATATACCGTTTAAATCTTTTAAAACATGTATAAAATTATTCATCTAGCATAGACAACAAGTATTCAAATAATATGCACACATAGTACGTAATTTATATAAAATACTTCATATCTATGTGTAAAATGAAAGTAACTATATATACCATAAATGCTTCCTAACTTTGAAGCCCAAGGTTTACTCTACTAAAGCTTCATATTCTCGGCTCTCTGAACCTAGAAGAGTCCAGATCTATCACACCAAAAAGCTCAAGATAGCTCTTCCTCTCACTCTACACACTCAAGCTCGCTAGGGTTCTCACTTATGGGAAAGGTAGTCGCAATTGAAGGCCGAAAGTGCCTTTAAATATGGCTCGAGCCCAAAGATTTAGGGTTTGTGCCAACAGCGCGGACTCGTCGAGTCGCCTCACTGACTCGTCGAGTCCATTCATTAATCCGAGTCATCAGTCGTGACCTTACTCGACGAGTTGAGGCGTCAACTCGTCGAGTCTCTCTTCTTAACTCAAAAGAAAAATACTTAAATGATGATACCTGGAAATCCAGATGTTACATTTTGTTTTTTTATTTCATAGATTTTTTCATCAACAAATATTGCTACAATTAAACAAAAATAAATAATTTTGCTAAAACATAATACAATAGGAAGTTTGTTCACATTTAGTCATTGAAGTTTTTAGAGTGAAACGAACTTTCGATTTTGTTCACATTTAGTCACTAAACTTTTTTTCATTATCTATTTGCCAGTAAACTATTGAAACTGTTCACATTTTACCCTTATGACCGGTAACAGCCGGTCATAAGGGTAAAATGTGAACAGTTTCAATAGTTCAATGGCAAATAGATAACGAAAAAAAGTTTAGTAACCAAATGTGACAAAAGTCGAAAGTTCGTTACCCTTTCAAGTCATTATCCCAAAAAAATATAAAGGAGTGTTGTGATTTGTTGATTTGTATTTTTTTTTTATATATTTTACTTTTTTTATTCCAAAATTAAACTTATTATGTTATCACACTTCTACTCCATATATTTTTTGTCTACTAGACATGCTAAGCTTATGCGGCATTAAAAATGCCGTATGTGGTAACGTGTTATGAGTGTTACCACGTGGATACATAATCTTTATTACTTATAAAAAAATATATTTTTAAATTGGGTATAAACTAGTATACCCAAAAAAATAGAATATAACTTATCAAGGTAATAAACTTTTCGGTATGTTCACATCTGGGTAACTATCTTTTTTTTTTGTACATATCTAGGTAACAAACTTTTTGGAAGTGTTTACATATGATCATTATGACCTGCTATAGCAGGTTAAATCCTAGATATGAATGTTTTCAACAAGTTTGTTACCTAGATGTGTATAAAAAAAATAGTTACCCAAATATAAACAAAACGAAAATTAAAAATTAAATTACATGAATGGTCCCTGTGGTTTGAGGGAATTTGTGGTTTTGGTCGCTAACTTATTTTTTTAACTTAAATGATCTCTACTGTTTATTTTTGTTGCGCGTTTGATCCCCATCTCACCTAAAAATACTATTGTGCCGTTATTAATTAATTTTTTTAACTAATTTTCTTATCTATGTATTTATTTTTTACATATTTAAAAAAATTAATAGATCATACATATTTGTATCTCCTCGGATGATTCCTATTGTTTATTTTTAATTAATTTATTTTTTTTAACTCGGATAATCCCTACTGTTTATTTTTGTTACGCGTTTGATATCTGTCTTATCTAAAAATACTATTTTTCCCTTATTAATTTTTTTAATTAATTTTCTTATTTATGTATTTATTTTTTATAAAAAAATTAATATACCCCATATATATGTATCTCATCACCGTAAACCTGAAACCATATTTGAGAAATTTAATTTAAGTCTTACCATTCACCGTCTCATCTCTGATCCTCCCCATCTTCAATTTTTTCATCTTTAGTAACATCGACGTTTTCACCGTCCTTTTTTTTTGGTACTTCAACTCTGGCGAACCAACACCATAACCTATTGTCTCCTCATCTTTAGTGGGTTGTAGTGTTGATTCGACGGAGTTGAAGGACCGAAAAAAGAAGTGATGATGAAGACGTCGATATCACTAAAAATGAAAAATAAATAGAAGTTGAGAATGATGAAAGTTGGGATGGTGAGGAGATCTAGATATATGGGGTCTACGAATTTTTCTTAAACATATAAAGCATAAGTACATAAACAAGACAATTAATTATAAAAAATTAATAATGGCACAATAGTCTTTTTAGGTAAGACATAGATCAAGTTCATAACAAAATGGGTAAATTACACCGTTGGTCCCTCGTGCACATGCCAGAAAGCATGTTTAGTCCCTATTTCCAAAATTTAACTCGTGCAGTCCCTCGTTGTTATTTATCTTGCATGGTTAGTCCCTATGCACGTTAACTGTTAACTCCTTCCGTTTAAGCCACCCACGTGCCTTGCACGCAGGGGCATTTTCGTCTTTTCAGGGTTTGTATACATGAACCAGTATGGCGCGACTTCGATAACCGATCATTTCTGATTTCATCCTCCGTCGACCCTTAGCATTGCACGAGAAAACCCTAGTTTTCTACGATGGTGAACTGGAGGATTAGGCAAGAATGGGAGGAATACGATCTCCAAAGCTCATACGGTAAAATTTTCTACATTTTCAGTTGATCATCCATTATACGTTCCTAAAACGTAATTTTTTTTTGGGTTCGCAGCTGACAATCCATGTATGTTCTCGATACGATTGAACTATGGTGGAGTTTTTACGAAGTTTCCAGGCCGCAAATACATAAAGGGGAAGATGAAATATATTGATGGCATTGATAGTGACTTGTTCTCGGTGCATGATATGGACGAGATAATGGAATTGCTTGGTTGTGTGGAACCAGGTAAAAGTATTTATTATCATTTCAAACGACCAACCTGGGATTTAGATTTTGGGTTATATGCTTTGGGTTGTGACGAAGATATAAACCACTTTAGGTCATACGTGTATGAACACAAGGTGATAGAAGTGTATACAGAGTTTTGGGAAACCAAGCTCCATACGTATCAAATGTCCCCAAACCCTGCAAAGATAAAGATACACGAAATTCCTGAGTCCCTTTGTCGTAAAAGCTTGTTATTGACATGGTCAAATTCAGGGGATTGTCCTAGTGAAGAAGCCCCTGTTTTTGAGAATGTAGAAACTATGGACGAACCCCCTAGTACATTACTTGAAACAACCTTGGAACAACCCCTTGTTACATTGAGTGAAACAGTTGAGTCAACCCCTGCCTATATACCAAGAATTGAAAGCCCTTTGACTGAACCAATGATAGGAAGCACATGTCCTAATGTTGATGGTTGGGATGATACATTTGAATGGTGTGGGACTCCTATGGAACAAGATGAACCAAATAGTGAAAAAGCAGGTGAAGACAGTCAAGCTAGTAAAGACAGTCATGATAGTGATGACACTGAAGATAGTGAATACAGTCAAGATAGCGATTACATAGTTGATGAAGATAATTTGTTAGATGATCCAGAGGTTGATATGAAGAACTTTCACCTCAACATTGACAAAGAGGTGGAGTGGGTTGGAAGTTTTCCTGATGATCAAGATGAAGCAGTAGAAGGTGATGAAGAATTAGAGGTTATAAACACTGAAGAATTTGTATCTGCATCTTCATCAGATGAGGGTGAAGCTAGTAAAAAAAGGAAGAAGATAAGAGATTTACGAAGAGCACATAAGAATGAAGCAGCTGCTATCAAAGATCCATTTTACATCCACCAGACTTTTAGCACAGCCAAGGAAGTTAAGCAACAAATTTATCTTCATTCCATACAGAGTAGAAGGGAGTTAGACTTCGTCAAGAATGACAAAAATAGGATTAGAGTGGTTTGCAAAGGGACAATACCAAACCTTGGGATATTAGAAACAGGTGGGACCAGCAAAAGTAATGACAAAGTGGGACCAAGTCAAAAGAAAAAGAAAGTGAAAGATGGTTCTGTTCATAAATGCCCATGGGTCCTACTAGTGAGTAAGTGGAAAAAAGACATTAACTGGACTGTTAAGACCTATGAAAAGCAACATACGTGCCTTCAAACAAGGAAAATTAGGGCATGTAACTACAAGTTTCTCTCTGAACAGATTGTTGACACAGTGGAGGCAAACCCAGAAATACCACTTAGAGCATTACGTGAGATGCTTGAGAAGAAATACCAACTTGGATTGTCAGACATGAAAGTTCATAGGGCGAAAACGAAAGCCCTGGAATCAATTAGGGGAGATTTTGCTGCTCAGTACTCATGTCTAAGAGACTACTTACAGGAGGTGCAGAGTAGAAATCCAAACACCACAGTCAAACTTCAAGTGCAAAGTGAACCATGTTATGCATCTGAGACCAGGGTATTTGAACGAGTATACATTTGTCTTGGTCCACTGAAAAGTGGATTTGCAGCAGGGAAAAGAGATTTACTAGGGCTTGATGGTGCATTCATGAAGGGTCCATACCATGGTATGATCCTGACAGCAGTGGTATGTGCATAATCATATTTTAGTATTTGATTAATGTTTGACCATAGTTAATTGTTTGCTTATTACTGTGTTTGACATGATAATTCAGGGTTTAGATGGGAACAATTGCACATACCCTTTGGCATATGCAGTTGTTGAAGCAGAGAACTTTAATTCATAGACCTGGTTTTTAACTAACTTAGGAGATGATCTTGGTTTGTATGCAAACTCCAACTTCACTTTCATATCAGATAGACAGAAGGTAAATAAATTTCTCCATTCATTTTCACATGCATGTTTTACAATTCAATAAGCAACCTCACTCTTTTGATGATTTAGGGGTTATTGCCTGCACTTGAGAAACTTTTCCCAGCAGCAGAGCATAGATATTGCCTAAGGCATCTTCATGAGAACATGAAACGTAAATGGAGGGGCAAGGAATTCAAGGATTGTCTTTGGAAATGTGCAACATGTACCACCATACCACAATTCAACAGTGCCATGGAAGAATTAAAGAAACTTAACAGTGAAGCATATGACTGGCTTAATTCTATTCCACCTAAGCACTGGTCCAGATCCCACTTCTCAGGTATATAATATTATGTTTATAAGTGTATAATTTTTAAAAATAATCTAATACAGTTGTGTTTTATTAGGGAGGGCACATTGTGATGCTGTGTTGAATAATATGTGTGAGAGTTTGAATAGCAAGATAGTGAAGGGTCGTGATAAGCCAATTATCAGTTGCTTGGAGTTTATTAGGGAGTATATCATGAGGAAAATTGTCATGGTTCAAAAAGAAATTGATAAAGCTAATGGCCCATTAACTCCTACAGCCACTAAGACCCTTGAAAAAATTAAAGAAAGGGCATCACAGTGTAGGGCAGTGTTCTGTGGCAATGGGAAGTACCAGGTTACAAGTGAAGGTACTAATCAGTATGTGGTTAATATGGACCAACAAACTTGTTCATGTAATAGGTGGGAACTGACAGGCATACCCTGCAAACATAGTATAGCAGCTATATGGGATATGAGGCTCAACAATGAAAATGTTGGAATACCTGAGACATGGGTACACCCAACTTATTGGCTCAAGACATGGAAAGAAATGTATGTCTTCAAAGTTGAACCTATTAATGGGAGGTTATTGTGGGAAAAAAGCACATGTCCTACCAAGTTGATACCACCAAAGTATCGTGTCCCTATTGGCAGACCAAAAAAAAAGAGAAGAAGATCTGCAACAGAAGATGATGGAGTGTCCACAAAATGGAAATCTGTAACATGCACAAAATGTGGAAATGTGGGCCATAATGGAAGGACCTGCAAGGGACAATCACATACTGGGAATGGAACAGGAGAAGGTGCAGCAGGGAATACAACAGGAGAAGGTGCAGCAGGTAGCAGTGGTGGTGTACAAAATGGAGTTGGGAACAAAGGAAAAAGCCCCATGCTTTGAGAATTTGTAGTGTTGTATTTTGATACTTTGTTGTTATGTGTTGTATTTTGATACTTTGTTGCTGTGTAGGATAACTGTTTGTATGCCACAAGACTATGTTGTTATTTTGGATGTCCCTTTATGTTAATGGTCAATGGTTATCTTGGATATTTTAGAGTTTTTGTCCTTTTTAATTGTTATATTGGATGCTAGTATTGAATGGTATATTGCATATGTTGCCATTACAATATACACATACCAACTGATAACATTGAATGGTATATTGCATAGTATTGAATGGTATATTGCATATGTTGCATATGCTAGTATTGAATGGTATATTGCATATGTTGCATATGGTATATTGAATGGTTTAATTGTTTGTATGCCATATACCACATTTTCATTAAATTTGAACACCAACTGATAACACCACATTATGATTACACAATATATTGTAACTAAAATTGAAATTTTTTTGTTAATACAAATAACATTACAAAGAGTCTCCATTACAATATACACATACCAAAATACTAACAACTTCATTACTTAACCTACACTTTATATATAAGGACTGAAACAAAAAAAACCCAGCTAATAACTAGGTAAAGCTTCAATTTGCGATTTTGTTCTTCAAGTTTCATCCTAAACGCCATACAATCACAGTCCTAATCATAATCATTCACCCATCCTATGAACTTGCATAATGGTCCCTGAACCAATTAAAGTAGATGAAGAATTAGGGCAAAATTAGAGAAGACGAAGAACGAAATTGAAGTCATTAACCTTACCTTTACTGTACAACCATAATAGAGTTTCCTAGGGTTTCTTTTGCTATAAGATGTGCGAATCACTGCAGTGGCTCCACAATTGCATTTAATATCGATCATTGTTATGTATTTGGAAGAAATCGATCGAACGAGGGGAAGAGACGAACGAGGGGAAGAGACGAATGAGAGGATACAGAGGAAAAGAGGGTTGCAGTGTAACGGCATTAAATATAGACACAAACCCTGAAAAGACGAAAATGCCCCTGCGTGCAAGGCACGTGGGTGGCTTAAACGGAAGGAGTTAACAGTTAACGTGCATAGGGACTAACCATGCAAGATAAATAACAACGAGGGACTGCACGAGTTAAATTTTGGAAATAGGGACTAAACATGCTTTCTGGCATGTGCACGAGGGACCAACGGTGTAATTTACCCTAACAAAATTAAATAGTATGGACAATCCGAGTTAAAAAATTAAATTAATTAAAAAATAAATAATATGGATCATCCGAGGAGATACAAATATGTGTGGTCTATTAAATTTTATAATTATGTAAAAAATAAATACATAGATAAGAAAATTAATTAAAAAAATAAATTAATAAGGGCACAATAGTATTTTTAGGTAAGACGGGGACCAAACACGCAACAAAAATAAACAGTAGGGACCATTTAAGTTAAAAAATAAGTTAGCGACCAAAACCACAAATTCCCCCAAATCACAGGGACCATTCATGTAATTTAATTTTTACTTTTCGTTACTATTTTTTTTTTGTACACATCTAGGTAACAAACTTGTTAAAAGCGTTCACAGTAGGATTTAACCTGCTATAGCAGGTCATAATGGTCATATATAAACACTTCCAAAAAGTTTGTTACCTACATATGTACAAAAAAAAGATAGTTACCCAGATGTGAAAATACCAAAAAATTAATTACCTTGATAAGTGATATTCCCCCCAAAAAAAATCATGCCTGCCTTATAGCCGACCCAGATAAGGATGTTACATCACTTAGTATCTTATGCTAAGGAGAGTGTTAAAAAAGAGTTGGTATATGTGTAGTGAGAGGAGAGAGAAGAAAAAAAGTATAAAAGAGTGTTGTGATTAATTGATTTGTATTTTTTTTTTATATTTTATTTTTTACACCAAAAATTAAACCTATTTAGTTGTCACACTTCTACTCCCTATATTTTTTGTGTACTAGACATGCTAAGTTTATGTGACATTAAAAAAATCGTATGTTATAACATGTTATGAGTGTTACCACTTAGAGACATAATCTTTATTACTTATAAAAAAATATTTTTAAATTGGGTATAAACTAGTATACCCAAAAAATCATGCCTACCTTATAGCCGACCCAGATAAATATCGGATTAACCGTTTACTTGAATTTCCATACCCGATATCTAATTTACCCGATCTAATCTACCGACATTGAAAATGGGTCGGTTGGGTTAATCAAGTATTGGTTTTTCAATAGGTCTAATTGGAATCCATGTAAAATGACAACATTGCCTTTTTATATGTTTAACTTAATTTTATTTTGTTTTGTAACTTATACGTAAAGTTATATTAAATAAATTATAAAATATTTAAATTCCATTTTATTGATTGAGCATCAATATATTATGAAAATAATGTCCAAAAATTCAAACTTAAAGTCATTACGCTTCATATCCTAATAACAACACCAAAAAGCATAACATCTTTCAATACATCCCAACAAAGATACACAAAACTTACAAATCCAATATACCCTTCAACATCCTAATAATCATCCAAGAAAAAAAAAACTTATAATTCGAAAATAAAAATTTACCATCGTAAATAAAAATACAACCCTACCAAAATGTATTTCACATAAACCTCTCTATCGCCATCTTCAATTATCCAAAAGTTTTGTACATATATAGGATCACATCTTTTCTTGTCCAATGCTTTGAATTAAAATCTCCGGGTGAATCTTCTCACTCAATATAAACAATCCATGAGTTTTTTCATTTCTTTTTCATATTCTTACAATGCATGTTAAAATACAAGTATGGTTATGATTACGGGTGAGACAATTAAAGGGCCAAATTTGAGTTTTTCCGGTAATAACATATTACAAGCTCATAATAATCAAATATATATCATTAATATGTATATCTACAGTCAATTTAAAGATTAAGGTAACAACTTTTTCCGGATTACAAGTGGAAGGTAATAACTATACAAATATTTCATAGTAAATTATGAAAGTTTATGAACATTACAAGCTCATGTATTATATTGGAGCAACGATTTAATTGAAGATTACAAGGTACGAAAGTTACTAAGATTACAAACTCATGTATCATATTCGATCATCGATTTCCTAGAAGACTACAAGGTTAGAGTATCGATTTGAGAATATATATATATATATATATATATATATATATATATATATATATATATATATATATATATATATATATATATATATATATATATATATATATATATATATATATATAGAGAGAGAGAGAGAGAGAGAGAGAGAGAAATGAATGATTATTTGAGAATCTATAGTTTCCCGAGAACCCGGAAACTAAAAGTGGAACGTTAGATCAAAACTTTTTATGCCTTAGATCAAAGATGGCATATTTGTAAATATGATCAACTTTAAAAGTATATTAGGTTTTTGGAAAATTATCATGAGGGCAAATCAGGTATATGAAATATTTATCCCAAAAATCATTTAAAACACACACATACACACACACACACACACTCTCTCTCTCTCTCTCTCTCTCTCTCTCTCTCTCTCTTCTTCTTCTTCTTCTTCTTCTTCTTCTTCTTCCCTAGATCAATATATTCTCTACATCGTCTCTTCTCTCTCATATCCTCTAGTTGATTCATTCCCCCAAACCACCACCATATGACAACATCGCAACAAATCTCCGGACGATAAGGTCATCTTCTACGCTAACGGAACAAAATAGAGACGATGATGAACCTAGACGATCACCGCCTCAAGAACACATGTCGTTGCAACCGAATTGTAAGAAACCGAAGAGTGAGCAAAGAGGTAGAAGATAGTGGTGGTTACGAGCATAGGACGGAATCTAGTAAACCTTTGTTTGCTTTGTCAAGCATCACAACACCATTGTTTATCCAAAAAGAGTTAAACGGTATAATTTCCATATCATAATGTACAACCTCTATGCCTCTACAATTCTATCTAGACTTGAACTAATCTATCATTTCTTGATCGATCTAATTGAGGTGAATACAATGCATAAAATGTGGGCATTCACTCAGCCTTGATGGATGTTATAAGCTCGTCTAATGGCACTGCTAGGGCTTGGGATACTCGTTCTTACCAACATGTTTCTTCCTTCACGTGTCTCTAACAATTTAATTCTCTATTTTGATGTTTTGAAATACAATTTCACTATTTGATATATTAGTTTTTTTTGTCTATATGCTAGTGATATTGGTTCTTAGTTGATTTTGAACGTGGTTTATTGTATGTATATAGGTTTGATTTGATGCTTTTACCTTGATTTGGTCTTGTATTTGTTAAAATGTCCATTCCTGCTAGAAGAATTTCATTACTGCTTAGTGTTATCATGCTATAGGAAAGCTAACTGTAATGAAGAATTTATCAATTGCTTTTATAAACTTCTGTTCTCAAACTTCCATTCATCCTTTGTTACTTGTTTTGAATATCAATGTTACTTCTGTTCATCAACTGTAGTATTTTTAATGAAGAATCTATGAATTGTTGCTATAAAGTTGTGTTTGTAATTGCTTTCAAGTTTTCAAGTTTTTCAGTTTCTAGTTATTTATTCCATTCATTGATTGTTACTTATTTTCAATGTCACTGTTTTACTTGCTAAATACTAAATAAATGTGAACTATACATTTTTTAGATTGTTCAATGGATTTTGCATTATGATCCCCCCAAATGTATGTGTATTATAGGTTATACAAGATACAAATATGGCTTTCTTCAACAGAGTTAGTGTTATACTAAGATAGGTGATTGCAAGTAAACACATCAATCATAAAATTTAAGAAACTACTCCATCAATCTTTCAAATGAAAGCCATAAAAAACGAAACAAAATAAAAACCACATGCGATTCACATCTGAATCACATGCGGTTCACATCTGAATCACATGCGGTTCACATCTGATTCACATGCGATTCACATGTGATTCACATGCGATTCACATGTGATTCACATGTGAATCACATGTAAATCACAAGTGAATCACATATGAATTATATCTATATACACACACATTCACTTTGTGTGAGTGTTTTTCGTTTTTTTTTTCTTGTAAATTTCACATTTGAATCTTTACAGCATGTGAATATCACATTATATAATCACATGTGAATTTTACATGATATATGCATATGTGTTTTGGTTAGTGTTCTTTCATTAATCATTTTTTTTTAATTTTCTTGTAGATTTTGGAAGAATTGTCGAAAAAATTGAAGATGTGAAAAGTGATAAATTGAAGAAAATATGGAAATCTAGACATGGAGACTTGAAAACGCATAGAAAATCTATAGCATTTTTTGTATTTTATATTTATTTTGTATAGAAAAAATGTTTGTACTATTCTATTTATAGATTAGTAAATAAATATATATTTTTTTAATGATTACTTACGAATATTATAGTATAGAAAATATGCATATATCCATTTGAAATAATATTCATATATGCATCTAAAAAGTTGATTCTTTTGGTTAAAAAAATTATAGTTGATTTTAAATATTCCACTTTTTATATATATAAAAAAAACTATTGTTTAAAAAAAAAACTCAGTATGAAAAAATACATTTTTTTTTAATAAAATTCATGTTTTCTAATCAAAATAAAAAAATCTGCATTTTTTAAAAAATCAACAATTAGTTTTTTAGATCCTAAAATTTGATTTATTATTTTAATTTTTATATTTTTTTATAAATATTTCCAATAACACAAAAACTTAAACAATAAAAGATATTGGTAAAATTACAATCATGTCCTTAATGAGTTAATTTTGATCTAACGCTTCACCTTTAGTTCTCGGGTTTTCGGAAAACTTTATATTCTCAACGGATCTCTCCCTATATATATATATATATATATATATATATATATATATATATATATATATATATATATATATATAATAGCATGGTATATATATATATATATATATATATATATATATATATATATATACCATGCTATTATAAAAATACAGGGTTTCATGTTAAATTAGCTAAGAAAAAACAATCAAATTGATAGAAATCTAAAAAAGTAAGTGCACAAAAAGTTTTGTTATTTTGAAGAAATAGTAACATATTCCGAAAATACTTATCTTTCCAATCCAGGAAATATAAATTTCATAAAATCCGACTTCATAAGAATTTGATATGATTTTTTTAAAATATAAAAATCAACCACGCACGAGGAATGTGTGAGGTAAAAAGCTACGAAGAGAACGATTGACTTTTAGCTAAATTCAACAAAGAGAGTATCATGGTACTCCTCGAGATAAGAACTTTGACATAAAGAATGTCAAAAACGTAGTTCGTAGGAGAGATATATGATTTTTGCAAAATCATTTAAACATATAAAAATAAGGGCTAAAAATAAATCAGAATTAATCAATACAACGTAAATGAAAGTTGTAGTACTCGTCGAAAGCTACACATGGATATAAAGAACGCCGAAAACATATATAATATGAAGAAGTTACAAAATTTACAAAAATCAGCATTTTCGGCGTGCGCTCATCTTGCAACACGCGCGTCTTCTAGAAGGGCGATGCAGACCTTCCAGAATCAGACACGTTACAACAGTAGACTGGAGTGACGTAGCAAGCACGTGGCGTGCTCTAATTTGCATGGGGCACTTCCCAAAAAATTCCAACTATAAAAGGGGCATTAGATCCCCCTTTATTCTTCATTCACAAATAGCTCTCGCTTATTCCCTTTCTCCATCAATTTCTGTAAGTATTTTTCTTGGTTTTGTTTTTATTAGTATTATTTAATAATTTCCTCGAGCCCGTACAGTCCCAAGCTCCTGGCCAGTTTGGGTTTACTAGGAATATCTATTTAAAATAATTATATTTTAATTATAATTATACAATGAAACATCGAAACTCTGTTTATGTCATAAGTACACCTTTATATAGGTAAAGGTTGGACTGTATCCAACCAACCTACATCAAGTTCACTCCCGGTTAGCCTACTCTTAAAAGTACTTCTTTCCTTATGTATACTCCTAAGATATGGATACATTAGTAGTATATAGGATGATTAAGAATTACGGAAGGCTTAGTACCTATGAATTATACGAATACTATTTTCAAATCAAAGAATGAAAATACTTATACAAACTAACAAATTTATGTATAAAAAGGTATTTCAAAGTATAAAAACTTGTGAGCTCACCAACATTTTCTTGGCATTTTGAAAATCACATATAGTACTAAGAAACTGATAGATGGAAGATTTCACTCCCGGAAGCAATGGTTGATCGATGGAACTGCTGGAAATCTGTCATCGTTTATTGTTATGCCTAATTGTTAACACACCTTTGTATTAGAAATTCTAGTATTTCAGAATCATATTCTAATGTAATATTTTTGTCGATAATGAAAGTGATATTTATATATTGTTGTTTAATGTTCAATATCTGTGATCCAACATTCTAACGTCGCACAGTTTGATGTTGCCGCCGCCAACAGGGGGTTGTAATAGAAACAAACTCAGTTTTCGTGAAGAAAAAACATCATTGGAATGTGTCACTAAAGTAGACAAACATGATAATTGTGTTCACTGGAGAAAGCAAGAGATCTTATTTTAAAGATAAGGGCTTTATGTCATGATATAAAATAAGGGTAATAAAGTGAAAGGACTCTTTCGGAATTAATACCATCATCTTCTTAAATGAAAGTGTTTTCTCCCATTAAATGAAAATATTTTCATTTAGGATTCTAATTTCGTCATTCAAAGTTGAACCAAACCTGGAATGTGGCAGAATTGGGTTCCTTCTCCACCGGATTCCATCCATTAAATGCACCTTAATTGGTTTTCAGCATATTTTTATATGTTTACGTATAATCATATTCAAAGGCAATTTATCTATTGAAACATGAAGTGACCCTCAGCAGCTAAGAAATGTATTGTAGTATCGAAGACCTTTTTTGTTTGTTGCAGTACAAGGTTTTGTTGAAGACTTGAAAGATCACATTGAAGACTTGATTTTTCGGAATGTAGGAGATTGAAACGGAGAGTAGATTGTTTTTGTCTTTTGTACGCCGAAGTGTTAGAAAAGTAATGTTCACCTTTTCTGACATTGTGTGTTAGATGAGCTATGTTAGTCCAAGTGTGGCAAGCAGGGCCACCTTACTTTGAATTGTTTTATTATTTATCATGTAACTCGTTATGCTATATATAGACGATCATGTTTATCAATCTATGCACCACTTCTCAGACTTTCTTTGTATTACTCTTTATTGAATATAAGTCTTCATTATCTTCATTATCTTTTGTTGATGTTGTATATCAATTACTGACTTTTTTCAGAATGCAAACCTTGTTCCAATTCAACGAAGTATTTGCTTATATTTACTGATTAATCTTGTTTTATATTATTCCTTATTATTCTACATATTTATTATTGTTGACCATGTAAAAGGTTGCCACACCCTCAAACCAGGACGGCAGAAACGTCCGGGGTAGGATGACGTCATTGTATAGTATCATAACAGTTGAATATATATGAATCATAGCAACCCAAACATCATACATTGAGAATACAAGTTTACATAGTTTTTCTTACACACTACGTTTGTTCAAAAGTAAACATGAAATAACTGGAATGTAGAAATCCATGATTCTGTAACTCCTGTTCTCAAAAGATTTGGATGTTTGTCTACTGGTTCCCTGAAAATACAAGTGATTTTGAAAAGCGTCAACAATAACGTTGGTGAGTTCATAAACATTTTTTATGAAAAGTGTTTGTATTTGTTTTATTTAAAATGGTTTCGTATACTTCCAGAAAATCCGATATTTTCTATAAAAATGGGTTGTAAATCTTATGTCCAAGACTAAAAATGTATGTATGATTTTTGTATATTTTCCTTGTAAAATGATAGTGTATGATTCCAGAAAATCCAATATTTTCTTATGTATGAACTGTAGTCTTAAACCCTAAGACCATAAATGTAAGAAATGTTGTATTGTAAGATAGATGTAGTTATATATATATTTTTATAAAACTGATGAAGTGTAAACATTTTGTAAACCAAATAGTATAGTTAATCCCTATGTGAGTTATTATAACCATGCTTGATATGAGTGATATGCCTGAACGACGTTCTTCAGGCGTCAAAATTGGTAGAGATTTGTCACCCTAGATTTGTCGGTCTAACTGTAGCGAACAACTGAGGTGTGGGGTTGTCAATCTCGTATAGATCTATACATAACTATCTTGCTCTATCTCCAGGATACTTTGGTTATAATGTAGGACTTAAAATGTACGCTAGATAGGTACAGTGAAGAGAATGTCTCTCTAGAGCATTAACATATTTATGTGAACTACGGCTCCCTTTTTCTTACATAATGAAATAATTATACCATTGAAAAATTATGAAAATATGGTTTTTGTGACTCCCAAACTATACCAAATATAGTTTGCCTTGTATGTTTCTTTGTGGTCTATTTATATAAATTATTATATAAATATAAAGTTGAATTCTTGTCTAGTGTTAATATATGTTATTAAAACATAATATCCTTGGGTTTTAACCCACTAAAATAGTAATGACTAACATATAACAAGTTTTACTAGAAAAACTATTTATAGTAAAAAGTACCAAAAACTTGTAGCTTTACAACTCATATTTTCCGGTTGGTATTTGTATCACAAACTAAGTTATGTTTTGTCATCTTCACAAATCAAGCCTCATAGGTCACGATTTTTGTATAAAAATGATGGTGATGACTACACCTTATGCAAATATTACTTCATATTCAAATAATAGCGATGAAGCATGCAAATATCCATAATACAAACATATTTTGACTTGTATTCCTCCCTAAAATCATGTAAAACTCAAAAACAAAATGGAGGTATGAAGCTCACCTTGAATTGATTTTGTGGATGATTTGAAGGAAAAAGATGAAAGTTTCGAGCCTAGCTTCTTGTGTGGAGTTGCTAAGCTTCTTGGAAAGGTTGGTATCCTAGTAATTTAACACATAAAAATGTGTGTAAACAAGATGAATTTAACACCAAAATGTATAAAAACACTTTTGATTTACGAAGAAGCTTACCAAAAACCCTAGGACCGACTTGAAAATGAAGATTCTTGAAGGAAATTGGACTTTAGCTTGAGGGAATGAAATAGTTTTAGAAAGAATAAGATGGAAATAGTGGGATAAACCTACTCTCGCCCGAGTTTAAAAGGAGGAGGGCGGTGTTGTCTTGTTACTTGGTAGATATTTGAGTGTCCCATATGGAAGTTTGAAAGGTATTCTAATGCATGGTGTGGATGTTTGGAGAGTAAAGAGATCTAAAGTTTGTGTGTCATGTCCCAAAGTCGAACCTCAGGCCCCTCAACCCAGTCGACACCCTCACCGAGATCAAAAGGGTTCTCGGTCCAAGGGTGACCAAATTCCCCCTCCTTTGCATAGGGTTTTCAGTATGAGGACTTGGGTTCTCTGTTGTGGGTTTTTTTCTTGGCCTAAGGTCTTCTTTGTCTAATTTAAATACTTCCAAGGCAATCCTAATACATTCTTTATATAGGCTAAATTCTAAAATAAACTTTTAAAATGTTTATTACAACGAATTCATGATGTGCTTTTTATATTATCAATAGATGTACTTTGCTTGGATCGAAATTTCCTGGTTGTCACAAAGATCCATCGAGATTAACTTACATTTCTACAAATCTATCTTAAAGTTTTCCTATCAACAATTGGTATCAGATCCATATTGGTTGCTTTTTTAATTTTCATTAAAAACACAACTCTCTTTCAAAATAAAAACTTTGATTTAAAAGGCTTTATGTGCTACTTAGCTCATATTTTTCAAAATCTAAGGAAATATCGTACAAGCTTACTCTTAAATATATATATATATATATATATATATATATATATATATATATATAATAGTGTTGGAGGTTCTAATCGAGCTCCAATACTTGTTGCAAGTGAATTGCATCACTTGTTTCAACATATGGGAAGATATTTAAAAATACTTGGTAAAGAAGTTTAGGGATCTATGGAAAAAGGACCACATGTACATGTCCTTACTCCCATTGTCACCGATGAAACACAAACCAGGCATGGAGGCAGTCAAGTTTCCATGTTAGAACTACTAAAGATGACATTGAGAAGATGGAGAATGATGAAATTGCTTTGTATGAAATCTCTTGTGGAGTTTCTCCTGACACTTTCGATCTTATTATTATTTGTAAACTAGCAAAAGAAATCTGGGATGTTCTTAGAATTCTTTATGAAGGAACAAAGCAAGCACAAGATAAGAAACTGACCACTGCATTGAACGCATTCAACAGCTTTAAAGCTCTCCCTGGTGAAAGTATTGATGATTCCTTCAAAAGATTCAACCTCATCATAACCAAACTCTCAAATGCATGCATCACTTGAAGTGATCATGAAACAAATCTGCAAATGGTTTAGGAAAATAGTGACCGTGGTGAACCTAATAGTTCAAGGTAAGGGCAAAATCAAAACTTTGTCATTGTACAAGCTCTATGGTGAACCACAAGCTCAAGAGTCTAAAGTGATGAAAGATAGCATGGATCTAGGTGGAAAAATCACCTTAGTTGCCTATTCACTACAGCCTATCAACCGATCTCCTCAGTATCATCATACCGGAGAGTCCTCATATCAAACCTCATAAGATGACATATTGTAGTCATATAAACCAGAAACACAACCTGATGACAAAGAATCCTTTCAACATGCATTAGCTTTTTTCAGTCAACAGTTCAACAGACTCCCTCCACCCAACTATCATAAAAATCAACATTTCATTAGACCTCCTTTTAATTGTAACTAAAATCCTGAAAATAACTCCCTTCAACAATATCCTCAACCATAAAAACCTTAGCCTTCCAAATAGCCAAGATATCCACCATATCAACCATTGTCTCAAAACACACCTTTGACGCTCATAAATTCCACTGAAGCATCAAATAAAGAAAAATCTTCAAATACCACAGTTGGAACCGAAGAGAAGAACGAAGGATTTCTCATCTATCATAAGTGTCACAAGGAAAATCACTTTGAAAGAGAATGCAAATCCAACATTGTAAAAGACAAAGAATTCTATCTTAAAATGGCTCAAGAAATTGAATACAAAGAAAATGTTTAGAATTCTTTTGTAGCATAAGTGAGGAAAAACCATCATGTATGGTATTCGGGAGATAAAGATGAGGACAATGAAAAAAAAGGAAACGACACAAGTTGTGTCTGGTTGCAAAGAAAAAGGAGAACACCGAAGAGCTAAAGAAAAACTACTACTTCATGGAAAAGGAAGGAAGCATCAACATTGCTGAACATGTAAAATTTATGATTTAGTCAAACATTTATAACTTGCATGATTGTGAACCACATTTGGAAAACATACTCAAATGTTTGATGACATACTTTCATATTATAACAAAGCCTTAGATGAAAAGAACATAGCGACCCTAGAGTTGTATCACTTGAGAGGAAGACTAGAGGACATGAAGCTTACGATCACTATGTTAGAAGAAGACTTGAAAGTAGAAAAAAGATGCTAGGTTGCATAATGAAACTCAATTTTTGATTTCAATCAATGGGATTTAGTGTAACATCTGTTTTCTTGGATGAATGGAATTAGGGTTTCAACGGGTCAAAGGTTAGATTTTGGTGAAAAAGGGGTCCTCGTGATATGAGGCATGGAGGTTCACGATTTGAGGAGGGCCACAAGAAGATTCCCTCCGAGACTGAGCTCATGACATGAGTAATAAGAGCTTATGACGTGGGGAGAGCTGTAGCCCAAGCCCACAGAGTTTTAGGGTTTCCCACGTATTTAAGCCCTCTTATCTCGGTTTTAGGGTTCATTTCTTAGCTTCCACCTTCTCCTAACTTAGAAAACCCTAACCCTAATCTATCTTTGTGATTTTTGATCCATTTTAGTGTTTTGGTGGCTAGAAGAAGAAAAAGAAGACGTTCAAGTGTGTTTGCTTAACAATGAGGCTTCATCGTCATCATCATGTGCATATTTTGGACCATTATTAGTAACCAATATCCAATCTTTATAAGCTAAAATTGCTAGATCTAAGTTAGGACTCAAAGTCTCTGACAAAATGTTTTTTTTTACACCTAAAAAATTGTTTCATTAAATAGATTGTTTTGGGTCATAAAAATACAAAATACATGCATACAACGATATATTTTCATGGTTAGAGCTATACAAAAAGTATTAAGACGAGTTGGACACTACGATTAGTTCTCGATATATGTAATCGAATTTGGGACAAATATAGCCTGATCAACTATATTTATCCAAGATTGGACTAACGTATGTCGAGGAATGATCGTAGTGAGCAACAAGTCAAAACTTACCAAAATAGACACTAGTATCAAACATAATAATTTAAATACTACAGGAGTATTTGGTGCATACAATAGTTTAATTGACATGTTTAGTGTTACATGTTTTCAAGTTTTGTTCAAAACTTATAACCCTATTCTCGTATAGTCAAATGGTTGCATTTCACCCACAAGGGGACACCTACTACCCGAACCAGGGCAATGGAGAATGGGTAGAGGAGGATCCTGAAGAGGATGAAGAACCTATCGAGTTGCAAGAAGGGGATTACTCTGGGACTGACTCAGAACCAGAAATAGTCGATCCTCCAGCTATTTGGATGAACTTCTAGGGACCGACTCCCGTTTGGGGAAGTCACATCCACCATTGGAGCCAACAACAAGGGATACGCTCTCCCTACGGTATGTGTCGGAACTTCTACGACATCAGGGATGGAGGTTTGGCCGACCGAGCACTTCTGATCATGGTAGGTAAACTGGCCAACCAGTCCTATCAATCAGGGGTCTAAGAAAATCGAATCCACGAAGTCAACGTGGAAGTACAAGTTCACACGGCCGACATCTGCCGTCTGGATATGTTGCAGGATGACACCCATCTCCATGCCGACGCATTCCAAGCACAAATGATTGCAACCCTCGCAGAGTTAAGGGAACAACAAACCGCCTTCAATAGGTGTCTTATGGAATCAAAGCAATCGGATGCGGAGTCAAGCTCCAAGCGCAACACACGTCGCAAATAGTACTTGCGAAAACCCCAAATTTTATTATAAGTTAGGACTTCGGCTAAAAGTTTTTATTTTCTTAAACCTTGTAACTGGAGACCCTTTTAGGGGTCAAATTTTCGTGATCGTTGTATCATCTATTATATTAATATAATTGGCACGCTATTATTACTACGTTGAGTATTTCGTTCAATCTTTAAAATATTATGGAAAAACCATACGCTTGGTTCATATATTCGGATTTATGAATAACTTTCATTCTTCAATCTTTGAGACTCATATTATCATCTGTTGTTGAACTATAACGATTTAGTTCATGAGACACATTCATTTTCTATACTATGGAATTCTTACCCTTGTCTTTTCAATCTATAGTTGAAGGATGCCTCCGCATAGAAATCCGAGACGAAACAACGGTGGAAAAGCACTGATACCACCACCACCTCTACCTCCTCAATTTGATGCTGTCATGTTCCAAGCAGTAGTCACCGCAGCTGTGGCGGCTGCCATGTCACAGATCAATACCCCTGTTACTACTGGTTCAGGAATTGGCACACATCCTTTCAACCATGGCGATAGTCATGGGCAACCCCGAGAGTGCACCTATAAAGACTTTACGAATGCTAAACCCCGGATGTTTAATGGGACTGGTGGTGTGATGATTTTGAGGCAGTGGATTGAAAGGATAGAATCAGTCTTTGAAATCTGCTCCTGTCTCGAGCACAACAAAAGTCAAGTTTGCAACTTACACGGTTACTGATAGAGCTTTAACTTGGTGGAATGACCATGTTAAGGTACTTACTCTGATAGTGGCGAATTCAATAAGCTGGGAGAGCTTAAAAATCATGCTGATGAGAGAGTACTGTCCACGAAGAGAGATTCAAAAACTCGAGCACGAACTCTGAACTCTTGGAATGATTGGTACCGACATAGAAACTTATACCAACAGGTTCTGCAATCTGCCAATCCTTTGCCCAGATATTATTGCTCCTGAGAGCAAAAAAATAAAGAGATACATTTGGGGACCGTCGCCCCAAATTCAGTCAAGCGTGTTAGCTTCAAAACCGGACACTTTTGAAAGTGTCAAAGAGCTGGCACAATCACTTATTGATCACAGAAGTCATCAGAACTCAACAATTTCTGCACCAGAACCACAAAAGGGAAACAACAACAACAACAATAACAAGAAGAGAGGATGGAATAAGGGGAAGGGTGGGTCTTCCCAAGAATCCTCAAAGAAATAACAACTAGTTACAGTGAATGATGCTACTGTACCTACTACCGTTCCTAAAAATCTCTACCCAACAAAGCCTTATGTGGGCAACCTTCCAAAGTGCACAAAATGCAATTACCACCACAATGGACCTTGTCGGGAAATGCAGTGCTCCAACTGCAACAGAAAGGGACACACTATCCGTTTATGCAAGGCCCTCGTAAAGCCGATCACTCATGTTCCTAATGCTGGTGTAGGCCAAGCTTGCTACGGTTGTGGTGAGTTGGGCCACTACAAAAGAAACTGCCCGAAGGCAGCGAATACCGGCAGTGTGGGACGAGTTTTGGATATTGGTCACGAAGAAGCCGTAGCTGATCCTGCAGTAGTTGATGGTACGTTTCTTCTCGATAATTCATATGCATGCATACTATTTGATAGTGGAGCAGAGAGAAGCTTCGTGAGCCAAAACTTTATTCACTTACTTAAACATAAACCTACCATGTTAGAAGAATCATTCACTGTAGAAATGACAAATGGAAAGACAGAAAACACTAACTGCATATACATGAGTTGTACATTAACTTTAGACGGTCACTCTTTCCCAATCAACCTCATGCCCGTCCACATTAAAAGTTTCGACGTCATAGTTGGCATGGATTGGTTAAGTCTTCTTCGCGCCAACATCATGTGCTTTGAAAAAGCAGTTCGTCTTAATCTCCCTAACGATGAAACATTAGTGATTTACGGCGACAAATCAAGTACAAACCTTCGCATCATTTCGTGCATCCAAGCCCGAAAGTGTTTACAGAAGGATTATCATGCATTCCTTGCACACATCGTTGATATGATTCGGGAAGTAAAGGATATTAAGAGCATTCCAGAAGTACGCGATTTCCCCGATATCTTTCTAAAAGAACTACCAGGATTACCACCACAACGCCAAGTCGAGTTCATAATCGACTTAGTTCCAGGGGCTACCCCAGTAGAAAAATCGCCTTATCGTCTGGTACCATCAGAGATGCAAGAACTTTCCAGTCAGCTTAACGAACTCCACCAAAAAGGATTCATTAGATCAAGCTTCTCACCTTGGGGGAGCGTCGGTCTTGTTTGTAAAGAAGAAAGACAGATCGTTCCGTATGTGCATCGACTACAGAGAGCTGAACAAACTTACTGTCAAAAATCGTTACCCTCTACCCGCATTGATGACCTATTTGATCAACTTCAAGGAGTGAACTACTTCTCGAAGATGGATCTACGATCCGGATATCACCTATTACGAGTACTAGAGGAAGATATTCCCAAGAAAGCCTTCCGAACCCGTTATGGACACTACGAATTTGTAGTGATGTCGTTCGGATTAACCAACGCACCAGCGGTATTCATAGACCTAATGAATAGATTGTGCTGTCCTTACTTGGATCAGTTCGTCATCGTCTTCATCGATGATATACTTATCTACTCCCGAAGTAAGGAAGAACATAGTCAGCACCTACAAAGAGTCTTAGAAACACTATGATCGGAGAAGCTCTATGCAAAGTTCTCTAAATGCGAATTTTGGATTCGAAGAGTCGAATTTTTGGGCCACGTTATTAGCGGAAAGGGGATACATGTGGACCCCTCTAAAATTAAGGCCATAAAGAATTGGTCGGCACCGAAGACACCTACAGAGATTCGTCAATTTCTACGTCTAGTTGGCTACTATCGCAGATTCATAAAAAACTTCTCTAGCATTGCGAAACCTCTTACTACATTAACCCAGAAAGGCGTGGCCTGTGATTGGGAAGCAAAACAAGAGAAGGCGTTCCAAACACTGAAACAGGCCTTGAGCACCGCACCGATACTATCCCTCCCCGAAGGGATAGAAGATTTCGTAGTGTATTATGATGCATCAAATCAAGGACTTGGTTGTGTTCTTATGCAAAGAGGGAAGGTTATTGCCTATGCCTCCCGTCATCTTAAGATACATAAAGTGAACTATACAACACATGATCTTGAGTTAGGAGCAGTGGTATTTGCTCTGAAGATCTAGAGGCACTACCTGTACGGAACGAAGAGTACTATTTACACCGACCACAAGAGCCTTCAACACATTTTCGATCAAAAAGAGCTCAACATGCGACAATGACGGTGGGTCGAGCTACTCAATGACTACGAATGTGAAATTCGTTATCATCCTGGCAAGGCTAATATAGTAGCTGACGCCCTCAGTCGAAAAGAATACACTGGTCGGAGAGTCAAATCTCTGAAGAAAAGGGATGCGAGGGTTCCGAAGAAAAGGGCAAATTCCTGTCATCTTTCTTGCGTTTTTGCCTTGTTTTCCGTGCACGTGCTATCCCGAAGTCCCGGTTTCCTTGCTCAAGTCCCGAAGGTCGTTTGTGCTCCCGAGATTCCCGAGAATCCCGAGAAAATCCACTTTCTTGATGTAGCACCTGGTTCCTGGTACATAAAATTTATCTAAGTATTTGTTATTTTAGCCTTGGACTCCGCGAGTTGTCGGTCTGACTCGCCGAGTAGGGACGCGGTCCGGGGGGTGCGTTTAAGTTGGCGACTCGGCGAGTCCATATTCTGGACTTGACGAGTCACCGCTGTTTGATGAAACCCTAAATTTCAAGGGTTTGCGCCCTATTTAAACCCTCATTTCCGCCCCAAGCTCGCCCCCATTCACCCTCAGAGCTCCCAACATCGTTTTTTCCCTTTTCCTTGTGAGATTGAAGTGTTTTGGGTGTGTTCTTGAAGTTTTTGAGTAGAAAGAATAGGAGATCAAGAAGAGGAGAGGGAGGCCAAGCATTTTTATTACATCTCAACATTTTCCTTGAGGTATAGCTCGTTTCCCCTCTGTTTTCAAGCTTGTAGTCCTTAATAGCTTCATGAAAGTCCTTCTTGAGCCATTCTCCAAGCTTGTTTGTGCTTTGTGGGTTGTAATAAGTTGTTAGCCTTTAGATCTAGGCATGATTTAGTCCATGGAGCTTGGATCTACTACCTTTATGGAGTCATATTGCATGAAAGTCTTAGATCTACCCCTTTTGGTGCACTTTGAGCCCTAAAACCTTCATTGGTGATTATCTACACGTAAAGTTGGAAACTTTACATGTAAACTAGGCTCTAGGAACCCAGATCTATGAATGGCATGGATTAGATTCAAGCAAAATCGCGTGTATAGTTTTTGCATAAGGCAGACTCGGCGAGTCGGGTCGCGAGTCCCCAGGTTGTTCCCCTTTTCGTGTTTGCGAGTTGGAGTAGTGAGTTATAGGGTATGACTCAGTGGGTTGGAAGCCAAACTCACTCATGAAGTCACTCGGCGAGTCAATGCCATGACTCGGCGAGTTCATGGCAATCTTCTTGTCTCAAGAACAACTCGACGAGTTGTTCATACAACTCGGCGAGTAAGATAAAGGACTATTGGACTTGGGTATAGAGAAAGGGACTCGGCGAGTTGGCAAGCCAACTCGGCAAGTCTGGTCAACTGGCAGTTGACTAGTGACTTGACTCATGACTTGTTAAGGGTAAATGGACAATTTACCCTGAAGGCGGTTAGAAGTATTTGACTGAGTATTTGTGGGAATTATAGCCGGAGGATTTCCGGAGCGGCAGCAGCAGCAGACAGTCAATTTCCACACAGATCGACAGTTACTTTGAGTTGAGTTTTCCTTCCAGTAGTAACGGGTCTAAGGCACCAAGGTCGGACCGTATAGATGAGACGTTAGTATTAGAGTGTGGGTCGAGCCCGTATCTCTTAGTTGGGTTGATTATGATATATGCCAGTATGGTAGAGTTGTCTATACTTGTTGTCTGTGTGATACTTGTATGATATGGGTTAGCGGCTGAGTGTGGGCTAGGCCCGTATCTCTCCGAGAGTGGGGTGTGGGCAAGGCCCGTATTTCCCAGATAGTGGAGTGTGGGCGAGGCCCGTATCTTCCGGCTAACAGAGTGTGGGCAAGGCCCGTATCTCCATGAGTGTGGGCAAGGCCCGTATCTCCTAGCTGCATGTTGTATGCTTGCATGGTATGAGGTATTATTGGGGATCTCATTAAGCTTCGTGCTTACAGTTTTCAGTTTTGGTTTCAGGTACCTCTTCTTCGAAGGGGAAGGAACTGGCGCGGTAGCGGTACATCACACACACACCTGCTCGTATTCCGCATTACGATATCTTCCTAGGAAAATTGTACTCTAACATTTTTATGATTATGACAATGTTTTCTGACCTGCAACATCTCTTGGTGAAATGAAATGTTTTTTGAATGAAAAATTCCTAATGTTTTACTAAGTACATGTTTAAAAAAAAACGAAATTTTTGACTCGTATTTTTGGGACGTTACACTTGAGTCGAAATTCTGCTCGGTTTTCATCTCGCCTTCTTCGATCTTTCAAGTGAGTTCATACCCCCATAATCCACACTTTTAAATGTTTTATAAATACTTTTATATGCTTTTAGGGGGTGGGGGGGGAATACAAGTAAAAACACTCGATTATTATCATGTGTTATATAAAGTTTCATTATACACTTTTTATCAATGGAATCATATGTGATTTATAACTATTATAGGGAAACTTTCGTATGCAAAATATACCACGATAACATCTTATCTTTTGAAATAAGAAATGATTTATGTAAATCAAACACTCTGCTTATACTGTATATATATATATATATATATATATATATATATATGTGTGTGTGTGTGTGTGTGTGTGTGTGTGTGTCCGTTTTGGCACTACAAAAATTGTACTTTTCATAACAAGTGAGTATTTCACTAGGGATTACGATACAAATGAAACGCACTTTTAGAAAACTATAATTGATATAGTTTTACGAGAACACTACGAACTTTTACATACTGGAAATACTATTTCAAGAAGTTACCTTCATATACAAGAACACACGAACATTTTCACACGTAAATCTGTTTTATACTAAGGTTTGTGAGACATTAAACTTCACGTACGCTCGAGTACACATTTCAAGTACTGTATTATATATTAGAATCCCTTGGAGGGGGAGCATGGTGTTTGTGTATAGATCTATACGAGATTGACAACCCCGCGCCCTGACTGATAGCTACAGTACACCATTAGGGGTGACAAACGTCAGAACATTATAACACCTGAAGAACGTTGTGTATAAGCATTTCTAGTCAATAACATGGTTATAAAACTCACATAGAGTATTAAAAACACATTGATTTACGAGGTTTTTCATACGTGTTGGAAATTTTATACGTACATAAATTAACTACTTTAGGCATGAAAAACCTAATTGTGATACAATTTTTGTACTTCTAAACCACTACCCACATACGGGAAAACATAAATTTTCTAGAAACAAACATTGGTCTTGATTTAAGGCTACATTTATACCAGTAGAAAATATGGGATTTTCTAGGAATCAACAAACAAAAACAAACCATTTTATTTTAGTTCATACAAACTTTATCATTTAATACTTATGAAACTCACCTGCTTAAAAGTTATTCTACTCTTTCAAAACTACTTGTATGTCCCAAAGACTCAGTAATTGCAGGTACCAAACAACTTTTGAAGAAGGGACGCTGCGGCGCCAATTTAAATTCATATTTTTGGCATCATATTGTAATTGGTTTTGAACATGTACTCGTTTAACAATGTAAACTATCAATTATATATATGATGGTTGTATTGTTTTCTTTACTATGTATTCATTTGTTACGTTACCACATGAAGTCATCCGCCGCTGAACATTTCCGCCATTCCGGTTTGCGGGTGTGACACCAGTTAGTTTCCGGACCTCGGTCCGATGCAGTGGGCAAGGCCCAGTATGTGTTTTCTATGTTATTGTATGGTATGTGGTAGTTTGGGGGAGCTCACTAAGCTTCGTGCTTACGGTTTCAGTTTTTGGTTTCAGGTACTCAGTTTTCAAAAGAGGAGCTCGAAGAGGTTGTAGTGCACACACCATAGTATGTTAGCCTGGGAAGGTTTACTCTGATAATAAGATTATATTTTGGATTAATACGTGGAAATTATGTTATGATTTATGATGCGTTTTTTATAAATATGGTTTTAGTAATGTTTTTAAAAGAAATTTTTAGTCGTGATTTTTGGGTCGCTACAAGTTTGTATCAGAGCCTTGGTTTGAGGGATTCGGATATACTTGAGAGTGTTTCTGGACTCAAACTAAGGAAACTGGAAAAAGGTTTTCAAAAGAAAAACATTTTCGAAAGGAATTTTTGGTAAAAAGGAGTTTGAGAAAAGAAAAGAGTTTTAGAAAAAGTGAAAAGAATATTTAGAAAGAAAATAACTTGAAAAGAGAAAAAGGGTGTGGTGCATGCAATGAACCGAGCTCAAGTAATTACTCCCAAATTACCCATACAAGTTTATGATTATCAGTTTCAGTTTCAGTTTTAGTTCCAGTTTCAGTTTCAGTAGAACAACATGCTAGTATAGGACTAAGGATCTAGGAGGATGCCTTATGTACCTGCTTATGTGTTTCATCCTTATGAGAATTGCATGCTAGTATTGAATAGACAGCAGTAGGATAGCCTGTTTAAGTTATGCCTGATAGTATGATTTCAACATTGTATGCTAGTACAGTTTCTTGATTATGAGAATAGTTTGGATGAGTATGTTTCCTTTATCCGAATGTTGCTTGCTCTGTGCTTAGTGGAACTCTGAGTGATGGGAGTTAGCCATTAGATGAATATGTCACATCACATGTGATCAGGGTTGAATTATCTCAAAGTGATGGATTTGGACCTATTGCGCAGCTCTTGTCTGAGTCTAACCGTTATGGGGATGAGTCTTTTACTCGAAGGATTATCTGAGCCTCGTCACATGTGATGGTATTCAGTTGGTGGCTAATTGGAATTACGAGGAGGCCTTCAGCAGCTGAGGACTGTTTGGCTGGAGTCAGAGGTTCCCTAGGGCAAGCCTAGGATGAGAGTAGCAAATATTAGCAGTAGAGAAAAGGGACTTGGTGGAGTTGAGGTAACTCTTGAGAAAAGTACTGATAGATGTGGAAGGTAGTATGGGCCCGTACTACTGAAAGTAGAGGATCCGTACTCGATTCAAGAGTGGCCGAGGCAAAACCAGGGAACTAGTAGAGGGTGTGAGAGGTCCCTCAGCAGCGGTGTGTATTGATCAATAATGTGTTATGTTTTCAACATGGTGACGTTGCGCGAGATATCAGTTGGCAGTTCAGGCGCCGGGGAGGGATATGGCTCAGGTTTTAGAGTCGGGAAGCTTGTTGATTAGATGAGGGATTTCATTTCCACAAAGATTATGCGCAACATCATTGATCCGACCCCAGTGATTTTTGGTTCGGTTAGAGAGGCCATCGTGGAGCTCATGGACAATCATCTTCAGGCCTTTAGGTTCGGGATAGTTTTAGGACAGTTTGGGGCTTGTCTAGAGCCCGATTCTTATGGAGTTCGGGGATCCATCAGAGAGGGGGATTCCATTTCTAGCCTGCCATCAGGGGTTAGGGGTGAGCAGGGCACCCTATCTCCAGGAGATACCCTTGCATGATTGGGTAGTTAATGAGGTTTCGCTAGTCATTCGCAAGGAGTTACCCAACATCATTGGACGGGTCACTGGTAGGTTGCCCGCGAAGCTCTGGGATCGGAAAGCAGTTGTTCATACGATGGATGGGGTTGATGAGGTAACGCATGAACGAGAGTCGAGCAGGAAGTCGGAAAGGAAGAGGAAGACGGATGAGACTCAGGTAGCCACAGGTTCGGGCAAGAGGCCCAATGGGTCAGATTCGAGATCGAGGGACTATCAGAGCCGCAATCGATGCGGGAAGTGTGGTAGGATGCACGAGGGTGCGTGCAGGCGTAGAAGTGGTGGCAATGCTGGATGTTTCAAGTGCGGCCGGATTGGCTATTTTAGCAAAGATTGTATTGTTACCATTGCCCAGGGACTTGACTCGATATGTTTCCATTGCAGTCATAGGGGCCACAAGAAGGCCCACTGTCCAAGTTTGCATACAGCATAGTAGGTGATAGCTCCTGCCCCTGGGACTTCGAGAACCACCAGCGGACATGCGGGGTCGGGCAAGGGCGCCCATGGCTCGGAGCCGAGTATTCCGGTTGATTTTAGGAAGGATTCAAGCAGCACCGAATGATGGGGGTTGTATCTTTTACCTTCCTGTCAATGATTATTCATGATATTATTGTTATGTTGCTGCATTGATATCAATAATCATATGTGTTGGGGTATCATATTACATGCCTATGGTTAAGTTATATGCCATTTGCATACCTTGGAATTAGAATGGTGAATTGGAGTTCGTCCCCTCTAGATCAGGTTACTTCAGATGTGGTGACGGTAACATGTATGTGTAAGATTCAGTATCGCCTCACTACTTTCGGAAGATGTCATTCGAGTATTGATCAGTTATATCCTCAGTAGAGACAATTTAAAGCTTCTAGTGAAGTAGCTAGCGGATAGTACGGAAGTGAGTTGGAGATGTTTACCCTAAACGCAAGTTCTCAGGATGCAGTCACTAAAGCAAATACAATGAAGGACTGAAGAGTGCTCGGTTAGTTAACAGGAATGGTTCGGCTCTGGTAAGGGTTAGTTGGAGCGCCAATAGAGGTAAACATGTGCGAGTAGCGGGTTGCCCCTTTTCATGAAAGGAAGGTTAAGGAATCCTTTCGACCAGTGAGCAGTAAGGAGTTAGCCAGATCTAAGTGAGGGAGAACCCTCCGAGTATACAAGGGTAAGAGTACGCAGATCCAGAATGAGTACACGGCCTCTGAGAAGAAAAGATAGTAGCAACGATTGATGGATTGAGGAGTTCAGGATTGGGAGTTTGAGGAACTTTCGAACAGTTAGTTCATGTGATCGAGATGGTTAGTAGCTAGTTGGGAATCCAGGGTTGGAGGACCGCCTATAGGACTCTAGTGAGTCGGAATGAGGATCTTGAGAACGATTAGCAAGAGATGATTTTGTGTTAGTAGTCAGTGGCAGAGACAGCCAGCAGAGCATGGTGGAGCGGCGGGAAACCCGCAACATTTTTTTCAGCAACATCCAGTTAGTAAGGAAAGTGTTGTAAGTTTGCGGGGGTAGCCGTAGCATTCACTAGCAGTAAGGTAGTAGTAGAGTGTTGTAAGTCTGCGGGGATAGTCGTAGCATTCACTAGCAGTCAAATAGTAGTAGAGTGTTGTAAGTCTGCAGGGGTAACCATAGCATTCACTAGTAGTAAGATAGTAGTAGAGTGTTGTAAGTCTGCGGGGGTAGCCGTAGCATTCACTAGCAGTCAGATAGTAGTAGAATGTTGTAAGTCTGCGGGGGTAGCCGTAGCATTCACTGGCAGTCAGATAGTATTAGAGAGTTGTAAGTCTGCAGGTGTAGCTGTAGCATTTATCAGGCTGGTAGGCAGCATGAACGCATTGTTTAGATGCGAGGGAAGCAGTAGTACCCACCAGTTTGGGTGCAACGGTGAGGATATGAGAATCCACGGGTTAGATTTCGGATTTCCCAAATGGTCCAGTTATGCTTAAGTCAATGATTTGTCAGTGGATCGTCACCACAGTTATGAGATCAGGGAAGCAGTGGATCGCTTGGGTTCGGGTATGTTAAGGGCTACCGTTAGTCTTGGATTTGATGATGTTAGGATTCGACGTATGGACCCAGTCGGTTTGATCGGGAGGTTCTTAGGGTCACAGTGTCAGGGTGGCTAGTGGGAACTAGTTGCAGAGAAAGATTTCGTTCAAAAGTCGTGGGAACGACTAAGTAAGGAGTCCTTGGGCTCCACAATTGAGTTGGAACTTGGTGTTGCAGATAACCAACGAATGATTGGAGACCAGGAAGGTCATGAGATATTTTGGGAAGCAGCCATATAGGCAGTTCGGTGCTTCAGTCAGTTTAGTGTTTCAGGCAGTTCACTGTTTCGGGCAGTTCAATGTTTGAGGCAGCTTAGTGTTTTATGCAGTTCAGTGTTTCAGGTAGTTCAGTGTTGTAAGCAGTTCAGTGTTTCGGATAGTTTTAGTGTTTTGGATAGTTCAGTTTCGTATGAGTCTTAACCATTGCAGGGATGAATCTTTCACTCGAAGGATTATCTGATCCATTCGCTGCGACGGGTGCTCAACACTAAGTTATGGAAATAAGAAGCATTATGTATGTACCAGCAGTAGTGACCAGCACTGAGAGTGGCTGGAGTGATGGACAAAAGGGTTAGAGTCACCAGGCAGGGTGTTGGAGGCGGATTGCAGGTAAGTTGGACATAGCGAACTGCGAGGATGAAGTTTAGTTTAAGTGGGTGGGGGGGAGGGGGGAGAGTTGTAACACCCAAAATCAGAAAGGTCAATAAAGGAAAGAAAACCTAAGTCAAAGGGTCAACTCGTCAAGTCCAGGGAGGAACTCGACGATTCGGAGCGGGATCCGGGGGATCAATTAAGTAACCGACTCGGTGAGTCGCCAAAGGGGACTCGGTGAGTCTGGTCTGAATGAGTAAAACCCTAAATCCGGGACTTGGAGCCTATTTAAACGTCTCATTCTCTTCCCTAGGGTTCCTTTACTGCCTCTCTAACCCAGAACACCAAACCCTAGCCACCATATCCATTTTTGGGCTAATTCTTTCCTTGAAGAGTGCATTAAAGCTTGGAGAAGGAAGAAGGATCTTGGAGGTGCGAGAAGGGGCTATAGATCCGGGATTGGGAAGACATTTCAGAGCATTTGGAGGTAATAAACTAGTACTTGGACTCCTTTTCATCTAGATCTATCTTGGTTATGAGTTTTGCGGCTTTTATGCCATGTCCTTGAATCATTTCGAGTTGGAGCCCAAATCTGAAGTTGCTACATCAGATCTAAGTGTATTCTGGCCTAGAAAATCATAAAGCATCAGTCTTTGGGTTGGTTGTTAAGCCTCTTTGTCTTAAACCCTAGTTTATAGTGTTTTGAGCCTTGATCTCCTTAGTTATACGTAAAGTTTGTAACTTTACATGGGGAATGGACTTTGGAAGTATGGATCTATGATTTGGAGCCCCTGTATGTCTCGAAAAGCCACTGAATGCATTAAGAACTGGAGCGACTCAGCGAGTCACATGGGTGGACCCGGCGAGTTAGATGAAGTTGGGCAGGAACTCGGCGAGTTAGAAGAACAACTTGGCGAGTCTGTTAAAGATTGCATTGGACTCGGCGAGTCTGTTCTTGGACTCAGCGAGTCAAGTCGTGAAACACCAAACCCTTCGATTTAAGACTCGGATCAGTGAGATGGGCAGGTCAGGACTCGAAAGTCGGTAGACTCGGCGACTCAGGGGCTGACTTAGCGAGTCGAGTCGCGAATGAAAGGATTTTGAGCTAATGAACTCGGCGAGTCAGTACGCAGACTCGACGAGTAGGGTTGACCTGGAAAGTTGACTTTGACCAGAGTTGACATAGTTGACTTTTGAAGATCACTTAAGCTAAGTGATATATGTTTTGATATTGGTAGCTCGGGGAGCTAGTGGAGCAGTGGTTCAGGGAATTTTCGGTCAGCATCCAGAGGGGTTACAGCAAGTTCAACAGTACCAAGTGAGTTTCCTTCCAGTAAGAACGGGTCTAAGGCCACAATACCGGCCCGTTTAGCTAGTAGTAGTTTCCGGACTTCGGTCCGATGCAGTAGTTAGTATGTTTGATGCCTTCGTGGCTCAGACAGGGTTTATGTGTTATGTGTTACGGGCTACGGCCCGATGCAGTATGCATTATATGTGTTCATGCTAGTTGATATGTTTATGTTATGCTATGTTCAGTCAGTTTCCGGACTCTGGTCCGATGCAGGGGACAAGGTCCCAATCAGTTTCCGGACTTCAGTCCGATGCAGGGGGCAAGGCCCCAGTTAGTCCGGACTTCAGTCCGATGCATGGGACAAGGTCCCAGTCAGTTTCCGGACCTCGGTCCGATGCAGTGGGCAAGGCCCAGTATGTTTTTTATATGTTATTGTATGGTATGTGGTAGTTTGGGGGAGCTCACTAAGCTTCGTGCTTACGGTTTTAGATTTTGGTTTCAGGTACTCAGTTTTCAAAAGAGGAGCTCGAAGAGGTTGCAGTGCACACACTATAGTCAGTTAGCCTGGGAATGTTTACTCTGATAATAAGATTATGTTTTGGATTAATACGCAGAAATTATGTTATGATTTATGATGCGGTTTTTATAAATATGGTTTTAGTAATGTTTTTAAATGAAAATTTTAGTCGTGATTTTTGGGTCGTTACATAGGTGGCTTCAAAACCCGAGAGCCTCTCCTCGGTTTAAGAATCATGGATGGGTAGGGAGACCGAGGTTTGACCTAATGACTTGACATTTCACCTTTACACTCCTTTACCCAACATATCCCCATGAAAAGCACACAATTAACCACAAACAACTTTACATTCTTTTACCCCTCATACCTCCATGAAAAAAATGCAAATAACCACCATACTTCCATGTTGAACATCTAAGTACCCCCTAGGTCTCCATGTGAGGCATGTAATTAACCAAAAAATAAATAGGAAGGAATCTCCTCCCTCCTATTTAATTCTTGACCAAGAGTGGGTTCTTCCCACTGTTACCACCTTCTTCTTACTTCACCTCCTTCCTTCTCTCTAGAACAAGTCTGAATTTTCCTAAGAATCACCTTCTCCAAGTCGGTCCTAAGGTTTTTGGTAAGAAATTTCATGAACCTCTTATGTTTTTATGCAAGTTTAATTTATTTTCATCATTTTTACACACATTATTATGTGTTAAACCTTAGGATACTAACATTTCCAAGAATATCATCAACACCATCCAAGTTTAGGGCTCGAAATCTTCATCTTCATCTCTTTATCCACTAAGAAATCCACTAAAGGTGAGGTCATACCCCTTCATTTTCGATTTTTCCCAAGTTTTAGGGGGGGGGGGGAATACAAGTAAACAAATCCTATTTGGATGATCTAAATGCATTGAAAACTAAAAATACAAGCTATGTCACTAAAACATATCTAAGCTTAAAAAATCAGCTTTTTACAGAATAGTTGTGGTCTGTTCACGAACTGTTTTGCCCTACTTAAACTTAATTTATTTCAAAAATGTTCAACATTTCAGAGCATTTTCGGACCAGTCTGTAAATACAAGTTAAGTTCACTACGCGCACGTGTTCATACGATTTTTCTACAATTTATGGTGATTTTTACAAAATTGTCTATCATTTCAGAGCATTTTCGGACAAGTCTGTAAAAATGAACGTTTTCACTCTAGTTAGGAACCACTTAAGGCCAGGGAAAAATATTATGGACAATGTAGACTCATTTTATAAATTCTGAGAATTTACAGATACAGATTTCGACTCACGGTGATTTTTCTATAACTTTTCTAAAAACATGGACACAAAAGTCAAAAACCAAATTTGTCTTCAACATACTAAATGTTTTATACTTGTGTTTGGATGTAAGTTTATATGTCATAATCTTTTAAAACATCTAGACAAGATAACCCACATATATTTATATATTGGATTATATATATGGACTTAAAAAAAACATTCATAATAAACTATAATTGGTATAGTTGGGGAGTCACAAAATCACACTATCATTTCAGAAGAATTATATAACTATTCAATGGATCTGATGCAAGCTCGTAATATTACTCCATCTCTTCATGTTGTTCAAACACATTACAATGGTTTAAAGGTGAGCCTCATGCCATTTCGTTTCATTTTTTTAACTTGAATATTAGAAGAAATAGCAATGTACTTTGCTATTTCTTCCATTTAAGGACCCTTTACCTTAAATAAGTATAACAAATTTGCGATTTCTTGCATTTAGTTTTTTTTTTTGGTGAAAATGCAGGAAATAACAACATACTTTATAGATTTGACTTGGGAAAACAAATCTTACTAGTTTGAAATGGTTCATTCCCATAAATGTTGCATAATGGATCATTCCTTTCCATTTCATGTTGGAATGAAAAGAAACAACCCAAAACTATGGAATAAAATTGAACAAAATGAAAGAAATTATGTTCCTTTATGTGACAACCCGATACTTCAACTCTTTGTAACGACCAAAATGGGTCAAGTATTGTAACCACTTATGCGTAATAAAATGTATAAATAAGTTCTACTTAATTTCTTTCTATGATTTAATGTCTTTGAACCATGATCGTACGTAAAAAGATCGCCCAAATCCGACTTCATATAGCGAAGTTATGAACTTTCAAAGAAATTCCCTTAAACACGATGAATTGTTATTAAATAATAAAAACAATAATAAAAATAATTTTGGAATTTGCCGACGGAGTCTAAACGAAAGTTGTAGAGCGTAGTCTCACCTACGCGAGGATATAAAGACCATCGAAAACGGAGTTCGTATGAAGAAGATATGAATTTTTGAAGTTATTAAATAAATTAATTATTTATTTTAATCAAAATTCGGATATTATCCGAAGAGGAGTCAGCGCCCTCATCCAAGGTACGCGTCGCGTACTCCTGTACGCCCCGCGTAACCGAGAGAAGCGGCCTCTGATCGTCCACGTCGCACCATCCGACTTGCCGTCCCATCCGACCCGCGTACCCAGCGACCCGTCCCATCCGAAGTCGAGGCAGTCGAGGCCTCGGTCACGCATGACGTACGCGTACGCGCTGCGTACGAGCGTACGCCCCGCGTACCGAGGCAGACCAGCCTCCCTATAAATAGCATACGAGGGTTTGCAAGGAAAGGGCTCATTTCTCTTCTCTCTCTCTACTTTGCCTCGTTTTCCGTGTCCGTTCAAACCCGAAGCTCTGGTCTTCTCGGCTCAAGTCCCGAAGGTCGATTTTACTCCCGAGATTCCCGAGAATCCCGAGGAAAATCCGTTTCCCGAGACGAAACTCTGCCCGGTTTTCCATCTCACTATCTCCAAAACTTTCAAGTGAGTTTCATACCCCTTAATCAACCGTTTTAATTATTCTAAATACTTTTATATGCTTTCAAGGGGGGATTACAAGTAAAACACACGAGTATTATCGTGTGTTGCATAAAGAAACTCTTTTATATAATGTTAAATATTCAAATCACATTCGATTTATAAACTTTTAAAGGAACTTTTATATATAAATATATAACATATGTTACAATAGCATTCGATCTTTTAAAATATAAAGTTGTTGTAATACATGTATAAAACTAGACTATTCTTAAATTATTCTGTTCTATCTTAGACTCTACACCAAAAATTTATGCTTTCATAAACAAATTATTCTTTTCCTAAGTATTTCTAAACAAACAAAGCACACTTTTTAAAACTATAATAGGTATAGTTTTACGAACAGATTTCTAACTCTTAGGTACTAGAAACATATATTTTCAAGAAGTTTACTTTTGTATACAAGAACAAACGTAACATTTTAACAAGTAGATCTGTTTTTATACCACGAATTTGTGAGACACTAACTTCATGTACGTTCGAGTACACATTTCAAGTCCTGTATTATATACCAGAATCCCTTGGAGGGGGAGCATGGTGTTTGTGTATAGATCTATACGGGCTTGACAACCCGCGCCCTGACTGTTAGCTGCAGTCCACCGTTTGGGGTGACAAACGTCATAACATTCCAACGCCTGAAGAACGTTGTGTATAGGCATTTCGAGTCAATAGTATGGTTATAAAACTCACAAGGGGTATTAAAAACGCATTGATTTACAAGGTTTTCAAACTCATTTATTATTTTACCTTTACATACATTTTGGAAACAAACATTGGTCTTGAATGAAGGCTACTTTTATGCTAGTAGAAAATATAGGATTTTCTAAACACATACAAACAAAGATAAAACATTTCATTTCATTTAAACATTGTCATTTAAATACTTATGAAATTCACCAGCTTAAATGCTGATCTACTCTTTCAAAATTACTTGTATGTCCCAGGAAATCAGTAATTTCAGGTATGCATTTCGCTTTTGATGAAGGGATGCTGCGGCGCCAGTTTAATCTCGTATTTTGACATCATATTGTAATTGAGTTTTGAACATGTAACTTTTGACAAATGTAAACTTTCAATTGTATATATATATATATGATGGTTGTATTGCTTTCTTTACTATGTATTCATTTGTTACGTTACCACATGAAGTCATCCGCCCCCGAACGTTTCCACCGTTCAGGTTTGGGGGTGTGACAGATTGGTATCAGAGCAATGTTTATAGTGAACTAAGTATATCGAACCACATAAGATATACAAACTATAAATGCTTAAGGGACTAATACTCTCTGACAAAACAAATTTCTTTTTTTACACTTAAGCAGCATTTCGTTCAACTTAAATTAATAGTTCATTTAAGTACAATTACATGCATACCACAAACTATTTTCATGTTATACAATTTTACAAGTATTTAGGCAAGTTGACACGCACAAATCAAGGAATGATCGTAGTGGGCAACAATGTCAAACCTTACCAAGCCATTACAAAAATCAAACACAAGAATTTAAATACTATAGGAGTATTTGCTATCTAAACTAGTTTAACTTACACGTTTTACATGTTCCGACTTTATTCAATTCTTATAACCCTAATTCTCGTATAGTCAAATGGCTGGATTTCACCACCCTGGCGACCCCTACTTTCCCAACCAAGGCAACGGAGGATGGATCGAAGATGATTCCGAAGGGGACGAGGAACCCATAGACGTGGGTGATGACTCCGGTACCGACTCAGAGCCGGATGTTATCGATCCACCACCCATTCAACCTCCCGTCTTCGTAAGGAACTTTCAAGGACCGACTCCCGTCTGGGGAAGTCACCTCCACCATTGGAGCCAACAGCAAAACCTACGCCCTCCCTACGGCATGTGCCGGGACTTCTATGATGTCCGTGGCAGAAGTTCGGCTGATCGAGCACTCCCGGTAATGGTGGGTAAGTTAGCCAATCAGTCCTATCAGTCTGGAGTACAAGCTAGTCGACTCCGGGATATCAACGTAGAAGTGCAGGTTCACACTTTTGACATCCGTAGGTTGGACAAGAGGCAAGACAACGCTCAGTTCCAAACCGAAGCGTTTCAAGCGCAAATTATTGCAGCCCTCGCCGAACTAAGGGAACAACAAGCCGCTTTAGATAGGCGTCTAATGGAGTCGAAGCAATCAGATACGGAGTCAAGCTCCAAACGCAACTTTCGACGCAAGTAGTGCTTGTCAAGAACTCAAATTTTGTTATAGCTTAGGACCTCGGCTAAAAGTCTTTAAATTTCTTGAACTTGGTAAACGGAGATCCTTATAGGGGACAAATTTTCTTGATCGTTGTAACAACTTTTATATTAATATAAGTGGCACTATTACTACTATGCTGAGTATTTCGTTCGAACCTTGAATGGTCCTTGGGAACCCAAATACTTGTTTCATACCCTCAGTCTTACAAATAACTTTCATTCTTCTATTTTAAGACTCATACTATCATTTGTTGTTGAATTATAGCGATTTAATTCATGAGACACATACATTTTCCATTTCATGAAATTCTTATCCTTGTTTTCTTTCCATCTATAGTTGAAGGATGCCTCCGCGTAGGAATCCAAGGCGAAACAACAGTGAGGAAATACCTATACCACCACCTCCACCACCCCAATTTGATGATGTAATGTTTCAAGCAGCAGTCACCGCAGCAGTGGCAGCTGCCATGTCACAGATCAATAACTCAAGTGCTAATGTCTCGGGATCTGGCGCACACACGTCCAACCATGGCGAGAGTCATGGACCACCTCGAGAATGCACCTATAAGGACTTCACCAATGCCAAGCCACGGATGTTTTATGGTACTGGTGGTGTGATGGCCCTGAGGCAGTGGATTGAAAGGACGGAGGCAGTCTTTGAAATCTGCTCATGTCCCGAGCACAGCAAGGTCAAATTTGCAACCTTCACCCTTCTTGATAAATCTTTAACTTGGTGGAATGGTCACGTTAAAGTACTTACCCAAATCGTGGCAAACTCCATAAGCTGGGAGAGCTTGAAGGCCATGATGATGAGAGAATACTGCCCGCGGGGAGAAATTCAAAATCTTGAACACGAACTATGGACTCTCGGAATGGTGGGTACCGACATCGCTACTTATACCAACAGATTCTGCGAACTGGCAATCCTTTGTCCAGACATGATTGCTCCCGAGAGCAAGAAGATAGAAAGGTACATCTGGGGACTGACGCCCCAGATGCGGTCAAGCGTGTTAGCTTCCAAACCTGACACCTTTGAAAGTGCTAAGGAACTGGCACAATCTCTGATCGACTACGGAGGTCATCAGAACTCAACCACTTCTGCACCAGCACCACAGAAAGGAAACAACAACTACAACAACAACAACAACAATGGCAGGAAGAGAGCGTGGATCAAAGGAAAGGGTGGATCTTCCCAAGAATCCGCAAAGAAACAACTCGTGTCAGTAAATGCTGCTATTGTACCTGCTACAGTCCCTACAAATACCTACCCAACAAAGCCTTATGTAGGCAACCTCCCAAAATGCACCAAGTGCAATTTCCACCACCATGGACCTTGCCGAGATATGCAGTGCGCCAACTGCAACAGGAAAGGACACACGGCTCGTTTCTGCAAAGAACCCGCAAAGCCGATCACTCAAATTCCCGGTGCGGGTGTACGGCAGGCTTGCTACGGTTGTGGCGAGGTGGGCCACTACAAGAGAAATTGTCCTAAGGCAGCAGGCACCGGAGGTGTAGGACGAGTTTTTGCAATAGGACACGACGAAGCTGTAGCTGACCCAACTATAGTTGCTGGTACATTTCTTCTCGATAATTCATACGCATGCATATTATTCGATAGTGGAGCGGAGAGAAGCTTCGTGAGTCAAAACTTTATCCATTTACTTAAACCTAAACCTAGCAAGTTAAAAGAATCATTCACTGTAGAGATGGCCAATGGAAAAACCGAAAGCACAAATTGCATATACATGGGCTGTACGTTAACATTGGACGGCCATTCTTTCCCAATCAATCTCATGCCGATACAAATTAAAAGTTTCGACGTCATAGTCGGCATGGATTAGTTGAGTCTCCTTCGCGCTGACATCATGTGCTTTGAGAAATCAGTCCGTCTTAACCTCCCGAACAACGAAACATTAGTTATCTACGGCGACAAATCTAGTACAAACCTTCGCATCATTTCGTGCATCCAAGCTCGAAAGTGCTTACGGAAGGATTGTCGGGCATTCCTAGCGCACATCGTCGATACAAGTCAAGAACTGAAGGACATCAAGAGCATCTCGGTAGTACGTGACTTTCCCGATATCTTTCCAGAAGAACTACTAGGATTACCACCGCAACGCCAAGTCGAGTTCAGAATCGACTTAATTCCAGGAGCTACCCCAATAGCGAAGTCGCCTTATCGTCTTGCACCAGCAGAGATGCAGGAACTTTCCAGTCAACTTAATGAACTCCTTCGCAAAGGATTCATAAGACCAAGTTTCTCACCTTGGGGAGCACCGGTCTTGTTTGTAAAGAAGAAAGACGGATCGTTCCGTATGTGCATCGACTACAGAGAGCTGAACAAACTTACTGTCAAAAACCGCTATCCTCTACCCCGTATCGACGACCTATTCGATCAACTTCAAGGGGCGAACTACTTCTCAAAAATAGACCTGCGATCGGGATATCACCAATTACGAGTTCTAGAGGGGGACATTCCAAAGACAGCTTTTCGAACTCATTATGGACACTATGAATTCGTGGTGATGCCGTTCGGATTAACCAATGCACCAGCAGTATTTATGGACCTAATGAATAGGGTATGCCGCCCTTACTTGGATCAGTTCGTCATCATTTTTATCGATGATATACTTATCTACTCTCGAAGTGAGGAAGAGCATAGTCAACACCTACGAAAAGTCCTAGAAACACTGCGAAAGGAGAAACTCTATGCGAAGTTCTCTAAATGCGAATTTTGGATTCGAAGAGTCGAATTTTTAGGTCACGTTGTTAGCGAAAAGGGAATACACGTTGACCCCTCCAAAATTAAGGCTATTGAGAACTGGTCGGCACCAAAGACACCTACTAAAATTCGTCAATTTCTAGGTCTAGCTGGCTACTATCGCAGATTCATAAAGAACTTTTCGAGCATTGCGAAACCTCTTACTTCATTAACCCAGAAAGGTGTGGCCTTTGACTGGGAAGCAAAACAAGAGAAGGCATTCCAGACACTAAAGCAGACCTTGTGCACCGCACCGATACTATCCCTCCCCGAAGGGATAGAAGACTTCGTTGTGTATTGCGATGCTTCAAATCAAGGACTAGGTTGTGTTCTTATGCAGAGGGGGAAGGTTATCGCTTATGCCTCCCGACAGCTTAAGACACACGAAGTGAACTATACGACACACGATCTCGAATTAGGAGCTGTGGTATTTGCTCTGAAGATCTGGAGGCACTACTTATACGGAACAAAGAGTACCATCTTCACCGATCACAAGAGCCTTCAACACATTTTCGATCAGAAGGAACTCAACATGCGACAACGACGATGGGTCGAGATACTGAATGACTACGAATGTGAGATTCGATATCATCCTGGAAAGGCCAACGTAGTAGCCGACGCCCTCAGTCGAAAGGAATACACTAGTCGGAGGGTCAAATCTCTGACCATGACTATCCATTCCCACTTATCCACACAAATTAAGGAAGCACAAATGGAAGCTTTGCAACCCGAAAATGTGGCGGGTGAATCCCTGCGAGGAATGGAGAAGAATTTAGAAGTCAAGGGTGGCGGAGCCTACTATCTCATGGACCGAATCTGGACCCCAAAACATGGTGGTTTCAGAAACATAGTCATGACTGAAGCTCACAACTCAAGATATTCCGTTCACCCGGGTTCAGATAAAATGTATCTGGATCTTAAGAAACTGTACTGGTGGCCTAACATGAAAGCAGAAATTGCTACCTTCGTGAGTAAATGTCTTACTTGCGCTAAGGTTAAGGTCGAGTATCAGAAACCGTCAGGACTACTACAACAGCCAGAGATACCGGAATGGAAATGGGAGCGGATTACTATGGACTTCATAACCAAATTACCCAAGATGACAAGTGGACTCGATACCATATGGGTCATTGTCGACAGACTGACCAAATCCGCGCATTTCCTACCCATCAAGGAGACTGACAAAATGGAGAAGCTTACAAGAACTTACTTAAGGGAAGTAGTGCGACTGCATGGTGTTCCGATATCCATTATCTCCGATCGAGATAGTAGATTCACTTCAAGGTTCTGGCAGTCACTACAAAGTTCCCTGGGAACTAGGCTGGACATGAGTACAGCCTACCACCCACAGACAGACGGACAAAGTGAGAGAACGATACAAACTTTAGAAGACATGCTGAGAGCCTGCGTGATTGATTTTGGAAAGGCATGGGATATTCATTTACCCCTTGTCGAATTTTCATACAACAATAGTTATCATACAAGCATAAAGACTGCTCCGTTTGAAGCCCTCTATGGTCGAAAGTGCAGATCCCCTCTGTGCTGGACTGAAGTGGGCGATACCCAGTTAGCTGGAAGAAGAGTTCCTGAAAGCACTCTCACCGGTCCGGAGATCATACGTGAAACAACAGAGAAGATCGTTCAGATTCGTGAACGATTGAAAGCCTCAAGAGACCGACAGAAAAGCTACGCTGACCAAAGGAGGAAACCTTTGGAATTCCAGGTAGGAGACCACGTCTTATTAAAGGTCTCACCGTGGAAGGGTTTAATACGATTTGGAAAGCGTGGGAAACTAAATCCAAGATACATAGGGCCTTTCGAGATTCTTGCCAGAATCGGCCCTGTGGCTTACAAGCTTAACCTACCGCGCGAACTTAGTAACATCCATCCAACCTTCCACGTCTCAAACTTGAAAAAGTGTCTGTCCGACGAGACTCTTGTTATCCCACTCGACGAAATCAAGATCAACGAGAGCCTCAACTTTGTGGAAGAACCAGTAGAAATCATGGACCGAGAGGTCAAACAAACAAAACAAAGTCGCATACCCATCGTGAAGGTTCACTGGAACGCCAAGCGGGGACCCGAATTCACATGGGAACGCAAAGATCAGATGAAACAAAAGTACCCTCATCTCTTTCATGTTCACTAGTATCTTTACTACTTTAAATTTCGGGACGAAATTCTCTCTAACGGGGGGATGATGTGACAGCCCGATACTTCAACTCTTTGTAACGACCAAAATGGGTCAAGTATTGTAACCACTTATGCGTAATAAAATGTATAAATAAGTTCTACTTAATTTCTTTCTATGATTTAATGTCTTTGAACCATGATCATACGTAAAAAGATCGCCCAAATCCGACTTCATATAGCGAAGTTATAAACTTTCAAAGAAATTCCCTTAAACATGATGGATTGTTATTAAATAATAAAAACAATAATAAAAATAATTTTGGAATTTGCCGACGGAGTCTAAACGAAAGTTGTAGAGCGTAGTCTCACCTACGCGAGGATATAAAGACCATCGGAAACGGAGTTCGTATGAAGAAGATATGAATTTTTGAAGTTATTAAATAAATTAATTATTTATTTTAATCAAAATTCGGATATTATCCGAAGAGGAGTCAGCGCCCTCATCCGAGGTACGCGCCGCGTACTCCTGTACGCCCCGCGTAACCGAGAGAAGCGGCCTCTGATCGTCCACGTCGCACCATCCGACTCGCCGTCCCATCCGACCCGCGTACCCAGCGACCCGTCCCATCCGAAGTCGAGGCAGTCGAGGCCTCGGTCACGCATGACGTACGCGTACGCGCTGCGTACAAGCGTACGCCCCGCGTACCGAGGCAGACCAGCCTCCCTATAAATAGCATACGAGGGTTTGCAAGGAAAGGGCTCATTTCTCTTCTCTCTCTCTACTTTGCCTTGTTTTCCGTGTTCGTTCAAACCCGAAGCTCTGGTCTTCTTGGCTCAAGTCCCGAAGGTCGATTTTACTCCCGAGATTCTCGAGAATCCCGAGGAAAATCCGTTTCCCGAGACGAAACTCTGCCCGGTTTTCCATCTCGCTATCTCTAAAACTTTCAAGTGAGTTTCATACCCCTTAATCAACCGTTTTAATTATTCTAAATACTTTATATGCTTTCAAGGGGGGATTACAAGTAAAACACACGAGTATTATCGTGTGTTACATAAAGAAACTCTTTTATATAATGTTAAATATTCAAATCACATTCGATTTATAAACTTTTAAAGGAACTTTTATATATAAATATATAACATATGTTACAATAGCATTCGATCTTTTAAAATATAAAGTTGTTGTAATACATGTATAAAACTAGACTATTCTTAAATTATTCTGTTCTATCTTAGACTCTACACCAAAAATTTATGCTTTCATAAACAAATTATTCTTTTCCTAAGTATTTCTAAACAAACAAAGCACACTTTTTAAAACTATAATAGGTATAGTTTTACGAACAGATTTCTAACTCTTAGGTACTAGAAACATATATTTTCAAGAAGTTTACTTTTGTATACAAGAACAAACGTAACATTTTAACAAGTAGATCTGTTTTTATACCACGAATTTGTGAGACACTAACTTCATGTACGTTCGAGTACACATTTCAAGTCCTGTATTATATACCAGAATCCCTTGGAGGGGGAGCATGGTGTTTGTGTATAGATCTATACGGGCTTGACAACCCGCGCCCTGACTGTTAGCTGCAGTCCACCGTTTGGGGTGACAAACGTCATAACATTCCAACGCCTGAAGAACGTTGTGTATAGGCATTTCGAGTCAATAGTATGGTTATAAAACTCACAAGGGGTATTAAAAACGCATTGATTTACAAGGTTTTCAAACTCATTTATTATTTTACCTTTACATACATTTTGGAAACAAACATTGGTCTTGAATGAAGGCTACTTTTATGCTAGTAGAAAATATAGGATTTTCTAAACACATACAAACAAAGATAAAACATTTCATTTCATTTAAACATTGTCATTTAAATACTTATGAAATTCACCAGCTTAAATGCTGATCTACTCTTTCAAAATTACTTGTATGTCCCAGGAAATCAGTAATTTCAGGTATGCATTTCGCTTTTGATGAAGGGATGCTGCGGCGCCAGTTTAATCTTGTATTTTGACATCATATTGTAATTGAGTTTTGAACATATAACTTTTGACAAATGTAAACTTTCAATTATATATATATGATGGTTGTATTGCTTTCTTTACTATGTATTCATTTGTTACGTTACCACATGAAGTCATCCGCCCCCGAACGTTTCCGTCGTTCAGGTTTGGGGGTGTGACACTTTACGAATGGTCGATCGTATTCCAACAGGCCAAACAACATTATTAAAATTGGATATATGAACCATTTCATTCCATCCTTATTCCCTTATAATAAAGTGAATTGGGACATGACCGTATAAGCTTTGTAGGCCTTTCTCAATGAAGGGCATTCCTGCCTTTTGTAGCATGTACAAATATAATTTAAAGTTAGAATATAAAAGTACGATAATAAATTTAGAATATGAAAGTAAACAGATATAAGCTTTGTAGGCCTTTCTTAATGATGGGCATTCCCGCCTTTTTTAGCATTTCAGTTATAATTTAAAGTTAGAATATCAAAGTACGATGATAAATTTAGAATATGAAAGTAAACTGATATAATAAGAAAAAAATCAAATATTTAAAAAAAGAAAAATGATGTTATTATCTAAATTTAATTTGGTTTTTGGGTTTTTACAGGGACCATTAGGTGCTAGCAGTAATAGGCCTGCCAATGTTGATACACAATTGAAGTCCAATATCGTGTGTGAAGACTTGGACTATTTATGTCCTAACCTTTATTTACGAGTGATATATGTATTTGACAATTACTCTTTGATGAATTCGGAACATAGTTTTATATTTCACATTATGGTTTGTAAAATGGATATTCTTGTGTATGTATGATATTTTATTTAGCATTATGAAACATTAAATATGAATTTTAGTTTGACATATATATATATATATATATATATATATATATATATATATATATATATATATATATATATATTAAAATTATGTCAAAACTCATGACATACAAAACATGTCAGTAAAATGTCCATCAAGAATTAGAAGCATGTTACAAATTATGTTGTGTATACCTACCATAATTGTAGGTTAAGAAGGTTCGTCATATATTTGATGACATACTGTTTGTTTGTCATTTTCATTTATGACATGACTTTCAATGATAATTATGTCTAGGTATTTACGACAGACGAGCCTTTTTCTAGCAGGATGTGCATTCATGACACTTTTCTTCCAATTTGTAGATGACCATGCATTTGTGTCCTAAAAATGCTTCTGCCCTTAGCACCATATTTTTCACTTTGGTTTTGATATACGACAAACGAAATTTGTGTATTAAGATCCCATGATAAATTAAATTGACCGCACTCATAGAGAAATGCACCAACAACTTATAGAAAGTAGAAATTAACATCGCATTACTATTATTCTGTTGGTATAGCACAATATAAGGGATGAACATGATAACCCACCAAGAAATTTGCAAGTATCATGTTTATTATAACCGCATGAACACGCCATCAGATTGTGAAGACTTGCTATGCGATAAAGAGGAAGTATATAATATTTGTTTCTCGGGTAAAATTGGTTCATTTGGATACAAGTAAGATTTTTTTTCTAGAAAATTATATACTTGTAGTGATATTAAAATAACTAAATCAATCCGTTTTAATAGTTTTTATATTATTTCCAGTGAATATTTTGATATCAACCGAATTAACCAACGTAGAGTTCCAACCGAGGATGCCGGAAGCATTTAACATCACGCATATGCCTAGAAGAATTTTTAATTTCGTGTGAGACTTTTGGTGGTTTTTTTTCTGAAGTTTTGACAAGTTTTACGAGTGCGTTGTTTTTAGAGTGATCTACATTAATGTTAGACATATTGTGGTGAATTTTTTTCATGTATTGTTTATTTTTCTTATGTTGCATTAGGACTTGATATATAATAATTTTTAGATATCTATGGAAATTTTCTTTTAACTATATATATTAGTTTATTCTATTGTGTTTTTGGTTTATAAATTTTTAGTATAGTTGGTTATTTATTAAGGGTTGTGTTGCTTTTTAAAAAACTAAAAAAATTAATGTTAAAATCATATTTGATTATTTTTCCAACAACAAATTAGTTTAATATGAGAGTCTTTTGTTGAATTAATGAGCATGTGTACAGTTGTTAATGTTCAGATCGGATATATGAAAAGTTTATACTTTTAAAATTTTTAACGTTCATTCCAACACATCACACAAGGCTTTAAGCTTTTGGTATCGTACAATTGTTTCCTGTGTTTTTTAGAGTATTTATTCGTGTGAAACACACACATACATGATGACTAGTAAATCATATGGTCCACATTACAAAATGTTACATTCTTAATGATATAATAAGTGTTTATTCTTAACATTTCCATTATAGTTTGCAATGAGGACTGTGGATAAAGGAAACGAAAACTGTGATGATTTCCAAAACGTGATAGATATAGAAAAAGGTATGCCATTTATATGAGCATATATTTGCATTTATTATATGACTATTTATCAAAATAAAATATTTGTATAAAATCGAAAAAGATACAATAGAAACTATTACGCACGGAAAAAGGAGAAAAACAAAATGAGAAGGATAGCTAACGGTGAAGGATGTAGTCAACCTACAACATTCACAAGTTGCACTACAATGTGACATCCCCATTTTCACGGCCAGAAAAGACCGATTTGTTTATGCTTGTTTTTATAATCGGAGTACTATTTCAAAGAATACAGTTGCGGAATTTGTTCCCAAAACAAGATATGATAATAACTTATCAAAAAATTTCTCGAAGAGAATGTATTTTCATTTAATAATAAAACCTCGGGATGTCATGTTCCGATACAGACATATAAGCATAAATAGAACTTACATTTAATTACACAATTGATTTATATCTCCTTTAAATCTCTCTGTGAAATATGTCTTCGTATTAATACCTGTGATACAAAGAAAACTGAGTGGGTCAGGCTTGGGAGCCTGGTGAGCATATAGGGTTTTCATCCCACAATGTTATATCATATATTTATAAATATAAAACATTCAAACTTGTACAATTTCACCATATAATGGTAACTCTTATCCCACCCCATCGATCCTCACAACGACACGATCTAAACTCTCGTATCTAAAATTTTCCTCTTTACCTAATCCCTACTCACGGATCTAAAACTAACCTTTTTCACCTGATCCATACTCACGGATCTAAAACTACATGATCCATACTCACTGACCAAAAACTAACCTTCTGATCTGATCCATACTCCCGGATCAATAATTGTACCCAATCCATACTCCCGGAATAGGGACAATTAACTATACCCTAATCCTGATCTGATCCATACTCCCGGATCAATAACTGTCCCCAATCCATACTCCCGGACTAGGGACAATTAACTTAGTCTTAATCCATACTCCCGGACTAATAACAAGTTTCCATACTCCCGGATCTAAAACTAACCTCTTGGACTAATTCATACTCTGCTGAATAACTAGATCAACAACAACAACATCGAGGCCTCTCATCTGTTTATCACGCATCAACTATCTACCCATGTTCTACCCAACATATTAGTAGTTAATATATATATATATATATATATATATATATATATATATATGTATATATATATACATACATAGTTTAAAACCTGTATAGCATTCTCATTTAATACCTATTCCACATAACAGATGAGGTACACTCACATAACACGTATTTCATAGAGAATAAATTAGATCTATGAGATAGAAGAAAGTGAATATACATTCACGCATATAACAACAAAATATACACATAACACGTATTTTATACTAAATACTTAATAATTATGCGTTAAAAGAAAGCAACCACACACTCACTTGATTAGAAGATGATCGGACAGAACTACGGCTTGTAGAAGTAGTATTCTTCGGCAGATCTGGAAGATCTTCACAAAAACCGGGCTCCTTACGGGCAGAGCTTCGGCTCAGGAATCGCACTTCTCGAGATCTTTTGGGCCTCGGGACTTGCTTCGGGGCTCGGGAATAATACTGGGGCTTCGGGATATTTCTTGCACGAAAAACGATGCTAAAACACGAGAAAAAGGGAAGAAATGAGCAAAGAAGTCGGTTGCCCTCGACACCCTTTTATAGGGGGTTGAAACACGAATTACGCTGGGCGTAATGGGGATAAGAATGCTGAGCCCCCCCCCCCCCCTTCCCCTTTCCAGATAATATCGAATTTATATTTAAATTAAATATCGAAAATATTTAATAAACTTCAAAAATTCATATCTTCCTCATACGAACTCCGTTTTCGACGTTCCTTATATCCCCACGTAGGTGAGACTACGCTCTACAACTTTCGTTTAGACTCTGTCGGCTAATTTTGACTTTATTTTTATTATTTAGTTTTAGTAGGGCGGGACAAGAAAACTCCATTATAAAATCATAACTTCTTCATCTAACGTCCGTTTTCACCTATCTTTTTATCGTTTTACTAAAATTAATGAGATCTTCGATTCTCATTTAGATTGTTTCAGCTAAATACCGTTTGGTCTCAAATCGAGTATTCGGGCTGCATACTGTTAAGTCGAAACTTAGAAAAATCATAACTTCCTCATACGAAGTTAGATTTGAGCGTTCTTTTTATGCACACTCATGGTTCAATGTATTCGACAACATTCATTTAGATTGCTAAGGCTAAATATCGCTCTAACATAAATTCACTTTTTACGTCGCGCTGTGTCGTGCCGGTTCTGTCGCGAAACTTCGACAGGTCATAACTTCTTCGTTATAACTCGGATTTCGGCGTTATTTATATGCACGGAAACCTTGTAACATATACTATAACTCAGTTAAGATTATTAATTCTAAATAATCTTTCATCAAAAATTCATTTTTGACGCATATCGTCTCTAAATTGACTAACTCGGATCTATGGGAGTTACAATTATCTCCCCGTTAGGATGATTACGTCCCGGAATCATCAACGAAATAGGACTTGGATAATGATTCCACACGTTATTTATTCATCCTAGGTAATAACCGTAACTTCTATGTTTACTCGAAAGAGTATTTAACTCTATGGCTTTCTTGATCGCAGAAGATGCCCAATCTTGCATCTGCTTATCGTACTATGTTGTACTTTCAATCGTAACCTTCAAGTTACCAAATAAGTCTTTATTGTGGACTCCTTCTTCTTCTTAGTATAAATACTTTCCTTTATCTATTGTAACAGATCGATAGGTTATGTTCTAATGACCTCTCATCGCATGATGCAACGCTTTGACTCAAGTCTCTTAGAGTCAAATTCCAAAATGGAATATACCTTCCTTCATATTATAATGTGATATAATCACATTTCAACATGTAGCATTTCTAACTGAAAACTTCTTTTTAACAACGAGCGCGATACTATCAATCGCATTAACTCCAACCTTCTGACTTAAGTCACATGTTACATCTAACTTGGTCCTCTAGACCATGTAACATACTCCTCGTAGTCGAACTCAAATTTAAACATGACCACTAGGGTCGGAACAAGAACCATCTTACTAGTCATTACCGAAACAATGGTATTGACATACCAGAATAAAACAGAATCAATTACTAGCTTCTTGGTAACCTTGTGACTTTCCCTGATCCAAGTGCGAGTCCTATGCTTCCGGTAGTATATGCATATACTATCTTTCACACCTACTCATACTCGTCCCAAGTATTGTCCCGCAGTCGACCAAGTCACCATACAAGAAAATCACAAAACAGTTTAACACATACGAATGTGTCCAAGTAATCATAAACAATTTCCCTAGACTTTACTAGGACTTCTTCATTGCTCAATCTTCAATCATAAACTCTACTTCAACTCGATTAGTGATGAAAATATCAGACGATGAGACAACTTCAAGAATTTCACCAATCGTTCCATCATCCAGCCAATCGAAGGTGTACTTTAGACGTACCGTACTCCTCTAAACATACTTTTATTTCATAAGACATACTCTAAAGGCAAGATACCACTCTTACGATATCTTCTGATAGGTGTCATCCACTATCATAAGCCTTCTTCATTTCCTCCATTTACTCAATTTATCTACGAGTCTTCACCATGACCTCTCGTACATCCAATCAGACATTTGGTGTACCAAGCGAGATTTTTTTAAGATAAGAAAGTTTTTAATTACGATAAACGTATAAATCTCCTTATCACCCCGAAACGTTTACATGCTAGTTCTAATATTGTAGCCATACACTTAGAATCCTAAACACATAAGGATTCCAGATCCGGTCGGCAATAGACCATAGATCCAAACAAATAATAGCATCAATATAGCTATCACACAAAACATTTAGCACATAAAAGCATTTTAGGCATCACTACTAAAATAAACTAGTGCTTGTGTTAATTTAGGTGTACTATCTAACATATTTTAGACACACTTCTCACAATCATTACTTAGCATTCTAAGTTTAAGTCTAGAAATTTCCTACAAATTCCTAGTTCGCTTAAACTAATGCTCTGATACCAACTGTGACATCCCCATTTTCACGGCCAGAAAAGACCGATTTGTTTATGCTTGTTTTTAAAATCAGAGTACTCTTCTAAAGAAAACAGTTGCGAAATTTGTTCCCAAAACAAGATATAATAATAACTTATCAAAACATTTCTCGAAGAGAATTTATTTTCATTTAATAATAAAACATCGGGATGTCATGTTCCGATACAGACATATAAGCATAAACAGAACTTACATTTAATTACACAATTGATTTATATCTCCTTTAAATCTCTCTGTGAAATATGTCTTCGTATTAATACCTGTGATACAAAGAAAACTGAGTGGGTTAGGCTTGGGAGCCTGGTGAGCATATAGGGTTTTCATCCCACAATGTTATATCATATATTTATAAATATAGAACATTCAAACTTGTACAATTTCACCATATAAAGGCAACTCTTATCCCACCCCATCGATCCTCACAACGACACGATCTAAACTCTCGTATTTAAAATTTTCCTCTTTACCTAATCCCTACTCGCGGATCTAAAACTAATCTTTTTCACCTGATCCATACTCACGGATCTAAAACTACCTGATCCATACTCACGGACCTAAAACTAACCTCCTGATCTGATCCATACTCCCGGATCAATAATTGTACCCAATCCATACTCTCGGAATAAGGACAATTAACTATACCCTAATCCTGATCTGATCCATACTCCCGGATCAATAACTGTGCCCAATCCATACTCCCGGACTAGGGACAATTAACTTAGTCTTAATCCATACTCCCAGACTAATAACAAGCTTTATCTCTTTACCTGATCCATACTCCCGGATCTAAAACTAACCTTTTGGTCTAATTCATACTCTTTTGAATAACTAGATCAACAACAACAACATCGGGGCCTCTCATCTGTTTATCACGCATCAACTATCTACCCATCTTCTACCCAACATATTAGTAGTTAAATATATATATTTTTATACATAGTTTAAAACCTGTATAGCATTCTCATTTAATACCTATTCCACATAACAGATGAGGCACACCCACATAACACGTATTTCATAGAGAATAAATCAGATCTATGAGATAGAAGAAAGTGAATATACATTCACGCATATAACAACAAAATATACACATAACACATATGTTATACTAAATACTTAATAATTATGAGTTAGATTAAAGTAACCACACACTCACTTGATTAGAAGATGATCGGACAGCACTACGGCTTGTAGAAGTAGTATTCTTCGGCAGATCTGGAAGATCTTCACAAAAACCGGGCTCCTCGCGGGCAGAACTTCGGCTCGGGAATCGCACTTCTCGGGATCTTTTGGGCCTCGAGGCTTGCTTTGGGGCTCGGGAATAATACTGGGGCTTCTGGATATTTCTTGCACGAAAAACGATGCAAAAACGCGAGAAAAAGGGAAGAAATGAGCAAAGAAGTCGGTTGCCCTCGACACCCTTTTATAGGGGGCTGAAACACGAATTACGCTGGGCGTAATGGGGATAAGAACGCTGACCCCCCCCCCCCCCCCCCCTCGGATAATATCGAAAATATTTAATAAACTTCAAAAATTCATATCTTCCTCATACGAACTCCGTTTTCGACGTTCTTTATATCCCTGCGTAGGTGAGACTACGCTCTACAACTTTTGTTTGGACTTCGTCGGCTAATTTTGACTTCATTTTTATTATTTATTTTTAGTAGGCCGGGACAAGAAAACTTCGTTATAAAATCATAACTTCTTCATCTGACGTCCGTTTTCACTTATCTTTTTATCGTTTTACTACAATTAATGATATCTTCGATTCTCATTTATATTGTTTCAGCTAAAAACCGCTCGGTCTCAAATCGAGTATTCGGGCTGCATACCGCTAAGTCGAAACTTAGAAAAATCATATCTTCCTCATACGAAGTCAGATTTGGGCGTTCTTTTTATGCACGCTCATGGTTTAATGTATTCTATGACTTTCATTTAGATTGCTAAAGCTAAATATCGCTCTAACGTAAAATCACTTTTTACAGCGCGATGTGTCGTGCCGGTTCTGTCGCGAAACTTCGATAGGTCATAACTTCTTCGTTATAACTCGGATTTCAATGTTCTTTATATGCACGGAAACCTTGTAACATATACTATAACTTAGTTAAGACTATTCATTCTAAATAATCTTTCATCAAAAATTCATTTTTGATGCCTATCGTCTCTAAATTGACTAGCCCGGATCTACGGGCGTTACATACAATGGAGACGAACAAAACAAATATCAACGAAGAATCCTCTGTGAGTGCTATAAGTGCAACTTAGAGGACCAATACTTATAATAAAGAATATTATCAATGAAGAAAGGAACGAAATATGATGACAAAAAGAAGAGTATACGCCTTTCTGGAGGATCCATATGATTTTTTTTACAAAAACATCCCTATGGAATATCGTGTCTTAAAACCTCAAAATCATTTTGTTCATTACAGAGCAAAACTAATACAGTTTGAATTCCCTACCTTTTGTTGCATGAGTAGGAAGACAAAACTAGCATACTCCCCTATTCCCACAGAATTGCTCCAACTATTCACAAAGCAAGATCGTCTAGAAGAAGTTTTCAGGCACACCATAAGGGCGTACAACTCAAAAAAAAATTCACATCATTGGGTGTCAAGGTGGATAAGGAATTGGAGAAAATGACTTCTAGAGTATATACTTTTTGTACGCACGGAACATTCAAGGGAAGGCGAGCCGAAGTACTTGCAGTTGTACTTTTATGATGGTCAGAATGAATTATCATAGAGAGCTAAGCACCTGAATGTTGATAGAAAAATCATTGAAAAACTTACTCATATTCTTTCTTCGAACCCATATGTTAGAACATTTCGACGTCTTTCAAATCTAGGTCCACTTGACAATTATAGAGTGACTTTGAATGCATCGGTGGAACTTGACCAGAGGGTGTACAATAAGTCGACCACATCTGAGGTTTGAATGCTATTACTTATCTTTATGTTATTTAAAATAAAATGTGTTATATTTATTATGAAAGATATACATATTATTTACGTTATTGAACCATACATTTACATAGGTTGCTGGTATTTGGGTCGAACGCAATGAGAACATCACTGCATATAAGAGAAGTATTATTGTGTATGGGAGGTCAGACCATACTAAAACAATTCAACCTCGTTATGGTTGTTATGATCCGTTGTCTTATCCTTTATTGTTTCCTAACGGAGAGTCTGGATGGCATCCTAAAATACCAAGACAGGGAGTCTCCATCGATGAGATTATTACTAAAAATGAAAATGCTGACGATGATTTGGAAAGTATGCCTTAAACATTATATTTTACATTTGTATTACAAATAACAACTATTACCTTAAGCGTACACATAAAAAATGTTATAAATATAATGTAAATTATGATATCACATATTCTAATTCAATTGGAGGTAGGAATACTGTAACTATGCACGAGTATTATTGTTACAAATTCCAAATACATTCAAATCATAACGTAATTCTATTGGGAGGGAGATTGTTCCAAAATTTTGTGGTAGATACGTACATAAAGATTGAGACTTCACGTTTGGTTTTTTGTGAAAAAAAAACAAACCAAAATTAGAGTTGATTTATATTAAGGTATTGTTGATTGCTTTGATGCTGGTGAGGGTCAAACAAGTATGGTTCGACAACGAGTTGTGTTACCTTCAAGTTTCATTGGAGGCCCACGTGACATGCGAAGGCGATTTCTGGATGCCATGACATTAGGTCAAGAGAATGGTAGGCCTGATATATTCCTTACAATGACATGAAACCCAAATTGGAAAGAAATTGTAGATGAGTTATTGCCTGGAGAAACAGCTCAAGATCGACCAGATCTTGTTGCAAGAGTTTTTTGTGCTAAATTAGAGGATCTCAAGGTACAATTATTGAAGAGGAATGTCATTGGTGAGGTAGGAGCACATGTATATGTGGTAGAGTTTCAAAAGCGTGGATTGCCACATGCACATTTCCTCCTAATAATGAGACCTGGACATAAGATGACAAATCCAAACGATTATGACAAAATCGTTTGCGCTACAATTCCAGATCCAATAAAGTATCCTGCAATGCATCATCTAGTTAAAAATCATATGATTCATGGTCCTTGTGGTAGTTTACGAGAAAAAATTCCATGTATGGAGGGTGTGCCCAAAAAATGTCATTTCAAGTATTCTAGGCAATTCAACGACAAAACATCACAAGAAAAAGACTCATATCCATTATATAGAAGGAGAAATAATGGAATTGAGGTGAATATAAGAAATACAAAATTGGATAATAGATGGGTGGCTCTGTACAACCCAAAGTTGCTAATGGTGTTCAATTGTCATATCAACGTTGAGGTTTGTTCGAGTATAAAAATTGTGAAGTACATCTTCAAGTATGTTTATAAGGGTCATGATAAACAAGTTATCCATATTGATAAAGACAAAGAAAATGACACGATTAATGAAATACGCATTTTTCAAGATGCGCATTATGTATACCCTCCTGAGGCGATGTGGCGGATTTTTTGCTTTCCACTTTCTTAGATCTACCCTTATGTGATGGCTTTGAAAAATACATCTGCTGAATCAATAGTTAGTTAAGTTCAAAGATGGTGATAGAGTGGAAGATATTGTTGAAAGGGAGAAAGATAAGAATTCAATTTTGACAGCATTTTTTGAGAAGAATAAAGAAGACTCCAATGCTAGAAAATATTTGTACAAGGATTTCCCCAAGCATTTCACATGGAATTCGAGCACACATTGTTGGAGTCCCTGAAAACTAAAATCAGTGATAGGAAGACTGGTTTATACTAATCCAGCTGAAGGAGAGAGGTACTACCTACGCCTTCTTTTATGTCATATTAATGGGCCTACTTTCTTTGAAGATATATACACAACCAATGTTGTATTACATCCTACATTTCAAAAAGCAGCTCTTGAGAGAGGATTAATAGAGACTGATGATAACGTGTCCCAATGTCTTGCAGAGGCTTCCTTATTTCAATACCCCAATGCACTTAGAAGGCTATTTGCTATGATATTGATTTTTTGTGAACCGGGCGATGTTCGTAAGTTATGGTGTGACCACTATGATTCTCTTTCTGAAGATTATAGGAAACAATATGCGTGTTCTGAACGAATCCAGAATATGGTCCTCATCGAAATCAAAGTCTTCTTACAATCTTTGGGAAAGAAACTTAGTGGTTATGGTCTTCCAGATGTGAATGAAGACATTAATTGACAAGCAAGAGGTTGTCGTAAGGTGCAAGAAGAATACTCTATACTTGTGGAAAACAAAGACTTACATGCAAAATACTCTCTCAATCCTAACCAGAAATTCGCATATGATGAGATAATGAGGCATGTAGAAGAAAACGTTCCGGTTGTGTTCTTCATAGATGGTCTTGGTGGAACTGGAAAGACGTTTTTGTATAGAGCTTTATTAGCAAATATCCATGCCCGTGGTGTCATTGCACTTGCGACAGCTACGTCAGGTGTTACGGCTAATAAAATGCAGGAGGGAGAACAACCCACTCGCGATTTAAAATTCCTATCAATCTTGAAAATAACTCGATGTGCAAAATAAATAAACAAAGTGGGGTAGCTCATCTACTTCGGGAGGCAAAGGTAATCATATGGGATGAAGCATTAATGGCTAAGAGGCAAGCAGTAGAGGCAGTTGATCGAACAATGCAAGATATCAGAGGTGAGAAACTCCCGTTCGGTGGAAAGATAATGATTATGGGAGGTAACTTTAGACAGGTGTTGCCAGTTGTAAAGCGTGGCACGCGAGCACAAATTGTTGACTCTAGCTTAAAAATGTCACCTCTTTGGCCTTCGATTAAAAGGCTTCAGTTAACTATCAACATGAGAGAAGTAACTGACCCATGGTTTTCAGATTTTTTATTACGGGTTGGTGATGGAAATGAGGAAACAGTGGATGAGGACTTTATTCGCATACCTGATGACATAGCTATTAAATACACTAATAAAGCTAACTCAGTGGATGCTCTTATTGATGCAATCTTTCCTTCTCTGCAATCCAACGAAGCTGATACGAAATTTATCATTTCTAGGGAAATATTGACAACTAAAAATGAGAGTGTTGATGAGATAAATGACCAAATGATCGAGCGGTTTTCAGGAGAGAAAAAAGTTTACTACAGTTTTGATGAAGCGGAATACGATAGTAATAACTTATATCCGACGGAGTTCTTGAACTCGCTGAATGTTAGTGGTCTTCCCCCTCATTATCTTCGGTTAAAAATTGGTTGCCTAATAATACTATTATGAAATATCGATCCATCAAATGGATTATGTAATGGGACCAGATTGATATGTAGAGCTTTCCAGCTAAATGTCATTGACGCAGAAATAGCTATTGGTCAACATGCTGGAAAAAGAGTATTTTTGCCAAGAATTCCTCTATGTCCGTCTGATAATGAGATGCTCCTATTCAAATTGAAGAGAAAGCAATTTCCACTTCGCCTTAGTTTCTCGATGACGATCAATAAAGCTCAAGGACAAACAATTCCAAACGTGGGAGTTTATCTACCAAAATCGGTATTCTCACATGGCCAACTTTATGTGGCCTTATCCAGAGGAATATCATGTGTTAATACAATGGTATTATTAAAGCCAGAAAAAAAAAACATTCGATCATGATGCAATCTACACATCAAACGTAGTGTACAAAGAAGTTTTATGTGATTAATAAGGTAAAATTAAGAACTCATTATTTTTCAATTGTTACAATACTTATCCTATATAATAATTTGATGTTTATTGCAAAACATGTCATTATATCCATGCATCAACTTTTATCTATTGATGATTTAAAAAAACAAACATACATGATTGTTGATTGATATTTATAACGAAGTAACACGTAAATTTATTTATCAAGGTTTAATTGTAGAAATGAAAGAATCATCAATATTTTGTAGCTTGTTCAATACTTCACTGTTTTTATGGTTTGATCAAATTGCCGCAAAGAAACTATTCAACAAAATGTGTTAATTATCGCTCGGAAACTATTCTTCGCCGCCGCTTTACGCGGGTACACCACTAGTGTGTGTGTGTGTGTGTGTGTATATATATATTAAAATTATGTCAAAACTCATGACATACAAAACACGTCGTAAAATGTCTATCAAGAATTAGAAGCATGTTACAAATTATGACATAAAAAGTCAGTCGAAAATGTATATCGAAAATGCACGTCGTGTATGTCTTACCATAATTGTAGGTTAAGAAGTCGGTCGTATATTTGATGACATACTATTTGTTTGTCATTTTCATTTATGACATGACTTTCAATGACAATTATGTCTAGGTATTTACAACAGATGAGCCTTTTTTTCTAGGAGGGTGTGCATTCATGACACTTTTCTTCCAATTTGTAGATGGCCATGCATTTGTGTCGGAAAAATGCTTCTGCCCTTAGCACCATATTTTTCACTTTGGTTTCGATATACGACAAACGAAATTTGTGTATTAACATCCCATGAGAAATTAAATTGACCGCACTCATAGAGAAATGCACCAACAACTTATAGAAAGTAGAAATTAACATCGCATTACTATTATTCTGCTGGTATAGCACAATATAAGGGATGAACATGATAAACACCAAGAAATCTGCAAGTATCGCATTTATTATAACTTTCTAGATTCTGTTTAAAATAGACAATGGCTAAAATAAAATGTGTGACCTGACAACGAACTACAGATCAGGGATCAGTAGATATAAGATTTCGAATAACTTTGTTTAGTCTGCAA